>NC_133332.1:139235996-140637871 GCF_042186555.1 Aquarana catesbeiana | reverse complement strand
ATGGCTCTCAAATCATGCAGCATGCGGTATGTCACCTGCCCACCCTTCTTGTCTGGCTTCTTTGCAATTGGGAACAGGGGTGTATTGACCTGGGACTTAATTGGTACAACAACCCGTGCTGCTCAGTTGAGTGATTTGATCCTTTATCCCCTCAGTCTAAGCAATACTCAGTGGGTACTGTTTAATCCGTGGGAGATGGGCTCCTGGTTTAATTTTTATCATGACTGGGGTGCAATCCAGCAGACCTACATCATATTTTCTGGTGGCCCATAATTCAGCGGGAATCACTTTCAATTCTGGTGGAAATGGTGGAGTGGAGTCCTGGATTAAAAATACTCCACAGGCAGAATTTAAAACTTCTCCTGAAAGACTACTGACCACTTGGACTTCTGTAGGAGTGTAGTCTATGTTTGCTAAAATTTGGTTCAAAATGTCAGCTCCCAAAAGATTGTTGGAACTGTGTCTGAAACTAACACTTTAGTGACAATTTCTGTTTGCTGTCCTAGCCTGAGTTTAAGTGGCTTGGACTCAACCAAATCAGTAGAGGTCCCGGTTAGGCCAACACCAGAGATAACATTTGTAGATGTTTTTTTTTTTTTTTCTTTTTTTTTATTACCACATCAGCAGGATTTTAGAGAGATTTTAACTCAGCTGAGTCATTAAACTGCGCCCCCTCTCTTTTTCGCATCATTGTGGCATAGAAAATTTGTAATCCCTTTTTCTCTTTAATACAGAGAAAATTGAGTACTGTCCGTGATACTTTTTTTATTTGCACTAACATACAATTTTTCAGGACAAGCTTTCGGGGTATGTCCCCTTCTTCAAGGTCCAAGCAGTACTGATTCACAAATTTTTAAGCAGAATGTTAAAGAAGAAGAGGAAAAAAAACAAAAAAAACAAGAGAAAACCAAACACATACAAATCAATGGTAATAAAGATAGCAGCAGAGTTAGTGAGATAAGACAGAGGGAGAGCTAGGGGGGAATGCAGGGGGGGATGCTAGTCACAGAGCGGTCATAAAACTTTAGCATAATGTGTAAGGAAACCAATATCTAAATTCAGGCCATTATTCTTCGTGTCAAAAAGAAGTATCATTCTTAGTTCAAACGTTTTCCTTTCCTGGATAGTTCTGAAATTCCCTTTAAGAACTAAGACATTGAGGTCTTCTATAGTGTGGTCCGATTGTGAGAAATGATGTCCCACAGGTGTGCATAAACTGTCTTCTCTATGTTCTTTGATGGTATGTCTGTGCAAATTCATCCTCGCTTGCAACTTCTGTCCTGTTTCACCAACATAAGATCCTTTGCTGCACCTTTTGCATTGGATGAGGTGCACAACATTACTTGAGGTACAGCTGTAAGATCCCATGATATTGAAGGTCCCATTTCTGTGTGTAACACTTTTGGATAGATTTATCTGGTTGCATAGTTTGCAGCGTTTTTTATTGCAGGGTTTGCTTCCATTATTTGTGACTTCATAATCAGAGTGAAGTTTCCTGCTGATTAGTTTGTGTCTGAGGTTGGGTGGTTGTTAAGTAGGGGAATATAGCTAGCGGCAAACAAGTCCCCCGGTGAAGGTAGTATTTTTATACCCAGATAAACCAACTCCCTCTCACACCATACAAATGAGAGCCCAGATTGAAGTGCTCTCTGCTCTCGCTTAGGGATTGATATATTTAAGAGCTCTGACTTACTCATGTTTATTTTAAAGTTTGCCAATCTGCCATATCGCTCAAATTCCTTGAGTGCCATGGGGATTGTCATTCTAGGGCAAGTAATGAAGCATAGCAAGTCGTCGGCAAATGCTGCTATTTTATGCTCCTTCGCTCCAACCCTAATCCCCTAATATCTACGTTCTTACGAAATGCCGCTAAAAGTGGCTCCAAGGTTAAAATGAACAAAATCGGGGAAAGAGGGCAACCCTGTCTTGTCCCGTTAAACAATTCAAGGGGAGAAGACAGGGTCCCATTTACTCTGATCCTCGCCTTGGGGTGCCTGTATAATGACAGGATCCATCTCATCATCATCTCCCCCAATCCTAGATGTTTCAAGGTTTCAACCATAAATCCCTAGTCCACTCTATCGAATGCCTTTCGATTGATAGCAAAGCTGCTGGGGTATCGCTCCTAATTGCTTCCTGCATTAGAAGAATTGTTTTCAGAGAATTGTCCCTCCCCTCCCTTCCGGGGACAAATCCCACCTGGTCGTTATGTATCCACTGTTTTAAACCAACTTTCAACCTATCTGCAAGTATTTTAGCGAAAATTTTTGTATCTACGTTTAACAGCGAGATTGGTCTGTAGCTTCCAGGGGAAGCTGGGTCATTTCCTTCTTTCAAGATAAGGGTAATATAAGCTAATAGGGATTCTTCTCGGGACTCTTCATTCTCACCAAGGGCATTCAAATAATCGCACAGTTTAGGTACAAGAATTTCAGAAAAAATTTTATAGTAAGCTATGGAGTATGCGTCAGGGCCTGGGCTCTTTCCCAGGGCAGTGTTCTTTATCGCCTTTTTCTACCTCCTCCTGTTATATAGGGGCATCAAGGCGCTCAACCACATCCCTTTCTGCCCTGGGAAGGTCTAGACCCCGCAGGTACTCCCTTATCCTTTCCTTCTTATTATCGCTCAATCTCTCTTTCCGGCCTACCTTATATAGGGCACTGTAATAAGAGTGAAATATTCTAGCAATCTGAGTAGAAAATTCTAAGTTCCCCTCTTCGTCTCTCATTTTAGGTATAAAAGTCCTGTTCTTTTTTTCTTTAATCCTTCTTGCCATCCACTTTCCTGATTTATTACCTTCTTGGTACATATCTCTATTTATCATGTTGAAAGCACACTTCCTTTCCTTATCCAATAGCTCATTCAGATCTCTTCTTTTCTTTATTAGCTCATGCTTTTCTGGGAGCCCCCTGGGTCTTGTACTCTGTTCTACTTCCTGGATCTCCCTATAAAAATGTGTCAACTTTTCCCCCCTCTCTTTTTTTTTCCCTGCTCCAATAGCAATCCAAATCCCTCTTATATAGGTTTTATGTGCTTCCCAAAGGGTGGCCCTGGATATGTCTTCTGTATCATTAGTCTCAAAGTAACTTTTCAATTCCTGCTCTATTTTCACAACTACATCTGGATCCTGGATGAGGGAGTTGTTAAGTTTCCAATTTATCCTAGGCCGATCCACACCAGCGATCTCTACTTGAATTTTCACCGGTGTGTGATCGGACAGGGTAATAGCTTTAATTTCCGCTACTTTCAGAAAAGGGACCAACTGATGTTCTATTAAAATGTAGTCTAACCTCGAGAATGATCTGTGGACAGAGGAGAAAAAAGTATAATCACGATCTTTTAAGTGGCTTATCCTCCACGCATCCATTAACTGAAGGCACTTTAACATTTTTTTGAGTGTCCCACCTTGTGTAACTGATTTTGACTCGCCCCTTGATGTGTCCAACTCAGGGTCCATACACAAGTTTAAGTCCCCTGCGACTATTAGTTTGCCTTTTTTAAAGGATTCTAGTTTCATCAAAATTCTCTTTAGGAAGTTCTCCGGATTTCTATTAGGGGCATAAATATTCGCTATTGTAATCCAAGTATCAAACATTTTCCCCTTCACAAAAAGGAACCTGCCTCCTGGATCGGCCAGTTGCTCCTCTTCTACGAACATCATTGTTCTATCGAACCCTATAGCTACTCCCCCTGAATGTACTAATCCTGCATCCCCATAGAGCCATTTTGGGAACAAATGCGATGTCAATCCCCTTCCTGAATGCGTAACATAGGTTTCTTGCAGAAACACCACGTTTGCTCCCAAAAACTGCAGTTCCTGATTGATTTTATACCTTTTTTTTCTGTATTCAGTCCCCTTACATTATATGTAACAAAGTTTACTACTCCCATTTTTCATCCAAGAAAGGAGCGTTTGGCCAGTCCCATGAGGCACAACAGGAGAGAGAGAGAGAGGGAGAGATAAAAAAAAAAACCCACCCCCCCTCTACCCCACCCTCCCTTCCTACCCCCCCTCCCTCCAACCCCCCCACCCCCCCAGTCTGGAACAGATCGCCTATTTATGGCAGGGCAGACTCCTCTGTTCATAATATGGATCGGGTGGTCTCCCTCAATCTGGTGCCACCCTGCACCCATATTCCCTGTTGGGCTCATGTCGTGGAAAACCCCCCTCACCACCCTGGTCCCCCCCCCCGCCCAGCTCATATCAGCACTACGCTCCTTCCCCTGACTATGCTTCTTAGGTACTAGCTTGCATTATCCATTATGTCCCTTCCATCCCTCCGCCCTATTGTATCTCGCGCTGGCACTACACTCTCTTCAACACCCCAACCAGGGATCGATGGGGGGACAATGTCCAACTTGCAGCAAAAGTCCTCGAGGTCTTCTGGGAATCTAAGCACTGCCATTCGCTCATTCCTTTTTCCAATCAAGCAGGCCGGGAACCCCCATTGATAAAATATTTCTGTCGTTTTCAATAGGCCTGTCAGCGGTTTCAACAGCCTCCTTCTTGCGAGGGTCTCCGCCGACAGGTCTAAGTAAACCTGTATTTCTGCCCCTTCAAAGCTTAAGCCTGGCCGCTGTCGCAATTTTCCCATGATTTTATCTTTTTCATCCTCATAATGAAACTTCACTATCACATCTCTTGGATTCTCTGATGTGTTTCGGGGATATCGTGTGATCCTATGGGCTCTATCTAGCTTCAGAGGGACAGTTATTTCTCTATCCAGCAACGGGTTTAGCAATTGCTGTAGTACCGGCACCAAATCTTCCTTCCCGTATTTCTCTGGGAGGCCCTTGATTCGCAGGTTTTTGCGTCGGCTGCAGTTTTCCTGGTCTTCTAATTTATAAAGGAGACTTCTGTTTGCCTTTTGTAAATCTCTTATTTGCTTACTCATGCCATCTAGCCTTTGCTCATGTTCTTCCAGTCTGTCCTCCGTCTCCTCCACCCTTTTCAATACCTGCCCGATATCTACTCTTACAGCCGCAATATCTTTTTTCAGGGAGATCTCCATTTTCAGTAGCATCTCAGCAAGCATTTCTTTAATACATGGAACTTCCTCCTGTGTTAGCTGCAGTGGGGGTCTGTTCCCACTGCATGTTCTTCATCCTCAGTTCTCCCATGAGGGCCTTCCTGGGCCTCAGAGTCGTACATCTGCTGGCTTCTGCTGATCCTTGATCTTACGATTTTACCTCTGTTCTCCTCTATTGCCCCTTTCTGTTTGTTTGTTCCTGGGCGTGAGGATGCTCCCGATCTGGGATTTTCCTGAAATTCTTCCAGTATGCTAGCTTCGGTCGACATGTATCGCTGGATCCCACCTGGGCTCGGTGTGGCTATAGTTCCTTTATTACCTTTAGTTGCCTTTCCCCTCATCTCTCCAGATCCCGGGGCACTCCACACTACACAGGTATATTAGTTCAAGCCTAGGAGAGAATCCTAAGGGTCATAGAGAAATTAATCCTCGGGGGGAGCAAGGGCCAGCTCCCTCAGTTCCCTCTCTTGATCCTCATATGTAACTGAATAAGTCACTTGTGTCCACCTAGGCAGAGGCTCTTGTATTAATTCCATGGGGGATCCCCCGGGACCCACGAGGGTCTGTGGGGGGGCCCCGCGCGGAGGCTTTACCCGCTATCTGACCCTGCCTGTCCTTGTTTAAGCAGTGATGTTTACTGCCCAACACTGCCGCAAGACTGCTGCCTGGCTTCCTTTACACCCAGAGTACCGGGGTAGTAGATGAACCTTTACAAGCCCAAATGATAGCTGGTCATTTGTTGAGAAAGGATTACCTCATAGGCAGTTGTTACAGAGCCCGTATTAACCACCGAACCCAAGCTTAGAATGTACGGCTCCTCTTAGGCTAATCTCACACCTACCTCTCTACCCTTCTGTCCCTATGGTAAGCGTTCGCTGTATAGCCCAAATAGCCCAGGAGAGCCAGTACTTAGGACTTCCAAGCCTTTATAAGTTGAGGGGGTCAGAAAGGGTTCAAACAGTAAAGTATCTATGAGAAAAGTAACTATGAGAGAAGAAAAGCAAATGGATTCATCTGCGCAATTCATCTGCAGTCTGGCAAGTGCATTTCATTTGATTGTTACTATTGTGAGAGTTGTCATTATGATCTTATCACACACAAAGTTGAGTCTTTAAGTTTCAAATCCAGATATTTTCATAGACAAATAGCAAAATCAATTCTCCTAGAGGTTTGTATGGATAGTTAGCCTACTTCCCCCTAGTTTCCTGTTACTCCCCTATCATGGGAATTCAAAGGAGATACGGAGGGGTGCAGGTATACACAGGCGCTCACACTAAATAAATAAATAAACAGTTCATCTGCAAAGTTCATCTACAAACAGGCAAACACATCTCATTTGGTTATTATTATTGTGGAGGTTATCCCTACAGTCTTTTGACATATGTAGTTAAATCTTTAAGTTTTAAATCCAGATATTTCAATAGCAGGCAGCAGTGTTATTCTCCTGGAGATGTGTATGGAGAGTTTAATTTCTTACCCCTAATTTCTGATTGCTCTCTTTCCATAGGAGATTCAGAGGGGATACGGGGGGGGGGGGAATACAGGCATACACAGGCACTCTCACCACCTCTCACTTCTTCCTGCTCCTGTTTCAATATATCCCTGCGATGGCTCACCCCCTCCAGCTGCAGCATTACCTTAATGGAGTTTAGCCGACCTGCATCCTCCAGAACCGCTCTGGGCTGCTTCTCTGTCCGTTGCTTCAAGGCTCCCGGCACCCTCCAGACATCAAGCGCCAGCGAAAGTGGTGCGGGTCGGTCCCCGCAGCTGCTAGGGGTGGACAGCTTCTCCCCTTACCTCTCTCCGGGCCGCGCCGACAGCATCTCATGGCGTCAGCGTCTCTAAAGCCTCCTCCTCTCTATTATGAGCTGAGCGGGTGTGCGGGGAGAACAGTGGCACCAGGCCTCCTACGGAGCGCTCCTACGTAGCGACGCTCCGCCCCATGACTGTCTGTCATCTAATTATAAGAGACAACATTTGTAGATAACAATCCTGGAGTTAAGTCCTCTATATTAAAAACACTTCGGCTTGCACCAGTATCAGTTAAACAGGTTAATTCTGTTTCTCCTCCAGGATAGGGGAGTTCTTGTAAAAATACTTTTATTCTGGCCTCGGGACCATTGTCTCCCCTATTTAACATGATTGATACTGGCATGCCATTTTCCTATGCCTGATCCACTGCTTTTGGCAGAGAACTGGGATCAGCATGAGGTGCCTCTAAGCTCTTTTCAAGTCTACGGTCAGGAAGATGGCAGAATTTGGCTATGTGTCCTTCCCCATCACAATTGTAGCATATAATTGGTCCCCTATTGCCATGATTTCTGAAATTGCCTTTGCCTCTTCCTCTTCCTCTTCCTCTCTGCTTCCCCATGTACATTACCTTGGGTTTGCTGTCTTTTTGGTTAATCCTGTTTTCTATGGATAACAGGATAGGCAGGACGTCTCGAATAGACACATTGCCTGCCTCAGGCCTTGCTGTGAACAACTTTTCTTTCAACTGGGGTATTAAACCATCAAGAAACCTTTGTTTCACCAGTTGTGTAGATGGGCTTGCAGTTTCTCCCGCCTTCTCTTCCTCTATTTTAATGCCTGCTTCCTCAGCCATATCACTTAACCGCCTCCAATAAGCACCTGCTGCTTCCTCTTTCCCTTGCTTAGCATTCATAAATTCAGCATGTTTGTCCTTATATTTGGGGCAATTTTTCCTTCAATTTCTCACAAACCTCCCGTCCACTAACCATCTTACCTAGATTTTTGACGTCTACACCACATTCTTTAAGTATATAGCCAGACATGTTGCTTCCCACTGCTTTAATAAGAAGCTGATGAATGTCAGTAGCAGAAGCCTCATATGCTTCCTGTGCAGCACTAAGTTTGTTTGCAAACCCAATTGGATTCTTTCTAGGATCTCCCAATCCCTCTAATATGGCTCTCATATCTTGGGGACTAAAAGGTACATGCCATTTAATTTGAGACTTACTGTCAACAGCATCACCTTCAAAAACTAATTGGGTTCTGACAGGATAAACTGCAACAGATTGCTCTATGCCAGGGGCAGAAGGGCTGGCATCTCCCCTTCTTCTCTCTTCATCTTGCTGCCACAATTTGGAAATTATGGTTTGCTCCGGAAGTTCAGACTCTATCTCTCTTTCTCTGGCCAAAGCCTTAAGTTCAGAGAGATCTAGTTTTGCATATGTGCCTTTTGATTTATGCCAATCATCTGTTTCTAGGATATGAGCCAAAATCCTCTTTGTAGGTTAATATGGGCTGTTATACCTCTGCTCTCTACTATATTACATAGCTCATCTTTTGTGTGTTCCATGTAATCTAATTCTTTTGCTTTTGTGCGTGGACCCCTTAAAGCCAAACTGGCAGCCACATAAGGTGGGGGGTCCTCCTCTACAGAGTCTTCTGGCCAAATGTAGTAAATTTGGGCAGTACTTTTATTAAATATCTCCGTCAAGCCAGTTTGATTTGTTACTTTAGCTTCTGTCTCCCATGTGCAAGCTATTCTACACATTCCTTCACTGCACAGTAGTGGGCCATAATCGTGCAGAAAAGTTTGCCATACTTTTAAATCAAAAGTCCCTTCAGATTTTAAAGGTTTAGCTGTTCCCTTTGTCCATTCTACCCATTTATCTAGGGGCTCAGTATAGGTAGAACCGTACCTTCAGTTCATATATTTTCTAGCGCTCATCTTGAGCTGGGCATTTTCTGAAGGCCTCTCTCCCTTCATTCCCTTAATTAATTTAATGCCCATAATGACTGGCCAGTCTTCTCTACTTGTGCCTATACCCTCTTGCCTCTAAAACAAATAGTACAGCAAATCTGCAGATTTACAAGAATAGTCTCTACTTATCTACGTGGATAGAAGGGGTTTATGACAATAGACAAAACACTCATTAAGAGACCCTCCTCGTCTCTCTTCTCTGTGGGTTTTATCTGACCCTACCATGCGCCTCTGACCAAGGTCGCCCACAAGGAGTCAACGCAGGGAACTGCAGAGGATTTTCCCTATCCACACACAGTCCAACCCGTGAAGGGGGACACATTCACACACACACGTTACCCAACCAGAAAGGTCCGAGAGTGGTCTGGTTTCCTTGAGAACCGACAGATAGGATACATAGGAAAAGGCAGAAATATAGCAAGCTTAAGGGCAGCTTACCTAGCCGGCATTTGAGGTCTGCGTTTCCCGATGACCCCGATTCCTTCTGGAGACTCTGCCAAACTCCTGTTATGACTCGCCAAGCTGATATGACTGATTTCTGATTGGGACTCTAAAACAAAGTTAATACTGCAGCTGCAGGAACAGATTCACAGGACTCAATCACTGTGTTTAAAATGTCCGTTCAGTGAAAAATATATTATTACATGTTATTTTATACATAGATAAGAAAGGGGTGGTGTGAGATGTTATTAAAAACTAACAAATAGAAATATGTTATTAAAAGCTAACAAATATATTATTAAAAAAACTAGTGAATAGAACAATTGCAAAAGTAAAACCTTGAGAAGGGAGGGGGGAGTAGAGAGCGTTTAGTAGGAGAAGTGTCTGTGTGTTAGGTGAAGGTTACAGAACACATTTCAACAGTGAGAACAAAATGGATTCTCTTGTGCTTAAATGAACAGTACAATGAATGTCCATGTCAACAACATCTTTGATGAATAGACTTGAGCTGACGGGGATGTATAAAGGGCCATGATGGCAGAGAGAATATTACCTTGGAAACAAAACTTGCAGAGCGCAGCCTTTAGGTATGTCCAGTGTACTCTATCGAACTCCTTCTCCGTGTCCAAAGATAGGAGCAAAAGAAGGCATTTGAATACTTTCAGCGTTGTGAATAATGTTGATAATTTGTCGTGTGGCGTCAGATGTTTGATGGCCTGTTGTAAATCCGAATTGGTCCGGGTGGATTAGGGAGGGCATAATATTCATCATTCTCGTAGCTAGTAATTTGGCAAAAATTTTTGTGTCAATATTAAGAAGTGATATGGGTCTGAAGTTCTGCGGTGATGTGGGCTCTTTCCCTGGTTTCGGTAGTGTAATTATAAGAGCTTTAAGCATTTCTGGAGGGAGAGAGGAAGAGGAAGCAACGTCGTTGCAAACTTGGGCCAAGAAGGGTGCCAAGATTGTTTTAAATTGCTTATAATATTCTCCAGTGAAGCCATCCGGGCCAAGTGAATTATTTGAGGGTAGGTTTGAGATTACATCTATAAGCTCTTGAGTTTTAAAAGGGGCATTCAGATTTTTGGGAGATTAATTTCCCCTAGGAAGTCATCAATCTCACTTTTGGATGACTGGGGAATCGAGGTATCCTCTTTCAAATTGTATAATGTATTGTAGTAGTGGCTGAAAGCATCTGCTATAGCCTGGTCAATAAGTTTATCTTTTGTGGCGGGGTGATACATATGTGATATTTTAGATTTGTTGTGATGTCCTTCAATTTTTTGGGCCAGGGCTTTCCCTGCCCTGTTGCCTGTATTGTAATGTCTGGCTTTACATTTTTTCTGGGATTTTTCAAACGTGTCTAGCAGGGATGCTCTTAGTTCTTGTCTAAGATGCACAACTTTTGCTTGTAGAGTGGGGTCGGGGTTGATTTTGGTTTGTTTTTTCTAGGTCCTCAATGGACAATATGAGAGAATCTAGGTGCTGCGTTCTCTTCCTCTTTTCCATAGCACTAAGTTGTATAAGAATCCCCCTAATGAACGCTTTATGGGAGTTCCATAGAATTAACAAATGTGCCACGTGGTTTACAAAAAGAAGTAAAAGTACATTGAAGGGTACCATCATCCCGATTATGAATATAAACAAGGAATGGGGTTGAAAGAGAAAACAAAGCAGAGGCCTCTCCAATAGGGTCCTGCCTCTTTCACAAAGATACAGGGACTATTGCGGTACCATAAAAAAAGAAATTTGTATATAAAAATATGAGTTTATTTCAAAGTTAATAATAAAAAAAGTCCTACAAAGGACATATATTGTACATAGTCATGATTACATATACACAAACAATGATAATTGTTTACAACATTGTTGATACTAAATTAGTATAGCTAGTGCCCATATAGAGACATGGACAGAGGTTCTATAGTGTAATACTTGCAGACGTGACCTCTACGGTTTCGCGGTCACAGCCGCTTCTTCAGGAGGCGTCTGATAGTATGTGGTCTATAAGGACGAAAGACAATACAGTATCAACATGACAAGCAAAATACATATATAATTGTCACATGGTGCATGGATAAAATTGGAGAATATAACTAGGATATTAACATTTAAAATTGCACTCACCAAACTATAACCCTGCAGGTTCTCTGGAGCGATGTTGTGAGACGCCCTCAAAGAGGCGTTCCCCCGGGGGCGGGCCAGGGAGGCAGATTGGGGTAATACTATTGTAGAAAATTTCAATGGGGTAAGGTTATTAAAGATTAAAATGGTGTGTTCTGTGTAAAGAATCACCCGGATGTGTCAAGGTAAGGAAAAAGATAGAAAAGAGGGGAGAAAGCCGAAAAAAGAGAAAAAGAAAGAAGGGGAGGAGGGGGGGGGGGGGGAGGGGGGAAGAGATGGGGGGAAGATAGAGTGAGAGGTAAGAAGGAAAGGGAGGGAGGAAAGGGAAGGATAAAAAGAGAAGGAAGGGAGGGGGAGGGGGAGGGGAAGGGGGGGAGGAAAAGGGGGGGGAAAAGGGGGGAAAAAGGGGGAGAAAGGGGGAAGGGGAAGGGGGAGAAGGGAGAAGGAGGGAAGGAGGAAAAAAGAAAAGAAAGAAAGAGGGGAAAAAGGGGGGGAAAAAAGAAAGAAAGGGGGAAAGGAAACAGAAGGGAAGAAGTGTGAAATGAAACAAGTACCCCAAAGTACCTATCAGAGGGATTGAAAAGCACACAGAAATAACAGCAAGAAAATTAATGGTAGCAAAGGGATTTTTACCTATAAAATTATTTGCTGTAATGAAAACCCAGACTAAAAGGCTGTTGGTACCCAGAGTGACGTGACTAGTATAGTCAGTGGTTAAGACGCCACATCATTCCTCTACAAGGAGTCACTGTAAGAAATATAAATCAACAAAAGGGATATTGTAAGTGGTTTGAGGAATGAAAAAAGTTGCTAAGTATTTTATGCCGAGCAGGAGGGGAAGGAGTGCCCTATAGAAGTAATGGGCACCTCCATCCCACATGAATAAACACAGCATAAGTACTTACAGGAACTCCGGAAGGCGTCAATGCGATGCTGGGTGTCCGTCAGTGACGGTGAACAGCTGGGTCTGGGCATCTTAAATGCCTCCAACCCGGAAGTTCAACGGCGGCGTGACCGCCGCGATTACTTCCGGGTCCGGTCCTCCACTGTTGCGCAGGCGCGGGGGGGGGAAAAAACCACCCGACGCAGGCGCACAGCTCAAAGCTGATCAGTGCCAGGGTACTGATCAAAACGAAGCAGCAGCTGGGCTTAAAACATAGCCCCGCCCACCGCCGGAGGAGCGCAGGCCCGCCACGGGGGGAGAATTAACTCCTCACATACCCCAGAGTAGAATGGCCAGTGCAATTTTAATAACAAAACAAGTACAATTGATGTTAATGAGGAATGAACTGAGGGAGGGGAGCGATGTGTAGTCTCCGACGGCGGGAGCGCCAAGGGACCCACAGTTAAGGAGGTACACATCGCAACCTGTGGTGGTGTCAGATGTGGATCCTTTGTTGAGGGTGAAGTATTCTTCTAGATGGTCTCTCAAGTAATTGGCATAGGTAGTTGATTGCAGAATCAACGTATTGGCTTTCCAAATTCTTGTGGTTGAGACGGATGGCAAAGTGTCAATGGTAATGGTGGTTGGTGCATGGATGAACCATGTTATTGTGGATATAGATGACTCGGTGATATTGGGCAACATCCATTTTTCAACCAGGAAGTAGTCAATTTGAGTATATGAATTATGGCGATGGATAGGGATGAGCTTTGTGTTCGATCATTCGCCAAATTGCGAACGATATGGGCCGTTCGCACGAAATTTGTGTGGCGCGTCATGGCCCATAATTCACTGCGGCATCGCAGTGCATTGCTGGCTGATGATTGGCCAAGCATGCACTATAACCTGCATGCTTGGCCAATCACAGCGCCGTCAGTAGAGAAAGCTGTAATTGGCCAAAGCCAGGGTGGCTTTGGCCAATTATGGCTCAGGGGGTTTAGAACACGCCCCACACTATATAAGGCCACCTGCACGGCGGCCCTGTGTAGTGTGTTCCGGCGTGCTTAGAGAGAGAGAGAGACAATGTCATTTCATTTGCGTGAGCTAGATTAGGCAGGACAGTCAGTGAGTTAGCTGCATTTACAGTGTATTGTGTATATATATGCGTCCCAGGTGTTTTGTATATATATATATATATATATATATATATATATATACACTGTATTCAGTTTAGCTAGATCCGTTCCTGTTATCTTCCTACTGACAGGCAGGCTTGCCTTGTTACAGTATTTACAGCTACCTGAAGAAAATGGCTGGTGTTCTTTTGATCCTATTAGTACCAGTCAGGCAGCTAGACTATTTACGGTTAGTGTAGTGCGTCCTCCTCACAGTGTTCAGTTAAAGCTACAAGTTAGTTTAGTGTGACCTCAGCACAGTGTTCAGCTAAAGCTACAAGTTAGTGTAGTGCGTCCTCTGAACAGTGTTCAGCTAAAACTACAAGTTAGTGTAGTGCGACCTCTGCACAGTGTTCAGCTAAAGCTAAAATTTAGTATAGTGCGTCCTCTGAACAGTGTTCAGCTAAAACTACAAGTTAGTGTAGTGCGACCTCTGCACAGTGTTCAGCTAAAGCTACAAGTTATTGTAGTGCATCCTCTGAACAGTGTTAAGCTAAAACTACAAGTTAGTGTAGTGCGACCTCTGCACAGTGTTCAGCTAAAGCTACAAGTTAGTGTAGTGCGTCCTCTGAACAGTGTTCAGCTAAAACTACAAGTTAGTAAAGTGCAACCTCTGCACAGTGTTCAGCTAAAGCTACGAGTTAGTGTAGTGCGTCCTCCTCACAGTGTTCAGCTAAAGCTACAAGTTAGTTTAGTGTAACCTCTGCACACTGTTCAGCTAAAGCTACAAGTTAAGGTAGTGCGTCCTCCTCACAGTGTTCAGCTAAAGCTACAAGTTAGTGTAGTGCGTCCTCCTCACAGTGTTCATCTAAAGCTACGAGTTAGTGTAGTGCGTCCTCTGAACAGTGTTCAGCTAAAACTACAAGTTAGTGTAGTGCGTCCTCTGAACAGTGTTCAGCTAAAGCTACAAGTTAGTGTAGTGCGTCCTCCTCACAGTGTTCAGCTAAAACTACAAGTTATTTTTTTGCGAGCTCTGCACAGTGTTCAGCTAAAGCTATCTGTAGAAGGTTGGTTGTGTTTTCCTGATCCTATCACTACCGCAGGCAGCTAAATAAGCTACAAGTTAGTTTTTTGCGAGCTCTTCACAGTGTTCACCTAAAGCTACCTGTAGAAGGTTGGTGGTGTTTTCCTGATCCTATCACTACCGCAGGCAGCTAAATAAGCTACAAGTTCGTTTTTTGAGAGCTCTGCACAGTGTTCAGCTAAAACTACAAGTTAGTGTAGTGCGAGCTCTGCACAGTGTTCAGCTAAAGCTACCTGTAGAAGGTTGGTGGTGTTTTCCTGATTCTATCACTACCGCAGGCAGCTAAATAAGCTACAAGTTAGTTTTTTGCGAGCTCTGCACAGTGTTCACCTAAAGCTACCTGTAGAAGGTTGGTGGTGTTTTCCTGATCCTATCACTACCGCAGGCAGCTAAATAAGCTACAAGTTAGTTTTTTGTGAGCTCTGCACAGTGTTCAGATAAAGCTACCTGTAGAAGGTTGGTGGTGTTTTCCTGATCCTATCACTACCGCAGGCAGCTAAATAAGCTACAAGTTAGTTTTTTGCAAGCTCTGCACAGTGTTCAGCTAAAACTACAAGTTAGTGTAGTGCGAGCTCTGCACAGTGTTCAGCTAAAGCTACCTGTAGAAGGTTGGTGGTGTTTTCCTGATCCTATCACTACCGCAGGCAGCTAAATAAACTACAAGTTAGTTTTTTGCGAGCTCTGCACAGTGTTCACCTAAAGCTACCTGTAAAAGGTTGGTGGTGTTTTCCTGATCCTATCACTACCGCAGGCAGCTGAATAAGCTACAAGTTAGTTTTTTGCGAGCTCTGCACAGTGTTCAGCTAAAACTACAAGCTACTGTAGTGCGAGCTCTGCACAGTGTTCAGCTAAAGCTACCTGTAGAAGGTTGGTGGTGTTTTCCTGATCCTATCACTACCGCAGGCAGCTAAATAAGCTACAAGTTAGTTTTTTGCGAGCTCTGCACAGTGTTCACTTAAAGCTACCTGTAGAAGGTTGGTGGTGTTTTCCTGATCCTTTCACTACCACAGGCAGCTAAATAAGCTACAAGTTAGTTTTTTGCGAGCTCTGCACAGTGTTCAGCTAAAGCTACCTGTAAAAGGTTGGTGGTGTTTTCCTGATCCTATCACTACCGCAGGCAGCTAAATAAGCTACAAGTTAGTTTTTTGCGAGCTCTACACAGTGTTCAGCTAAAGCTACCTGTAGAAGGTTGGTGGTGTTTTCCTGATCCTATCACTACCGCAGGCAGCTAAATAAGCTACAAGTTCGTTTTTTGCGAGCTCTGCACAGTGTTCAGCTAAAACTATAAGTTAGTGTAGTGCGAGCTCTGCACAGTGTTCAGCTAAAGCTACCTGTAGAAGGTTGGTGGTGTTTTCCTGATCCTATCACTACCGCAGGCAGCTAAATAAACTACAAGTTAGTTTTTTGCGAGCTCTGCACAGTGTTCACCTAAAGCTACCTGTAGAAGGTTGGTGGTGTTTTCCTGATCCTATCACTACCGCAGGCAGCTAAATAAGCTACAAGTTAGTTTTTTGCGAGCTCTGCACAGTGTTCAGCTAAAACTACAAGTTAGTGTAGTGCAAGCTCTGCACAGTGTTCAGCTAAAGCTACCTGTAGAAGGTTGGTGGTGTTTTCCTGATCCAATCACAACCGCAGGCAGCTAAATAAGCTACAAGTTAGTTTTTTGCGAGCTCTGCACAGTGTTTACCTAAAGCTACCTGTAGAAGGTTGGTGGTATTTTCCTGATCCTATCATTCCACAGGCAGCTAAATAAGCTACAAGTTCATTTTTTGGCGAGCTCTGCGCAGTGTTCAGTTAAAGCTACCTGTAGAAGGTTGGTGGTGTTTTCCTGATCCTATCACTACCGCAGGCAGCTAAATAAGCTACAAGTTAGTTTTTTGCAAGCTCTGCACAGTGTTCAGCTAAAGCTACCTGTAGAAGGTTGGTGGTGTTCTCATACTACAGGCAGGCAGTTGATTTTGCTAGCTGCAGTATCAGTATATATATATATATATATATATATATATATATATATATATATATATATATCCCAGCTTAGTGCAGCCATTAGTATGTCTGGAAGGCCAACAAGGAGAGGCAGACAGTCACAAGCCAATAAAAGAGGGCAAGCAGGCTCTGTGTCTAGAGGCAACAGTGCTGGTCTTGGAAACGGTGCATCCTCATCAGCACGTGGCCGTGGGACATGCTTGGCCTTTTTTTAGGCAGCTGGCCGCGTTGAGCCGCAACATGCGGAAGACTTGGTCGAGTGGATGACCAAGCCGTCCTCATCCTCCTCATCCTCTCTCACCCATGCTCAGGGTACTTTGTCTGGCAAAGCAGCTGCCAACGCGGCCTCTTCCCTCAGCTCAATGGCATCAGTAACTCCTTCCCTAGCCCCACCATGTCCTCCTGAGGAGTCCCTCAAGCTGTTTGACCACAGTGTTGGGTACATGCTCCAGGAGGATGCCCAGCGTTTAGAAGGCTCTGATGATGATACTGAGCTAGATGAAGGCAGTAACGTGAGCACGGACATAGGGGGTGCCCAAGAAGGACAGCAATCTGGCAGTCATGCTCCCCCTGCTGCAGCATACTGCCAGGTTTGCTCCAGTGATGAGGAGGGAGGGGATGATGAGGTCACTGACTCAACATGGGTGCCTGATAGGAGAGAGGAGGAGCAGGAGGAGGCACATTACCAACGAGGCAGGATGCCCTCCAGGGGCCAGCCTAAGGGCAGCACACTGACTGCATCACACCCCAAAGCTCCGCATGTGCAGGGTGCTGCTGTCTCTGCGCGTTATTCCAAAAGTTCTGTGGTGTGGGCCTTTTTTGAGGCGAGTGCATCAGATCGCACGGCTGCTATTTGCAACATATGTCTCAAGCTTATCTCTTGTGGCCAAAACATCTCCCCCTTGGGCACCACATGCTTGACCAGACATATGTTGACCTGCCATGCAGTTCATTGGCAAGCGTATTTAAAAGACCCACAACAAAGAACAAAGAGGACATCTCCTTGCTCCTCATCAGCTGAGATCTCCAACCCCACTATAGCTTCAGTCCTCTCTGAGACCTGCACTGAGAGGAATGAAGGTGTAGAATTATGTGTGTCACAGCCAAGTACTTGTGGGCAATCTGCTTTCGGTACACCGTCAGATTTTTGTACCAGGCAAATTTCCCTGCCCCAGCTGCTGCACCGCTGAAAGAAGTTCGCTCCCAGCCATCCACATGCCCAGCGGTTGAATGCTAGCTTGGCAAAATTGCTAGCACTTCAACTGCTGCCTTTTCAGTTGGTAGACTCTACCCCCTTCTGTGAGTTTGTGGAGTGTGCGGTTCCTCAGTGGCAGGTACCCAAACGCCACTTTTTCTCACGGAAAGCAATTACGGCTCTCTACTGGCATGTGGAAGGCAATGTCCATGCCTTGCTGGACAGGGCGGTCAGCGGTAAGGTGCATATTACCGCTGACTCATGGTCCAGCAGGCATGGACAGGGACGTTACCTAAGTTTCACCGCGCATTTGGTGATTTTGCTGGCAGCTGGGAAGGATGCAGGACAAGGTGCAGTAGTGTTGGAGGTTGTTCCGCCACCACGCCTCCAAAATGCCACTACTAATGATTGTGACACACCTCTCTCCTCCACCCCCTCCTCTTCTTCTTCCTCCATGGCCTCTTCCTGTGATTTGTCCTCGGAATCAGCGGTGCTCCGTAGCCGTTCAAGGGGCTACGCAAGTATGCAGGCCAAAAGATGCCATGCGGTGCTTGAGCTGGTGTGCTTGGGGGACAGGAGCCACACTGGGGCAGAGGTTCTGTCAGCTCTGCAGGGGCAGGTTCAGAGGTGGTTGACGCCACGCCAACTTAAGGCAGGAATGGTGGTTTGCGACAATGGCACCAACCTCCTCTCTGCCCTCCGACAGGGACAAATGACCCATGTGCCCTGTTTGGCTCACGTCCTTAACTTGGTGGTGCAGCGGTTCTTGGGCAGGTACCCGGGCTTACAGGATATCCTGAGGCAGGCCAGGAAAGTCTGAGTGCATTTCCGCCGGTCATATAATTCCAGTGCTCGGCTGGCAGACCTCCAAAAGGAGTTTAACCTGCCCAAGAACCGCCTAATCTGTGACATGCCCACCAGGTGGAACTGAATGTTGGCCATGCTGCAGCAGCTGCACATGCAGCAGAGGGCCATCAATGAGTACCTGTGCGACTATGGCACCAGGACAGGGTCAGGGGAGCTTGTTTATTTTTCCCCACACCAGTGGGCCATGATCAGGGATGCATGCACTGTCCTGTCACCATTTGAGGAGGCCATGAGGATGGTGAACAGTGACAGTGCATGCATCGGTGACACTGTCCCCCTTGTCCACCTGTTGGAGCACACGCTGCGTGGAATAATGGACAGGGCACTTGAGGCAGAACAGAGGCAGGAAGAAGAGGACTTCCTTAGCTCTCAAGGCCCCCTTTATCCAGACAGTGTTCCTGCATGCCCGCCGATCACACAGGAAGAGGACGAGGAGGAGGAGGAGGATTGTGTCAGTATGAAGGTGGAGCCTGGCACTCAGCATCAGCAGCAGTCTTTAAGGGATCAGTTCCAAGAAACACATGGACTTGTATGTGGTTGGGAGGAGGTGGCTGCGGACCATGTCATCCTTAGTGACCCAGAGGACTCCGGACCGAATGCCTCAGCAAACCTATGCTGCATGGCCTCCCTGATCCTGAAAAGCCTGTGTTAGGTACCTGGTAGTTGAGCCTGACTGGTAGAAGGAGACCTCTCTTAAACACTGGTTCAGGAGCCACTGGAAGTGAGAACAGTGGTCTCTTGAGCACAGTGGGTAGCAGGGCCTGATGCAGGTTCCTGCGGTGGCAAACACTGGAACTGGCCAGACGTCCCTCCGGGATGGCTAAGCTGCGGATGCAGGTAGGCTGAAGCGGATCAGTAGGCTGACAGGTGGATGATTTGGCAGCAGAACCTGGAGCTTGGCAGAGCAGGCTGGAAGCAGCGTCACAGGACACAGGCAAAGCAGAGTCAGACAGTCCGTTTGGCAGGAGATCAGGCAAGTATATGGCAGAAGGGATAATCCAAGAATAGTCAGGCAGGCAGGAGTTCGGCAACGGGTCACAAGATATAAGCGAGGTCAGGCAGACCGGGTCGGATTGGAAACAGGAGAATGGTCAGACGGAGCCGGGTCACTAGCAATACAACAACAGGCAGGATACAGGAACTCAGGTGCAGAGCTGCAGACGAACAGCACCTGATGGAAGCATCTGACAGTCTTTTAAAGGGCCCTTGGCGCCAAACAGCACTAGCGCGAACGGGCGCGCGCACGCTCGTGCAAACGGGCGCGTGCGGGAGCACTCCGGCACCCCCTGGTGGAGATCACAGCAGAACTGCCCTGGGAAGGCCCCTCGTGCACCTGCGCGCACGCATGTTCACCCGACGGCCACTGATATGTCCCTGACATTGCCCCCTCTCAACAGCAGCCTCCGGATGCCCAGATAACTCTTCTTTTCAGGATGAGCAGCAAAATAGGCACGAATCAAACGTTTAGCATGAATATTACTGTCAGGTTCCCATGAGTTATTTTCCGGACCATACCCCTTCCATTTAATCAAAAACTGTACTTGCCCAGATCTCTTTCTGCAATCAAGGATGGCCTCCACTTCGTATTCCTCATTTCCGTCCACCAAGACAGGTTCAGGAACCCTGGTGCCCCTATCAGGAAAGGGATCATCTACAGCAGGCTTCAAAAGCGACACATGAAACACAGGGTGGATTTTAAGTGAGTCAGGTAAACACAGTTCATAGGATACCTCGTTGATTTTCCTTTTCACAGGGAAGGGCCCAATAAATTTAGGAGCAAGCTTTTAGGAAGGACAAGACAACCTAATATTATTGGTAGACAGCCATACCTTATCACCAAGTTGAAGGTTTAGATCTCCTTTTCTTTTTTGATCGAAGATCCTGTTGCTGTCTGCTTGTGCCTTGGATACCGCTTCCTGTAACATCCGGTTATTATGACTAAGGAACTGCACTGTGTCCTGGACCGCTGGAACTGAGGACTCTGGCAGAAAATCTGGTAAAAAAGATACATGAAAACCATAATTGGCAAAGAAAGGAGATTGACCAGTGGCAGAGTGACTAGCATTATTATAAGCAAATTCCGCTAGGGGCAGCAGGGACACCCAATCATCTTGCACAAAAGATGTGAAACACATAATCTATTGCTCCAGTGTCTGGTTTGTCCTTTCAGTTTGCCCATTCATTTGAGGATGGTATGCTGAGGACAGGGCTAGTTCAATTTTCAAGATCTCACATAGGGCTTTCCAGAAGCGTGAAGTAAACTGCACCCCCCTATCGGACACTATATTTGCGGGGACTCCATGCAGCCTAACAATCTCCTTGATGAACACACGGGCCGTTTCAACAGCAGAAGGTGTTCCCTTTAGGTGCACGAAGTGGGCCATTTTAGACAGCCGGTCGATGACCACAAAGATCGCCGAACATCCTTCAGAGCATGGCAGTTCAACTATAAAGTCCATTGCTAGTGGGTGGTCATGCAACAATGTCAGCACCTTGACTCGGGCGCTCTCCAGTACGAATATTTGACTTCCTCTCCACAATAATCCATCTTGTGGTGTTAAAGAGGATCCCTGGAGACTTGAAGGTTCTGGTGGTGCTTCTCTTTTTATGGACAGGAGATCCGTTTGAAGAAGTAGGAAGCTATTTACCGGCAGGATGGTGTCAGGTACTGAAAGGTCTTTAGGGTTGTCAAACATGCGCGACAGCGTGTCTGGTTTTACGTTTTTTGATCCAGGCCGGTAAGTGATGTGGAAACAGAAACGTGTAAAGAATAGAGCCCATCGGGCCTGTGGGGGTTTCAGTCTCTTAGCAGATCTTAAGTATTCGAGATTCTTGTGGTCAGTATATATCAGCACCGGATGGACTGCGCCCTCTAACAAGTACCTCCATTCTTCTAAAGCTGTCTTGATAGCAAGTAGTTCCCGATCTCCCACATCGTAATTCCGTTCAGCCGGCGAGAGTTTTCTAGAAAAGAATCCTACGGGGTGCATCAGGTCCTTGTTGCCCTGTCGTTGAGAAATGACAGCACCCACGGCCACTTCAGAAGCATCAACCTCCAGGATAAAAGGTAAGGATGGGTCAGGATGGCTAAGGATCGGAGCTGAAGTGAAACGTCTCTTTAATTCTTCAAAGGCCCCCTGAGCCTCCGGGCTCCAGAGGAAACGAGACTTCTGCTTGGTTAGCTGCGTGATGGGGGAGATAATGGCAGAAAACCCCCTAATGAACTTTCTATAAAAATTTGCAAATCCAATGAAGCTTTGCACGCCCTTCTTGTCCAGAGGAGCTGGCCAATCTAGCACAGCGGACACCTTCTGAGGGTCCATTTTGATGCCGGTTGGGGAGATCACTAACCCCAGAAACTGAATCTCCTCTTGTTCAAATTCGCACTTCTCCACTTTAGCATACAGTCCGTGTAAACGAAGATGGTCCAGGACCCTACGGACATGTTCCCTATGTTGATTGAGTGAACTGGAGAAGATTAAGATGTCATCCAAGTAGACGATTACAAAGATGTCCAGGAAATCTCTGAACACATCGTTGACCAGATGCTGGAAAGTGGTAGGAGCATTGCATAGGCCTAAGGGCATGACCAGATACTCATAGTGTCTGAAACGTGTCCGGAAAGCCGTCTTCCATTCATCTCCGGCCTGAATGCTGCCAAGATTATAGGCCCCTCTTAGATCCAGCTTGGTGAAGATGATGGCAGACCTCAACTTCTGGAACAGTTCAGGTATCAGAGGCAACGGGTAGCGGTTTTTGACCGTGACCTTGTTTAACTCCTGGTAGTCCACACATGGACGAAGAGTCTAAACTTTTTTGGAGACAAAAAATATTCCGGCACCAGCTGGGGAAGTAGAAGGTCGAATAAAGCCCTTTTCAAGGTTTTCATTTATGTATATCTTAAGTGCCTCTTGTTCTTTTTCAGACAGCGGGAAGATGCGCCCGAAAGGAATCTCAGCCCCAGGGAGCAGCTCAATTGGGCAATCATAGGGGTGGCAGGGAGCCCGCTCCCTTCTTGCTGAACACATCCGCAAATTCCCGATAGGCCTCTGGTATGGTTTGAAGCAGGTCTTGGTCAATGTCCATACAAAGTAAAGTAGCAGCAGGCTTAGAGGGTTCAGGTAAGCAATGTTTTTGGCAGTAGGGTGACCGAAACTTGATTTCACCCATAGACCAGTTAACATGAGGGTTATGGGCCTGGAGCCAGGGCATGCCCACAATGATCGGAAGTAATGGAGATGAGATAACGTCCAGAGTTAGGATCTCTTTGTGTTGAGATAAACAGGTGGCAGACAGAGGAAGGGTTTCTTGAGAGACTTGTCCTGACTTTATGTGGGACCCATCGGCCTGAAAAACTAAGAGTCTGTGTGTCTTGTCTTTTAGGGAAAGATTTTGTTGAGTAGCGAAAGCAGAGTCAATAAAGCAGCTACATGCCCCGGAATCAATAATGGCGTTGACCTGGATTGTTCTTCCCTGGAGCTGTAATGAGAGAGGTAGAGCAAGTTGAGTTGCATTGGCAGTTAAGGCGGATAAACTGGCCGGAGTAGAAGGAAAACACTTACGAGTCTTGACTGGACAGTTGTTCACGTAGTGGCCCGCCCCACCACAGTAGAGACAGAGGTTTAGCTGGCGTCTGCACGCCCGTTCTTCTGGGGGCAAAGTAGAGCGCATAAGTCCCAGTTGCATTGGCTCAGGAGCATCATGTGTTTGGGTGGCCGGACTTAGGCAGGCAGGAGGTAGATACCGGGAGGCAGGAACTGGAACTTTTGCAGTCATCCACATAGGGCGCATTTGCTGGGAAGAGCGTTCAGACCGGAGCTCACGAAGGCGTCGGTCAATCTGGATGGTAAGAGCGATGAGTTCTTCAAGGGTATCGGGCATCCCTACCCGAGCAAGCTCATCCTTTAGACTTTCAGATAACCCCATGTGGAACTGATGACGTAAAGCTGCGTTGTTCCATTGAGTGTCCGCGCTCCAGCGTCGGAAGTCCGTAACATAGTCCTCGGCCGGCCTGCAGCCTTGCTGGAGCGCGAACAAAGCTGCCTCAGCGGTGGCAGTCCGCTGAGGGTCCTCGTACAACTGGGCCATGGCTTTGAAAAAGGCGGACAAAGACTGGATCTATACAGAGTTGGTTTCAAGCAGGCGGTGGGCCCAGGTCTGGGGTTCCCCTTGAAGAAGGGATATGACAAATCCTACTTTAGTAGCCTCCAAGGAAAAAGTCTGTGGCTGCAGGGCGAAGTTAAGTTGACAGGTGCTGCGGAAGGCCAGAAACTTGGTTCGGTCACCAGAAAACTTCTTGAGGATGGGAACCCTTGGTTCAGGTGGGAGCATGACAACAGAGGGTGGTGCCGCAGCCTGTGCTGGAGCAGCTGCGGAGGCAGAGGCCACACCTCCAGGACCACTAAGGTTCAGCACTTGACCCTCCAGTCTGTTGTAGCTGTCTTGTAAAGTCTTTACTGCCTGGGTGAGTGCCGCTAGGTGCGTACAGATCTCCTTGATGGGAGAGGTCTCTCCTGCAGGCTCAGTCATGGCAGTTCGTACTGTTAGGTACCCGGTAGTTGAGCCCGACTGGTAGAAGGAGACCTCTCTTAAACGCTGGTTCAGGAGCCACTGGAAGTGGGAACAGTGGTCTCTTGAGCACAGTGGGTAGGAGGGCCTGATGCAGGTTCCTGCGGTGGCAAACACTGGAACTGGGAAGACGTCCCTCCGGGATGGCTGAGCTGCGGATGCAGGTAGGCTGAAGCAGATCAGTAGGCTGACAGGTGGATGATTTGGCAGCAGCAGAACCTGGAGCTTGGCAGAGCAGGCTGGAAGCAGCGTCACAGGACACAAGCAAAGCAGAGTCAGACAGTCCGTTTGGCAGGAGATCAGGCAAGTATATGGCAGAAGGGATAATCCAAGAATAGTCAGGCAGGCAGGAGTTCGGCAACGGGTCACAAGATATAAGCAAGGTCAGGCAGACCGGGTCGGATTGGAGACAGGAGAATAGTCAGACGGAGCCGAGTCACTAGCAATACAACAACAGGCAGGATACAGGAACTCAGGTGCAGAGCTGCAGACAAACAGCACCTGATGGAAGCATCTGACAGTCTTTTAAAGGGTGCTTGGCGCCAAACAGCGCTAGTGCAAACGGGCACGCGCAAGCGAGAACGGGGGCGCACGCGGGAGCGCTCCGGCGCCCCCTGGTGGAGATCTCAGCAGAACTGCCCTGGGAAGGCCCCTCGTGCACCTGCGCGCACGCATGTTCGCCCGACGGCCACTGATATGTCCCTGACAGCCTGCGTAAGGATCCTCATATTCGTGGTATCAAGGAGAAGGACCAGTACTGGCTGGCAACCCTCCTTGATCCACGTTACAAGGGTAAGGTTGCAGACCTTATCTTTCCATCGCAGAGGAAGCAGAGGATGAAACATCTTTGGGAGGCCTTGCAGAAAGGTCTGTGCAATGCGTTCCCAGAGACTGGGAGGTTACAAACTCCTGTTTCTAGACAACGTGTTGCTGAGGCTTCGGTCAGTCAAAGAAGGAGCGGTGGAGAAGGTGGCCATCTGACTGATGCGTTCAGACAATTTTTTAGTCCGCAGCCAAAGGGTATTATCGGTTCTAGCAAACAACGCCAGCATCTGTTTTACATGGTGCAGGAATACCTAGGGGCAAGATCTGACTTGGACACCTTTCCCACTGAAAATCCTCTGGGTTACTGGGTCTTGAGGATGGATCACTGGCCAGAGCTTGCACAGTATGCAATTGAGCTACTGGCCTGTCCTGCATCCAGCGTTCTTTTGGAACGCACATTCAGTGCTGCTGGAGGCTTTGTAACCGATCACAGGGTGCGTCTGTCCACCGACTCGGTTGATCGACTGACCTTCATAAAAATCAATCAGTCTTGGATCACCATCGGCTACCAAGCACCTGATGCTGATGTAACTGAATTATTTTTTTTGAAATCTCAGATCCCTTCAAAGACTGCGTATGCTGATGCTGAGTGACTATCTTGAGTAATTATCCTCTTCCTCCTCAATGATCACGCTGATAGCTTGTAAGAACATTTTTGGTTCTGGGCGCCGCCACCAGTGCCTAAGGCCCAATTTTTCAGCCCCTGTTTAACAAGGGTGTGTAATTACAATTTTTGATGCGATACTTTGCAGCAGGGCTCATTCCTGCATTCCAACTAGAGTATCTGTGAGGGGTTGCAGTGTTGTGGCACCAGCACCAGTGCCTAAGCCCCAATTTTTCAGCCCCTGTTTAACAGGGGCCTGTAATTACAATTTTTGATGCAATACTTTGTGTAGCGCTGGTAGATTTGCGATCTACCATATGTTAGGTAAATTTAGTAAATTGTTTGTTAAATAGGTTAAGTTTGCCTCTGTTCCAGCTTGGCTGACGTTGTGTGTGTTTCCAGACTGACGGTGGGTGTAGCTGTTATTACTGGTCAGTGTTGGAAGGCCAACGTGTCGAAGCGTATGGATGCTCTTCTGTCCCAATGACAACTCGGTGGAGGTGGTCCTCCAAGTTGCATTCTGGGCAAGGGTATTGATGGGACAGACGCCATATTAGGGGGTTCGTTTTTACAGCCACCTGCTGGCCCTCCTGGCCGACAGGTATGCATTATAGAGCAATCTTGTGGTCCTCTGTTCCGGAGGCCCATGCCGCTATGGCGCAGGGGTGGGCCCAGAAGCTTGTCTGGGGCCTACCACAGCAGCCGAGGAATGGTCCTGAGCTGTCTATCCAGAAGGGAAGACGCTGGACAACCGGGGAGATCCCAGGGGAGGACCCATCATGGAAGGATCACGCAGCGTGCTGGTCTGGAAAGGGGCCTGGTGACTCGGTTGGAGGACGTATCCTAAGAGTAACTATACAGCATAGTGTTACCGAGTTGGCTTAAAGGTTCAAGCACTGTGACTGACATTCACTACAAGAAAAAACGGTACATCCTGTGGCAGAGGACCGTACAGGTTTACCCCAAACAAGTCTGTGGCAGAGACTTTTGTTCGTGCTACGTACTGGCTGCTAGGCAAGTGAGAGAGGCCTCCAGGTGAGCAAAGAGTGTGTCCCACGAGGGGAGCGCATTCTATTTTATTATCCAAATTCTACCAGGACATTTGTCAAGAACCTTATAAGAAGATATTTGAGTTTCTTCTGCAGTTTCCATTCTGCCTCTTTCCTGCTACTTCCTTAGTAAATCGGTTAATAAAGCATTGAAAACATATTCAAGTGTTGGTGCGTGTATCAGAGGTAAACTCAACGGAACCCTTGACCCGGTGCCGGTAAAACAGAGGGAAGGAGAGTGAAGGTAACAAGCCCGCTTAAACCAGCAGCTCCACCGAGAGTTATTGCTACATTTGCAGCAGGGCTCGTTTCTGCGTTCCAACTAGAGTATCTGTGAGGGGTTGCAGTGTTGTGGCACCAGCACCAGTGCCTAAGGCACAATTTTTCTGCCCCTGTTTAACAGGGGCGTGTAATTACAATTTTTGATGCAATACTTTGCAGCAGGGCTCGTTCCAGCGTTCCAACTAGAGTATCTGTGAGGGGTTGCAGTGTTGTGGCACCAGCACCAGTGCCTAAGGCCCTATTTTTCAGCCCCTGTTTAACAGGGGCATGTAATTACAATTTTTGAGGCAACACTTTGCAGCAGGGCTCGTTCCTGCATTCCAACTAGAGTATCTGTGAGGGGTTGCAGTGTTGTGGCACCAGCACCAGTGTCTAAGGCCCAATTTTTCAGCCCCTGCTCAACAGGGGTATGCAATTACAATTCTTGATCTAATATTTCACAGCAGGGCCCTGTGAGGGCTTACAGTGTTGTGGCCACAACAACACCTAAGGCCCAAATTTCTGCTGATTATATAGGGCAGGCCCCTACTTTCAAACATCCAACTTACAAACGACTCCTACTTGCAAACGGAAGGAGACAACAGGAAGTGAGATGAAATCTTCCCCTAGGAAGGGAAATGATCTCCTATAAGAGTTAATATGGGAAAAACATTTCTCCTTTCCACTGATGCTTTATCACCAATCCTTGTTTCACAAAAACCCCAAATTTTCAAAAAACATTTGTCATTGGGACAAAAAGTGAGGTGAAATCTTCTGAAGAGGAGCACAGACAACAAAACAAATGTCACAGGGGTGATAACCCTTCCCTATGTTTTCCAAAAAGCTTAAAATAGATTTTTTGGCTGGAGCTAAACACGTTAAAAATGTACGAGTTCAAAATTACAAACAGATTCTACTTAACAACAAACCTACAGTCCCTGTCTTGTTTGCACCGCCTGTATACTGCTGTTCAGAGTATATAGGGCCTGGTGGCCCCACGCCTTTCCTTTTTTTAATTTGGGTGCGGGGTTCCCCTTAATATCCATACAAGACCCAAAGGGCCTGGTAATGGACTGGGGGCTACCCATGCTGTTTGTCTCACTGATTTTCATCCATATTGCCAGGACCCTACATTAAAGCCGTAAGCAGTTTTAAATGACTTTTTTTCTTTAAAAATTACATTTTGTGCAGGGACTGTTCTAAGCATGGGAAACACACGCCACTTTACAGGCATACTATAGACACCCCCCAGGTACAATATTTAAAGGAATATTTCACTTTTTTTTTTTTTTTACTTTAAGCATCATTAAAATCACTGCTGCCGAAAAAATGGCCGTTTTTAAAAGTTTTTTTTGCATTGATACATGTCCCCTGAGGCAGGACCCGGGTCCCCAAACCCTTTTTAGGACAATACCATGCAAATTAGCCTTTAAAATGAGCACTTTTGATTTCGAACGTTCGAGTCCCATAGACGTCAATGGGGTTCTAACGCTCGTGCAAATTTTAGGTCCGTTCGCAGGTTCTGGTGCGAACTGAACCGGGGGGTGTTTGGCTCATCCCTAGCAATGGGAATAAAAGGTGTATTCACGTTCAGTGGTGTGGTGACATCTCCATACATCGTATATGTTGTTATGCCTTATGAAGGTTCCCACTTGGGAGGGGAGTCTACTAGTTCAGGAAGAGGTATTGAGTAGGTTGTCTGGAACTATGTTGAAATCTCCACACAGAACGAAGTGTCTGTGTCGGATTTTGTGGATTTGTTTTAGTAGTTTGGTCAGAAACTTAATTTGTCGGGAATTAGGTACATACACATTCACTAATGTAAATCTGGTGTTATCCAAAGTACAGTCAAGGACTATATATCTGTCCTCCATGTCCACTAGACTGTCATGCAGTGTAAAGGAAGTTGTGCTTTGATTGTTATTAGTACTCAATTTTTTTTTATGGATCTGAAGCTCTAAAGATGTGAGGGAAATTCTTATTAGTGCAACAGGGTTTCTCATTGATTTTAAAGTGGGTCTCTTGTATACAGAGGACATCACAATGCGATTCACGGGCTGTTCCCCATAAGGAAGATCTTTTGGCTGGATGATTTAATCCTTTGGTGTTGAGAAACAGAAATTTTAGCATCTTAATAAATGGGGATATAGCTGGTGGAGTGTGTGGATTAGTTACTCATTGTTAGATGAGGGTAGTAGTGTGGCGTTGATTCAGATCCGTAGTTCACTGTTGGTTGGAACTTGGTACTTGTAGAATTTTGTCAGGTGTAGCTTGTTTCGATGGCCTCTGGATGCTCTTGAGGATAGTTAGCAGGTGATCGAGAAAACACAATATTGTTTAGTTGGATATATACTGCAAGATGCGATATGTAAGTCACCTGGATATACAGAAGGTAGATCAAAACAAATAACAGGGAGCAAGTAAAAGAAAAACAAGGAAAGCAGGGTTTATCTCCTAAACTGATGATATATGTTGGGGTGAAAATTCGTGGAACTATTTGCAATGAGCAAAGTACCTAACAGGAATGCTTGTCTGATATTTGCATAGTGATGTAAAAACACTCACTTTGGTGTGGAAACATTGTTGTTTGCAGAGTAATGACCAGATGGGGCTCTATTATCGCCCCTATAGTTAGCTTGTGCTGGGTTGTCAGGAATGATACCCCATGATTGGAGTAGTTTGAGCCCATCCTCGACCGTGTGGATGTTATGTTTCATCCCATTTTTGGTAACATTTATTTTGGTGGGGAATCCCAACTGGTAGGGAATTTTGTGGTTGTTGAGAGGTTTGGTGATAGTATTCAACTGGCGTCTTAGCTACCGGGTATATTGCGACAGGTCTGCGTACAATTGTAGCTTAGTGTACGGGGCTGGCAGTTGACCGACGTGCCTCACTTTTACCATGAGTTGCTCTTTTGTTTGGTAAAAATGAATTCTCATTAATACATTGTGGGATATTTCTTCCAGAAGGTGGGGAGGTTTGGGTAATTGAGAGAAGGCCTTACCTGCATTTTTTATATATTTCCTTAGAATGCTTCATCTCTTGCTGGTATGTATATATTAGACATAGAAGCCAGTAAGACACAGGAAGGCATTCATCAGCTGACCTCATTAGCACACACCTGTGGCTGCATTCCCTCCTTCCGGCAGATCCCAGCTAGGTGCACAGGTTTCTAATACAATTAATCAGTGATCACTGGTCTCACTAAATACAGACTTTTTTTGTCTTAAATTCATCTTGCATAGATCTGTTCATCTGGAGAGTGCAGGAAATGAGAGATTAGATAACAGAGAAGTGTGTCCTGGGTTCTGTAAAGCTTAGCATACACTATACAATCTGATTGTACAATCTCCTTTTAGATTTGCCATCAATTATGTAGTGCAAGGGCCTGCCTGATTGGATACAGAGTGATTGGATAGCTGGTGTGTCCTCCCATTATTGTTATTAGTGTTTGGGGACCTGGGTCCTACCCCAGGGGACATGTATCAGTGCAAAAATTTTTTTAAAAACGGCCATTTTTTCCGGAGCAGTGATTTTAATAATGCTTAAAGTGAAACAATAAAAGTGTAATATTCCTTTAAATTTCTTACCTGGGGGTATCTATAATATGCCTATAAAGTGGCGCATGTTTCACGTGTTTAGAACAGTTTGCGTGCAAAATGACATTTCTAAAGGAAAAAAAGACTCCTCCCCCTCTGACAACACGGGGAAAGCCATAGGGAAGTCCCCATGCATCAGAGGGGGGCCAGTCACCGGGTGGCCCCGCCCTCCGTTATATAAGAACTGTCACCTGAACAGAAGCGTCACACAGCGGAAGACTCCTACTGAGGTGGATTGTGCGGAGGACGAAGCGGAGAAGAAGCCGGAGGAAGATGCCAGACGAGAGGAAGAAGGGAGGGAAGAAGAAGATGGAGGAAGAAGAAGAACACCGAAGGAAGACTAGAAGAAAGAAGATGGAAGAAGAAGAAATTCATAAAGGAATTGTCAAAAACCGTCTAATGTCTTTTTTAACCTTTTTTACACTTTTTTTTGTGAAATGGTAGGGGTACATTTGTACCCCATTACCAATTCATACAGGGGGGGCAGGATCTGGGGGTCCCCTTGTTAAAGGGGGCTTCCAGATTCCAATAAGCCCCCTGCCCGCAGACCCCCACAACCACCGGGCAAAGGTTGTGGGGATAAGGCCCTTCTCCCCATCAACATGGGGACAAGGTGCTTTGTGGGGGCCGCTACCCCAAAGCACCCTCCCAATGTTGAGGGCATGTGGCCTGGTACGGTTCAGGAGGGGGGCGCTCTCTCATCCCCCTCTTGTCCTGCGGCCTGCCACGTTGCATGCTCAGATAAGGGTCTGTTATGGATTTTTGGGGGGACCCCACGCCATTTTTAAAAAAATTTTGGTGCGGGGTTCCCCTTAAAATTCATACCAAACATGAAGGATCTGGTATGGATTTTGAGGGGGACCCCCATGCCATTTTTTTTTAATTTTGGCGCGGGGTTCCCCTTAATATCCATACCAGACCTGAAGGGCCTGGTATGGAATTTGGGGGACCCCCACACATTTTTTTTTAAATTTTGGTTCAGGATTCCCGTGTGGGAAAATACCATGCCGTTTTTATCAATTAACTTTTATGTGTATTGCCGGACCGACAATTCATTATAGCTGGCGCTAGCGCTAGTACTTTTAAATAACTTTTTTTCCTTTGGAAATGTCATTTTGCACTCTGTTTTGCAGACTGTTCTAAGCATGGGAAACATGCGCCACTGTACAGGCATACTATAGACACCCCCCAGGTATGAAATTTAAAGGAATATTACACCACTTTTATTGTTTCACTTTAAGCATTATTAAAATCACTGCTCCCGAAAAAACGTCCGCTTTTAAAACTTTTTTTTGCACTGATACATGTCCCCTCTGGCAGGACCCAGGTCCTCAAACACTTTTTATGACAATAACTTGCATATTAACCCTTAAAATTAGCACTTTTGATTTCTCTCATAGACAATTCACTATAGCCGACAAATTACTATAGCCGATGTTACTTCATGACTTTTTTTCCCTTTAGAAATGTCATTTTGCTGTCAGACTATTTTAAACACGGGAAAAAAGCGCCACTTTACAGGCATACTATAGACACCCCCTAGGTACAAAATTTAAAGGAATATTTCACTTTTATTGTTTCACTTTAAGCTTTATTAAAATCACTGCTCCCGAAAAAAACTGCAGTTTTTAAAACTTTTTTTTGCACTGATTCATGTCCCCTGGGGCAGGACCCAGGTCCCCAAACACTTTTTTCTGATAATAACTTGCATATAAGCCTTTGAAATTAGCACTTTTGATTTTTCATGTTCGTGTCCCATAGACTTTAACGGTGTTTGCATGTTCGAACAAAGTTTTTGCCTGTTTGCATGTTATGGATGCGACCCAAATGGGGGGGTGTTCGGCCCATCCCTATGTATGGCCACCTTTAGCCACCTAAAATGAACTAGTTGCTAACTACTTCTAATCCTTGTTTGCTTTGTAACAATATTTTCAAAATACAGATCCAGTAACATTTAGAAGGTTGGGGTAGCTCTTAATTGTGTCCAGGGAATTCTACATAGCTTTGTGGAGTGGAGTTGTGCTGCCTGCCACAAATGGGTGTAAGAACACAACATTGATTGGGAAACAAAATCAGCGTGGGGGTCCCCCCAATCCAAAGCAGGCTTTTAGGTCTCTATTATATGATAAATAATTGTTAATGTCTAAGTAGAATTTGATTAGAACGTTGACTTCTAGCTATATATGTTTATGCTTTCATTATGGTACTACTATATATTCTAGGATTAATTCTGATCAGCACAGTGGTTTAGTGGTTAGTGCTCTGATCTAGCAACAGTCAGGTCATGGGTTCAAATCCCACCCATGCTATCTACCACCTCCCTAAAGTTTCAATGGGGATGGATGGATATGTGCTTAGGCAAAAGCATATTTGCCATCAGCATGATACAATGTATCTCTCTCTGATGGCACTTATGCGTTCACCAATGCACATATGAATTTGTTATTGCAATTCTAGGGAGGTGGTAGCATGGATGAGGTTTGAACTCATGACCTAAGTGCTGCTAGCTAAGAGTACTAAAGATTAAGCCATTGTGCTGAGTAAAATTATACCTAGAATATAAAGAAGTACCATGATTACAGATTAATCATATATAAAAAGAACTCAACATTTTCATAAAATACAAATTAGACATAAAAAAGTTTGACATATATAGAATAATCAAAAATAATAAATAAATTATAAAATAATAAAATAATCAAACACTAGTGAACACGCAGGGTCTTAACATGGTTGGGATTTAAACTCATGAAATAAGTGCTTTTTGTTCATGAGTGCAGACCACGATGCCAATGTGCTGAGTACGATTAGATTTACATAATAGTTCAGTATGATTAAAAAATTAACATAGCTAATTAGAACTCTATAGTCTCCTTAAAAAGAAATGTAACATGAAGAAAAAATGAACATATACCAGGTATGTAACTGTAAATGATAAATGCATGTAACCTTACGGAACAGCAGACATTACTCTGTAATAATCATTCAGAACAGCATTTGTTAGCAAAAGAAAACAAACTATGCACAATAATTTTAATATAAATAAATGATGTAGATGTAGAGCACATCCCATATATGAACAGTTTATTGGCATACATGTACACACATGATCAAAGCTAAATACTGCAGTGCAGTTTGTAGTTCCATATAGGAAACTCATTGGCAATTGGCAGTTATGGAACCACGACTATGCCGAAATGGAATTCATGAATGCATATTTGTGTATTTGTACTCACTTTTCTGTTCACATGTTCACCTAGTTGAGATCTTAATTGGCTTAATTGGGAGTAACTAGATGTAGAGTGACTACTTTTTCTCCTTATTATAGGTGAATTAGGCCCTGAAAGACAGAATAACAACACAAAAATCCAGAAAAAAGCATTTAAAAAAAGTTATACATTGATTTGCATTTTAATGAGTGAAATAAGTATTTGTCCCCTTCGCAAAACATGACTTCGTAATTGGTGGCAAAACCCTTGTTGGCCACCAGGTTTGCACACATCTCAAGAGGGATTTTGTCCCACTCCTCTTTGCAGATTCTCTCCAAGTAAGAACCTGCATTAAGATAAAAAACCTTCTGACTTTAGAACCACTTTAAGGTCCCAAATGGCAGGAATGTTGAGATATGTAGGAGGTGTCCTCATTGCTAAACAGGGGCACAGTCTGTTTGACCTCCTCTGCCCTGATTGGCTGGCAGGGCTGCACCCTATTTGAACATCACAAACACAAGACTCAGGTCTTGTGAGAATTAACTAAGTGACAGTTGTACCCTGTACCTTGTTTTGCCCTGCCTCATCTAATTTCTCCATCTCAAGGTGGATGGGGAAAACCTCCCTGCTGTGCATAAAACACTGATCAGTGCTGCAGCCTTTTGGTATACTGATTGAGTGGACATTTTCAGACAAGCCCATTAATAAAAAATCAATAAATGGCTCTACTTCTCATGAACAGGAGCAGCCATACATAGATCGAAATAAGGCCAGTTTCTGAGGAACCAGCTGAATTTCTATCCATGTATGGCCAGCTTAGGTAGTAGTCTTTGGATATATATATATATATATATACATTTTGTATGTGTTGTATGTGTTTCTGTCTGTCTGTCCTATGCTTTGCTTATTTAACCACTTGCCAACCAGCCGCCGCAGTTGTTCTGAGGCAGAATGGCATGGCTGGGCAAACAATGTTATGTTACGTGACTTTGCGCTGTGGCCACTAGGGGCGCGCGCATGCCCCCTGCTCGCCCCCGGAGCCGATGCAAGTGCCCGGCGGTCATGATCACCGCCAGGCTCCCACGATTGCTTCTGACACATGGAGAACCGGGTTCTGTGTGCGTAAACACACAGTTTCTGGTTCTCTGAGGGGAGAAGAGAAAAAGCATCTGTTCATACAGAGTATGAACAGTGATCTGTCATCTCCCCTACACAGTCCCCTCCTCCCTTCAGTTAGAACACACACTAGGGAACACAATAATCCCTTGATCACCCCCTAGTGTTAACCCCTTCCCTGCCAGTGACATTTTTACAATAATCAATGCATTTTTATAGCACTGATCGCTGTATAAATGCCAATGGTCCCAAAAATGTGTCAAAATTGTCCAATGTGTCTGCCATAATGTTGCAGTCCTGATAAAAATCGCAGATCACCACCATTACTAGTAAAAAAATATTAATAATAAAAATGCCATAAAACTATCCCCTATTTTGTAGACGCTATAACTTTTGCTTTTTTTTTTACCAAAAATATAGAGAAGATTACATATTGGCCCAAACTGAGGAAAAAAAATGTTTTTTTTATACATTTTTGGGGGATATTTATTATAGCAAAAAGTAAAAAATATTGCATTTTTTTCAAAATTTTTTTGTTTATAGCGCAAAAAATCAACACTGCAGAGGTGATCAAATACCACCAAAAGAAAGCTCTGAATGAACTACCAAAGTGCTCAACAGTGTCATGGTAGTTAATTGACTCTACAAGCTGATAGTTGTAAAGGGCAGAAAGAGCACCACATAGCCACGTTATTTTCAAGCAGTGATAGTGTGCCCGCTCGCTGTCAATGGAGGGGGGAGAGAGGCTGCAACTGCTGGAACAGGTTACATGTTCCAAAAGGTGAACGTATCCTTTTATTTCCTCTTTATGTTATATTGTGCTGTCACTCAAGTGTATAAACGTTTCTTACCAAATTATATTACCAGTGATATTATATCTTGAAGTGTATTCTTTTTGATTTAGAACACTGTACAAACATTGTACACATTTGAGGCATGGAATTTCATACTGTTTCATACTTTGTAATTTGGAAGGTAGGGAACTTGAACAGATTTGCTGCACAGGATTGCAACTTTATAATTCACACGAACAGCAGATGCTCTGCTGAGAGTGAAATGCATTGATGCATGATGCAGCTACCGGGATTCCCCCACTGTGTGGGGACAATTCAACTAACAAGACATGCACAGCGCCTATAGAACTGTTGAGGACAGCATGGTATTGGTTGTTTCCCCTGTTCTAAACAATCACTGGTCTATATGATGACACTTAGGGGACTGAGAAATGTACATGAGATAAATGCTTTTGGTATCATGCTGACACAGTTATGTGGTGGGTCATATTTGGTTTAAGACAATAAGGATCTGAAGACAAGGGCTAGGAAATCTATTGGGAGACTTGGTGGTCTCAAAAAGCAAATATAGTAATATAGAGACCATGGTTTGCTTGGTGGTTAACAAGATTTGGATTTTGTGAGTGCAGTTGATACTTTGTTTCTGTCTGTTATATTTTTGTGAAAGTTTGTTGACTACCATATATAATAAAATAATAGTATTGTTCCATACATCTATGCTTTGGAGCTGCACTCTAACTATCCTTATTCAGGCTATTGGTGGCTTACAGTAGCCGCCAGTACAGGGATATCCCTGATCTTACTTCTTTCACATGCCAATTAGGGAGTACAAATCCCCTTTGCACCTTAAATCCCACTTCATACAGTCCCTTTGTCAATATGCGCACACAACAATCAACACTGCAAATATTAATACTTCCTACTCATAGTCTGCAAAGAAAGCTCTTACTTTGTGTTCAGACAAAAGTGACTGGTGATCTGGTGCTTAGAAAAGGAGATTGTCAGTTCAGTTACATATGGGCTCAGGTGTGAAACTAATGGCAAAGGATGAGTGGGAGGAGGAGTTTAACATGTGCTGGGGGAAGACACGAACACACAGAACTTTTATTCTATGAAACAATAATTAGGAGGAATTGTTCTCCCCCCCAAAAATGTACATTTGGCAATTATGCACAATGGTTGATGCAATGACCCTGATTATAATGGAGCTGATATAATATGGAGCAAAGAAAGGTGAATATTGTAACCAGTCAGATTTTAGCTGTCATCATTATTTTCATGTTGTTGAGAAAATGACAGCTACAAGTTGGTACCATTTTTTCTTGAATAAATTGGGCCCATTGTGGTGCCTGAGAACACAGACTGTGTGAGTGTCCTGCTTTGATCCCCAGAATAAAGAATCACACATGACACATAGTCTGTACATGAACAATGCTGTACTTTGTAATGAAAATGAATTATCTCAGAGTCATATTCTTTTGTATGTATCTTACTCTGCAGATTCTGAATCCATCCTCCTTTTATTCAAAGACAAATCCATGCCTCAAGGACCACTTGGTTGTCAAAATAATTATTTGCTCCTAAAAACAAATTCTGCTTCCCTTTTTATTATAATAAGAGAGGACATTTTTTTAAAGCTGAGCTCTGACGTTATGAAAATGCACGATATGTTATTTTAAAAATAAAGCTAATCACTAAAAACAACTATTTAGCTCATTTATATTTTTTCCTTCCAGTGGGAAAGTAGATAATATTCCACCTAGAGGTAGCCACACCTACAGTATTTCAACCCAGTCATCTGATAATCAATTCTCTCAATATGATGATTGTAACTACTAAATATTAAAACATGTATGGGTGATTTTTAATGTTTTTCATTTTTTAAAGTTCACCTATCATGACATATAGAGGTTGTCATTACTGGCTGCCTCCTAAAAATGACACTAGCATGTGCCAAATGCAGGTCACGAGAACAAGAGAGGAGGGGCAATCCTCCACGAGCACACCGGTTTCAGTGACAGTTGTCCAAGGATGGCCATATGCAATTAGATTTGTTTTTTGTTCAGCCAGATTGTCACCAACACTTCTGTTGAGTGGCAGTGGCCACACACTGATCGAAATTTGGTGGATCTTTGCTAGACCAGATACATTTTGATGAATGTATGGCCTGCTTAAGAGTTGAATTCACCTCCTTTTTACAAGATTTCTCCTCTCTTTTGATATCTAAAATATTGCTTGCATTTTAGCCAACAAACAGTGCTACTTATATTTTTCACCCCAGTAATAGAAGTACAGGGACACTATAAACATTTTCAATTCATGAAGATTATTTTTCCAGGGGTGGAGGCTTATGCCCCGTATACACGGTCGGACATTGATTGGACATTCCGACAACAAAATCCATGGATTTTTTATGACGGATGTTGGCTCAGACTTGTTTTGCATACACACGGTTGCACAAAGTTGTCAGAATTTCCGAACGCCAAGAACGCAGTGACATACACCACATACGACGACACTATAAAAGGGCAGTTCAGCACCAAGCGCGGCACCCTTTGGGCTCCTTTTGCTAATCTCGTGTTAGTAAAAGTTTGGTGAGAGACGATTCATGCTTTTTCAGACTCGTGGTTTTCAGATCGTATTTCTGCTGTTCAGTTTGTGCTTGTGGGTTTGTATCTGCTCTTCAGTGCATGCAGCGAGTTACCATTGACTTTGTCATTGTGTTCTTGTTCGTTCGTTACTGATTTTCAGGTTGCTCTTCACAGGCCTTGCTGTTTTTCAGTGCATTCTGTTACTTTGTTCTGACCAGCCGACCGTTTTCTAGCCATGTTGCGTGTACCTACTCATCGTAGGGTTCATGCTGTGCGGGGGCTTGGTGTTGGGGTCCTTACTTTGACACAAGCCCAGTCCATGAACAGGACAAGGAGGAGTTCATGAACCAAGAATTGGTTGCTCCAGCATGATCAGTTCTGTCACATGCCTTTGCTCCGTGAGATCCGTGAGAATAATCCTAACAATTTCAGGAACTTTCTCCGGATGACAGACCCCGTATTTCACCGTTTGTTGGCTTTGCTGACCCCTTATATCAGCAGGCAGGATACCTGCATGAGGCAAGCCATTACTGCGGAGCAGAGGCTAGTCGCCACCCTGCAGTACTTGGCAACGGGGAGAAGCCTGCAGGACCTCAAGTTCTCGACAGGCATCTCCCCCCAGGCTCTGGGGATCATAATCCCGGAGACCTGTTCTGCCATCATCCAGGTCCTGCAGAAGGAGTATATTAAGGTAAGATTTTTATCCTTTAACATCACATTTTTTTGTATTTAATGTTTGCTAATGTATTGTATTTCTTTCCTCATTCCCTAATTACCATGATTGTAATATGCTGTGAATGTCCCCTTTGTCCTCATGCATGCTGGATTTTTATGTTAATATTTTTTGGTCCTTCATATATATTTGCCTTCACTTACCTCCCCCGCATGCTCTCCTGGCCCTATATCCACCTTGTCTACTCAATTAACAATTTATTTTGTCAGCTCCATAGTAGTGCTTTACCCTAAATACCCCCTAAAATGTGTAAAAATGTGATTTGTGTTTGAAATTCAGGCAGAGTGCCAGAGGTTTTTTTTTGGGGTCCAAAATCATGAACGCTCCCTCCCCCCAACTGCTAACTCAGCTGATACCAATCCTCTAGCTATCCTCAATCCTCTATCTGCTGACTTTGCCAAACCCATACACACTATACTACCTCTTTTGTCGTCAGATTTATGGATGAATTCCCCAAAGCATGTAGTGCAAGGGCCTGCCTGAATACTTTTAAATGCTACTGTTTAAAGCTTTTGTATCCTATTATTATCTTAATAGGTAATAGCAGAATGTAAAAATGTGCTAAAATGTGTACAGTGTGTATTTATATCTTTGTATTATGACACTTCTTACTTGTCCAGTGGGCTGCCAATAGTGTAAGTAAGTAAGGAGGGGCTGGCCAAAGTAATACACATTATTTATGCATTCAGCTCTCAATGAAGTGGAGAGGGTTACCTGTCCAAAACATCTCCCCCCCATAAAATTTATAAAATGGCCCATGGGGGGGGGATCTGATAGGTGGACCTTATACCTTTGTCTTTAACCAGTTCAGATCCACGCTATTGCCGAATGCCGGGACTATGTCTATTGACACCGTCCCATGCACGAGCGGCCTGCGCGCCCCTTGCAGGGCACGCGTGGCGCGCTCGGTGATCAATGAGTCTATGAGACTCGCCTGATCACAGATCGGAGTAAGGGGTCAGTCCCGAGCCCTTATCACATGATCAGCTGTCAGCCAATGACAGCTGATCATGTGATGTAAACAGAGCCGGTAATTGGCTATTTTTTCTCCTCGCACTGACAGCGTGAGGAGGAAAAAAAAGCCGATCACCAGCAGCCGTGAGAGGGACATCAGTCCCGATCATGGCGATCATCTGTGCCCCCTGCCAGTGACACCTAGCAATAGGTAGCAGTGCCGCCTACCAGTGCCCACCAGCGTCACCCACCAGTGCCCACAGTGCCACCCATCAGTGCCCACAGTGCCACCCATCACTGCCCACAGTGCCACCCATCAGCGCCCACAATCAGTGCCACAACAACAGTGCTGCACATCAGTGCCACCTAACAGTGCCCATCAGTGTCACCTACCAGTGTCCATAAGTGCCCATCAGTACTGCCCATCAGTGCCACCCATCAGTGCCCCCCATAAGTGCTGCCCCTCAGTGCCCCCATCAGTGGTACCTATCGGTGCCCATCCGTGCCACCCATTCATGCCACCCATCAATGCCACCCATCAGCGCCCATCAGCGGCCATCAGTGCCGCCTTATCTGTGCCCATCAGTATCGCCTTATCTGTCCCCATCAGTGCCATCTTATCTGTGCCTATCAGTGCCGCCTTAACTGTGCCTATCCGAGCCCATCAGTGCAGCCTATCAGTGCCCACCAGTGCCGCCTCATCAGCGCATATCAATGAATGAGAAAAATTACCTGTTTGCTAAATTTTATAACAAACTATGAAACATGATTTTTTTTTTGCTAAATTTTCAATCTTTTTTTGTTTGTTTAGCAAAAAAAAAAATCCCAGCTGTGATTAAATACCACCAAAATAAAGCTCTATTTGCGGGAAAAAAATGATAAAAATTTCATTTGGGTACAGTGTAGCATGACCGCGCAATTGTCATTCAAAGAGTGACAGCGCTGAAAGCTGAAAAATGGTCTGGGCAGGAGGGGGGTTTAAGAGCCCAGTAAGCAAGTGGTTAAATACTCCCTAAAATAAATGTTATACTGATGTTGGCCAAGAATGTTTGTGTCTAATCTGCTTTCCATGTTGATGTGCAAAGTGATTTTTTTTTTCTTGTTTAACTCCAGTTTCCTTCCAACCCACAGGAATGGCAGACTGTGGCCTCCCACTTTGCCCAGCAGTGGGACTTTCCTAACTGCGTAGGGGCAATTGATGGGAAACACATCCACATCATCCCACCACCCAGCTCGGGATCATACTATTACAACTACAAGGGGTTCAATAGTATTGTGATGTTGGCGGTGGTGTCGGCTACTTACGAGTTCCTGTATGTGGACGTGGGGAAGAATGGCCGAATGTCAGATGGTGGAGTCATCACCCAGATGGAGTTCTACAGGCGTCTCCAGAATGGCAGCTTGGACTTGCCACCTCCAGAAGACAATGCGGAAGGACTCCCATTCGTCTTCGTTGCGGATGAAGCATTTGCACTGGGGGACCATCTTATGCGGCCATTCCCTATGAGGACCCTCACCCCGGACCAGAGGGTTTTTAATTACCGGCTGGCCAGAGCCAGAAGAGTGGTGGAGAACACGCTTGGAATAATGGCCAGCCGGTTCCGCCTATTTCTTTCACTGATCCACATGGCGGAATATAAACTCACTCACATCATCCTGGCTTGCTGTGTTCTCCACAACTTTTTAAGGAAAAATTCTGTGAACTATGCTGGCTCAGTTGGGCCTGAAGCCGGAATTAATCTCAATGAACCAACCCTGACGGCGCTTGAAGCTGGCCGTCCTGGCTTGCCCCCCCAGAGTGCCCGCGAGGTCGGTCTAAGATACATGGAATACTTTGCGGGTAGGGGGGCCATCAATATGCCAGACAATGTCTGAGACATTTTGTTAAATAAAAAAATGTTTTAAACTGAACAAATATTTGCTTCAAAAATTGTCGAATGTTAACATGTGCTAGCTGCCATCATGGGGGATCAATGGACGTGTTTGGGGGCGCAACCCCTTCCTCTCAGCTACTTTATTATTGAGGAAGGGGTTGCACTCCCAAAACGTGTACATTGATCTCCTGTGATGGCAGATAGCACATGTTGACACAGTGTGTGCATCTTCAAAATTTGGCTTTTCTAGAATATGTAAAAAAATGTGCAAAAAATTTTCAGAAAAATAAAGCAGAAAGAAGTAAGGGATTTCAAGGGGTTTTAAACTTTCCCTAAAACATCAATGATGTTCTTCATTTTGTTTGGAACATCATTGATGTTTTGCTTGATGTTTTTTAAGTCCCTATTACACCCCATGATCTTCCCTATCAGGATCTGGGCACTTTCACTGGTGAAATGACCTTCATCCACAACATCACGATCACCTAAAAATATAGAAGGAAAAACACACCATGTATTATAAATATGCAGGCATCCGTCTGTTACCTGAGCCTGTGGTCGCAGACACTCACCTGTTGTGGTGACAATTTCCACCACGTCTCCCTCCTCCTCCTCTGCTTGGTTTTGGGGGATTTCCCCTTCTTCCTGAGGTGGGGGGTCTGTTGTCTCCTCTGATGAGTGGTGTCCTCCGAGTCTTTTCTCTCCTATGTAAAAAAAAATAGGTATACTTAGCACACAGATATTTGATGGCAGAAATAGGAATATGAAACATTACTTGGAAGTGGGGTACAAATGTCTATTTTGGCAGAGTTCCAAGATGAAGAAATATTGTTTTCCTTTGTCAAGCTTGAATACTTACCTGTTTTGTACAAACTTCACAGATGGAGACACCCCTATAGTATACACTGGATCACCTGTGTGGGACCCCCTAATAAAAAGGGTTTTCTTGTGTCCCACACTAGTGCTCCAGCATCCAGATCTGTAAACAGCTGCTGAGTGTCCTCTCCTTACACAGAATCTAGTTTGCATTTCATTCTAGTTACTAACCCATCTAGACAACAAAATTATTTTAGGAGAAGTAGTAGGCCAGAAAAAATGTATTGAAATGCATCTGGACAAAACATGGTGTTTTATTGGCCAAACGAACAATGTTTCCTACGAACGAATAATGTGTCCATGAACATGAAAGTTGCCATTTTAAACTGTACAGCAGTAAAGAAAAGCACATGGAGCAGCACGAAAGTTCTAAAAATAATGAATAGGAACTACTTACTTTTTTGCAGCACTCTCCTGATCTTTCTATACTGATCGTGCTCCCTTAATTTGAGGTCTGACCACTACTTCCTGAGTTGATCCTTGGATCACCGTACCCCAAAATTTCGGTGCAGACTCTTCACAACTTTTGCCATGATCTTGGCCTTTCTGACATTGGGGTTGGGGTAAGGTCCATACTTCACGTCATAGTCGGCCCTCTTCAGTATGTCGCCCATCTCCAGCATCTCCACAAAGGACATATTTGATGCCTTAAATCGTCTCCTCCGGGGTCGTGATGTTTCTGGCTCCAGGCTTTCCTCCTCCTCGTTGCTGTAACTAGCACGCACCTGCTCTTTCTCCGCCGTGTGCTCTTCCCCACTGTGCCAAATGAAAAGGGGCGGGGAATAGACTAGAAAGAACATCAGGGGCGGAGTTTCATGCATGCACACTGTATATAAAGCGTAACATGAGTACGTAGTACGTATGATCTGTGAGCAGAGGAAGGAGTATAGGAAGCGCCAATCGTGATAATGAAGATAACATTTAAACTTGGGCCTATACAGCTTATAGATTAAGGCCTATTTTGGGACAAGATTAGGAGAGTTTAGCCTGACATTAGGGTTTGCCTTGTGTTGTGTCTTGCACAGAAAATGGATATATTGAATGATCAGGACTTTATCCCCATATTCCTTGATATGTTCAGGGAGCTGCCCTGTCTGTGGCAGGTAAACCACACACATTATAAGAATCAAACAAAGAGGAAGGCAGCGCTGGATAAATTGCTGGAATTTGTGAAGCCGGTGATCCCCACGGCAGACATCACCTATTTGAAGATCCTAATTGGTGGCATAAGGAGCACTTATCTTATCTAAGGTCCAGGATTCCCAGAGATCAGGAGCTGCAGATGACATTTATGTATCCAGGCTATGGTACTATGGCAGATTGCATTTTCTGGCAGGTCAGACTGAACCCAGCCAGCACTCTCTACTCTTCCTTCCATGCTTCCTTCACCCCCAGCTGAGGCTTCTGACGTCCAACCTGGGCCTTCCAGGCAGCAACATGTGGAGGAGCCCAGCTTGAACCAAGTATAGCTTTCTTCTAAATATTTCTGTTGGTCAAATTAATGATGTTAAATCTATGTTAGTTTGGATTCCTAATTTCTGATTATGATCGATGAACCAAAAACTAAAATGATGTCCCTTTTTCATACACAGGAAAGTCTCAGCCAGGAGGTGGCCGGGCCCAGTAGCCTGCCCGATACCCAGGTCCCTCCCCTCCACCTTCAAAAAAAAAGTGGCAGGAAGAGGAGTAACCTGGAGGAGGCAGCAATTGGCCTATTTTGGAAGGCTACTGAGGCCCTCAGAACCCCCCACAGTGTTGAAGAGAACTTTGCAGACATAACAGCATGCAAAATGATGGAAATGGAGGAGGGCCAACACCTCTTATGTGAATTTATCATTTTACAAGCACTAAGTAAGGGGTTGAGGGGCCAACTCACAAGCCAAAGCCACATTTGTGAGCTCAACCATGGTCCTCCTCCTCCTACAGGTCTTCCTCCTCCTCCTCCTCCTGCCACACCTCCAACACCAGAGCCACAGCCTGGAAGGAAGCATCTAAGGAAGACCAGAGAGTGATGGCCTGGGTTCAGTGTGGTCTGGCAAAAGATGCAGGCTCTTGCATGACTACAGCCTGGGGACATACATGTCATCTGCTGCTGTTCATGATCTGTTGGACTTCTGGACCAGATTGTACTCCCTTATATGGATTCCTCAGGCCACCAATTTTGCAGTAAAATTATTGATGTGTGCCCTGGGGGCCAAAGGCTTCGGCAATTTCTGCTGTTTCTCCAGCGTTGCCTCCCTCTTTGTTTGGTTATAAGCCGTTAATAAATTTTTGGTTTGATTTATTATACTCGCCTATGTGTGTTTTCTTTCAAAAAGAACAGTTTGTTTGTGAGGATGCAGGTACATTTCAAAAATACAATGTGAAATTAACAAGAGACACCAACACCAAACAACCTCCTTGAGATTAAATAATACAAGATAATAATGGTGTTGTGGTAACTTGACACACAAAACACACTCAAAACTATTCTGGAGTTAAAAAAAAAAAAGAAAACACAAGATCAGGCTTTAAAAAAATCCCCCCAAAAAATATAATAATCTAAAAACATCCCAAAAATAATATTTTTTCGGTAGATGTGACAAATAAAAATATTATATTGATGAAATCACGATAAATAATAAAGAAAGAAGTTTGTGAGAACTCTGTGTGAATATGAGCAGCAAAACTACTTCATTCTTCTAGCATTATAAAGAAGAAGAGAGTGCGCTGCATTAAACAATTTAAAACATTGCAGCCTGACGAAAGTGCTATATCCATTCTGAATGCTAATTTTACCAGACCGAGCAATTCAGTTTCAGAATTTATTCTGAGCATTTGTGGCACTTTGTGCATCGGAATTGTCCACACACAGTCGGAATTGACGCAATCGGATTTTGTTGTTGAAAAATTTTATAGCCTGCTCTCAAACTTTGTGTGTCGGAAAATCCGATGGAAAAAGTCCGATGGAGCCCACACACGGTCGGAATTTCTGACAACAAGCTCCGATTGCACATTTTCTGTCAGAAAATCCGACCGTGTGTACAGGGCATTATGATACTAAAAAAAGATAGATTTGTGTGTTCCTTGTGTTCACAGAAAGGGAAATGTAGAGGTTCTTTATAAAACCTATTAAAAAGAGGATAAACCTCACCCAGATGCTATGTGAAAATTTAAATACAAAACCTGATGCAGTGTTTCCTAGATAGTAAAAGCCTGTATTTCCTACATATTATGGTTGCAGTTTCCAGAAAAGATTACCCTGTGCTACCAGTACTGCTCTCACATATAACTCTGCAGAGTAGAAGCCTGGGTCATCCACAGTCGGACACACCCCCAAGCAACAATGTTGTATGGAGCATTGTGCAGGAGGCATGTTGAATAAATGGAGACCTGGTCAATTGCATTATGTGTATCAGCAGCAGTTCAGCCCTCCAGCTTGATGCTAGCACAGAATTTCATTGATTTTAAAAATCAGAAAAAAAGAGCTTATTTTCTATTGTCTATACAATCTGATCCTGACTGCATTAAGCCTAGTACCCACCAACCCAGCAGGTTGAACGAAATAAAACTGACAGCTCCAGTCAGAGTTGCTGTACTAACAATCCAAAGTTAGTACAGCGATCTCCCTTGCTGTTCTATTGTGCCCTGACAGAGGGATGGCCCCCCGCCATTGGCTGAGAGTGCTGATCGGGAGCCAGTCAGCTGCCATACACATGGGCTGAAAGTCGGACTGTTCTCATTGAACGCCATTCAGCCCGCGTGTACTAGTCTTTAGACATAGGTCAGCCCCTGCATAACTTGATCACACACAGGCTTCTAGGATTCCAATGAGACAGCAAGGGAAGTACTGAAGATGGTAGCAGTTCTATGTTGATTACCAATGAACCTAGAGAGAGCAGCTCTAATGAAAGAATGAGGCGTAATTAATCCAAGCCTAACCTTGCTGTGACCCCTTGAGTCAGGAGGCTGATCTACAGTAAATGTGTGGTTACACTTACAGAGATATCAAGCTACAGAAAATATTTGTGATGAGTGCAACAGCTTATGAGCTGTAACAAAATTTTATAGAGTTATACGATGCAATATACAGGGAGTGTGACAGACCTGATTAGCACATTCTTGTAATGGGAGTTTTTTTGCTTTTCTTAAGACACTTTCAAAAGATTTTTTTTATGAATGAGGAGATACTAGGAGGAGGAGATACTAGGGCTTTTACGATTTAAATTCTATGCCTTATAAAATGATTGCTGGTGTCAGTTTTTGAAAGTGCTGACATGACCTGCATCAGTATGTAGGAAAAAGAAGCAATTTAGGAAAAATCTGAAACTAATGTTACAAATGTTCTTGCAATGAATATAATTACTCAAAACTAGCATTTCTTTTCTATCTATCTATCTATCTATCTATCTATCTATCTATCTATCTATCTATCTATCTATCTATATATATATATATATATATATATATAGTATCTCACAAAAGTGAGTAAACCCCTCACATTTTTATAAATATTTTATTATATCTTTTCATGTGACAACACTAAAGAAATTACACTATGCTACAATGTAAAGTAGTGAGTGTACAGCTTGTATAACAGTATAAATTTGCTGTCCCCTCAAAATAACTCAACAAACAGCCATTAATGTCTAAACCGCTGTCAACAAAAGTGAGTACACCCCTAAGTGAAAATGTCCAAATTGGGCCCAATTACCTTATTTCCCTCCCCGATGTCATGTGTCTCATTAGTGTTACAAGGTCTCAGGTGTGAATGGGGAGCAGGTGTGTTAAATTTGGTGTTATCGCTCTCACTCTCTCATACTGGTCACTGGAAGTTCAACATGGCACCTCATGGAAAAGAACTCTCTGAGGATCTGAAAAAAAGAATTGTTGCTCTACATAAACATGGCCTAGGCTATAAGAGGATTGCTAAGACCCTGAAACTGAGCTGCAGCACGGTGGCCAAGACCATACAGTGCTTTAACAGGACAGGTTCCACTCAGAACAAGCCTCGCCATGGTCGACCAAAGAAGTTGAGTGCATGTGCTCTGCATCATATCCAGAGCTTGTCTTTGGGAAATAGACATATGAGTGCTGCCAGCATTGCTGCAGAGGTTGAAGGGGTGGGGGGTCAGCCTGTCAATGCTCAGACCATACGCCGCAAACTGCGTCCAATTGGTCTGTATAGCTGTCATCCCAGAAGGAAGCCTCTTCTAAAGATGATACACAAGAAAGCCTGCAAACAGTTTGTTGAAGACAAGCAGACTAAGGACCTGGATTACTGGAACCATCTCCTGTGGTCTCATGAGACCAAGATAAACTTATTTGGTTCAGATAGTGTCAAACGTGTGGGACGGCAACCAGGTGAGGAGTACAAAGACAAGTATGTCTTGCCTACAGTCAAGCATGGTGGTAGGAGTGTCATGGTCTGGGGCTGCACGAGTGCTGTCGGCTCTGGGGAGCTACAGTTCATTGAGGGAACCATGAATGCCAACATGTACTGTGACATACTGAAGCAGAGCATGATCCCCTCCCTTTGGAGACTGGGCTGAAGGGCAATATTTCAATATAATAACGACCCCAAACACACTTCCAAGATGACCACTGCCTTGCTAAAGAAGCTGTGGGTAAAGGTGATGAACTAGCCAAGCATGTCTCCAGACCTAAATCCTATTGAGTATCTGTGAATACTTAATAATAATATTGCCCGAACTCACTGAAACAGCGTCCCATGTAAAGTCCCAATTAGAGGAAACCAATTTTTTGTAATTTATTGAGTATCTGTGGGGCATCCTCAAACGGAAGGTGGAGGAGCGCAAGGTCTCTAACATCCACCAGCTTTGTGATGTCGTCATGGAGGAGTGGAAGAGGACTCCAGTGGCAACCTGTGAAGCTCTGGTGAACTCCATGCCCAAAAGGGCTAAGGCAGTGCTGGAAATAATGGTGGCCACACAAAATATTGACACTTTGGGCCCAATTTGGACATTTTCACCTAGGAGTGTACTCACTTTTGTTGACAGTGGTTTAGACATTAATGGCTGTGTGTTGAGTTATTTTGAGGGGACAACAAATTTACACTGTTATACAAGCTGTACACTCACTACTTAACATTGTAGCAAAGTGTCATTTCTTCAGTGTTGTCACATGAAAAGATATAATAAAATATTTACAAAAAAGTAAGGGGTGTACTCACTTTTGTTTATTAGGGATGCATCGATATCAGTTTTTTAAGACCGAGTACGAGTACTCGACTAGACTAATGGAAAATTATTACCTTTTCTTTATAATTATGAAGAACATTATAAAACAAATACAACATTTTTATTTGCTTGTCACAAAGTTGTGAAATTTCACAGAACATGTTTAAATGATATTATAAATATGCATTACACAGGATGCATGAACTGCTCGCAGCAGGTAGATGGATGGATGAGCTCAATGAGCTAGAAGTGCATACACAGGTGGAGCTGCTGCCTGTAACCTTGGATGGAGGGATGGATGATCAACTCCTCTGCTGTAGATCAGTGCAGTATTGAGTGGGTGTGTGAGCTGTTATCCCACAATGGATGGATGGATAGGCTGCAAGCAGACCATAAATGCATGAGCTAGATAAGCCATAATAGCGGACAGTCCTAACGGCATGTAGTTCTGGTGCAATAAACATATACTAACAGTCCAAAGCAGTAAAAGTTGTATATGCCATCCTGTGTGCCAATAACCATAAGTACAATAGAACTGATAACATGACTACAAGAGACATGCGGGACATGTAACAGGACTCACCAACATGTGGGGGGATGTAACCCCATCTGCCCCCATGCTAACTTCACTTCCGGTATCGGTTTCATGTATCAGAGCATTTGCACCGATACTCCTGCAAATGCTTAGTATCGGCACTGATTGGTATCAGTGCAACCTTAATATATATATATATATATATATATATATATATATATATATATATATATATATATATATATATATATATATATATATATATATATATATATATATATATATATATATATATATATATATATATATATATATATATATATATATATATATATATATATATATATATATATATATATATATATATATATATATATATATATATATATATATATATATATTGTATATTATAATGTTGGACAGAGTAAGGAAGAGTTTGAATTGCCTTTCGTGTCTCCCTTTGGGGAGATTTCCCAACTCCGTGATCCTGTGTAGTCAAATAAGATTATATCTAATGGACACACAGGACAATAAAACCACTTTCTAATTAGGAATCATTAACATACAGTATTTGTAAGGTTTTCATTGCTGTCTGTGTTTCTCTTGGAGAGCTTTCACATCTATCCTATGCAGTTGCTTGGACAGAAATTGAGAGGAAATTGCCACAACGGGACTCAAAAAGCAGTAAATATCGGACAGAGGGTCTAATCTTCCCTACTCTGTCCAAAACTCAAGAAAAAGTTGTCCATGACCTCTGTTTCTTGTACCATTTGGCATAATCCAAATATTTGGATATATATGGAGGAGCTGGATCGGCTGACATGTGAGGTACTAGGAAGTGTTGTGCAGAGCCGGCACAAGACGGGGTGAATGCCGGGCTGCAGAACCGGACCACAGGTGACTTTATCACCCCTCAGCACTACAGCACTTTAAAAGCAGTTTCTATTTATTTGAAATGTGAGTTGACTGTATGTGGAATTTTTTTGCAGTTAAACCTTTTTAAAATGGTATCACACTATTGCATGCCTCTGTTATTTTCTGCATGTGATATATGAGGAGGATCTCTGAGCATACCAGGAGACAATAGTGGCTTTTGAGTTGGGCTATTACCAGGAGGAGGAAATGATCTGTGTTTCACAATCATAAAGGAAACAAAGAGGGATCTCTGCAGGCTATTGCCATTAATTACAGTCTTATTTATTAAGCCTCTAAGGTGAGGGTACACCTGGTGGGGGAAGGGTGCACACCGCATGAAGACACTATTATCACATGGTTGATGCTGTCATTATGGACTATTGTTGTTCAGTTTAACACATTAATATGGACTGTGTGTGATTCACGAAGCACAAGTACTTTATGTATTGGATGTCACATTTTTTTTTTTTTTAAACAATAGATTTTTACTAAATTTCACATTGTACATAGCATGACATTCATTAACTACATTGTTAAGGTTATACAAGGTGAGTAATAATTACAGTTCTTACTACAATAATAACAGTAATTGTAACTTGGGTGCTCGAGCTACAAATATGGCTAAAAATGTTTGACCTCAACAGGAGGTACAGCCTGTCACCCCCTTTGGGTTCACACTGTGAACAGGCTTTTTGCTGGGTTGTCACACAGTAGCCCGCCTTGGACCTTAGTGATGGTCACTGGAGGGATAAAAGTAGTAAGTTCTGTCATCGCATTGTCAGAATTTAGACTTGTCAGACTTTGTGGTTACGCAGGATCTTGGTAATTGGCGCCAAGTTGTGTCTCGCCGTTAGGGTGGCTTGTGACAAATATGCATATAATGCAATCCCAGCAAAAGGATGAGGGAGGGCTGGGTGTTGTCTGGCATAGTTGGTCTTTGACGTGGTAAAAGTGGATTCTCGGTATAACATCTCTGGGAATCTGATCAGGGAGGAAGGATGGTTTTGGTAGCCTGTGGGCCCTGTCTATTATTAAATCCGCAGAGCCTAGTGAAGGAAGGGCTGTTACCATGAGCTTTTGAAGGTATGCCGTCAGTTCTGCTGGCTTAACTGACTCAGGGATGTCTCTAAACTTGATGTTGTTCCTGCGGGCCCTGTCTTCGATGTCCGCCATTTTAAGCCACATGGTTTTGATCTCTTCCTCGACATTAAAGTGAGCATCTACTAGCTCATTATGTGCAAATGTGAATTCCTCCATTTTTTGTTCCACATATTCCACTCTGCTAGTTACTGCTGCTACTTCTAGCTTGGTAGAATGCATAAACGCTGCCATGTCGCATTAGAGGGTCCCCCTCAGAGTTTGCAGCATCTCTTTCATGGAGGTATCTAGGATGAGCTTCCCTGATGTGGGGAATGCACCCAGCTCCATTTCTTTTCTCACTGTCCCTGCACCATCCCGGGCCTCCCCCTCATCTCCAATCCTCCTTTTTTGCTTCACAGGACTGCTAAAAGGGGAGGATGGCAATGGATGTTCAGTACAGCACAACTTACCCAAGGATGGCGATGGATGGATGGCTGTGTGTGCTGTAGAGACTGATGAATGGCTCCTGGCGCCGGCGCCATCTTGGATTTCTCGGCCTGCGGCTGGGGGGAAGAAATCGGTGCGTTTTCTTGGCCCCTCTCCTTCTGTTTAAACATCACTACCACAGTGTGCCCCTCGTCCTTCTCTACCGATCGGTGTGCTTTTTAGCTGGTGTAATGGGCTGTGAGCCGCTGTGAGACACCCGTTATGTCAGAGCTCAGCTCTCACACATCCATCAGCTCTGGCTGCCGGCTCTGCCCCCTGGATGTCACATTTTAATTGTTACATGTGATATATATTTACTGGATACATATTTGTTATAACACTTGGCTTTATTGTCAAGTATTAGCGCTGCACAGTGTGTTATACAAATATTTTTTCTGTTTTGATAACATTTTAACTGCAATTTTTAACTAGAAATCAATGCTTCCTATTTTAATGAGCCCTAAATTCTAAAATGCAGCATTAGTATTGTTTTAGAGACAGTATTAGATGTTTTTATTAATTGAAGGGTTATATACATGAGTTCAAACCTTCAGGATCTTCATATGAAGTCGTTTTTCTAATGATGTATTTTAAATCAATATTCTAATTGAGATAGCTATTGTCATTTTATAGCCCTAGGAAAAATGTGCTGAGTTCTCCATAATGAGTTCTTAGTGACGTGATTTAAACCATTAAAATGGAATGATCACATAACCTGATTCTGTAGAGAATGTTGTATCTTATCATTTTTTGCTGTGACTACATTTAGAAACTAAAAGAGCAATTTAGTGTTCATACATTATCTCTACTAATCATAGCAATGATGTTGGAATTTGGTTGTACTGTATATTTGATTAAATGGGATTTCAGTAATAATGATGGCTACTCATTGCTCAGCAAAGTAGACAGCTACTAAGCTGTGATTAGTTGGAGAGTCTAATTACTACTATAATATATAGCTAAAGAAGTTTTAAAACATACTCCCAATTTTCATTCTAGGGTACCACTATATAGGACATATTTGGCAATATTTGTACCCAAGAGCCTAGGACACTGATGCAATGCAAGTATGATTAGGTAGGCTTAAAGTAAAGTACCTGTATAATTTAACTAATTTGGTATGTACACTTGATATATAATTAATTTTAAACTAGTGATGTGTTTAAGTATTGCCTATTATTTTATATCATGCTTTTGACAGTCCAGTTTACACTACAAACCCTGTGTAATTATAAATCCTTTATTAGCAGGGTCTAGTGTAATGTCTATTGCAGCAGGGTATATTGATAGTTCTCAGCACAGGGCTCTTGGCCAAAAATCAAATGGTAGAGTACAGGTCCCCAGGATGAACTACTTAAGTATCTTATGGAATGGTTCATTAGTTCAGTACATCCTGTGCAGATGTTCACATGTGCCAGAAGAAGCAGATCTCAACCAAACTTGCCACTTTTTAAACCCATATACAGTATTTCTTCTTGGAGTGCCTGCTAAAGAAAAAATATTTCTAAAAATAACTCAGCAGTGTCTTTTAAATGTTTAAACTAGCAATGTCCCCAAAATGGGGGTGCCTTGTGGTGGCCACAAGTAATTATTAAAATTTAAAAGTAAACCTTGGGGGGCGTGGCTAACCGCCGACGGAGATGGATGCCTGAGTGAGGAGCTCCTCAAGAACGGGACACTTAGCTGCACATACCAACATCCCCAAGACACTCTCACTCCCCAGATTAGTGTCGGACAGCTTCCGGGACCAGACAGCAATGTCGAGGAAGCGCAAGGAGTGCAGGAAACCACAAAAAATGACCGAATTCTACAAGTACCGGCAAGACGGAGGTAGGCAAGATGGCGCCGGCTCTGCATCAACCCCAGCACATACTGCACGAATCCCTCAGCCCCCTTCCACCTCCCACGGCAACAATAGTGGATCCCCAGGGAGCGCCTACTCTAACACGCCACAATCCACCAGCCTTGCCAAGGTGAAATTTAGGTTGGATGGCCCTGGATGCAGTCCAGTACCAGGGCCTGAGGTAGATTCCGGGGAAGACACAAGAGAACTCCCAGACAGAATAGAAAAGTTCCCTACCACTAATCAGCCTGTTATGGACACAGTGCTAAAAGACATGCTGCTTTCACTCCGCAGCACCATACAGGCTGACATGATGTTGTGTATGCAGAAGTTTCATACTGATATCCAGGAGGTGGAATCAAGGGTAGAGCACATAGAATGTAAAATGGGGGAATTTGCATCCACGATTAGCGACCTAGTAGATGCACAAGAGGAACATGAGGAGGAGATGGAAAGAATGAAGGCAAAAATGGCAGACATGGAGGACAGAAGTAGGAGGAATAACATGAAAATCCGAGGTATCCCGGAGTCTGTCCAGGAAGGAGAATTGAGGGACTATGCCACTACAATGTTTACAGACCTCCTTCCTGACCTCTCCAAAATGGATGTCACAATAGACAGAATTCATCGCCTCCCTAAACCTTCCTGATCATATCCTGAGAGATGTGATATTGAGACTGCACTTCTATCATGTTAAAGAGCAGCTCATGGTGGCTATGCGTGCCAAAGACCGCATCCCAGCCCAATATCAGAACCTGCAATTTTTTGCAGACCTGTCGCAGTATACCTTGAAAAAGAGGAGAAGCTTAGCCACCATTACCAAAGCACTCAGAAACCACCAGATAACCTATCTCTGGGGGTACCCCACCAACATCACTATCACCAAAGATGGCAAAACTCACATTGTATCTACATTGGATAAAGGCTTATCCTTAATGAAGGAATGGCACATTGTCCCAGACGTGGATAATAACACCATTCAGCCCAAGAAAGCTGCACAGGTGGAACCGGAAAGGAGGGTGGTCACTGCAAGGAATTCAAAATTGCATAACTGATTTAACTAAGTATGTCCAGGGAAATATAAGTCCCGCGGAAAAGAGGAGCAACCCTCATTGCCACAAACTTAACCCCCAACTTGAGCAGCAGTTACTGCATTCGAATAGACTTTTAACCATACTGTTTCACAAAGTCAAGTCCTGAACTTCAGAATGACCCTCCCTAGTTGGGAATTTAACCAACAGTTGTGTTTTACACATTTTTCTTTTGTTGATGTTGTTTTGTTTTTTTTTTTGTTCTCTTGCATCTTGACTTCAATCATCCCAGTCGGAGGCATGCCACAAACGCATACTTCATAAAGATTGCATGCAAGGTTTTTCACTTCTACAGTCTCGCTACCGGAAACGACGCAACGAGATCCTCGGAATACCTACCTAGATACGTCCATCTCACCCACTTGATCACCAAGATACCTCTACACCACGTGAGTACAATGAACGGATTTCTACACTTTTCTTCCTACCTTCATGATGTTATATCCAATCGCCCAATGAGACTGCATCAAAGCACTCTTACACAACCCATATGGGAGTAACATTCCTATCCATTAAATCAAAGGGCCTCAATCACCCAGCAAAACGAAAATCATTATGGGCTGAAGCCTTACAAAATAAGAGTGACATATTGTGCGCGCAAGAAACTCACTTTTGTGCCAGTGCTCCACCAAAATGCTCGCACAAAAACTACCCTTGCGGGGTAGTTTTCTACCCCATAGTATCTTTACGGCTAACGCTGAGTCAAAACAGAGAGGTGTCCTCACAGCAATTAGAGACACAGTCTCATTTCAACTACACGAAGAAATTAAAGACCCCGGGGGCAGATATCTCATTCTTATATGTGATATCAATTCTATTACTTACACCATTGCAAATATCTACACCCCTAACACGAATCAAATTACATTTCTTAACAAAATATTAAAGAAGTTAGACTCACTCAGGAAAGGATCCCTGGTCATTTGTGGGGACTTCAACCTCGCTCCAGATAAAGCTATGGACACAACTTCTACTTCTGCACACAGAGGACCCTCTATACAGGATCTGCTTCATCTATACACCCTGTTTGATGTATGGCGCTGTTGCCATGCGGGAGAAAGAGATTTTACCTTCTTCTCAGCACCTCACCATTCTTACTCCCGTATTGACCTCTTCTTAGTCGATCAAGGTCTCCTGACCCGGACTATGAAAACGTCAATCAAGACAATAACATGGTCAGACCATGCATCAGTGTCTTTCACTTTAATGGATTCTCTCTCGGTTGGGGCTAACCCGGTCTGGAGAGCAAACCCAATTATTTTGCAGAGAGAAGATACTAGAAAGATTCTAGAAACTCACCTGAAAGAGTTCTTTGCTGACAATATAAACTCTGTACCTAATCATACTATAATTTGAAATGCCCACAAAGCGTTCATGAGAGGAATTTTTATTAAACTCAGTGCAGGGATAAGGAGGCAGAGGCAGAGATGAGTAAAAGAGCTCACTGACAGCATCCATGATCTTGAAGCCCAAAATAAACAGAAACCCTCACCCTCCCTATCACACAAATTATTACAAGCTAGAAATGACCTTAGACTTTGTCTCCTGGCGGACTTCGAGAAGTCAACCCGCAGACTAAAAATGTCATATTATGCCAATGACAACAAGGCGGGTAAACTTCTTGTCCAATGCCTGCGAGGGTGTAGATTTAAAGCCAGAATCCCATACATAATCCACCCCAGCACTAAACATAAACACCACCATCCAAAAGACATCGATGTCACTGAAAAGATGCTTTCAGTGATTACTATGGATCCCTTTATAACCTGAAGAATGATCCCCTTACCCATCAGCCGGTTACCGACCACATAACCAATTTTTTGGCCAAATTATTCCACCCTCAGCTGACGCCAGATCAGCTTCAACAAGTAAACCAACCCTTTACTGTTTTGGAAATTGGTACAGCTATAGCTTCACTACCACCCAATAAGTCCCCAGGCCCAGATGGGTTTATAGGGGAATATTATAAAACACTTCAACAGATCTTAGCACCCCATCTACTTTGAGTATTCAATGATGCTGCTGCCTCTTCCTCCTTCCCTCCAGAGATGTTAAAAGCACTCATAATAACTATACCAAAGCCAGGGAAAGACTCATCCGCCCTGCAAAATTTACGGCCAATATCACTCCTTAACAATGATCTGAAATTATATGCAAAACTAATAGCACATAGGTTAACAGACATACTCCCTGGTCTCATCCATCCTGATCAATCTGGATTCACTAAGGGGTGCCAAACTGTAGATGCCACTAGACGACTGATAAACATTATCCATAACGCAAACATGCCTTCTCTGCTCCTGGCTTTGAATGTGGAGAAGGCGTTTGACCGCATACACTGGGGATATCTGGCTAAGGTGCTTGCAACTTTTGGCTTCACAGGCCTAATTTTTTCTGCAATAATGGCCCTCTATACCAACCCCACCATCCAGGTATTCACATCTGGAGTTCTTTCAACCCCGTTCAACATCACGAACGGGACATGTCAGGGTTGTCCCCTCTCTTCGTTGATATTTAATTTGTTAATGGAGTCCCTGACGTGTTACATTCGTAATCATCCCCACATATCAGGGTTTACAACGCACAAATCCTCACATACCATCAGTTTATTCGTGGATGATGTTATTTTAATGCTCACGGATGTGGAGAAATCTCTGGCTTCGGTTCATCATTCATTACAAATGTTAAGCCGCATGTCCTATTATAAGGTAAACGAATCCAAATCAAATATACTTGGTTTAAATGTTCCTCATGCAACGCAACAAAGACTAGCCAAAACATACCCGTACTCATGGGAAAGTGTAGGGATAAAATACCTAGGATACCTAGGAACCACTCTGACACCCAAAACAGAAGACCTATACAAAGCTAACTATACCCCATTTATAGACATAATGAAATCGAAACTCCAAGCTTTAGCTAAAGTAGAACTCTCCTGGACTGGTAGATTAGCGGCCTTTAAAGTGGTTATCCTTCCTCAGCTAATTTACCTGTTCAGAACACTCCCGATACCTGTTCCTGAATCCTTTTTCACTACTGCCCAGTCAATGCTTAACAGATTTATCTGGCAAGGTTAAAGGGCAAGATGTAACCCAAAAATTGTCCCAAACAGAGGGGGACCAAAAGAAAAGCGGGGCTCAAAGGAAAGGCAATCTAGATGATAATAATAAATTCAAGTGAATATTTCTGGGTACAAAATTGAAACACATGGGGATAGTATATATATATATATATATATATATATATATATATATATATATATATATATACAAGAGCATAACCAATGTGTGACATTGCCCTGATAAAATTGATCAATTACCTAGATCAATCAAAGAACAAAGACACAGACATGGGGAACATGTAACATGTAAAGACTAACAAAACAAAAAACGTCCGGACGTCTAGGCTATTGATGTCTGCGCATCCTGTGATAATGAGGAGTATGCAGCTATGCTGAATAAGGTTGCAGTGCAAACATCAATTCCCCCGGGGGAGGGGCGGCTCGAAAGAGGGGTGTGAAGGGATAGAGGGAACAGGGAGAGGGGAGAGTGGGGACACGAAAGGGAAGGAGCCCTGAAGAGGGTGGGAAGCTAATATGAGTCCTGTGATCAGACATCAAATCATCCTGTAGATAGAAGTGTACCGGCCATACATATGTAGACACAAGATCACGGTTGTCAGAGTCCGAGAAGGTATACAGCAGCATATATACTTGTCCAGTGAGGTATAGAAAATATTGTCAGGAGCGTGCTGTTATGAAGTCAGGCAGTAAATAGCATGGGCAGAAATACATAAACAGGTGGTCAGGTACGTTACCGCTCCCGGGTCCTGTCTGGAAGTCCTTGGATACCACCGGGTTGCAGTGACCCCTGTATTGTAAGCTGCACCACTTGCCGCTGTGCACGATGCCAGACACTGCCTTAAAAGTTCTCCGTGATCCGAAAGATATTACTCATATTACTCATGTGGATAGATGGCCGAACATACAGGTGAACCTGTTACCCTCCATACGGCTATACCGAACCGTGGATCGAAACGCTCCCTCCGTAGGTGAGCTGGCTAGCCCCAACGGGTGATGACAGCAGGCGTGACGTCCAGGCGGAATGACGTCAACGCGTTTCACAAAACACACGTGTGTAGCTTCACCTAAAGGGCAAGATGTGCCTTCTCACGACTAATCACGACTAGAAATGTAGGTGGAATAGGGATGGTCCTCCTGAAAGATTATTATATAGCCACCATATTAACACAAATCAAGGCATGGATCCCTTTGTCCAAAAACAATAGACAGAATTAGAAATCTCCCAACTTTTTTTTTTTTTTTTCTCTTTGGTTCCTTCAGGCTATTAATTAGGGGAGGGGGTAATTGCTAACAGGTGCCTGCAGTCTATATAACTGTGTGTAGGACTCATCCTGAGCCTGCTCATTGTGAAGCTGTAGGAACTTAAACCAAGTGGAACTTTTCTAAGTGGTGAGTTAAAAACCAGAGGGAGAGTGAACAAGTCTTACTTGTTGTTTGCTGGGAAGCATTTTTGGGGATTTTCCTTTTAGCTTTGCAATCACCTTTTTTCTGTCACTTTTTAAATAGCTTTTTTTTTTTTTTTTTTTTTTTTTTTTTCTTTGGTTCCTTCAGGCTATTAATTAGGGGGAGGGGGTAATTGCTAACAGGTGCCTGCAGTCTATATAACTGTGTGTAGGACTCATCCTGAGCCTGCTCATTGTGAAGCTGTAGGAACTTAAACCAAGTGGAACTTTTCTAAGTGGTGAGTTAAAAACCAGAGTTTAAAACAGGAGATTATAACAGGGGTCATAGTACCTGTGTAGTGTGAGTATCTGAGTGTTGTCTGAGTAGTGTGTGTGGATCATTAGTACTTGTGTATTGTGTACTGTATACTTGAGTATTGCGAGTGCATGTAGGTCTGCGACTGTTCTGCGAGTGCACGTAGGTCTGCGAGTACCTGTGAATTGTCTTGTTGTGTACCTGTGTATTGTCTTGAGTATTAGTGCCAGGAAGCTAGCTGTTAGGTAATTTGGACAGGGTAAAATCCCCAATCCTCACTAAATTTAATAGGTACGATGCCCGGCGGGTGTGGAGAGGCGACTCTTTGTACATCTTGCCGCATGTATGCGTTCCTTGATCATCCGATCGAGGGCGAATACTGCTGTGCAAAATGTAAGCACATTGTTTCCTTGGAAGCCCAGGTTCTGAATCTGGGGAAGCAACTGTCAGCACTGAGAAGTCCCTCCATACTAAAGGTGAGCCAGGAACGTACACGGCAGGTGCTGGCAGGGGCCAGCACAGAGGCGGGTGGAGTCAAAGAGGTGCAGGCACTAGCAAAGAGTAGATGGGTGACAGTCAGGAGGGGTAGAGGGGGAAGTGCCAGGGAGGCCGATCCAGGACTGGAGCATCCCAATAAGTACGCTACTTTGAGTGACATTGGTGAAACCAGTCAGGGACCAGCACTGCCGGAGCTGAGGGACTCTCCTAGCTGCCGGGGGAAGAACTCCTCCAGTGAGAGTGGGGGGGCAGCAAAGGGAAAGGAAAGACAGATTCTGGTGGTAGGGGACTCAATTCTTAGAAGGACAGAGAGGGCAATCTGTAACCAAGACCTGAAGCGCCGAACAGTATGTTGTCTACCGGGCGCTCGGGTTCGGCACATCACGGATCTTGTGGACAGATTAATGGGAGGGGCTGGGGAAGACCCGGCTGTCATGGTGCACGTTGGCACCAATGACAAAGTCAGAGGCAGATGGAGTGTCCTAAAGAACGATTTTAGGGACTTAGGAGCTAAATTGAGGAAAAGGACCTCCAAGGTAGTATTCAAAGGAATATTACCGGTACATCGAGCCACACCAGAAAGGAAGAGGGAGATTAGGGAAGTAAACAAGTGGCTGAAGAGCTGGTGTAGTAAGGAGGGGTTTGGGTTCCTGGAGGACTGGGCCAACTTCTCAGTCGGTAACCGGTACTATAGAAGGGACGGACTGCACCTAAATGAGGAGGGTGCAGATCTGCTGGGAATGAAGATGGCCAAAAAGTTAGAGGGGTTTTTAAACTAGGCGATGGGGGGGAGGGTCCAGAGGCAGAGATAGCCAGTGTGGAAGATATTCCAGAGGGTAGTATTGGGGGCATTAGTGGCAGGTTAACCAAAGCACAAAAACACAAGGTGAGTATAGTAGCAAGTCCTAGTTGCAATCTCGAAACACCCAATACGAGGACAATATGCGACCAGTCTAAACTATGTGGCATGTTCACCAATGCCAGGAGCATGGCAGACAAGATGGGTGAACTAGGGATACTGTTGTACGAGGAGGATTTGGATTTTGTGGGAATTTCAGAGACCTGGTTCAACAGCTCTCATGATTGGATGGCAAACATTCAAGGGTATACCCTTTACCGCAAGGATAGGGAGGGTAAAAAAGGGGGAGGGGTATGCCTATATATCAAGAATAATGTACAAGTGAATGTGAGAGATGACATCACTAAGGGAGCTAGGGAGGAGGTGGAATCCTTATGGGTAGAGCTCCAAAGGGATGAAGCTAAGGGGAAAATAATACTGGGAGTATGCTATAGGCCCCCTAACCTGAGGGAGGACGTGGAGACGGATCTCCTATCACAAATTGGATTAACAGCAAGGATGGGAAGTGTTATCATAATGGGGGATTTTAATTATCCAGACATAGACTGGGTGGAGGGAACCACGCATTCATTTAAGGCTCGCCAATTCCTTAATGTCTTGCAGGACAATTTTATGGGTCAGATGGTAGATGCACCAACTAGAAATAAAACATTACTGGATCTACTGATTACCAACAATACAGACCTGATCACGGATGTGGAAATACGGGGCAATTTAGGTAACAGCGATCACAGGTCAATTAGTTTCAGTATAAATCACACAAATAGGAAACATAAAGGGAATACAAAGACACTGAATTTCAAAAGAGCCAACTTCCCTAAACTACAAACCTTGCTAAAAGGCATAAACTGGGATAAAATATTAGGAACAAAGAATACGGAGGAGAGATGGGTTTGCTTTAAGAGCATATTAAATAAGGGCATTAGCCAATGTATCCCATTGGGTAATAAATTTAAAAGCGCGAACAAAAGTCCTGGATGGCTTAACTCCAATGTAAAAATGCATATAAAAGCAAAGCAGAAGGCCTTAAAAAAATACAAGGTTGAGGGATCATCCTCAGCATTCAGACTTTATAAAGAATGCAACAGGAAATGTAAGGGTGCAATTAGGACGGCTAAGATAGAACATGAAAGACACATAGCGGAGGAGAGCAAAAAAAATCCCAAGAAATTCTTTAAGTATGTAAACAGTAAAAAAAGGAGGACAGACCATATTGGCCCCATAAAGAATGAGGAAGGACATCTGGTTACAAAGCATGGGGAGATGGCAAAGGTATTGAATTTATTCTTCTCCTCAGTCTTCATGAGTGAATCAGGGGGCTTCAGTAACCAAAACTGCAGTGTTTATCCTCATGACACAACACAGGAAGCACCTCCATGGTTAACAGAGGACGGAATTAAAATTAGACTTGAGAAACTTAACATTAATAAATCACCGGGACCAGATGGCTTGCATCCAAGGGTACTTAGGGAACTCAGTCAAGTGATTGCCAGACCGTTGTTCCTAATTTTTACAGATAGTCTACTGACTGGAATGGTACCAGCTGATTGGAGAAAAGCCAATGTAGCACCAATATTTAAAAAGGGCCCAAAATACATCCCTGGGAATTACAGACCAGTTAGCCTAACATCAATAGTATGTAAACTCTTGGAGGGGATGATAAGAGACTATATACAAGATTTTAGTAATAAGAACGGTATCATTAGCAGTAATCAGCATGGATTCATGAAGAATCATTCTTGCCAAACCAATCTATTAACCTTCTATGAGGAGGTGAGTTGCCATCTAGATAAAGGAAGGCCCGTAGACGTGGTGTATCTGGATTTTGCAAAAGCATTTGACACAGTTCCCCATAAACGTTTACTGTACAAGATAAGGTCCATTGGCATGGACCATAGGGTGAGTACATGGATTGAAAACTGGCTACAAGGGCGAGTTCAGAGGGTGGTGATAAATGGGGAGTATTCGGAATCGTCAGGGGTGGGTAGTGGGGTTCCCCAGGGTTCTGTGCTGGGACCAATCCTATTTAATTTGTTCATAAACGATCTAGAGGATGGGATAAACAGTTCAATCTCTGTATTTGCAGACGATACTAAGCTAAGCAGGGCAATAACTTCTCCGCAGGACGTGGAAACCTTGCAAAAAGACCTGAACAAATTAATGGTGTGGGCGACTACATGGCAAATGAGGTTCAATGTAGAAAAATGTAAAAAAATGCATTTGGGTGGCAAAAATATGAATGCAATCTATACACTGGGGGGAGAACCTCTGGGGGAATGTAGGATGGAAAAGGACCTGGGGGTCCTAGTAGATGATCCGCTCAGCAATGGCATGCAATGCCAAGCTGCTGCTAACAAAGCAAACAGAATATTGGCATGCATTAAAAGGGGGATCAACTCCAGAGATAAAACGATAATTCTCCCGCTCTACAAGACTCTGGTCCGGCCGCACCTAGAGTATGCGGTCCAGTTCTGGGCACCAGTCCTCAGGAAGGATGTACTGGAAATGGAGCAAGTACAAAGAAGGGCAACAAAGCTAATAAAGGGTCTGGAGGATCTTAGTTATGAGGAAAGGTTGCAAGCACTGAACTTATTCTCTCTGGAGAAGAGACGCTTGAGAGGGGAAATGATTTCAATTTACAAATACCGGACTGGTGACCCCACAATAAGGTTAAAACTTTTTCGCAGGAGAGAGTTTAACAAGACTCGTGGCCACTCATTAAAATTAGATGAAAAGAGGTTTAACCTTAAACAACGTAGAGGGTTCTTTACTGTAAGAGCGGCAAGGATGTGGAATTCCCTTCCACAGGCGGTGGTCTCAGCGGGGAGCATTGATAGCTTCAAGAAACTATTAGATAAGCACCTGAATGACCGCAACATACAGGGATATACAATGTAATACTGACACATAATCACACACATAGGTTGGACTTGATGGACTTGTGTCTTTTTTCAACCTCACCTACTATGTAACTATGTAACTATGTAATACCGTATACCATTTACTTTTCATAAAGCGCCATTACCTCCCATAAAACGCAAACTTATCCCCTACAGTAGTTGCATCCCTGAAAGCCTGGGACATGCTTATATCCTACCCTTTCCAAAACACCAAATACTCAACAGTTCCTACACCTATACAAAGCTTATCAGTGGCTATACCTGACCTAAATATAGGAAAATGGGTTACTAAAGGAATTAAAGAACTTGAAGACATAATGGTAGGCCCTTCCCTAAAAACATTCCGATCTCTTCAAATAGAGTATAACCTTACCTCTTGTGATTATTATGTGTACTTACAAATCACTCATTTCCTTCGTTCGTTCCCAATGACTGTAATTACTCTTCCATGGAACATAAATCAATTCTACAAACACTAGAATCAAAGGTATATCGTTATTCTATAAGATGCTCAATAACAAAGACGTGTATACTAAAACGTCTGCTATGTTGGCAAGGGGGAGGGAACTGGGAATTTCTTACACACCAGACCACTGGCAAAAGGCTCTCAGAATTACATATACGGCTACAAAGAGTGTGAATCTTTGGGAATTAACCCAAAAAATATTGTTAAGATGGTACTTAACCCCATACAGGATCTCATAATTTGCTTCACACTCCTCTACCTTGTGCTGGAGGAATTGTGGACAAGTAGGAACCCTGTACCATACTTTATGGTCATGCCCAGTGATAACCCAATACTGGAATGCAGTGTTTCATCTGCTAAAACAAATTTTTAAAATCCATATTAAAGTATCACCCGACCTGGCTCTTCTATCACTAAACATTGAAACAATCCCAACAGAATCCAGAACGATAGCCACCCATATTCTGCTAAGTGCCAGATTAGTACTAACTCGTCACTGGAAAAAACAGACGGCCCCTATTACACAAGAAGTAATATCGACTACCCACACTCATGCTGTATATGAAATGATGTTTGCCTCTACACAAAATAGACTCCCAGTGGCAGAGCGACAGTGGTAAACATGGATGGTTTGGTATAAAAGTCACACCTGAGATGATAACTTCTACATATCTATTGGAAGAATAATCCTTTTGATGATGATTTAGTTCTATGATGATTGTGATGATGAGAGAAATTGTATGTTACTTTAAATTTGTTCAGTTCACATATGTTGATACAATTCCAATAAGAGGTGTTTGGCAAGGCACATTCAGTATTTCTAACTGCTCCAAACCACGCATTTGTCACACTGTGTGTTATTAAAGGAACTATTGAAATTATATTAAGATACAAAGGATGATTAACATAAGATCCCTAATGAACATATAGACGCATCTTACTGCAAATGTTACTAGTCTTTTGTGTTTGATAAGCTCTTTTGCTTACATAACTATGTGTACACAAATTGATTGCTATTGTATCAATAACATGCTATGTTTTTAAAACCAATAAAAACTATTGATTATAAAAGTAAACCTTGACTTTGAGCTAAGGCTTTGAGCTCTGCCTTGCCACCTATAGGAAAGATTTAGTTGCCCATAGAGGTTCATGCATTTGATTGATTGGCATGGGGCATGAATCTGATGGGTATCCAAGGCCGGCCATACACAGAGCAAATTTCTTTCCTGTAACCACGGATTGCAGAAAATAAATTCACTCATTTCCCCCACCAACACAGACAGTGTTGATGCGGGAATCCCTCCTGCCGGGCCATTGTCTTCTCCCAGCTATAGCAGCTGCTATCGATAATCACAGGTAAAACCTGGCATGCTGTTTGCATGCTGATTTGTATCCAAATCGACAATCAACTTGGTACATCCTGCCTAAGTCCTGAGTCAGAGCAAAAAACAAGAACCATACTAACCTATGTCAAGAATAATCTTAATATGACCTATGATTCAAATGTACTTTAATGCTTTATAGCTTTACCACTTATAAAACAAAAAAGCTTCCAGAAGTTGGAATCTTTAAGTGTATCTTGTTTTCTTATTTTAAGGTTTGATTTCCCAGTCTGTTCTCAGGTACATAATATTATGCTCACTCAGACTTGCAAACAAGTACCCTGGAGTTTACATTTTTTTTTTGTTTTTTTAAAGGCAGCTGTGAAAGATTTTGAAATCTAAAAAAAGTACATATTTTGACCACTTTACTCTCATTTTTATCCCTAGTGATAAACACCACAAATAAGTACAATGTGTGAAAATGGATTGCTGGAAGCAATATTGTTCAGTATTAGACATTTTAAAGATAGAGAATACAGCACAAATGTACAAATGTATTAGTGTTATACTTGTCACTACAATTAAATTAGGTTTTTTCTTTCATGGGTCATCTTCAATATGTTTTAGATACATTAAACACAGAAAAATACTAATTTCTAAGACCTTGAAATAACAGGGTTGATTTACTAAGGGCTGTGCAAAGTGCGCAGTCTATTTGCATTTAGTAAATCAACCCCAACATGTCTGCTTATTAGATCAGTTATATGTTTGGGTGTCCCACTCCTGCAGCTCTGTAAACCAACTCTTCCTGTGGAATCCTAAGCTTCTCCTAGCATCCTGGCCTAGGTCAACACAGATATACTGTATTGCATTAGATTGTCACATTTTTTTTTAATTCAATTTATTATTTATGGTTAATGTATGCATGTTTATTTAGATTAATAGGAGGAGCAACAACAGTAGGTTTCTTTTTATTGTGGAAGCATTTATGTGGTGATCACATTTTAATATGTACGGTATATTGTTTAAAGAAAAAAGTTCAGTGCGCTACTCATATGTCTGTGTGCTGCACCTGCCTATAACATGTTCCTGTGAGCGGCTATAGCACATAATCATGTGTCAGGGAACCATTGTCTCCTTCCTTTCCTGTAACAAAGGAATTATATTAGTAATTTTTGGTTGCATTGTTGGATTTTTGGGACAATTAATTTTAACACATATTCAGATGTTGTCCCTATTTCATAGTAAATTCCTTTGGATGACTTTGGCTCATAGACATGGGTTAAGGAATTTATAAATAATTTTCCTGTTTTGTTGGTTTTAGAATAAAGTAAATAATAATTTTTATATTTTTATCTATTTATTTCTATCAGCTTGTTTCCATGATAAATGTCAGATTTATATATGGTGATATATTTTCCAGTGGGGCGAATTCTATAGTGAATGCTTCACTGGAAAATGCTATATTCGCTATGTTTTAGCAATATGACTCTGAATATATCGCTTTGGTTGTAACATATTATGGTTTATGAAATTATATACACTATTTGTGATGTGCTTTAGTTAGTACATACTAATTTTTTGGCTGACAAGGAGGATGGTTGGTTTCATGTCCATGCACATAGTGGGCTGTGCAGGATGTGATCCCAAATCCATTTCTTGTGTCAACGATGCACTGAGGTATTTAAAGGTGTGGTGGGTGACGTCTGGCCATAGCCTCCTCTCCCAGTCGATGCCTGTTTAGGAGAAACGTACGCTGGGTGGAGCCAGAGGACCTGATGTCACCACACTCTCAGCTGATCAGCTTCGGCGTCGGCTGTGTTTTTTAATTGCTACGGTGTTTTACCCTGCCAATGCTTTGATGTCAGTTGTCCATTCATGGATTAAAGCATTTTAAACTACTGCACAATGAAGCGCCTCTTTTTCTTTTAAAATATACTATTTCCTGCTACAAGTGGTCTTGCTGGAGCAGCTAATGGAGGAGAGCGTTCCTGATTGCCGCCTCTGAAATTTCAAATACCAGGTGTGGAGGGAAGTCTGTCTCTACTCAAAGACCAGCTCTTCCTGACCCCGAGAGGAGTTTGTTCAGGCTTGTATGATCTCTGTGGTGGGGATTAGGGATGAGCTTCGTGTTCGAGTCGAACCCATGTTCGACTCGAACATCGGCTGTTCGATCGTTCGCCGAATTGCGAACGTTATGGGCCGTTCGCGCTAAATTCGTGTGGCGCGTCACGGCCCATAATTCACTGCGGCATCACAGTGCATTGCTGGCTGATGATTGGCCAAGCATGCACTATGACCCGCATGCTTGGCCAATCACAGCGCCGTCAGTAGAGAGAGCTGTAATTGGCCAAAGCCAGGGTGGCTTTGGCCAATTATGGCTCAGGGGATTTAGTACACACCCCACACTATATAAGGCCGCCTGCACGGCGGCCCTGTGTAGTGTGTGTTCCGGTGTGCTGAGAGATAGAGAGAGAGAGAGACAGTGTCATTTGATTTGAGTTAGATAGATTAGGCAGAACAGTCAGTCAGTTAGCTGCACTTACAGTGTATTGTGTATATATATGCATCCCAGGTGTTGCATATATATATATACACTGTATTCAGTTTAGCTAGATCCGTTCCTGTTATCTTCTATCTAGACTATTTACATTTAATGCAGTGCGTCCTGCTCACAGTGTTCAGCTAGATCCGTTCCTGCTATTTACATTTAGTGCAGTGCGTCCTGCTCACAGTGTTCAGCTAGATCCGTTCCTGTTATCTTCTAGACTATTTACATTTAGTGCAGTGCGTCCTGCTCACAGTGTTCAGCTAGATCCGTTCCTGCAATTTACATTTAGTGCAGTGCGTCCTGCTCACAGTGTTCAGCTAGATCCGTTACTGCTATTTACATTTAGTGCAGTGCGTCCTGCTCACAGTGTTCAGCTAGATCCGTTACTGCTATTTACATTTAGTGCAGTGCGTCCTGCTCACAGTGTTCAGCTAGATCCGTTCCTGTTATTTACATTTAGTGCAGTGCGTCCTGCTCACAGTGTTCAGCTAGATCCGTTCCTGCTATTTACATTTAGTGCAGTGCGTCCTGCTCACAGTGTTCAGCTAGATCCGTTCCTGCTATTTACATTTAGTGCAGTGCGTCCTGCTCACAGTGTTCAGCTAGATCCGTTCCTGTTATCTTCCTACTGACAGGCAGGCTTGTCTGGTTACAGTATATAAAGCTACCTGAAGAAAATTACAGGTGTTCTATTTGATCCTATTAGTACCACGGTCAGGCAGCTAGACTATTTACATTTAGTACAGTGCGTCCTGCTCACAGTGTTCAGCTAGATCCGTTCCTGTTATCTTCCTACTGACAGGCAGGCTTGTCTGGTTACAGTATATAAAGCTACCTGAAGAAAATTACAGGTGTTCTATTTGATCCTATTAGTACCACGGTCAGGCAGCTAGACTATTTACATTTAGTACAGTGCGTCCTGCTCACAGTGTACAGCTAGATCCGTTCCTGTTATCTTCCTACTGACAGGCAGGCTTGTCTGGTTACAGTATATAAAGCTACCTGAAGAAAATTACAGGTGTTCTATTTGATCCTATTAGTACCACGGTCAGGCAGCTAGACTATTTACATTTAGTACAGTGCGTCCTGCTCACAGTGTTCAGCTAGATCCGTTCCTGTTATCTTCCTACTGACAGGCAGGCTTGTCTGGTTACAGTATATAAAGCTACTTGAAGAAAATTACAGGTGTTCTATCCCAGCTTAGTGCAGTTACAGGCCATTAGTATGTCTGGAAGGCCAAGAAGGAGAGGCAGACAGTCACAAGCCAATAAGAGAGGGCAAGCAGGCTCTGTGTCTAGTGCTGGTCGTGGAGACGGTGCATCCTCATCAGCACGTGGCCATGGGACACGCTTGGCCTTTTTTTCGGCAGCTGGCCGTGTTGAGCCGCAACATGCGGAAGACTTGGTCGAGTGGATGACCAAGCCGTCCTCATCCTCCTCATCCTCTCTCACCCATGCCCAGGGTGCTTTGTCTGGCAAAGCAGCGGCCTCTTCCCTCAGCTCAATGTCATCAGTGACTCCTTCCCTAGCTCCACCATGTCCTCATGAGGATTCCCTCGAACTGTTTGACCACAGTGTTGGGTACATGCTCCAGGAGGATGCCCAGCGTTTGGAAGGCTCTGATGACGATACTGAGCTCGATGAAGGCAGTAACATGAGCACGGACAGAGGGGGTGCCCAAGAAGGACAGCAATCTGGCAGTCATGCTCCCCCTGCTGCAGCATACTGCCAGGTTTGCTCCAGTGATGAGGAGGGAGGGGATGATGAGGTCACTGACTCAACGTGGGTGCCTGATAGGAGAGAGGAGGAGGAGGAGGAGGAGGAGGAGGAGGCGGCGGCACATCACCAACGAGGCAGGATGCCCTCCAGGGGCCAGCCTAAGGGCAGCACATTGACTGCATCACACCCCAAAGCTCCACATGTGCAGGGCGCTGCAGTCTCTGCGCGTTATTCAAAAAGTTCTTTGGTGTGGGCCTTTTTTGAGACGAGTGCATCAGATCGCACCGCTGCTATTTGCAACATATGTCTCAAGCGTATCTCGCGTGGCCAAAACATCTCCCGCTTGGGTACCACATGCTTGACCAGACATATGTTGACCTGCCATGCAGTTCGTTGGCAAGCGTATCTAAAAGACCCACACCAAAGAACAAAGAGGATCTCTCCTTGCTCCTCATCAGCTGAGATTTCCAACCCCACTAGACCTTCAGTCCTCTCTGAGACCTGCAGTGAGAGGAATGAAGGTGTAGAATTAGGTGTGTCACAGCCAAGTACTTGTGGGCAATCTGCTTTTGGTACACCGACGTCAGATTGTACCAGGCAAATTTCCCTGCCCCAGCTGCTGCACCGCCGAAAGAAGTTTGCTCCCAGCCATCCACATGCCCAGCGGTTGAATGCTAGCTTGGCAAAATTGCTAGCACTTCAACTGCTGCCTTTTCAGTTGGTAGACTCTGCCCCCTTCCGTGAGTTTGTGGAATGTGCGGTTCCTCAGTGGCAGGTACCCAAACGCCACTTTTTCTCACGGAAGGCGATTCCGGCTCTCTACCGGCATGTGGAAGGCAATGTCCATGCCTCGCTGGACAGGGCGGTCAGCGGTAAGGTGCATATTACCGCTGACTCATGGTCCAGCAGGCATGGACAGGGACGTTACCTAAGTTTCACGGCGCATTGGGTGACTCTGCTGGCAGCTGGGAAGGATGCAGGACAAGGTGCAGTAGTGTTGGAGGTTGTTCCGCCACCACGCCTCCAAAATGCTGATTGTGACACACCTCTCTCCTCCACCCCCTCCTCTTCTTCTTCCTCTATGGCCTCTTCCTCGGAACCAGCGGTGCTCCGTAGGCGTTCAAGGGGCTACGCAAGTACGCAGGCCAAAAGATGCCATGCGGTGCTTGAGCTGGTGTGCTTGGGGGACAGGAGCCACACTGGGGCAGAGGTTTTGTCAGCTCTGCAGGGGCAGGTTCAGAGGTGGTTGACGCCACGCCAACTTAAGGCAGGAATGGTGGTTTGCGACAATGGCACCAACCTCCTCTCTGCCCTCCGACAGGGACAAATGACCCATGTGCCCTGTTTGGCTCACGTCCTTAAATTGGTGGTGCAGCGGTTCTTGGGCAGGTACCCGGGCTTACAGGATGTCCTGAGGCAGGCCAGGAAAGTCTGTGTGCATTTCCGCCGGTCATATAATGCCAGTGCTCGGCTGACGGACCTCCAAAAGGAGTTTAACCTGCCCAAGAACCGCCTAATCTGTGACATGCCCACCAGGTGGAACTCAACGTTGGCCATGCTGCAGCGGCTGCACACGCAGCAGAGGGCCATCAATGAGTACCTGTGCGACTATGGCACCAGGACAGGGTCAGGGGAGCTTGGTTTTTTTTCCCCACGCCAGTGGGCCATGATCAGGGATGCATGCACTGTCCTGTCACCATTCGAGGAGGCCACGAGGATGGTGAGCAGTGACAGTGCATGCATCAGTGACACTGTCCCCCTTGTCCACCTGTTGGAGCACACGCTGCGTGGAATAATGGACAGGGCACTTGAGGCAGAACAGAGGCAGGAAGAGGAGGACTTCCTTAGCTCTCAAGGCCCCCTTTATCCAGACAGTGTTCCTGCGTGCCCGCCGATCACACAGGAAGAGGACGAGGAGGAAGAGGAGGAGGAGGAAGATTGTGTCAGTATGGAGGTGGAGCCTGGCACTCAGCATCAGCAGCAGTCTTTAAGGGATCAGTCCCAAGAAACACATGGACTTGTACGTGGCTGGGAGGAGGTGGCTGCGGACCATGTCGTTCTTAGTGACCCAGAGGACTCCGGACCGAATGCCTCAGCAAACCTACGCTGCATGGCCTCCCTGATCCTGCAAAGCCTGCGTAAGGATCCTCGTATTCGTGGTATCAAGGAGAAGGACCAATACTGGCTGGCAACCCTCCTTGATCCACGTTACAAGGGTAAGGTTGCGGACCTTATCTTGCCATCGCAGAGGGAACAGAGGATGAAACATCTTCGGGAGGCCTTGCAGAAAGGTCTGTGCAACGCGTTCCCAGAGACTGGGAGGTTACAAACTCCTGTTTCTGGACAACGTGTTGCTGAGGCTTCGGTCAGTCAAAGAAGGAGCGGTGGAGAAGGTGGCCGTCTGACCGATGCGTTCAGACAATTTTTTGGTCCGCAGCCCCAAGGTATGATCGGTTCCAGCAACCATCGCCAGCGTCTGTTTTATATGGTGCAGGAATACCTAGGGGCAAGATCAGACTTGGACACCTTTCCCACCGAAAATCCTCTGGGTTACTGGGTCTTGAGGATGGATCACTGGCCAGAGCTTGCACAGTATGCAATTGAGCTACTGGCCTGTCCTGCATCCAGCGTTCTTTCGGAACGCACATTCAGTGCTGCTGGAGGCGTGGTAACCGATCACAGGGTGCGTCTGTCCACCGACTCGGTCGATCGGCTGACCTTCATAAAAATGAATGAGTCTTGGATCACCACCAGCTACCAAGCACCTGATGCTGATGTAACCGAATAATTTTTTTTGAAATCTCAGATCCCTTCAAAGACTGCCTATGCTGATGCTGAGTGACTATCCCTGAGTAATTATCCTCTTCCTCCTCAATCATCACGCTGATAGCTTGTAAGAACATTTTTGGTTCTGGGCGCCACCACCAGTGCCTAAGGCCCAATTTTTCAGCCCCTGTTTAACAGGGGCGTGTAATTACAATTTTTGATGTAATACTTTGCAGCAGGGCTCGTTCCTGCATTCCAACTAGAGTGTCTGTGAGGGGTTGCAGTGTTGTGGCACCAGCACCAGTGCCTAAGGCCCAATTTTTCTGCCCCTGTCTAACAGGGGCGTGTAATTACAATTTTTGATGCAATACTTTGCAGCAGGGCTCGTTCCTGCGTTCCAACTAGAGTGTCTGTGAGGGGTTGCAGTGTTGTGGCACCAGCACCAGTGCCTAAGGCCCAATTTTTCTGCCCCTGTCTAACAGGGGCGTGTAATTACAATTTTTGAAGCAATACTTTGCAGCAGGGCTCGTTCCTGCGTTCCAACTAGAGTGTCTGTGAGGGGTTGCAGTGTTGTGGCACCAGCACCAGTGCCTAAGGCCCAATTTTTCTGCCCCTGTCTAACAGGGGCGTGTAATTACAATTTTTGAAGCAATACTTTGCAGCAGGGCTCGTTCCTGCGTTCCAACTAGAGTGTCTGTGAGGGGTTGCAGTGTTGTGGCACCAGCACCAGTGCCTAAGGCCCAATTTTTCTGCCCCTGTCTAACAGGGGCGTGTAATTACAATTTTTGAAGCAATACTTTGCAGCAGGGCTCATTCCTGCGTTCCAACTAGAGTGTCTGTGAGGGGTTGCAGTGTTGTGGCACCAGCACCAGTGCCTAAGGCCTAATTTTTCAGCTCCTGTTCAACAGGGGCATGTAATTACAATTCTTGATCTAATATTTCACAGCAGGGCCCTGTGAGGGCTTACAGTGTTGTGGCCACAGCAATACCTAAGGCCCAAATTTCTGCTGAGTATATAGGGCAGGACCCTACTTTCAAACATCTAACTTACAAATGACTCCTACTTGCAAACGGAAGGAGACAACAGGAAGTGAGATGAAATCTACCCCTAGGAAGGGAAATTCTCTCCTGTAAGAGTTAATATGGGAAAACAATTTCTCCTTTCCACTGATGCTTTCCAATCCTTGTTCCACAAAAAAACCCAAATTTTCAAAAAACATTTTTCATTGGGACAAAAAAGTGAGGTGAAATCTTCTGAAGAGGAGGAAAGACAGCAAAACAAATGTCACAGGGGTGATAACCCTTCCCTATGTTTTCCAAAAAGCTTAGAAAAGATTTTTTGGCTGGAGCTAAACACGTTAAAAATGTTCAAAATTACAAACAGATTCTACTTAACAACAAACCTACAGTCCCTGTCTTGTTTGCACTGCTGTTCAGAGTATATAGGGCCTGGTGGCCCCACACCTTTCCTTATTTTAATTTGGGTGCGGGGTTCCCCTTAATATCCATACAAGACCCAAAGGGCCTGGTAATGGACTGGGGGGTACCCATGCCGTTTGTCTCACTGATTTTCATCCATATTGCCATGACCCGACATGACATTAAACCCGCAAGCAGTTTTAAATGAGATTTTTTCCTTTAAAAATGACATTTGGTGCAGGGACTGTTCTAAACATGGGAAACACGCGTCACTTTACAGGCATACTATAGACACCCCCCAGGTACGATATTTAAAGGAATATTTCACTTTTTTTTTTACTTTAAGCATCATTAAAATCACTGCTCCCGAAAAAACGGCCGTTTTTAAAAGTTTTTTTTGCATTGATACATGTCCCCTGGGGTAGGACCCGGGTCCCCAAACCCTTTTTAGGACAATACCATGCAAATTAGCCTTTAAAATGAGCACTTTTGATTTCGAACGTTCGAGTCCCATAGACGTCAATGGGGTTCTAACGTTCGTGCGAACTTTCGGTCCGTTCGCGGGTTCTGGTGCGAACCGAACCGGGGGGTGTTCGGCTCATCCCTAGTGGGGATCCATCAAATCTGGTAAGCAGCCCCCTTTTCCTATTTCTGCACTGTCTTAGAAGATCCATAGAAGATTTACTGAAGATTTAAAGAGGAATCACACCTCCGGTTTATGATACCTTCATTTTCCATATGAACTATAATTTTTTCATATTCACATTATTATTTGAGTAGCGCACTCAACTTTTTTCTTTATACTGTATAAAACCTCATGTTCAAGTTTTTTTAGTTGCAGCACTCAGGATTATTTAGGTTTCATATATTTGTGATTTTGTGTGTTTTTTATGCACTTTTAAAATAGATTTTCACTAATTAAAATTTCACATTGGTTTATCACAGTTGGGGGTAGCGCGCAATGTTTACCATAATATGTATATTGTTGTAATTAAATTAAAAAATTTTATGAAACCTAATTGTGTTTTTTGCCTTAGTACGAAGCCCTCAAAGTCCCCCTTTTACTAGGAATTATTCTGGTTGCTGTTGTTTATGATGTCTTTGGGATGTGGCATTATACTTTTTTCCAAGACTTGTTATGCCCCGTACACACGAGCGGAATTTCCGTTGGAAAAATCTTGGATGGTTTTTCCGACGGAATTCCGCTCAAGCTTGGCTTGCATACACACGGTCACACAAAGTTCTCTGAACTTTCAATCGTCAAGTACAACACTACGACGAGCCGAGAAAATGATTGAATTGTTTCCGAGCATGCGTAGGAATTTTGCGCGTTGGAATTGGTACAGACGATCGGAATTTCCGATCAGAACTTTTTCCGACCGAAAAATAGAGAACCTGCTCTCAATCCTTTGCTGGCGGGAATTCCGCCAGCAAAATTCCGATGGAGCATACACAAGGTGGGAATTTGCAACCAAAAGCTCACATCAGACTTTTGCTGGCAGAATTTCATGTGTATGAGTTTACCATTGAGATCAAAGACACAACCATTGGTTCCTTCGCACACACCAAGATGCTGGGTGTAATCCTAGACTCTGACCTCTCCTATAGCCCCCACATCCAATCACTGGCTAAATCTTGCCACCTTAACCCCTGCAACATTTCCAAAATTCACCCCTTCCTGACTAATGACACCACAAAACAATTTTACCCTCAGCTACATCATGAACCTCATCTGCAGATATCCAAATCTTTCTCTTCACTCCCCCCAAGACCTGCTCTGTAGCTCCCTTGTTACCTGCTCTCATGATCGCCTCCAGGACTTCTCCAGAGCTTCTGCCCTCCTCTAGAACTCCCTGTCCCAGTATGTTTAATCAGCCCCTACCCTGTCTGCCTTCAGGCAAACCCTGAAAACTCACTTATTCAGGGAAGCCTACCCCACTTCCACCTAAAAACTGTGCCAGAGTCACCTCCATCAGGTCATCCCCCGCAGCTTTGTACCACTTCCCCCTCCTTTTAGATTGTAAGCTCCATGAGCAGGGCCCTCCTCTTCCTTCTGTATTAAACTGTATTGTAATTGTACTGCCCCCCCGTTATTATAAAAATAACTTGTTTTGTTTTCCATTTGGTTTATGTTGGTAAGATCCAATGTTATCTTTTTAAAAACTGACTGATTTTGTTTTCTTATATATGAGTCCTTTTATCATACAGTTTGTGTATGATGTTGTCCCTCAATCACTCACTTGCTAGTGTGTTTTCTATGTCACATGCTTTCTCTTTGGCCCTACTTCTGGGGATCACAGAAGTGTGCTTTGTTCTGCACTCCTGTGATCCATATTCAGGTGACAATGGGCTAAAGTCCGCTGTTTTATAATGTCACTTACCCGGTCCAGACTCTGATGGTATCCCAACTTTAATGTCGGGATCTACCCAGATGCCTGAACCAGCATCTGGCTCAATCTCTCAGAGAGCCTAAGCCAGCCACTCGCGCCACCTCCACATCCTAGCATTCCAGTGAGTGCTGGAGGGATAGAGCAGAGGTGACTGACAGGGGGTGACTCATGGGTAAGGATTATCATGAAAAAAGTGAGGGATCAGCCAGAAATACATGGGTGGAGCTTATGAATGATCTCAAGGCAATTGGGACCACAGTCACCAAACAAACTATTGGTAAAACAATACACCGCCATTGATTGAAATCCTGCAGCACCTGCAAGGTCCCCCTCCTCATGAAGGCACATGTACAGGCCCAAAAAACTGAAAAATGTGTGGACAATGTAAACCGCCTCTGCCTCACATTAATCCGCGCCTTGAAATTACTCCGTAATCTACTGCAGCAGGCTAAAGCAGCTACTTTAAAAATTGAACATGTAATTACACAATAAGTCTAAAATCATAAACAACGCGCCAAGTCTCTGACAATTATGCTTATTGAAGCAGCGCTAAGTGTCCGATGTTGCAAAACACTATATATAGAGCAGATGTTAAAGAGACAGGAAAGTTCAAAATAAAGCTGTGGTCTGTGGATATGAAGATGTGCGTAGAAATCCTTCCACCAGTGATGATCACCGCGTGAGGGGGGCACCCCCCGTGAGAATGCACTCACCACAATTTCAATAACCACAAGCCTTTAGGTAATGATCTTTGAAAACATCTCCGTCTCCTTGGTTCAACCACCAGATGGTGCAATACCCTCTCGGCAAATGTCACATAGGGGGGAAAATAAATGCTATATAGCGTAATATTGCTTATAAAAGTTTATTAAATAATACACAACATTACACTCCCCCCGTTTAAAATCTGCGTACCAGATACAAAAGTATATTAGAGCATTGAAAAGTGCACTGTGCCTGTTTATTCGACCTCCGGGAGGAACGCCGGGATGCGCGCTGTAAACAGCTGGTCTTTTTCGCTTCCTGGTTTCCTTCCGTGGAACGCACACGTCACTTCCGGTAGATTACGACCCTGACGCGTTTCGTCACTTCCGGACGTCGTATGAGGGCGCAATCTACCAATCATGAGGCCGGCTTTAAATAACAATAATGGGTTTGAGCAGCGAATGAGGGAGGCGGATCTGCCAGCCACTCCCACTTCATGATCAATGCTCCCAGAGCTGTCAGCAAAGGAAGACTCAATTGAGTTAAAGTCTTCCTTTGCTGACAGCTCTGGGAGCATTGATCATGAAGTGGGAGTGGCTGGCAGATCCGCCTCCCTCATTCGCTGCTCAAACCCATTATTGTTATTTAAAGCCGGCCTCATGATTGGTAGATTGCGCCCTCATACGACGTCCGGAAGTGACGAAACGCGTCAGGGTCGTAATCTACGGGAAGTGACGTGTGCGTTCCACGGAAGGAAACCAGGAAGCGAAAAAGACCAGCTGTTTACAGCGCGCATCCCGGCGTTCCTCCCGGAGGTCGAATAAACAGGCACAGTGCACTTTTCAATGCTCTAATATACTTTTGTATCTGGTACGCAGATTTTAAACGGGGGGAGTGTAATGTTGTGTATTATTTAATAAACTTTTATAAGCAATATTACGCTATATAGCATTTATTTTCCCCCCTATGTGACATTTGCCGAGAGGGTATTGCACCATCTGGTGGTTGAACCAAGGAGACGGAGATGTTTTCAAAGATCATTACTTAAAGGCTTGTGGTTATTGAAATTGTGGTGAGTGCATTCTCACGGGGGGTGCCCCCCTCACGCGGTGATCATCACTGGTGGAAGGATTTCTACACACATCTTCATATCCACAGACCACAGCTTTATTTTGAACTTTCCTGTCTCTTCAACATCTGCTCTATATATAGTGTTTTGCAACATCGGACACTTAGCGCTGCTTCAATAAGCATAATTGTCAGAGACTTGGCGCGTTGTTTATGATTTTAGACTTATTGTGTAATTACATGTACAGGCCCATCTGATGTTTGCCAATGAACATCTAAATGATTCAGAGAAGGATTGGAAGAAAGTTCTGAGGTCAGATGAGCTCTTTGGCACTAAATCGACTTGCCGTGTTTGTAGGAAGAAAAATGCTGACTATGACCCTAAGAACACTATCCCTACAGTCAAGAGAAGGGTAGAAAAGGAAGCACCACCTGAGTGTAGTATTATATAATGCTTTTAATGACACAAAGTAAGGTCACACTTACAGGATAAAAACATTAAAAAGGCTCATCTGTTTATATGCGGTCCTTGTTTATATGCGGTCCTTGTTTATATGCGGTGTGTTCCTCTGGTCCTGATCCGGTGATGCTGCAGGGATGCAGAGCTACAGATCATAGATTATCGGCCAGGAGCTCCCTCTGTGGCCATCAGGAAGAGGCTGGGCAGGCGTGGAACGCACGTGGAGCTGCTTGACATCATGGGTCGTCCGATCACTTCCGGGAACACTTCCGGGGAAGGGCTTCACCCAAGGAGGGAGGCTGTGGATAGGCTTTGAATAGACTATGTGCTTGGAGCAACTGCTCCTTCAATAGGCCTGAGTGGGGTAGTGTCAGCAGTGTGCTATTGAGACAGCAAGTCCCAGCACTGACCGAAAAAGCACAACGCTGGCTATGGACAGGGAAGGCAATATATTATAATGTTATGCCCACCAAGTGTCCTTAGTACGGCCATAGTAATTGCTAAAATACTAATAATTATCCACCATGGACCACTAGTGAACACCCACCTACTATCCACACAATTACTGATTTCTTATTTTAAATGCCCTTTGTTTTTTACATTTTTACATTCTCATATGTATTTAATAATGTACCTATTGTTTCTTTCCCATTTTATTGTATATTATATTGCCTTCCCTGTCCATAGCTAGCGTTGTGCTTTTTCGGCCGGCGCTAGGACTTGCTGTCCCACAGCACCGGCTTATAAATAGCACACTGCTGACACTACCCCACTCAGGCCTATTGAAGGAGCAGTTGCTCCGAGCGCGTAGCCTATCCACAGCCTATCCACAGCCTCTCTCCTTGGGTGAAGCCCTCCCCCGGAAGTGTTCCTCGAAGTGAACAGACGACCCATGACGTCACATGCTCTCCACGTGCGTTCCGCGCCGGCCCAGCCTCTTCCTGATGGCCACAGAAAGAGCTCCTGGCCGATAATCTATGATCTGTAGCCCTGCATCCCTGCAGCATCACTGGATCAGGACCAGAGGAACACACCAAAACACAGATGAGCCTTTTTAACGTTTTTATTCTGCAAGTGTGACCTTACTTTGTGTCATTAAAAGAATTCTATAATACTATACTAAGGTGGCACTTCCTTTTCTACCCTTCTCTATCCTTCTCTTGCCTACTACAGAGCCAGCTCTCTGAGGACAGCAGTTGCCTTTTTGATCAGCTCTTATACTTGCCTAAACACTTGAACTGCCAGTCACTTGCTTAACTCTTGAACTGTCAGTCTGATTGTTATGGACTAATTTGCCTAGCCATTTACATTCCAAGTATTATATGCACCAGTTTATTTGTGCTTACAGTTACCAATATTTTTTTTATCCCTACAGTCAAACATGGAGGTGGAAACATTATGCTTTGGGGCTGTTTCTCCGCTAAAGGTACAAGCTGACTTTGCCACATTGGGGGCCAAAGGACGGGGCAATGAATTATAAAATCTTGGATGAGAACCTTCTTCCCTCAGCCAGAACACTGAAGAAGGGTCTTCCAGCATGAAAATGACCCAAAACATACTGCCAAGGCAACAAAGGAGTGGTTTAAGAAAAAGCACATTAAGATCATGGAGTGGCCTAACCAGTCTTCAGACCTTAATCCTATAGAAAATGTATGGAGGGAGCTGAAACTTCAAATTGCCAAGTGACAGCCAAGAAACTAGGGGTTTAGGGAAGATCTGTAAAGAATAGTGGATCAAAATCCCTCCTGAGATGTGTGCAAACCTGGTAACAAAGTACAATAAACATCTTACCTCTGTGCTTGCCAACAAGGGATCCTCCATCAATTACTAAGTCGTGTTTTCCTTGGGGAGCAAATACATATATATACATATACAGTATCTCACAAATGTGAGTACACCCCTCACATTTTTGTAAATATTTTATTCCATCTTTTCATGTGACAACACTGAAGAAACGTCACTACAACGTGAAGTAGAGAATGTACAGCTTGTATAACAGTGTAAATTTGCTGTCCTCTCAAAAAAACTCTACACACAGCCATTAACGTCTAAACCGCTGGCAACAAAAGTGAGCACACTGATAAGTGAAAATGTCCAGATTGAGTCCAAAGTGTCGATATTTTGCATGGCCACCATTATTTTCCAGCACTGCCTTAACCCCCTTGGGCACGGAGTTCACCAGAGCTTCACAGGTTGCCACTGGAGTCTTCTTCCACTCCTCCATGATGACATCACGGAGCTGATGGATGTTAGAAACCTTGCACTCCTCCACCTTCCGTTTGAGGATGCCCCACAGATGCTCAATAGGGTTTAGGTCTGGAGACATGCTTGGCCAGTCCATCACCTTTACCCTCAGCATCTTTAGCAAGGCAAGGGTTGTCTTGGAGGTGTGTTTGGGGTCATTATGTTGGAATACTGTCCTGTGGCCCAGTCTCTGAAGGGAGGGAATCATGTTCTGCTTCAGTATGTCATAGTACATGTTGGCATTCATGGTTCCCTCAATGAACTGTAGCTCCCCAGTGCCGGCAGCACTCATACAGCCCCAGACCATGACACTCCCACCACCATGCTTGACTGTAGGCAAAACACACTTGTCTTTGTACTCCTCACCTGGTTGCCACCACACACGCTTGACACCATCTGAACCAAATAGGTTTATCTTGGTCTCATCAGACCACAGGACATGGTTCCAGTAATCCATGTCCTTAGTCTGCTTATCTTCAGCAAACTGTTTGTGGGCTTTCTTGTGCATCATCTTTAATAGAAGCTTACTTCTGGGATGTTAGCCATGCAGACCAATTTGATGCAGTGTGAGGCGTATGGTCTGAGCACTGACAGGCTGCCCCCCCACCCCTTCAAACTCTGCAGTAATGCTGGCAGCACTCATACGTCTATTTCCTAAAGACAACCTCTGGATATGACGCTGAGCACATAGACGACCATGGCAAGGCCTGTTTTGAGTGGAACCTGTCCTGTTAAACCACTGTATGGTCTTGGTTACCATACTGCAGCTCAGTTTCAGGGTCTTGGCAATCTTCTTTGAGCCTAGACCATCTTAATGTAAAGCAACAATTCTTTTTTTTCAGATCCTCAGAGAGTTATTTGCCATGAGGTGCCATGTTGAACTTCCAGTGACCAGTAAGAGAGAGTGAGAGTGATAACACCAAATTTAACACAACTGCTCCCCATTCACACCTGAGACCTTGTAACACTGAGTTATTTTGAGGGGACAGCAAATTTACACTGTTATACAAGCTGTACACTCACTACTTTACATTGTAGCAAAGTGTCATTTCATCAGTGTTGTCACATGAAAAGATAGAATAAAATATTTACAAAAATGTGAGGGGTGTACTCACTTTTGTGAGATACTGGGGGTTATTTACGAAAGGCAAATCCACTTTGCACTGCAAGTGCACTTGGAAGTGCAGTCGCTCTAAATCTAAGGGGTAGATATGAAATAAGTGGAAGCTCTGCTGATTTTATTATCCAGTCATGTGCAGGCTAAAATGCTGTTTTTTATTTTCCTTGCATGTCCCCCTCAGATCTACAGCGACTTTACTTCCAAGTGCACTTTCAGTGCCCTTGCAATTGCACTTGCAGTGCAAAGTGGATTTTCCTTTAGTAAATAACCCCCACTGTGTATATATCTATAGATAGATTAGATAGATAGATAGATAGATAGATAGATAGATAGATAGATAGATAGATAGATAGATAGATAGATAGATAGATAGATAGATAGATAGATAGATAGATAGATAGATAGATAGATAGATAGATAGATAGATAGATAGATAGATAGATAGATAGATAGATAGATAGATAGATAGATAGATAAATTAGAGACAGAGGGTCAGCAAATCACAGGTCACACATAAAGCTTTTACCCCAATCATTTGTTTCCTTGCAGTAAATATTCTGGGGGATATTCATGATCAAGTAAAATATGTGCATGTTACTGCAATACACGATTGTGCAATTCATTTTTAATGGCACCACAGCACAACCGCAAGATATGCATTGTGGTGTAGTGTAGGAATAAAAAAGCGCAGAAATGATTTCTGCTGTTTTGGGGACAATTAAAAATGAATGGGCTGTGGTGAAACAGTGAGCTGCAATGATAAAATGTGTTGTGGAGTAATCCAAACTGGTGTAAAAGGGCCCAAACAGAGATCAAGGTGAAAAGTGCAGTAACCCACTGTAACCAGTCAACTTTGGAGTTTACAAAATTTGACTGAATCAAATACAAAATCAACAACAATAGATTATTACACTTCATTATTCATGTATTTATTATATCTTTGTTCACTTCTTTTGCTGAGTAAGCCTGACAGCATAAACAGGTTGAGCGCTGTCATGGATGTCTGGATTTTTAAAGTATAAACTAATTAAGTATTTAAAAATAGCCAAACAAACTGTGTTAAAAAGACCTCACTGAACAAATGATCCCACTATCTGCCTCTGGGACCCTTCATCACAACTGTGAATTCAATTTCATGCATGTCACTAGGAAAACAATAGCTAGACATTTTCCTTTTAAATGCTCATCTTCCATAACTGAGCTCTGTGATGTGCTGAAAGGTTTTGTCACAAAAGGTCTAAATCTTTAAATATGTACTCTTCTAGGCTAAATTGAGTCGTGGATTTAAATTATAGAATGTAGCTGCCTTTTTTCTAGATTATATTAACGTATTCATGTATACAAAAGGTTTGAAAAACAGAGGAAAATGTATTTTCTAAAATGCATATGTATTCTATATTGTTGGACTGAATAAATATTATTTTGGATTTCCATATTTTTTCTTTGGATCAAATACAATTATTTAAGGAGTTTTTGACACCTTTGGGTGTTTTACCATTTTCTTAAATTTACAGGGAATGTGTTATTACACTATATAGCAGATTGATGATATTTTGATTGCAGCAGTGCTGTCTGACCCATTGGAGAGGTGTACTAAAGTAGAAGCTGCTTAATTGGCAAATTGATTGCACTTTGAGATCAAAGAACTCTATTTACTGTATGTTGCCACAGCACCGGGGATCAGACATTTAGCATAAAGAGTGTGACGTGTACATGGCAGGCATCAGGTTGTTGTGCTTTACAAGGATTTACATGACTGGATTCCATAATTGATAATGGATTTACATCTCTAGACAGCTTGATTAACATGAATTTATATCAGGGCTATAAATAACATATTTTAGTTGTATTTTTTACTATTAAAGGACTTACCCAATTCCACAAATATTTGGAAAATTATTACTAATGTCCCACCTGTACCTATTCACCTGAGAAGGGTGGATTTTGGGTACCCCCCTTAATATAAAGGGGACTTTCAGAATTATTTATAAGCACCCCCAAAAACCTACAAATCCCTTTAACAGTAACATGTTCATGATTCAATATGTTCAGTTCTTGTCACACTTACCCCTAACACAGGTGGCCAGGCACTATATCTAGCTTCTGTGTTCTTAACCTATAGCAGTTCCTTTCCCATAAGATAAGTAGGCCCACAAGTACTTGGTTGCCCCCAGGTCTTACACACAATGCTATAGTGCCTGGCCACCATGACGGGGCAGGCACAAACTGAGCAAAGCAAACAGATACTTGTTGTAGGCATATAGGCAGAGTGGTTCAATGACAGTCCAGGTACAAGGCAGGCAAGTTTCAAAGAATAGTCAATATCTGATCCAAGGTCATAAATAGGGAATCCAAACAGCACAGCAGGACAGACAGGGAGTTTGAGCACGTATTACACATGCTATCACAAGCATTAGACTGCAGGCTTGGCTAGCTTAAATCAGGTTTGGTCTCCTCCCAAAGACTGGCCACATCAATCACCTTGAAGGTGGACAGACAGACAGGGAGAATGTATCACAACCAAAATCAGGATGCTGGAATGAGACCAGCAGCTTGATGGTGAAGGAGCACTATACACTCCTGACAGTCCATAGGTAAGACTGGATAATATGTTAACATTAAACCTCTGAAATGGTATATAACTTCCTCTTTAAAGTCTTAGCTGCTGTAAAATTGCTCTAATCCCCGAGGGGGAACCAATAAACATAAACTTGGTGCAGTGCTAAAATGATATACCTTGTATACACCTTTTGTGCAATCATTGTGCTGAGCCACCTTCCAGCTTTTACATTTTTAGGCTTGAACCCTTTAAAGTGCCAATGATACAAACAATATTGTGCAAAAACTCAATATCAGTGCAGAGAAGTATTATCAACTACAGTACAAAATTACTTTGTGCAAAAATAAACCTCCATCCCAGTCTGGTATATACAAAGCGCTTGTGCTGTGACCAGTCCTCAGTATAAACAATAAATAAAGTGCTTATTTCCTTGTCAAAAGAAGTTTATTGAGTATACAATGTTATAAAGATACATAAAGTAAGTTTACAAGGATCTATAAAGTAAGCTCATTGTTTTACAGTAGGGTTTATATAGGTAAATATCATGAAATTTCAAATATTAAACATTGGGTTCACGTAAACCTAAATTAAAGATATATATCATTTCCTTAGTTACTTTTGTAGGTATTTAAATGATTTATACCTACTATACATATTGTTTACAAGTAGAGTGTATATAGGTCAAATAAATTCTGATAATGAGCTTTAATCGTAAGGTGGAGAAAAGGAAAGAGAAAGAAGAAAAAGGGTTGAAAGGAAGAGGTATGGTCCACAAGGTTGTCCCGCTCGTCAGTTTATTATTCTTTTTAGTTCTCTTTGAAGCCTTAGAATGGGTGTCTCTGTAAGTCATTTAATCTGTTACCATGGCAACAGGACAGAGTCATTGAAATTTGACAGGAACTGTTGTTTTATCCAAGGATGCCAAAGTTTTTCAAATTTTGGAATTTGATTTTGATCGATGGCTACCATCTTAGCATGGGACATTGTAGTATTCATTCTGTGAATTGTTTCTGCTAGTACCAATGTAGGAGATTTCCATGCCTTGGCCACTGTTTGTTTTGCAGCCGTTATTAGTTGGATCATAAGTTTGAATTGAGAGAGTGTTAACCATTCCGGTTTTAGATTAAGTAAAGTTAAATATGGATCTGGTTGTATTATTTTTTTAAATATTTTAGATGCAATCACGAAGACTTCCTTCCAGAAGGTTTGGATTACTGGGCACGTCCACCATATGTGTAAATGTGTGTCTATTTCTGGGCATCCTCGAAAACAAAGAGTTGAGGTATTAGGTGAATATTTTGCCACTCTAGCGGGTACAAGGTACCAGCGAGTTAGGACTTTATAATTTGTCTCCAGTGCTAAGATGTTGGGTGAAGATGACTTAGATGTGAGCCATATATTAGACCAGTCCGTGTCTTCTAAAGTTCGTCCCAGGTCCTCCTCCCACCTCTAAACGTAAGAGGGTCTATTAAGATTTGCTACTCCATATAATTGATTATAAAGTGATGAAATTGTACTTTTAGCAAATGGATCTTTTGTACAGATTGATTCAAAAATGGATAATTGGAATAATGGTGTATCCCCCTTTAGGAATGGTGTATAGAAATTTTTGATTTGGAGATATCTAAATATCTCAGAGTTTGGTAGATCATATTTTTCTCTAAGCGATGGGAATGAAAGGAATGATTTAGATACTATGAAGTCATTTAGTGTCTGAATGCCTGATGTTGTCCAAGCTTTAAAAGAATTTGGGTAGATCCATGCCGGATAAAAGGCCGGATTTCTGATAAAAGAAAGGAGAGGATTGTGTGGAGATTGTAACTGATATTTGGTTTTTAGTTTATCCCAGAGAGATAAGAAGTGTTTAGTTATGGGATTATGAATTTTAAAGCGGTCTTTAGGATCAAGCCATAATAAATTTGATATTAATAGAGGGTCATTTTCTGAAGCCTCTATAAATACCCATAATGGGATTTCCTGTTTTGCATGGTATTTGGTCAGACTGGCCAAATGTGCTGCTCTGTAGTAGTTAGTAAAATTAGGGTATCCCAGGCCTCCTTTATTTTTGGGAAGATGTAGTGTGTGTATAGGTATACGTGGTTTAGAAGAGCCCCATATAAACGAAGTTGCTCTTTTTTGTACTATTCTCAAAAAATAGGAAGGAATTGGAATAGGGAGGACTCTGAATAGATAAAGCAATTTGGGTAGAATAGTCATTTTGATTGCATTAATCTTCCCTATCCAGGATAAAGGAAGTTGCGACCATTGTTTTATTAGATTTGTGATCTGTCTTAATACAGGAGGATAATTGGTTGAGAATAAGTCAGAATGAGATGCTGTTAAATGAATTCCAAGATATGGGATTGATTTTTCTGCCCATGTGAATGGGAGTGCTGCCCTAGCCGGGATCAATTCCATGTTTGTGAGTGAAATATTAAGCACTAGGCATTTCTTAGGATTAATCATAAGGCCGGATAGGGCTGCAAATCCATCAAGAGCTGGTATTAAGTTAGGACCAGAGACCTGTGGTGATGATAGAAAAAGTAATATATCGTCTGCAAATATACATAATTTGTGTGTAATACCTCCTACTTCAATGCCAGTTATAGTTTGGTTTGTTCTGATGTATTGGACCATGGGTTCGAGTATAAGGGCAAATAATAAGGGAGATAATGGGCAACCCTGTCGGGTACCTCTTTCAATATTAAAGGCTTCAGATTTGTATCCAGCATATTTTATATAGGCTTTGGGTTTATTATATAATGCTTTGATCCATGTTAAAAAGTGGGGTCCAAAACCCCATTTTTGTAATGAATATTGCATATATTGCCAGGATACTGTGTCAAATGCCCTCTTAATATCGAGAGATAGAAAACATAAAGGGATTTTCCGTTTTTTAGCAATATGTGCCAATAACACTGCCCTGCGTATATCATCGCCTGCCTGTCTATTTGGCATGAAGCCTACTTGATCTCTATGTATTAATTTTCCTATAATGCTATTGAGGCGTTTTGCTATTATTTTTGCTAATAATTTAATATCGAGGTTTAACAGAGAGATAGGCCGATAATTCACACAGGAAGTATCATCAGAAAGGGGTTTTGGGATCATACAAACAATTGCCATTAGTGTTTCTTGCCGAAAAGAATGTCCATCTAGAAGTTTGTTAAAAGTTTCAGTGAGAATGGGAGAGAGTATTTCTGAGAATGTTTTATAGTATAAAGCCGAGTAGCCGTCTGGGCCTGGTCTTTTGTTAAGTTTTAGGTCTTTTATGGCGTTAGCAACTTCATCTATAGTTATAGGCTCATCCAAACTGCTTTTTTGATTCTGAGATAACTCAGGTAAGGTTATTTTTGAGAAGAAGGATTCAGCCTCTGTAGGATTAAATTCATTGTTTGTCTTGTATAAAGTTGCGAGATGTGAGTGAAATTTATGGACTATTTTAACTGGGTTACAAGTGTAAACATTTTTTGATAATTTCAAACGTATTGGTTTGAAAGATTTGTTAGTTGAATTTAATGCCCGAGCCAAATATGTACCTGGTTTGTTTGTATTCATGTAGAAATTGTGTTTGGAGCGTTTGAGGGATTTATCAACTGACTCAGTGAGAAATAGATCGTATTCCAATCTAGATTTTTCCAGATGAGATTTTGTACTCTGAGATGGATTATCTTGAAATGATATGTAGGCTGCATTAAAATTGAGTTCTAGTTTTTTTGCTAGATTTTTGCGTTCCCGTTTAAATATTCCCTTTTGTCTTTGTATTGTACCACGCAAGACAGGCTTATGAGCTTCCCACAGTGTTATTGGGGAGATGTCTGTTGTATTATTAATTGATATGTATTCCTTTAAAACTTGTTCAATGGCCATCTGATGTAGTGGGTGTTTGAGCATTATATCCGGTAAGTACCACGTTGGGTCATGCGCTTTTGGTATGGCTGAGGCTATAGTAGTGTATACTGCATTATGGTCAGACCACGGAATCGGAATTATATCTGATGCAATAATTTCTGGTATCATTCCTATTGTTAGAAAAATATGATCTATTCTGGTGAAGGTTTGATGAGGGTGCGAGAAATAAGTGAATTTCTTTTTCATTGGGTTACTTTCTCTCCATGAATCTACCAGATTGTATTTGGAAAGAAGTTGAGAAAAAGGTAATCTAGAGGTTATTTTGGATGGTGTAAAAGGTGATTTATCTAGAAATGAGAGGAGGACCTGGTTCGAATCCCCACACATTATCACTGTTCCTATTTTGTGTGTATTAATCACTTGTAATATATGTGAGAGGAATGGTGTAGGTTGTTTGTTAGGAGCGTAGTAGGAAATCACCGTGATTGCTGTATCCATTATATAACCCATGAGTATCAGGTATCTACCTTCTGGGTCTTTAATTTCTGATGATAAGGTGAATGGTGTGGATCGGTGAAATGCAATTAGAGTTCCCCTTTGCTTGGTACAGGCAGAAGCCGTGTAAATTTGTTGATAAAAAGGAGAAATATATTTTGGAGTAGAATCTTTGGTGAAGTGTGTTTCTTGGAGGCATACTATGTGAGCCTTCTTGTTATGGAAAGTACGGAAGGCTTTGGTCCTTTTTTGAGGGACATTTATTCCCTGAACATTCAGGGAAAGTATATTCAGTGGTGCCATGGCAATAGATCAAATAGTTTTGACTTACTTTTTGTTATGCAGAGCTGACTGCGCAGATCAACCTGTGTGGACTGAAGAGATGAATAGATAGAAAAGAAACCAGTGAATTCTGGAGTAAAGAGTAAACAAAAAACATATGAGATTAGATGATACATTGTATAAATTATTTTTTGCAAGTAATCACAATTTACCCGTGAAAGAGAATAAATATCTCTCTCAGGGGAATAAGTGCCTTCGTCACACTCCCACATAATATGGTTGGGAGAATGAGGAGGGCTAATGGGGGTACACGGATCTTCCGCTTACAGGAGAGAAGTGCTATGTCAAAAGACATCAAAATGATGTTTCATTAATTGGAGTGCAGAATATAGTTTTTGTTGAAATTATTTATTCCAGGGTGGTTGTATATGGTTAGTCTTGCCCTAGGCTAAATAATTCAGTTAGAAAGGTACTGTTAATAACTTTGGTATTGATGAAGATAGTTTGAATTATTTTGGGATTTTAACCCTTTTAGAGTAAACAATTACATATTTTATTCATATGTAACTGTTTAGATATGTTAACTCATAAAATTGAGGTTGTATTGCTTCAGATTAGAATAAACAAAAACATAATTCTAGGAACTAGTTAGGTAATAATATATTTGTTTTAAGAAAAGAAAGAAAAAGCTTCCATTACTTCTGGATTATTGAACATATTTGTCCTAAAAAGTAATAAATCTATTGTTATTACCTTATAATATATAACTGAACAAGAATTTCCTTATTTCACTTATATATTCTAAGGCTATATGAATCAGAATTAATAAGAAATATAACTGGAATGTAACATGATCCCACACAGTGTGTGACTATCAGAATGCAGTTACATTCAGTTATAAATATAGGTTTTTTTATAGAGAACCATCTCTTAGTATAATAAATGAAGAGATATCAGGAATTAGGATGTCAGTCCATTGAATCTTCTTGGTCCATGGATGATGTGGCATAACGGCCTCTTTTGTGAGAATGATGATTCCCATTTTGTTCTGAAATTTTCTGGGTGTTGCCTGAAGGTGAAGATGACGCCATTCTTCTGCCTGTGGGAGTGTTGCTGCTTGTGGGTTCTGTCAGATTTAATTTTAAAAGGGTTTGTTGTAGTTCATCTACTGATCTGCTTCTGTAAATTGTACCTTGGTAGTTAAATCTGACTGAAAAGGGGAAGCCCCATTGATACATAATGTTGTGGCGTTGCAGTTCCATTAGTTGGGGTTTCATGGATCGTCTTTTAGTAATAGTAAGTTGGGATAGGTCAGCAAAAATTTGATAATTGTGTCCTTGAAAATTAAGTTCCTTTTTTTCTCTTGCAGCAATTAGTATTTGTTCTTTCGTTCTGTAATAATGAAATTTTGTGATTATATCACGTGGGGGTCCATCTTTCTTTTTGGCTGTGAGGGCTCTGTGTACTCTGTCCAGTTCTAAACGTTCAATAGGGATATCTGGCTTTAGTTCTTGTAATAGAGCAGTAATAGTAGATTGCAGGTCTGTCACAGTTTCAGGTATTCCCCTTATGCGCAAGTTTGAACGTCTGGCTCTATTTTCGTAATTTTCGAGCTTAGTTTGAAGTATTAAATTCTCTTTTTTTAATTGTTCCAATTCTGTTATATTTTCTTGGGTTGTAATTTCAATTTCATCCATTTTTATTTCTAAGGCTGCGGTGCGGTTTCCCAGCTCTCTTATTTCTTTGGTTAGGCTTTTTGTTATTTGGTCTGAGGTTTGTTTTAAAGCCTTATGAAGCATCTTTTCAAATTGTAATAATATTACTGGGGATACTGAGGAGGCTTGTGGAGAAGTTTGTGAGAGGATTTGTTCTGTATCTGACTCAAATGGAGAGTCTTGCTGTGACATTTTCTGTCTGTGAGAGCGCCCTGATGCTGTATATTGTGAGGTGACTGGAGCTGCTTCAGCTGCAGTGAGTGCCTGTGAGCTCTTTGTGAGGTGATTTTTATTTCTGCCACGGTTTCCTCCCAGTACCATATTTCCTGCCCAAACTTTCACAGTTTGTTCCCTGGGGTAAAAAGGTTCAAATGGATACCTTTTGAGCCTGCAGGCTCCGCTTTGTCCTTCTCTTCTCTCCTCAGCGGTGTGGAGCTCTAACAATGCATGTCTGCTCTGCTAGGCTCCGCCTCCTGCCCCCCAAAGTGCTTATTTCAATAATTAAGCTGTGCTTTGTCTTTCATTCCTAAACATCTGTGCTCCACTTTCACCAATAAACTGCCTCCTTTCCACACCACTCTTCTCGGGGGTGTCACTCGCCAGATGTTAGTGACCCCTTATGTTTTTAATAAGAAGGTCAACGGCTCTCAAAACAAATCTCTCTTTTACTCTCTACTTATATGCTGCATAACTCACCCACCATTTTAATGACTCTGCTTATGATGTGATTAGGAGAGTGTCAGTTTGGCTGGTCTTTTTTCCACACAAAAAAAGTTTTTGGTCACAGGAGATCCCTGCATATTCTTGTGCTGGCTGGATATATGGATATGAGAGAGTTTTGATTCAGGGCTCTTTGGCCTCTGTGGAGCTCATCATTTGGGGCTCATCATCATCCTATCTTGTGAGTGGCTGGGCAAACATATGCCATTGTATGAGGATGCAGGATGCCTCAATATAATTTCCCTATATGTTCTATTTGAGGTAATGATAACTCCGGAAGAAGAGAACCAAATGTTTTCCTCAAAATGCGTTGTATTCACAACCCCATGGTTTCATACTCTGTAGAACCTAGGGGGACTTTCACTGGATTGTTTACCTCATGTGATTGTAGGTAATACATGGTCTCTCTATTTAATAGACATTGTTTGTATGCTATTTCATATTTTTGAATTTTATATGTGATTAATAAAATTAGATTTTTCACTTTTTAATACTGTTGTTACACATTCTCTGTTAACCCACAAAATCCCTGGGGGTCGAATTCCTTCCTATTAATCATAAGACATCACTAACATCTGGTGAGTGACACTCCTGAGGGGAGTGGTGTGGAAAGGAGGCAGTGGCACACAGATGTTGCGGAATTAAAGACAAAGCACAACACAATTATTGAAAAAGGCACTTTATTTAGTTTTTATACTGAGGACTGATCACATTTATATTCACAGCACAAAAACTTTATGTATACCAGACCAGGGAAGGAGGTCTTTATTGCTATTATTGTTTTGCACAAAATACTTTTATAATATAGTTGATGATATAGAGAATATTGCATTTCTGGCACTTCATATTTGCTGAGTTTGCACAATACTTTTTTGCACTGATATTGAGTTGTTGCACACTATTGTTTTTAGCTTTGACACTTTTAGCCCTCATTCACACTGAGGGTGGGTTTGAAATCATGCAAGTTCAACTGAACTCGCACAATTTCAAACCGGCATTTTAGTGCGAGTTTGGGGGCAATTTGAAAGACATCTGTGCGGGTTCATACACAGATGTCTAGTGAAATCACCCCCAAAGTCACCAAAAGTAGAGCAGGAACTACTTTTGGGAAATGGTGCCGTGCCACAAAGTCGGCATTGCACTGAATGAGACATTGCCGGCAATAGGCTTTGATTTGGCATGTGATTTGACATTAAGGAGTGTGTGATAATGGGTGCAGCATAAAATTGAATGAAAGGACATGTGCTGTAAGTCATTGTTTGTGTTTATTGCCCCATCATAAAACATTAATGCATGTATGATATCTTGCAATATATTCTGTGTTCCCTGCGTTAACTTGATTCTCTTAAAGCTATATGCTTTTAAACCTAGACATGTTTTATTGAATACTATGCAGTTTTGAGATTCTATGCAAATGAAATCTGTGAAGCAGTTCATAGTTTCTACACATCAGTACATTTAGGAGCACACTGAAAAATGTAATATTTAAGTTGTGTTATTTGTTAAGCACAATTATGATTCTGGTTACAGATGCTATGCTGTATATGTTCTTTACAAGCTAAGATACTAAACAATTTTGGAAAGGCTTCTTCCAATTCATGTAATTTCTGTCATTGCATTCATGGTTTTATTCTTGTAGGAAAAAATAAAAAATAAATAAAACAAGGTAAAATGTAAAATATTGAATTTTAAAGGAAATTTGAACACACCTAAAATAAATGGATAATTTGTAACAACACACATATTGAAATTGTTTCATTTCTTTATTTTGTTCCCAGTATTTTTTTTTGCATAAAGATTTTTATTGAGAAAAAGAAGGCCAAATACAATCATGACATATACATCATAGCTCGGTGATCCTGTATAGGTACTACACATCTGCACATATAGTTACACAAAAAGAGCTATATTGAAATAAGACAACTGTATTTCCAAACTATGAGCGAAGAATCTGAAGTGACTACATTGCTTAGGAGTGTGCATTCTCAAAGGGCGATATAGGAAAGGAGAAGGTAATTCCAATGGGGCAAAAGATAATGTGGGGGTGAAGCAAGCAAAGGGGGAAAGGAGGGAGGGGAGAGAAGAAAAAAAAAAGAAGGGGGGAGTGCAAATTAGGAGAGGGGGCGAGGTCTTAACCAACTACCCTCTCCAGCTTGTAGGGCTCACTACCCTTAGATGTATCACAATTGGGTTTGAATTTAAGTTAGGCTTTGATAGCAGGGGTGAAAGCACACCAGCTAGGAGTAATTTCAATGTCGACTTGAGATCTGGTATGATTGGGAATTTCTGAAAGTAATCCAGGGTTCCCAGGTATTTGTAAATTTGGAGACGTTATCCAAGGCAGTATGTATCAGCTCCTCCATCTCTGCGACACAATTTATTTTGTTAAACCACTCAGAGACAGAAGGGGGAGATGTGGACCTCCAATGGGTTGGTATGCACATCCTTGCAGCATTAATCAAGTGCATGGCAATCGACTTATGATAATGTTTTTTGGGAAGTTTAGTTAGGTGCAAGAGATACTGCACCGGGCAAAACTCTAGAGAGAGTAATGATACTTGTTTTGTCAGCTCATGAACTTTGCGCCAGAATCCCAGCATTTTTTAACCACTTCAATACAAGGCACTTTCGCCCCTTCCTGCCCAAGCCAATTTTTAGTTTTCAGCACTGACGCATTTTGAATGACAATCACGTGGTCATGCTATACTGAACCCAAACAAATTTTCTATCATTTTGTTCCCACAAATAGAGCTTTCTTTTGGTGGTATTTGATCACTGCTGGGGTTTTTATTTTTTGTGCAACAAATAAAAAAAGACAGAAAATTTAGAAAAAAATTTTTCTTTGTTTCTCTTAAAAAATTTTGTAAATAAATATGTTTTCTCCTTCACTAATGGGCACTGATGAGGCTGCACTGATGAGCAATGATGAGGTGACACCTATGAGGTGGCACTGATAGGCGGCACTCATGGGCACTGATAGGCAGAACTGATGGGCACTGATAGGTGGCACTGGTATGCAGCACTGATGGGCACTGATAGGTGACACTGATAGGCAGCACTGAGAGGCTGTACTGATGGGCACTAATAGGTGGGCACTGATGGGCAGAGATGGGCACTGGTAGGTGGCACTGATGGACACTGATGGGTGGTACTGCTGGCCATCACTAATAAGGAGACATCTGGCAGGCATTCATAGTGGGCACTGACTGGCACCATTTCTGGGCACTGATTGGCATCTTTTAGGGCACTGTGTGGCATCCCTGGTGGCCATGGGGAGCATACCTGCTCATCAATGTGTGGTTGGTGCCCTGGTGGTCTTGGCGACATCCCTGGTGTTTCAGTGTGGGCATCCGCGGGGGGACTGCACTGATAAACAATCAGGACAGACCCCCCTGTCAGGAGAGCCACCAATCGGCTCTCCTCTACTCGCGTCTGTCATACGCGAGTAAGGAAAAACTGATGAACGGCTCTTCCTGTTTACACTGTGATCAGCTGTGATTGGACATGGCTGATCACATGGTAAAGAGCCTCCATCAGAGGCTCTTTCTGAGATCAGTGTAGCGGTGTATCAGCCTGACACGCCGCACCGGACTGAACCCCTGACCGGCCGTCATTTTGCTATAGGCCGGGCGGGAAGTGGTTAAATATCTCTAATTTCACAATGCGAAATGTACCTCCAAAGTAGAAGTTCAGCCTAAAATGAACTTTAAATCTACTGGCAGACACATTTTTGGACTAATCTATCTAACCCTGTAAAGCAAAAATCGCTATACATACATTTTCTGCAGCCGATCCGGTCCGGTCTCCAGTGCTGTATGCTGTGTGGAAGAGACAGCCAACAATGTCTGGGAAATGCCAGGGAAGTGAAATCACGCATAAACATAGTATGAGGCTTCTGTTGGCTGCTTCTCCTACATACGCCTACACAGTAAAGCCACCGCTGACAGCTCAGCTTGGGACCGGAGCGGCTGCAGAAAAGGTATGTATAGAGATTTTTGCGTCACAGGGATAGATAGATTAGTCTTAGAATGTGGCTGCCAGTAGATTTAGAGTTAGTTAGTTTTAAGCTGAACTTCTACTTTAATCACTTGAGTCCCTAGGCCTTTTTCTCTACAAACCCTCATAAGTTCCAGAGTGTTTTTTTTTGTTTTCTCATTTTTGCAGATGTCTTGGTTGCACACATTTTTACCTTTAAGTTTTATAGTGTACCCATCTGTATTATACAGTGGATATACAAAGTCTACACACCCCTGTTAAAATGTCAGGTTTCTGTGATGTAAAAAAAATGAGACAAAGATAAATAATTTCATAACTTTTTCCACCTTTAATGTGACCTATAAACTGTACAATGCAGTTTAAAACAAACTGAAATATTTTAGGGGCAGGGAAGTAAAAATAAAAACCTAACATAATATGATTGCATAAGTGTGCATACCCTTAAACTAATACTTTGTTGAAGCACCTTTTGATTTTATTACAGCACTCAGTCTTTTTGGTGAGTCTATCAGGATGGCACATCTTGACTTGGCAATATTTGCCCACTCTTCTTTGCAAAAACACTCCAAATCTGTCAGATTGTGAGGGCATCTCCTGCTCACAGCCCTCTTCAGATCACCTCACAGATTTTTAATCAGATTCAGGTCTGGGCTATGGTTGGGCCATTCCAAAACTTTTAATATTCTTCTGGTGAAGCCATTCCTTTGTTAATTTGAATGTATGCTTTGGGTCCTTTTCATGCTGAAAGATGAAGTTCCTCTTCATGTTCAGCTTTCTAGCAGAAGCCTGAAGGTTTTGTGCCAATATTGGCTGGTATTTGAAATGGTTCATAATTCCCTCTACCTTGACTAAGGCCCCTGTTCCAGCTGAAGCAAAACAGCCCCAAAGCATGATGATGCCACCACCATGCTTCACTGTGGGTACTTTTGGTGATGCGCAGTTTTGTTTTTGCGCCAAACATATCTTTTGGAATTATGGCCAGAAAGTTCAACCTTGGTTTCATCAGACCATAGAACATTTTCCCACATGGTATTGGGAGACTTCAGATGTGTTTTTGCAAAATTTCACAGAGCCTGGATGTTTTTCTTGGTAAGAAAAAGCTTCCGTCTTGCCACTCTACCCCATAGCCTAGACACCTGAAGAACATGGGAGATTGTTGTCACATGTACCACACTGTCAGCACTTGGCAAAAATTCCTGCAGCTCCTTTAATGTTGCTGTAGGCCTCTTGGCATCCTCCCTGACCAGTTTTCTTCTCATCTTCGCATCAATTTTGGAGGGACGTCCAGTTCTTGGTAATGTCACTACTGTGCCATATTTTCTCCACTTGATGATGACTGTCTTCACTGTGTTCCATGGTATATCGAATGCCTTGGAGATTCTTTTGTACCCTTCTCCTGACTGATACCTTTTAACAATGAGATCCCTTTGATAGTCTGGAAGCTCTGTGCGGACCATGGCTTTTGCTGTAGGATGCAACTAAGAAAATATCAGGAAAGACCTACTAGAACAGCTGAACTTTATTTGGGGTTAATCAAATGCACTTTAAATGGTGGTATGTACTGACTCCTATTTAACATGAGTTTGAATGTGATTGCTTACTTCTGAACACAGCTACATCCCCAGTTATAAGAGGGTGTGCACACTTATGCAACCCCATTATTTTAGCTTTTTATTTTGTCTTCCCTCCACCTAAAAGATTTCAGTTTGTTGTCCAACTGAGTTGCACAGTTTATAGGTCACATTAAAGGTGGAAAAAGCCCCTGAAATGATTTATCTTTGTCTCGTTTTTTTTACATCACAGAAACCTGACATTTTAACAGTGGTGTTTAGACTTTTTATATCCACAATGTTGTTTTTTTAAGGACACAGGGGGCTTTAATTTGGTAGAAATGTTTAAAATAATGTTTAATGTTATTTTTCCCAATGCAATTTTTATGTAATTTGAGTGCCCCCATATAAGTACAGCAAAATATAATCCATGAAGTCAAGTGAATAAAATTATATCACAGTTGTGTGAATTTTATATAATGTAGTAAAATGGTAAAGCTAAGAGTAAAAGTATGGGATATTTCTTTTTAGGAGAGCTTTGTTCCCTACATTGCAATGTACGCAGTAGAAAAAAAATATTTGTATAACATTAATCTCAATCTCTCCTGTGCTGCCATTATACCCTAAACTATTGTGATTAATTTCCCAGTAACTCACACTTTTATACAATCCAAAACATAACAGAAATATAACAATAGATATAGTGGAGCCCTACTACAGTGCAGAAAACAATATCACGTAACACACTATCACAGTAATATAGTGCTGAAATTATGTGCAATAAAAAACAACTTTGCGAAACAAACTTTACATGAACGTCCATATACTGCATAAAGCTCCAACAAAATAAACACAGTTGTGGGTGTACTTTATAACATAAATCACGCTTCTGTGTGTCTCATGCAACCAATTTTGCTGTGTATCAGAAAAGGACACCACCACCAATTGTGCTGTGCAATTAAAATGTACTTTCCCCTTCATTCCAGAGAGTATCCACTTGTCTCCAGCAACACTCAGGGCAAAAGCATAAACACTATATAGTACTCTCTTCATTTAAAACCACCTTTTTTTAAATCAATATACATAAAACCTCACTCACATTGTAATTTGAACTACTACTCAGTGCACCAAAGCAAAAAGCGCAATTTATATCATTAGCAGTAAATCATCAACAGCTGGTATAATACATATAACATTTGACCACTTCCTGGTTCATATTAGGCTCAATGACATCACCCAGACTCTGCCCAATGCGTTTCATTATTGTCATGTGACTTCTTCAAGAGAGAAGTCACATGCCGGTGACGAAATGTGTTGGACTATCCAGCTGATGGGGACAGACACAGCTGGTGCCATCTGCCAATCAGGCAATGGGGTTGATCCCAACAATATTATTGGGATCTTTTCTAAGCCTGGCATGACTCTGCCCTGTCTGCAAATAGTGGACAATAGGCCGCTATAAGCTTACTCTGGGTCACAGGATTACAAAAGTAATTGTACTGCAGTAAACCACAAGAGAAGAATGGCAAAATAACTTTGGCCATACTTCTGTTTTTTTGTTCCTTTTTTAATGTTTTTCTTGGGGTGTCTAGGTAAGATTATTGTAGATCACCCTTCATTAATCTGTGTAGCAATAGATCACTTTTAATAGAGGAAGTAATGTGAAAACACTTGTGATGTCACATCACTTTAAATCTAGCAGCAGTCTGCTACAGGTGTTCCTAAAGGGCACTGTGTAGCAAGACTTCAATCTCAGGAACTTGTCATTGGGTTCCAGCTGTCACAAAGCTGCCACAGTGGCAGTTCCAGAACTAAAGCCAACAGCAATATATAAGCCAATTTTTTTTTGTTTTTTCATAAGTAATATGCAAGATGTCAAATCTTCGGTACACTTTATTTTCCATGGTCAGCATCTTAAAAGGTCATCAGTTTGGAGTTAATTATAAATAATGACCCTAGAATTATTGCTTTGACTTTGGTGTGTGCAGCGATATGTGTGCACATATTTACAGGGGAGGTCAAAATGTTTAGAAGAGGGTTTAAATGCTTGGGTATAATTCAATTTTTTTTCATTACATTTTGTACAGGCCAAAAGATTATGTGATAGCACACAATAATGGTAGGTACAATTTAATGAGGCATCAGGGAGTAATTAAACCCCTGATGTCTCCCTTTCCCTCCACTGTGTGCAGATTGTGCTCCATTAGCTTCTTCCTCAACAGCAGCTGGGGAAAGTGGCAGCAGAAACCAGAATGACACAATCCCTGCTGCTTTTGTGTTTTTACTAGCTAGGGTAGATCAATGAACAAACATTCTCTGGTCTCCCCTTCTTTGCCTGGTGACAACCACCATATTGATCCCAAACCAAGAGGTGAGATAGCCTGGGGAACATGGATCAGGGCACTTCTTGGGGTCTGTGGAAGTGATCAGACAGCTGTACAGCCACTGGATTACTTCCATCTTCCCTTAGGGCTTACATCAGTTTCATTTTATCCAAAAACAAAATAATCATATTAATTGAAAAATAAAAAAATGTATAACAAGGATCCAAACCCAATTCAGCCTGGTGTGTGCCTTGTCTTCCTCCCACACACTCCCCTCACCCACTCCAACCTGCCGGGAAAATGGCAAAAAAAATATACAAATAAACATACGTATAAGCTGGCAAAACAATATGGGACCACTGCATAATCAATGCAGTAACGTAAATAATAATGCAACAATAATTGTGTACCCAATTGACCATGTGTTGTTGGGTCTACAGTGCATCCTGGATCTGTTCCTGTATATCTATGAGAAAATTGTATTAGTCTGTGACGTTGTAAGGTTTCAATGCGTGCCTGTAGGTTACATGCAAAATATAGTGACTGATATCGCTTTGATTTAGTTCTGTATGTCCTTGGATGAATGTCCTCACAGTCCAGTCATATAAATGAATGAAAACACTCAACACCCTATGACCATAGACTTAATGAGGGTGGAGTACTGCTGTTGATAGAATGGTATGGGGTACAGAATAACAGCATATATATGGGGAAAAACCCAAGTCTCACCACTGCCATTCCCTGGGGATATGATATCCGTGCCTGGCTGCTGGCAGTGTCCTCGTAGTTAGTAGTGTCCCTATGGGATATTATTAGTTAAATGTCAATTTTGGCAAAGAGTTTATTCATTTATTTATTTTGAATAGAGCAGGGAAGGCTAATGCCATGTACACATGAGCAGACTTTCGATGGACTGAACTCCGAACGACTTTTTGACGGACTTTCGACGGATTTCCGATGGAGTTCCGACGAAACGGACTTGCCTACACACAATCACACCAAAGTCCAACGGATTTGAACGTGATGACGTACGACCAGACTAGAATAAGGAAGTTCATAGCCAGTAGCCAATAGCTGCCCTAGTGTCGGTTTTCGTCCGTCGGACTAGCATACAGATGAACAGATTTTTCGATCGGACTCAAATCCATCGGAAAGATTTGAAACATGTTCTAAATCTAAAGTCTGTCTGATTTTTCGACAGCAAAGGTCCAATGAAGCCCACACACGATTGAATTGTCCGGCAGATTCGTTCCGTCGGACCTTTGCTGTCGAAAAGTCCGGTCGCGTGTACACGGCATTAGAGCTTCTATTGGGGTCTTTATTGCTGTCTGTGTATCTCCTGGGAATTGTTCCCCTCTGTTCCTATCAGAACAGAAAGTAATAGCACATTTCTTCCTTTAGTAAAACAAGGTATGCCGTCAAAATGGTTTCCAAAGTATTAATGCCCACCTATACCTTGTTTACCACCACTGCGCCTCGGAGTCTACGCACAATAAATAATAATATTAATATTGTGTAATATGTGTTAGTACAAGTAACTAAGCTATAGCTGCCACTTTAAATAAAATATAACTGTATAATGTTTTCTTCTATAACTTGTCAACCAGTGTTAAACCATACGCTGAATAAAACCGTGGCGCTCAATTCACACAATGTGCTATACTTTTACCGTGTCTAATTAAGTACCAGATAAAGTATATACAATATACCTATTTATAACTACACAGTGAACTGTATATATACACATATATCTTCATATATGTATAAAGTGAACACCAAGTGAAAATCATGTGACAAGTTGTAAAGTGCAAATTCTCATTCAGAAATTAATAAAATAAAATAAAAATAACAGTACATCAAATTATATTGGTGATAAAGTCCATCAAAAACAGTGATATGTCTTCCTTCCAACTTCCACCACACCCAGGTGTTTGAGTGGACCCACTCCCGATGAAAAACTCACTCACCGACTCCAATTGCCCACACTTGCGTGTAAGGCTTTAGTGCTTAATAATCTCCAACAGAAAGGATTAAGGTGATGAACCAGCCTTCCAAATGTATATATACACACAATCCGTTCCACATGTGAAATAAAAGAAAAGCTCCAATAGTGTAATTCGTACAACCAGTTTATTGAATAGCACACAAGCCAAATCTTCAAAAGTTAAACTCACACTTTTTTAAAACAAAAAACGCAATGTGAAATTCCACAGCAACCTGTGTTCAACTGCACAGCACAGCACAGCACTACAACTTGTAAACACTCTCTAGGGGTTGTGGTCACGGCGGACCCGAGGTATGCAGGCGTCTGCTTGGCTACCTCACCCACTCCTGGATCGCCCCCCCGCTCGATCTGGTCCCCTCTCCTAATAGGCTCAAACCGCGACGTTCGTATCACTCCGCGTCACTCATTCCTGGTATTCACCGTCACTCGGCCACGCCCCGACATGTTTCGTCACACCTGTGACTTACTCATGGGATAGGCCGCTCGGGTTGTCAATCGTCTCTTATATACCCTCCTCTCAGTTAGAACAGAGATCGCTCACCGCGCATGCGCAAAGTACGTACGTCGCGCCTGCGCATTCCTCGTGTCCCCGTGAGCGCAATACACCCCTATTACAAGGATTCGTTACGTATTAGACACACTAAATACAATATAAGAGACTTTTCCTCCTCAAACTAGATGTAGCCTCATGTATTTTATATACTGCGACTATCCAGCACCTCATAACAGCGTCATTCATTATTCATTCCGCTTATATTCTCTGAACCCTGAATGCTATAGCCTTTCGACTTCTTACTCTAAGAGTATTTATTCACCATGATTAAAAATTCATAATTAATAATTAATAATAATCACAAAATTAATAATAATCATAAACATTAAAAATTTTATAACTAATTAATATATCTATCAAAGTTTAATATATTAAAATCAGTTTAAAAATATCCATAAAAAAAGAGAAATATTAATTGATGAATGGTTAGACTGTAACACCCTATTTAACTAAATTAAAAACAGATAAATTAAAATTTGTTCCATATACCCATGATTGACAATCTATATGTCCAAAACCAATCCTATTTAAGCCTGGACACATGTACATGTTTCACCCAGCCCCCCGTTATAAGTCCTGGGTTATATAGTCGACTACGGTTAAACTTGAGCAACCACTGGTAGATGCCAACTGTAGTGTTATCACCATATACTCCTCTATTTGGAGCTAAAGTTTACATATCTATAATGGTTATAATTTCTCACCACTTTATCCCACCTACTATATATTCAAATGGTGCAAAGTGCTGAAATACAACTAAAAGCACTCCATGGGGATAAAACTCCACTTCTATATGATGCCCAAATCATCCCAAGTGGAATACATGGTGCCCCCTCATAAAGTGACAATGCTTTACTAAAAACTTCTACACTCTCTTCTGCATGGCAAGATCTATACCATATCATGCATTAGAGTTTTGCATGTCCCACAATTATTTTTGGTTCAATGGACAATTCTTCTCCCAACAGGTTGGCGTGGCGATGGGGGCGAAGTATGCCCCCAGCCTCGCCAACCTGTTCATGTCAGAATGGGAGGATAAGAAGGTGTTTAACATCAATAGGCCTCATTTAAGATGTTATCGCAGGTTTATCGATGACATCTTATTCATTTAGGAGGGCTCGAGAGATTCTGTGGAAGAATTTTTGGATTACCTGAATAGTAATACCAATAACATTAAATTAGAGTATCAAATCAGTGAGAGAACCATCAATTTTCTAGATGTTACTATAGAAAAAGAGTGTAACGGTTTGAGGACTAAGGTATATTTCAAACCGACGGACCGCAACAGTTACCTTTCCATTAGAAGTGGCCATCATCCGGCATGGATAAGGAACATACCGAAAGGACAGATGTTGCGGGTCCGTCGGAATTGCACACAGATGGATGACTACCTGGTGCAAGCGAATGCCCTTTAGGAGAAATTCATACAAAAGGGATATAATAATGAGAAGCTGATGGAAATAATTCAGGAGGTGGCGGAGATCCCTAGGGAACAATGCCTGGAGATAAAAGATCCTCAAGTACGTAATAACCAACATCAATTTAGTTTCGTGTCGGGCTTTCATTGCCAGTATAGGGAAATAGAAAGTATCTTTAAAAAATACTGGTACATCCTTTGTAAGGACAGACATCTAGGTGAAATTATACCAACACAACCGAAGTTCATCTATAGGAAAGCACCCAATATAGGGGATAAGATAGTGAGGAAAATTCTGGACCCACCAGATTACAGTTCTCTGAGATTCGACTTCAAGGGCTTCTATTGCTGCAGGAAAGGCATTTGTTGCAGAACAGTACGAATCAGCAATAGAGGTATAACAAGTGTCACTAATAGAGATGGAGAGACATTTGCGATTAAGGAATTCAGTACATGCACCACCACTCACATGCTATACCTGATGTGGTGCCCCTGTGGCCTATTTTATGTAGGTAGAACGAAGAGACAACTAAAGGTTTGCATCAGTAAGCATCTGGCCAATATAAAAAATGGTTACAAATACCATAGTGTATCATTGCATTTCAAGGAAAAACATCAACAAGATCCATCTTTGCTGCAATTTTGTGGCATTGATGTGGTGCATTCATCTTGGAGAGGATCCAATAGGATTAGAGATCTGTCAAGGAGGGAAACGGAATGGATTTTTCTTTTTAAAAGTTTGACCCCTAGGGGGCTTAACATTGAATTAGACTTGAATTGTTTTATCAATGATTTTAAATTTGATGAGTGATTACTATTACTAAGGGTGGAGATGTACGCCTTGGGACACCCACCTGATAGATGATATGGTATAGATCTTGCCATGCAGAAGAGAGTGTAGAAGTTTTTAGTAAAGCATTGTCATTTATGAGGGGGCACCATGGATTCCACTTGGGATGATTTGGGCATCATATAGAAGTGGAGTTTTATCCCCATGGAGTGCTTTTAGTTGTATTTCAGCACTTTGCACCATTTGAATATATAGTAGGTGGGATAAAGTGGTGAGAAATTATAACCATTATAGATATGTAAACTTTAGCTCCAAATAGAGGGGTATATGGTGATAACACTACAGTTGGCATCTACCAGTGGTTGCTCAAGTTTAACCGTAGTCGACTATATAACCCAGGACTTATAATGGGGGGCTGGGTGAAACATGTACATGTGTCCAGGCTTAAATAGGATTGGTTTTGGACATATAGATTGTCAATCATGGGTATATGGAACAAATTTTAATTTATCTGTTTTTAATTTAGTTAAATAGGGTGTTACAGTCTAACCATTCATCAATTAATATTTCTCTTTTTTATGGATATTTTTAAACTGATTTTAATATATTAAACTTTGATAGATATATTAATTCGTTATAACATTTTTAATGTTTATGATTATTATTAATTTTGTGATTATTATTAATTATTAATTATTAATTTTTAATCATGGTGAATAAATACTCTTAGAGTAAGAAGCTGAAAGGCTATAGCATTCAGGGTTCAGAGAATATAAGCGGAATGAATAATGAATGACGCTGTTATGAGGTGCTGGATAGTCGCAGTATATAAAATACATGAGGCTACATCTAGTTTTATATTGTATTTAGTGTGTCTAATACGTAATGAATCCTTATAATAGGGGTGTATTGCGCTCACGGGGACACGCGGAATGCGCAGGCGCAACGTACGTACTTTGTGCATGCGTGGTGAGCGATCTCCGTTCTAACTGAGAGGAGGGTATATAAGAGACGATTGACAACCCGAGCGGCCTATCCCATGAGTAAGTCACAGGTGTGACGAAACATGTCGGGGCGTGGCCGAGTGAAGGTGAATACCAGGAATGAGTGACACGGAGTGATACGAACGTCGCGGTTTGAGCCTATTAGGAGAGGGGACCAGATCGAGCGGGGGGGGCGATCCAGGAGTGGGTGAGGTAGCCGAGCAGACGCCTGCATACCTCGGGTCTGCCGTGACCGCAACCCCTAGAGAGTGTTTACAAGTTGTAGTGCTGTGCTGTGCTGTGCAGTTGAACACAGGTTGCTGTGGAATTTCACATTGCGTTTTTTGTTTTAAAAAAGTGTGAGTTTAACTTTTGAAGATTTGGCTTATGTACTATTCAATAAACTGGTTGTACGAATTACACTATTGGAGCTTTTCTTTTATTTCACATGTGGAACGGATTGTGTGTATATATATATTTGGAAGGCTGGTTCATCACCTTAATCCTTTCTGTTGGAGATTATTAAGCACTAAAGCCTTACACGCAAGTGTGGGCAATTGGAGTCGGTGAGTGAGTTTTTCATCGGGAGTGGGTCCACTCAAACACCTGGGTGTGGTGGAAGTTGGAAGGAAGACATATCACTGTTTTTGATGGACTTTATCACCAATATAATTTGATGTACTGTTATTTTTATTTTATTTTATTAATTTCTGAATGAGAATTTGCACTTTACAACTTGTCACATGATTTTCACTTGGTGTTCACTTTATACATATATGAAGATATATGTGTATATATATACAGTTCACTGTGTATTTATAAATAGGTATATTGTATATACTTTATTTGGTACTTAATTAGACACGGTAAAAGTATAGCACATTGTGTGAATTGAGCGCCACGGTTTTATTCAGCGTGTGGTTTAACACTGGTTGACACGTTATAGAAGAAAACATTATACAAAACAAGGTATGCGTGTGCTTTATTTTAGGATGTACCATTTGAAGAAAAAAAATACTTTTATAGCATATTAAAAACATGGAGCAATGAAACCTAGTTTAGAAAATGTCCAGTAGGGGAAGGCTAACAAGAGTCTATTTCACATGTAGTTCCATGCTACATTCCACCATTCAGAAAGTCCTTTCTTGATTAAATATTTACTTTGTTACCTTAATGCAGGTACAACAGAGAAAAAGGAATACCAATGGCACATAATCAAAATCTTTCACCAAGAATACTGTATGCCAGTAAAAAATTTCAAATGCACATGCATTTTTATTTGCATTATTGCATTTTTTAGATCTCAGAAATGATACATTATACCTTATAAATGTATTTTAGCTATTGTGTGCCACATGAAGTGTCTGCCCTGTTTTATAAGTTAGGATATTTTTTCTAGTTACAGTTAATTAGCACTGCATGCTAATTGAGCGCAACTCAAAATCAATAATGTAATAGAGTTCACAGCTAAGAGGCTCTTCATCTTGAATTGCATTTTTTCTAAACTCTCTATTTAAGAAAATCATATGATTTAAAAGACATATATGCCAATAGAAGAATTACAGTAAATCAACATATCTCACTCCCCGTCTGTATATATTAACTCTGAAACATCAGCAAAGAAATAGAGATTCATCCATCTTGTTGAGATGTTCATTGACAGACATATAAAGGATTGTTTTCTAAATTATTTTGAATTAGATTAACCATAAAAGTTAAGTTCTAATGTCTCTTGTTTTTTTTTTTTTCCCACCTGTGACCATATGCAGTGTTCACATAGGAGCATTGACATTTTTTTTTTCATTTTCCACACAGGTAAAATGTATAGACGTGGCAAATCCTTTTTCAACATCACAATTGCCCCTTTACCTGAAGTATCTACATCGCTCAATGTATGCAACAAAGAGAAAATAAGAATTTTGCGACTTTAGTGATATCCCATAACAAATCTATCTAAACATGATTCTTATAAATAAATCATAAATCTTTTTTTAACATGATTACCAAAATAATTAATAAAACCACGCTATAAAATAATATGCTTTCATTCTACACTGACAGTGTGTATTTACATGGCTGTTAAAACTTTTTCTCGTTAAAATTTTATTAATATTGAAATTAACATTGAGGTCACATAGTCAAACCGTAAACTGCATCTTGGCATACAGGTGATTCCGCTAGGAATAACAGATTTAGAATCAAACTAGTTTTGCATTCTTTTAGTAACTTACAGTAGCTTAAAACTATAGTTCAGCATAGGAGGGCTTTGTTGCCCTGCCCGGACACCCCTAAACGAATCACACTTTTTCGAGGTTAGGGCTAAGGCCCCATCCACTTGTGCCCGTTTAAGTCCTGTAATGGTCTCCTGGCAATGAGACTAAGGCATCACTGTCCTCCCAGGAGACCCACCCTGTGATGTGCCTTGACCTCTAAAATGGATGCAGACCCGGAATACCATAGGTCCGTAATAGGTCATAAAGACCTTATCATGAGGTGAATAACTGGTGTCCTATCATGAGGACTTCAGAAGGTAAGTAGCGCAAGAAAAAAGAGGTAGGAAAAGGAAAGAAAAGAAAGGAGAGGAGGAGCTGCTAGCCTGTGAGATGTCAGTCCCACTAGTCAGTGGCCAGTAGTGCCAGTGATGCCAGGTATCAGGGAAATGCCCATGTGTTGGGCCCAGGGTTCCCATATCACTTTGAACTGTTTGGTTGTGTCCAACAAGGAGCTAACCAGTTTTTCTTGGGCCATTATCCAGGAAATCTTTCTTTTCGTGGATGCTAATGAGACTGTGGGTAGTTTCTAGGCTTTGGTTATAGTCATTTTTGCCCCATCAGGATGAACAAGATTAGTTTGCGAATGAATTTAGGGATACTTGGGGCAAAACCATTAAGCAAGGCTGTTGCAGGCTTTTGGGGGATCGTACAACCTGTGACCCTGCGGATAAGGTGGAAGACGTTATTCCAAAACCCCATGAGTCTGGGGCATTCTCACCAGATAAGAAGCATAGTACCTAGACTCTGGCAGCCTCTGAAGCACAAAGGCGAGGATGATAGGAACATGGAGGCCAATCTGGTCGGGACCAGATACCAACGTGTAAAAATTTTGATGTTGACTTCCATAAGTGAGGCATTGTAAATGCCTTTGATCGGGCAAAGGACTCATGCTAATCCTCCAATTCCCATGTGGTCTGGAGGTCTTTTTCCCAATCAAGCATGTAGGGTAATTTGTTGTCATTTTTAGCAAGTGACGCATAGATTATAGAAATCCCTCCCCTCTGTTCCATGGCTTGACCACACCAGCGTTCATAATCTGTGAATGCCGGAGGAATAGGCTTATTTTTCCACGTGGAATGAATGAACCCGGAAATTTGGTGGAATCTGAATTTGTCGGTGGAGAAGAGCTCTTGCTCCTTTTCAAATATTTAAGGGGTAATGGGCCTGTGCAGGAGAAGAAATGTCCGATGCGGTACACCCCCTTGTCTAGCCACCATTTGAAGGCTTTAATGTCCATACCCGGATGGAATAGTGGATTACAGAATATATGAGCTTGTGGTTGGGTATCAGAGACCAGGGAGGGAAGTTTCCTCAGCGAGTTCCACAAGGAGAGTGAGTGTCAGAGGGTTGGAGAAAGAATGGGGGGGTCTGTTTATGGATGGACCCCATAGCAGGAAATCCGGGGTAAACATAAGTACTGCCTGTTGCTCTATGGCTACCCAATCTGGTTTTTCAACTTTGAGGTATATGGTGGATAATTGTGCTAATCGTGCAGCCTGGTAGTACCATAAAAGATTTGGCAGGCCTAGCCCCCCTTGAGTGGGAAGATTAAATAAGTTGCATTGAATTTGTGAGAAGCAGGGCCCTTTCTTGTTCCATATGAATTTGATGATCTTTCTCTAAAAGGCTTTAAGGTGGTCCCTTCTAATTGGGATGGGTAGAGAGCAGAACAAACATAGAAACCTAGGTAGGGGGGTCATCTTAACCGAGTTAAAACCCATCCGAGTTCTACCCGCCCAAGCCATATTATGTGACACCCAACTCCTGAGATCTGATTATAGCTTCTTATACATTGGGGGTAGTTCACTTGATATAGGCATTCTACCTCAGACGTGAGATTGAGCCCCAAGTATTTGATGGAGGTGTGACTCCATTTGAATTTGTAGGTGTCCTGTAGGAGAGAGAGACGAGGGGGCATGGTAGTGATACATTTAAGGCTTGAGACTTAGGCATGTTTACTTTTAGGCCTGATACTAAAACAAAATTGTTTAGTAATTGGCATACATTGGGAAGAGAGGAGGCTGGGGAGCAACAAATAGGGCGCGTTTGTGGGTTGTTTGGCCACATTGAACACCCCTGATATCCGGGTGGGTGCGGATGGCAATTGCCAGGGATTCGATCATCATGACAAATATCAGGGGAGACAGCAGACAACCCTGGCGCGTGCCCCTGGCTACCTTAATCGGGTTTGAGCAGAACCCCTAACGTTGGCTTCTGGCACCAAGTATAAAGCTTCTAGGATCCCTATAAAATTTGGACCGAATCCCCAGCGGCGCAAAACCGCAAAGAGATATGTTCAGGAAACAAAATCGAAGGCCTTCTGAAGGTCCAACGATAGTAACATACCTTCTTGTTTGTTTCCCCCCTCCCATCCCGATTGTAGTATTGATATTAGGTCAACCACTCTATGTACTTGGTCAGGTCCCTGCCGTCCTGGAATAAAATAGGACAGAAGCGAGAGGCGCCTCTAAGTGCAGAATTAATAGCTGTTTATTTCCCCAAACAAGATTAAAAACACTTACAAAATCTGGCAAATTAAAAAGCGTGTAGTCATTGATAATGCAAATGGTCCTGCAGGTGGATGGGTCCCTGGCATTTAAAGACTCTCACAGTTGTGTCCTGTGCTGTACCAAAAACATAGATCTACCGGTAAGCTGATGAATGGGTACACACACCGAGTTCATGATGGACGGAGATCCCGGAAATGATGTCAGCAGTGAGAGACGGGAGCCAGCATAAACAGGATGTAGTCATCAGTAAGGAGCGCGTTTCAGGACATTAGTAAGTTCCTTTTTCAACCTAATGACTGCAAGTGTACACACAGGTAAACTTATACTATCTTGGGTGGGAACATAGGCGGACACGCAACAAATAGTAATAATAGCGACCAATCATAATGGGTAAAAGGACAATCTCAAGTATTATAAAAACATTATAAAAACTATTTTGGAATGTGCGTGAGCGTATGCACATTAGTGTGCATCCCAATAAGAAACATGCAAACCGCGTGCACACGATCTCTAACGTGCACACATACATGTGTCCCCATGACACGCATACATGCATATATGTATGGGACAAATGTAAATGTCTCACAAAAAGCCTACACTGGCAAAAGACCATTATATTGATAAACGGGGGAGAAGGAGGAGCTGGAGAATAACACTGATTTCAAATTTCTCGTTCAACCCCCCAGGGGCCAATACATTTAAAGAGAAAATCCAAAACATTTCTCTATGGCAGAGTCTTCTAAAACGTTCAGCTGGGGGAAGGTCTCCAGGCATTGCTTCAATAACCCAGACCCTGAGGCCATCTGTAGATTTTCCATGGTGATTGAGGAAATGCCTAGGGACATTATGGACATCAAACCATCAGTAATGAAATGGCGATGTTTGCCAAAAAGCTTACAAAGTGGCCGAATGATTCGCCCCACATAAAAAAGCCTGCAGGGACATGTCAGCCAATATACCACATGGTCATAGGAACACGTGTGAAAACCCTTTAGGGGGTATATCTTGCCTTTCACAGAGGTTTGATACATGCCAGATATAGATAAAAATGTAGGGATAGAGTGACCCAAAGGGAGAGGTTTTTTCTTTAGTTTACTTGGTGCCACCTTACTTTTGATATTTGGTGCTTTTCTATAAGCATACTTTGGTTTGTGGGGTAGAACAGGAAGGAGGTGCTCATCCTGAAGCAACAGAGACCAATGTCTCCACACAATACTCTCCATTTGACTATGGCGAAAATGGAATTGGGTAATAAAACGCAAATCGTTTTTATCTTTGTTATTTTTATTATTATTATTTATCTTTTTATTTTTATAATTTTTATCACCATGGACAGAAGGAGATGTATTTTTATATTGGAGATATGCTGTTTCCACAAGATCAGCTGGGAACCCTTTATCAAGGAATTTTTCTTTCAAAGTCTTACCTTGATTATCATAATCACTATTCCTAGTACAGTTCTTTTTAAGTCTGCAAAACTGCTTCTTGGGTATGTTATTTAGCCATTGGGGATGATGGCAGCTTTTGAAATGAAGGAATGAATTTCCTGCCATAGGTTTAGTGAAATTCTTGGCATGGATTTCCTTACCAACAAAAAACAATTCTATGTCAAGGAAGGCTAACCTTTCTTTATTCATGACAGAAGTAAACTGTAAACTCCTACTGTTATTATTACAATGAGTGACAAACTCCGGGATTAGAGAAGCATCACCATCCCAGATGATGATCACATCATCTATATATCGTCCATAGAACACGATGTGGGAAGAGAATGGGTTATTTTTCCAAATGTGCAAGGATTCCCATTGACCCATGGTAAGGTTAGCATATGAGGGCGCAAAATTTGCTCCCATAGCTGTCCCATTTACCTGTAAGAAAAAGTCATTATCAAATAAAAAATAGTTATGGTTAAGACAAAAAGAGGTAGCCTCAACAATAAAGGAGGCATGTCTAGGATTCAGCATGGGGTCTTGGCACAGGAAGGATTTTATAACACACAATCCCACATCATGTGGTATGGAGGTATATAGAGATTGGACATCTAAAGAGACCCAGAGATAACTGGGCTCCCAAGAGTAGGAGGAGAGTAATTCCAGAAGGTGAGTACCATCTCTAATGTATGACTGGAGAGATTGAGCAAGTGGCTGGAGAAACTGGTCTACATATTGTGAAAATCCACTAGTAATACTTCCCATGGCTGCCACAATAAGCCATCCAGGAGGGTCAACCAAACTCTTATGTACCTTAGGCAGGTGAATGAATGAATGAATGATTTGTATAGTGCTGCAGTTGCTAACTGAATCGCCTCAAGGAGCTTGATCCGTCTTATGTTGTTCAAGCTTCTCAGAAGAGGTAGGTCTTGAGTTTCTTTCTGAAGGCCTGATGGTTTTCTTCCATGCGAATGTGAGTAGGTAGAGTGTTCCGTAGCCATGGTCCTTGGACTGCGAATCTTCCTTCTCCCTTTGTTTTGTAGCGGGTTTTTGGAATATGGAGGAGGTTATGGTTAGAAGATCAAAGACTGCGATTTGGTGTGTAGCGTTTTATTTTCTAGCATAGGTATTGAGGAGCATTTCCGTATATGCATTTGTGGGTGAGGCAGAGGGTCTTGAAGGTGATCCGATTATTTACTGTTAGCCAATGTAGGCTCCTCAGGGAAGGGGAGATGGATTCCCAGGGTTTTTTTCCTGTTAACAGTCTTGCCGCCGTGTTTTGGATGAGTTGTAAGCGCGCAAGCTGATATTGGGGTAGTCCTATGTAGAGGGAGTTTGCGTAGTCGAGTCTGGAATTGATGATTGTTCCAACTACTGCTGCTTTGTCCTCTTCTGGCACGAATGGGATGAGTCTACGTAGCAGGCGGAGGAGATGGTTAGATCCGCTGACTACTGATCCTATTTGTGCATCCATTGACATTTCTGAGTCAAAGATGACACCGAGACTCTTGGCTTTGGTGCTTGGCGAGATGGTCTGTCCAAAGATGGTGGGAGGTGTCCATGGGGTCTTGGTTTTGGAATTTTGGTTTCCGTGTAGGAGAAGAAGCTCTGTTTTTGATCCGTTGAGTTTGAGAGAGCTAGTAGTCATCCAGTCGTCTATCAGAGTGAGGCATTTTTCTAGTTGCTGAAGATGGACTTTTTCTCCGGTGATGCGGAGGTAGAGTTGGGTATCATCAGCGTATGAGTGGAAGCAGAGGTCCGATTTTCTGATGATTTTGAGGAGTGGGCAGATGTAGATGTTGAAGAGCACTGGTGACAAGGGTGATCCTTGAGGGACTCCACAAGAGATTGCGCGGGTTTCAGAGTAGAATTCTCCTAGTTTCACTGTCTGAGAGCGATTCCCTAAGAAGGATGCGAACCATTGTAGATCTGACCCTGTGACTCCTGCTACCTCTGTGAGGCGGATGAGTAGGGTATTGTGGTCCACTGTATCGAACGCTGCACTGAGGTCCAACAGTACCAGGAGACAAGATTCTCCATCATCAGCTGAGCATTTTTGTTTCTTCTACATATCCTATTGGAACTACTGGGAATAATACTGACATCTGGTGGTCGCTTTGGATATTGATGCAGATTTACTACTATTAATCAAGGCTTTTATTGATCTGATCTCTGGTGAGTGAGTTTTCATTGGGGACCCCAGCACGTGGTGTATCGCTTGGTGAAAGGATTACTACCCTCACAGAATACATCTTGATTATTTATTGGTGGGACTCTGGCTATCAGATCCATGTTTGAACTTTCTGAAATAGATTAAGAAAGAGACCCTGTTTAATTGGGGTGCACAGCGCTGCTGCAATACTGAAGAGACACTTTATATATTTATATATTTATAATTGTGTATTTATATATTTATCTAATTTAATTGATTCATTATTGCCTATATACATGTTCTACTATTTAAGCAGCTGCTACTAGTCATATAATTATTTATGTGCCGCACATACACCGTTAGAATATTGTACTAAGCGCAGAGCATTGTTGTTTTTTTGGGACGGGCATATACAACATACATTCATTCGATGGAAGATAATTGGTGGATCTACATTTCCTTGAGAAAATTCTATTATTACTATAGTCATTTAGATCCCTGCTAAATTTTCCAAGTTTATTTTTAATGAGAAAATCTGCTTTCCCTTTGACTTTTTTTAGTGATGATAGATAACCATAGAGATGGTAACTGTGGGGTCAATTCTAAAATTTGAGAAAATATAATCTGTATCTGGTGTACTAGTTGTTCATATCTTATATGTCTTTGTGTGGCAATAATTTTTATCCACTTGTTGGTACAAAACTCAGAAATTGAGGACCATTCCTTTTGCTGTGTGGTATCTAGAAAGAAACAAGTCTTCAAGATCCTCAAACCCCTTGGGGTTATATGGGCAGATAAATATTTTTGAAGAAAAAATTCATCCCACCACTGTTGATTGGCGGAGATGATCAATTTCTCCAGTCTCTGAAACAGTGAGCAAAAGGTCTCATATTCTATATGAGTAAATTGGGGAAGTGGTTTAAAAAAACCTTTAGGAAAAATGGCAAGAAGTTCAGTGTTTATGGTATATTTTAGTAAATCAATAATTAGCAGAAAATCCATAATTTAAAACCGTAGACAAGACAAACACAAACAATAAAAAAAAACTGACAGAGGGTCACACACACACACAAAAAAAAGGTAAATGGGTTTATATGGAAAAAGGGGAAAGAGACACCAGTCCACTATAAATAGTCCATATGATCGGTGCAGCACCCTTGAAAGTTGCTTCAAAGTAAAAATCCAGGTACACTGTATAAGGGTGCTCTCAGCATGAGGACCAAGCAGACAGTATCTCTAGAGAGGCAAGGGTCCAATGATATATATCCAAAACTGAGGGTTGCACTCAGAAAAGAGGAGCAAATTCTGAAGCAAAATAAGACAGAAGAGAGAGGCGCCTCTAAGTGCAGAATTAGTAGCTGTTTATTTCCCCAAACAAGATTAAAAACACTTACAAAATCTGGCAAATTAAAAAGCGTGTAGTCATTGATAATGCAAATGGTCCCACAGGTGGATGGGTCCCCGGCATGTAAAGACTCTCACAATTGTGTCCTGTGCTGTACCAAAAACATAGAGCTACCGGTAAGCTGATGAATGGGTACACATACTGAGTTAATGATGGACGGAGATCCCGGAAGTGATGTCAGCACTGAGAGACGGGAGCCAGCATAAACAGAATGTAGTCATCAGTAAGGGACGCGTTTCGGAACATTAGTAAGTTCCTTTATCAACCTAATGACTGCAAGTGTACACACAGGTAAACTTATACTATCTTAGGCGGGAACATAGGCGGGGACATGAACAAACACAAACAAGGAAGACAGGAAGTTATAATTGATATAATAATAATGAGAAACATTCTCTGAAAGATATATAATAATGGGTATACAGATAATAATAATAATAATAATAATAATAATAATAATAATAATAATAATAATAATACATGATAAATAAAAAATAATATAACAATAAAAAATAAAAATAAAACTGAAAATAAAAATAAAAATATTAGTATTAAGAATTAAGATGAAATGTAAACTTTTTTTAATAGGAGAGGAAGGGTAGAAAATGCATATCCGATCCACAAAAAACATGAAAAAACAAAAACACGCAACAAATAGTAATAATAGCGACCAATCATAATGGGAAAAAGGACAATCTCAGATATTATAAAAATATATAAAAGCTATTTAGGAATGTTCGTGAGCTTATGCACATTAGTGTGCATCCCAAAAAGGAAAATGCAAACCACTTGCACACGATCCCTAAAGCGTACACATACATGTGTCCCCATGACACAAATACATGTATATATGTATGGGACAAATGTAAATGTCTCACAAAAAACCTACACTGGCAAAAAGACCATTATTTTGCTAAACGGGGGGAAGAAGGAGGAGCTAGAGAATAGCACCGATTTCAAAATCCTCGTTCAACCCCCCAGGGTCCAATACATTTAAAGAGAAAATCCAAAACATTTCTCTATGGCAGAGTCTTCTAAAATGCTCAGCTGGGGGAAGGTCTCCAGGCATTGCCTCAATAACCCAGACCCATTTGTAGATTTTCCATGGTGATTGAGGAAATGCCTAGGGACACTATTGACGTCCAAACCATCAGTGATGAAACGGTGATGTTCGCCAAAACACTTACGAAGCGGCCAAATTTATCTTTCAGAGAATATTTCTCATTATTATTATTATATCAATTATAACTTCCTGTCTTCCTTGTTTGTGTTTCTTCATGTCCCCACCTATGTTCCCACCCAAGATAGTATAAGTTTACCTGTGTGTATGCTTGCAGTCATTAGGTTGAAAAAGCAACTTACTAATGTTCCGAAATGCATCCCTTACTGATGACTACATCCTGTTTATGCTGGCTCCAGTCTCTCACTGCTGACATCAGTTCCAGGATCTCCGTCCATCATGAACTCGGTATGTGTACCCATTCATCAGCTTACCAGTAGCTCTATGTTTTTGGTACAGCACAGGACACAACTGTGAAAATCTTTACATGCCAGGGACCCATCCGCCTGCAGGACCATTTGCATTATCAATGACTACATGCTTTTTAATTCACCAGATTTTGTAAATGTTTTTAATCTTGTTTGGGGAAATAAACAGCTACTAATTCTGCACTTAGAGGCGCCTCTCTCTTCTGTCTTATTTTGTTTCAAAGTTTGCTTCTCTTTTCTGAGTGCAGCCCTCAGTGTTGGATATATATCATTGGACCCTTGCCTCGCTATAGATACTGTCTGCTTGGTCCTCATGCTCAGAGCACCCTTATACACTGTACCTGGATTCGTCCTGGAATAAAACCAACCTGGTCCTTGTGAACATATTGACCTATAAATGACGCTAGACGATTTGCTAAGACTTTGGTTAAAATTTTTAAGTCATTTTTAATGAAAGAAATAGGCCTGTAGTTCCTATGTGAGGTAAGGGGTTAGGGTTTCAATAAATGTTTTATAATCTATCTAGCCCCGGCGCCATTCTACTCTTCAATGCTTTAATAACCTCTGAAACCTCCTCAGATGAGATGGGTGCTTCCAGTTCTGCTCTGTGATTATCACTTAAAGCTGGGAGGTGTAATTCATCTAGAAACACTTCTATTTGTGTAAGGTTCTTGTTTGTATCCGCTCAGTATAGATCACTATAAAAGTCCTGAAAGGCCTGCATTATACACTGTGGATTCAGGGTGAGGATGCCGTCTACCTGTCTAATTTTTGGTAAGGAGTGCGATTTTAGTCTAGGGGAGAGTTTTGAGCCAAGCATGGGCCCTATTTTGTCCTTTCACTGATAGAACTTGGCCCCCCGTCCATCTAATGTTTTTATCAGCTTTTGCAGTCAGAGCCAAGTTTAGAGCTACCCGAGCTGCGCCAAGAGTGGCCCTAACAACACTTGTGGGGTCTCTTTTGTGATGTTTGCTTAGAATGATGAATTCTTTCTCAAGTCTCTCTATTTCTCATAACCTTTCCCTTTTTTGTTGGGCTGCAATCTGCATGAACTTGCCCCAAATGGTCACTTTTTGGGCCGCCCAAAGTGTCTCTGCTGAAATATCACCCACATTGTTGAGGCGAAAGTATTCCTGCAGAGCTCACTGTATTTTGATTACTCTGACGGGATCATTCAGGATGGATTGGATTAGTGTCCAATGGAAGGTATATTGTCTAGGTGAGTCTCTGCGCATTAAGAGAACCATTGAGTGATCCGACCAAGTCACGTCCAAAATGTTAGACGAAATGGCACACGGTATGTGGCGTGTGGAGAGTAGGATATGGTCAATTTGCATGGATGACTGGTGTGGGTTCTAGAAATGTGTAAAGTCCCAATTGGTAGGGCTTAATTCCTTCCATATGTCTGCCAGGCCATACTGGAATATCATTGTTGCTATTTGCACACTAACTTTAACAGGCCTAATCAGTTGTGTATGGAGAAGTTTAGTCTTATCCAGGCTAGCATCAAAAGCCATATTGGAGTCACCTCCCAGGATTGTGATGCTCTCCATTAGGGGTCCTAAGGTTTGAAACATTCACTAAAAGAATTTTGACTGTTCTCTGTATGGGGCTTAGTATGATATAAACGAGTATTGACATCATCTAGAGTTCCTTTTACCAAGAGGAATCTTCCTTCTGGGTCTCTGTGTTCCAACTGTGGTGTAAATTTGCAGTGTTTAGAAAATAAAATTGCCACTCCTTTTGTTTTGTCCTCTGCGTTTGGCAGGAAAAGCTGGGGGAAGTGTGCATGGAGGAACGAGGGGTGTACCATACCAGGAAGTGGGTCTACAGCAGGAGGACTACGTCAATGTGGAGGGATTGGTATACTTGAAAGGCTTTCCGTCTTTTAACGGGTGATTTTAGTCCCTGTGCATTATGAGAGATTATTCGTAGGGGAGGTGTTGCTATGGTGTCGTTAGCCATGGAGCAAATAGAGATTATCGCTAATCGTTCCATGGTCACTTACCTTGTACCAGAGTGGAGACAGGGGGAAGTTGATTAGTAACAGGGCTGTTAGAGCACCCGAGGCCACTTGGCAGTGAGAAAGCATCAGTAGGCTGACTCAAAAAGAAAAGAGATTAGCAAAGAGATAGGAAAAGAGGAAGTAAAATATCAGCAATTTGAGAACCATAGGGCGTATACCAGGCCTGGAATGAGAGGGGGGAAAGGCTCCCTTCTCTTATTCAGAAGAAATCCTTTTTATAGCCCATAAATAGGGCTATATTCCTACCACTAGGGATGAGCCGAACATCCCCCCGGTTCGGTTCGCACCAGAACCTGCGAACGGTCCAAAAATTCGCACGAACGTTAGAACCCCATTGACATCTATAGGACTCAAACGTTCGAAATCAAAAGTGCTAATTTTAAAGGCTAATTTGCATGGTATTGTCCTAAAAAGGGTTTGGGGACCCAAGTCCTGCCCCAGGGGACATGTATCAATGCAAAAAAACTTTTAAAAACTGACTTTTTTCGGGAGCAGTGAATTTAATGATGCTTAAAGTAAAAAAAAAAAACTGAAATATTCCTTTAAATATTATACCTGGCATGGGTACCCCCCAGTCCATTACCAGGACCTTTGGGTCTTGTATGGATATTAAGGGGAACCCCGCACCCAAATTAAAAAAGGAAACAGCAGTATACAGGCTCTGTACTCTGAACAGCAGTATACAGGCAGTGCAAACAAGACAGGGACTGTAGGTTTGTTGTTAAGTAGAATGTGTTTGTAATTTTGAACTGGTACATTTTTAACGTGTTTAGCTCCAGCCAAAAAATCTAATTTAAGCTTTTTGGAAAACATAGGGAAGGGTTATCACCGCTGTGACATTTGTTTTGCTGTCTGTGCTCCTCTTCAGAAGATTTCACCTCACTTTTTGTCCCAATGACAAATGGTTTTTGAAAATTTGTTTTTTTTTGTGAAACAAGAATTGGTGATAAAGCATCAGTGGAAAGGAGAAATGTTTTTCCCATATTAACTCTTACAGGAGAGAATTTCCCTTCCTAGGGGTAGATTTCATCTCACTTCCTGTTGTCTCCTTCCGTTTGCAAGTAGGAGTCGTTTGTAAGTTGGATGTTTGAAAGTAGGGGCCTGCCCTATATACTCAGCAGTAGGGATGAGCTTCGTGTTCGAGTCGAACCCATGTTCGACTCGAACATCGGCTGTTCGATCGTTCTTCGAATTGCGAACGATATGGGCCGTTCGCGCCAAATTTGTGTGGCGCGTCACGGCCCATAATTCACTGCGGCATCGCAGTGCATTGCTGGCTGATGATTGGCCAAGCATGCACTATGACCCGCATGCTTGGCCAATCACAGCGCCGCCTGAACAGAGAGCCGTAATTGGCCAAAGCCAAGGAGGCTTTGGCCAATTATGGCTCAGGGGATTTAGTACACGCCCCACACTATATAAGGCCGCCTGCACGGCGGCCCTGTGTAGTGTGTGTTCCGGCGTTCATTGAGAGAGAGAGAGAGACAGACAGTGACATTTGATTTGAGTTAGATAGATTAGGCAGAACAGTCAGTCAGTTAGCTGCACTTACAGTGTATTGTGTATATATATGCATCCCAGGTGTTGCATATATATATATATACACTGTATTCAGTTTAGCTAGATCCGTTCTTGTTATCTTCCTACTGACAGACAGGCTTGTCTTGTTACAGTATTTACAGCTACCTGAAGAAAATTACTGGTGTTCCTTTGATCCTATTAGTACCACAGTCAGGCAGCTAGACTATTTACAGTTAGTGCAGTGCGTCCTGCTCACAGTGTTCAGCTAGATCCGTTCCTGTTATCTTCTTACTGACAGGCAGGCTTGTCTTGTTACAGTATATACAGCTACCTGAAGAAAATTACTGGTGTTCTTTTGATCCTATTAGTACTACAGTCAGGCAGCTAGACTATTTACAGTTAGTGCAGTGCGTCCTGCTCACAGTGTTCAGCTAAACCTACAAGTTAGTGTGGTGCGTCCACCTCACAGTGTTCAGCTAGATCCGTTCCTGTTATCTTCTTACTGACAGGCAGGCTTGTCTTGTTACAGTATATACAGCTACCTGAAGAAAATTACTGGTGTTCTTTTGATCCTATTAGTACCACAGTCAGGCAGCTAGACTATTTACAGTTAGTGCAGTGCGTCCTGCTCACAGTGTTCAGCTAAACCTACAAGTTAGTGGGGTGCGTCCTGCTCACAGTGTTCAGCTAAACCTACAAGTTAGTGTGGTGCGTCCACCTCACAGTGTTCAGCTAAATCTACAAGTTAGTGCAGTGCGTCCTGCTCACAGTGTTCAGCTAGATCCGTTCCTGTTATCTTCCTACTGACAGGCAGGCTTGTCTTGTTACAGTATATACAGCTACCTGAAGAAAATTACTGGTGTTCTTTTGATCCTATTAGTACCACAGTCAGGCAGCTAGACTATTTACAGTTAGTGCAGTGCGTCCTGCTCACAGTGTTCAGCTAAACCTAAAAAAGTTAGTGGGGTGCGTCCTGCTCAGTGTTCAGTTAAACCTTCAAGTTAGTGTGGTGCGTCCTGCTCACAGTGTTCAGCTAGATCCGTTCCTGTTATCTTCTTACTGACAGGCAGGCTTGTCTTGTTACAGTATATACAGCTACCTGAAGAAAATTACTGGTGTTCTTTTGATCCTATTAGTACCACAGTCAGGCAGCTAGACTATTTACAGTTAGTGCAGTGCGTCCTGCTCACAGTGTTTAGCTAAACCTACAAAAGTTAGTGGGGTGCGTCCTGCTCAGTGTTCAGCTAAACCTTCAAGTTAGTGCGGTGCGTCCTGCTCACAGTGTTCAGCTAAACCTACAAGTTAGTGGGGTGCATCCTGCTCACAGTGTTCAGCTAAACCTACAAGTTAGTGTGGTGCGTCCACCTCACAGTGTTCAGCTAAACCTACAAGTTAGTGCAGTGCGTCCTGCTCACAGTGTTCAGCTAGATCCGTTCCTGTTATCTTCTTACTGACAGGCAGGCTTGTCTTGTTACAGTATATACAGCTACCTGAAGAAAATTACTGGTGTTCTTTTGATCCTATTAGTACCACAGTCAGGCAGCTAGACTATTTACAGTTAGTGCAGTACATCCTGCTCACAGTGTTCAGCTAAACCTACAAGTTAGTGGGGTGCGTCCTGCTCACAGTGTTCAGCTAAACCTACAAGTTAGTGTGGTGCATCCACCTCACAGTGTTCAGCTAGATCCGTTCCTGTTATCTTCTTACTGACAGGCAGGCTTGTCTTGTTACAGTATATACAGCTACCTGAAGAAAATTACTGGTGTTCTTTTGATCCTATTAGTACCACAGTCAGGCAGCTAGACTATTTACAGTTAGTGCAGTGCGTCCTGCTCACAGTGTTCAGCTAAACCTACAAGTTAGTGGGGTGCGTCCTGCTCACAGTGTTCAGCTAAACCTACAAGTTAGTGGGGTGCGTCCTGCTCACAGTGTTCAGCTAAACCTACACATTAGTGTGGTGCGTCCACCTCACAGTGTTCAGCTAAACCTACAAGTTAGTGTGGTGCGTCCACCTCACAGTGTTCAGCTAAACCTACAAGTTAGTGGGGTGCGTCCTGCTCACAGTGTTCAGCTAAACCTACAAGTTAGTGGGGTGCGTCCACCTCACAGTGTTCAGCTAAAGCTACCTGTAGAAGGTTGGTGGTGTTCTCATACTACAGGCAGGCAGTTGATTTTGCTAGCTGCAGTATCAGTATATATATATATATATATATATATACATATCCCAGCTTAGTGCAGCTACAGGCCATTAGTATGTCTGGAAGGCTAAGAAGGAGAGGCAGACAGTCACAAGCCAATAAGAGAGGGCAAGCAGGCTCTGTGTCTAGTGCTGGTCATGGAGACGGTGCATCCTCATCAGCATGTGGCCGTGGGACACGCTTGGGCTTTTTTTCTGCAGCTGGCCGTGTTGAGCCACAACATGCGGAAGACTTGGTCGAGTGGATGACCAAGCCATCCTCATCTTCCTCATCCTCTCTCACCCATGCCCAGGGTACTTTGTCTGGCAAAGCAGCGGCCTCTTCCCTCGGCTCAATGTCATCAGTGACTCCTTCCCTAGCCCCACCATGTCCTCCTGAGGAGTCCCTCGAACTGTTTGACCACAGTGTTGGGCACATGCTCCAGGAGGATGCCCAGTGTTTGGAAGGCTCTGATGATGATACTGAGCTCAATGAAGGCAGTAACATGAGCGCAGACAGAGGGGGTGCCCAAGAAGGACAGCAATCTGGCAGTCATGCTCCCCCTGCTGCAGCATACTGCCAGGTTTGCTCCAGTGATGAGGAGCGAGGGGATGATGAGGTCACTAACTCAACGTGGGTGCCTGATAGGAGAGAGGAGGAGGAGGAGGAGGCGGCACATCACCAACGAGGCAGGATGCCCTCCAGGGGCCAGCCTAAGGGCAGCACATTGACGGCATCACACCCCAAAGCTCCACATGTGCAGGGCGCTGCAGTCTCTGCATGTTATTCAAAAAGTTCTTTGGTGTGGGCCTTTTTTGAGACGAGTGCATCAGATCGCACCACTGCTATTTGCAACATATGTCTCAAGCGTATCTCGCATGGCCAAAACATCTCCCGCTTGGGTACCACATGCTTGACCAGACATATGTTGACCTGCCATGCAGTTCGTTGGCAAACGTATCTAAAAGACCCACACCAAAGAACAAAGAGGACCTCTCCTTGCTCCTCATCAGCTGAGATCTCCAACCCCACTATACCTTCAGTCCTCTCTGAGACCTGCACTGAGAGGAATGAAGGTGTAGAATTAGGTGTGTCACAGCCAAGTACTTGTGGGTAATCTGCTTTTGGTACAATGACGTCAGATTGTACCAGGCAAATTTCCCTGCCCCAGCTGCTGCACCGCCGAAAGAAGTTCGCTCCCAGCCATCCACATGCGCAGCGGTTGAATGCTAGCTTGGCAAAATTGCTAGCACTTCAACTGCTGCCTTTTCAGTTGGTAGACTCTGCCCCCTTCCGTGAGTTTGTGGAATGTGCGGTTCCTCAGTGGCAGGTACCTAAACGCCATTTTTTCTCACGGAAGGCGATTCCGGCTCTCTACCGGCATGTGGAAGGCAATGTCCATGCCTCGCTGGACAGGGCGATCAGCGGTAAGGTGCATATTACCGCTGACTCATGGTCCAGCAGGCATGGACAGGGACGTTACTTAAGTTTCACAGCGCATTGGGTGACTGCTGGCAGCTGGGAAGGATGCAGGACAAGGTGCAGTAGTGTTGGAGGTTGTTCCGCCACCACGCCTCCAAAATGCTAATGATTGTGACACACCTCTCTCCTCCACCCCCTCCTCTTCTTCTTCCTCCATGGCCTCTTCCTGTGCTTTGTCCTCGGAACCAGCGGTGCTCCGTAGCCATTCAAGGGGCTACGCAAGTACGCAGGCCAAAAGATGCCATGCGGTGCTTGAGCTGGTGTGCATGAGGGACAGGAGCCACACTGGGGCAGAGGTTCTGTCAGCTCTGCAGGGGCAGGTTCAGAGGTGGTTGACGCCACGCCAACTTAAGGCAGGAATGGTGGTTTGCGACAATGGCACCAACCTCCTCTCTGCCCTCCGACAGGGACAAATGACCCATGTGCCCTGTTTGGCTCACGTCCTTAACTTGGTGGTGCAGCGGTTCTTGGGCAGGTACCCGGGCTTACAGGATGTCCTGAGGCAGGCCAGGAAGATCTGTGTGCATTTCCGCCAGTCATATAATGCCAGTGCTCGGCTGACGGACCTCCAAAAGGAGTTTAACCTGCCCAAGAACCGCCTAATCTGTGACATGCTCACCAGGTGGAACTCAACGTTGGTCATGCTGCAGCGGCTGCACATGCAGCAGAGGGCCATCAATGAGTACCTGTGCGACTATGGCACCAGGACAGGGTCAGGGGAGCTTGGTTTTTTTTCCCCACGCCAGTGGGCCATGATCAGGGATGCATGCACTGTCCTGTCACCATTTGAGGAGGTCACGAGGATGGTGAGCAGTGACAGTGCATGCATCAGTGACACTGTCCCCCTTGTCCACCTGTTGGAGCACACGCTGCGTGGATTAATGGACAGGGCACTTGAGGCAGAACAGAGGCAGGAAGAGGAGGACTTCCTTTGCTCTCAAGGCCCCCTTTATCCAGACAGTGTTTCTGCATGCCCGCCGATCACACAGGAAGAGGACGAGGAGGAGGAGGAGGAGGAGGAGGAGGAGGAAGATTGTGTCAGTATGGAGGTGGAGCCTGGCACTCAGCATCAGCAGCAGTCTTTAAGGGATCAGTCCCAAGAAACACATGGACTTGTATGTGGCTGGGAGGAGGTGGCTGCGGACCATGTCGTCCTTAGTGACCCAGAGGACTCCGGACCGAATGCTTCAGCAAACCTACGCTGCATGGCCTCCCTGATCCTGCAAAGCCTGTGTAAGGATCCTCGTATTCATGGTATCAAGGAGAAGGGCCAATACTGGCTGGCAACCCTCCTTGATCCACGTTACAAGGGTAAGGTTGCGGACCTTATCTTGCCATCGCAGAGGGAGCAGAGGATGAAACATCTTCGGGAGGCCTTGCAGAAAGGTCTGTGCAACACGTTCCCAGAGACTGGGAGGTTACAAACTCCTGTTTCTGGACAACGTGTTGCTGAGGTTTCGGTCAGTCAAAGAAGGAGCGGTGGAGAAGGTGGCCGTCTGACCGATGCGTTCAGACAATTTTTTGGTCCGCAGCCCCAAGGTATGATCGGTTCCAGCAACCATCGCCAGCATCTGTTTTACATGGTGCAGGAATACCTAGGGGCAAGATCAGACTTAGACACCTTTCCCACCGAAAATCCTCTGGGTTACTGGGTCTTGAGGATGGATCACTGGCCAGAGCTTGCACAGTATGCAATTGAGCTACTGGCTTGTCCTGCATCCAGCGTTCTTTTGGAACGCACATTCAGTGCTGCTGGAGGCTTTGTAACCGATCACAGGGTGCGTCTGTCCACCGACTCGGTCGATCGACTGACCTTCATAAAAATGAATCATTCTTGCATCACCACCAGCTACCAAGCACCTGATGCTGATGTAACCGAATAATTTTTTTTTAAATCTCAGATCCCTTCAAAGACTGCCTATGCTGATGCTGAGTGACTATCCCTGAGTAATTATCCTCTTCCTCCTCAATCATCACGCTAATAGCTTGAAAGAATATTTTTGGTTCTGGGCGCCACCACCAATGCCTAAGGCACAATTTTTCAGCCCCTGTTTAACAGGGGCGTGTGATTACAATTTTTGATGCAATACTTTGCAGCAGGGCTCGTTCCTGCGTTCCAACTAGAGTGTCTGTGAGGGGTTGCAGTGTTGTGGCACCAGCACCAGTGCCTAAGGCCCAATTTTTCTGCCCCTGTTTAACAGGGGCGTGTAATTACAATTTTTGATGCAATACTTTGCAGCAGGGCTCGTTCCTGCGTTCCAACTAGAGTATCTGTGAGGGGTTGCAGTGTTGTAGCACCAGCACCAGTGCCTAAGGCCCAATTTTTCTGCCCCTGTTTAACAAGGGCGTGTAATTACAATTTTTGATGCAATACTTTGCAGGAGGGCTCGTTCCTGCATTCCAACTAGAGTGTCTGTGAGGGGTTGCAGTGTTGTGGCACCAGCACCAGTGCCTAAGGCCCAATTTTTCTGCCCCTGTTTAAACGGGGGCGTGTAATTACAATTTTTGATGCAATACTTTGCAGCAGGGCTCGTTCCTGCGTTCCAACTAGAGTATCTGTGAGGGGTTGCAGTGCTGTAGTACCAGCACCAGTGCCTAAGGCCCAATTTTTCTGCCCCTGTTTAACAAGGGCGTGTAATTACAATTTTTGATGCAATACTTTGCAGGAGGGCTCGTTCCTGCATTCCAACTAGAGTGTCTGTGAGGGGTTGCAGTGTTGTGGCACCAGCACCAGTGCCTAAGGCCCAATTTTTCTGCCCCTGTTTAAACGGGGGCGTGTAATTACAATTTTTGATGCAATACTTTGCAGCAGGGCTCGTTCCTGCGTTCCAACTAGAGTATCTGTGAGGGGTTGCAGTGCTGTAGTACCAGCACCAGTGCCTAAGGCCCAATTTTTCTGCCCCTGTTTAACAGGGGCGTGTAATTACAATTTTTGATGCAATACTTTGCAGCAGAGCTCATTCCTGCGTTCCAACTAGAGTGTCTGTGAGGGGTTGCAGTGTTGTAGCACCAGTGCCTAAGGCCCAATTTTTCTGCCCCTATTTAACAGGGGCGTGTAATTACAATTTTTGATGCAATACTTTGCAGCAGGGCTCGTTCCTGCGTTCCAACTAGAGTGTCTGTGAGGGGTTGCAGTGTTGTGGCACAAGCACCAGCACCACCACCACCACCACCAAAGGCCCAATTTTTCTGCCCCTGTTCAACAGGGGCATGTAATTACAATTCTTGATCTAATATTTCACAGCAGGGCCCATTTCTGCACCCACCAAGAGCGAGTGAGGACTTACAGTGTTGTGGCACCAGCACCACCTCCACCACCACCAAAGGCCCAGTTTTTCTGCCCCTGTTCAACAGGGGCATGTAATTACAATTCTTGATCTAATATTTCACAGCAGGGCCCTGTGAGGGTTACGTTGTTGTGGCCACAACAACACCTAAGGGCCAAATTTATGCTGAGTATATAGGGCAGGCCCCTACTTTCAAACATCTAACTTACAAACGACTCCTACTTGCAAACGGAAGGAGACAACAGGAAGTGAGATGAAATCTACCCCTAGGAAGGGAAATTCTCTCCTGTAAGAGTTAATATGGGAAAAACATTTCTCCTTTCCACTGATGCTTTCCAATCCTTGTTCCACAAAAAAACCCAAATTTTCAAAAAACATTTGTCATTGGGACAAAAAGTGAGGTGAAATCTTCTAAAGAGGAGGAAAGACAGCAAAACAAATGTCACAGGGGTGATAACCCTTCCCTATGTTTTCCAAAAAGCTTAAAAAAGATTTTTTGGCTGGAGCTAAACACGTTAAAAATGTACCCGTTCAAAATGACAAACAGATTCTACTTAACAACAAACCTACAGTCCCTGTCCTGTTTGCACCGCCTGTATACTGCTGTTCAGAGTATATAGAGCCTTGTGGCCCCACACCTTTCCTTATTTTAATTTGGGTGCGGGGTTCCCCTTAATATCCATACAAGACCCAAAGGGCCTGGTAATGGACTGGGGGGTACCCATGCCGTTTGTCTCACTGATTTTCATCCATATTGCCAGGACCCAACATTACATTAAATCCGCAAGCAGTTTTAAATGAGATTTTTTCCTTTAAAAATGACATTTGGTGCAGGGACTGTTCTAAACACGGGAAACACGCGCCACTTTACAGGCATACTATAGACACCCCCCAGGTACGATATTTAAAGGAATATTTCACTTTTTTTTTTTTTACTTTAACCATCATTAAAATCACTGCTCCCGAAAAAACGGCCGTTTTTAAAAGTTTTTTTTGCATTGATACATGTCCCCTGGGGTAGGACCCAGGTCCCCAAATCCTTTTTAGGACAATGTAAAGAACATAGCACATATCATGAGGGACTCCATTTTAGTTCTAGGACACCATCTTATGTTTTACAGGAAAATTGAGAAAACTCAAATATGAGTTTCAACTGAAACCCACATCATCTTTAAGCTGTAATCTATAGAACATGTCTAACTCAGGGTTACATATAAATTTAAATATAACTAGAATGTGGAGTTTGTTCTAGCTCATGTTTGTTCTTGATAAGATAAGTGCTTCCATCAACACCTGTTTAAGAATACATACATACTCTAATAGTGAAAATGATGCAAGATTTTGTCTTATAACACCAGCTAATAGGTAAATATTAACTGAACCTATTTTCATTTCAATGACATGTATAAGGTTAGTAAAACTCCTCCCATCCCTCAAACGACATAAATATTGTATGTCTGAGAATTTCTAATGAGATGTCTTTAAGTGGCTAAGCAAACCTGTCTCCTGTGTCACTTTATTGATATCTCCAGGCCTGGGGGTCTACGGAGGTCTTCCTGCATTACCTGAACCTATCTGGGTGGTCTTAGAAGCAGAAATCTCCCAACAGATCTGGGGGCTCGCCGGGAAAAAAAGCCAAAAAAATCATCTGAAGGTAAGTCTTTATTTTGTCTTTATTGACGAAATATTTCTTGCCTCAGCTCTGATTAAAGCTTTTTAGACCCGTAAATTAGTAGGGGATAAGAACCACGCCAGAGGTTAATATTGGAGGGTTTTTGGGAAACCCACAAAGATAAGCAGTACTGCATACACATATATAGAGACATTCCTTTTGGGAAGGAATATGAAGTGGTTAATGAGGAAATAGACTCCGGTGACCCCAAAATCTTTTGCTTTTTCTTATCTATCGCATTAGAAGTTATAAGATAATCTGTCGTGTGTGTGTGGGTCAGAAGACTGGGTGGTAAGAACAGTCGGCTCCCACTGTCAATATGGGTCAGAAACAAGGTAAAGAAGATCCTCCCCCTCTTCCCAATCCAGGAGAAACGTGTAAGGATTTTGTAGCCAGAATTTGTGGTACTAATTATGAATTCATAGTCCCATGGGTTTCAAATTTAGCGACCGAGGCCATACACAGTGTAGACCCTTTTCCCCGGGATGGCGCTAATGATGAATTTCACATAGATATGATAAAAGGATTGTGTTTAGGAGATAAGAGAGCTTTCCCTTGGTACCCCGGGGATCCTCAATGGGATATGGATTATATGGAAAAGGGAGGAGAGAACTGGTTAAAATACGCCCCATATTGGTTTCAGAGGGATAATAAGAAACAGAAAAAGCCCACCAAATGTTTAAGTAAGGAAGATTATGACCAGAAACATAGAGAAGAAGCCGATAAAAAGAGATTTGTCCCTGACCCAATAGCCCCACCCCTGCCAATAGTCAGTCATCCTCCACCCGTATATGTACATGTCTATCCAAGTTTAAGAAAGGAAGATATTGATCTTCTGGCTGGACATTATGCAACCAGACAACGGCAGGTCCCCCTCGCTCCACAACCACAACAGCAGATGCCTCCCGCTCCACAACAAGATAGACAGCACCCACAGAGGGCCCGAGTCGAGGTAGGTGAACCAGAAGAAGATCAGGGAGCTATAGGAGGGGTAGTTTCACCACCTGGCCAAGAGCAGGAGGAAGAAGACGTTAAAGGGGATAGAATACTTAGTCCCCCTAAAACAAAGAGTGGAACTGTATATAGTAACACTAACCTTCAAGCACCCTTCATGACCATTGGAAATGAATTATTAAAAAAGGTAATAGACATTGAGGACATTGATAGGATAGTAAAACATTGCCCCAAACCAACCGCCTCTGCAGGAGGCACTTTAACTTACTTAAAAAAGGCCTGTAAGGGTAGAAATTACACACAGGAAGACATGCGTCTTATCATTGATGGCATCATAGGACACACCAGTTCCTGGAGCTGGGCAAATGTTCCAAGTATAAACACTATTGACACTGGAAACGCGGGAGCATATGGGCTAAACACAGTACCAGGTAGGAACACCATGTGGACAGAATTAGAGAATGAAATGATGAGAGTATTTAAAAATAAAAGTTCCCTCCCTACTGCCATAGCATGCAAACAAAAGTCAGGAGAAACTGTAGTTGAATTCTGGAAAAGGTTTCATGAAAATTGGACAACAGAAGCTGGATTAGCTACAACTACTGATGTGGGAGCTTTGTTTATTCAAACTTTTATGAATAATCTAAAACCCCAGTTCGCCTTGGTGGTGAAACAGATGATATCTGAATGGACCACACAGACGATTGACCAATTTCAGGAAACCTTAATACAGAAAGAAGCAGCAGGGTGTTTTGATGTAATAAAAGAGAAAGCAGTGAGTAGCCTTTATCAGGGTGGAGTGCGAACTCAGCCTCCCCAAGATAATGGTGGACAATGGGGCAGTGGAAACAGAGGCAGAGGAAGAGGAAGAACAAAAGGGAGAGGGCATGGTTTTTCCAGACCACCCCAGCAGTCACGCACATGTTGTTTTAACTGTGGACAACAGGGTCACTGGAGAAATCAATGTCCTTATGAATGGAATAACCCAAATACTCAAGATCAAGATCAAATGCATACACAGGGGCCCCAATCTAGCCAACCGAATCAAGTTGCCCCAAAGCAACAGGGTCCCCGATTCCCTATACAGTGGAATCAACAGCAACTGAAATGAAGCTGCCCGGAAGGTAGTATCCCAGCATTTCCTTTGATCTCACACTCTTACAATGAACAACCAATTGTGACCCTATATATCAAAAATAGGCCTGTTCCGTTTTTAACCGATTCAGGGGCAACTCGGAGTACCCTCAGTGAGGACTACTACAGAGGTGAGACTAAAATTGCTGAACCTTCTATGGGAATTAATGGGATACTTACCAAAACATACAAAACACCACCTTTACCAGTAAGTGATGTTGAAAGGGGAGGTGCAACAGTCTTGCATCATTGTTTCAGGATTATACCAAATTGTCCTGTGAATCTCTTGGGTAGAGATTTGATGGGAAAATTGGGTATAACACTGAAAATGACTACTGAAGGAGGGGTCTTCGTACACTCCAAGGTAATACCAATATATTACACTGAGGATAGTGATCTCCCTCCACCAGATGATCCGGTATGGTCAAAAAGCTCCTTGGATGTAGGTCTTATTTCTTGTACCCCATACAAGGCAGCTTTAAAATCATGGGCACAGCAGGTTTATCACAAACAATACCCCATTTCAAAAGAAAAAGAGGAAGGAGTGGCCCCAATGGTGGAAAGGTTCCTGCAGCTAGGAATTCTTAAAGAGACACTGTCACCCTACAACACCCCCATTAACCCAGTAATGAAGCCGGACGGCTCTTACAGGTTTGTACAAGACCTCAGAGCTATAAACAACCTAGTGATACCCATCGCTCCCATAGTGCCTGATGTGCCATCACTCTTAACCTCCATACCATGCGATGCAGAGTATTTTTTTCAGTTTCTGTTGACGAAGAGACACAGCCTATCTTTGCATTCAATTTCAGAAACCGACAGATGACGTGGTGTAGACTACCTCAGGGCTATGTAGACTCCCCTGTAGTATACACAGTGGCCCTCCAAGCAACCCTGCAGTCTTGGACACCCCGCCATGGTTCCGTCCTACTTCAATATGTTGATGATTTGTTGTTGTGTAGTCCAAGCCAGAAAGCATGTAAAAATGATGGTTTAGATCTGTTACATTGGTTAGCAGACAATGGTCACAAGGTTTCTAAGAAAAAGCTACAATGGTGTCAGGAAACTGTTGAATACCTTGGTTTTGTACTCTCCAAAGGAGAAAGGAAAATCAGTCACAAGAGAGCTGCGGCTCTCGTGGGTCTGCCCCGCCCACTTACTAAGAAGGACATGCTATCCTTTCTTGGAATGATTGGTTACTGCCGCCAATGGATACCTGATTGTTCCTACTATGATAATCTCCTGAGGCAAGCCACAGGTACTGACATGCCAGATTGTGTGAAATGGGATGATGAAATGTACAATGCTTTTGTGTATCTTAAAACTGCAATGGTCACATCTCCTGGACTTGGACTACCTGAATATGGTAAAATGTTTCACTTGTTTGCAAGAGACAACTGTAAAACGATGGCGGGGGTCCTGGCTCAGTAGCATGGGGGGAAACTCCGCCCAATTGCGTTTTTTTCAAAAGTTGTGCCGATGCCAGTACAGGGAATGCCGGCGTGTCTCAGAGCTCTGGCATCCTGTGCGATGGTGGTGGAAATGGCTACATCATTCACTCTAGGACATGCCACCACACTACACACCACTCACAATGTATCCATTCTACTAAAGAACATCCATACCCAGCACATGTCAGCCCAGAGGCTGAGCGGTTATGAAGTAATTTTACTTTCTAACCCAAAACTTGAGATAAAATATGCCTCTCCCACTTCTGGCCCAGCTCCAATCCTGAATGCCTTGCTAGGCTTGAAAGGTGAAGAAGATGAGGTAGTGCCTCAACATGAATGCATGGACCTCATCCACCAAGACACATCCCCAAGACCAGACATGTCTTCAACTGCTCTCCCTGGAGCACAGAATGTCTTTGTGGATGGGTCTTGTTCAAGACCAAATGATAACACATACCATGCAGGATATGCTGTTGTTCAGCTGCCTGATAAAATACTGGAAGCAAACCCTGTCCCATTCCAATCAGCACAAGCTGCAGAACTTATAGCCCTTACTCAAGCTTGTCAGCTTTTTGAAGGGCAGGATGTAAACATTTACACAGACTCCAAGTACGCGTACGGTGTTGCGCATGATTTTGGAGTCATATGGAAAAGGCGGGGCTATATAGCAGCAGACGGTAAATCCATCTCACATTCCACGCTTGTCACAAGTCTGTTAGAAGCTATACAATTACCAAGGTCCATAGCTATACTACACTGTAGGGCACATACAGGGCAACAGGATGACATAGCCAAAGGCAACGCCTTAGCTGACAAAGCAGCAAGAGAAGCAGCATCCACACAGCCTGCAAACATACAAATGCCATTACTCTCACCAGAAATTCCTCTTTTGGATCAAACATTGCATGACCTCCAAGCATATGCCACAGACCAAGACATCCAGCAATGGAACTCAATAGGTGTGCAGACAAACCCAGAAACTGACCTTGTCTGCCAAGAGGGGAGACCATGTATCCCTGTAGCCAGTGCACCCATTTTTATTTCACAATACCATGGGATAGGTCACAGAGGGTGGAAAGTCATATGTGAACTTTTGGATAAGGATTTTTACATTCCAGGTCTTCCCTCTCTCGTTAAGGCATATGTTTCCAGATGCATCACATGCATTCGGAATAACCCTAGCAACCCTCACAAAGCAAAACACGAACATCTGATATATCCATCTACACCATTCACTCATCTGCAGATAGATTTTACACACATGCCCAAACTAGGTAAAAGACAGGAATATTTGCTAATAATAGTGGACATGTTCTCAAGATGGATAGAATTGTTTGTAACTACAAAGGAAGATGCACAAACAGTAGTGAGGATTCTGATACAAGAAATTATCCCAAGGTGGGGTTGCCCACTACAGATCAACTCTGACAATGGTCCTGCATTTGTGGCCAAAGTTTGTCAAGACCTGGTAAAAACACTGAAAATAGAATGGAAGTTTCATATTCCTTACCACCCCCAGAGTTCAGGTATAGTGGAAAGGATGAACAGAACCATTAAAGATAAGATCAGGAAGGCCACTGGAGGTACGTATGCAAATTGGAAGAAGGTCCTACCAGCTGTACTAGCCGAGGTAAGAATGACACCCTCTAAAAAGACAGGATACTCTCCTTTTGAAGTCTTAATGGGTAGGCCATTCCCCACCCCATGGGCCAGACAGCCACTTATGTTAGAAAGAGGGGACCTAGATCTTATTCAGGAAGAATATGTAAAAAAACTTATTGAAACTTTGGATAAAGTTGAAAGGAATGTTGCTCGCACCTCTCCTTCTTCTTCACAGGAACCTACACACCCTTTCCAGGTGGGTGACACCGTGGTGGTCCAGAGATTGAACCGCACCAAGAAACAGGAGTATCCCTTCGGACCCCCAACCACAGTGATCGCAGTCACCCGCACAGCTATTTTGGTAGAAGGACAACAGGCCTGGATTCATGCAAGTCGCGTAAAGAAGGTCAACCAGGACCCTAAGAAGCAAGGCAAAGATAAAGCACAGAGAGGTGAAGCAAATGATATAAATCCTGGAACACTGAGTGAAGCAGGTGGTCAAGACTCTGAACAAGATGACGTCGCTTATTTCACCACGGACTTCTGGGAAGGCCTTGTGCCTCCTATGCTGGGCTGCCCTGATTGTGTTCCTGCCAACTTGGCTGATAACTAACTGTATTTATTATTCTGAAGATTTGGGACTCATAAAGGGTATTTGTGGGGCCTCTAACACTCTACAACAGAATAATACACATGACAGACACAAGAGAAATGAAAACTCAGAAAGTTTTACAGATAAAATGTTATTGTTGAAGTTTAAATATAGCTACGCCCAGAAATCTGGATTTGAAAAATGTTGGATATGTAGTAAACTCCATCCTAGCACTGCTAGAATCCCCTTAATGGCAGTACCTCTAAACTTCACCCCACTCCTTAATGGCACACCTCCTGTCATTCTCACAGAAGTCATAAGAAAACTTTCAAATAATACCCTTACTTTCCAAATTACTGGTAGAAGTCATTCCCCAGACTGGTGTTTTAGGTTGGGAAACTCCACAAACGGAGCTGAAGTTTGCCAACAAGCTAATATTAACTTTTCAATGACTTCAATTGAAAGCCCTTTCTTTCATACTTCAGAACCTGCCCTAAACACCACTCTAATAAACTTTCTTAACTCCAGTTCCACTTCCACAGTAGGACAATTATTGTCGAGTTTAACTTTTTCCAGTTTTTCTGATGAAATGATGACAATATTCAACAAACGATCCTTAGCTCTAGGAAACAGTATTTATATTTGTTGTGGAAAAATCTGTCACCCTTGGATCCCCACCGAACCCCAAGGATGGTGTTATCTTGCATCCCTAGTCCCCATCATGGGCGTAGTAGGAGATAGCAAGGGAAGACACCTCCTTGAAGCTAGCATGCATCCTAGGTACCCCCTCAAACACCCCAATAAAAGGGAGTTATATCTTACAAAAGATATGGCATGGGCTTGGTTCCCCTCATGGACTGGGTGGGGAATAGACTTAATGAAAAGGTTGAATAATTACACTGGAATCATTGATGAAATAATGGAGAAGAATTCTGATGATATTACTAAATTAAATATAGAAACTAGGGCAATTAGAAAACAATTAGAACTACACGAGTTAGCCATAGAAAGCATGAGTGCTGCTTTAACTGGGTTATGTGAAAACACAGAAGATTATGAGTGTTGTACCTGGTTTCATAACACAAGTATGGAGGTACCAGATTATTATGATATAATTGCACAACACCGGAAAGAAGTAAGCAAATTACAAGATGAAGCTAGAAACATTGCTAAGACATGGGATCCTTTTGCAAACCTAAGTTCTGGGATAGGAATTTTGGCATGGATAAAAAGTGCTGCCATAACTATAATTATGATTATTCTTTTTGTTTTGTTCCTATATGCCTGTTATAAGCTTATAATGTGCATAATTGTTAAGGCATCCCGAACCCCTGATCCTGCTGCTGCGAATAGAATTTATCTCAGTATGTATTATGATAGAAGAAAAATTACATAACTGTGAAAGGTAGTGAGCCATATAATAATGTCTCAAAGAGGGGATTGTAAAGAACATAGCACATATCATGAGGGACTCCATTTTAGTTCTAGGACACCATCTTATGTTTTACAGGAAAATTGAGAAAACTCAAATATGAGTTTCAACTGAAACCCACATCATCTTTAAGCTGTAATCTATAGAACATGTCTAACTCAGGGTTACATATAAATTTAAATATAACTAGAATGTGGAGTTTGTTCTAGCTCATGTTTGTTCTTGATAAGATAAGTGCTTCCATCAACACCTGTTTAAGAATACATACATACTCTAATAGTGAAAATGATGCAAGATTTTGTCTTATAACACCAGCTAATAGGTAAATATTAACTGAACCTATTTTCATTTCAATGACATGTATAAGGTTAGTAAAACTCCTCCCATCCCTCAAACGACATAAATATTGTATGTCTGAGAATTTCTAATGAGATGTCTTTAAGTGGCTAAGCAAACCTGTCTCCTGTGTCACTTTATTGATATCTCCAGGCCTGGGGGTCTACGGAGGTCTTCCTGCATTACCTGAACCTATCTGGGTGGTCTTAGAAGCAGAAATCTCCCAACAGACAATACCATGCAAATTAGCCTTTAAAATGAGCACTTTTGATTTCGAACGTTCGAGTCCCATAGACGTCAATGGGGTTCTAACGTTCGTGCGAATTTTCGGTCCGTTCGCAGGTTGTGGTGCGAACCGAACCGGGGGGTGTTCGGCTCATCCCTACTCAGCAGAAACTTGGGCCTTAGGTGTTGTTGTGGCCACAACACTGTAAGCCCTCACAGGGCCCTGCTGTGAAGTATTAGATCAAGAATTGTAATCACATGCCCCTGTTGAACAGGGGCAGAAAAATTGGGCCTTTGGTGGTGGTAGTGATGTTGGTGCCACAACACTGTAAGTCCTCACTTACTCTTGGTGGGCGCAGAAATGGGCCCTGCTGTGAAATATTAGATCAAGAATTGTAATTACATGCCCCTGTTGAACAGGGGCTGAAAAATTGGGCCTTAGGCACTGGTGCTGGTGCCACAACACTGCAACCCCTCACAGATACTCTAGTTGGAATGCAGGAACGAGCTCTGCTACAAAGTATTGCATCAAAAATTGTAATTACACGCCCCTGTTAAACAGGGGCTGAAAAATTGGGCCTTAGGCACTGGTGTTGGTGCCACAACACTGCAACCCCTCACAGATACTCTAGCTGGAGCGCAGAAACGAGCCCTGCTGCAAAGTATTGCATCAAAAATTGTAATTAAACGCCCCTGTTAAACAGGGGCTGAAAAATTAGGCCTTAGGCACTGGTGCTGGTGCCACAACACTGCAACCCCGCACAGATACTCTAGTTGGAATGCAGGAATGAGCCCTGCTGCAAAGTATAGCATCAAAAATTGTAATTACACGCCCCTGTTAAACAGGGGCTGAAAAATTAGGCCTTAGGCACTGGTGTTGGTGCCACAATACTGCAACCCCTCACAGATACTCTAGTTGGAATGCAGGAACGAGCCCTGCTGCAAAGTATTGCATCAAAAATTGTAATTACACGCCCCTGTTAAACAGGGGCTGAAAAATTGGGCCTTAGGCACTGGTGGTGGTGCCCAGAACCAAAAATGTTTTTACAAGCTATCAGCGTGATCATTGAGGAGGAAGAGGATAATTAATCAGGATAGTCATCATCATACTCAGCATCAGCATAGGCAGTCTTTGAAGGGATCTGAGATTTCAAAAAAAATTATTCGGTTACATCAGCATCAGGTGCTTGGTAGCTGGTGGTGATGCAAGACTGATTCATTTTTATGAAGGTCAGTCGATCAACCAAGTCGGTGGACAGACGCACCCTGTGATCAGTTACAAAGCCTCCAGCAGCACTGAATGTGTGTTCCGAAAGAACGCTGGATGCGGGACAGGCCAGTAGCTCAATTGCATACTGTGCAAGCTCTGGCCAGTGATCCATCCTCAAAACCCAGCAACCCAGAGGATTTTCAGTGGGAAAGGTGTCCAAGTCAGATCTTGCCCCTAGGTATTCCTGCACCATGTAAAACAGACGCTGGCGATGGTTGCTGGAACCGATCATACCTTGGGGCTGCGGACCAAAAAATTGTCTGAACGCATCGGTCAGACGGCCACCTTCTCCACCGTTCCTTCTTTGACTGACCGAAGCCTCAGGAACACGTTGTCCAGAAACAGGAGTTTGTAACCTCCCAGTCTCTGGGAACGCATTGCATAGACCTTTCTGCAAGGCCTCCCGAAGATGTTTCATCCTCTGCTCCCTCTGCGATGGCAAGATAAGGTCCGCAACCTTACCCTTGTAACGTGGATCAAGAAGGGTTGCCAGCCAGTATTGGTCCTTCTCCTTGATACCACAAATACAAGGATCCTTACGCAGGCTTTGCAGGATCACGGAGGCCATGCAGCATAGGTTTGCTGAGGCATTCGGTCCGGAGTCCTCTGGGTCACTAAGGATGACATGGTCAGCAGCCACCTCCTCCCAGCCACGTACAAGTCCATGTGTTTCTTGGGACTGATCTCTTAAAGACTGCTGCTGATGCTGAGTGCCAGGCTCCACCTCCATACTGACACAATCCTCCTTCTCCTCCTCCTCCTCCTCCTCTTCCTGTGTGATCGGCGGGCATGCAGGAACACTGTCTGGATAAAGGGAGCATTGAGAGCTAAGGAAGTCCTCCTCTTCCTGCCTCTGTTCTGCCTCAAGTGCCCTGTCTATTATTCCATGCAGCGTGTGCGCCAACAGGTGGACAAGGGGGACAGTGTCACTGATGCATGCACTGTCACTGCTCACCATCCTTGTGGCCTCCTCAAATGGTGACAGGACAGTGCATGCATCCCTGATCATGGCCCACTGGTGTGGGGAAAAAAAACAAGCTCCCCTGACCCTGTCCTGGTGCCATAGTCACACAGGTACTCATTGATGGCCCTCTGCTGCATGTGCAGCCGCTGCAGCATGGCCAACGTTGAGTTCCACCCGGTGAGCATGTCACAGAATAGGCGGTTCTTGGGCAGGTTAAACTCATTTTGGAGGTCTGCCAGCCGAGCACTGGCATTATATGACCGGCAGAAATGCACACAGACTTTCCTGGCCTGCCTCAGGACATCCTGTAACCACCAAGTTAAGGACGTGAGCCAAACAGGGCACATGGGTCATTTGTCCCTGTCGGAGGGCAGAGAGGAGGTTGGTGCCATTGTCACAAACCACCATTCCTGCCTTAAGTTGGCGTGGCGTCAACCACCCCTGAACCTGCCCCTGCAGAGCTGACAGAACCTCTGCCCCAGTTTGGCTCCTGTCCCCCAAGCAAACCAGCTCAAGCACCGCATGGCATCTTTTGGCCTGCATACTTGCGTAGCCCCTTGAACGGCTACGGAGCACCGCTGGTTCCGAGGACAAAGCACAGGAAGAGGCCATGGAGGAAGAAGAAGAGGAGGGGGTGGAGGAGAGAGGTGTGTCACAATCATTAGTAGTGGAATTTTGGAGGCATGGTGGCGGAACAACCTCCAACACTACTGCACCTTGTCCTGCACCCTTCCCAGCTGCCAGCAGAGACAACCCAATGCGCAATGAAACTTAGGTAACATCCCTGTCCATGAATGCTGGACCATGAGTCAGCGGTAATATGCACCTTACCGCTGACTGCCCTGTCCAGCGAGGCATTGACATTGCCTTCCACATGCCGGTAGAGAGCCGGAATCGCCTTCCGTGAGAAAAGTGGCGTTTGGGTACCTGCCACTGAGGAACCGCACATTCCACAAACTCACGGAAGGGGGCAGAGTCTAAAAAGGCAGCAGTTGAAGTGCTAGCAATTTTGCCAAGCTAGCATTCAACCGCTGGGCATGTGGATGGCTGGGAGCGAACTTCTTTCGGCAGTGCAGCAGCTGGGGCAGGGAAATTTGCCTGGTACAATCTGACGTCGGTGTACCGAAAGCAGATTGCCCACAAGTACTTGGCTGTGACACACCTAATTCTACACCTTCATTCCTCTCAACGCAGGTCTCAGAGAGGACTGAAGGTATAGTGGGGTTGGTGATCTCAGCTGATGAGGAGCAAGGAGAGGTCCTCTTTGTTCTTTGGTGTGGGTCTTTTAGATACGCTTGCCAACGAACTGCATGGCAGGTCAACATATGTCTGGTCAAACATGTGGTGCCCAAGCGGGAGATGTTTTGGCCACGCGAGATACGCTTGAGACATATGTTGCAAATAGCAGCGGTGCGATCTGATGCACTCATCTCAAAAAAGGCCCACACCGAAGAACTTTTGGAATAACATGCAGATGCGGAGCTTTGGGGTGTGATGCAGTCAGTGTGAATATTTTTTAATTTTAATTTTTGTGATGAATTAATCTTTTTATGTACACATTTCTATATATCAGATTGTTTTGAATTTTTTTAGATATTTGCACATTATTGCACTGTGTGGTTTGCACTGTGGTTTGACAACCAATCTATATCTGTTGTTTTTATTTTTTCACATTTTTTAAGTATTGATTTTGTTTAATGTACAGCATTACTTGCAATTCCAATAATGATATATCACCCCACAATATTGGCTAATTCCTGATCAATTTATTATTTTTTAATTTATTACATATCTTTCAATTTTCGGGTATTGAGGTAGGATTGTACTACACATCACAGCACTTGGCACTTTAACATTTACACTCTACACAGCGCCATCCCCTCTATTCTGTTTTTTAACTTTTTGGGGTATCACTGAGGTGTTCCCTACTTACATTGGGGGGCAGCAGTGTTTAAAAATTCTGAAGCGCGGACCCATTGATAGATCACTTTTCTCCCCTACGTTGAACCTTTTCTCCCCTACGTCGAATCTTTCCTCTCTACGTCGAATCTTTTCTCTCTGGGTAGAATAATCTTGGACTAATAGAGTTAAGGTTAGGCACATTCGACCACAGGTTTGATGGACACAGATTGTTATTGTCAGCATCATGTCGAATCTCCTATCTATAACAAACTGTTGTAGCAACGAAAACGAAAATAAAGCATTTGTTTATGTCGGATCTTTCGTTTTTTGGATTCTGCACTTTCGTTATCGTTTGTTAAAACGATAACGAAAATACCTGAAATTCGGACGAAAATGCATTCGGATGAAAATGAATGCACATGTCTAATATATACTGATACTGCAGCTAGCAAAATCAACTGCCTGCCTGTAGTATGAGAACACCACCAACCTTCTACAGGTAGCTTTAGCTGAACACTGTGCATAGCTCGCACTACACTAACTTGTAGTTTTAGCTGAACACTGTGCAGAGCTCGCAAAAAACTAACTTGTAGCTTATTTTGCTGCCTGCGGTAGTGATAGGATCAGGAAAACACCACCAACCTTCTACAGGTAGCTTTAGGTGAACAATGCAGAGCTTGCAAAAAACTAACTTGTAGCTTATTTAGCTGCCTGCAGTAGTGATAGGATCAGGAAAACACCACCAACCTTCTACAGGTAGCTTTAGGTGAACATTGTGCAGAGCTTGCAAAAAAATAACTTGTAGCTTCTTTAGCTGCCTGCGGTAGTGATAGGATCAGGAAAACACCACCAACCTTCTACGGGTAGCTTTAGCTGAACACTGTGCAGAGCTCACAAAAAACTAACTTGTAGCTTATTTAGCTGCCTGCGGTAGTGATAGGATCAGGAAAACACCACCAACCTTCTACAGGTAGCTTTAGGTGAACACTGTGCAGAGCTCACAAAAAACTAACTTGTAGCTTATTTAGCTGCCTGCGGTAGTGATAGGATCAGGAAAACACCACCAACCTTCTACAGGTAGCTTTAGCTGAACACTGTGCAGAGCTCGCACTACACTAACTTGTAGTTTTAGCTGAACACTGTTCAGAGGACGCACTACACTAACTTGTAGCTTTAGCTGAACACTGTTCAGAGGATGCACTACACTAACTTGTAGCTTTAGCTGAACACTGTGCAGAGGTCACACTACACTAACTTGTAGTTTTAGCTGAACACTGTGAGGAGGATGCACTACACTAACTTGTAGCTTATTTAGCTGCCTGCGGTAGTGATAGGATCAGGAAAACACCACCAACCTTCTACAGGTAGCTTTAGGTGAACACTGTGCAGAGCTCGCAAAAAACTGACTTATAGCTTATTTAGCTGCCTGCGGTAGTGATAGGATCAGGAAAACACCACCAACCTTCTACAGGTAGCTTTAGGTGAACACTGTGCAGAGCTCGCAAAAAACTAACTTGTAGCTTATTTAGCTGCCTGCGGTAGTGATAGGATCAGGAAAACACCACCAACCTTCTACAGGTAGCTTTAGGTGAACACTGTGCAGAGCTCGCAAAAAACTAACTTGTAGCTTATTTAGCTGCCTTCGATAGTGATAGGATCAGGAAAACACCACCAACCTTCTACAGGTAGCTTTAGCTGAACACTATGCAGAGCTCGCACTACACTAAATTGTAGTTTTAGCTGAACACTGTGAGGGGGACGCACTACACTAACTTGTAGCTTTAGCTGAACACTGTTCAGAGGACGCACTACACTAACTTGTAGCTTTAGCTGAACAATGTGCAGAGGTCGCACTACATTAACTTGTAGTTTTAGCTGAACACTGCTAGGAGGACGCACTACACTAACTTGTAGCTTTAGCTGAACACTGTGCAGAGGTCGCACTACACTAACTTATAGTTTTAGCTGAACATTGTGAGGAGGACGCACTACACTAACTTGTAGCTTTAGCAGAACACTGTGAGGAGGATGCGCTACCCTAACTTGTAGTTTTAGCTGAACACTGTGCAGAGGTCACACTAAACTAACTTGTAGCTTTAACTGAACACTGTGAGGAGGACGCACTACACTAACTGTAAATAGTCTAGCTGCCTGACTGTGGTACTAATAGGATCAAAAGAACACCAGCAATTTTCTTCAGGTAGCTGTAAATACTGTAACAAGACAAGCCTGCCTGTCAGTAGGTAACAGGAACGGATCTAGCTAAACTGAATACAGTGTATGTATATATATATATATACACCTGGGATGCATATATATATACACAATACACTGTAAGTGCAGCTAACTCACTGACTGTCCTGCCTAATCTATCTAATTTAAATCAAATGACACTGTCTCTCTGTCTATCTCTTTCAACGCCGGAACACACGCTACACAGGGCCACCGTGCAGGTGGCCTTATATAGTGTGGGGCGTGTACTAAATCCCCTGAGCCATAATTGGCCAAAGCCTCCTTGGTTTTGGCCAATTATGGCTCTCTGTTCAGACGGCGCTGCCCCCAAGCATGCGGGTCATAGTACATGCTTGGCCAATCATCAGCCAGCAATGCACTGTGATGCCGCAGTGAATTATGGGCCGTGAAGCGCCACACAAATTTGGCGCGAACGGCCCATATCGTTCATAATTTGGCGAACATAGGTTCGACTCGAACATGAAGCTCATCCTTAGCTACCACCCAGAGATGAACACAACATGTCTGAGTAGTAGAAGGAGGCGCAAGCTTCTGCCCCGGTCCTGAACAGATTTGAAAAAACTTTGAACATAAACTTATACGGAAACAACACAACAGGTCCCCTCTTTGGTATTGTAGTCTGGAAGATCCAGGTGAGAGAGACAGAACCGGTGGAGGACAATGTGTTTGGGAGGGGGTGCCTGGGGAGCAGTTCATTATTGGGAGGGATGATGGGGCTAAAAACCATAAACATTTTAACAGGAACACTTCCCCACTTCCCCTGATTTCTCTGTCAATATCAACGGCTCAACTATCAACCCATCTCCCCACGCCAAAGTCCTAGGTCCTGGACTCTGAACTAACCTTTCGGCCCCACATTCTATCACTATACAAAATTTGCCGCTTCAACCTCCACAACATCTCCAAGATACTCCCCTTCCTTACCATTGTCACCACAAAGCTTCTAATCCACTCCCTGGTCATCTCCCGCCTCGACTACTGCAACTCCCTCCTCATTGGCTTACCTCTAAATAGGCTATCCCCACTTCAGTCCATCATGAACGCTGCTGCCAGGCTCATCCCCCTCACAAACCGCTCAGCGTCTGCTATACCCCTCTGCCAATCCCTCCATTGGCTGCCACTCAGTCACCAAATTAAATTCAAGATATTAACTATAACTTACAAAGCCATCCACAACCTGGCCCCCAGCTACATCTCTAACCTAGTTTCAAAATACCAACCTAATCATTCTCTTCACTCCTCCCAAGACCTCCTGCTCTCAAACTCCCTTGTCACCTCATCCCATGCTCACATTCAGGACTTCTCCAGAGCCTCTCCCATCCTCTGGAATGCTCTACCCCAATCCGTCCAATTTTCTCCTACTTTATCCACTTTCAGACGATCCCTGAAAACTCATCTCTTAAGAGAAGCCTATCTGGCCCCCACCTAACAACTGTACATTTATCTTCTCAATCAGCACATCACCCACAGTTATTACCTCTTGTATCTCTTGACCTTCCCTCTTAGATTGTAAGCTCTAAGGAGCAGGGCCCTCTAATTCCTACTGTATTAAAGTGTATTGTATTTGTACTGTCTACCATCAAGTTGTAAAGCGCTATGTAAACTGTTGGCGTTATATAAATCCTGTATAATAATATTAACAAAGGAACAGTCATAGAAGCTGGAGTTGAGGTAAATCCTTGAGCGGATAGAGTTCTCAGGCAGAGAGACTAGCCTGGTAAAAGACAAACACTTGGGTCAAGGTTACCCAAGTCAGGGGGTAAATTATCCCTAACTCTCTTGGGCCTGGCTTTTCCCCAGAGTGGCGAGGTAGGGCTCATTAGGGTGAGACATTTGGCTGACCCCTGCTGCATGTTTGAGGTGTCCATCGCAGACTCCTGGGTGATGAGTTTGAGGTCTAGCAGTAATTGTTCGCCCTCCAGGAAGCTGTGAATTGCATGTTGTTTACCCTTGTAAGAGAATTTTAGGGTAGGGTGAAGAGGAATGCCCATCGATATTTGATGTCCCTCTTTGTAAGGGCAAGGAGGAGGGGTTTTTGGATCTCCTTTTTTGAATTGTGAACGGGAAGATATCCATGAATATCTGGATGGTTTGTCCCTGGAACTGGAGCTGGTCCTGTTGGCAAGATCGCTTCATCACGTCTTCCTTGATGGAATAAAAGTGGGGTTTTACCACAATGTCTCTGTGAGTTCCGTCCTTCCTGGGTGGGCCCAGGGATCTGTCGGCTCTATCCAGTTCCAATTTATGTACCGAGGGTATAAGGGATTTAATAACATCATGTACCACAGACTGAACATCACTTATGGATTTGGGGAGCCCCCTGATCCTAAGATTATCTCTCCTCGAACGATTCTCAAGGCCATCGATCCGGGCATGGGCAGTATCAAGCTGCTTCTGAAGAAAGTGTAAATGATCTGTATTTTGATTTGCCCTTGAAATAGTAACGTCAAGTTTATGTTCTATAGTTTCAATTTTTGCGCCCAGATTCTAGAAGTCTGAATGAAACAGGGATATCCAAAACAGTCTGTATGTGGTGAGGGTGTGCCACATCCCAAATGTAAATAGAACTAGAGAAACCCCCTAGGGGTGGGATTTTAAAGGCACTACCATGACAACAATATAAAAGGTATATAAAGTTTATTAATCATAAGAAATATATGTAGTACAAAGAGGAAACATACAAAACATGTAATTTCTCTAGTTCTAGATTCTGGAAGTCTGACCTAATTTCGCCAGTGATCCTATCCGCTGTTTGGGTCAGTCCCTTATCCAGCAGCTCTGAGATTTTGGATAAGAGCTCTGCGACATTAAAAGGAACACCAAGAGCTGGTGCTGCTGGTGCTGGGCTGAAGTCTGGGTATGTGGGGGTTAATTCCAGCTGGGACAGTCCATAGGGCCCCATGGAGCGCTCTATGAGGGACACTGTAGACACTTGAGATGGGGTGTGGTCAGCGGGTAGAGTTCTTGGCATTTGGGGTGTGTAGGACAAGCTGTAGGGGGCAGCACTTGCCTGGCTTCTGCCGATGGGTCATCCACGGCCGGTCTCATGTCTGAGACGCGGCCGCCATCTTGGAAATATCCCTGCTATCCATGGGCTCCAAATTTTTTCTTTACTTTTCATATATCCTTGTATGTGTTTTCTTGGAAAATATGTCCACTTCTTTACATACACAAAACATTGCCCAAGCAGATTTATTGATATATGTAAAAAATACATATTCCTTTGAATAACATCTTGATACTTGTTATAGCCAATACAAGGGTTAAACATAAAGCATTAAAAGCCCATATATAAGTGACATACATACAGTATCTCACAAAAGTGAGTACACCCCTAAGTGAAAATTTCCAAATTGGGCCCAATTAGCCATTTTCCCTCCACGGTGTCATGTGACTCGTTAGTGTTACAAGGTCTCAGGTGTGAATGGGAAGCAGGTGTGGTAAATGTTGTGTTATTGCTCTCAATCTCTCATACTGTTCACTGTAAGTTCAACATGGCACCTCATGGCAAAGAACTTTCTGAGGATCTGAAAAAAAGAATTGTTGCTCTTCATAAAGATGGCCTAGGCTATAAGAAGATTGCCAAGACCCTAAAACTGAGCTGCAGCATGGTGGCCAAGACCATACAGTGCTTTAACAGGACAGGTTCCACTCAGAACAGGCCTCGCCATGGTCGACCAAAGAAGTTGAGTGCACGTGCTTAGCCTCATATCCAGAGGTTGTCTTTGGGAAATAGATGTCTGAGTGCTGCCAGCATTGCTGCAGAGGTTGAAGGGGTGGGGAGTTAGCCTGTCAGTGCTCAGACCATACGCCACACACTGAAATAAATTCGTCTGCATGGCTGTCTCAGAAGGAAGCCTCTTCCAATGATGATGCACAAGTAAGCCCGCAAACAGTTTGCTGAAAACTAACAGACTAAGGACATGGATTACTGGATCCATGTCCTGTGGTCTGATGAGACCTAGATAAACTTATTTGGTTCAGATGGTGTCAAGTGTGTGTGGCAGCAACCAGGTGAGGAGTACAAAGACAAGTGTGTCTTGCCTACAGTCAAGCATGGTGGTGGGAGTGTCATGGTCTGGGGCTGCATGAGTGCTGCCAGCACTGGGGAGCTACAGTTCATTGAGTGAACCATGAATGCCAACATGTACTGTGACATGGTGAAGCAGAGCATGATCCCCTCCCTTCGGAGACTGGGCTGCAGGGCAATATTCCAACATGATAACAAATCCAAACGCACCTCCAAGATGGCCACTGCCTTGCTAAAGAAGCTGAGGGTAAAGGCGATGGACTGTTCAAGCATGTCTCTAGACCTAAACCCTATTGAGCATCTGTGGGGCATCCTCAAACAGAAGGTGGAGGAGTGCAAGCTCCATCACCAGCTCTGTGATGTCGTCATGGAGGAGTGGAAGAGGACTCCAGTGGAAACCTGTGAAGCTCTTGTGAACTCCATGCCCAAGAGGGTTAAGGCAGTGCTGGAAAAGAATGGTGGTCACATAAAATATTGACACTTTGGGTCCAATTTGGACATTTTTACTTAGGAGTGTACTCACTTTTGTTGTCAGCGGTTTAGACATTAATGGTTGTGTGTTATTTTGAGTAGACAGAAAATTTACACTGTTATACAAGCTGTACACTCACTACTTTACATTGTAGCAAAGTGTAATTTCTTCAGTGTTGTCACATGAAAAGATATAATAAAATATTTACAAAAATGTGAGGGGTGTACTAACTTTTGTGAGATACTGTGTATGAATATATATATATATATATATATATATATATATATATATATACAGTGGGGCAAAAAAGTATTTAGTCAGCCACCAATTGTGCAAGTTCTCCCACTTCAAAAGATAAGAGAGGCCTGAATTGACATCATAGGTATACCTCAACTACGAGAGACAAAATGTGGAAACAAATCCAGACAATCACATAGTCTGATTTTTGAAATAATTGATTTGCAAATTATGGTGGAAAATAAGTATTTGGTCACCTACAAACAAGCAAGATTTGTGGCTCTCACAGGCCTGTATATTCTTCTTTAAGAGGCTCCTCTGTCCTCCACTCATTACCTGTATTAATGGCACCTGTTTGAACTTGTTATCAGTATAAAAGACACCTGTCCACAACCTCAAACAGTCACACTCCAAATTCCACTATGGTGAAGACCAAAGAGCTGTTGAAGGACACCAGAAACAAAATTGTAGACCTGCACCAGGCTGGGAAGACTGAATCTGCAATAGGCAAGCAGCTTGGTGTGAAGAAATGAATTGTGGGAGCAATAATTAGAAAATAGGAGACATACAAGACCACTGATAATCTCCCTCGATCTGGGGCTCCATGCAAGATCTCACCCCGTGGGGTCAAAATGATCACAAGAACGGTGAGCAAAAATCCCAGAACCACACGGGGGGACCTAGTGAATGACCTGCAGAGAGCTGTGACCAACATAACAAAGGCTACCATCAGTAACACACTACGCCACCAGAGACTCAGAACCTGCAGTGGCAGACGTGTCCCCCTGCTTAAGCCAGTACATGTCCGGGCCCATCTGTGGTTTGCTAGAGAGCATTTGGATGATCCAGAAGAGGATTGGGAGAATGTCATATGGTCAGATGAAACCAAAGTAGAACTGTTTGGTAGAAACACAACTCGTCGTGTTTGGAGGAGAGAGAATGCTGAGTTGCAAACCAAAGAACACCATACCTACTGTGAAGCATGGGGGTGGCAACATCATGCTTTGGGACTGTTTATCTGCAAAAGGAACATAATGACTGATCCATGTTTATGAAAGAATGAATGGGGCCATGTATCGTGAGATTTTGAGTGCAAACCTCCTCCCATCAGCAAGGGCATTGAAGATGAAACGTGTCTGGGTCTTTCAGCATGACAATGATCCCAAACACACTGCCAGGGCAATGAAGGAGTGGCATTGTAAGAAGCATTTCAAGGACCTGGAGTGACTTAGCCAGTCTCCAGATCTCAACCCCACAGGGAGTTGAAAATCTGTGTTGCCCAGTGACAGCCCAAAACATCACTGCTCTAGAGGAGATCTGCATGGAGGAATGGGCCAACATACCAGCAAAAGTGTGTGACAGCCTTGTGAAGACTTACAGAAAACGTTTGACCTCTGTCATTGCCAACAAAGGATTGGGAGGAACTTTTGATATTGACAAAATACTTATTTTCCACCATAATTTGCAAATAAATTCTTTCCAAATCAGACAATGTGATTGTCTGGATTTGTTTCCACATTTTGTCTCTCATAGTTGAGGTATACCTATGATGACAATTACAGGCCTCTCTCATCTTTTTAAGTGGGAGAACTTGCACAATTGGTGGCTGACTAAAAACTTTTTTGCCCCACTGTATATATATATATATATATATATATATATATATATATATATATATATATATATATATATATATATATATATATATATTGATGACAAATATGTGAATCGGTTTAATAAACCTTGGTCGAAGATTGAAGTATCAAAAACTTCATGGCAAGCCTCATTGAAGTCTAATTAAAGTCTATAGGTGAATCTGATTATTCAGTTATGGTAATGTGTAGGGCTAATAACCAAGCTATTCTAAAAAAAAGGCATTTAAAACCAGGAACTGCCATGCAGGGCTGGGACAATTGGGAAGGGGCAGAAAGGGCATGTGCCCTGGATGCAGTCTTGAAGGGGGCACACTGGGAGATTTGCCCACCTCTCCTGTACTGGCTGCAGCATCACTCCTTTTAAAAGGAGCAGTGGCCCAAGAGAGAATTCTGCTCTCTCCTCCCTCCCATGACAGCCCACTGTGTGCAAAAGAGAATGGGCTCAGAGACTGAAAACACATATCAGTTTCAGCTGTGGCACTGCTGGGGAGGCCTTGGACAAAGTCATTGTCATTGGACAAAGGAGAAGCTGCCTTAAAGTGTTACTAAACCCACTACAGTAAAATCAGTCTGTATATGCAGTAAGCATGCTCATTGTGGAACCTAAGGGGTTATTCCTCTGAATTGTGTAAAAATGCTGTTTGATCCTGTCTATTTGCTCCTCCCCTCCTTGCACTGTCCCCTAATGATTTCCTGATAACAGAGTCTATGGAGTCAGGCTGCACATGCCCAGTTTGGTGTATATTACTAGAGGTTTTTTTTTCTTGGGAGGATGCATGTGATCAGCACAGGGCCAATTAGCACTGTCCAGACAGAGGGTCAAGGGTCTTTCAGACTCATAGGACAGTCAGAAAACTCTTCCTAAAAACTTTAACCAGTGCTTGGCTGGACACTGATAGCAGTCACAAGACTGCTATATACTGCTGATGATAAAAGTTATTTAGAAGTTTATATTTACTAAAATAATTGCATTCCCATGTTCTGTGTACTTTGGGGGACCAGATATAGTAAATGCAGGTTCTGGGTTTAGTAACACTTTAAGTCTCCGCAGGCCCCAGGCTGAGACATGTTTGAACCCTTAAGCACACAGAAGGTGTATTTTATTCCCTAAAATCCTGCACCACTGCCCCATAACCTCATTGTTGTAGAGCCGTCCCAATGTAACCCTATTAACTTAAAGGGGTCACATTCAGTGGGCGGTACTGCCTGTGAAGCTCAATGAGAAGATTGTTTTTGCCACACATGTGTTTCCCCTATGACTGCCTTTGAAGCATGGATGGGCAGTTTTAACCCCTTCTCGCCGAGTGTATGCAGATGTGCGTACTCGTCTTTCGGGGGTTATACCGGGATGATGGCTGCAGCTGCAGGCATCATCCCGATCCCGGTACTGTTTTTTAGAGCCGGCAATCAGCTTAACAGGAATAACAACCGATGCGGCTAAAAGCCGCTCGGCTGTTATACCGGAGGAGCGGGAGGCCCGATCAACAATCCGCCACCTCTGGGACAGCTAGGGACAGACTGAAACAAAGCCGTAAGTGGCTTCGTTCCAGTCTCCTAATTGTAAACACGGAACTGCCAATGGCGCCGGTTTTAAAAAATATACAGTATTCAGAATCACCGAAAATGACCCCCGATCCCTCCATAAAGAGTACCTGTCACCACTTATTACTGTCACAAGGGATGTTTACATTCCTTGTGACAGCAATAAAAGTGATCCAAAAAAAAAAAAAAATTAAACACAGTTTATTAATATAAAAATAAATAAAATGAATAAGAAAAAAAAAATGTAAAGCACCCCGTCGCCGCGAGCTTGCGCAGCAAAGAAAATGCATACTTAAGTTGCGCCCGCATATGTAAACCATGTTCAAATCACACATGTGAGGTATCGCCGTGATTGTCAGAGCGAGAGCAATCATTCTAGCACTAGACCTCCTCTGTAACTCTAACCTGGTAACCGTAAAAAAAAAGTAACCTGTCGCCTATGGAGATTTTTAGGTACCGTAGTTTGTCGCCATTCCGTGACTGCATGCAATTATAAAGTGTGACATGTTTGGTATCTATTTACTCAGCATAACATCATCTTTCACATTATATAAAAAAATTGGGCTAACTTTACTGTTTGTTTTTTTAAAATTCATGAAAGTGTCCCTTTTCCCAAAAAGTTGCGTTTAAAACACCGCTGACATAAAATATTGAAACAATTGCCGATTTATTCTCTAGATTCTCTGATAAAAAAATATATATAATGTTTGAGGGATCTAAGTAATTTTCTAGCAAAAAATACGGATATTAACGTGTAAACACCAAATGTCAAAAATAGGCTTAGTCATAAAAGGGTTAATACAGTAAAAATGCTGCTCAATCACCTGTTTTTGCTGCTCCTCATCCACACCACATATGTAAACAAGACCTTAGGCTCCATTCACACTAGCGCGTTTTTTGATGCATTTTGCATTTTGCAGAAATGCATGGGAATTTTTTAACATGGGTTCCTATGGAACATGTTCACATCAATGCTTTTTTGTATCTCTGCGTTTTTGGAAAGGGTCGGGGACTTTTTTTCATGCAAAAAGCAGCGTTTTGCATGTAATGGATTTCAATGGACAAGCATCAAAAACGCAAGTGCACCGTTTTTACAGCGTTTTTGCAGCGTTTTTGGTGCGTTTTTGGTGCGTTTTTGCCGTTTTTTTTTTTTTTTTTTTTTTAAGACTGTAAAAAAAAAATGAAAAAAAAAAAAAAAAAAAAAAAACGCAAAACGCAAATCGCGGCAAAAACGCGGCAAAAACGCTACAAAAACGCTGCTCAAAAACGTGCCAAGCATGAAAAAAAACCTCCAAAAACGCTCAAAAGCAACATGCATAGGTGTGAATCGAGCCTTATGGCTCCTTTACAAAGGCAGGTGGTTAAACCATGGTTTTATGAATAAACAAAGAGAGCTGTGATTGATTGTTTCTATGTAAGTGTATCTATTTTTTAAATCAATTTTTATCATATAAGACTTTACTGCACTATGGAGATTTCCTGTTCTGTTTTAACTGGCTACCCTGGAGTGTGAGGAGGGATCGAGTTTCATGTAAATGATCTGACTTGGGATGGCTGCATTATAAGCTGGCTGGGAGAGTTTCTCATGCATATATGCTCTGCTGTTTTGTGCTGCTAAATGCTGCACACGAGCACTGGAACACAGCTGTTATTAATTTCATGCACAGAGAGCACTTTTCTTCATGGTCATGCACTAATCTTCATTGCTGTGGATTTGCACTGGACTTTTATTATTATTTGCACAAGTGGACTAAGTTGTATATTAAGGGGGTCATTTACTATAGATTGAATATGTGATTGTGTGGTAATTAGCACTCAAAATGTCAAATGGTGCTAATTAGTGCCCAAACGGAATTCACATTAGTGCTGGTGAACAAATATTCCCAAAATCAAATTCACTATAGCGCCCAGACAACAGATAGTGCCCAAACCCTAATGTCACGTACACACAATCGTAATTTCCGACAAAAATGTTGGAGAGCTGGACCTCAAATTTTCCGACAACAAAATCTGTTGTCATAAATTCTGAGCATGTGTAGACAATTCCGACACACAAAATTCCACGCATGCTCGAAATCAAGCAAAAGCACTGGCAATTGACCTTAATTTTACTTAGCTCATCGTACATGTTGTACGTCAGCGCGTTCTTGGCAAATGGAATTTCCAACAACATTTGTGTGACCGTGTGTATGCAAGACAAGTTTTAGCCAACATCCGTCGGAAACAAATCCGCGGTTTTCTTGTCGGAATGTCCGATCGTGTGTACGCGGAATTACTCTTGTTAGGACCTGGAGGATTGCACATGGAAATAATGTTTAGAGCATGATATGATCGCCTAAACAGTACTGAAATATGTGGTATATTGTTTAACCACTTCAGCCATGGAAGATTTTCCCTCTAAATGACAGGCCACTTTTTGTGATAGGGCACTGCGTTGCTTTAACTAACAATTGCGCAGTTGTGTGACGCTGTACCCAAACACAATTGACGTCCTTTTTTCCCACAAATAGAGCTTTGTTTTGGTGGTATTTGATCACCTCTGCGTATTTTATTTTTTTACTAGTAATGGCGGCGATCTGTGATTTTTAGTGGGACTGCGACATTGCGGTGAAAAGATCGGACACTTTTGACACATTTTGAGCCAACGCACAGTTATGGTGATTCGCAGGAAGGAGCCGACCTGCTGCCATATAATGATGGCGGCTGGTTTTCAAGTGGTTAAAGATAATCTTCTTTTAATGTGTTTGAAAAAGTGATTTCTACACTGAAATATCCTTAAAAGTCTGAGAAAAGATAAATTCCCGTCTCTTTACACTTAGGTGCCAGCACAACTGAGCATGATCAGACATGCAAACTACTCTCATTTTAACTCCCATGACTTTTTTCTACAGGGAGCTATAGTAAATACCGAAATTAGCGCTGGGTTAAAAAGCATTTTTGGGAGTGAAAATGAGAGTTATGTAGCCCAATGCAAGTTTCAGCCATTGATTCTAATGGTACAATTGTGACTTCCCCAAGTAAATACTTTTCATGTTGAAATGAAATGTATCTTTCTCGCAAAGAAATTGTCCTTGCAACAATGTTGCTTCTTCATCTATTTTGTTTTTAAGAATGCTAGAATGTGTAATGTTCATGTTTTGGGAAAATATTTTTTTCTCTGTCACTTTTACTTGTTGCTGTCCATCTCACAAAAATCTTTACCCAGACCACACAGGTGTCTTTACAAACCACAAATAATACAATTGCTGATGCAAATTTAAAATGAGTCACAATTTTGTGTGTCTTGTATTATTTCCTAATTCCCATGTCCTAATTTGAGCCCAAAATTGTGATATGTGTACCAACACAGGGCCGATCCGAGGGTCACAGGTGCCTGGGTGCAGAAATATTTTTGGCGCCCCCACATGGGTGTGGTCATCTTATTAACTCCTCCCCTTTACTAATGTTTCTATGGCAACAACTCCACCTCTCCATCTGTAAGCCCCACCACTTTGCTTTGACAATAACTTGGTTAACGGCTTTGACAAGTCAAAATAAATGTTTTATTTATTGACACAGTGGCTGTGTTTGATGGCACAGTGGCTGCGTTTAATGGCACAGTGGCTGTGTTTGATGGGCATAGTGGCTGCGTTTAATGGCACAGTGGCTGCATTTAATGGCACAGTGGCTGTGTTTGATGGGCACAGTGTAAGCTTTTGATGGGCACAGTGGCTGCGTTTAATGGCACATTGGCTGCATTTTATGGCACAGTGGCTGTGTTTGATGGGCACAGTGTCAGCTTTTGATGGGCACAGTGGCTGCTTTTGATGGCACAGTGGCTGCGTTTGATGGCACAGTGGCTGCATTTGATGGGCACAGTGGCTGTGTCTGATGGGAACAGTGGCTGTGTTTGATGGGCACAGTGTCAGCTTTTGATGGGCACAGTGGCTGCATTTTATGGCACAGTGGCTGTGTTTGATGGGCACAGTGTCAGCTTTTGATGGGCACAGTGTCAGCTTTTGATGGGCACAGTGGCTGCATTTGATGGCACAGTGGCTGCGTTTAATAGCACAGTGGCTGTGTTTGATGGGCAGTGTCAGCTTTTGATGGGCACAGTGGGTGTTTGATGGGCACATTGGCTGTGTTTTATGGCACAGTGGCTGTGTTTGATGGGCACAGTGGCTGTGTTTGATGGGCACAGTGGCTGTGTCAGATGGGCACAGTGGCTGTGTTTGAAGGGCACAATGTCAGCTTTTGATGGGCACAGTGGGCATTTGATGGGCACAGTGGCTACATTTTATGGCACATTGGCTGTGTTTTATGGCACAGTGGCTGCGTTTCATGGCACAGTGGCTGTGTTTGATGGGCACAGTGTCAGCTTTTGATGGGCATAGTGGCAGCTTTTGATGGGCACAGTGGGCATTTGATGGGCACAGTGGCTGCATGTAATGGCACATTGGCTGTGTTTTATGGCACAGTGGCTGCGTTTTATGGCGAAATGGCTGCGTTTGATGGGCACAGTGTAAGCTTTTGATGGGCACAGTGGGCGTTTGATGGGCACAGTGGCTGTGTTTAATGGCACATTGGCTGTGTTTGATGGGCACAGTGTCAGCTTTTGATGGGCACAGTGGCTGCATTTGATGGCACAGTGGCTGCGTTAAATAGCACAGTGGCTGCGTTAAATAGCACAGTGGCTGTGTTTGATGGGCAGTGTCAGCTTTTGATGGGCACAGTGGGCATTTGATGGGCACATTGGCTGTGTTTTGTGGCACAGTGGCTGTGTTTGGGCACAGTGGCTGTGTCTGATGGGCACAGTGGCTGTGTTTGATGGGCATAGTGTCAGCTTTTGATGGGCACAGCGGGCGTTTGATGGGCACAGTGGCTACATTTTATGGCACATTGGCTGCATTTTATGGCACAGTGGCTGCATTTTATGGCACAGTGGCTGTGTTTGATGGGCACAGTGTCAGCTTTTGATGGGCATAGTGGGCGTTTGATGGACACAGTGGCTGCATGTAATGGCACATTGGCTGTGTTTTATGGCACAGTGGCCTCGTTTTATGGCACAGTGGCTGTGTTTGATGGGCACAGTGTAAGCTTTTGATGGGCACAGTGGGCGTTTGATGGGCACAGTGGCTGTGTTTAATGGCACATTGGCTGCGTTTTATGGCACAGTGGCTGTGTTTGATGGGCACAGTGTCAGCTTTTGATGGTCACAGTGGCTGTGTTTGATGGGCACAGTATCAGCTTTTAATGGGCACAGTGGCTGCTTTTGATGGCACAGTGGCTGTGTTTGATGGGCACAGTGGCTGTGTCTGATGGGCACAGTGGCTGTGTTTGATGGGCACAGTGTCAGCTTTTGATGGGCACAGTGAGCGTTTGATGGGCACAGTGGCTACGTTTTATGGCACATTGGCTGCGTTTTATGGCACAGTGGCTGCGTTTAATGGCACAGTGGCTGTGTTTGATGGGCACAGTGTCAGCTTTTGATGGGCATAGTGGCAGCTTTTGATGGGCACAGTGGGCATTTGATGGGAACAGTGGCTGCATGTAATGGCACATTGGCTGTGTTTTATGGCACAGTGTCTGCGTTTTATGGCATAGTGGCTGTGTTTGATGGGCACAGTGTCAGCTTTTGATGGGGACAGTGGCTGTGTTTTAGGGCACAGTGGCTGTGTTTGATGGGCACAGTGTCAGCTTTTGATGGGCACAGTGGCTGCGTTTTATGGCACAGTGGCTGTGTTTGATGGGCACAGTGTCAGCTTTTGATGGGCACAGTGTCAGCTTTTGATGGGCACAGTGGCTGCATTTGATGGCACAGTGGCTATGTTTAATAGCACAGTGGCTGTGTTTGATGGGCACAGTGTCAGCTTTTGATGGGCACAGTGGGCGTTTGATGGGCACATTGGCTGTGTTTTATGGCACAGTGGCTGTGTTTGATGGGCACAGTGGCTGTGTCTGATGGGCACAGTGGCTGTGTTTGATGGGCACAGTGTCAGGCCTGTGCACCCATTTGTGGCAGGTGTTTGGCCTAAGAACAGGCCTGCATTTTTCTTTGCAGTGTGTATATTGGGTTACAAATATGTTTTTTTTTGGGGGGGGGGTTGGGGCGTGCATAATTCCTAACCCACACCCCACTAGGACTGTTGTTTGATGGCTTCTAAATCTCACATGTTAGACTTACAACTGCTATGTAATGAATGAGATGAAAAGGAAGGATCCTGCTAATTTATTTCTGCTGTGTGTGTCGATGTAGTTTGTGCACTGGCTTTTTGGCTTTTGTATTGATTTTGTCTTTTTGGTTATGATCATTCTGCCATGTAACTTTTTTTGGGGTTTGAGGGGAGGATTTCTGATCACAAAAAGGTTAGTCATGCTTGTTGTTAGCTTGATTTGTATCCCTGCTTTTCTAATGTAATTTGTTTAATGTGTCTCATTTTGTAGATTGTAAGCTCTTTTGAGCAGGGCCCTTCTAACTATATTGTCAAATTCTGGAGCATCATTTCCATTTTTTTTGTCCCAAGTACATTAATGTACCAAATGTTTATACTAATGTTGAAATAAAAGGTTGATTGTTTTTTGCTTTAAGCTTGATTTTTGCAGACTCAAAATACATATTTTATAAGTGCAAACAATTCATACCCCTTTAAATCTGTATTAAATCTAATTGCATACAAAAGTATTTGGTTGTGCAAGTCCTTGAGTAGAAGATCTAATGGGAAGAAAAACCCCAAAAAAACACAAAAAGACTGCTCCAAAGCTGAAATTCAGGGCTCTACTAATTATTTTGTGGACTAGGTAAGCCATGAAATATGTCAACTTAATGTGAATTCTGTCTAAGCACCAGATTAAGAAAAATATACCCCAACAACTATTGTTTACAAGTAGTTATGTAGGGTCCCCCCCAAAATCCATACCAGGCCCTTATCTGAGCATGCAGCCTGGAGGTCATGATAGGGGGGATGAGCGAGCGCCCCCCTCCTGAACCATACCAGGCCACATGCCCTCAATATGGGGAGGATGCTTTAGGGTCCCCCCCAAAGCACCTTGTCCCCCTGTTGATGGGGACAGGGGCCTCTTCCTGACAACCCTGGCCGGTGGTTATCGGGGTCTGTGGGTGGGGGGGCTTTTCAGAATATGAAAGCCCTCTTTAGCACCAGGGCCCCCAGATCCTGCTGCCCCCCATGTGAATGGATATTGGGTTCACCGTATCCCTATCCATTCACCAAAAAAAACAGTGAATTGTAAAAAAAATACAAGAGCCGGTTTTTAGTCTTCTCCCCAAGCCGTGTCTACCACCGCCATCTTCTCCAGGTGCTGTCTCTCTTGCTGGAGGAAAACGGCGGTGAGGAAGAACACAGCAATGGAGCAGTAGCCGGTGGCTGGAGTGACAGCAACAGGAGAAGACGGCAACAGAAGATTTCAGCAAGAGAGACAGCAGCAGAAGATGGCGGTGGGAGACACAGCTCGGGAAGAATATGGCTCAGAGCTATTTTACAATAAAGGACTTGTCAAAAAACGATGCTTGTATTTTTTTTGCATTTCACAGCTTTTTTTTGGTTAATGGGTAGGGGTACAATGTACCCGATACCCATTCACATAGGGGGTGCCAGGATCTGGGGGCCCCCTTGTTAAAGGGGGTTTCCAGATTCTGATAAGCCCCCATCCTCAGACCTGACAGCTGATGATTCATAAGTTGTTAAGAAGCGGCGGCCAGCTTTACGGCCCCTTGCTTAGCAACCAGCTATATACTATGAAAATAAAAAGCGCAAAGCTTACATCTTAATCAGCAGCATATGCTGACAATAGGTGAATGCCTAATAGCCAATGCCACATGAGCATGGTTGTTACCATAATATTAATGCCTCAAATGCAAAACATTATTGTATAGAATGAAAAGAATCAAACACTAGTAATTGTATTTTCAAAGTGTGATTGTGCTAAGCTCTGTAGCATAGTGGTATGACCTGCAATCTTCAAAGGTTCAAGCCATGGGTTTGAATCCCACCAATGGTATCATCTAATGAAAATGTGTGTTCTACTCAGCAACACAATTAACCAATGCACATCAGTTTGGTTGAGTCCATAATTTAAACTCTTCAAATGCATGCAATGGTATGTAAGTATTCAATAATATCATGGTGTGGAATTCCAAAAATCCGGCTATTCAAAAATCAATATAAAAAAACAGCGTGCGGTCCCCCCCCAGTCCATACCAGGCCCCTTGAGTCTGGTCTGGATTTTAAGTGGAACTCCATGCCAAAATATAAAAAAAGGCACGGGGTCCCCCCCTCCTTAACCGTACCAGGCCACATGCCCTCAAACACGCCATTTTCTTTTAATGGGGTTCCCCTTAAAATCCATACCAGATTCAAAGGGCCTGGTATGGATATGGGGGGGACCTTACGCCATTTTTTTTTATTTTGGCTTGGAGTTTGCCCTCAAGATCCTCAGAGCACAAGTCGCATGCCACAAGTCAGATCAGTTAAGATGATGATCCAACTTGGATGTGACTTGCATTCAAATTAGTGGGTTGAAATTCTGCCCGAGTCAGGTCAAAGTAGCGCAGGGAGCATTTTTAAAGATGGACCTACAAAATTCGGACAAGTTAAGACGGCTCTCATTGATTTTTAAATATCATGCAACTTGTGCTCTGGAAGTCGGAGCGCATGTTGGACCAGTGTGAACCGGTCCTTACGTGTGTGTTTGTGTGTGGGGTCAGGGGGCACAGTTTGCCATCTTTTCCTTGGGCAGTGTGTATATGCATGATCATTGCAATGATATGCACCTGTCAAACAGTTGCAGAAAAATTTGGTCTTTGGGTGTCGGGGGCACCTTTCCACCATAATCCTATAGAGGTACTCTTGATGAAAGCAAAAACTGGCCTTGCTGTAAAAAATTGCAATGATATGCACCTGTCATACAGGTGCAGAAAAATTACTCTTTGGGTGTCGGGGGTGAATTCCCACTGTAGCCCTACAGAAGTGCTGTTGATAAAGGCAAAAAAAAATTGCAATGATATGCACCTGTCAAACATGTGCTGAAAAATTGGTCTTTGGGTGTTAATTGTGCCCATGAAACCTATACCAAAAACATTCTTCTAGATGAAATGATTGAACACCCTCAAAGCTAGGCAGCCTCTAAGTCTTGCAGAGATTCCACATCCCCAAAAGACTTAAGTGATATCGGCATTAGGGGCTTCATAGCTGGTAATCCAGGACTGATTCATTTTTGTAAAAGTCAAATGGTCCACGGAGTCTGTGGACAGACGCATTCTATGATCAGTAACGAAACCTTGTGCAGCACTGAATGCCCGTTCTGAAAGCACGCTGGATGCAGGGCAACCCAACAACACAATAGCATATTGGGCAAGTTCTGGCCAGTGGTCTATTCCCATGACCCAGTAAGTCCGTGGATCATCAGCTAGAAAGCTCTCCATCTCTGTTTTGGCCCTGAGGTAATAGTCCACCATGTGATGCAGACGCTGCCGATAGGATGTGGAAGCTGACAGCCCTGGGCGGCGAGGACTAAAAAATTCCTAAATGCCTCACTTAGGCAGACGCCTTCTCCAATGCTCCTCTCTTGACCAACAGAAGACTCAAAACGATGTTTTCCACAACAGTGTAACCTACTGGAAGCCATTGCTTACAGATTGACATATGTCTTCCTCTTCTTCAAAGCCTATGAAAGTGCCAGAATCCTCCTCTTCATCCTCCTCCCCCTCTCCTCTTGTGTGTTCTGTGACATAGGAATGATGGTGTCTGGATAAAGTGGGCCTTGAGAAGAAAGGAAGTCCTCCTCCTCTTCCTCCTGCTGCTCTGCCTCCAGTGCCCTGTCCATAATGCCACACAGAGTCTGCTCCAGCAGGAACACAACAGGGATTGTGTCACTAATGCATGCACTGTTACTGCTTACCATCATTGTGGCCTCCTCAAATGGTAACAATACAGTGCATGCATCCTTAATGATCAGCTATTGGCATGGGGAAAAAAAGCCAAGGCGGTCTGAGCCTGTTGTCATGCTGTACTGGCACAGGTACTCATTGATGGCCCTCAGTTGCATGTATAGCTGCTGCAGCATTCCCAAAGTTGAGTTCCACCTGGTGGGCATGTCACAAATCAGGCGGTTTATGGGCAGGTGGAATTCCCGCTGAATTTCAGCCAACTGAGCACTGGCTGTGTATGACCGCCTGAAATGGCTACAGACTCTTCTGGCCTACTTTAGTACATCTTGCAAACCTGGGTACGTACTTAGGAAACGCTGCACCACCAAATTGAGGACATGTGCCAGGCATGGAACATGTGTCAACTTTCCCTGTCTAAGAGCGGACAGGAGGTTTGAGCCGTTATCGGACACTACCATTCCTGGCTCCAGCTTGCTTGGTGTGAACCACCTCTAGGCCTGTTCCTGCAGAGATGCAAGAATCTCTCCTCCAGTGTAGTTCCTGTCCCCTAAATGCACCAGCTGAAACACTGCATGGCACCTTTTAGCCTGACTCTGGGAATAGCCCTTTGAACGATTAGGGGGTAACTGATGTTCATAGGACAATTCTGCAGAGGAGGGCATGGAGGTGGTGGAAGAGGAGGAGGAGGATGAGGGGGTAGAGCTCACAGGTCTGGCATCACCACCATGTAAATGGAAAGTCGAGAAAAAAGCTGCACTCAAAGGACAAATAATATATGTGAATATGTGTGAAAAAAAAACGGAGCTGCCAGCACCTAGAAGTCTAGTATCTAACCTCAAAGCAACAAATAAAACAAAAAAGATGCAGCGCTAAGAATAAACTGTGGTTAATTGCTGGCCATCAGTGGGCATTAGAAAGCTTTAGTCAATCTAAAAATTGAAGGAGAAAAGGAAGCGCCATCTTGTGGCAAAAAAATACACTAACTAATAAAAATAGTATGGCAGAAACAAACCACGAAGGATGGAGGAAAAGAGACGTCAGACACCGCAACTGACTAAAAATTGGTACATTAGCCATACATGAAGGCTGCATTTTATAAACATTAAACTTAGTCCAATGAAGATAAAATACATATTCGTGTTTAAATAATTATAAAGAAAAAAGAACTTTTGCGCTAACCAGACAAATTAGATAAAATAAAATATTAGGTGCAGCTGCTAGTGTTAGTCAAAAAAATACAAAAGACCCTAATACAATACATATATAGTGACAAGCACGCATCCTGACACAGTGTGTATTATACAGTGTGTGTAATCCTTAGTGTTTTGAACCCTATAGGTGTGATATTGAATAATAAATATCCAAAATAATTTATGTGAAAAAACTTATTGAAAAATTTGTTATAGTTCCGCTAAATATTGAATTACCATGCTCCAAACAATATTGTGAAAATAATATAGTAAAAAATGTTGATATAGTGACACCAGCCACAATGTTGCTAAAAAAACTTTTGGTCAGCAACAATGTAGCATCCATTTATTACTCAAAATAATATTGTGAACATCATATGGTGAAATATAGTGGTATAGTGACACCAGCCACATTGTGACTCTTTGGTCAGCAACAATGTAGTATTCACTCCACACCTCAAAAATAGTGCTAGAAAAAATATTCTGTCAGTGAGAACTTCTTCCCCCTGAATATCCTGTGTAAGGATTTAAACAATAAAAAATATGTATTCAAACTTAGTCCTCATAGAAATATATATTATGCTGATGATGAAATAAATCTTCTACTGGAATACAGCGATGATCTTCCTATTCAGAAAATATAGTAGAAGAGGCCGCTTACCGGATCAGATGGATCTCTGGTTAGGGTGATCAAACAAGCTTGTTGCATTAGCCTGCCGGCTTCCCTGATTATCACCTGGATGTCAGTTGTAGAATCTTCATCCACTTTACCCAATCCACAGAACAGGTATCCTCTGTTTTTGGTATACAGGATTTCCACAACTCCAGAATGATTTTAAATCTTTTAATTATCCATAGTATAGCCAAACACCTCGGTGGGAACAAAGCGGGAGAAACTCCATAGTGCAGATGTGTATTTCAAAAAATGTATTCATTATTTAGTGAATCTATATTGCAAAGGGAGCTCCCTCCCACCGGGGGGTATGAACACGTGGGGCAGACGAATGATCTCTGAAGTCTCCCCTATAATTCCAGGACTTGTAAAAATTATCCCCAGGGTCACCTCTATAGTCCCACTGTCTCTGCTGTTGAAAGTTTCTGTTAGGGGGTCTGGGAGAATAATTTCCTCGAACATTATCCTTACGGGGCAGACCTTTTATAGTAGGTACCTTTTGAGAGGTCCTCTGGGAGGAACTCCCTTGGCGGGTTTGTTTGTCATTATTCCTAACAGATTTAGGCCTAACGCTAGGTTGACCACCTTGGCTAGTTTGAGCGGGAGCAATACCAGTCTTCACATTAGTTTGTGATGGGAGTGGTACAATTCTGTTGGAAAAAGGGACTGGAGGAGGCTGGGATGAGGAAGGCTGTTGAATAACTGTCCTCTCACCATCAGTGGGTTTATCTAAAGAAATCTGCCATTTGAAGACCACTTTGTTATATAATCGTGACTTTGCTGATTACTCTATTTTTTTTTTTTTAATTTCTAGGGTCAGTATCTTCTTTTTCAAGAAATTGTCGTAGTTGGTCAGATTTTTGTTTATAAACTTCTTGATCCTTAAATGGTAATAGTTTATCTCTAACCAAAGAGATCTCTTCATTCAAAGTTTTAAGTTTATCATGTTTTTTACCCAATAAAAAATCAAGAAATTTGATGCCAGTATCATTGAAATAGATAAACCAACCCTCTAAATCTGTTTCACCCTTTTGGGGGTTTACCTCCCATCTTAGACTACGGGGTACCATTTTTTGACAAACGTACTGTTCTAGGTATGCCACATCCCAGCTAGCATGTAGCTCAGATGTCAAAAGATTTTTTAGTCTGAGAAACAGACCACTAACTTCATCTGTCTGTTCTACCTTACCAAAAAAGACCCCCTCAGTGTTAATGCTGTGCTGAGATCTAAATTCAAAAATGTCCATAACGACCCTTCAGCTGCAACTTCCTGATAACTAATATGTAAATGGAAAGTCGAGAAAAAAGCTGCGCTCAAAGGGCAAATAATATATGCAAATATGTGTGAAAAAAACGGAGCTGCCAGCACCTAGAAGTCTAGTCTCTAACCTCAAAGCAACAAATAAAACAAAAAAGATGCAGCGCTAAGAATAAACTGTGGTGAAAAGAAAGTGACTAAGAAAGACTAAGGCATAGTCTCATAAATGTCAATTTGTGATAATTGATATACGTATAATCAGTAGGTCACATGCATAAATGTGATGGAGATAGTTGTCAGGACTTGGGCCTTATGCAGTTGCCCAGTCCTTGTCAGCTGAGTACTCATGGGCTGACATGAATTGTCACCTTTCAGTGGTGGACAAAAAGGTAGAGCCACAACACAAGTCTGATACCTCAGTAAAATGTGGATTACAGGGGGGTTGGGAGGTACAGGAAGAAGGCAGAGTAGCAGGACAAGGAGACGAAATGGCCATGCTGGCATTAACGGAGGAAGGTCTTCAGTCAAAAGGGACACTTTCTGTCCCGCTGACGGGAGAGGATGTGAAATTAAATCTCACTGAAAGAAGCTGTAGTAAGCGCACGGGAAAACTGCGGCTAATCTTTGCGGCCAGGTGGTTAGCGAAACAGTATGAACATTTGAAAGTGCAAAACACGTCCCTAAAAGAAGTTCTAGAAATAACCAAAGGTAACATCAGTACTTTAGAGGCTTCTATGTCAAATTCTGAGGCTATCCACCAGCAATTAGTACTAGAAAACAAAAGCTTACAGGAGGACGTTCATCAGTTGGGAAAGAGACTGAAGGATGCAGAAGGTGGGGTGAAACCATTATCTGTCAGCTGCCAGGAGCCATTGGATCAGTTTTCAGATAGAGAAGATAACAAGGTAACTGATTTGGGTAGGTCTGAATTCAGGGGGACATCCTCCACACCTAAGGTATGTATCAACAAGAATAAATCCCAGGAAGGTAAGAGCTCTTAAAAATTGCCCCTATATTTTGTAAGCCACAGGTAAAAACTACTAATCCAGAAAAGGCCATCACATATTCTAAGTCGTCTAAAACAAAGCCTTTTGTTAAGAGATGTTGTACCACTTTAACTAAGATAAAATGTCACTTATGTGGCCTAGTTGGCCACATGGCGAGATTCGGTCTATCCAGTTCCAGTCAAAAAGTCGGTAAGCATAATCCATATAGGACCACAAGATGTGATTTTGAAGTGTACTCTGCCACATGGCCTAGGTGTAGGAAGTATAGACCACCTGGGTCAGGGGTCCCATTCCAAACTCCTGAGAATGCGTCCATACAGGCTGAGAAGGTGCTATCGAAATGGGATGGATCTCTGAAAGAATTTCAACCTTACCAAACAGATGTTATGGGTTTAAGAAGTACAGGGTATTATAGAAAACATGCTGATATATGTGATGTCTAGAGGTCATCTTTAACCTAGCTAATTGTGTGAGTGTGTGTGGAGTATGCAATATATGTCGGGTTGTGTGACATTTGTTCTCAACTGCTGACAGCCCACCCAAATGACCCCCCTTCTTTCTCACCAGGTCTGTGAAAAGTACAACTAACTGTATTGACATGCAAATGATCTGAGCCAAGATAATTATCTGTACTAGTGAATTGAAAGATACATGTAATAAATTGGGTTTGTTTTTCAGGAAGACAGTACTGGAGAGGTTCTTTGTGGTGAGGTATTATGATCTGTTGATAAATGGTACTGCTAAAAGGTTTATTACGGATTGCTAATTTTTTTCAACCATGGTGAATACATTTTTTGGGGGGGAATTATTGGTATACCATAAAACAAAAAATCCACGTGATATTAATATGTATTAAGTAATGATAAGTTGAGCTCAACAAATTTCTTTGGTATTTTAAGAAAAAAGTGTACTGTTTATGTAATGTAATGTATATTTGTGTTTCATATGCTAATGTCATGTTACAAATATATAACCATTGATTCGTTGTTTCTAGGCGAAAAAAAAAAATGTTTATTACTAAATTTTATTGGTCTTTTTTTCCCTCAGATTCGAAAATTGGGTTTCATGGCTTTCAGAACAAAGAATATCACAGCCTCCATAGACATTTTTTTTTTCTTCCTGGTTTCAGCACCACGATCTAGTTGATGCTTCTATTTGTCAGCCCATTCAACTGTGTTTTTGACTACCTAAGTGTTGTATCTTCTGATCCAATTCTAGGAACTCAGTGGCTATGCTGACTTTTGTGTAGATCTGTCTAAGACTGCTTAACCCCCCTGCAGTTATTGTAATTAGTTACACACCGAGACAGAACTTTTCATCTAAGCTGATTGTACAGTCTCTGTATGAGGGGCAGTGGCCTGATGAGTTAGCATCACCGCTCAGTAAGACTTTGCCAAAACACGTTGCATACACTAATCCAAAGTGGTGGTCGAATGCCTGGATGGGCTGTACTAGTTTGGATTGTAAAAGGTGTTATGCTGTATGATCCCATCTACAGAAGTGCTGACTTGGTCTGTATATTTGGTGGCATCAATGGGCTTACTGACTAAGGATTCTATCTTGTTGCATTTGGGGGCTAAATTACCCACATGGGATCAGAGAAGATGGAAGCTGGAGGCAGGTTGATACTTCCCTCTGTCGGAAGCATGACCATGATGTCCCTTATAGGCCAGGTCAATACATGGTGGTGAGCGAAAAATGTTGGAAAGATAGTGTTCTGGATGGAGAGGTCATTGCTGGGAAGGAAGCACCTGGGTATTATTTGGGACATAGACGAGTTTGTTTCTGTGTCCTAAAGAATACCGATGTAACGTTAGTCATGGAACTAGAGGGTTCTTTGAACCTAACAATAGGTAGAGGTGCATTGTATACCCTGGGCATGGTCTCTGAAATCCAGGCACAGGGATGGAGTTGTGCGGGCATGCTGTATTCTCTTCAGTTAATACCCATAGGTGTCCTTCCTGTCCTAGACTCCTTGCGTACCTTAACTAGTGGTCTGTGTCCTGTATGACAGGAAGACCAGTGCCCCATAAGGTGTGCAGCCTCTATAAAGAAACAAGTGTACCTGGTGGCAGGTGGTTTTCAATCCGGGTATTCTGACTATTTCCCAGCCTTAGGTAAGCGAGGCTTAATGGAGACTGTCTTTGGAGCTGGAGGTGGGGCACTGGGTACCTTAAAACACTATGGAGGTGGAGATATTCAGGATCACATTGGGGGGGTCTTGTGCTACAAATCAGGGAAGGGGTTAGGAAAGAAAACTTGCTCTGTCCAGCATCACTTTGCAGGGACAGGCAGGTGGGGGTAGTATCCAGGTTGCCTATGAGTCCTAATAGATTGGTGGATGACTCAGTTCCAGGATCGTCAAAAATCTTACTTGCACTGTTCTCATCCCTAATGGCAGGGATGGAACATTGTGCAGATATCACGGTCAATCTGGGTACTATCCTATCAGACTCTACTGGGTTACACCTGGAGTCCATCTTGTTCTGATGGTTTGAGTATGGACAGCCTCAGATGACTGGTATTGCTATGGGAAAAGGCAAAAATGCTGGCACAGGAGGGGGTCATGTCTAATGCCGGGGTAGTGTCCCAACTGGTCCTAAACAAAGTTAAAAATACCTGAGACTGGAGACCAGGGTACTGGTGCTGGTTTCACATGTTTAATGATGCACTGTTTTCAGCATCAGGTTAAATGGTACTCAGCAGGCTACACTGCCTCGGGGAGTCTATGGTACACCTCCTCTGGCCCATGGCATGGATATAGCAGGAACACCGGGTGGTACCCCGATCACCCCTGAAGAAAGGTTTTATAGCAAACCTGACATTCCCTTACACCAACAGAAACTTCCTCTGGGATTTGGGGCTGAGTTAAAAACTTGGCTGATGGATTTCAGACAACAGGATGAAATATTAAATGTACTAAGAGATGCTGAAAAACAAGCCACCATACGACTCACCCATGATCAAAATAGATTGATCCAAGTATCCCACGCTTTAGACGCAGACGCTAAGATTTCCTGGTGGGAAAGTTTATTTGGGTACAGTCCTAAGGCTACAGCTTTCCTAAACATTTTGCTCCACCCTGTTGTCCTAACCTGTGCAGACTTATTGCTTTTCCTGATGCAGGTAATAATGTGCGTTACTATCAGGAGAATGAATGCCAAAGCTATGAGAATGTGTACCTCAACGAGGTATCTTCTCTCAAGGAACAGAAAGGCCACTAACTCAGAAACAAATCTCTGAGGAAGCCAGATCCAATCCAGACCAGTACATAGTTGTGCATTTAAGAGAGGACCCTAGAACTATATTTTTCTTGTTCTAGGCATAAGCCTCTTCAATTTTTAGTAATAAAGTGCAGTCAGGTTTACCTAAGTTCTAAAAGTTTTAATCATTTTTTATTTTTTATTTTTTTTTCTCCCTTTTGTTGTTAATATCTGTGTACCTGACCTGTAAAAATACTGTTAATGGGAGAGGAGTTTTTTTTTAAAGAAAAACATTTGTTTTTGTTTTTTTTTGTGTTTTATTTTTTTACTATTTTTTTTTTATTTATTATTTTTTTTCAACCAATGTATTCGTTTTTTTTAATACAGATTCAAGGCTCTTTAACAGTCTTGGTTGGAGCAGCGTTCAATCTGTAGTTTTTTCGTTTTTTTTTTGTGTTTTTCATTATTATTCCCACTATTTTTCCTGTTTATTTTCATTACTCACCTCTCTTTCATTCCTTTTCCTTCTTTTATATTATGCTCTCTAAGTTTTTTCTTTGGTTTCTATCATCTATCTTCTCAAGATAATATAACTAAGACATCAGTCATATCATTTTTTGTTAAAGACTTTGCCTGCCCACAAGTACCATATTTTAACTAAAGTATCCCTGGACATCCAGTTTTTATGTCTTAATGTAATTCCACCTCCCCTAGTCTACCTACTGCTTTAATCTGAGCCCTGTGAGCAGGTGTGGTGAACCCAGGGACCTGGCAATAACAGGCAGTGTTGACTATCCCTACCATCAAGGGCCATGGGTGATACTGGCTGTTGCTCAGACTCTGTCCCCTGTGGGGATCCTACTCTACTCATCCACATTACACCCTTTATGAGTATTTAGTCTTAATGGCCAACACTCCGCTCCTGTCCGGCATTCCTCCAATATCTGTACACTAACGTTCTCCTCTCTTTTTGTATTCATGCACGACTGTCTGGAGGCCAGCCCGACCCCAACCTGAAGAAGCAACGACAACAAAGTTATTTCTTGAGATAAATGTGTCACGAATAAGACTTTCCTGAAATTTCCTTCACCATGCTGAAAAGTGCTGTCTAAGTTACCGGACTAGACATGCCAGGATCCCGCCATCAATGTTGGAGTTCCGCTTTTCCAAGGCAGAGGGGCGATGAAACATTGCAGTACAGACACTCATGGTTTGGATGTGAAGTCTCAAAGGCACCAGGATTTCTTTGCTGTCTTAAGCCTACCTTAAGGAGTTCCGGTGTGTTCAAGAAAGGAAGAGGAGGCCGCAGTGGTGGTGGGAAAGGGTCGGGGCTTCTGGGCTGTTGTGGGTGGGTGCAAGATCATTGAAGGAGGACATAAGTTTAAGAATGAACTTCAGGGGGAAATGTGATGGAGATATTGAATTCCATAATTGAATCAAAGAGTATTGGCAGACCATAAGGCATTAATTCTTCAGGGGGCCATTAACATGCTTCCAGTACACTGGTGGGAATCAGGAAAGGTCCCCAGGTGTTAATTGAATCAACTCACCAGGGGGCCATTATAACGCTACTGTCGGGACTGTTTGGGCTGGGAGATCAAAGAAGATTGTTCATTAATTCATAGACTGTGAGGCACTGGAGGTTTTAATGTTCCAGCAAAATCTTACCATGAACTTTTGGATAGCTTCAGATGCGACCAATTAGAATTGGAGGCAACTATAAGCTAATTAGCAAAGAGGCTTCAAATGTAGCCAACCAGACTTTGAGACAACTCTGACCCAATCAATATGTTGCATCTGTTGATTGGTGAAGAATGCATATAAAAGAGAGAGAGAGCTAAATGTTTTTTCTCTGTCCAGCCCAAGACCATCTAGGGGATATGCTGTCTGAGTAATGTATACTGGTATCTCTTCCTGTTTCTTTCTAACCTTTTTGTATCCTAGGAATATTGTATAGCCTGTGTATGTCCATTGTAACCATTTCTGAGTTTGGCCTAGATTATCTTGGCAGCCTAAAGCATCACTGTACTTGTGGCATCACTTGAGATATATGATAAATTCTAATTATTCTAACTTTCTTTTCTGTGTAAATAAATGTAAATGTTTATCTTTTTTCCCTGCTATTGTTCATTTTTATTCTTATATAGACAAAGGTTTAATCACTTATATTTGTATCGTTAATCGCGTAAGTGAGGTATAAATATTTCCAAAACAAAATAAGGGTGAATAAATAGTAGTGACTATTAAGAAGGCTATAACAAAGCCTAAAAAAAAACCCAAATATGTGACAATTGGTGTGTGTGTGTGTGTGTATGTGTGTGTATATATGTATGTATATATATATATATATATATATATATATATATATATATATATATATATATATATATATATATATATATATATATATATATATATATATAAAACTGGAAGCATATACACCATGAAGCAAATAAACAAAAAATCCACTCGTGAGTAAAATACACTATTAATAAGATAAAGCAAAGGATAAGATAATCTCACAAAGTAATAGTCCAAAAAGGTGATCAAAATAAAGCAAACATCTGTGAAAGTACCAAGAAAACGAAGGGTATCTTCTGTGTCTCTTCATGGTGTATATGCTTCCAGTTTTATATATATACCAATTATCACATACTGTTTTTTTTTTTTTTTTGAGGCTTTGCTATAGCCTTTTTAATAGTCACTACTATTAATTCACCCTTATTTATGCATGTGACCTACTGTTTATACGTATATCAATTATCACAAATTGACATTTATGAGACTATGCCTTAGTCTTTCTTAGTCACTTTCTTTTTACCACAGTTTATTCTTAGCGCTGCATCTTTTTTGTTTTATTAATCATCATCAGCACCAGCTGTATGGAGATGTGGGGGCACAACAAGCTGCAGCACCGAGCCCTGTGCTGCATCATTTCGAGTTGCAAGCAGCGTTACCCAGTGTGCTGTGAACAAACTATATCATCCCTGCCCAAGCTTGCTGGACCATGTGTCAGCAGTAAGGTGGATTTTATGGCTGACTGCCTTGCACAATGATGCCAGAACACTCCCTTCCATGTGATGGTAGAGAGATGGAATGGCCTTACATGAAAAGTAGTAGCGACTGGGAACCTGCCATGGTACAGCACATTGTGCAAATTCACGGAAGGGGGCAGAATCCACCAGGCTAAAAAGCAGAAGTTGGAGAGCCAACAGGTTTGACAAGCTTGCATTAAGACACTGGGCATGTGGGAGGCAGGGACTTTATTTTTATTTTTTTTGCCGCAGCAGATGGGGTAGAGAAATTTGCCGACTACAGTCTACAGCTGGTGGTGTGCTTCTGTCAGATGTGCTGCTAGGACCTGGGACACCCTGTGCTATACCATCATCCCTGTCAGTGGAGGCTGCTGAGAGGTAATGGTATCACAGGGGCAGACTGAAGTGGGTAACGAGGAGGAGGAAGGACAGATTTGTGCCCCTTTTGTGTCGCTTTTAGGTGCTCTTGCCAAGGGGCTGAGTTGTTGGACATTAAATGCCTTGTTAAGCATGTGGTACCCAAATGGTTGGGGCTTTTGCCACGTTTGATGTACCTGAGACACAGTTTGCAGATAGAAACAGTGCGATTTGCTGCAGATGTGCTGAAAAAGGCCCAGACAGCTGACCTTTGGGGAGTGGGCTGGGAGATAACAGCTGCAGAATGTGATGGAATAGGGTGCCTGCTTTCTACTCTTTCTTGATGTTGGTCTCCTTAGGGTTGTGCCGCCTCACCTTCAGTTTCCTCCTCTGCTCTATCTGGCACCCAAGTCGCATCAGTGACCTCATCATCATCATCTCCATCTCCTCCACCATTACCACTGGAGACAACTTGGCAATACGCTGCGGCTTGGGGAACATGAATGCCAATTTGTCTACCAGTGTTCCTCCCTCTCTCTACACTCATGTTCCTGTCATCCTCAACCTCATAACCAACATTTGAATCAAGTAATGGCTGGGCATCATCAAGGAGCAATTAGCTGATGCTGTGGTCAAATAACTCAGCTGACTCCTCAATGGCTGATGTTGGAGCTATGGCAGGAATATATGTGGACAAAGAGGAAGGTTTATCCAATCTGGCAACTGCAGGGGACTGCACACTTGTCTCTGCTTGCATGGCAGAGATGAGGAAGGTTTAGTAAGCCAGTCCACCACCTCCTCTGCATGTTGTGGCTGGATAGCAAGGGCAAACTCACTAAACAGAGGAAATGATGCCCTGCCTGAGGACTGACCACCATGTCCACCTTTGCCTGTTGACACATTTGTTGCTGGTCCCCTTACAGTGCCAAGGCAATGTCTGCCTCTCCTTGTTGTCCTCCCATACATTATTGGGAGGAAGGGGGCAGTGCTTATAAGAGGTTTTTGGTGCACTTTAATTTGAGTACTAACACTACACAGACACACTCCACGGCTACACTATAATATATTGCACCAAACGTACAGTGACGCACAAAACTATATGGCTTTAAACTGGCAGTAATGCACACAGAACTATATGGCGTTAAACTGGGAGCAATGCACACAGAACTATATGGTGTTAAACTGGCAGTAACACCCAAAAAACGATATGGCGTTAAACTGGCAGTAACGCATGAAGAACTTTATAGCATTAAACTGGCAGTAATGCACACAGAAGTTAATGGTGTTAAACTGGCAGTAATGTACAAAACTATATGGCTTAAACTGGCAGTAGCGCACACAAAACTATATGGCGTTAAACTGGCAGTAATGCACGCAAAACTATATGGCATTAAACTGGCAGTAATGCACACAAAACGATATGGCTTAAAACTGGCAGTAACACACACAGAAGTAAATGGCGTTAAACTGGAAGTAACGCACACAGAACCATTTGGCGATAAACTGGCAGTAACGCACACAAAACTATATGGCATTAAAGTGGCAGTAACGCACGCAAAACTATATGGCATTAAACTGGCAGTAACATACACAAAACAATATGGTGTTAAAACTGGCAGTAATGCACTCAGAAGTAAATGGCATTAAACTGGCAGTAACGCACAAAACTATATGGCGTTAAATTGGCAGTAGCACACACAAAACAATATGGCATTAAACTGGCAGTAACGCACACAGAAGTAAATGACTAAACAATGGGTCAGCCTAGAAGAAGAAATAATAGGACTACAACTAATAGGGCGTACACACGGTTGGACTTTGTTCGGACATTCCGACAACAAAATCCTAGGATTTTTTCAGACGGATGTTGGCTCAAACTTGTCTTGCATACACACGGTCACACAAAGTTGTCGGAAAATCCGATCGTTCTGAACGCGGTGACGTAAAACACGTACGTCGGGACTATAAACGGGGCAGTGGCCAATAGCTTTCATCTCTTTATTTATTCTGAGCATGCGTGGCACTTTGTCCGTCGGATTTGTGTACACACGATCGGAATTTCCGACAACGGATTTTGTTGTCGGAAAATTTTATCTCCTGCTCTCCAACTTTGTGTGTCAGAAAATCCGATGGAAAATGTCCGATGGAGCCCACACACGGTCGGAATTTCCGACAACACGCTCCGATCGGACATTTTCCATCTGAAAATCCGACCGTGTGTACGGGGCATAAGGGTTCTCCCATGGATAAAACCCCAATTAAGACCAAAAAAAAGAATTAACAATTTTTGTAAACGCTACACTAAAAATATGGGATACTATAAAAAAAGGGGGGAATCTTTCTACAATGATCAGACCCATGACACCTTTGTCCTTCAATCCCGAATTTCTCACAGCTTTAGAAGTCACAAATTACTTAAAATGGAATATAATGGAGAACGTAAGGGCGGTAGAGGTCCTAGTGGACGGGAAATTACCAAAATTGCAGGATATGGGACCTGAATACAAAAATAAATGGTTACGATACCAACAGTTAAGGACATTCATGGAGTTAAAAATACCTAAGATAAATAGACCTTTAACTAAATTAGAAAAAATTTTAGTGGAGATAAAAGAACTAACTAAAAAATTATCAAAGATATATGATCTATTACTCCCTTCTGGCTCCCTTAGAGAGATAACTGGAATAAAGAAATGGGAAAAAGAAATGGGTAATCCTATATCAGAAGAAGAATGGGAAAAAATCTTTGAAATAATACACAAAACAACTATAGCAAATAAATATCAAGAGAGAAATTATAAGATTGCAATGAGATGGTATAGGAGCCCAGTAGCGTTAAATATAATTAATAAAGGAAATACAGAGATCTGTTGGAGATGTAAGACAGAGCGAGGGACAATGGACAATGTATGGTACGGATGTCAGGGGGTGAGAAGATTCTGGAATAAGTTATTTGAGATCTATCAGAAAGTGTCAGGAGTAGAAATGATTCCAAGTATGAAAATTTCATTATTTTCTCTTACATCAGACTCAATAAAGGTAATTAAAACAGATATCCTTCACCACATGACATCTGCAGCTAGAACACTAATAGTAAGAAAATTAAAAGAAACAAAGTATCCAACAATATCGGAATGGATCTGTGAAATGAACGAAGTTCAGTATATGGAAAAACAGATAAGAGAAGAAGGGTACATAATAAACCAAATGCCAGAAATATGGCAAAAATGGGATGAGTTTTGGTTCTCAAAAGGACTGATAGAATATGTATAAGGGGAGGGAACAGATAAAGGGTTTTTTTTTTTATTTTTTTTTTTTGGGAAAAGTGTATGAATGTATTAGGTGTATGGAAAGGTATTAGGGAGGGTAGGAATAATAGAATTAGGGAAGAAGAGTGATAGTGATTAAGATTATTTATTTATCTACTGTTATTCATATGAAGATATCATTATATGTATTTTTGAAAGTGATATGAAGTATGTTAATGTTTACTTTTTAAAAAAAAATGAATAAAGAGAAAATTGATGACAAACTGGCAGTAGCACACACAAAACTATATGGCGTTAAACTGGCAGTAACGCACACAAAACAATATGGCGTTAAACTGGTAGTAACGCACATAGAAGTAAATGGCATTAAACCGGTAGTAACACACACAGAACTATATGGCGTTAAACTGTCAGTAACGCACACAAAATGATATGGTGTTAAACTGGCAGTAACGCACGCAAAACTATATGGCTTTAAACTGGCAGTAACACACACACAGAAATAAATGGCGTTAAACTGGCAGTAACGCACACAGAAATAAATGGCATTAAACTGGCAGTAACGCACACAGAAATAAATGGCGTTAAACTGGCAGTAACGCACACAGAACTCTATGGCGTTAAACTGGCAGTAACACACATAAAACTATATGGCGTTAAACTGGCAGTAGTGCACACAAAACAATATGTCGTTAAACTGGCAGTAACGCACACAGAAGTAAATGATGTTAAACTGACAGTAATTCAATCAAATAGATGGTGTGCAACCGTCACTACACTGATGCTATCTGAACTGTCCCTACTCTAGCTATACACTAATGTAAAGATTACTGACACGGTCTCACTACACTGAAACTATATGAGCTGTCCCTACTCTACACTAATGTATGTATGAATGGCACGGTCTCACTACACTACAGTGAAACTATCTGAATGGTCCCTACTCTAGCTGCACACTATGCAAAGCTGAATGATGGTCCTCCTCACTACACTCACACTATCCCTAGACTGACACTAAACTAATATTCTACACTGACAATTGAAGCAAAATATCACAGTATAGCACACTAACTAACTAATAGCATTGAACAGAGCCCTGTTCTATCTCTCTCCAAGCCAAAATCACACTGAAAATGGCTGCCATACTTTATAACACTTTTATACTGTGGGGCAGGAATGAGCCATCATTAGATAAAGCAATGATGACAGTGTCCAATCATGACTCTGACAGTGCTCTGTGCCCTGATTGGCTGAAGCTTGCATTGCTTCAGCCAATCAGGGCTTGCAATGCACTGTTCAGCTCTGCAATGCATTGTGGTCGGTTCGTAGGAGCGAACAAATGGTCGAACGACCCATTTGTTTGGCTGTTCGCCAAATGACCGAACAATGAAAGTTCGGCCCGAACCTTTGCTCAGGCTGAACCGTTCGACCATTCCTACAAATGACTGTAAAAAGGCATGGAAAGCTGGGAATTGCCATGGGGGGGGGGGGGTATTTCATTTAAGAATTTAAAAAATACTGTATAGTGGGTAGGGATCTTTTTATGTTGCTTCAAAAGCAACATTGAAAAAACACATGCTTTAACCCTCTGCTATCTGGCCATTGTACACAAACAGCCAGATGGCTGTCCGCTGATGGTGAAAGGCTATTTTAAAACTATCTCCACTTTGCAAGGCTCATGCATGCCCTCTGTTACATGACTAAACAGGCTCTGTGATTGCTGTGTCCATTGGATCACATAGCAGTGTACAGGGCTAATGAAATTGACCTTGCACCATTTGATTACATTTGTGGTTGCTGTGATTGGTCATTGTAAACAAAGACTGCATGTGTGCTGATCAGCTATGAGAGACAACAAAGTATTCCTGACTGTGATTGCAGCAGTGGGTTTTTACAGTGCACCGGTGTCACCAGAGCCAGCCACAGGGTCCCTGATCCCTGGCAAAACTAGTCAAGGTGTCAGTAGACCAGAGGAGCCAACCAGTGTCCTTGATTGCTAGCCAAGCCAGTGTGTTCCTAATTGCTACAACACCAGGCACAGTGTCACCAGAGCAGTATAACCGAGCAAATGCATTCCTTATCATTAACCACATTGCAGTGTTTCTGACTACCACCACCAAACCAGTGTCATCACACCAGAGTAAGCAAGCAACAGTAATACCCATCAGTAGTCACACCAGTCCTGTTGTCACCAAACCAGTGTAAGCCAGCAACAGTGTTCCCGATCACAGCCACACCAGTGCCAGTGTCAACAGACCATTGGAGCCAGCAACAGTGTTCCTGATCACCACCACACCAGTCCTGTTTCAGCAGACTGGGGTAAGCCAAAAACAGTGTTACTGATTGCTAACCACACCAATCTCACCAGACCAGTGTAAACCATGCTAGTGTCACAAGATCAGTGCAGCCAACCACAGAGCTCCTGATCATTGTCACACCAGCACCAATGTTTACCAGACCAGAGCTTCCAACAACAGTGCTCCCGATTGCTAGCTATGCTTGTGTCAGTATCACCAGTCCTGAGTCCTGATTCCTGCAACATCAGTACAGTGCCACCAGTGCCAAAGTAAGCCATTGCCAGTCCTGATCGTCAGCCACACCATTAAAGTGTCATCTAGTACCTTTGTTACCCAGAACCACTGCTTAAAATGTCAACAAAAATTCACACTAGTGAGAAGGCCTTTTAAATTGGGAGTATGACTGATAAAAGCAGTGGGGAGGAGACCTCATGGTCAGTGTCATGTTTGAAGTGTGAAGCTTTGGAAAGCAATGACTCATTAATGGCTACCAATTCAAAGGATGCAGGGGGTTCCTGCTAAAACAGTAACAAGCACAATTTGTGCATAAACATGTTCCAGAGACACTTTTATGACTAATCTCTACTTTAGCAGATCCTTTCATACCCTCATTTACAACCCAACCTGGTATTTAGGTGGAAAATTTATCAGTACTGATCGCCGCACCCTTAAGGTCTTTTTAAATCTGACACCTCTGTATACCATCTACTTAATCTTATAAAAAGTTTTTATAAGAAGTTTTTCCATTTACCTTTATAAAAAGTTCTCTGTTTTTGCAGGCTGACAGGTAAGTGGGCTAGGAAATCAAAGACAAAACCAAAGATTTCCCAGCACACTTACCAGCTAGCCTGCAAAACAACCAAATTCATTCTGTTTAACAAGTTATATTGAAAACAGAGGGTTTTGTTTGCACAAATTTGAAAATATGTGCGTAAGCTGCAGTGCCCACGTCAAGGTTTCTCTATATGCTGCAGTCTCTATCATTTTCAGAGTCTCCTACATGGAAGCACATATAACAGTGGATAGATTAAGGACAGGTGTGCCTGGAGAGAGCCCACCCCACCATAAAGGCAGCTTTGATTTGGGCACTGCAGCTTACAAATATATTTGCAAATGTGGGCAAATACCCTCTGTTTTAAAGGTAAATTGTTAGACAGGGTCAATTTGGTTATTTTGCAGGCTGGCTGATAAATGCGCTGGGAAATCTTTTCTTTGTTAGGGATGTGCCCCTTTCATGTACACCTTACTTCTTCAAGGTCCCAGCAGTACTAATTCACAAAAGTTTTAGCAGAGATTGTTTTTTTAAAACATTCTGCATAATTGTCTTTTTTAAAATATTCTGCTAAAACCTTTGAAATTAGTACTGCTGGGTCCTTGAAGAAAGGGACATACCTCAAAAGCTTGTCCTGAAAAATTGTATGTTAGTACAAATAAAAGAATATCATGGACAGTACTCTTTTGTTCCATACACCTTGCAATGCTAATATAAAACCAAGGCGCACTAAAACATACCATCTTCTGTAAATCAATCTCAAACAATATATATCCTCAGCACTCTCACACTTGCATACTTCAACATACATCCTGCCAAATTCTTCTTCATACTAATTATTATTATTATTGTTATATATTATACGCAATTTATATAGTGCCAACAGTTTATGCAGCGCTTTACAATGTATAGGGGAGACAACACAATTACAGTACAGTTCAATACAAAAGGTACAGGAGGGCACTGCTCGTAGAGCTTACATTCTAAAGGGAGGGGGTGGTGGTACAAAATGTAATAGCTGCAGAGAATGATATGATGGGGGAGGCTCAGGGACAGTTGTTATGTGGGTGTGGGATAGGCTTCCCTGAATAAATGAGTTTTCAGGGATCTCCTAAAGGTAGACAGGGTAGGGGCTGATCGGACATACTGGGGCAGGGAGTTCCAGAGGATGGGAGAGGCTCTGGAGAAGTCCTGAAGGCGAGCATGGGAGGAGGTAACAAGGGAGCTAGAGAGCAGGAGGTCCTGGGAGGAGCGGAGGGGACGATTTGTTCGATACCTGCAGATGAGGTTGGTGATGTAGCTGGGGGCGATGTTGTGGATGGCCTTGTATGTTATGGTTAGCATTTTGAATTTTACACAGTTCGGTAGGGGAAGCCAGTGAAGAGATTGGAAGAGAGGGGCAGCAGTCAGGGATCGATTAGTGAGGTGTATTAGTTTAGCAGCAGCATTCATAATAGACTGAAGGGGGGATGGCCTGCTTAAGGGTAGGCCATTAAGGAGAGAGTTGTAGTAGTCAAGGCGGGAAATAATCAAGGAGTGAATAAGTTGCTTTGTGGTGTCATTAGTCAGGAAGGGTCAAATTCTGGAGATGTTGCAAAGCTTAAGGCGACAGGATTTAGCCAGTGATTGGATATGGGGGCTGAAGGAGAGGTCAGAGTCAAGCAGTACACCCAGGACCCTGGCATGTGAGGAGGGACCAATGATTGTGTTGTTGATATTAATGGTGAAGTCACGGGGGGGGGGGGGGGGACCGTGAAGGAGGAAATATAACAAGCTCAGATTTAGAAAGATTAAGTTTGAGGAAGTGGTGTGACATCCATACTGATATGTCATTCAGTAAGTTTGAGATCCGTGAGGAGATCGATGGGGTGAGTTGAGGAGTTGAGAGATAAATCTGGGTGTCATCGGCATAGAGGTGGTATTGGAAGCCATGGGAGGTTATCAACTGGTCCAGGGAAGAGGTATAGAGTGAGAATAGGAGAGGCCCAAGGACGGAGCCTTGGGGTACCTCAACAGAAAGAGGAAGGGGAGCGGAGGAGATGGAGTTGTAAGTGACACTGAAAGTGCGCTGAGATAGGTAGGAGGAGAACCAGGATAATGCAGAATCACGGAGGCCAAGGGAGTGTAATTTGCTGAGGAGGAGCAGGTGGTCAACTGTGTCAAAGGCAGCAGAGAGGTCTAAAAGTATGAGTATGGAGTAGTGGCCATTGGTTTTAGCAGTTAGTAGGTCATTGGTGAGTTTTAGTAGGGCAGTTTCAGTAGAATGTTGTGGGTGGAAGCCGGACTGTAAGGGGACGAGAAAGTTGTTGTCCATGAGGTAGCGCACACACATACTTACATACTTTACAACAAATCCTTTTTTTTTTACATTCATCACACCTTTTCCTCCATTTTTTTGTTCCTTTCATCTCCTTCTTTCTCCAACTTCTCTATTTTCGATGACAACACAAATGTAAAGCATTCCTTCATTATTTTCTTTAGCACTCTGTCAGGAACAGAGAGAAATAAAATAAATATAATAAGATTGGCAAAATAGCAGCACTCTGTCAGGATCAGGAAGACATAAAATAAATATAATAAGATTGGCAAAATAGCCACCTTAATAATCAATGCTTTCCCTTCAAATGTTAAGGTCCTTAGTTACCAAAAGTTTATTTTTTCCTTATTTTTCCATACATCTCTTAGCTCTCTCTCCCATAGAGTTAGGACTGCAGCATATAGAGGAACCTTGACATGGGCGCTGCAGCTTACGCATATATTTTCAAATTTGTGCAAACAAAACCCTCTGTTTTCAATGTAACTTGTTAAACAGGATTAATTTGGTTGTTTTGCAGGCTAGCTGGTAAGTGTGCTGGGAAATCTTTGGTTTTGTCTTTAATTTTCCAGCACACTTACCAGTCAGCCTGCAAAAGCAGAGAACTTTTTATAAAGGTAAATGGAAAAACTTCTTATAAAAACTCTTTATAAGATTAAGTAGATGGTATACTATTATTATTATTAAATCCTGCACCCAATATTTTTATACATCCCTTACTCACTTTCCACCCACATTCCTCCACATGACTGCATTCACCAAAAAAAAATGTGCTTTCATTGTTTACCATCTTTATTCCAAACCCACTTACAGAACAATAACTATCAATTAACAACTTCACCCTTCTCAAACCAGCTTTACTTTTACAAATAACAGTCACATCATCTATGTAACTAATCACACTTAAACTTCTCCCTCTATTCCCAAGCACTTCTACCCCTCTCCCAAATGTATCATTTGCAAGCATCCACAACAGTGGCTCAATTGCGCACAAAAACAGGACAGAGGAGAGGGAACACCTACACCTATACACACTTCTTAGCATCCCTTCAGGCACTCCCATTTTCTTCAATACCTTAAAAATGAAATCTGGCAAAGCCCTGTGATATGATTTTTCAAAATTCACTGGCAATACTGAAACCACTTAAATAAAAATGTATTAATGCCTTGTGATCTGCTATGTGCTTCCTATGAAAAGCAGCTGATACCTGTGCACACTTTCATATGTGCCTTCAAATTGTCAGTTATCTGTTTTTTTGTGCAGCGCTATTTTACTCAAATACCATTTAAGAAATACTATTAAAAAATAATAAATCATAAAAATAAAAATAATTGCTGAAATGTCCTTTCAATTCAGTCTTTCAGCCCTTTTCAACAATAATGTTTTTTCGTCAGTGTGATTGTTAGTCCCTCTAATGCACTCCTTTTATGTTTTAGGTGTACTCTCATCTGAGTTCTTTGACCCTACAGCAATGTATGGTCAGATAAAGCTTTGGTAAGGAGCCCCTCTTTTATAAACTGATCGATCAAACATATCTCTTTGCTTTGTGATCCTTCAAACTTCTTCTATCCTCCGCTCAAAGTACATGTAAAAAAATGAAAACCATATACTGCCTTACTTTTGAATACCTAATCTTATTGTGCAAGTGCTACTCACATCATTTTAAAATGACTGTGCTTTATTATTAAAAATCTTTAGTATCACCTATGCCATCTTCATCAAATGTGCCCTCATTTGGTCTCTTGTGTATATATACTGTATATATCTCTATATATAGAGATATATTCTTTTCTGTATTCCTCCAAATCACATTGATTGACAGATGGTAAATTGGTAGCCTCCCTTTAAATCCTTCTCCTCTTGTCATTTAGCTCAGCAGCTGTGCAAAGAAAGTGTCTTATCCTCAACAAACCATTACACAATAAGCATTTATGCAGACTATTACTCACAAGTAGGGATGAGCCGAACACCCCCCGATTCCGTTCGCACCAGAACCTGTGAACGGACCGAAAATTTGCACGAACGTTAGAACCCCATTGACGTCTATGGGACTCGAACGTTCGAAATCAAAAGTGCTCATTTTAAAGGCTAATTTGCATGGTATTGTCCTAAAAAAGGTTTGGGGACCCGGGTCCTACCCCAGGGGACATGTATCAATGCAAAAAAAACTTTTAAAAACGGCCGTTTTTTCGGGAGCAGTGATTTTAATGATGCTTAAAGTAAAAAAAAAAAAAAAAGTGAAATATTCCTTTAAATATCGTACCTGGGGTGTGTCTATAGTATGCCTGTAAAGTGGCACGTGTTTCCCGTGTTTAGAACAGTCCCTGCACAAAATGTCATTTTTAAAGGAAAAAATCTCATTTAAAACTGCTTGCGGGTTTAATGTAAAGTCGGGTCCTGGCAATATGGATGAGAGACAAACGGCATGGGTACCCCCCAGTCCACTACCAGGCCCTTTGGGTCTTGTATGGATATTAAGGGGAACCCCGCACCCAAATTAAAATAAGGAAAGGTGTGGGGCCACCAGGCCCTATATACTCTGAACAGCAGTATACAGGTGGTGCAAACAAGACAGGGACTGTAGGTTTGTTGTTAAGTAGAATCTGTTTGTAATTTTTAACAGGTACATTTTTAACGTGTTTAGCTCCAGCCAAAAAATCTTTTTTAAGCTTTTTGGAAAACATAGGGAAGGGTTATCACCCCTGTGACATTTGTTTTGCTGTCTTTCCTCCTCTTCAGAAGATTTCACCTCACTTTTTGTCCCAATGACAAATGTTTTTTGAAAATTTGGGTTTTTTTGTGGAACAAGGATTGGAAAGCATCAGTGGAAAGGAGAAATGTTTTTCCCATATTAACTCTTACAGCAGAGAATTTCCCTTCCTAGGGGTAGATTTCATCTCACTTCCTGTTGTCTCCTTCCGTTTGCAAGTAGGAGTCGTTTGTAAGTTAGATGTTTGAAAGTAGGGGCCTGCCCTATATACTCAGCAGAAATTTGGGCCTTAGGTGTTGTTGTGGCCACAACACTGTAAGCCCTCACAGGGCACTGCTGTGAAATATTAGATCAAGAATTGTAATTACATGCCCCTGTTGAACAAGGGCAGAAAAATTGGGCCTTTGGTGGTGGTGGTGGTGGTGCTGGTGCCACAACACTGTAAGTCCTCACTCGCTCTTGGTGGGTGCAGAAATGGGCCCTGCTGTAAAATATTAGATCAAGAATTGTAATTACATGCCCCTGTTGAACAAGGGCAGAAAAATTGGGCCTTTGGTGGTGGTGGTGCCACAACACTGTAAGTCCTCACTCGCTCTTGGTGGGTGCAGAAATGGGCCCTGCTGTGAAATATTAGACCAAGAATTGTAATTACATGCCCCTGTTGAACAAGGGCAGAAAAATTGGGCCTTTGTTGGTGGTGGTGCTGGTGCCACAACACTGTAAGTCCTCACTCGCTCTTGGTGGGTGCAGAAATGGGCCCTGCTGTGAAATATTAGATCAAGAATTGTAATTACATGCCCCTGTTGAACAGGGGCTGAAAAATTAGGCCTTAGGCACTGGTGCTGGTGCCACAACACTGCAACCCCCTCACAGATACTCTAGTTGGAACGCAGAAATGAGCCCTGCTGCAAAGTATTGCATCAAAAATTGTAATAACACGCCCCTGTTAAACAGGGGCTGAAAAATTGGGCCTTAGGCACTGGTGCTGGTGCCACAACACTGCAACCCCTCATAGATACTCTAGTTGGAACGCAGAAATGAGCCCTGCTGCAAAGTATTGCATCAAAAATTGTAATTACACGCCCCTGTTAAACAGGGGCTGAAAAATTGGGCCTTAGGCACTGGTGCTGGTGCTACAACACTGAAACCCCTCACAGATATTCTAGTTGTAATGCAGAAACGAGCCCTGCTGCAAAGTATTGCATCAAAAATTGTAATTACATGCCCCTGTTAAACAGGGGCTGAAAAATTGGGCCTTAGGCACTGGTGGTGGCGCCCAGAACCAAAAATGTTCTTACAAGCTATCAGCGTGATGATTGAGGAGGAAGAGGATAATTACTCAGGAATAGTCACTCAGCATCAGCATAGGCAGTCTTTGAAGGGATCTAAGATTTCAAAAAAAATTATACGGTTACATCAGCATCAGGTGCTTGGTAGCTGGTGGTGATCCAAGACTCATTCATTTTTATGAAGGTCAGTCGATCGACCGAGTCGGTGGACAGACGCACCCTGTGATTGGTTACAAAGCCTCCAGCAGCACTGAATGTGCGTTCTGAAAGAACGCTGGATGCAGGACAGGCCAGTAGCTCAATTGCATACTGTGCAAGCTCTGGCCAGTGATCCATCCTCAAGATCCAGTAACCCAGAGGATTTTCGGTGGGAAAGGGGTCCAAGTCAGATCTTGCCCCTAGGTATTCCTGCACCATGTAAAACAGATGCTGGCGATGGTTGCTGGAACCGATCATAACTTGGGGCTGCGGACTAAAAAATTGTCTGAACGCATCGGTCAGACGACCACCTTCTCCACCGCTCCTTCTTTGACTGACCGAAGCCTCAGCAACACGTTGTCCAGAAACAGGAGTTTGTAACCTCCCAGTCTCTGGGAACGCGTTGCACAGACCTTTCTGCAAAGGCCTCCCGAAGTTGTTTCATCCTCTGCTCCCTCTGCGATGGCAAGATAAGGTCCGCAACCTTACCCTTGTAACGTGGATCAAGGAGGGTTGCCAGCCAGTATTGGTCCATCTCCTTGATACCAGGAATACGAGGATCCTTACGCAGGCTTTGCAGGATCAGGGAGGCCATGCAGCGTAGGTTTTTCTGAGGCATTCAGTCCGAAATCCTCTGGGTCACTAAGGATGACATGGTCAGCAGCCACCTCCTCCCAGCCACTTACAAGTCCATGTGTATCTTGGGACTGATCCCTTAAAGACTGCTGCTGATGCTGAGTGCCAGGCTCCACCTCCATACTGACACAATCTTCCTCCTCCTCCTCCTCCTCCTCCTCTTCCTGTGTGATCGGTGGGCACGCAGGAACACTGTCTGGATAAAGGAGGCCTTGAGAGCTAAGGAAGTCCTCCTCTTCCTGCCTGTGTTCTGCCTCAAGTGCCCTGTCCATTATTCCACACAGCGTGTGCTCCAACAGGTGGACAAGGGGGACAGTGTCACTGATGCATGCACTGTCACTGCTCACCATCCTCGTGGCCTCCTCAAATGGTGACAGGACAGTGCATGCATCCCTGATCATGGCCCACTGGCGTGGGAAAAAAAAACAAGCTCCCCTGACCCTGTCCTGGTGCCATAGTCGCACAGGTACTCATTGATGGCCCTCTGCTGCGTGTGCAGCCACTGCAGCATGGCCAACGTTGAGTTCCACCTGGTGTGCATGCCTTGTGATCTGCTATGTGCTTCCTATGAAAAGCAGCTGATACCTGTGCACACTTTCATATGTGCCTTCAAATTGTCAGTTATCTGTTTTTTTGTGCAGCGCTATTTTACTCAAATACCATTTAAGAAATACTATTAAAAAATAATAAATCATAAAAATAAAAATAATTGCTGAAATGTCCTTTCAATTCAGTCTTTCAGCCCTTTTCAACAATAATGTTTTTTTGTCAGTGTGATTGTTAGTCCCTCTAATGCACTCCTTTTATGTTTTAGGTGTACTCTCATCTGAGTTCTTTGACCCTACAGCAATGTATGGTCAGATAAAGCTTCGGTAAGGAGCCCCTCTTTTATAAACTGATCGATCAAACATATCTCTTTGCTTTGTGATCCTTCAAACTTCTTCTATCCTCCGCTCAAAGTACATGTAAAAAAATGAAAACCATATACTGCCTTACTTTTGAATACCTAATCTTATTGTGCAAGTGCTACTCACATCATTTTAAAATGACTGTGCTTTATTATTAAAAATCTTTAGTATCACCTATGCCATCTTCATCAAATGTGCCCTCATTTGGTCTCTTGTGTATATATACTGTATATATCTCTATATATAGAGATATATTCTTTTCTGTATTCCTCCAAATCACATTGATTGACAGATGGTAAATTGGTAGCCTCCCTTTAAATCCTTCTCCTCTTGTCATTTAGCTCAGCAGCTGTGCAAAGAAAGTGTCTTATCCTCAACAAACCATTACACAATAAGCATTTATGCAGACTATTACTCACAAGTAGGGATGAGCCGAACACCCCCCGATTCCGTTCGCACCAGAACCTGTGAACGGACCGAAAATTTGCACGAACGTTAGAACCCCATTGACGTCTATGGGACTCGAACGTTCGAAATCAAAAGTGCTCATTTTAAAGGCTAATTTGCATGGTATTGTCCTAAAAAAGGTTTGGGGACCCGGGTCCTACCCCAGGGGACATGTATCAATGCAAAAAAAACTTTTAAAAACGGCCGTTTTTTCGGGAGCAGTGATTTTAATGATGCTTAAAGTAAAAAAAAAAAAAAAAAAGTGAAATATTCCTTTAAATATCGTACCTGGGGTGTGTCTATAGTATGCCTGTAAAGTGGCACGTGTTTCCCGTGTTTAGAACAGTCCCTGCACAAAATGTCATTTTTAAAGGAAAAAATCTCATTTAAAACTGCTTGCGGGTTTAATGTAAAGTCGGGTCCTGGCAATATGGATGAGAGACAAACGGCATGGGTACCCCCCAGTCCACTACCAGGCCCTTTGGGTCTTGTATGGCTATTAAGGGGAACCCCGCACCCAAATTAAAATAAGGAAAGGTGTGGGGCCACCAGGCCCTATATACTCTGAACAGCAGTATACAGGTGGTGCAAACAAGACAGGGACTGTAGGTTTGTTGTTAAGTAGAATCTGTTTGTAATTTTTAACAGGTACATTTTTAACGTGTTTAGCTCCAGCCAAAAAATCTTTTTTAAGCTTTTTGGAAAACATAGGGAAGGGTTATCACCCCTGTGACATTTGTTTTGCTGTCTTTCCTCCTCTTCAGAAGATTTCACCTCACTTTTTGTCCCAATGACAAATGTTTTTTGAAAATTTGGGTTTTTTTGTGGAACAAGGATTGGAAAGCATCAGTGGAAAGGAGAAATGTTTTTCCCATATTAACTCTTACAGCAGAGAATTTCCCTTCCTAGGGGTAGATTTCATCTCACTTCCTGTTGTCTCCTTCCGTTTGCAAGTAGGAGTCGTTTGTAAGTTAGATGTTTGAAAGTAGGGGCCTGCCCTATATACCCAGCAGAAATTTGGGCCTTAGGTGTTGTTGTGGCCACAACACTGTAAGCCCTCACAGGGCACTGCTGTGAAATATTAGATCAAGAATTGTAATTACATGCCCCTGTTGAACAAGGGCAGAAAAATTGGGCCTTTGGTGGTGGTGGTGGTGGTGCTGGTGCCACAACACTGTAAGTCCTCACTCGCTCTTGGTGGGTGCAGAAATGGGCCCTGCTGTAAAATATTAGATCAAGAATTGTAATTACATGCCCCTGTTGAACAAGGGCAGAAAAATTGGGCCTTTGGTGGTGGTGGTGCCACAACACTGTAAGTCCTCACTCGCTCTTGGTGGGTGCAGAAATGGGCCCTGCTGTGAAATATTAGATCAAGAATTGTAATTACATGCCCCTGTTGAACAAGGGCAGAAAAATTGGGCCTTTGTTGGTGGTGGTGCTGGTGCCACAACACTGTAAGTCCTCACTCGCTCTTGGTGGGTGCAGAAATGGGCCCTGGTGTGAAATATTAGATCAAGAATTGTAATTACATGCCCCTGTTGAACAGGGGCTGAAAAATTAGGCCTTAGGCACTGGTGCTGGTGCCACAACACTGCAACCCCCTCACAGATACTCTAGTTGGAACGCAGAAATGAGCCCTGCTGCAAAGTATTGCATCAAAAATTGTAATAACACGCCCCTGTTAAACAGGGGCTGAAAAATTGGGCCTTAGGCACTGGTGCTGGTGCCACAACACTGCAACCCCTCATAGATACTCTAGTTGGAACGCAGAAATGAGCCCTGCTGCAAAGTATTGCATCAAAAATTGTAATTACACGCCCCTGTTAAACAGGGGCTGAAAAATTGGGCCTTAGGCACTGGTGCTGGTGCTACAACACTGAAACCCCTCACAGATATTCTAGTTGTAATGCAGAAACGAGCCCTGCTGCAAAGTATTGCATCAAAAATTGTAATTACATGCCCCTGTTAAACAGGGGCTGAAAAATTGGGCCTTAGGCACTGGTGGTGGCGCCCAGAACCAAAAATGTTCTTACAAGCTATCAGCGTGATGATTGAGGAGGAAGAGGATAATTACTCAGGAATAGTCACTCAGCATCAGCATAGGCAGTCTTTGAAGGGATCTAAGATTTCAAAAAAAATTATACGGTTACATCAGCATCAGGTGCTTGGTAGCTGGTGGTGATCCAAGACTCATTCATTTTTATGAAGGTCAGTCGATCGACCGAGTCGGTGGACAGACGCACCCTGTGATTGGTTACAAAGCCTCCAGCAGCACTGAATGTGCGTTCTGAAAGAACGCTGGATGCAGGACAGGCCAGTAGCTCAATTGCATACTGTGCAAGCTCTGGCCAGTGATCCATCCTCAAGATCCAGTAACCCAGAGGATTTTCGGTGGGAAAGGGGTCCAAGTCAGATCTTGCCCCTAGGTATTCCTGCACCATGTAAAACAGATGCTGGCGATGGTTGCTGGAACCGATCATAACTTGGGGCTGCGGACTAAAAAATTGTCTGAACGCATCGGTCAGACGGCCACCTTCTCCACCGCTCCTTCTTTGACTGACCGAAGCCTCAGCAACACGTTGTCCAGAAACAGGAGTTTGTAACCTCCCAGTCTCTGGGAACGCGTTGCACAGACCTTTCTGCAAAGGCCTCCCGAAGTTGTTTCATCCTCTGCTCCCTCTGCGATGGCAAGATAAGGTCCGCAACCTTACCCTTGTAACGTGGATCAAGGAGGGTTGCCAGCCAGTATTGGTCCATCTCCTTGATACCAGGAATACGAGGATCCTTACGCAGGCTTTGCAGGATCAGGGAGGCCATGCAGCGTAGGTTTTTCTGAGGCATTCAGTCCGAAATCCTCTGGGTCACTAAGAATGACATGGTCAGCAGCCACCTCCTCCCAGCCACTTACAAGTCCATGTGTATCTTGGGACTGATCCCTTAAAGACTGCTGCTGATGCTGAGTGCCAGGCTCCACCTCCATACTGACACAATCTTCCTCCTCCTCCTCCTCCTCCTCCTCTTCCTGTGTGATCAGTGGGCACGCAGGAACACTGTCTGGATAAAGGAGGCCTTGAGAGCTAAGGAAGTCCTCCTCTTCCTGCCTGTGTTCTGCCTCAAGTGCCCTGTCCATTATTCCACACAGCGTGTGCTCCAACAGGTGGACAAGGGGGACAGTGTCACTGATGCATGCACTGTCACTGCTCACCATCCTCGTGGCCTCCTCAAATGGTGACAGGACAGTGCATGCATCCCTGATCATGGCCCACTGGCGTGGGGAAAAAAAAACAAGCTCCCCTGACCCTGTCCTGGTGCCATAGTCGCACAGGTACTCATTGATGGCCCTCTGCTGCGTGTGCAGCCACTGCAGCATGGCCAACGTTGAGTTCCACCTGGTGGGCATGTCACAGATTAGGCGGTTCTTGGGCAGGTTAAACTCCTTTTGGAGGTCCGTCAGCCGAGCACTGGCATTATATGACCGGCGGAAATGCACACAGACTTTCCTGGCCTGCCTCAGGACATCCTGTAAGCCCGGGTACCTGCCCAAAAACCGCTGCACCACCAAGTTAAGGACGTGAGCCAAACAGGGCACATGGGTCATTTGTCCCTGTCGAAGGGCAGAGAGGAGGTTGGTGCCATTGTCGCAAACCACCATTCCTGCCTTAAGTTGGTGTGGCATCAACCACCTCTGAACCTGCCCCTGCAGAGCTGACAGAACCTCTGCCCCAGTGTGGCTCCTGTCCCCCAAGCACACCAGCTCAAGAACCGCATGGCATCTTTTGGCCTGCATACTTGCGTAGCCCCTTGAACGGCTACGGAGCACCGCTGGTTCCGAGGAAAAAGCACAGTAAGAGGCCATGGAGGAAGAAGAAGAGGAGGGGGTGGAGGAGAGAGGTGTGTCACAATCATTAGCATTTTGGAGGCGTAGTGGCAGAACAACCTCCAACACTACTGCACCTTGTCCTGCATCCTTCCCAGCTGCCAGCAGAGTCACCCAATGCGCCTTGAAACTTAGGTAATTTCCCTGTCCATGCCTGCTTGACCATGAGTCAGCGGTAATATGCACCTTATCTACTAGCAATTTTGCCAAGCTAGCATTCAACTACTGGGCATGTGGATGGCTGGGAGCAAACTTCTTTCGGCGGTGCAGCAACTGGGGCAGGGAAATTTGCCTGGTACAATCTGACGTTGGTGTACCAAAAGCAGATTGCCCACAAGTACTTGGCTGTGACACACCTAATTCTACACCTTCATTCCTCTCAGTGCAGGTCTCAGAGAGGACTGAAGGTATAGTGGGGTTGGAGATCTCAGCTGATGAGGAGCAAGGAGAGGTCCTCTCTGTTCTTTGATGTGGATCTTTTAGATACGCTTGCCAACGAACTGCATGGCAGGTCAACATATGTCTGGTCAAGCATGTGGTACCCAAGCGGGAGATGTTTTGGCCATGCGAGATACGCTTGAGACATATGTTGCAAATAGCAGCGGTGCGATCTGATGCACTCGTCTCAAAAAAGGCCCACACCAAAGAACTTTTTTAATAACGCGCAGAGACTGCAGCGCCCTGCAAATGTGGAGCTTTGGGGTGTGATGCAGTCAAGGTGCTGCCCTTAGGCTGGCCCCTGGAGGGCAGCCTGCCTCGTTGGTGATGTGCCTCCTCCTCCTCCTCTCTCCTATCAGGTATCCCACGTTGACTCAGGACCTCATCATCCCCTCCCTCCTCATCACTGGAGCAAACCTGGCAGTATGCTGCAGCAGGGGGAGCATGACTGCCAGATTGCTGTCCTTCTTGGGCACTCCCTCTGTCCGTGCTCACGTTACTGCCTTCATCGAGCTCAGTATCATCATCAGAGCCTTCCAAACGCTGGGCATCCTCCTGGAGCATGTACCCAACACTGTGGTCAAACAGTTCTAGGGACTCCTCAGGAGGACATGGTGGGGCTAGGGAAGGAGTCACTGATGACATTGAGCCAAGGGAAGAGGCCGCTGCTTTGCCAGACAAAGTACCCTGGGCATGGGTGAGAGAGGATGAGGAGGATGAGGATGGCTTGGTCATCCACTCGACCAAGTCTTCCGCATGTTGCGGCACAACACAGCCAGCTGCCGAAAAAAAAGGCCAAGCGTGTCCCACGGCCACGTGCCGATGAGGATGCACCGTCTCCACGACCAGCACTAGACACAGAGCCTGCTTGCCCTCTCTTATAGGCTTGTGACTGTCTGCCTCTCCTTGGCCTTCCAGACATACTAGGCCTGTAGCTGCACTAAGCTGGGATATATATATATATATATATATATATATATGTACTGATACTGCAGCTAGCAAAATCAACTGCCTGCCTGTAGTATGAGAACACCACCAACCTTCTACAGGTAGCTTTAGCTGAACACTGTGCAGAGCTCGCAAAAAACTAACTTGTAGCTTTTTTAGCTGCCTGCGGTAGTGTTAGGATCAGGAAAACACCACCAACCTTCTACAGGTAGCTTTAGCTGAACACTGTGCAGAGCTCACAAAAAACTAACTTGTAGGTTTAGCTGAACACTGTGAGCAGGACGCACCACACTAACTTCTAGGTTTAGCTGAACACTGTGAGGTGGACGCACCGCACTAACTTCTAGGTTTAGCTGAACACTGTGAGCAGGACGCACCGCACTAACTTGTAGGTTTAGCTGAACACTGTAAGGTGGACGCACCACACTAACTTGTAGTTTTAGCTGAACACTGTGAGCAGGACGCACCGCACTAACTTCTAGGTTTAGCTGAACACTGTGAGGTGGACGCACCGCACTAACTTTTAGGTTTAGCTTAACACTGTGAGCAGGACGCACCGCACTAACTTGTAGGTTTAGCTGAACACTGTGAGGTGGACGCACCACATTAACTTGTAGTTTTAGCTGAACACTGTGAGCAGGACGCACCGCACTAACTTCTAGGTTTAGCTGAACACTGTGAGGTGGACGCACCACACTAACTTGTAGTTTTAGCTGAACACTGTGAGCAGGACGCACTGCACTAACTTGTAGCTTTAGATGAACACTGTGCAGAGGTCTCACTACACTAACTTGTAGGTTTAGCTGAACACTGTGAGCAGGACGCACAGCACTAACTTGTAGTTTTAGCTGAACTCTGTGAGCAGGACGCACCGCACTAACTTCTAGGTTTAGCTGAACACTGTGAGCAGGACGCACTGCACTAACTTATAGTTTTAGCTGAACACTGTGAGCAGGACGCACCGCACTAACTTGTAGGTTTAGCTGAACACTGTGAGCAGGACGCACCGCACTAACTTCTAGGTTTAGCTGAACACTGTGAGCAGGACGCACAGCACTAACTTGTAGTTTTAGCTGAACACTGTGAGCAGGATGCACTGCACTAACTTGTAGCTTTAGATGAACACTGTGCAGAGGTCTCACTACACTAAGTTGTAGGTTTAGCTGAACACTGTGAGCAGGACGCACCGCACTAACTTCTAGGTTTAGCTGAACTCTGTGAGGTGGACGCACCGCACTAACTTGTAGTTTTAGCTGAACACTGTGAGCAGGATGCACTGCACTAACTTGTAGTTTTAGATGAACACTGTGCAGAGGTCTCACTACACTAACTTGTAGTTTTAGCTGAACACTGTGAGCAGGACGCACTGCACTAACTGTAAATAGTCTAGCTGCCTGACTGTGGTACTAATAGGATCAAAAGAACACCAGCAATTTTCTTCAGGTAGCTGTAAATACTGTAACAAGACAAGCCTGCCTGTCAGTAAGAAGATAACAGGAACAGATCTAGCTGAACACTGTGAGCAGGACGCACTGCACTAACTTGTAGATTTAGATGAACACTGTGCAGAGGTCTCACTACACTAACTTGTAGGTTTAGCTGAACACTGTGAGCAGGACGCACAGCACTAACTTGTAGTTTTAGCTGAACACTGTGAGCAGGACGCACCGCACTAACTTCTAGGTTTAGCTGAACACTGTGAGGTGGACGCACTGCACTAACTTGTAGTTTTAGCTGAACACTGTGAGCAGGACGCACCACACTAACTTGTAGGTTTAGCTGAACACTGTGAGGTGGACGCACCACACTAACTTGTAGTTTTAGCTGAACACTGTGAGCAGGATGCACTGCACTAACTTGTAGCTTTAGATGAACACTGTGCAGAGGTCTCACTACACTAACTTGTAGGTTTAGCTGAACACTGTGAGCAGGATGCACCACACTAACTTCTAGGTTTAGCTGAACACTGTGAGGTGGACGCACCGCACTAACTTGTAGTTTTAGCTGAACACTGTGAGCAGGACGCACCGCACTAACTTGTAGTTTTAGCTGAACACTGTGAGGTGGACGCACCACACTAACTTGTAGGTTTAGCTGAACACTGTGAGCAGGACGCACCCCACTAACTTGTAGTTTTAGCTGAATACTGTGAGCAGGACGCACTGCACTAACTGCAAATAGTCTAGCTGCCCGACTGTGGTACTAATAGGATCAAAAGAACACCAGCAATTTTCTTCACGTAGCTGTAAATACTGTAACAAGACAAGCCTGCCTGTCAGTAAGAAGATAACAGGAACGGATCTAGCTGAACACTGTGAGCAGGAAGCACTGCACTAACTTGTAGCTTTAGATGAACACTGTGCAGAGGTCTCACTACACTAACTTGTAGGTTTAGCTGAACACTGTGAGCAGGACGCACAGCACTAACTTGTAGTTTTAGCTGAACACTGTGAGCAGGACGCACCGCACTAACTTCTAGGTTTAGCTGAACCCTGTGAGGTGGACGCACCGCACTAACTTGTAGTTTTAGCTGAACACTGTGAGCAGGACGCACCGCACTAACTTGTAGGTTTAGCTGAACACTGTGAGGTGGACGCACCACACTAACTTGTAGGTTTAGCTGAACACTGTGAGCAGGACGCACCCCACTAACTTGTAGGTTTAGCTGAACACTGTGAGCAGGACGCACCCCACTAACTTGTAGTTTTAGCTGAACACTGTGAGCAGGACGCACTGCACTAACTGTAAATAGTCTAGCTGCCTGACTGTGGTACTAATAGGATTAAAAGAACACCAGCAATTTTCTTCAGGTAGCTGTAAATACTGTAACAAGACAAGCCTGCCTGTCAGTAAGAAGATAACAGGAATGGATCTAGCTAAACTGAATACAGTGTATATATATATATATATATATATATATATATGTGCAACACCTGGGATGCATATATATATACACAATACACTGTAAGTGCAGCTAACTGACTGACTGTTCTGCCTAATCTATCTAACTCAAATCAAATGACACTGTCTCTCTCTCTCTCTATCTATGAACGCCGGAACACACACTACACAGGGCCACCGTGCAGGCGGCCTTATATAGTGTGGGGCGTGTACTAAATCCCCTGAGCCATAATTGGCCAAAGCCTCCTTGGCTTTGGCCAATTACGGCTCTCTGTTCAGACGGCGCTGTGATTGGCCAAGCATGCGGGTCATAGTGCATGCTTGGCCAATCATCAGCCAGCAATGCACTGCGATGCCGCAGTAAATTATGGGCCGTGATGCGCCACACGAATTTGGCACGAACGGCCCATATCGTTCGCAATTCGGCGAACGGGCGAACAGACGATGTTCGAGTTGAACATTGGTTCGACTCGAACACGAAGCTCATCCCTACTCACAAGCAAAGGTCTCTAGTGCGCTTGTGATGTGCCTTCAGAGCGTTAAAACCTTGTGTTTTCAAAAACCCAGCACCCCATCAGGTGTGCCCTCACTTGTTTTGTTCAATACAAAAGCCTTTCTGGTGTTACCAAGCCATCATCCTTTTCTTTTGGGGAGTCTCCAGTCTTCTCCTTCATGCAGCCCACATACAAAGAAGTAAAATATAGTGCTTTATCCCCTTAAAAACTTTTTATTTCACATTCTGCACAATACAACTCACATTATCTAGTTAAGACCACTGCCTCCAGGTAAACTCTTTAGCAATATATTCCTCTTATGCAATATTACCCTCCCCTTGCTTAAACACAGCTTCAGCGTCATCCGTAGCCCCAGTCCTATGTGTTTTGTCACCGATAACGTGACTTCCTCAGTAGGAATAATCCTCGTATGTGTGTAGGAGTCAGAATTCGGGAGCCGGTACTCACTCTGGAGATCCCAAAACATTTTTTCGGAGTCACTAGCGTTTAGTTCAGGTAGGGTTTTTATTCTGAATGATTATCAGTGTTGTATTTTGAGGTCTGTTAGCTGAGTAGTTAGTGCATGGAGGGGTATCTGAATAGTATGAGATGGGCTAAGCACATGTCTGAGTGCATTTTTTCCAGGCGAGCAGTGGGGCCTTGATGGATGGGGGTACAATGGCTGTAGTTGGGAAGCACCCACAGAGGTGAGTAGGAGGTTATCTAGTAGGTTGGTGGACTGGAAGAATGAGGATTCCATGGTTGACCAGGTCTTATTGAAGATTGGATGCCTCCAATAACTGATCTAGGATGGAGGCATAGCAGTAGATGCAGATGTGGGGGAGACCCACTCCACCTTGGCTACATTGTCTAACTAGGATGTAATGTGCACATCTGGGTGATTTTGCACCCCAGATGAATCTAGAGATCTGTTTTTGTATTAAAATGAAGGAGTGGGGGATGGGAATCATTACTGTGCAAAATAAGTAAAGGAGTTTAGGCAGGATGATTATCTTAAAGGAGGCAATTTTTCCTAGTGTGGAGAGGCCATTTATGTGTATTTGATTTAGCTAATGGGAAAGCTGCTTCTGGAAGGCACAGTAATTGAGATCATATAGGTGGTGCAGTGAAGAGGCTAGCTATATCCATAGATATGGGATAGATTGGCTGGACCAGGTCAAGGTGAGACTCTTTCAAAAGGGATTCTTGTCTGTATGTAAAATTTGGAGGGTGGAGCAAGGATTTGGAGGAGTTAAATTTATAGAAGGAGGCCAAACTAAACTGATTGAGAATGTCTAATAAAGCTGGCATAGATTGAGTTGGGTTAGTAATCAGGAGTATAACGTCATCAGCAAAGAGACTTATTCTGTGGTTTAAGCTATTACATTGAATGCCTGAAATATGTCTATCTTCTCTGATTTTAACTGCCAGGGGTTCCATTAAAAACCCTTTCATGACTAAGCCTATTTTTGAAATTTGGTGTTTACAAGTTAAAATCCGTATTTTTTGCTAGAAAATTACTTAGAGTTCCCAAACATTATATATATTTTTTTAGCAGAGAATCTAGAGAATAAAATGGCGATTGTTGCAATATTTTTTATCACACGGTATTTGTGCAGCGGTGTTTTAAACACAAATTTTTGGAAAAGGGACACTTTCATGAATTTTAAAAAATCCAAACAGTAAAATTACCCCAATTTTTTTGTATAATGTGAAAGATGATGTTACGCCGAGTAAATCGATACCAAACATGTCACCCTTTATAATTGCACGCACTCGTGGAATGGCGACAAACTATGGTACCTATGAATTTCCATAGGTGACGCTTTAAATTTTTTTTACGGTTACCAGGTTTGAGTTACAGAGGAGGTCTAGGGCTAGAATTATTGTTCTCGCTCTGACGATCGCGGCGATACCTCACATGTGTGATTTGAACACCATTTACATATGCGGGCGTGACTTCTGTATGCTTTTTCTTCGCTGCGCGAGCTCGCGGGGACAGGGGCACTTTAAATTTTTTTTTTTTTTTTAATTTTATTTTATTTATTTTTTTACTTTATAAATTGTGTAAATTTTTTTTTTTTTTTTTACTTTTATTGCTGTCACAAGGAATGTAAACATCCCTTGTGACAGTAATAGGTGGTGACAGGTACTCTTTATGGAGGGATCGGGGGTCTAAAAGACCCCCGATCCCTCCTTTGCACTTCAAAGTATTCAGATCGCCGAAAACGGCGATTCTGAATACTGTGTATTTTTTTAAATTTGGCGCCATTGGCAGCCGAGTAAAAGGGAAGTGACGTCATGACGTCGCTTCCGCGTTTACAATGCGAAGGCTGGAACAAAGCCACCCACAGCTTCGTTCCAGCCCACCCCCAGCCGCCGAAGGCGGCCGATTGGACACCGGGCTTCCCGATCGCACGGGAGGCCCGGTAAGAGCGGCGGGAGGCGGCGGGAGGGGGGATGTCCCCTCCCGCTCCTCCGTTATAACAGCCGAGCAGCTTTTAGCCGCATCGGTTGTTATACTCGGGTAGACGATCGCCCGCTGTAAACAACGGTACCGGGATGATGCCTGCAGCTGCGGGCATCATCCCGGTATAACCCCGGAAAGCAGAGTACGCATATCTGCGTACAGACGGCGGGAAGGGGTTAAGAGAGCAAAAATAAGAGGGGACAAAGGGCAACCCTGGGGGGTGCCATTGGAGATCCCAAAAGGTTTAGATAGAGTTCCCTCTGTGAGTACTCTGGCTGATGAGTTGGAGTATAAAGAGAGTATCGCTGATTGAAAGCAGCCAGTTATGCCAAATTTGGTGAGTACTGCCCTTAGGAATCCCCAATGCACTCTATCAAATGCCTTCTCTGCATTTAGGGACAGAAGCAGGGAAGGCATTTGTGTTTGGGTAAATGTATGAATTAGATTAATGACCCTTCTTGTTGCATCTGGAGCCTGTCTGTCAGTTATGAAGCCAACTTGGTCCAGAAGCACCAAAGAGGGTAAGTGTTTTGATAGCATGATTGATTTCCTCATCTGTGAAGGGTTGAGAAAGTAGGTCTAGCTGGACAGGAGTAACAGAGGGGAGATCAATTGATATTGAGAAGCTTTGGATGATCGAGTCTGTTGGTCGGGGTGTAATTGGGTCATTGGCTAGGTTGTAAAGTGAGGAATAATAATCGCTAAATGTGTCCACTATATCTTCAGGTTGGTCAGGAGGTGCTTGGAGGTAGGGTAATAGAGGGACGCTATTTTACATTTATAGCATTGAGCTTTAACCTGTCTAGCCAGGAGGGCACCTGCTTTATTACCCAAGGTGTAGTACTTGGCTTTAACGAGTTTGAGGTTATTCTTGTATCTGTAAAGTAAGAGTGAACTGGGTTGTCACCTCTGTTCAAGGAGTTCATTAGCTAACTTATGGGAGGGGGCTTGTTTGTTTTGGTTCTCTAACTGGGAAATTTGGGATGTGACTGCTTCAATTTGCTGAGATCTCTGGTTCTTAGCTTTGCTATGTAGCTTAATGAGAATCTCACGCATGTACCACAGTACAAACCTATCAGTTTCTGGGTGGTCATTAGGTTTGAAAAAGGAATGGTGTTCAATCAGCGGTAAGTTTTTGAAGGTTACCAGGATCTGGCAGGAGGGTAGCATTGAGTTTCCATAGATGAGGCAGTCCCGAGTGTTGGTCTCCTATGGTTAAGGAGACAGGTGCATGGTCAGACCAAGAAATGGTACCTATTGTTGACTCCGTATTTTTCTGAAGTGAGATTTTATTGACAATAAAAAAGTTAATGCTGGAGTATGATAATTGGGATGGGGAAAAGTAGGAAAAATGCTAAACTGAACTTTTTGATGTGTGGCAGTGCCAACATGGATCAGAGGTCTGAAGAAAAGGGTTTATTGTAGCACACCAGTGATGGGTTGATGAAGTGGTGTGCAGGTCAGGGTTGCCAACTAAGTTGAAGTCACCGCTCATGATAACTTTTCCTTTCTGGATTTGCTGTACTTTCTTGTATAGTCGTTTGAAGATTAAAATTAGGAAATGGCTTTGAGAATCTGTTATAAATTGATGTAGCTTGAATTGAAGGGATTCTTGGATAGCTGTGAGAACTCCGTTCTTTTTCTTTGGAACTGAGACTAAGCAGGTCTAGTCATATTTTTTCAGTGTGATTGTAGGGGTTTGCAAGGATGCAAAGTGTTCCTGCACTAGCAGGACATTAGCCTTTAGGTTGTTGGCCTCTTTGAGTAGTGCTGATCTTTTCTGGTGGGAATTTAAACCCCTCGCATTGATGGAGATGATTTTGAAAACCATAGCAAAATATGGGTGCAGGGTGGGTAGCCCCCCTGGAGGGGCTAGCAGTCAGAGGTGAGATTAGTGAGGATGATATGTCTTTATGTGAGGTGGGCACAAGGATAAGCAGGTCTAGTCATAATTTTTCAGTGTGATTGTAGGGGTTTGCAAGGATGCAAAGTGTTCCTGCACTAGCAGGACATTAGCCTTTTGGTTGTTGGCCTCTTTGAGTAGTGCTGATCTTTTCTGGTGGAAATTTAAACTCCTCGCATTGATGGAGATGATTTTGAAAACCGTAGCAAAATATGGGTGCAGGGTGGGTAGCCCCCCTGGAGGGGCTAGCAGTCAGAGGTGAGATTAGTGAGGATGATATGTCTTTATGTGAGGTGGGCACAAGGATAAGACATTTCAGCTTGATTGGAGAATGAACGAGAAGTAGCTGGTGCAGGGAATAGGTAGAGTTCTGCTAAAAAGTGCGAGCGCAAAGAATACACAGGCTGAATAAGCAGTAACTACAGCAAAAAACTAACGGGGGGGAATATGGTCCACTGCTAGTCCAGCAGATCGGGGATCACTCTTTAGGGCCAGCTTTAGTATGGTAACGGTGCCACAGGTACCCAGCTTTCAGGCAGGATAATTGCAGAAAAAAAGAAGTATATTGTGTAGCATCAGGCATCTTGGTATGCTCCTCCAGTTTCCATCTGGACAGAATGTTGGTCAGATGGGTCAGGCACTTTTTCTGGGATTATGCGTCAATCCCTCAGCAGTTTGAGACCCATAGGAAGCGTTCACGTGAGTTTTATGCTGGTGGGTAATGAGCAGTTTGGTGAGAAAACCCCATTTATAGGGGATTTTATGATTTTGTAGAGCCTTTGTAATCTAGTTGTCTGCGGTTCTCCATAGTCGCCTTTAGGTCTAAGTAAAGAGCGACTACAGAAAAAGGGTCAGGCAGCATATGTTACTAGTTCCTTAGTCGTAAAATGTATGAGCCAGCACATCTCTGGGTGCAGAGGCTGGGATATGTGGAGTCTTGGAGAGTCTATGTGCCCTATCAATTTCTATATTGCATTCAGTTAAATTCAGAAATCAGAGTGCACCTTAAGCACTGAAGAAATTGTATCAGGTCAGATTGATAGACCGATACTGGAATGTTGCAAAACTTTATGTTGTTATACCTGGATCGGTCCTCCAGGTCTGCTAACTTGAGTTTAATCAGTTAGATGTAGTCTACCTGGTCTGCAAACCCATCTACCGGGTCATTGTGGGCTGCATACATATCCTCCATTTTAGACTCTATAAAAGTAATATGCTGGTCATGCTGCTGAACAGAGCCAGCTAAGGAGGATACTGCAGCAGATAAGTCTGTGTACAGGGTTTGTCATATTTTTCAATGTGTGCTCTGACAAGGGCTGGGAATGAATCCAGCAGTGATGTCTACTGTGGAGAGGGGAGAGAGAACATGCAGGGAGCTCTGGCTGCTGATGTGTGCTCAGGCTCTTCTGTTCTCAGCCTGGATTTTACAGGGCTGGCAGTGGAGGGTGAATTAGGAGTAGAGGACATACCATTTGTGCCAGGGTGATGAGAGAACGCCAATTGATGTGAGAGGCTCTGCCTGGAGGGAAGAGATGAGACCCATTACGGGTGACCATCTTGGCTGCCCGCCAGGGCCGAGGAGGAGCAGAAGGCTGTTAGCTTTTTCAGCGATTTAACATCTTTTCTACACTTAGACATGGTACCCAGAGGGTATAGGGGTGTCTGCTACATGGCTCAGGTGGGTGATACCTCTTTTAAGTTCACTGTGAGGTTACTTTTAGCTGGGTGTGCTGCGGAGTTGGGGAATCAGGCAGCCATCCACAAGAGACGGTGACTGTCAAAATAGCCAATTCTTCGAGATCTCCAATCACTTCACTTCTGGTTATTGTAAAGCATCAGTAATTGGAGATTTAGATGAGTAGCTGTTTTGACACAACACCGGCAAGTGTATACACTCCAGTACACGATATTATGAGCGGACATGATTAGTATGCCTGATACTAACGAACAACATGGCCACTTCCAAGGTGGCAACAACTTTTTCCTCCTTAGCCGCTGTTCTGTCAAAACAGCAAACTTTTTGTGTAACAGAGTGTACATGCTTGCTGGTGTTGTGTCAAAACAGCAACTCATCTAAATTTCGAATTACTGATGCTTTACAGTTAACGGAAGTGACGTGATTGGAGAACTCGATGAATTGGCTATTTTGACAGAACACCGGAAAACAACGCCCCACTCCCCCACTATTTTACCAACCACCTCATGCAATCTATCAGCGATCATTTTAGCCAACTTATGATCTGTGAATGGTTTCCTCTGCACCACAAATGATTCCATGCTTAGACACCTAGACACAAAACAAAAGCCAATAGATATACAAACAACCCCTTTATCGCTAAGTCATATCCCCCAAATATTTTCTGGATTTATCAATTCAATCAATCCACACACACACACACACACACACACCACCACCTCACCTCTCACTAACCCTCAAAATATTCTTAAATTAAACCTCAACTGCTCAGTTACTTTTTTTTCTAAGCATCCCAACTGCAATACCATATGGCCACTCAGAGGCTCAAGCCAGTTCCTCCAAGTTGCAGTCTTGCAAGACCAGAATGTCGGGCTTCTTAGCCCTCATCAGTAAAAAAATATGGTTTTACTGGCTCTATGGCATGTGAGTCCAGGGGACAGTACAATTATTAGGGTCACATTGACCATTAGGTTTGCTGTGAGGCAGTACAAAGGGAACCAAAAAGCCCATTGCTAAAAATACTGTGAGATACATCCTTATCTTCCCATAGCGAAAGGTATTTACGCATCCTCCCTTCCAGTTCAAATCCCAAAAAACAAGGAGCCCAGTTTCTGCTTATGAGTAAAGGACAAATTTAAATTCATGTATATGTACAATGGTTGTACAGAACTCAAATCTACTGATCGACTTCTGTACAACCAGCCTGTTGGATAAATGCCATTTCATCTGGTTATAGCCAGCAGTGCAGATCAGTGCATTCTGACGGTGAGGAAGTCTACCCACAGTTAGAACACAATAGCTCATCCGGAGCATTTCCCCAATCCACCTCAAATGTGTGTATGGGGGAATCAGGTCAGTTTTTTTCATTCAACCAAAAACACTGAATCATCTATGGGCTGCTTATGTGGGTGCAGTCATGCAAATTATTAATTTCTTCCCATGAAGCCATTTGTGCATTCACAATCTTTGATGTATAACAAGATTTTGCCATAATTTTACCGAGCCAAAAATAATAACTTGTATAGAGCTGTTTCAGGTTTCTTACCCATAGCAGCAACTGTGCTCCTTGTCTTTGGGTTTTAGGTTGGTAATAAGGATGAGTAAATACCTTCTGCTATAAGAACTCTGGGGTGAGTAATGAGGAGCTCCCAGCACAAAAGTTAATGACAGGAGAAGGTCAAATCAGAATGTTTACTGAACAAAGGTATCAGATGAACCTAACGTGTTTCAGTGGAAATTCCTCCCCCTTCCTCAGGGCTAAAGTACAGAACAATGAAATATGATATAAATAATGCATAACAAATAGATATAATGTAAAAAAAAGTGTAAGAAATACAGTATACAGTATATTAAATATATATAATTTTTAAGAATTATACAACACTAGCATAGATACAATGCCTTGAAAAAGTATTCATATCCCTTAACATTTTCCACATTTTTTCATGTTACAACCAAAAATGTAAATTTATTTTATTGGGATTTTATGTGACAGACCAACACAAAGTGGCACATAATTGTGAAGTGGAAGGAAAATGATAAATGGTTTTCATTTTTGTTTACAAATATGTAAAAAGTGTGGCATGCATTTGTATTCAACCCCCTTTACCTTGATACCCCTAACTAAAATCTAGTGGATCCAATTGCATTCAGAAGTCACCTAATTATCAGAGTCCACCTGTGTGTAATTTAATCTCAGCATAAATACAGCTGTTCTGTGAAGCCCTCAGAGGTTTGTTAGAGAACCTTAGTGAACAAACATTATCATGAAGGCCAAGGGACACTCCAGACAGGTCAGAAATAATGTTGTGGAGAAGTTTAAAGCAGTGTTAGGTTATAAAAAAATATCCCAAGCCTTCATCTGAGCACTGTTCAATACATCATCCGAAAATGGAAAGAGTATGGCACAACTGCAAACCTACCAAGATATGGTCATCCACCTTAAACTGACAGGCCAGGCAAGGGGAGCATTCATCAGAGAAGCAACCAAGATGCCCATGGTAACGCTGAAGGATCCATAGCTCAGGTGGGAGAATCTGTCCACAGGACAACTATTAGTTGTGCACTCCACAAATCTGGCCTTTATGGAAGAGTGGCAAGAAGAAAGCCATTGTTGAAAGAAAGCAATAAGAAGTCCCATCTGCAGTTTGCAAGAAGCCATGTGGGGGACACAGCAAACATGTGGAAGAAGGTGCTCTGGTCAGATGACACAAAATGTAACATTTTGGCCTAAAAGCAAAACACTATATGTGGTGGAAAACTAACAATGCACATCATCCTGAACCCACCATCCCCACTGTGAAACATGGTGATGGCAGCATCATGTTGTGGGGTTGCCCTTCTTTAGCAGGGACTTGGAAGCTGGTCAGAGTTAATGGGAAGATGGATGGAGCCTAATACAGGGAAATCTTAGAAGAAAACCTGTTAGAGTCTGCAAGAGACTGGGGCGGAGGTTCACATTCCAGCAGGACAACAACCCTAAACATACAGCCAAAGCTACAATGGAATGGTTTAGCATATTCATGTGTTAGAATGGCCCAGTCAAAGTCCAGACCTAAATCCAATTGAGAGTATGTGGAAAAACTTGAAAATTGCTGTTCACAGACTCTCTTCATCCAATCTGACAGAGCTTGATCTATTTTGCAAGAAGAATGGGCAAAAATGACACTCTCTAGATGTGCAAAGCTGGTAGGGACACCCCAAAAACACTTGCAGCTGTAATTACAGCGAAAGGTGGTTCTAAAAACCCATGCCACACTTTTCACATATTTATTTCTAAAAAATTTTGAAAACCATTTATCATTTTCCTTCCATTTCACAATTATGTGCCACTTTGTGTTTGTGTTCTAGCACATAAAATCCCAATAAAATACATTTACGTTTTTGTAACATGACAGAATGTGGAAAAGTTCAAGGGTATGAATACTTTTTCAAAGCACTGTATACTGTACCTAGATATAGCACTGTAAAATTAAATAATACAACCAATAACATTATATATATATATATATATATATATATATATATATATAATCATAATATAGAGACATAGGCATAAAAAGTAGAGAATAATTAACATAAACAAACATAAAAAGAACCTGAAAATGTGGGTATGAATGGACGCAAGGTGATATACAACTAGAAGACTGTGTAGTATTAAAAATAGGGAGAGGTGGCAACAAATATGGGAGATGGAGCCTTTATACAAAGTAACAGGCTGTGACTAAAACAGAATTGTAAAAGAAATAATGTGGAGAGATTTTATACAAAGTAGGAGCACACAGAATGTGGAGCGTTACACATGGTTACCAATCTGTTTCTAACTTCAGCTTTTTCAGTTAATCTTTGAAAATGAAAGCTAGAATCTGGTTGCATAGTACAGCTTCTCTAGTCTTAGTAAATTCTTCTCTATAGCATGAGAAAAAGGAGGAGTGGCATGAGAAAAAGGAGATGATAGAAAGATCATCACAGAAGTACGGGTACAAACCCAAAAACAACAATAAAATTGATAAAAATAATAAATTATAACTTGATAATACACAAACACAGTGAGTAAATAGAAGTGGTATCCATGTGTAGAAAATACAATGAAATAATTAGTAATAGTACCACAAATAAAGTGACATTATAACGAGGTGAGCACAATGTCCATATACAAATGATGCGTATAAAATCGCAAGAATGCAGTTAGACGTGGTCCAAATATGTGGAGGTGAAATAGTGAATTATAACACCAAAAAGTTCCAATCAAAACATGTGTAGATCTGTTGGAAAATATAAGTGACTGTGATTAGACCACCACCATAAACAGAGGGGGGGGCTTACCAGAACGTTTGAACATGCCAGGGCATACGCTCTGCATGTCAAACAAGCTTGTATGTGATGAATGAATGAAGGTAATACTGGTTTCTGTGGGTTGGAGATATCCCACTCACACTTGAATACGGATACGTAGGGAATAGTCTCTCAGAAATCCATAAGGGCAGGGATGGTAGAGGAGAAAACAAACGGGGCCATATAGCGTGATTCCGTAATAAACCGTAAAATTTATTAAAATGAAACAACACTCACATGGTATATGATGAAAAAGTGCTTTGTATAAAATCAGTAGGCAGCAGTGGGGACCTTCTCCTGGAGTTATTGCAAGCTGTTTGGCATAGTTAGGAGGCAGATGTTGGCACTTAAAATTGAAATACTTGGCAGGGGGTGTTGAATGAGATATGGACTCATGTGAGGCCCATGTTAGTTTGGGTAAGGAAACCCCTATACTTGTATAGCTAGCAGTGTGGGCTATTGGACCAAAATAAATAATAAAAAAAATGCATCCATAAATGCAACTAGAGATACTGTAGGAACTGAGTACATGAAGCATAAAACTATGGAATCACATTATGTTGGATAGTCAACTGGTTTTGAATGTATAGTTTGATTATATCAAACACCCATACACATACTGTATACAGTATGTTGTGGTACACATGTTCCCATCTGTGTTGCCTATAAACACCCATACCCAGGTACAACTTTATGTACATTTTCCTCTTTCCAAATTTGTGAGGCTATATGTGCAAGTAAAACCAAGACTAAATCCATAACCAAAGTATGTAAGTTTTGGTTTATATCATGCTTATTCGTGTGTATAATTAGTCATGTGGCTTATCCAGACACATGTATGGAAATATGAAAATAAAAAAATGCTTTAATGAAAAACTGAAGTACTGGGCAGGTAAGCATCTTCAAATTTAATTTTCACATTTTAATCAGACAAAAGATGGAGTATTTTATTTTGTAGAATTAGTTCCAGCTATTTATACCGAACCTGTGACTGTCACATATATTTTGACATTGTTGTTAAAAAGCATACTGCAAAATGAATGTCAATAGAAAAATGTGTTCTATTTGCAGCTCTGATTTCCAGATGGAAATGCATTTTTTTTTCTCTAACCAAATGTACAAACGTCTAGCATATGTGTCAAAGAACTAAGAAGAAAAATCAATTTTCCTTTCACATTACCATTACTATTGTTCAAGCAATACATTAGATATTCAGCTTCGCAAAATCATAAAACAAGTAGAAACACTGAAATCTGCTTTGTTTCATCTGCCTGTGGTATGTGTGTATTCCTAAATGAAACAAAAATACACTTTATTATAAAGTACGTTTTTTAAATTAAAATAAAATACATACACATTCTTGTATCTTTTGACTCAATTATAGTAGATATACGCTGTACATGTGGTAGGTATGATTGACCATGAGGATCTTCGATAGAAGGAGGGACACATGTAAGTTAAGGGGATATATCACAAACATATCTATCCAACTTAAACTACTATCACAACACTCGGGCTTCCAGAGCAGCACACACGGCCAGTGTGTTTAAGCTACAACCTGCAGAACTCAGTGGGTTCTCTGAAACTTAACACTATTCATTTACAATTACAGACTGACCTTCACCTCTGGATCTTATAGTTAAATCAAGAAGGCTTTGCACATCTTCCTCCAGGAGTCCAGCCATCTCTGACTCCCTCCAAGGGCTTAGAACCATGAAGACATCTTTCCGTCCTTTGATGTGTGTACAGCAACCTCTTCACACCACATCTTCTGCCCAGTCTTCTGTTCAATCAAACACTGATCATTACTCCATAGATTGTTTTGAAAGTGCCTTTGCAGACAAGACAATGACCAGCCATGACCAGCATATCAGACACACAACTTTAACAAATTTTAGGGTTTATTTTTAATAGTTAAAGTGGTTATAAAGGTTCAAGGTTTTTTACCTTCATGCATTCTTTGGCCGATGGAGGACCCAAGAAGAGGAGGGAGTGCTCTGTGCAAAACCATTGCATAGAGCAGGTACTGTAAGTATAACATGTTTGATATTTTACAAACAAAAAAAAATTCCAAACCTTTAGTTTCACTTAAATGTATTTTTTTGCTTTTCTCCATAGGAGTTTCTTACTACCCTCATGCCCACTGCCCTCTTGCTATGGGGATGCCAGCCCATGTGTTTTGTGTGCTGTGATGGTTAGCTATGATGAAGGTAAGCTGTTTCTTATTTCATTTTTTTTAAAAAGCCCCTTTAGCCCTAAAGCACTAACATTTAATGCTGAGAATAGGGATGAGCTTCGTGTTCGAGTCGAACCCATGTTCGACTCGAACATCGGCTGTTCGATCGTTCGCCGAATTGCGAACGTTATGGGCCGTTCGCGCTAAATTCATGTGGCGCGTCACGGCCCATAATTCACTGCGGCATCGCAGTGCATTGCTGGCTGATGATTGGCCAAGCATGCACTATGACCCGCATGCTTGGCCAATCACAGCGCCGTCAGTAGAGAGAGCTGTAATTGGCCAAAGCCAGGGTGGCTTTGGCCAATTATGGCTCAGGGGATTTAGTACACACCCCACACTATATAAGGCCGCCTGCACGGCGGCCCTGTGTAGTGTGTGTTCCGGTGTGCTGAGAGATAGAGAGAGAGAGAGAGAGAGTGTCATTTGATTTGAGTTAGATAGATTAGGCAGAACAGTCAGTCAGTTAGCTGCACTTACAGTGTATTGTGTATATATATGCATCCCAGGTGTTGCATATATATATATACACTGTATTCAGTTTAGCTAGATCCGTTCCTGTTATCTTCTATCTAGACTATTTACATTTAATGCAGTGCGTCCTGCTCACAGTGTTCAGCTAGATCCGTTCCTGCTATTTACATTTAGTGCAGTGCGTCCTGCTCACAGTGTTCAGCTAGATCCGTTCCTGTTATCTTCTAGACTATTTACATTTAGTGCAGTGCGTCCTGCTCACAGTGTTCAGCTAGATCCGTTCCTGCAATTTACATTTAGTGCAGTGCGTCCTGCTCACAGTGTTCAGCTAGATCCGTTCCTGCTATTTACATTTAGTGCAGTGCGTCCTGCTCACAGTGTTCAGCTAGATCCGTTCCTGCTATTTACATTTAGTGCAGTGCGTCCTGCTCACAGTGTTCAGCTAGATCCGTTCCTGCTATTTACATTTAGTGCAGTGCGTCCTGCTCACAGTGTTCAGCTAGATCCGTTCCTGTTATCTTCTAGACTATTTACATTTAGTGCAGTGCGTCCTGCTCACAGTGTTCAGCTAGATCCGTTCCTGCAATTTACATTTAGTGCAGTGCGTCCTGCTCACAGTGTTCAGCTAGATCCGTTCCTGCTATTTACATTTAGTGCAGTGCGTCCTGCTCACAGTGTTCAGCTAGATCCGTTCCTGCTATTTACATTTAGTGCAGTGCGTCCTGCTCACAGTGTTCAGCTAGATCCGTTCCTGCTATTTACATTTAGTGCAGTGCGTCCTGCTCACAGTGTTCAGCTAGATCCGTTCCTGCTATTTACATTTAGTGCAGTGCGTCCTGCGCACAGTGTTCAGCTAGAGCCGTTCCTGCTATTTACATTTAGTGCAGTGCGTCCTGCTCACAGTGTTCAGCTAGATCCGTTCCTGTTATCTTCTAGACTATTTACATTTAGTGCAGTGCGTCCTGCTCACAGTGTTCAGCTAGATCCGTTCCTGCTATTTACATTTAGTGCAGTGCGTCCTGCTCACAGTGTTCAGCTAGATCTGTTCCTGTTATCTTCTAGACTATTTACATTTAGTGCAGTGCGTCCTGCTCACAGTGTTCAGCTAGATCCGTTCCTGTTATCTTCTAGACTATTTACATTTAGTGCAGTGCGTCCTGCTCACAGTGTTCAGCTAGATCCGTTCCTGCTATTTACATTTAGTGCAGTGCGTCCTGCTCACAGTGTTCAGCTAGATCCGTTCCTGTTAAATTCCTACTGACCGGCAGGCTTGTCTGGTTACAGTATATAAAGCTACCTGAAGAAAATTACAGGTGTTCTATTTGATCCTATTAGTACCACGGTCAGGCAGCTAGACTATTTACATTTAGTACAGTGCGTCCTGCTCACAGTGTTCAGCTAGATCCGTTCCTGTTATCTTCCTACTGACAGGCAGGCTTGTCTGGTTACAGTATATAAAGCTACTTGAAGAAAATTACAGGTGTTCTATCCCAGCTTAGTGCAGCTACAGGCCATTAGTATGTCTGGAAGGCCAAGAAGGAGAGGCAGACAGTCACAAGCCAATAAGAGAGGGCAAGCAGGCTCTGTGTCTAGTGCTGGTCGTGGAGACGGTGCATCCTCATCAGCACGTGGCCATGGGACACGCTTGGCCTTTTTTTCGGCAGCTGGCCATGTTGAGCCGCAACATGCGGAAGACTTGGTCGAGTGGATGACCAAGCCGTCCTCATCCTCCTCATCCTCTCTCACCCATGCCCAGGGTGCTTTGTCTGGCAAAGCAGCGGCCTCTTCCCTCAGCTCAATGTCATCAGTGACTCCTTCCCTAGCTCCACCATGTCCTCATGAGGATTCCCTCGAACTGTTTGACCACAGTGTTGGGTACATGCTCCAGGAGGATGCCCAGCGTTTGGAAGGCTCTGATGACGATACTGAGCTCGATGAAGGCAGTAACATGAGCGCGGACAGAGGGGGTGCCCAAGAAGGACAGCAATCTGGCAGTCATGCTCCCCCTGCTGCAGCATACTGCCAGGTTTGCTCCAGTGATGAGGAGGGAGGGGATGATGAGGTCACTGACTCAACGTGGGTGCCTGATAGGAGAGAGGAGGAGGAGGAGGAGGAGGAGGCGGCAGCACATCACCAACGAGGCAGGATGCCCTCCAGGGGCCAGCCTAAGGGCAGCACATTGACTGCATCACACCCCAAAGCTCCACATGTGCAGGGCGCTGCAGTCTCTGCGCGTTATTCAAAAAGTTCTTTGGTGTGGGCCTTTTTTGAGACGAGTGCATCAGATCGCACCGCTGCTATTTGCAACATATGTCTCAAGCGTATCTCGCGTGGCCAAAATATCTCCCGCTTGGGTACCACATGCTTGACCAGACATATGTTGACCTGCCATGCAGTTCGTTGGCAAGCGTATCTAAAAGACCCACACCAAAGAACAAAGAGGATCTCTCCTTGCTCCTCATCAGCTGAGATTTCCAACCCCACTAGACCTTCAGTCCTCTCTGAGACCTGCAGTGAGAGGAATGAAGGTGTAGAATTAGGTGTGTCACAGCCAAGTACTTGTGGGCAATCTGCTTTTGGTACACCGACGTCAGATTGTACCAGGCAAATTTCCCTGCCCCAGCTGCTGCACCGCCGAAAGAAGTTTGCTCCCAGCCATCCACATGCCCAGCGGTTGAATGCTAGCTTGGCAAAATTGCTAGCACTTCAACTGCTGCCTTTTCAGTTGGTAGACTCTGCCCCCTTCCGTGAGTTTGTGGAATGTGCGGTTCCTCAGTGGCAGGTACCCAAACGCCACTTTTTCTCACGGAAGGCGATTCCGGCTCTCTACCGGCATGTGGAAGGCAATGTCCATGCCTCGCTGGACAGGGCGGTCAGCGGTAAGGTGCATATTACCGCTGACTCATGGTCCAGCAGGCATGGACAGGGACGTTACCTAAGTTTCACGGCGCATTGGGTGACTCTGCTGGCAGCTGGGAAGGATGCAGGACAAGGTGCAGTAGTGTTGGAGGTTGTTCCGCCACCACGCCTCCAAAATGCTGATTGTGACACACCTCTCTCCTCCACCCCCTCCTCTTCTTCTTCCTCCATGGCCTCTTCCTCGGAACCAGCGGTGCTCCGTAGGCGTTCAAGGGGCTACGCAAGTACGCAGGCCAAAAGATGCCATGCGGTGCTTGAGCTGGTGTGCTTGGGGGACAGGAGCCACACTGGGGCAGAGGTTCTGTCAGCTCTGCAGGGGCAGGTTCAGAGGTGGTTGACGCCACGCCAACTTAAGGCAGGAATGGTGGTTTGCGACAATGGCACCAACCTCCTCTCTGCCCTCCGACAGGGACAAATGACCCATGTGCCCTGTTTGGCTCACGTCCTTAACTTGGTGGTGCAGCGGTTCTTGGGCAGGTACCCGGGCTTACAGGATGTCCTGAGGCAGGCCAGGAAAGTCTGTGTGCATTTCCGCCGGTCATATAATGCCAGTGCTCGGCTGACGGACCTCCAAAAGGAGTTTAACCTGCCCAAGAACCGCCTAATCTGTGACATGCCCACCAGGTGGAACTCAACGTTGGCCATGCTGCAGCGGCTGCACACGCAGCAGAGGGCCATCAATGAGTACCTGTGCGACTATGGCACCAGGACAGGGTCAGGGGAGCTTGGTTTTTTTTCCCCACGCCAGTGGGCCATGATCAGGGATGCATGCACTGTCCTGTCACCATTCGAGGAGGCCACGAGGATGGTGAGCAGTGACAGTGCATGCATCAGTGACACTGTCCCCCTTGTCCACCTGTTGGAGCACACGCTGCGTGGAATAATGGACAGGGCACTTGAGGCAGAACAGAGGCAGGAAGAGGAGGACTTCCTTAGCTCTCAAGGCCCCCTTTATCCAGACAGTGTTCCTGCGTGCCCGCCGATCACACAGGAAGAGGACGAGGAGGAAGAGGAGGAGGAGGAAGATTGTGTCAGTATGGAGGTGGAGCCTGGCACTCAGCATCAGCAGCAGTCTTTAAGGGATCAGTCCCAAGAAACACATGGACTTGTACGTGGCTGGGAGGAGGTGGCTGCGGACCATGTCGTTCTTAGTGACCCAGAGGACTCCGGACCGAATGCCTCAGCAAACCTACGCTGCATGGCCTCCCTGATCCTGCAAAGCCTGCGTAAGGATCCTCGTATTCGTGGTATCAAGGAGAAGGACCAATACTGGCTGGCAACCCTCCTTGATCCACGTTACAAGGGTAAGGTTGCGGACCTTATCTTGCCATCGCAGAGGGAGCAGAGGATGAAACATCTTCGGGAGGCCTTGCAGAAAGGTCTGTGCAACGCGTTCCCAGAGACTGGGAGGTTACAAACTCCTGTTTCTGGACAACGTGTTGCTGAGGCTTCGGTCAGTCAAAGAAGGAGCGGTGGAGAAGGTGGCCGTCTGACCGATGCGTTCAGACAATTTTTTGGTCCGCAGCCCCAAGGTATGATCGGTTCCAGCAACCATCGCCAGCGTCTGTTTTACATGGTGCAGGAATACCTAGGGGCAAGATCAGACTTGGACACCTTTCCCACCGAAAATCCTCTGGGTTACTGGGTCTTGAGGATGGATCACTGGCCAGAGCTTGCACAGTATGCAATTGAGCTACTGGCCTGTCCTGCATCCAGCGTTCTTTCGGAACGCACATTCAGTGCTGCTGGAGGCGTGGTAACCGATCACAGGGTGCGTCTGTCCACCGACTCGGTCGATCGGCTGACCTTCATAAAAATGAATGAGTCTTGGATCACCACCAGCTACCAAGCACCTGATGCTGATGTAACCGAATAATTTTTTTTGAAATCTCAGATCCCTTCAAAGACTGCCTATGCTGATGCTGAGTGACTATCCCTGAGTAATTATCCTCTTCCTCCTCAATCATCACGCTGATAGCTTGTAAGAACATTTTTGGTTCTGGGCGCCACCACCAGTGCCTAAGGCACAATTTTTCAGCCCCTGTTTAACAGGGGCGTGTAATTACAATTTTTGATGTAATACTTTGCAGCAGGGCTCGTTCCTGCATTCCAACTAGAGTGTCTGTGAGGGGTTGCAGTGTTGTGGCACCAGCACCAGTGCCTAGGGCCCAATTTTTCTGCCCCTGTCTAACAGGGGCGTGTAATTACAATTTTTGATGCAATACTTTGCAGCAGGGCTCGTTCCTGCGTTCCAACTAGAGTGTCTGTGAGGGGTTGCAGTGTTGTGGCACCAGCACCAGTGCCTAAGGCCCAATTTTTCTGCCCCTGTCTAACAGGGGCGTGTAATTACAATTTTTGATGCAATACTTTGCAGCAGGGCTCGTTCCTGCGTTCCAACTAGAGTGTCTGTGAGGGGTTGCAGTGTTGTGGCACCAGCACCAGTGCCTAAGGCCCAATTTTTCTGCCCCTGTCTAACAGGGGCGTGTAATTACAATTTTTGAAGCAATAATTTGCAGCAGGGCTCGTTCCTGCGTTCCAACTAGAGTGTCTGTGAGGGGTTGCAGTGTTGTGGCACCAGCACCAGTGCCTAAGGCCTAATTTTTCAGCTCCTGTTCAACAGGGGCATGTAATTACAATTCTTGATCTAATATTTCACAGCAGGGCCCTGTGAGGGCTTACAGTGTTGTGGCCACAGCAACACCTAAGGCCCAAATTTCTGCTGAGTATATAGGGCAGGACCCTACTTTCAAACATCTAACTTACAAACGACTCCTACTTGCAAACGGAAGGAGACAACAGGAAGTGAGATGAAATCTACCCCTAGGAAGGGAAATTCTCTCCTGTAAGAGTTAATATGGGAAAACAATTTCTCCTTTCCACTGATGCTTTCCAATCCTTGTTCCACAAAAAAACCCAAATTTTCAAAAAACATTTTTCATTGGGACAAAAAAGTGAGGTGAAATCTTCTGAAGAGGAGGAAAGACAGCAAAACAAATGTCACAGGGGTGATAACCCTTCCCTATGTTTTCCAAAAAGCTTAGAAAAGATTTTTTGGCTGGAGCTAAACACGTTAAAAATGTTCAAAATTACAAACAGATTCTACTTAACAACAAACCTACAGTCCCTGTCTTGTTTGCACCGCCTGTATACTGCTGTTCAGAGTATATAGGGCCTGGTGGCCCCACACCTTTCCTTATTTTAATTTGGGTGCGGGGTTCCCCTTAATATCCATACAAGACCCAAAGGGCCTGGTAATGGACTGGGGGGTACCCATGCCGTTTGTCTCACTGATTTTCATCCATATTGCCATGACCCGACATGACATTAAACCCGCAAGCAGTTTTAAATGAGATTTTTTCCTTTAAAAATGACATTTGGTGCAGGGACTGTTCTAAACATGGGAAACACGCGTCACTTTACAGGCATACTATAGACACCCCCCAGGTACGATATTTAAAGGAATATTTCACTTTTTTTTTTTTACTTTAAGCATCATTAAAATCACTGCTCCCGAAAAAACGGCCGTTTTTAAAAGTTTTTTTTCCATTGATACATGTCCCCTGGGGTAGGACCCGGGTCCCCAAACCCTTTTTAGGACAATACCATGCAAATTAGCCTTTAAAATGAGCACTTTTGATTTCGAACGTTCGAGTCCCATAGACGTCAATGGGGTTCTAACGTTCGTGCGAACTTTCGGTCCGTTCGCGGGTTCTGGTGCGAACCGAACCGGGGGGTGTTCGGCTCATCCCTAGCTGAGAAGCTGGAAACTAAGCTTTTTCTGTCCTCCAATACTTCACCACTAAACCTCCTATGTTTGCGCATTGAGGAACAGCGGTGCCAGCATCAGCCACAGCAATATATTTGATGTGATATACTCAATTCATGAGCCAGACAAAATCCATAGGCAGCAACTAGAAAGAGCAGCAGCCAAAAGCGTATTTAATTTATTCAACATCCAGGCAGATTATTTCTTAATCCATCATCCTTTATATCAATATTATATTAAATAACAATTATAAAAATAAAAAAATACTAATAATTTGCAGAAAAAAATTGAGACCATAAAAGATTTTAATTATCAGACTGTTGTATATATAAAATCAAGTTGGTAACCAAAAACATTTAAAGCAGAAATAAACTCTCTTGTCCACTGGCCATAAAAATCCAAACCCCATTTTTTTAAAAAATTCAAATGTCTGGTAACAGCAGGTCTATATACCAATATTTGCATATTACATATTGTAATGAAGGCTGCACTGCCCTTTCATCTACTGAAACAGGTACCACCCTGTATGTGTCCTGCTGCCTACTTCCTCTATTCCCTCTTCTGCCAATAATGACCATCAACACAAATACATTGCATGCACAATTTTTAGTCATTTGGTGTTGTATATTGCTAGGTCAGGCATGCAGGAGCTGGAGGACCTTCTTGCACAGCGCTGCTGTGCGGTCAAGTGACCTCCCTCTGCTCTCCTTCACCAATCTAAGGGGAGTAGCAGAATGAGCTGAGATACCCTTCTGATGTATCTCAGTCATCAGAGGAAGGTCACTGGACCACACAGTGGCACTGTGCAAGAAGGTATTTAGAATTATAATTTTAATAAGCTGTCATTCTGTACTTAATATCTTCCAAAAATAGAGGGGATACAAGTGATTTATATACATTACTTTGCAGCCACAGAAGAATAACAACTGGAGGGGAGAAGAGGGGCAGGAAGGAGATCAAATCTCACAAAACAGACTACTGAACTGACAGGCAGGGAGGGAGAGGGAGAGACTGAACACAAAGCGGGATGACGGAGGGATGACCATGGTATTATAGATCAGCAGCCATGATTACCGTGGTCAGAATACATCGAGGGACACAGGAACAGGCAAAATCAACCAGGTGTTTTACAATATAGAATGTGACAAATTACACAGCCAGAGCATTATGCTATAGATCATGTTTTAAATGAACTGGGGCATTTTTTCTTTAAGGTTACAATGGCTTTAAGAATAAGAACAGCATGCTAAATGAAATATAATTCAATGGCTTTATAGTGGCAAAGTGCCAGGTGGTGAAATATAGTATAATATATTATCTATATAATAGTGTATAATATATATACAGTCAGGTCCATAAATATTGGGACATCGACACAATTCTAATCTTTTTGGCTCTATACACCACCACAATGGATTTCAAATGAAACAAACAGGATGTGCTTTAACTGCAGACTTTCAGCTTTAATTTGAGGGTATTTACATCCAAATCAGGTGAACGGTGTAGGAATTACAATAGTTTGTATATATGCCTCCCACTTTTTAAGGGACCAAAAGTAATGGGACAATTGGCTGCTCAGCTGTCCCATGGCCAGGTGTGTGTTATTCCCTCATTATCCCATTTACAAGGAGCAGATAAAAGGTCCGGGGTTCATTTCAAGTGTGCTAGTTGCATTTGGAATCTGTTGCTGTCAACTCTCAATATGAGCGCTAAAGAGTTGTCAATATCAGTGAAGCAAGCCATCATTAGGCTGAAAAAACAAAACAAACCCATCAGAGAGATAGAAAAAACATTAGTTGTGGCCAAATCAACTGTTTGGAACACTCTTAAAAAGAGAGAACGCGGAGAGGCGCATGCGCGGCAGCCCCATGAACGGTCGCTCGTTCTGAGAGCTCCGCTCCACTCCGGCCTACGAGCCCTGCCACAGCTACAAAAAGCGGCGGAACCGGACCATCGGACCCCCTCCTCACTCCCTGAAGTCCGGAAGGACCCCCTCGCATGACCGGGGGCTCGGCAAGACGGGACCTATCCCGATTCTTATACTCAGGCCCGCGGACCGCGGCCTCCACAAAAATGGCGGCGGCCGGCGCCACACGAGGCCCCTCAGGGAATCTGGAGGCATCCTTGGAAGACTTTCCTCCCCTGCCCTCCCCCAGCTCCATGATGAAAACACAAACTGTGAGTAATCCCCAGGATGGGCTATTTACAGGATCCCAAATGAACTCATTAGACTGCAACCCTATGGAATCTCCCCCCCTATCCCAGATGGAGGAGAGCTGCCCCCCACCCAGCCCTCAGGATGATCTCTCTGCCCCCATCCCCACTGACTTTGCAGCCCTAATGAACACTTTCTCCAATATGCTTACAAGAGGTTTGGCACACAATGCCTCACAAATTACCACAACTATGCAGGCGGATCTGCAACAGCTGGGTGCACGCATTGAGGCAATCGAATCAAAGACCGATCAAATTGCTGCAGTGGCCAACCAGAACACTGACAGGATCCAAGAATTACATGACCAACTGGATATGGCATACTCAAAACTCGATGACCTCGAGAACAGGTCTCGAAGATACAACTTCAGACTAAGAGGCCTTCCAGAAACCTTTAAGGACACGGAAAAAATCGTTCGTTCATTTATCAAACATTTAATCCCGGATATACCAGACTACAGGCTGGAACTAGATCGGGCTCACAGGGCTTTGCAACCACCACGCCAAGATGGCCTACCCAGAGATATTGTGGTTAAACCCCACTTTTTCAGAGTCAAAGAAGAAGTCATGCACAGAGCGAGAGAATCTGAAAATCTCTCATTCCAGGGACACTCGATTCAAATTTTTGCGGACCTTTCCCCCTTCACGATTCAGAGACGGAGATCATTAAAGCCTCTACTGAGCATCCTTTCGCAAAAATCGATCACTTACAGATGGTCGTTTCCCTTTCGCCTTAACTTCGCCTACTTAAACAAGTCTTACAGCTTCACAAATTTCGGAGATGGGGAACGCCTGCTGCTGCAACTGGGCCTAATATCCCACTCACCAACATCACCTACTGCTATGGAATCCAGAACACCCCAGTCTGCGACCACCACCCTCAAGCCCCATCCAACCCTTATGGCATAAACAACAGGCCAAGAGATCCAAAGATGGACGCCCTCCTTAACGGAAAGTCTGCTATCAACAGTGCCATCTACTCTCCAGACCTATCTGGAGCACCCTTTAGGCTGTGGGACACTGACACCCCAAGCCCCCGTACTCTTTTACCTGGTGTTTAACCAGACCCTGTTGGGACACTGAGACGTTTGCTTTATTTTTCAATTTTTTTCTTTTTTTTTTTTTTTTTTTGTTGTTTCACTTCTCTCAGGGCTCCTACAATTTTGGCTCTTACGGTTCTACATTATGGTTTTTTTTTTATATGGCGGTTTGGCCGGAGTGGCTGCACTTCGCCTCCACAAGTTCCTGAGTGGTATTTTCCCCCATTCAGAAACACCATCATAACCCCTGTTACGGGGTACCCGTTTTTTTGGGAAAACCTTTTTAGGGGGTGGCTGACTGCCCTCCCCCCTGTTAGGGTTCTTAGATTTTTATTTAGTTACACTTAATATGTCAGATCGTTCATATCATCTGTTTTACATTGTTGTTGACATGACCTATTTCTCTCTCTCAGGGTTGATCCTCCCCCACGTCCTCCCCTCCCCACCTCTACTACCATCGGAGTCTCTCAGGGGCCTAACCATGTCGCTACATCCCGGATTCCAGGACCTTCGGACGGCTGAGACTTGGACACGAGCACAAAATTTGAGATCTCAGGTAGGCTCTGGTTGTTTGATGAGCACATCCCCCCTCTGATCCATGCTACCTGACTCACACGTTCCTCCTCCCCAAATTTGTATAGCCACGCATAATGTACAAGGCATGAACTCTCCTGTCAAACCACGCAAACTATTTAATCACTACAAATCACAAAAAATAGCAGTTCTCCTATTGCAAGAAACCCACTTCCCAGCCTCATACAACCCCTCCTTTCTAAATGGTAACTACACACAGTTTTTTCTTTCCAATGCCGAAAATAAATCTAAAGGGGTAGCCATCTGTTTTTCAAAACACCTGAGATTTTCCCCTTCCGAAGTCATTAAAGACCAGGCAGGCAGGTTTATATTGGTAAAAGGGATGATTGAGGGTTTCATATATTCATTTATCTCTTACTACGCCCCTAACAAAGGCCAGGCTTCCTTTTTCTCCACAATGTTGTCCACCTTAGGCCCAAAACTCGAGGGAAAAATAATAATGGGAGGAGACACGAATCTACCTTTCGATACTTCTCTAGACAAATCGGGGTCAGGACCTTCCCGCTCCAGAAGACCCCCAAAACATAGTACTAAAATAGCATCCACTCTACATTCTCTAGGCCTGGTGGACATATGGAGAGAAATGAACCCTAGGGCCAAAGACTTTACCCATTACTCGGCCCCACATCACCTCTACTCCAGAATTGACCATATTTTTATACAATCACATAACATCCCCAGGGCTAACAAAGCAGTTATTAGGGACTCCCCCATTTCGGACCACTCCCTGGTTCTCTTATACCTGCAACAATCTCCCAACCCGGGAAATAAATTCATATGGCGACTTAATGAAGGGCTCCTCAGTGACCCGATACAATGCTCGATTATAGATAAAGAAATTCAAGAATACTTTCGTCTTAACGACACGGGAGAAGTTTCTCCAGACACGCTGTGGGCGGCCCATAAGGCAGTACTCAGAGGGAAGATTATCCAAATCTCCTCCAACCTTAAAAAGGAACGCACGGCTGACACTAACAACCTTAAATTACGATACCAATCCCTCTCTAGAGCCCATAAGAAGAACCCCACTAGGGACTCTCTAGAGGCGTTGGAAAATGCGCGGACTTCTTTAAACCTAGCCCTCACCTCTGAGGCGGAGAAACAGCTCCGGTGGTCAGGAGCACGCTTTTACCACCAGACTGACAAAATAGGAACTAAATTAGCCACCAAATTGTCCCCAAAACCTCGCTCGGCTGCTTTCCCCAAAATTCGCACCCTCTCCGGTGAACTTTCCCAAAACCCCAAAAATATAATGGAAACATTCCACAAGTTTTATACATCTTTATATAAACAGGAACAAACAACATTTGACCATTCTACCTCGGATTTCCTGACTAGCTTACCCCTTCCCAAATTATCGTCTGAGCACTCTGACCTTATGGATGACACCATATCGGAAGCAGAAGTGCTTGGGGTAATTAAACACCTGAAACTAAACTCGGCCCCGGGACCTGACAGCTTTTCCGCAGGCTATTACAAAAAATTCGGTCCGACCTTAACTCCGTATTTGGTCAAATTCTTTAACTCCTTCAGGTCTGGTTCTCCCCTGGATAAAGCCCTCAATCTGGCCTTCATATCGGTAATTCCAAAACCTGGCAAAGACACAACTACGGTCTCCAATTACCGCCCTATTTCATTAATCAACAATGATCTCAAAATATTAACTAAAGTTTTTTCCAACCGGCTAGCTTCCTGCATAGCAGCTTATATTAACAAAGACCAGGTGGGCTTTATCCCGGGGAGACAAGGACCTGACCAGATCCGAAGAGCAATTAACATTATCTCTCTTCTTAAATCCCAATGGGATGGAGGCCCCCCGCAACACGGATATTTGCTATCCATCGACTTGCAAAAGGCTTTCGACACAGTCACCTGGCCCTACCTATTCCATGTATTAGAACGCTGGGGATTTGGTCAACGTTTCATGAACATCCTGAGAGCACTATACTCCGGCCCTACAGCTCAGGTCAGATTGCAGGGCTACTATTCTGAACCTTTTACTATAGAAAAGGGTACAAGACAGGGTTGCCCGCTCTCCCCCCTTCTGTTCGCCATAGCCATGGAATCCTTGGCTATCGCTATCAGAAATCACCCTGACATCAAAGGGGTGCTGTGTGGTAAAAGCGAGCACAAATGCGCCCTCTTTGCCGACGATTTGTTACTCTTTGTAACTTCCCCCCTAGTCTCTACTCCTAATATCTTCGCTTTACTAGATAAGTTTGGGGAGGTTTCTGGCCTACGAGTTAACGTTGCCAAATCTTCTGCCCTGAACGTCTCGGTCCCTCCTAATGTTCTAAGTAGCCTTCAAAACCACTTCCCTTTTTCCTGGAACGAGGTCGCTCTACCATACCTAGGGGTCAACCTCACAGCAAATATAGCTCTTCTCTACTCATCTAACTTCCCTACCACCTTCCGTAAATTGATTTCGGACCTATCCAAATGGGACAACCACAACTTATCTTGGCTTGGCCGTATCAATGCAGTCAAAATGACCCTTCTCCCCCGCATTCTTTACCTATTCAGATCCTTGCCCATCCCTATCCAAAAATCACAAGTTCAACCACTTCAATCCAAAATCATAAAATTCATTTGGGGATCAAAGGGAAGTCGTTGTGCACAACACATTCTATTCCGCTCCAAATCACAAGGGGGTCTAGCTCTCCCCAATATTTGGTGGTATTATCAGGCTGCCCAGCTAGCCCAGATATCTATCGTTTATTCAAAGGGCCAGAAACCCGATTGGGTATCCATGGAACGCCATGCAGTCCCCCACCACACGACTGACTTCTTACTTTGGTCTCCCTCCAAATTGAGACCACCCACTCTAGCCCCCACACTATCACACTCTCTTGCTCTATGCGACCGACTTTATAAAAATCCCTCCCTGATTTCTCCCCTTAAACCCCTAACACATATTTTTCATAACCCAGACTTCCCGCCGGGAATGAACATTTTAGCATTTAGCTGGTGGTTGAATAAAGGATTACTAAGAATAGGGAACTATTTCTCCTCCACAGGCCCTCTCTCTCTAGCCCTCTGTACAAGTAAGCTCGAAATGCCCCCTGCTGAACGCTTTCGCTTTATGCAGATCCAACATTTCCTCCATTCTATTTGGCCAAACAAACCGGAACCCCCTTCAATAACTAATTATGAATCATGGTGTTCGGGTGCGGTGGATCAGAGAGGGGGGATCTCCATCATATATGCTTCACTTGCCTCCGCTGTGTCCAAGCCTCCGTATGCCTTGTCCTGGAAAAAAGACCTTGATATCTCATGGGACAGTGATCAATGGTTCTATTGCTTTCATCGCTCATTTAAGGGAATCCTTAATGTTTCCCTCATGGAGCGCAGCATTAAGGTGATCATGAGATGGTATAGGGTACCCTATCTTTTGGCTAAGATATATCCTGATGCTTCCCCGCTGTGCTTCCGTGGTTGCAACCACATTGGGACTCTGCTCCATGTTTGGTGGACATGTCCACGGATAAGGGGCTTATGGAACAAAGTATTCTCAGTGATCCGCCAAATATCCTCCGTCCAGATCCCTCAAACTCCGGAGATAGCCTTATTGAATCTGAAAGTGGATAGGGTTGATAAATATACCCAACAACTGATCTTTTTTGTTCTACTGGGCACCAAAATAACAATAGCCTCTTGCTGGAAGAAACACAGAGTCCCATTCACAGCGGTGAAGCATAAAATATCCTGGATTATGGCGCAAGAAAAAATAGTGAGCATTATCCAGGATAAAGTTAGTAAGTTTGAGCTTATCTGGGAACCCTGGCCCAACTATTGTCATATCTCCTTGCGCCCTGGCATGAGTCCTCCAGGGCAATGGGCTCTCTGAGAGACTCCGACCTCAATCCTCATCAAAAGCAATGGTATTTTCCCCATCTACCTACCACTCCATCAGCCTCCCTGAAGACCCTCTCCCTTTAGTACCTTTAGACTCTCTGATTGTTCTCTATGTAAATTATTCAACCCTGAGATTTATTTAAAATTATTTTTTTTGTATAACTTCCTCTTTTTTTACCCCTTCCAGTAGGTCATGGTAAAACCCTAACACCCTCTGGCCCCAAAGCCCCAGAGTTATCCTGTCTGTTTAAATAGCTCCCTCTATGAGGACATATATGTTCCTAGGTTATTCGGATCATCTGTAGATAAACCTCTGCGGGATAGGACAGGTCTATTAGCCACATATTGACACTGATAATGGGCTACTTCATTTAGATTAGACTCGACTGAGGTAGGGAATCCGAGAGAAGGGCATGGCCATAAGCCCGCAGTGTGTTCCCATAGGGGCGGGTGGTGGACTTCCCCCTGATCTCGGACCCCTCGCAATTAATTTAATAAAGCCCTCCGTATCCAATTTATCCTCTCCTCATCTATTCCAGTTACTGAGTTACACCTGACTCATTTAGGTTTTTGCTCTGACAGTTTACTCATCATTCATTGTCCTATTGCCAGAGTTATGTTTATTTTAGTTTATAATTTTAATTTAAGTTCAACTGTAACTAAGAATTCTGCTGATTAGACCTTTCATTTTACGTCTTGCTTTGAGAGGTCCTTCCTCACATTATTTGGCTTCTTTTGAATCTTCATATCCTTGCACCATGTAATGTCTTTTACAAAGGTTTTGTAAGAAATTTTTCTTGCTACTACCAATAAAAATTTATTGAAAGAAAAAAAGAGAGAACGCACCGGTGAGCTCAGTAACACCAAAAGACCCGGAAGACCACGGAAAACAACTGTGGTGGAAGACCGAAGAATTCTTTCCCTGGTGAAGAAAACACCCTTCTCAACAGTTGGCCAGATCAAGAACACTCTCCAGGAGGTAGGTGTATATGTGTCAAAGTCAACAATCAAGAGAAGACTTCACCAGAGTGAATACAGAGGGTTCACCACAAGATGTAAACCATTGGTGAGGCTCAAAAACAGGAAGGCCAGATTAGAGTTTGTCAAACAACATATAAAAAAGCCTTCACAGTTCTGGAACAACATACTATAGACAGATGAGACCAAGATCAACATGTACCAGAGTGATGGGAAGAGAAGAGTATGGAGAAGGAAAGCACTGCTCATGATGCAAAGCATACCACCTCATCAGTGAAGAATGGTGGTGGTAGTGTCATGGCGTGGCATGTATGGCTGCCAGTGGAACTGGTTCTCTTGTATTTATTGATGATGTGACTGCTGACAAAAGCAGCAGGATGAATTCTGAAGTGTTTTGGGCAATATTATCTGCTCATATTTAGCAAAATGCTTCAGAACTCATTGGACGGCCCTTCACAGTACAGATGGACAATGACCTGAAGCATACTGCGAAAGCAACCAAATAGTTTTTTAAGGGAAAGAAGTGGAATGTTTTGCAATGGCCAAGTCAATCACCTGACCTGAATCTGATTGAGCATGCATTTCACTTGCCGAAGAATAAACTAAAGGGAAAATGCCCCAAGAACAAGCAGAAACTGAAGACAGTTGCAGTAGAGGTCTGGCAGAGCATCACCAGGAATGAAACTCAGAGTCTGGTGATGTCTATGCATTCCAGACTTCAGGCTGTAATTGACTGAAAAGGATTTGCAACTAAGTATTAAGTGAAAGTTTGATGGATGATTGTTCTGTCCCATTACTTTTGGTCCCTTAAAAAGTGAGAGGCACATATACAAAATGTTGTAATTCCTACATCGTTCACCTGATTTGGATGTAAATAACCTCAAATTAAAGCTGAAACTCTGTAGTTAAAGCACATCTTGTTTGTTTCATTTCAAATCCATTGTGGTGGTGTATAGAGCCAAAAAGATTAGAATTGTGTTGATGTCCCAATATTTATGGACCTGACTATATATATATAAATAAAATATATATACAGTGGGGCAAAAAAGTATTTAGTCAGCCACCAATTGTGAAAGTTCTCCCACTTAAAAAGATGAGAGACACCTGTAATTGTCATCATAGGTATACCTCAACTATGAGAGGCAAAATGTGGAAACAAATCCAGACAATCACATTGTCTGATTTTTGAAAGAATTTATTTGCAAATTATGGTGGAAAATAAGTATTTGGTCACCTACAAACAAGCAAGATTTCTGGCTCTCACAGACCTGTATCTTCTTCTTTAAGAGGCTCCTCTGTCCTCCACTCATTACCTGTATTAATGGCACTTGTTATCAGTATAAAAGACACCTGTCCACAACCTCAAACAGTCACACTCCAAACTCCACTATGGTGAAGACCAAAGAGCTGTCGAAGGACACCAGAAACAAAATTGTAGACCTGCACCAGGCTGGGAAGACTGAATCTGCAATAGGCAAGCAGCTTGGCTCAATGCAAGATCTCACCCCGTGGGGTCAAAATGATCACGAGAACGGTGAGCAAAAATCCCAGAACCACACGGGGGACCTAGTGAATGACTTGCAGAGAGCTGGGACCAACGTAACAAAGGCTACCATCAGTAACATACTACGCCGCCAGGGACTCAGATCCTACAGTGCCAGACGTGTCCCCCTGCTTAAGCCAGTATATGTCCGGGCCCATCTGAGGTTTGATAGAGAGCATTTGGATGATCCAGAAGAGGATTGGAAGAATGTCATATGGTCAGATGAAACCAAAGTAGAACTGTTTGGTAGAAGCACAACTCATCGTGTTTGGAGGAGAGAGAATGCTGAGTTGCAAACCAAAGAACACCATACCTACTGTGAAGCATGGGGGTTGCAACATCATGCTTTGGGGCTTTTTCTCTGCAAAGGGAACAGGACGACTGATCCGTGTACATGAAAGAATGTATGGGGCCATGTATCGTGAGATTTTGTGTGCAAACCTCCTCCCATCAGCAGGGGCAATGAAGATGAAACGTGGCTGGGTCTTTCAGCATGACAATGATCCCAAACACACCACCCGGGCAATGAAGGAGGGGCTTCGTAAGAAGCATTTCAAGGTCCTAGAATGGCCTAGCCAGTTTCCAGATCTCAACCCCATAGAAAACCTTTGGAGGGAGTTGAAAGTCCGTGTTGCCCAGTGACAGCTCCAAAACATCACTGCTTTAGAGGAGATCTGCATGGAGGAATGGGCCAACATACCAGCAACAGTGTGTGACAACCATGTGAAGACTTACAGAAAACGTTTGACCTCTGTCAGATGAACTATTGATATTGACCAAATACTTATTTTCCACCATAATTTGCAAATAAATTCTTTCAAAAAACAGACAATTTGATTGTTTGGATTTGTTTCCACATTTTGTCCCTCATAGTTAAGGTATACCTATGATGACAATTACAGGCCTCCCTCATCTTTTTAAGTGGGAGAACTTGCACAATTGGTGGCTGACTAAATACTGTTTTGCCCCACTGTGTGTGTGTGTGTGTGTATGTCATTTTTAAAATATTTTATTATACCCTTTCATGTGACAACACTGAAGAAATGACGCTTTGTTACAATGTAAAGTAGTGAGTGTATAACAGTGTAAATTTGCTGTCCTCTCAAAATAACTCTACACACAGCCATTAATATCTAAACCGCTGACAACAAAAGTGAGTACACCCCAAGTGAAAATGTCAAAATTTGGCCCAATTAGCCATTTTCCCTCCCCGGTCTCATGTGACTCGTTAGTGTTACAAGGTCGCAGGTGGGAATGGGGAGCAGGTGTGTTAAATTTGGTGTTATCGCTCTCACTCTCTCATACTGGTCACTGGAAGTTCAACATGGCACCTCATGGCAAATAACTTTCTGAGGATCTGAAAAAAGAATTGTTGCTCTACATAAAGATGGCCTAGGCTATGAGAAGATTGCTTAGATCCTGAAACTGAGCTGCAGCACGGTGGCCAAGACCATACAGCAGTTTAACAGGACTGGATCCACTCAGAACAGGCCTCGCCATGGTGGACCAAAGAAGTTGAGTGCACGCACTCAGCATTATATCCAGAGGTTGTCTTTGGGAAATAGACGTATGAGTGCTTCCAGCATTGCTGCAGAGGTTGAAGGGGTGGGGGTCAGCCTGTCGGTGCTCAGACCATACACCGCACACTGCATCAAATTGGTCTGCATGGCTGTCATGTCAGAAGGAAGCCTCTTCTAAAGATGATGCTCAAGAAAGCCTGCAAACAGTTTGCTGAAGACAAGTAGACTAAGGACATGGATTACTGGAACCATGTCCTGTGGTCTAATGAGACCAAGATAAACTTATTTGGTCCAGATGGTGTCAAGCGTGTGTGGCAGCAACCAGGTGAGGAATACAAAGGCAAGTGTGTCTTGCCTACAGTCAAGCATGGTGGTGGGAGTGTCATGGTCTGGGGCTGCATGAGTGCTGCTGGCACTGGGGAGCTGCAATTCATTGAGAGAACCATGAATGCCAACATGTACTATGACATACTGAAGCAGAGCATGATCACCTCCCTTCAGAGACTGGGCCGCAGGGCAGTGATGATAATGACCCCAAACGCCCTTCCAAGATGACCACTGAAGAAGCTGAGGGTAAAGGTGATGTCCATGCTCATGTTTAAGCATGTCTCCAGACCTAAACCCTATTTAGCATCTGTGGGGCATTCTCAAACAGAAGGTGGGGGAGCGCAAGGTCTCTAACATCCACCAGCTCCGTCGTGTCATCATGGAGGAGTGGAAGAAGACTCCAGTGGCAACCTGTGAAGCTCTGGTGAACTCAATGCCCAAAAGGGTTAAGGCAGTTGGACATTTTCACTTAGGGGTCTACTCACTTTTGTTGCCAGTGGTTTAGATATTAATGGCTGTGTGTTGAGTTATTTTGAGGGGACAGCAAATTTACTGCTATACTGTTATACAAGCTGTACACTCACTACTTTACATTGTAGCAAAGTGTAATGTCTTCAGTGTTGTCATATAAAAAGATATAATAAAATATTTTCAAAAATGTGAGGGGTGTACTCACTTTGTGAGGTTTTATATATATATGTGTATATATATATATATATATATATATATATATATATATATATATATATATATATATGACAGTATATATAATAGTATCTAATAGTAATTAGTCACGTTCAACTGGACTTGTTCTGTAATGTTGAAGATGTTTGGCAGCTTGTTCAATCCACTTCTTCAGTTATGAGTGTTAAGAAAATACTCCTTCATTTATATTCAACTATTCAACTAGTTAACACTGACACCTGTTTGGATATAAATGCTGGGATAGATTCCTCGCATTCATTTTAACAGAATAAGTGACTTAAGCAAGCTATGAAATGTCTTTACCATTACAGGATAAGTCTAATTAAATGTGACCACCTACTATAAGAAATATCATAGACTGAATAAATGAGAACATTCACAGACATGGGGATAATAATGGCATGTATTGATAGTGACAGAAATTATCCCTTGCTGTCAAGCATGCACACATATGTGGCCTCAGTGAACTGGGTCTTCTTCTAAGGGGGTGCATATGTGCATATTAATACTTGTGCTGGGAGAGCACTGCACAACACATTCCAGCACAGACACTGAGCTATCATCATGATCACTGAGCCTGTGACTGGACTTTACAATGATCAGTGAAGCATGTCATATATTATGCAATTTTCTTTTCTTCAACCACTATACAGCCTACTCTTGTTGTTCTTTCTCCTCTTTAGTGTCCATTCACACTTGTGTGATGTAAGAATCCTGCGATTTCCATTGTGACTCTACCGTGCGACTTGATGAGACTTCAATACAATTTTAATGTGACTTTGGATGAGTGCGACTTTGTTAACACTTTGGCTTTGACCAATGTGATTGTTTTGTTTGTGGTCTACAAAGTTGCTAGATGTGCAAAATGGAAACATGTATTTAGTACCATTTGTTTTCTTCTTCTTTTTCTAATGAGTTTCACATTCTCAGTTGAAAATTGATTGATCCGTCCAAATTCTGTGTGAAGAATAATTGTTTTTTAAGGAGCTTGCCAGGTTTACTCACTGACAGCGGAATGTAAACAAAAGAATGCCGGTGTTCTGCCATATAGTGTCCTCCTATCGGATAGTGTCCGCTCCGTACTGCGCAGGCGCAGCGCTTGCGCAGTACGGAGCAGAAGGAGATGCCGAAAATGTCCGAAGTTGATCAGCTGACCATCAGCTGTACACGGCGCTTCGGCAGTTCTTAGCGATGGCAGTGTAAGAGGGCCCCTCGCGGGCTCGCTTCGCTCGCCACGCTTCGGGCACGGCCTCGCTGCGCTCGGCAACTATATTTCTCACTCTATGTCCACTTGGATAGTAGGGAATGATCCTGGACATAGGGTGAGAATAACAGCGCAGGCGCCGTGTACAGCTGATGATCAGCTGTTAAACTTTGGAGACTTTCGGCGTCTCGTTTGTCCTCCGTACTGCGCCTGCGCAGTACAGGGAGGACACTATATGATAGGGGACTCTATTTGACAAGACACCGGCAATGAAAAATAAATGAAAAAAACTGTGGGGGTCCCCCCCCCATCCATACCAGGCATTTTGGGTCTGGTATAGATTTTAAGTGGAACCCAGTGCCAAAATAAAAAGAAACTGTGTGGGACCCCCCAAAATCCATATCATACCCTTATCTGAGCATGCAGCCCGTCAGGTCAGGAAAGGGGGAGTCTAGCAAGCGCCCCCCCACCGAACCATACCACACCACATGCCTTTAACCCCAGCCAGTGGTTGTGGGGGTCTTCAGGTGGGGGGCTTATCATAATCTGGAAGCCCCCTTTAACAAGGTGACCCCAGATACCACACTCTATATGTGAATGAGTACATAATACCCCTACTCATTACCCAAAAAAGTGTAAAAAGTAAATAAAAACACATGTTTTTGACAAGTCCTTTATTAAAAAATAGAAATAATGTCTCCAGGTATAGATCCATCCTGCAAAGGACATGCTGGGTCGGCAACAGGGGGGGGGGTGATATCTGGGGTCCCCCTTGTTAAAGGGGACTTATCAAATTCTGATAAGCCCCCTGTCCACAGACCCCCACAACCACCGACCAGGGTTGTGGGGAAGAGGACCTTGTCCCCATGAACATGCTACAATAAGCATTCGTGTTGCAGGCTTTTTTTGATTGTATGGATGTTTGTGGGGCGTAAAAGGTAGAGCACCAACACTCAGCTCATTATCTTTCTATGTTGCGGTAGAGCTTGGCTGAGTTTCTGTTTATCACAATATTTTTCTCCTTGCTAGAGGAGAAAACTGTACACAAAAAACAATAAATATATAAATGAAATAAAACAAAGATAAAATAGGTAGATCAAGTTATGATCTAGGTCAGTGTTAAGGTTAGGGTCAAGAACAGGGTCAAAGGTTATTGTCAAAGGTCAGGGTCCTTTTGTTTTGGGTAGGACAAATAAAGCAAGATGTGCACTATTGGTTCAGGTTTTTATGTACGTATACACAGTTGGGCTCTAGAGCAGGCTGAACCTGGTTAGACTACTCCCCCCTACTTTCCCGGCCTGCCAGATGGCATGCTGAGATAAGGGTCTAGTATGGAATTGCACCCCACACATTTTTCTAATGTTTTTGTGTGGTTTCCTCCTATAATTCATATCAGAATTGGTAACAAAATAGGGTATTGGAGGGTCACAACATCTACACCAGACCCTCATGAAGGATGCAGATCTGGTATGTATTTTTAGGTAGAACCCCACATAGCTTTTTCTGTGGCTTCTCCATTGCATCTATACTAGACCTTTATCTAGGATAAGGTTCTGGTATAGGTGAAAGGAATCCCCAGCCGTTTTGTTTACAAACAGAAATAAGAGGCCAAAGCTGTCATTTATTGCCAATTTAACCACTTGGTGACTGCAGCCAGCTAGTTCTGGGACGCTGTCATGATGGAGCGCGGTGATTGCATCCACTGTGGGGCACGGGTGACATGCTCTGTGATTGTTGTGTCTGAAGGACACTGCTGATCACAGATTGAGGTAAAGAGCAAATCAGCGGCTCTTCACCATGTGATTAGCTGTGTTCAATCACAGCTGATTATGGATCTAAACAGAAGCTAGTTATCGGCACTCCTTTCCTCATGCTGACAGCATGAGGAGAGGAAAAGAGAGCAGATAAACAGCTTCTCTAAAAGGGACATGTAAACTCATAACCAGGGCACTGATTATCAGTGTCCTGATTATCAGTTCAGTCCCAACAGTGCCCACCAGTGCTGAAAATCTGTGCCCACCAGTGCTGCCAATCAGTGCCTCCTCATTAGTGTCCCCTATCAGTGCCACCTACCAGTGCTCTTCAGTGCTGCCTACCAGTGCCCATCAGTGCCACCTATCAGTGGTACTTATCAGTGCCTCCTCATTGATGCCCACCACTGCCGCCTCATCAGTGCAGTCTATAAGTGCTCATCAATGCCCATAAGTGCCCATCAGTGCAGCCACATCAGCACACACCAGTGAAGGAGAAAAATTACCTGTTTGCAAAATGTTATAACAAACTATGAAAACCATTTTTTTTTCAAAATTTTCAGACTTTATTTGTTTATTTAGCAAAAAAGAAAAACTCAGTGATGGTTAAATACTACCAGACGAAAGCTCTATTTGTGTGAAAAAATTATAACAATGTACAATGCACAATGTGCAATTCTATGCATTAATGATAACAATGTACAATGCACAATGTGCAATTCTATGCATTAAGGTGAAAAACCTTTTTTGCTGCAACACCCCCCAGACCCCCTCTTTTTCTTACCTGAGCCCATTCATTCCAGCTCCATGCACAAGCCCAGCGGCTCCAGCCGCTGGCTCTCATCTCATTGGACAGATTGATAGCAACAGGAGCCATTGGCTCCCGCTGCTGTCAATCAAATCCAGTGATATGAGAGCTGGAAGCGGGACCGAGTCCCATTATCTGTGTCAATAGATGCAGCAGCGGGACTCAGGAGTGTGCCTGCATGGGTGTTCCCAGGGAAAGCGGTATTCTGTGGGGGCACCCAATGAAGGGGATGAGCCAGGAGCACTGGCGGGGCACCCCAGAAGAGGAGGATTGGGGCTGCTCTGTGCAAAACTCTTCCACAGAGCAGGTAAGTATAATATGTTTGTTATTTTTATTTTTGCAGTTCAGGTGCTTTAAAGCCCAACCTGACAGGCATGTAAATCTGCTGCAGGTATTGAAAAACTGATGTTAATAAAATACATATTGATAATAGATGACATTTTTATTAGCTTTGTTTACCCACTTGCCTACAGGGCACTTTCACTCCATTCCTGCCCAGGCCATTTTTCAGCTTTCAGAGCTGTCGCACTTTGAATGACAAATGTGCAGTCATGCTACACTGTACCCAAATGAATTTTTTATCATTTTCTTTACACAAATATAGCTTTATTTTGGTGGTATTTAATCACTGCTGGGTTTTTTATGTTTTACAAAATTTTGGGAAAAAAAGTTTTTCTTAGTTTCTGTCAGTAAATTTTGTAAATAGGTAATTTTTCTCCTTCATGATGGGCGCTGATGGGCACCGATAGGCTGCACTGATGGGCACTGATGAGGCAGCACTTATGGGCACTGATTAGGTGGCACTGATGAGAAGGTACTAATATGCCGCACTGATGGGCACTGATAGGTGGCACTGATATGCAGCACTGATGATCACTGATAGATGGCACTGATGGACAGCACTGATGGACACTGATAGGTGACACTGATGGACACTGATAGGTGGCACAGATAGGCAGCACTGATGGGCATGAATAGGTGGCACTGATGGACAGCACTTATGGGCATTGATGGGCAGCACTGATGAGCAGGCACTGATGGACACTGATAGGCGGCAGTGACTGGCATCACTAATGGGCACTGATTGGTGTCATTGATAGGCACTGATTGGTGGCACTGGGGGGTTTTATTGTAATCAGGGCACTGATGATCAGTGCCCTGATTACATGTCCAGGTGTTCTCTGCAAGGAGATGCTGCTGATCGGCTCTCCTCGCTACACACTCTGTCAGTGTGAGGTGATAAGAGCCGATCACTGGCATTTCCATGTTTACCTGTGACCGGCTGTGATTGGACACAGCCAATCACATGGTTAAGGAGCCGCATGATCGCCACTTTACAGAGATTGGGGTCACGCCAGGTTCTAGCAATACGGTGCGGAAATGATTGCTGCGATGCGCGCCCCCGCGGGCATGCGAGAGTGGCTGTTCTGGGCACCGACATATGACGTCCACCCAGAACGAGAGCTGCACTGTCCCTCCGTCATTTGATAGTGGGGGGGTGGCAAACGGTTAACTAGGTTAAGTGTATATGTGAATATACTCCAATCACTATAATGCCCTGTACACATGATCGGACATTGATCGGACATTCCAACAACAAAATCCATGGATTTTTTCGGACGGATGTTGGCTCAAACTTGTCTTGCATACACACGGTCACACAAAGTTGTCGGAAAATCCGATTGTTCTGAATGTGGTGACGTAAAACATGTACGTCGGGACTATAGACGGGGCAGTAGCCAATAGCTTTCGTCTCTTAATTTATTCTGAGCATGCGTGTCACTTTGTGCGTCGGATTTGTGTACACACGATCGGAATTTAACCGGATTTTGTTGTCGGAAAGTTTATTATCCTGCTCATCAAACTTTGTGTGTCGGAAATTCCGACGGAAAAAGTCAGATGGAGCCCACACACGATTGGAATTTCTGACAACACAATCCGATCGATTGCGTGTACAGGGCATAAGAGTATTTATATGCTGTATACACAGCTAGATCTGAAGATTCTTGGACAAAAGAAATAGTTCCATCTGCAATATACATTTATTGATAGGGTAACATATTATTTACTACACAATATTTACAACACAATGTTCAGTATCAGTACACTGGGTTACATGATTTTTGCAAATTACACCTAAAACCATATTTACAATACAATGTACAGTACAGTATGCAGTTAGTTTACCTCTCAGCTTCTGGTCTGGTCATATTGACTGCTTTTGTGTCCCAGGACAAAGAGAAAGCACAGCTTGGTAACAATTCATTATATCCCCCTCTCCTTTCTGTACTGTGGCTAATATAATGCTCCCTAATTGGTCACTGTATGTAGCAGATGTATATTGGGCACAGTCTGAGTGAAGGATTCAAAGAAGACTGCTGTTTACAACCCATGTGAAATGTCATAGGGAAAACAATGGCCAGTTCTTTTAAGTAGAAGATGCATCAATGTTAAGGAAGCTGGAAGGAGTAAACCCATCAATTTATCAATTTATATATATATTGCCATTTAACTAAAATATAATAATAATTACAATATTATTTACATCTTGTTAATGGAGATTTCATATAAACTTATTGTTTAACAGCTTTAAGAAGGAATTCCAATCAATGTAAATCACCAGTAAACTTACATACTGTAGTATCAAGATTTGTGTACATGCTGTTTTTGATTTATTCTGTAAAGCAAACTGCAGAGAATCCTTTGCCAAAGGTTACAAATAACTGTGTAGCAGACAGGGTTTCATTTCTAATCAAGCATTTTGTTTATGGTTACAGGTCCCGGTTTGCATAGTGCAATAAGCATATAATAGAAAGAGAGCATCTGGAACCTAAAAGGCAAAACAGCCAAACTTTACTTCCTCATGCAGGTCTGTCATTTTATTGTACATTTACCTTTAGAACATGTTACAGGTTCCACCCATATTTGAAGTGGAACATGTTCAAGCTCCTTCCTCCTCTCCCCCCAAATCCCCCTTCCCCTACAACATTGGGAGGGAGGGGGTCCTTCTCCTTGCACCTGCTGTCACTTTTTAAAAAGAGCGCATCTGTGTGGATCTCTGCCCACACAGCCACATCATTCTTTCACAGTTTTCTGTGAATGAATAAATTACAAGTACCGTCTACCACTGTAGCAGGTGGAATAGTAGTGTCAATGGGCTGTGGGGGAACTGATGAGCACTCTTGTAGTACATTGACTTGTCCTCTAACTTTTAAATAGACAATCCATAGAAAGATATGAGCTGAAAGCCAGAGGACCTGTCTGCAGAAGCCCACATTGCACCTGTGATCTACTAATCGCGGGTGGAATTCTTTCCAGGCTCCTGCTGGAAATAATAATGTGTTTTTTTTTTCAGCCAAAACATGTGCATTTAATATTTTTTCCATAAAGGTGAACTTATGCTTTAAAACAAACAAACAAACATTAGTGGCTGTTTATTACACTTTTGTATTGCTACATGTACCATTTGCTTGGAGCCCCTTTAAATTAATATTTTAATTAATGATTGGCATAATGCCTTTTTGTTTACAATAGGCTGGCAAGATTGCTTTTAATTGCAAAAAAGCAGCCTAATGGTATTAGCATGAAATAAGAAATTATGTTACTGGCATGATCTTTAGGTGAAAAATTTTAACAGAGCCACAAAAAAATATTTTGCTTAAAGCGGAGTTTCACCGTTTTTTTTTTTTTTTTTAAGTCAGCAGCTACAAATACTGCAGCTGCTGAATTTTAAAATAAGGACACTTACCTGTCCAGGGCACCCACGATGTCGGCACCTGAAGCTATCCCTTGGTGCTGCCGCCGCCATCCTCAGTAAGGGAATCAGGGAGTGAAGCTTTGTGGCTTCACTTCTTGGTTCCCTACTGAGCATGTGTGACTCATGCTGTGCTATCCCACTGGTCCCTGCTGTGTTCTCAGACCCATGTGTATCCCAGAAGACAGCGGGGGGGGGTGGGAAGTGGCGTAGATACCCGTGGGTGGCTTGGGTATCTATGCCCGGAAGTGGGAGAAAAATACCTGTATTAGACAGGTATCTGCTCCCCCCTCCCCCCTGAAAGGTGCAAAATGTAACACCGGAGGGGGGGAGGAACTGGAAAAGCGGAAGTTCCATTTTTGGGTGGAACTCTGCTTTAAGAAAACTGTAAACAATGCATACACTGAAAAATTGATTTTGGCTCTACATACACTTTAGGCTCATCGTAAACAAACACACATTACAGCCCCCAAGTGTTTGAGGAACTACAATATTTGTCCAACAATATTAAAAATCTTCAGTTTGTTAAAGTGTGCCACAACCATTGGCACTATTTCAGCACATGCCACAAACATTACATACATTTCAGAGTGGTGTGCTCCACTACTAGCCCCATCCCCTCCTTCACTCGGTGGGGGGGCCACAACTTGACATCTTTGCCCTGGGTACTGAATGACCAGCACCAGAAGATTTTTCTTGCTTTTAATATACTTTATACAACATATGAAAACAATGGAACAACAGTTTTGGGTATCCCCACCCTTGTTAAAACCTGCCTGAGATGCCCGAGACGGTTGTTTTCACATGTTTGATGAAATATATTAAAAGCAAGAAGCAAAGATTCTGGTGCTAAATGACTATATATACACCATCTAACTTTTATTTAGAAAATCAACACTATATTTTATCCATTAAAAAGGCCCCCAAAATTTTGTAGTAAATAAGTGCACAGTAGTGACTGCCTAAACACTATTTAAGCAGTTGTGCTAAGCCACATTTACTGAGTGAGAGACCAGCTAGTGTATGTATTATTTCCCTTAAAGTGGATGTAAACTTTTTTTTTATATCATACTGTAGAGTATAAGATTTCCTATCATTTGAGCCCAGTCTTGCCACACAGAGTTAATCCATCTCTGAGCAATCCTCTTTTATTGTTCAGTGAGATAAATCTTGACAAACTGAGAAAAACTTTGTCAAACCCCCCCTTTCTGTGAGTGACAGGTGATTTACATATCTCGTGCACTAGCCTAAGACATGCAGTATTTTTTAATTCCCTCCCACTCCTTTCTTCAGCAGCTCTGCAAGGATTGGCTGTTCCACACCTCAGCAAAATTTGGCATGCTAAAGTCATGTGGTTACTTTCCTGTCTTTTCACTGGATGTTAGAGATCATAGCAAAAGTTCAGTGTTAGAAATACACAGGAGAAATGCATATTGACAAGGGGAATGTAGAGGTGGGAGGGGAGTCTACTGACATCACGACTCCACCCTCCGAGCTCCAGACAACAGACCCACCCACAAAATATGCAGTTTTTCGGGTCTAATAACAGAGAGAGGGGAGACATTTGACAGGTAAAGATACATGCAGGAGGCATGTATATCCTTATAGATAACCCCTATGGCAGTAGTTTAGAAAGGAAGACGTTGGGTTTACATCCACTTTAAGACAGAAATTGTAAGGATTCAATGCACACTATGTTAGCAAATTTAGTAGGTTACAAGGAGAGACCATTTTTTTTTGCCAAATTAAAATTACCTTGTGCAAGCTGCAGTTGATGGTCCATACTGAACACTCAATTGTTGGGGGTCCACTCCTTTTTTCAAATATTTAATAATATGGTTTATGCATAATTTTTAATTTGAGGATGCAGAAACTGCTTATCCTCTGCTAACTGCACGTGCATAAAAGACACAAAATGTATCTCTCCCTGCAAACCCTTTGTAACATCTTCCTGTCTACTCCAAGTCTACACACACTGACTGTAAATATATTCCTTTTCAGTGGCACTGTATAGGATGGCAGAAACTAGCTCTCCCTGTACAAACTTTCTGTCCCTATACTCCCCTGGACTGTCCAACACACAGTGAATGGGTCTCTGACTCAATATAAATATAGCAGTTTTCAGCAATTGCGAGCAACAGTCAGCTCTCCTTGCAACAACTTTGTGATCTGTTCCACTGTGTACCTCAAACACACACACTGAAAGGACTACTGAGAACCCTGCATTTTATAATGAGGGGGTTGACAAATAGAAAACCCCCATGACTGGCCTTTCTTTTTTTCAACTTTAAGATTTTTATTAAACATTTTTTGTACAAATACAAATATAGCAGGTGTACATTGATGTTAATACTTTCAACAGAGAATAGTGTAACTACATCTGAGTAGATTAGGTTCCTGAGATAAAACAAAAAAGAACAACTGTGGAGTTTTTAATCTGAGTTGTAGTACCTGGAGACTTCGGTTAGAAAGATAAGATTGTCATGAGGAGCCAGTCGCCCCTATCGGGAGCACACCGTGAGCAGGCTATATGTACTCTATGCCTTTCCAGGAATTGTGAATGTGACCCAGTATATGGTCGCCTCGGGTTGGTCACAAATTGATAACAATAATGGTACTTTAACCCAATGTTATTGATAATAATACCATCATTGGTTAGAGTATAGTAGTAACATCTTTGTAAAAACATTAACTGTTTAACCAAACCAAATAAACATATAAACAAACAACGATTCAGTATTGATGAAACTTAATATTCCCTGCACTGGATTTAATGCAACACCAATAGAAGCTGTTATTTTCCAATCATCAAGTTAATCAACGCAAGACATTATTGTGCATTGATAGCCAGATATCCCAGAACTTATGGTGGGTATGTGCTCGGCCTTCTTTGTATGCCAGCATACTTTCCATGAGGCTTTGTGATTTCACCCTGTCAATAACTTCCTTTATATCTGGAGGGGTAGTAGATTTCCATTTTGCTGCCATGGATATACGAGCTGCAAATAGTATATGTACCACTACTTTTCAGTGTGTATATGGGAAGGAGGCTATCCCCAGGCATAGTAGTGCTAATTCTGGAGAGGGAGTACATTGGGAATTAGTTGTGTCTGAGATTAGAGAGAATACGTCTGTCCAAAATTTTTTCAGAACCTTACAGTGCCACATGACGTGTAAGAGGTTACCGTTATTATGACAATTCCTCCAGCATAGTGGGGATAAGATGGAGTTCACAGTGTGTAGACGCATGGGAGTAATGTACCATCTATGAAGGATTTTATGGGAATTGTCCCAGTAGTCTACACACGCTGAAGATGCACTATTGTATTTAATAACTGTTAGCCATTGTAGCAGTGTAAAGGACTTTTGCAGTTCTATTTCCCATTTATGCATGGTTGGAAGTTTGGTTTGCGTAGTGTGGAGGTTGCAGTATCTATAGCACAGCGATTTACCCTTAGTAGTAGGTTTGTGCTTGTTCATTAGGAAATTCCATATATTAGTGGAATTTTCGTGGTAGTGGTTGGGTTTTTTTTTTATTATATTGTTTGATTTGCTGAATCATAAAGGTGTTGACTGCTGTAGGGTTCACTAGATCTGCAGTGTCGTAGTGGATGCCCTTTTGTTTCCAGTGGTGTGTCGAAAAATTTTGTCTGAGGTATGCATAGGCTGTGAGAGGTACATCCAGAGTGTGGGATGGTTCATCCGTAAAATTATTTTTAGTCAGAAGGGACCAAGCCTCGAGTGTTGCTTGTACCATTGGGTAGTCCGGTAGTGTGGGTTTATGATGAATGATGAATGGTGGATGCCATAAGTAGCGCTGTTAGATCATGACCTGGCATAATATGATGTTCTATGTGGGACCATAGGTTGTCCTCTTGACAGGAGAACCAATACTTCAGTTAATTCCAATAGTTCTGTTTGGGAAACATACATTCTCATATCAATATATGCAGTTTAATTTTCCTTTATTTTGCAAATAATAATTCTTACACTAGCCTACATTTGCTGCGGCTGCGGGAAAATGCAAACTGAGACAAAATTGCAGCAAAAATGTGCTGCGGTTTTGCATTTTCCTGCGACCGGCGATCAAAACATTCTTATGCTGAATGCAATTCCTCTGTGTTCAGAAGAGGGAGGTTTAACCTGATCTAAATGCAGCAGCTCCCAAACCCTGTTAAAAGCCTATCTGTTAATTATTAATTATTATTAATCAGATTTTATTTATAGAAAAATATTTTATAACAAATATAAGAACAGAGAACAAATTACCTCACAACAAATCAGTACATATAATTCAATACTGACAGTTATTTAAAAAAATGTTCCATAATAACTTTATAGTACACCAATATATTCTATTAGTAGTATGTAGAGACTCTATATCAGGCCATCTCAACCAGCTGAAAGCATACTCAACCTCTATGATAGAAAAGGGTGCGTCCATCCGTTTTTTCCAGATTTTTTTCAAATTTATAATATATAACTATTATGTTGGACATATGTATATTTTATCAAACATTACATGTTTATCCATTTCCTGTATCCAATCCCTAATGCCGCATACACACAAGCGGACTTTACGGCATACTTGGTCCGGTGATCTTTCCAACGGACTTTGTAGCATAGGTGCGCCGGACTTACAAACGGATGGACTTGGACACACACGATCACTCCAAAAGTCCGATGGTTTTGAACGCGGTGACGTACAGCACGTACGACGGGACTAGAAAAAGGAAGTTCAAGGCCCACTATGCCACGCTTTGGGCTCCTTTTGCTAATCTCGTGTTAGTAGAAGTTTGGTTAGAGATGATTCGCGCTTTTCACACTTCAGCTTATTTCGAAAGTTTTCTGCAGTTCAGTTTGTGCTTGTGAGGTTTGTATCTGGTTTTCAGTGCGTGTTGGTCAGTTCATAACCTGCCTAGCAGGCCGTTCTGGTCTGCTCATTCCTGATCTTTAGGTCGCTCTTCATAGGCCTTGCTGTTATTCAGTGCGTTTATTCTAAGTTTGTTTGACCAGCTGACCGTTTTGAAGCCATGATGCGTGGACGTACTAATTCTCGAGTTCGTGCTGCGTGGGGACTTGGTGTTGGGGTTAATACTTTGACCCAAGTCCAGTCCATGAACAGGGCAAGGAGGAGTTCATGGACGAAGAATTGGTTGTGCCAGCATGACCAATTCTCGCACATGCCTTTGCTCCGTGAGATCCGTGAGAATAATCCTGAGGATTTCAGGAATTATCTCAAGATGATGGACCCCATTTTTGAACGTCTTCTGGCTATGCTGACCCCTTATATCTGCAGGCAGAATACCTGCATGAGGCAAGCCATCACTGCGGAGCAGAGGCTAGTTGCTACTTTACGTTACTTGGCGACTGGGAGAAGTCTTCAGGACTTGAAGTTCTCGACAGGCATCTCCCCCCAGGCTCTGGGCATCATAATCCCAGAGACCTGTTCTGCTATAATTCAGGTCCTACAGAAGGACTATATGAAGGTAAGTTTGTTATCCTTTAACATTACATGATGTATATAATGTTTGCTAATGTATTGTCTAAATGTCCTCGTTACATAATTACCATGCTTGGAATATGCTGTGAATGTCCCCTTTATCTTCATGCATGCCTGTTTTTTGAAAGTAATCATTTTTTGCCCTACATGCATATTTCCCTTCACTAACCTCCCCACCATGCAATCCTGGGTTCATTTATACCTCTAGCCTATATTCCCTTTTACAATGTATATTGTTAGCTTCATTGTACTGCTTTCCCCTCCCCCAGCCCCTCAAATGTGTCAAAATGTCAGGTGTGTTCTTCTCCCAAATTACAACCCCTCTCCCACCCCCTCAAATGTTTCAAAATGCCAGGTGTGTTCTTCTCCCAAATTACAACCCCTCCACCACCCCCTCAAATGTTTCAAAATGTCTGGTGTGTTCTTCTTCCAAATTTGCAACCCCTCCCCCACATACAAATTAATCAATGGTCCATCAGAGGGGGTGAGTAATCTTATAAGTGGGCCTTATGTTTGTGTTTTTTGGGAAATAACACATATTAAAAATGTTAGACTGCTGTTGTTCAAGAATGTTTTTGAGTAATCTGCTAGCAAAGTTATGTTTAAAAGTACTTATATTTTTTCTTTTCTTGTTTGAGTCCACAGTTTCCTTCAAACACACAGGAATGGCAGACTGTGGCCTCCCAGTTCGCTGACCGTTGGGACTTTCCCAACTGTGTCGGGGCGATTGATGGGAAGCATGTCCGCATTGTGCTACCACCCCATTTGGGGTCTTACTACTATAATTATAGGGGGTTTCATAGTGTAGTATTGATGGCGGTGGTCTCGGCACAATTGGATTTTATGTTCGTGGAAGTGGGGAAGAACGGCCGGATGGAGGATGGAGGAGTCTTTGCACAGACCGAGTTGTGCCAGCATCTCCAGACTGGTGGCCTGGGATTGCCGCCTGATGACCAGAATGTTGATGGACTCCCCTCAGTTTTCATCACTGATGAAGCGTTTGCTCTTGGCGAGCACTTGATGAGGCCATTCCCCCAAAGGTTCCACACCCCTGAGAGGAGGGTATTTAATTACCAGCTGGCCAGAGCAAGAAGAGTTGTGGAGAATGCCTTCAGGATTCTGGCCAGTCGGTTCCGTTTGTTCCTCTCGGCCATAAATCTGGCTGAATACAAGATAAATCATGTCATAATGGCTTGCTGCATTCTTCATAATTTTTTGAGACGACATTCAGCTACATATCTTACCTCAGTTGGGCCTGAGGCCGGACTTAGTGATGAAGATCCACTCACAGGCCTGGATACTGGCCATACTGGCTTTGCCCCCCAAACCGCCCATCAAGTGCGTGACAGATATGTCAATTATTTTAATGGTCGGGGGGCCATAGCAATGCAACAACAACTTTAATTTGTCAAAAAATAAACATAAATTATTGAGGCAAAAATCTCTTGTTTTTATTCTTGTTTGCATTTAGTTTTGTCTGCCTCCTAGTGCACTTGTAGTAGCAAGTTCAATTCCCTTTAGTTAATAAGGCCCTTTGTCACTGTAAACACACTTAATAAACTGTTATTGCAAAATAATATGCCACACACATTGTAGTAGTAAAAACATTTTACTGTGCACACATTGAAAGGTGCATTTTGTTTTAACGTGTTTAGGTTTTTTTTTTTTTTTTTTTTTTTTAGGAACAATATTTTATTTATTTATTTATCTTCTTTTGGTTGAGGCATATTTGTCAAAAATACATTTTTTTTTGCAAAATTATGCTCGACAACAGGGTTTATAAAAACATAATACAAAAAAATAACAGGAACTTACAAAGTTCAACATGTCAAAAACAGTGCTGGTGATGTCACCCATGTAAAAAGTAAATTTAGCAGATGCACACAAATTGGGAGTAAAAAAGGTTCAAGTCAACATGTGCTATCTCCCATCATGGGGAAGCAATGGACGTATTTTGTGTGTGCAATCCCTTTGTTCCTCCCACAAACTAACATTATTATGAGGAAGGGGTTGCAAACACAAAACAAGTACATTGATATCCCCTGATGGAAGACAGCACATGATGACACACCGCGTGCATCTTCTAAATTTGGAGATTAATATTTCACAACTTCCAAAATTACAAAAATGAAAAACTTGACAATGAAATGAAGAACATGATTGATGTTTTTATGGAAAAAAGTTATTAGATTCTGCCCAAAACATCAATCATGTTCTTCATTTCCTGTTGCATGCTGTCCAGCCGATTTCTCATGCTGTAAATTTTTTCCCGCATTTGATCTATTTGCCCATTCCATACCATTATCTGCCCAATCAGTCTTTGTGCATTGTCTGTGCTAAATGGCTCCGTCGCTTGCCCCACACCAACCAGAACATCACCTAAAATGTGTGGATAACAAATTTTATAAAAATATGCACGCCAAAATAGATTAACTTAAGCTGGGGTGTCAGTCACTCACTTGGCGGGGTGCAAATATTGCACACTTCCTCCACCTTTCCTTCCTCAAGGTCGTCGGGTGGGTGTGGTCTTGGGCTGTGGCTTAGGGTAATTCCTGCTTCAGGCTGGTGACTTTGGGGGGTCCTGGGATCCTCGGACTGTTGTCTGAGTCTTTTCTCCCCTATGAGAATTAAATAAAAGGTATACTTAAAACACAGTGATATTTCAGTCCTGAAAAAGGAATATGAAACGTTGCTTAGAAGTTGGGGACAATTGTCATTTTGTTCCCCCAAAATTTTTTAAGACAGGATTAAAATTCACTCTGACCAAAAATGCAAAACAAAACACATTTTCAGGCAATTTTCACAGATGCAGACACCTCAAGTATCCCCTGGAGCCCCTTTGTGTATTACCCTCAAAAATTTTCTCTGGTGTCACATAGTACACTAGTGCTCGTGAGTCCAGATGTGGAAACAGCTGCTGTGTCCTGTCCTTACATTACACTGAATCATTTATTAAGAAGCATTCTAGTTTCAAACACATCTACACAACATCCCCACATTTTTGGAATACGACAAATTATCAAGACCTAAATGTATGTAGAACCCTGTACCATCCTATTTCTAGCAAAACAAAAGTCATTTTCTTATTTTCATATGTAGTTTCAAAAGAACGATCTTTATGAACGATGCTGTATAAATGAAAATATGGACCAGCATGCAAGTTAAGTATCTCAATAGGAACACACAACAAGTACTTAATTTTTTTAATCAGCTTCTTGATTCGCCAATATTGGTCAGGCTCCCTAGTTTTGAAGTCAGACCACCGCTTCCTTAATTGTTCTTTAGCCCATTTTTATGCCAAATTTTTGTGCAATAGCAGTGACAACTGAGGACATTATTTTGTCCTTCCGCATATTGGGTCGGGTGTACGGTCCTTCTTTGGCAACATGGTCCTCCCTTCTCAATATGGACACCATCTCCACCATCTCTTCAAAGGCCATGTTGGTGGCCTTATATCTCCTCCTGGATCTGGATGGTTGTGGCTCCGGGCTTTCCTCCACGCTAGTTCCATCTTTCTCGATATACTGCCACTGCGCAACGAAGAGTGAAGGGGTGGGGACAAACCGTACTAAGGAACGTCAGGGGCGGGCGACGCAGGCTTAGCATGAGACTGGCCTACGTATGTCCAAAGGTAAGATTTAAACGTGGGTGTGTGTTTGGTGAATGTGTTTGGTGTGTGTGTGTGTGTGTGTGTGTGTGTGTATGTGTACCCTAGATTCTGCAAAAAATAATACTGGTAGTTTGGACTGACATTACAGTTTTTATTGTGTCTTGTCTTTCAGCAAAAATGAATCCCTTTAAGGAGGAAGAATTTTTGTCTTGTTTTATTGAGCTTTATCAACAGAACAGAAACCTGTGGGAGGTCAAACATCCCTTGTATTTTACTAGACATGTAAGGAAGGCAACACTGGGGACACTTTTGGAATTTGTCAAGACTCAAGTCCCCCTGGCAGACCTTAAGTTTGTGTACAATAAAACTGGTATCTTGCGCAATATGTACAGGCGGGAACACAAGAAGATCCAGGATTCCCTCAGATCAGGAGCAGCAGCAGACCAGGTGTATGTCCCCAAGCTGTGGTACTACCAAAAACTGTGATTTCTGGATGACCAGACAGAAGCAAGGCAATCACTTTCGACCCTTCCCTCCAGCCTTCCCTCCACCCTGCCCTCCACCTCCACCCTTCCCTCCACCCCAGCTGAGGCATCCCAGGAAGAACTGGGCCCTTTCTTTCTTGATGAAGTGGATGCGCCCAGCTTCAGCCAGGTATACTTTTTTGGGGAATTTGGGATTGTGTAAATATTAATTATGTAAATTGAAAAATGTTTTAAGTGCTTCACAAAAATGATTTCATTACAGTTAATATGTATACATATCACTAGACAGTAGTGGCCAAAATGTACTTCAAATATTGGTGATCAGCTAGAATAATGGTGGGGTCAAAAAGATAGCCTTTTCTATTTGTTTACAATTATATTTGAAAGTCATGAGCTGAAAGTTGTGTGTGATTGAGGAAGCAAAAATTACAACTATGTCCCTTTTTTTTACACAGGATGAGCTCAGCCAGGAGGAGGCTGTGCCCAGTGGGAGAGAGGAGGAGGCCGTGCCCAGTGGCAGGAAGGAGGTGGCCGGGCCCAGTCGAAGCCTCACGGAATGTCAGGTGCCTCCCCTCCGCATTACCACCAAAAGGCCCAGGAAGATCACCTGAGAAGAGGAGGAATCACTAGCCCTCATTCGGGAAGCCAGCCAAATCCTGAGCACCACCCAATGCTGAAGAGGCCTATGGAACATATATGGCCACCAGGTTGCTTGAACTTGAAAAGGGGCAACGCCTCCTCTGCGAGGGGCTTATTTTTCAGGCCTTTCAGAAGAGGTTGAGAGGGGAGCTTATTCCAACAAGCTATATTACAGATGAAGCCACTCCTCCTGCTAATCCTCCTCCCCTCCTCCTCCTCCTCCTCCTCCTCCTGCCCCAAGTACACCACCAGAGGCACAGCCTCCAAGGAAGGCTGCAGAGAAGCGTGGAGGGAAGGCTGCAGGGCAGCATGCAGGGAAGGCTCCATGGAAGAGTCGAAGGTGTTTGCCTGGCTTCTGTCTGGTCTGACAGAAGATGCAGATTGTGCTCCCTAATCGCAAGATACCAATTTTATTTTCCAAGAACTTGATGTGTGTCCTGGGGGACAAAAGGCTTCACACATTCCAAAAGTGTCTCCAGTGTTGACTTCCTCATTTATGTTTTTCCAAAAATAAAAGGTATTTTCTTTACCTTACATTATTGACTATGTGTTTGGATTCAAAAAGGACATTTTGTTTGTGAGTAGGCAGGTACATGTCAAAAAGACTATGTGGGTTATTTACAAAAGGATAAATCATTTTGCAATTCAAGTGCAAAGTACAAGTGCAAATTGCACTTTATAAATTGCACTGCAAGTGCACTTGTTGGAAGTGCATTCGCTGTAAATCTGAGGGGAAGATCTCAAATGAGGGGAAGCTCTGCTGATTTTATCATCCAATCATGTTACATAGTTACATAGTGTACATAGTGCAAGAGAAATGTTTTGTTTTTGTGTTTCCTTGCATGTGCCCCTCGGATCCACAGCAAATGCAATTTCAACTACACTTTGCACTTGTAGTGCAAAATGAATTAGCCTTTTGAAAATAACCCCCGTATGTCTAATTAACAAGGGATACCAACCTCATTAAGGTTCATTAAAACAATACAAAATATTAAGGTTATTGTGGTAACTTGAAACTCCAAAAAAAACCAAAAAAAAATAGATTTTTGAGAATTTAGCACAAATTGTAAAATAGATATTGATTAAATATAAAAATACTAAAGATGAGTCAAATAAATAATGTTCTACATTATTTCTGGAGATCTGGCTTTTGAAAACTATAATATTAGCCATGGCATGAGGATAAATAATGAAGAAAGTAGTTTGTGAGAACTCTGTGTGAATATAAGCAGCAAAACAACTTCATTCCTCTTGCATTATAAAGAAAAAAATAATGCGCTGTATTAAAAGATCAGAGAAGAGGAATGTGCTAGCTTCAATATGAAGGCTAGTTTTACCAGACCGAGTGCTTCCGTCTTGTATTTGCTTCAGAGCATGCGTCAGTTTTGGTCCATCGGACTAGCACACAGACGACTGGTTTGTACGCTAGAAAGCAGAGTCCATCGGACAGATTTGAAACATGTTTCATTTCTAGGTCCATCAAACTTTTGAGCAAACAAAGTCCGCTGGAGCCCACACAAGATCGAATTGTCCAATGGACTCTGGTTCGCCGGACCAAGTATGCCGTAAAGTCCGGTCGTGTGTACGTGGCATAAGGGTAGAAGAGTTGGACGAAACCCAATGTAGAACCCAATCAGCTTGCGTACCACGAAAAGCGATCTTGCAATAGCCACTACCTGGTCATGATCCAAGTCATTAGAATCCACATACCCTAATAAACAGAGAACAGGATCTAAGGTCAATGTAGACTCATATACAGTATTTAACATATCCAACACTTCATGCCAGTAATGATATTGTTTTGGACATCTCCAGAACAGATGCATAAAGGACATTGAGCATATCTTATGCATTCAGGATTGTTTCTCCGACCTACCCTATGCAAAAATTCAGGAGCATGGGAAACACTGTACAGAATGAAAAACTGGATCACCTTATGGGTTGGAGACAGTGAAACCGGCTGTACATTCTGCAGTATTCGATCCCTTATGTCTCCTGAGGCTACATCCATATTTGTTTTCAATCTATGCCTACATGGAAATGGAAATATAAGGAAAAATTCATATAAGATTTGCATATACTGAATCAAACTAAACTGTGCATGAAGTACATTTTGGTTTTTAAAGCTTACCAAGAATCTGAAGTAGAGAAATCAAGGAGAGAAAAAAGGGAAAGGGGTAGAAGACAGAAGGTTCAGGCATAAAAAGGAAGGCCAGAAGGCCCCAAGGGGACAATAACATACCCAACCTAATGCTAACTAAAGAGGATGATGTAAAAGAGTTGTGTAACCATTACAAAAATATTATAAGGATATTAAATAATACCAGTATCCAAGTAGCCTTTGATTAATACCGTATAAGGTATACATTGGTGCCGAGAGAAAGCTAAAGGTCTGATATCCTAATTCTGCATGTTAGGGTGTGATAACTTAAGGTTTAATGAAACAGTTGGAGTTTTGTAGCCAGGGTCTCCACAAGTTGGAATTAATATATACGTAACTTAGCTTTGGCATACATGAGTTTGAGATGGCTTTTTTTATTTAGGATTTGGCTCACTAAATAGAGAGAGGGCGGTTCAGCCTGTTTCCAACCTCTAGCTATAGAAAGCCTGGCAGCTATCAGGATATGAGTGAGTACATTGTGAAATTTGGAGGGCCAAGATTCTATACCCACTTCCAGAAGTGCTAGCTTGGGATCTGAGGGACATGACAAACCAATAATATTGGATATGAAAATAAACACTGTTGACCAAATGTCTTTAACTACAGGATGGTCCCCCCAAATGTGTACTAAGGAACCTTTGGATCTGCATTGTCTCCAACACATCAGAGAATGATCCTGGTACTACAGTCCTTAGAGACTTGGATTTATCATTTGTGGACAATTTTTGAATTGATTCCCAATGGGAAATACATTTAGACAATTTGAGAGGTCTGGATATTGCAAAGTTCTACTATGAAGTGGTAGCTGAGAATTGAAGGGTTTGTTTCCAAAATGTCATGGTGATGTCTTGCTGAATTCTCTGGGTTTAGTAAACATCTGATAGACAGAAGATACTTCTTTTTTTGTTGGAACATGCAGAGTCAAAATATTAACGTATATTTAGTAGAAATAGAACATGAAAGATTGCACAAACCTCCGACATAACAAAAAGTTAAAATGACAACATTGTCAAAACCAGACAAAGCAGCTGCAGACACCCACACAAATCACACATCCACCACACACTCATCCAATCCGATGGTTGAATCAAAGAGGCACTAGTGTAAGTGACTGCAGATAGAGTAGATAGAGTATAATGTAGTTTAACCACAGTTGGCCAGTCTATGACTTAGCAAATCGACTAGTGGAAGGATGTAATCGTTGAAGCACATGTCTAGTTTGTAGGTATTGATAGAAGACTTTATTGTGCAGAGAAAATTCCATATGTAGATCTTGAAAATATTTAAGTTGTGATCCATGATATAAATGGACAATGGTCAACAGATTGTTATGGATTTGTATTTAGTATCTGAAAATAATTCAATCAAAATTGGAGCATGATCCGACTATGTAATTAGACCTATCCTGGCACAAGTGATAGATTGAGGGGTATATCAGTGAGACAAAGATCAAGTCTGGAGTATGTGTGTTGAGAATTAGAATAACAGGTATAATCCCTCTCAGAGCCGTGTAAACAGTGCCATACATCGTATAACTCTTCTGTTGCTAAGAGTGACGAAAGAGGTGAAGCAGCACCTTGACACATTTGAGGCATCTACTAGGGGGTCAATTAATTGAAGCTGATTATTGAAAGAGGTTGATAGAATAAGGAAACAGCCATTTTCGTCATGTATTACACCATGAAGTTGGAATTAGACAGTGGCATTAATGACAGTCAAAACTCTGCGTTTTTTGGATTCAGCATTTGCAAAAAAATGATGTGCAAACTTGGGGTGTGAACATATAGGAGCCTTAGATTTGGAAAAATGTGCAAATGTTGTATTGCTGGGAGATCCCTTCTTTCCAAAGCATAGACCTTTTAAATGGACTATTTAGGCCCTTAGCATTAGGAGATGCAATGTTTAGCGTCATGATAATGGGGCAGAGATGAAGTACAGCATAAGATTACACGGTTACTGAGAGAGATCATTAGCATACAGGTTACAGGATAATAACAAACAGCATTCCACTGATGAAAACAAGAGTGCTTTTTATCTGCAAATGTATAAAATATCAACTTGAGCAAAGAAGAACTTCCAATGCAGTATTGCAATATAATAGAACCAATAATGAAAGCTGAAACAATCAGCAGGCTTCTGTGTTTAGCACACATTAAGACAGAGAAGGAGAAACCCAGTGAGAATTGCCACTGCCAGTGGAGGATGCTGAAAACAATACTTCAAGGGTAAAAAGACTTTAAATGTGTAATTAAACACAAAATATGTTAAAAAATATTTGAATATTTATTGTACATTGTTAAAATTCATTTGGTAAAATCAATGGGTTTCAACAAACACATACCATATTTTCCAGCGTATAAGACAACCTTTTACACTTAAAATAAATGGCCCAAAAGCGAGGGTCATCTTCTACTGTACGCTGGGTACAAAATGCCGCTGCTGGATGCCAGACCGCCAGATGGTGGATGTGCGGTAATACTGTATGTCGCTTCGGCTACAGTATACACCACTGAGCCAATTTGAGCAATGTATTTTATTAATGAATACAGAGCCTGCTTGGATTGGAGTAACAACCTCTGCCAATCCAAGCAGGTTACATACAGTAGCCTGCTCGGATTGGCTTTGAGAGTCAGAGAGGCATGGGCTGATGATGTTACAGCCCCTGCCAATCAGAACAGGATTTTTATTCATTAATAGAATCGCTTGCTGTGTATGGCTTCAGCTCCAGCAAGTAGAAGGAAATATGAAGCCTCGGAATAGGGGTCGTCTTATATGGTGAGTAGAGGCAAAAACTGGAAAATGAGGGGGGTCGTCTTATACGCCAGTTGTCTTATACGCTGGCAAATATGGTATATCACATTTCTTGTGACAATTGATGCTTCCACTTGACATGTTTCGCCAAATATGTTACACAGCTTCTTAAGGAGTATACGCATCAAAAAGCAGTAGAAAATTTATTAGAAATTTGTACTGATTTTACATAATCAAACTCTGTTTACAAAACAATACATACATAATTATTGAATTATTTTATACAGAATTCAATTATAAACAAAGTATTTCAATATGTTGGTACATCCAGCAGAACATTGGCTAATTCATGGTCATTATACATATATTTATTTTTACATACCTATAATTATTTGATGATTGATACTCATACAGTAAAAATCTGGACAGCTCAATAAGCGACCACAGAGGGGATATAGGGTCCAAGCTAAATATAAGATATTCAAAATTGTACTTAAGTATGTATATATCCATACTCAACATCATTTAAGCATAGATATATAAAAATATAGACTTACAAGGAATCTTGAGTTTCTAGGTGAACCACAGGAGCATGCTGAGATTTGATTTTGTTATCTGTCTGGATTACCAAACCTGTAGTGTATTGGGGTTCACAGACCTAAACAAAAGGTGCACTCAGAATTAACAAAGATACAGGCTGCCATTGTTTAGGAGTTGTTTCCTTATGGGATTATGTGAAATCTCCATTAATCGCTGTAAAATATTGCAATTAGAAATATATTTCAGTTAGAGGGAAATATATTTAAAATACTGAGTGTTGTGTTGGTGTTATTGTAATTAGTTCAACTTCAAAGGTTGGCCCTTTGTTCTCCCTGATAACATCTTCCCTGGGTAGTAAACAACAGCCTTCTTTGACTCATGCAATCAGGCTGTGCCCAATATACATTTACTAGGTACAGTGACCAATTAGGGAGAATTATATTAGCCACACTACAGAAAGGAGGGGGGGTGATATAATGCTTTGTGACCAAGCTAACTCACTCTTTGGTGTGGGAACAGACAGCAGTCACCATGGGCTGACCTGAAGTTAACAGGTAATCTAATATACTTGTATTTTATACTGTACTGTAAATATGGGTGTCGTGGGTAATTTGTAAATACCATGTAAGCCAGGAGACCTACACTGTACATTGTGTTGTAAATACTGTCTGGTGTGTACTTTGTATAGATTATGTAACCCTATTAATAAATGTGTATTGCGGAACGAACTACCTCTTTGTTGTAAGATCTCTCAGATCTAGATATGTATATGTCCATACTACTACAATGATTGAGGTGTATGCACAAAATACAGAACTAGTCAACAGAGTAACATTCACATCTAATAGGTATATACTTTTATATCTCTATCTTTATTATCTCTAAGTGGGGTGGCTGGGTTAACCAAACAACATCATTGTTTGTAAGGCGTCCCCAGCAACATTACTACCACCAGAACCAATAGGTTACCCATTAATTAAAGTTACTGTAAGTGGCAAAGCATAAACAGGATCCAAAAATCTCTCAACCTACTGTTTGTATGTTTCATTCTCTGCTCATTTCCTTGAGGCTTCAATATAATGGCCGCCGGCCGGCCAGCCTCTTTAACCCCTTCATCTCTCCACGCCAACCGACATATGACGTCAGAGACTTTAAAGGTGTGCATCAACAGCCACCTGATGGAAAATTTGAAGGGTAACAATGGCTGATCACCCGATAGGTGGAGCAGATTCCCAGATGATTGGAGGATGTTGTGGCATATTGCAACTGGTTGAATTTACAGGATCCGATGAGGATAAGATTAGGCCCCAGTTTTGAAGAAACTTAAAGCCTTCTTTTGGTTGGTAAATCCATGTGATTTTCCCTTCGTGCGTCACCTTGAGCTTGACTGGAAACCCCCATTGGTAAGGGATGTTGTGATCTTTTAGGGTCTTGGTTATTATAGTGATTTATTTGTGTTGCTTGGCTGTAGCTGAAGAAATGTCAGCAAAAATTTTAAGATGGGAATATTAGGCAGCACAGTAACAGATTGAGTCAATATTGTATGAAAAAATAGACGTATTTATTTTTACAAAAATGACATGACACGAAAGTTAAAACAATGAGCTCCAGTGGGAAGTACTTTAATTTTTTTTTTTTTTTTGGTTGAGCTAAACATACATTTGCAGACATAAATCCATAACAACAAAAAATGTTGATAATATGAACATTAAGTCTGACGCGTTTCAACCCATATGCTAAGGGTCTTCTTCAGAGGGTCAGTCTGCCAACAATGTATGTCCAGCAAGAAAAGAAAGAAGCCTCCCACATGGAGATCCCTTTAAAAATTACTTTTTCCTCTTCCCCAAAGGGGGGTCCCAAGGCACCTCCACCGCCACAGCAGCCAAAACCGGGGCAGTAAACCAGAAAGAGACTGTCTCTTTCTGTTTGGTGGATTAGAAGCACATGCAGCTCCTGCACTACTGGTCGACTTGGATTGGATACTGATCCACTGAGCCCGACACAGCTTGCGGCCAGTCCCAGGTTGGGTCACAAGTTACAGTCTAATTATATGGGGCAATATGGTGCAGTCACATATGCTACCTAATACCCTCTAAGGTGTGGCCTGCCTTTTGGCCGGCCCTCTGACCTAGCAGGTGGTGCTTGGTAGAGTCAACCTCTCCTAAGTTGCATCGCTGGATTACTGCCCCGGTTTTGGCTGCTGTGGCGGTGGAGGTGCCTTAGGACCCCCCTTTGGTCAAGAGGAAAAAGTAATTTTTAAAGGGATCTCCATGTGGGAGGCTTCTTTCTTTTCTTGCTGGACATACATTGTTGGCAGACTGACCCTCTGAAGAAGACCCTTAGTGTATGGGTTGAAACGCGTCAGTCTTAATGTTCATATTATCAACATTTTTTGTTGTTATGGATTTATGTCTGCAAATGTATGTTTAGCTCAACCAAAAATTTTTTAAAATACTTCCCACTGGAGCTCATTGTTTTAATACATTATTTAATACATTATTGACTCAATCTGTTACTGTGCTGCCTAAAAACCCCACCCCAGGGAAACTCCTTTCTTTTGTTCCTATTCTTAGGGGTGAGCAGCATTTTTTTCTCCTCTCCTTGTGTCCTCTCTTTGCAAAATGGGAATATTGATCATGATATGGAGCAGCATTATTTGCCATTAGGAGAATGCGCTCCTTAACAGTATAAAAATGAATAAAAGCTATGGCATCCCTTGGCACTGTATTCGGCAGGTGGTAAGGCTTGGACAGCCTGTGAGCATGGTTGATTATCAGATCTTGTTGAATCTGTAAAAATATCACATCATATCTCATTACACCTACTGAAACATTAGATGCATCTGTAGCTAGAATAACACTGGCATGGTATATACGGGTTATTATTCACCAATAAAGATATGTCATCAACTTATTATCGTATCATAGTAGTCCTAGTATGACCTACATGTACAAAGGAAGGAGACAAAGCAAGACTAATGAGCACAAGAGTACAATTTATAAAAAAACACTTAAAAAGTGTGACTGGAAGCAGGCTTACCTAGTAACAATATTAAATAGTCTGAGAAGTACAATACATTTCTAAAACACAGTGAAATGGTGAGTAATAATACCTCCATGCTGTAATTAGCCATATGTGGCCATCTAAGGTCCTAAAAAATGGGGGGATAGACCAATACCATTTTACTCATAAGCAAGTGGACTATTATTCCTAAACTACACACACAATAAAACCATCTCTTTCATGTAAGAGTCATTGCAATATGGCTCACCTTTACTTAACTGCTGCAAATGCTTTCTAGTTGGAAACTATTACACTGTAAGGGCCCAGTGCGGGGTAAGCAGCTATAATAAAGTGATGAGAAAAATTACTAGATTGCTGATAATGCATCAAAACCATTCAATAGCCGCCACGCCAAAAATGTACAGGTTCTTGACCCCTACATAATTACTTTAAGCTGATAAAGAAAAGCCAACCTCAGTACAACCGTGTGTCCCCAGAATGCCATCTCATGTGCATAGTATATAGATACAGCTGGACTTATGTATGTAAAATGGCACCAGTCACTCAAAGGAACCACACCATTTCCGGCGTCTGAAGTAATAGCCATTGCCAACATGCTTAAACCTATACTGCACGTGTGCCGATTTGTGCGCATGCGCACGAGAAAACCGGCACATTAACATAGAAAGTACAATGAAAGTAGGCACAATCCTTACAAAGTAGGCACAAAACTTACAAAACAGAAATACTAATGAGTGTGAAATGTCTATTTAAAGGGACACTCCTACCTCAGACTAATAAACATTCTTTCTCAATAGGAATTATTGGGGGCATTATTTTTAAAGGGAACTAAAAGTTCATTGTAGTGGGGAAAGGAAAAACAATAAAGTCAAAAGTCAAAACAAAAATCAAGATATAAATAAAGGATTACCAGCACATGATTAAAAAGCATGAAATCTATTTTAGTTTCCTATATCACTATTTTGCCTGATGTTGCAAGCTAACATAATATCTAATTCCATACTCTGTCCATCACCTATTGACTAAAGATTTGTATGTGAGTACCTCATTAAGACCTGGATAAACAGTAGTAATAAAGTGGTTGTTAACCCACTTATATAAAATCATCCCATCCTCTCAGTAATATACCGATAAGTGTACCATTGCCTGTGTTATATAAAAAAAAATGCTTATCTGTATCTATATCAGCATGGCTCCCAGCGCTCAGCTGACTCTTCGGGTCTATTCTCTTTCTGGCTCCCAGTTCCAGTGGGCAGGGCTGAGCACTCCGCTGACGTCAGCCGGGGAGGAGAGAGAGCCGACAGTCAGCTGATCGCTGGGAGCCGAGCTGCACTGATATAGATACAGATAAGCATATTTTCTATTTAACCACTTGCTGACCGCCTCATGCAGATATACTGCGGCAGAATGGCACGGGCAGGCAAAGTAACGTATGGATACGTTGCTTGCCTCCTGTGGGCGGGGGTCCGATCGGACCCCCCCGTGCCCGAGGCGGTCGGCATCTGTCCCGGAGCGATTAGAGGTGAGGGGGAGGCTATCCATTTGTGGCCAACCCTCGTGATCGCTCCCAGCCAATTACATTCTTCCTCTGCCTCTGAAATGTAAACAGCGGCAGAGGAAGTGATGTCATCTCTCCTCAAGCCGGTCTTTTCGTTCCGGCGCCGAGGAGAGAAGACATCGATGTGAGTTGCACCAACACTACACTAACAGTAGAACACACTAAGCACACTTTTCACCCCCCATCACCCCCCGATCACCCCCCTGTACCCCCTCTCACAGTGACACCAATAGCAATTTTTTTTTCTGATTATTGCATTGGTGTCAGTTTGTGACAGTTATAAGTGGTAGGGCAGTTAGTGGTAGCCCCCTTTAGGTCTAGGATACCCCCCTAACCCCACCTAATAAAGGTTAACCCCTTGATCACCCCCCGTCGCCAGTGTCACTAAGCAATCGTATTTCTGATCGCTGTATTAGTGTCACAGGTGACGCTAGTTAAGGAGGTAAGTATACAGGTTCGCTTTTTATAGCGTCAGGGACCCCCATATACTACCTAATAAAGGTTTTAACCCCCTGATTGTCCCCTAGTTAACCCTTTCATCAGTGATCACCGTATAAGTGTTACGGGTGACTCTGGTTAGTTAGTTTATTTTTTATAGTTTCAGGGCACCCGCCGTTTATTACCTAATAAAGGTTTAACCCCCTGATCGCCCGGCAGTGATATAAGTTAAGTTTTAGGGTCAGATAAGGTCTGCGTCGCCCCAGGAAGCCTCAGGTTATCGCCAGTACCGCTAACACCCACGCACGCAGCATACACCACCCTTAGTGATATAGTATCTGAACAGATCAATATCTGATCTGATCAGATCTATACTAGCGTTCCCAGCAGTTTAGAGTTCCCAAAAATGCAGTGTTAGCGGGATCAGCCCAGATACCTGCTAGCACCTGCGTTTTGCCCCTCGGCCCATCCCACCCAAGTACAGTATCGCTCGATCACTGTCACTTACAAAACACTAAACACACATAACTGCAGTGTTCGCAGAGTCAGGCCTGATCCCTGCGATCGCTAACAGTTTTTGTTGGTAGCATTTTGATACAGTCGCTAACAGTCAGGAGCTTTTTTGCCTGTGAGTCTCACTAGTGTACCACTAAATTTAGAGCCCAAAATGGCAAATTGAAGGTACACTAGTGAAGAGGCCTACATGATTCTGAGCATGACAGATAGTGAAGAGGAAGTCACTCATCTGTCAGATTCAGGCTCAGAATACGATCCTGTAGAGGACAGCGGCTCCATGACAGATAGCTCTGATGACGGAGTTGTGGCCCCTGCCAAGGTCAGACATACCAGACCCCGATCTTCTTCTGCTGTTGTTGAGGTGCAAAAATCGCAGGTCCCTCGTATGGAGCAGAGCAGTACTAGCGCCGCTATTCCTTCTAGTGAACTGGCAAACACCAGCGGCCTAGTACACCCTGGTCGTACATCCAGCACTGCAGTAACACTTGGTGACGTGGCGAGTCCCATAAGTGCAGTTCAAGCTGGCGAGGTGGCAAGCACAAGTAGTGTCCCGCTGCCACCAAGAAGACGAACACAGGCCCGTCATGCCCATAGTGCCCTTCCTGCTGCATTCGCCAATCCTAATTGGGAGCCCACCACTTCTGCAGCACCCGTACTTCCCCCATTCACTGGCCAACCCGGCATTCAGGTGGAAACAGTTGATTTTACGTCACTTGATTTTTATTCGCTGTTTTTGACTGAAGATATCTATAGATCTATTGTGGACCAAAGCAATTTGTATGCTGGTCAACACATCGCCACTATTCCCCAGTCCTCCCTTGCCAGAGATTGGAAACCAATTACGGTTTCCAAATTTAAGATCTTTCTGGGCCTTTCCCTCAGCATGGGCATAACTAAAAAGAGTGAGTTGCGGTCAGATTGGTCCACTGACCCAATTCACCATATGCCCTTGTTCTCTGCCTCCATGACCAGGGCACGATACGAGCAGATTTTGCAGTTCATGCACTTCAACAACAATGAAATCTGTCGTCCTCGTGGAGACCCTGAATATGATCGGCTCTACAAAATTCGGCCCCTCGTAAACTACTTCAACCAACGTTTTGCAGACTTGTTTACTCCCCATCAAGTTGTCTGCGTTGATGAGTCCCTGATTAAGTTTTCTGGCTGCTTGTCATTCAAACAGTACCTTCCCAGCAAGCGTGCCAGATACGGGTCAAGATGTATAAGCTCTGTGACAGGGCCACAGGCTACACATGTAGTTTTATGGTTTACGTGGGAAAAGATAGTCACGTAGAGCCAACAAACTGCCCTGACTACATAGGAAGCGCTGGCAAGAATGTGTGGGACTTGGTGTCACCCTTATTTGGAAAGGGGTACCACTTGTACGTTGACAATTATTACACGAGCATGACACTTTTTAGTCACCTTTCCCCAGCGGCTTGTAGATTCCCATCTTAGGCTGGGGGAGAGAGCCTGCTTCAAGTGTAATAACTTGCTCGCTATGAAGTGGAGGGATAATAAGAATGTTTTTGTTCTTACCTCCCTTCATGCAGACACAATGGTCCAAATTCCTATGGCGACTGGTGTTGTGGAGAAACCCCTCTGTGTCCACGAATGTAACCTTAACATGGGAGGGGTGAACCTCAACGACCAGTTGTTGGCGCCGTATCTAGTTGCCCGTAAGGCCAGATACTGGTACAAAAAAGTGTCTGTTTATTTATTTCAATTGGCTTTGCTGAACGCTCATGTGCTATACATAGCTTCAGGACGGACTTTATCCTTCCTTAAATTACAGGAAAAGATCGTCAGAGCACTTCTGTTTCCAGACGGTGCTCCACCTCACCTTCCCCAACCAAATGCAGTAAGCCGGCTGCATGAGAGGCATTTTCCGTACGTCCTTCCGAGTACCCCTACCCAAAGAGCCCCCCCAAAGAAGATGTCGTGTCTGCAGCAAGCAAGGATATAGGTGTGACACCCGGTATTATTGTCCCTCCTGTCCTGACAATCCTGGTCTTTGCATTGGTGAATGTTTTGAACGCTACCATTCACTAGTTGAGTATTAGCGTAGGGTACAGCACTGCACAGACTAGGCACACTAACATGGGGTCTCCCAAGATGCCATTGCATTTTGAGAGACCCGAACCTGGTACCAGTTACCAAAGTTATAGTTACCAAAAAAAGTGTAAAAAAAAGTAAAAAAAATAAAAACACAAAAAAATATAAAATAAAAAAAAAACAAAAATAGTTGTTTTATTGTTCTCTTTCTCTATTCTCTCTCTCTATTGTTCTGCTCTTTTTTACTGTATTCTATTCTGCAATGTTTTATTGTTATGTTTTACCATGTTTGCCTTTCAGATATGTAATTTTTTTATACTTTATTGTTTACTGTGTTTTATTGTTAACCATTTCTTTGTTTTCAGGTACACCATTCAGCTGCAGAGCGGATTTATTTATCTTGACAGCAACAGAGTTTGCTCCCACAATACATAAAGCCGTGACTCCAGCACTGTCGGAGGTGATTTCACCACCACAGTTACATACTTCAGCATATATGCCGAAGTGTGGGGGCAGCAGTGGGTGGAGGAGCGATTTTCTCCTACCTTTTGTGGGAGGATGCCCCCATGCTTCGGCATATATATATTTTAGGCACAGGTTGCGTTAAATGTTTTATTTTTTACTATGTTTTTTTTGTATTTGCTTTGCAGGTATGGTAAGTCTTACTGTTATACTGTAATGTTACTTTGTTTTATTGTTAACCATCATTTGCTTAGCAGGTACGCTATTCAGTTGCAGCGCGGATTTAATTATCTTGACAGTAACAGTGTTTGCTCCCATGATACATAAAGCCGTGACTCCAGCGCTGTAGGAGGTGATTTCACCACCACAGTTAAAAAAAGAGCATATATGCCAAAGCATGGGGGCAGCAGGGGCGGAGGAGCTATTTGCTCCTACCTTTTGGGGCGGATGCCCCCATGTATCGGCATATATAAACGGTGCATGTATGCCCATCATTAGAAGTGGTGGATGAAGGGAGGTATTCTAATGGTGGGCATACCCACCGATCAATATTTTTTTTTCGTTCAGCCCACAGGCTGCATGAAAAAAAGTTTACAATATATGCCCAACAAGGACCAGCAACGTACTGGTATGTTGCTGGACTTTGAGTGGTTATACCAGAATGATGCCTGCAGGTTTAGGTATCATCTTGGTATCATTCTTTTTCAGCCAGCGGTCGGCTTTCATGTAAAGCAATCCTAGCAGCTAATTAGCCTCTAGACAGCTTTAACAAGCAGTGGGAGGGAATGCCCCCCCACCTTCTTCCATGTTTTTCTCTGGCTCTCCTGTCCCAACAGGGAACCTGAGAATGCAGCCGGTGATTCAGCCAACTGACCATAGAGCTGATCAGAGACCAGAATGGCTCCAAACATCTCTATGGCCTAAGAAACCGGAAGCTACGAGCATTTCATGACTTAGATTTTGCTGGATGTAAACGGCGCCATTGGGAAATTGGGAAAGCATTTTATCACACCGATCTTGGTGTGGTCAGATGCTCTGAGGGCAGAGGAGAGATCTAGGGTCTAATAGACCACAATTTTTTCAAAAAAGAGTACCTGTCACTACCTATTACTATCATAGGGGATATTTACATTCCCTGAGATAACAATAAAAATGATAAAAAAAGAAAAAAAAATGAACGGAACAGTTTAAAAAAAGATAAAAAAGCAAAAAATTAATAAAGAAAAAAAAAAAGCACCCTTGTCCCCCCCTGCTCTCACGCAAAGGCGAACGCAAGCGGCGGTCTGGAGTCAAATGTAAACAGCAATTGCACCATGCATGTGAGGTATCACCGCAAAGGTTAGATCGAGGGCAATAATCTTAGCAGTAGAACGCCTCTGTAAATCTAAAGTGGTAACCTGTAAAGGCTTTTAAAGGCTTTTAAAAATGTATGTAGTTTGCCGCCACTGCACGTTTGTGCGCAATTTTAAAGCATGTCATGTTTGGTAACCATGTACTCGGCCTAAAATCATCTTTTATATTTCATCAAACATTTGGGCAATATGGTGTGTTTTAGTGCATTAAAATTTTAAAAAAGTGTGTTTTTTCCCAAAAAAATGCATTTGAAAAATCGCTGCGCAAATACTATGTGAAAAAAAAAAAAATGAAACACCCACCATTTTAATCTGTAGGGCATTTGCTTTAAAAAATATATATCATGTTTGGGGGTTCAAAGTAATTTTCTTGCAAAAAAAAATAATTTAAACAAAAAGTGTCAGAAAGGGCTTTGTCTTCAAGTGTTTAGAAGAGTGGGTGATGTATGACATAAGCTTCTAAATGTTGTGCATAAAATGCCAGGGCAGTTCAAACCCCCCCAAATGACCCCATTTTGGAAAGTAGACACCCAAAGCTATTTGCTGAGAGGCATATCGGGGCCATGGAATATTTTATATTGTGACACAATTTGCGGGAAAAAGACACTTTTTTTTTTTTGCACAAAGTTGTTACTAAATGATATATTGCTGAAACATGCCATGGGAATATGTGAAATTACACCCCAAAATACATTCTGTTGTTTCTCCTGAGTACGGGGATACCACATGTGAGACTTTTTGGGAGCCTAGCTGCGTATGGGACCCCGAAAACCAAGCACCGCCTCCAGGCTTTCTAAGGGTGTAAATTTTTGATTTCACTCTTCACTGTCTATCACAGTTTTGGAGGCCATGGAATGCCCAGGTGGCACAAACCCCCCCAATGACCCTATTTTGGAAAGTAGACACCCCAAGCTATTTGCTGAGAGGTATAGTGAGTATTTTGCAGACCTCCTTTTTGTCACAAAGTTTTGAAAATCGAAAAAAGAAAAAAAAATGTTTTTCTTGTCTTTCTTCATTTTTAAAAACAAATGCAAAATACTCACCATGCCTCTCAGCAAATAGCTTGGGGTGTCTACTTTACAAAATGGGGACATTTGGAGGGTTTGTGTTATCTTGGCATTGTATGGCCTTCGAAACTGTGATAGGTAGTGAGGAGTGAATCAAAAATTTATGCCCTTAGAAGTCCTGAAGGCGGTGATTGGTTTTCGGGGCCCCGTATGCAGCTAGGCTCCCAAAAAGTCCCACACATGTGGTATCCCCGTATCATTTACTGACAACTTTGTGCAAAAAAAAAAAAAAGTGTCACATTCCCGCAACTTGTGTCAAAATATAAAATATTCCATGGACTCAACATGCCTCTCAACAAATAGCTTGGGGTGTCTACTTTCCAAAATGGGGTCATTTGGGGGGGTTTGTGCCATCTGGGCATTTTATGGCCTTCAAAACTGTAATAGGTAGTGAGGAGTGAAATCAAAACTTTACGACCTTAGAAATCCTGAAGGCTGTGCTTGGTTTTCGGGGCCCCGTACATGGCTAGGCTCCCAAAAAGTCCCACACATGTGGTATCCTCGTACTCAGGAGAATCAGCAGAATGTATTTTGGGGTGCAATTCCACATATTCCCATGGCCTGTGTGAGCAATATATCATTTAGTGACAACTTTGTGCAAAAAAAAAAAAAAGTTTGTCATTTTCCTGCAACTTGTGTCAAAATATAAAATATTCCATGGACTCAACATGCCTCTCAGAAAATAGATTGGGGTGTCTACTTTCCAAAACGGTGTCATTTGGGGGGGTTCGTGCCATCTTGGCATTTTATGGCCTTCAAAACTGTGATAGGTAGTGAGGAGTGAAATAAAAAATTTACGCCCTTAGAAATCCTGAAGGTGGTGCTTGGTTTTTGGGGCCCCGTACACGACTAGGCTCCCAAAAAGTCCCACACATGTGGTATCCCCATACTCAGGAGAAGCAGCTAAATGTATTTTGGGGTGCAATTCCACATATGCCCATGGCCTGTGTGAGCAATATATCATTTAGTGACAACTTTTTGTAAATGTAAATTTTTTTTTTTGTCATTATTCAATCACTTGGGACAAAAAAATTAATATTCAATGGGCTTAACATGCCTCTCAGCAATTTCCTTGGGGTGTCTACTTTCCAAAATTGGGTCATTTGGGGGGGTTTGTACTGCCCTGCCATTTTAGCACCTCAAGAAATGACATAGGTAGTCATAAACTAAAAGCTGTGTAAATTCCAGAAAATGTACCCTAGTTTGTAGACGTTATAGCTTTTGCGCAAACCAATAAATATACACTTATTGACAGTTTTTTTTTACCAAAGACATGTGGCCGAATACATTTTGGCCTAAATGCATGACTAAAATTATGTTTATTGGATTTTTTATAACAAAAAGTAGAAAATATCATTTTTTTTCAAAAATGTAGGTCTTTTTCCGTTTATAGCGCAAAAAATAAAAACCGCAGAGGTGATCAAATACCATCAAAAGAAAGTTCTATTTGTGGGAAGAAAAGGACACAAATTTCGTTAGGGTACAGCATTGCATGACCGCAATAAATACTTCCGGGGCTGAAGTGGTTAACACAGGCACACTTATTGGTATATTACAGCGCGGATGGGAGCTTTTATATAAAATACGTATGAGAGCAGCAGGAGCGTTGTGGGGACATGAGCAGACAGGCAGAGAGGGGAGGGGGTAGGAGGACAGAGGAGACACAGACACAGGAGAGCAGGGCTGCAGATGACGGAGCAGCAGCCCTGATATAGCGTGATTAGTTTACAGGGGGGAGGGCAGAGCCAGGCAGGATCATCCAGGTATTAATGGTGTCACAGTGTGCCAAATTACACAGCACAAGCACTGTGCTGTATAACATGCTTTAAAGGAACAGAATCAGTTTTTTTTTTTTTTTTAAGACTTTTAGTCTTTTGATCCACAATCTTTTTTGTTTTTTTTTGTAGTATCTGTTTGTCCTAATTGCCACCCCTTGGATCTTCCCCACTCTTTCTAGGACAATAAACTTGACCAAAGATACATCAAATCTATAAAATAGATCAAGCTGTCTACTTACTGGTTTGAACATTTTACCACTGCTTCAGTAGTATGTGTGATAACTTATTTGCTGCCTAAGTTGATGTATTGTCTTTCCGACATAGTAGGCCCTACATATACATTGCATTAGGCAGATGACACCCTGAGTACCACAGTTAACATTTGGGGATATGGTGCTCCCTATTAGGTAATTGGAATTTAGTACCATTTGCATCCAGGGGCATTGAGGACATAATCTGCACTGATACATGACCTAGGGTTCATCTTGATCGATGTAAAAGGGGACATAGTGACTTGCCATGACCTTAACCCATAGGGACCTAGACCTACGAAACACAATTTTCAGAGTGTCTCTTACATATTTGGCTACGATTTAATCCTCAGAGAGAACATGCCAGTGTTGATTAAGCAGTGAACGTAATGTTGCATAATGTTCAGAATATCGAGTAATAAATTTGACTGTCATGTTCTGGGTACTTGGTTTAGAATTCTGATATAGAAGTGTGCAAGTGTGAATGCAGCGTACACACGGTCGGACTTTTCGGCGGACAGTCCGATCGTGTGTGGGCTTCACCGGACCTTCAGCGGACTTTTCCAGTCGCAAATCTGACGGACTTTAGATTTGGAACATGCTTCAAATCTTTACATTGTAACTCCGCCAGACCCAGAGATCCGCTCGTCTGTATGCTAGTCCGATGGACAAAAAACAACGCTAGGGCAGCTATTGGCTACTGGCTATCAACTTCCTTATTTTAGTCCGGTGTACGTCATCACATACGAATCCGTCGGACTTTAGTGTGATTGTGTGTAGGCAAGTCCGTTCATTAAAAAGTCAGTCGGAAGCCCGTCAGTCCGGTTGAAAAGTCCACCCGTGTGTACGCGGCCTTAGTGATTGTTGCAGAGCCTTGGTATAGGCTTTAAGCAATAGTGATTTACTGTAACCATGCTTGCACAGTCATTCACGTAATTGTGCAGCTTATAGTTTAAAACCATCAAGATGTGTACATTTACGCTGCAATCTAATGTACTGTGCTTATGGAATGCACTGAATAAGTGCTGGTGGATGCACACTACTTCCGTGTAGAAATTAGGACATGGCACAGTTTACAATTATTGGGTTCTTACATAACCTAACCTCCCAGCAGCTACTCACTAGACAACCCTGTAAATGTCAGTAGCAGAGAATGCAACCAGTGACACAGACACAGAACAAAAGTCATTTAAAACTAAGCCAGGAGCTTAATGCTGCTTCTTTCTTACCAGCATTTTCATGCTAGGAGAGGCATGTGGCAATGTTGCATTCTGTTCCATATCTAATAGTCTTCCATATCTAAGACATAGTCAGCATTGTCAGTCTGGGATCACGCTGGGGCCGGCTCCCTCCATGGAGTGGCGGCACCATCTTGGCTTCTCCCCCACTCTGGCTGCGGAGGGAAATCGGTGAGTCAGTGGGGAGCTGAAAGCTTTCCCTTCTTGAGGGACATCACCGCTCTTTATCAGAGGAGAGATGTCGGATGTGGCTGTGAGAAATATCCTCCCCAGTCAGCGGAGCTGTCCTCTCATGCATCTATCTGAGATTGTGGCCAAGCTCCTCCCTCCCTGATCTTTTGGATATTATAAAAATGTATATTTAATTATGTCGGACTTATTGTGCCATATAAAATTCCAAATGATCGTACAATTTTTTAAAAAATAATTATGCAAATTCCGACAAGGTGAATTGTGTAAATAATACAATAACTGCAGCATCCATATCATTTATAAAAGACTGGTGTGGCCAGTTGCAGAAAGTGGAAATTTACACCATACATTACCCTGTAAGGTAGCAAATTATGAAAAGTAAATGCCTGGAGTTAAACAGAAACAAATAACCCAAGATATTTAACTTGTACATCCACCTTAACCTGTGGTAAGGTAGAGGGAAAGGGGATCCAGTGGAGTTATTTGTGTTTACATTATATATTTTATTGAGTGTTTACATCAAAATTAACACAATTTTCTCCATTCTTGCAGTTATTGCATTTCCTCCACTTATTCCACCATTTTAGGGGCAACAGGGGACTTACCAGTATATTATACCAGTATTATGGTATAAGAGCCTTTGCAGCCATTAAGAAAAAGCATGGAAGACCCCCTTCAACCCCCTTAATAGAGCATGGAAGAATAGACATCAATGCAATTTGTGTGTCTGTTAGGAAGTCGTATACATCAAGTACTGCTGACTAGGGATGAGCTTCGTGTTTGAGTCAAACCCATGTTCGACTCGAACATCCTGTGTTCGGTCGTTTGCCGAGTTATGAACGATATGGGCCCATCATTCACTGTGGCATCGCAGTGCATTGCTGGCACACAGTGCACAGCGCTGTGTGTATAGAGAGCCGTAATTGGCCAAAGCCAAGGAGGCTTTGGCCAATTATGGCTCAGGGGGCTTAGTACACGCCCCACACTATATAAGGCCGCCTTCACGTCGGTCCTGTGTAGTGTGTTCCGGCTTGAGAGAGAGATAGACAGAGAGACAGTGTCATTTGATTTAGGTTAGATAGAGTAGGCAGATCGAGTCAGTTAGCTGCACTTACAGTGTATTGTGTATATATATGCATCCCAGGTGGTGTGTGTGTGTTTTTGTGTGTGTGTGTGTGTGTGTGTATGTATGTATATATATATATATATATATATATATATACATATATACACTGTATTCAGTTTATCTAGATCCTGTTCTTCTCTTCCTAATATACTGATAGGCAGGCAGGTGTTTTCACAGTATTTCCAGTTACTGTACGATGTACCCTGCACAATTGCACCTACAGTATAGCTACCTGCAGCCAGGTGCTTGTGTAGGCTCATTGAAGAATTTCCAGTTACTGTACTGTGCACTCCGCACAGTTGCACCTACAGTATAGCTACCTGCAGCCAGGTGCTTGTGTAGGCTCTTGAAGTATTTCCAGTTACTGTACTGTGTACCCCGGACAGTTGCACCTACAGTATAGCTACCTGCAGCCAGGTGCTTGTGTAGGCTCTTTGAAGTATTTCCAGTTACTGTATTGTGTAACCCGCACAGTTGCACCTACAGTATAGCTACCTGCACCCAGGTTCTTGTGTAGGCTCTTGAAGTATTTCCAGTTACTGTACTGTGTACCCTGCGTAGTTGCACCTACAGTATAGCTACCTGCAGCTAGGTGCTTGTGTAGGCTCTTGAAGTATTTCCAGTTACTGTACTGTGTACCCCGCACAGTTGCACCTACAGTATAGCTACCTGCAGCCAGGTGCTTGTGTAGGCTCTTGAAGTATTTCCAGTTACTGTACTGTGTATCCCGCACAGTTGCACCTACAGTATAGCTACCTGCAGCCAGGTGCTTGTGTAGGCTCTTGAAGTATTTCCAGTTACTGTACTGTGTACCCCGCACAGTTGCACCTACAGTATAGCTACCTGCAGCCAGGTGCTTGTGAAGGCTCTTTGAAGTATTTTCAGTTACTGTACTGTGTACCCCACGCAGTTGCACCTACAGTATAGCTACCGGCAGCCAGGTGCTTGTGTAGGCTCTTGAAGTATTTCCAGTTATTGTAATGAGTACCCTGCACAGTTGCACCTACAGTATAGCTACCTGCAGCCAGGTGCTTGTGTAGGCTCTTGAAGTATTTCCAGTTACTGTACTGTGCACCCCACACAGTTGCACCTACAGTATAGCTACCTGCAGCCAGGTGCTTGTGTAGGTGTTTTGAAGTATTTCCAGTTACTGTACTGTGTACCCTGCACAGTTGCTCCTACAGTATAGCTACCTGCAGCCAGGTGCTTGTGTAGGCATTTTGAAGTATTTCCAGTTACTGTACTGTGTACCCCTCACAGTTGCACCTACAGTATAGCTACCTGCACCCAGGTTCTTGTGTAGGCTCTTGAAGTATTTCCAGTTACTGTACTGTGTACCTTGCGTAGTTGTACCTACAGTATAGCTACCTGCAGCTAGGTGCTTGTGTAGGCTCTTGAAGTTTTTCCAGTTACTGTACTGTGTACCCCGCACAGTTGCACCTACAGTATAGCTACCTGCAGCCAGGTGCTTGTGTAGGCTCTTGAAGTATTTCCAGTTACTGTACTGTGTACCCCGCACAGTTGCACCTACAGTATAGCTACCTGCAGCCAGGTGCTTGTGTAGGCTCTTGAAGTATTTCTAGTTACTGTATTGTGTACCCTGCGCAGTTGCACCTACAGTATAGCTACCTGCAGCCAGGTGCTTGTGTAGGCTCTTGGAGTATTTCCAGTTACTGTACTGTGTACCCTACACAGTTGCACCTACAGTATAGCTACCTGCAGCCAGGTGCTTGTGTAGGCTCTTGAAGTATTTCTAGTTACTGTTCTGTGTACCCCGCGCAGTTGCACCTTCAGTATAGCTACCTGCAGCCAGGTGCTTGTGTAGGCATTTTGTAGTATTTCCAGTTACTGTACTGTGTACCCTGCACAGTTGCACCTACAGTATAGCTACCTGCAGCCAGGTGCTTGTGTAGGCTCTTGAAGTATTTCCAGTTACTGTACTGTGTACCCCGCACAGTTGCACCTACAGTATAGCTACCTGCAGCCAGGTGCTTGTGAAGGCTCTTTGAAGTATTTTCAGTTACTGTACTGTGTACCCCGCGCAGTTGCACCTACAGTATAGCTACCGGCAGCCAAGTGCTTGTGTAGGCTCTTGAAGTATTTCCAGTTACTGTACTGTGTACCCCGCACAGTTGCACCTACAGTATAGCTACCTGCAGCCAGGTGCTTGTGTAGGCTCTTGAAGTATTTCCAGTTACTGTACTGTGCACCCCACACAGTTGCACCTACAGTATAGCTACCTGCAGCCAGGTGCTTGTGTAGGTGTTTTGAAGTATTTCCAGTTACTGTACTGTGTACCCTGCACAGTTGCACCTACAGTATAGCTACCTGCAGCCAGGTGCTTGTGTAGGCGTTTTGAAGTATTTCCAGTTACTGTACTGTGTACCCCTCACAGTTGCACCTACAGTATAGCTACCTGCACCCAGGTTCTTGTGTAGACTCTTGAAGTATTTCCAGTTACTGTACTGTGTACCTTGCATAGTTGTACCTACAGTATAGCTACCTGCAGCTAGGTGCTTGTGTAGGCTCTTGAAGTTTTTCCAGTTACTGTACTGTGTACCCCGCACAGTTGCACCTACAGTATAGCTACCTGCAGCCAGGTGCTTGTGTAGGCTCTTGAAGTATTTCCAGTTACTGTACTGTGTACCCCGCACAGTTGCACCTACAGTATAGCTACCTGCAGCCAGGTGCTTGTGTAGGCTCTTGAAGTATTTCTAGTTACTGTATTGTGTACCCTGCGCAGTTGCACCTACAGTATAGCTACCTGCAGCCAGGTGCTTGTGTAGGCTCTTGAAGTATTTCCAGTTACTGTACTGTGTACCCTACACAGTTGCACCTACAGTATAGCTACCTGCAGCCAGGTGCTTGTGTAGGCTCTTGAAGTATTTCTAGTTACTGTTCTGTGATCCCCGCGCAGTTGCACCTTCAGTATAGCTACCTGCAGCCAGGTGCTTGTGTAGGCATTTTGTAGTATTTCCAGTTACTGTACTGTGTACCTTGCACAGTTGCACCTACAGTATAGCTACCTGCAGCCAGGTGCTTGTGTAGGCTCTTGAAGTATTTCCAGTTACTGTACTGTGTACCCTGTGCAGTTGCACCTACAGTATAGCTACCTGCAGCCAGGTGCTTGTGTAGGCTCTTGAAGTATTTCCAGTTACTGTACTGTGTACCCTGCGCAGTTGCACCTACAGTATAGCTACCTACAGCCAGGTGCTTGTGTAGGCTCTTGAAGTATTTCCAGTTACTGTACTGTGTACCCCGCACAGTTGCACCTACAGTATAGCTACCTGCAGCCAGGTGCTTGTGTAGGCATTTTGAAGTATTTCCAGTTACTGTACTGTGTACCCCACACAGTTGCACCTACAGTATAGCTACCTGCAGCCAGATGCTTGTGTAGGCTCTTGAAGTATTTCCAGTTACTCTACTGTGTACCCTGCGCAGTTGCACCTACAGTATAGCTACCTGCAGCCAGGTGCTTGCGTAGGCTCTTGAAGTATTTTCAGTTACTGTACTGTTTACCCTGTGCAGTTGCAACTACAGTATAGCTACCTGCAGCCAGGTGCTTGTGTAGGCTCTTGAAGTATTTCCAGTTACTGTAATGTGTACCCTGCACAGTTGCACCTACAGTATAGCTACCTGCAGCCAGGTGCTTGTGTAGGCTCTTGAAGTATTTCCAGTTACTGTATTGTGTACCCCGCACAGTTGCACCTACAGTATAGCTACCTGCAGGCAGGTGCTTGTGAAGGCTCTTTGAAGTATTTCCAATTACTGTACTGTGTAACCCTGCGCAGTTGCACCTACAGTATAGCTACCTGCAGCTAGGTGCTTGCGTAGGCTCTTGAAGTATTTCCAGTTACTGTACTGCGTACCCTGCGCAGCTGCACCTACAGTATAGCTACCTGAAGAAGACAAGTATAGGTGTTATCATACTAATAATACTACAGGCAGGCAGTTGATTCTGCTAGCTGCAGTATAATCGATATATATATACTACCGTTCAAAAGTTTGGGGTCACATTGAAATGTCCTTATTTTTGAAGGAAAAGCACTGTACTTTTAAATGAAGCTAACTTTAAACTAGTCCTAACTTTAAACAAATATACTCTATACATTGCTAATGTGGTAAATGACTATTCTAACTGCAAATGTCTAGTTTTTGGTGCAATATCTACATAGGTGTATAGAGGCCCATTTCCAGCAACTATCACTCCAGTGTTCTAATGGTACAATGTGTTTGCTCATTGGCTCAGAAGGCTAATTGATGATTAGCAAACCCTTGTGCAATCATGTTCACACATCTAAAAACAGTCTAGCTCCTTCCAGAAGCTACAAAACTGACCTTCCTGTGAGCAGATTGAGTTTCTGGAGAATCACATTTGTGGGGTCAATTAAACGCTCAAAATGGCCAGAAAAAGAGAACTTTCATCTGAAACTCGACAGTCTATTCTTGTTCTTAGAAATGAAGGCTATTCCATGCGAGAAATTGCAAAGAAATTGAAGATTTCCTACAACGGTGTGTACTACTCCCTTCAGAGGACAGCACAAACAGGCTCTAACCAGAGTAGAAAAAGAAGTGGGAGGCCGCGTTGCACAACTAAGCAAGAAGATAAGCACATTAGAGTCTCTAGTTTGAGAAACAGACGCCTCACAGGTCCCCAACTGGCATCTTCATTAAATAGTACCCGCAAAACACCAGTGTCAACATCTACAGTGAAGAGGCGGCTGCGGGATTTTGGGCTTCAGGGCAGAGTGGCAAAGAAAAAGCCATATCTGAGACTGGCCAATAAAAGAAAAAGATTAAGATGGGCAAAAGAACACAGACATTGGACAGAGGAAGACTGGAAAAAAGTGTTGTGGACGGATGAATCCAAGTTTGAGGTGTTTGGATCACAAAGAAGAACGTTTGTGAGACGCAGAACAAATGAAAAGATGCTGGAAGAATGCCTGACGCCATCTGTTAAGCATGGTGGAGGTAATGTGATGGTCTGGGGTTGCTTTGGTGCTGGTAAGGTGGGAGCTTTGTACAGGGTAAAAGGGATTCTGAATAAGGAAGGCTATCACTCCATTTTGCAACGCCATGCCATACCCAGTGGACAGCGCTTGATTGGAGCCAATTTCATCCTACAACAGGACAATGACCCTAAACACACCTCCAAATTGTGCAAGAACTATTTACAGCAGAAGCAGGCAGCTGGTATTCTATCGGTAATGGAGTGGCCAGCACAGTCACCAGATCTGAACCCCATTGAGCTGTTGTGGGAGCAGCTTGACCGTATGGTACGCCAGAAGTGCCCATCCAACCAATCCAACTTGTGGGAGCTGCTTCTAGAAGCGTGGGGTGCAATTTCTCCAGCTTACCTCAATAAATTAACAGCTAGAATGCCAAAGGTGTGCAATGCTGTAATTGCTGCAAAAGGAGGATTCTTTGATGAAAGCAAAGTTTGATGTAAAAACAATGTTATTTCAAATACAAATCATTATTTCTAACCTTGTCAATGTCTTGACTCTATTTTCTATTCATTTCACAACGTATGGTGGTGAATAAGTGTGACTTTTCATGGAAAACACAAAATTGTTTGGGTGACCCCAAACTTTTGAACGGTAGTATATATATATATATTTACATATACACACACACACATATGTATGTATGTGTGTGTGTTTATATATATATATATATATATATATATATATATATACATATATATATATATATATATAATCAAAAATTAGGTGGGTTACCTTCTTTTCTTAATCTTCTGGTAAATCTAAGCACAGTCAAGGTGGACTCCCGATCCTCCACCATAAATAGATAATAAAGACGATGGGACAGATGCTTAGATGCAAATTTTTATTTTACTTGGAGTTTCCAAAAAACATGCAAAACATGAAAGTGCAGATGTGCAAGCAAGCAACTGTACAGTATCGAGCATAGATCACTCTTCCTCAGGCTTCTCTGGCTGTGTGTGAAAAACCTGGCATAATCCCTTTCCTTTATCCACACTCAACAAGGTGCCACACATGTATACAATCTAATCATCACCACTAGTGACTAAACAAAATCCAAAAGGGTTTAAGGATCCCTAATCCAAAAAATTAAGGATCATCTAGCGCAACCTCGTAGTATGATCAGACATCCGCAGCCTGGTCTCCCTGTGTCACGTCATTTCTCTGAAATGGGACACAGGGAAACCGAATTACGGTTCATGGTCTTGGAGGAAGTGCCTCGTGATAAAAGAGGGGGTGACAGAATTTTAAAATTGAGGAAGCGCGAAGTCTGGTGGATTAATAGATTACAGTCTCTGCATCCCGATGGGATGAACAGAGACTATGATCTATATTTATTTTTATAGAATTTACATACAGGAAATTGAATAATTGATAGATGTATATTTTTTATACGTTTTTCTTTAGATCCAGTTGAATGAATCCTCGTTTGAGAAATTGGCCAATTAAGTATCTATTCAGTATGTAAAGAAATCTGAGACCACACTACTGTGAACTGGACTTATAGACTGCTTATGAATGAAATAGTTGATGATATTATATGTTGCTGATTTGGATACCTCTTTAAAAATCTATAAGATACTTTTTGTAACTAAATGTATATACTGTAGGTCTTCTTGTGTACATATGTTGATTTATGGTCTCACAATGATACTTTTGCTCTCTCTGATATAGAGGGGGTTAAACCCTTTTGGATTTTGTTTATACTTGATTTGATTGTAGCCGTATTAGTGCAGTTGTGACAGAGAAAATTGAGTACTGTCCGTGATACTTTTTTTATTTGCACTAACATACAATTTTTCAGGACAAGCTTTCGGGGTATGTCCCCTTCTCCAAGGTCCAAGCAGTACTGATTCACAGATTTTTAAGCAGCATGTTAAAGAAAAAAAACAAAAGAAAAAAAAAAAAAAAAAAAAGGGAAAGCCAAACACATACAAATTGGCTTTCCCTTTTTTTTTTTTGTTTTGTTTTTGTTTTTTTTGTTTTTTTTTTTTTGTTTTTTTCTTTAACATGCTGCTTAAAAATTTGTGAATCAGTACTGCTTGGACTTCCCTGTGGCATCACGGGGAATGCCACAGGGAAGTCCCGTCAAGTCCCCGTGCATCAGAGGGGGCGGGGTCACTGGTGGCCCCTCCCCCGTTATTTAAGAACCGTCAGAAGAGGAGAAGCGTCACACAGCGGGAGCCTCTCTCCATGCCATCATGGATGCGGAGCGGCCCGAAAAGAAGATGAAGAGAAGAAGATGAAGAGAAGAAGATGAAGCGAAGAAGATGAAGAGAAGAGCGGGAGCCTCCCTCCATGCCATCATGAATGCGGAGCGGCCCGAGGAGAAGGAAAGAAGACGCCGACGCCACAGAGGAAGATGCCGGACGAGAACACCGAAGGAAGAACCAGAAGAAGAAGAAGATGGAGGAAGAAACCGAAGGAAGATAGAAGAAAGAAGAAGCATTTAAATAAAGGAATTGTCAAAAACTGTTTCTTGTCATTTTTAACATTTTTGACAGTTTTTTAGTGAAATGGTAGGGGGACTTTTGTACCCCCTTACCATTTCACATAGGGGGGAGGGCCGGGATCTGGGGGTCCCCTTGTTAAAGGGGGCTTCCAGATTCCGATAAGCCCCCCACCCGCAGACCCCCACAACCACCAGTCAGGGTTGTGGGGATGATGCCCTTGACCTCATCAACATGGGGACAAGGTGTTTTGGGGGCTACCCCAAAGCACCCTCCCAATGTTGAGGGCATGTGGCCTGGTATGGTTCAGGAGGGGGGCACTCTCTCGTCCCCCCTCTTTTCCTGCAGCCTGCCAGGTTGCATGCTCAGATTAGGGTCTGGTATGGATTTTTGGGGGGACCCCACGCCGTATTTTTTATTTTGGCGCGGGGTTCCCCTTAATATCCATACCAGACCTGAAGGGCCTGGTATGGAATTTAGGGGGACCCCCACGTCATTTTTTTTAAATTTTGGTTCGGGGATCCCCTGTGGGGAATTCCCATGCCGTTTTTATCAATGAACTTTTATGTGCATTGTCGGAACGGCAATTCATTAATAGCCACGAGTAGTTTAAATGACTTTTTTTCCTTTGAAATGTCATTTTGCTGTCAGACTGTTCTAAACACAGGAAACATGCGCCCCTTTACAGGCATACTATAGACACCAGCAGGTACAAAATTTAAAGGAATATTTCACTTTTATTGTTTCACTTTAAGCATTATTAAAATCACTGGTCCCGAAAAAACGGACGTTTTTAAAACTTTTTTTTGCATTGATCCATGTCCCCTGGGGCAGGACCCAGGTCCCCAAAAACTTTTTTATGACAATACCATGAATAAATGCCTTTAAAATTAGCACTTTTGATTTTCCCATAGACTTTTAAAGGGTGTTTCCCGGCATTCGAATTTGCCGCGAACACCCCAAATTGTTCGCTGTTCGGCGAACTTGCGAACAGCCGATGTTTGAGTCGAACATGAGTTTGACTCGAACTTGAAACTCATCCCTATCCAGAAGGATGCCCAGCGTTTTGAAGGCTCCAATGATGGTACTCAGCTAGAGGAAGGCAGTAACGTGAGCCCAGACAGAGGGGGTGCCCAAGAAAGACAGCAATCTGGCAGTCATGTTCCCCCTGCTGCAGCATACTGCCAGGTTTGCTCCAGTATTGAGGAGGGAGGGGATGGTGAGGTCACTGACTGCCCATGGGTGCCTGATAGGAGAGAGGAGGAGGAGGCACATCACCGAGGCAGGATGTCCTCCAGGGGCCAGCCTAAGGACAGCACACTGACTGCATCACACCGCAGAGCTCCGCATGTGCAGGGCGCTGCTGTCTCTGTGCATTATTCCAAAAGTTCTTTGGTGTGGGCCTTTTTTGAGACGAGTGCATCAGATCCCACCGCTGCTATTTGCAACATATGTCTCAAGCATATCTAACGTGGCCAAAACATCTCCCGCTTGGGCACCACATGCTTGACCAGACATATGTTGACCTGTCATGCAGTTCGTTGGCAAGCGTGTAGTGATTTGATCCGAGTCACGGCACCAATGTAGTGATTTAAATATATGTATCGGGTGATATGATGTAGAGTGGGTATGATAATTAATTAGTGGTTATTATAATGATGATGTAAGTACTCTTCCGCAGCAACCCAATTCTTCCAGAGAGATGCACTTTATTGACTTCCAATACAGAACAAAGTCCACAGGTGACAAAAAAAATCCGACAGAGTATATAATTCAAAGTCCCATGTTCTTAGGTCTGTGTGCCCATACACAGACAAGCCTCACCTAAAAACCTATAGACTGAATGCCGTGTTATATTCACTAAATATTAAATGGCTGAGCAATTTGATTGGCCGTTTCAATTTAGGACTTTGATTAGCTTTAGTCTTTCAAACAGACAACAACTCCCAGCCGTGAACAGCTGTAGTCATAAACCGCCCCAATTTGCACTCCCGCATATCAACATCAACAAGTCCCCTTAGATATGTGTAATTAGATTAGATTAACAGATACCACCTGAATACCCTTTGAGATGTTCAAATAGACTTGCATAAGATTAACACATCAAAGAGTCTTCAGCTGTCCCCTTGCTATGTTAAAATTCAGTTGGACAAATCAACCATTGTCATTCTGGCCTGGTCAACATTGACTGCATGTGTACATACACACAACAATGTTCCACATAAATCGGTGAACATATTACAACATATTACAACAAAGAGTACCTAAAAGACCCACACCAAAGAACAAAGAGGACCTCTCCTTGCTCCTCATCAGCTGGGATCTCCAACCCCACTATACCTTCAGTCCTCTCTGAGACCTGCACTGAGAGGAATGAAGGTGTAGAATTAGGTGTCTCACAGCCAAGTACTTGTGGGCAATCTGCTTTCGGTACACCGACGTCAGTTTGTACCAGGCAAATTTCCCTGCCCCAGCTGCTGCACCGCAGAAAGAAGTTTGCTCCCAGCCATCCACATGCCCAGCGGTTGAATGCTAGCTTGGCAAAATTGCTAGCACTTCAACTGCTACCTTTTCAGTTGGTAGACTCTGCCCCCTTCCGTGAGTTCCAGGTTCCCAAATACCACTTTTTCTTATGGAAGGTGATTACGGCTCTCTACCAGCATGTGGAAGGCAATGTCTTGTCCTCGTTGAACAGGGCGGTCAGCAGTAAGGTGCATATTACCACTGACTCATGGTCCAGCAGGCATGGACAGGGACATTACCTACGTTTCACCGGGCATTGGGTGACTCTGCTGGCAGCTGGGAAGGATGCAAGACAAGGTGCAGTAGTGTTGGAGGTTGTTCCGCCAATACGCCTCCAAAATGCCAGTACTGGTGATTGTGACACACCCCTCTCCTCCACCCCCTCCTCTTCTTCTTCCTCCATGGCCTCTTTCTTGTGCTTTGTCCTTGGAACCAGTGGTGCTCTGTAAGCATTCAAGGGGCTACGCAAGTACGCAGGCCAAAAGATGCCATGCGGTTCTTGAGCTGGTGTGCTTGGGGGACAGGAGCCACACTGGGGCAGAGATTCTGTCAGCTCTGCAGGGGCAGGTTCAGAGGTGGTTGACGCCATGCCAACTTAAGGCAGGAATGGTGGTTTGCGACAATGGCACCAACCTCCTTTCTGCCCTCTGACAGGGACAACTGACCCATGTGCACTGTTTGGCTCACGTCCTTAACTTGGTGGTGCAGCGGTTCTTGGGCAGGTACCCGGGCTCACAGGATGTCCTGAGGCAGGCCAGGAAAGTCTGTGTGCATTTCCGCCGGTCATATAATGCCAGCGCTCGGCTGGCAGACCTCCAAAAGGAATTTAACTTGCCCAAGAACCGCCTAATCTGTGACATGCCCACCATATGGAACTCAACGTTGGCCATGCTGCAGCGGCTGCACATATAGCAGAGGGCCATCAATGAGTACCTGTGTGACTATGGCACCAGCACAGGGTCAGGGGAGCTTGTTTTTTTTCCCCACGCCAGTGGGCCATAATCAAGGATGCATGCACTGTCCTGTCACCATTTGAGGAGGCCACGAGGATGGTGAGCAGTGACAGTGCATGCATCAGTGACACTGTCCCCCTTGTCCACCTGTTGGAGCACACGCTGCGTGGAATAATGGACAGGCACTTGAGGCAGATCAGAGGCAGGAAGAGGAGGACTTCCTTAGCTCTCAAGGCCCCCTTTATCCAGACAGTGTTCCTGCATGCCCACCGATCACACAGGAAGAGGAGGAGGAGGATTGTGTCAGCATGGAGGTGGAGCCTGGCACTCAGCATCAACAGCAGGGAGGAGGTGGCTGCGCATCATGTTGTCCTTAGTGACCCAGAGGATTCCGGACCAAATGCCTCAGTAAACCTACGCTGCATGGCCTCCCTGATCTTGCAAAGCCTGCGGAAGGATCCTCGTATTCGTAGTATCAAGGAGAGGGATCAATACTGGCTGGCAACCCTCCTTGATCCACGTTACAAGGGTAAGGTTGCGGACCTTATCTTGCTGTCGCAGAGGGAGCAGAGGATGAAACATCTTCGGGAGGCCTTGCAGAAAGGTCTGTGCAATGTGTTCCTAGAGACTGGGAGATTACAAACTCCTGTTCCTGGACAACGTGTTGCTGAGGCTTCGGTCAGTCAAAGAAGGAGCGGTGGAGATGGTGGCCATCTGACCGATGCGTTCAGACAATTTTTTAGTCTGCAGCCCCAAGGTATGATCGGTTCCAGCAACCATCACCAGCGTCTGTTTTAAATGGTGCAGGGATACCTAGGGGCAAGATCTGACTTGGACACCTTTCCCACCGAAAATCCTCTGGGTTACTGGTTCTTGAGGATGGATCACTGGCAAGAGCTTGCACAGTATGCAGTGGAGCTACTGGCCTGTCCTGCATCCTGCGTTCTTTCGGAACGCACATTCAGTGCTGCTGGAGGCTTTGTGACCGATCACAGGGTGCGTCTGTCCACCAACTCGGTCGATCGACCGACCTTCATAAAAATGAATCAGTCTTGGGTCACCACCATCTACCAAGCACCTGATGCTGATGCAACTGAATAATTTTTTTTGAAATGTCAGATCCCTTCAAGACTGCCTATGCTAATGCTAAGTGACTATCCGGTTATGCTGAGTGATTATCCTCTTCCTCCTCAATGATCACACTGATAGCTTGTAAGCACATTTTTGGTTCTGGGCGCCACCACCAGTGGCTAAGGCCCAATTTTTCAGCCCCTGTTTAACAGGGGCGTGTAATTACAATTTTTGATGCAATATTTTGCAGGAGGGTTCATTGCTGCGCTCAGCTAGAGTATCTGTGAGGGGTTGCAGTGTTGTGGCACCAGCACCAGTGCCTAAGGCCCAATTTTTCTGCCCTGTTTAACAGGGGCATGTAATTACAATTTTTGATGCAATACTTTGCAGCAGGGCTCATTCCTGCGCTCCAACTAGAGTATCTGTGGTGAAATCTTCTGAAGAGGAGCACAGACAGCAAAACAAATGTCACAGGGGTGATAACCCTTCCCTATGTTTTCCAAAAAGCTTAAAATAGATAAATACATTTTTTGGCTGGAGCTAAACACGTTAAAAATGTACCAGTTCAAAATTACAGACAGATTCTACTTAACAACAAACCTACAGTCCCTGTCTTGTTTGCACCGCTTGTATACTGCTGTTCAGAGTATATAGGGCCCGGTGGCCCCACGCCTTTCCTTTTTTTAATTTGGGTGTGGGGTTCCCCTTAATATACATACAAGACCCAAAGGGCCTGGTAATGGACTGGGGGGTCCCCTATTTTGTGGACGCTATAACTTTTGCGCAAACCAATCAATATACGTTTATTGCGATTTTTATTACCAAAAATATGTAGAAGAAAACATATTGGCCTAAACTGAAAACAAAATAGCTTTCTTAAATAAAAATGAGGCTATTTATTATAGCAAAAAGTACAAAATATTGTGTTTTTTTTTCAAAATTGTCACTCTTTTTTGTTTATAGCGCAAAAACTAAAAACTGCAGGGGCGATCAAATACCACCAAAAGAAAGCTCTATTTGTGGAAAAAAAAACAATTTTGTTTGGGTACAGCGTAGCACGACAGCGCAATTGTCAGTTAAAGTGATGCAGTGGCGAATTGCAAAAAATGCTCTGGTCATTCAGCAGCCAAATCTTCTGGGGCTAAAGTACTTAAAGATGGCTGCTGCATATTCAATTGACCATGTGGCTGTGGGGGGAAGTGCAACCATGTATTGCTGACATCACTCACAAATCGACCTGTGAGTTTTTAAGAGGGATGACTATATCCTGTGGGTGGTCTCTGGTATACAGAACTATAAACAGAGTCCCTGGGAAGGGGAAGAGAGAAGGCTGTTTTGAGAGGAAGGCTATCTTCTGGGGCTAAAGTACTTAAAGATGGCTGCTGCATATTCAATTGACCATGTGGCTGTGGGGGGAAGTGCAACCATGTATTGCTGACATCACTCACAAATCGACCTGTGAGTTTTTAAGAGGGATGACTATATCCTGTGGGTGGTCTCTGGTATACAGAACTATAAACAGAGTCCCTGGGAAGGGGAAGAGAGAAGGCTGTTTTGAGAGGAAGGCTATTGTGAGGAGCTTTGGAAAGACCAAGCATGCAGCCAGGATTTCTGAATTGTCCTGTTTCCAGTGGAAGCTGTTGCCAGAGTTAAATTGTTTGTTAACCCCCCCAAAAAAACAGATCCTGTTCCCTTAAGGCATGTTATACAGCACAGTGCTTGTGTAATTTGGCCCCTGTAACACCTGAAAAACCTGGTTGATCCTGCCTGGTTATATCCTTCCCCCCTGTATGCTGACTTCAATAAATCAGGTCTACTGAGCCCTGACACTGTTGTCAGTGTACCTGCCTCCATCATACGCTGCCCTGCTCTCCTGTGTCTCCTCTGTCCTCACCCCCCTCTCCTCCCATCTGCTCATACCAGTGCTGCCCCCCCCCCCCGCTGCTCTCATATCTGCAGCTAAATCCTCCCATCCTCTCTTTACTATAATAATAAGTGTCCCTGTGACTGTGTAATGTAAAAAATCTGCCGATCTGTACCTATATGATTGGCTCCCAGCGCTCAGCTAACTGTCGGCTCCGCACCGCCCACTGGAACTGTGAGCCAATAGAGAAGAGAGCTGATAAGTCAGCTGAGCGCCGGGAGCCAAGTTTATATAGGTACAATCCGGCAGATTTTTTACAATACACAGGCACAGGGGTACTTATTATTGTGGTACAGATTTGAAAGAAGTGGGTTAACAGCCACTTTAGGTATAGAATAGGAACCTCAAGAGATTGGGATTTTTAAGGCAACAAAAAGCAAAAGTATTTAAAAAAAATGAATAAATTTTATTTATACAAAAATTGTTAAAAAGTGAATTAAACACATGAACATATACATTTGAAAAGAAAACAATATGATAAGTTACAGACGTGGCAAAGAATCCGACGCGTTTCAAAATAATTAAATTTCTTCTTCAGGGATAAATTTTTGCCATTATCTGAAAGGCACAAAAGTAACATAAGTATACATACATATATTTTTACAATACCAGAGGAAAATAATATGTGAAAAAGGCTTACAGTAATCATGATTGACCCAGCGAATTCTCAGCGTGACACTCCAAAAATTTCCCCATCCAGTTAGTAAACGGTCTTTTATCGTGCAGAAGAGCCCCCAGACACTGAGATCCAAGGAGAGACGCCAAATTACCCCAAGCGAAAAGACAAACGCTAGGGGAAAGGAGGGATGTGAAATCTGAAAAAATATATATATGTTTATATGTCGTCTGTGCGGGAGATATGACAACTGTGGAAATCAAAACCAACCTTGTATAGAAGATATGGATTGAGTCTGTCTTCAAATATGAAAAGATTATTTTCCGTATGCAATAGAGAAGGAAAGTTTTCCTTCCTATAAAATAAAAAATAAAAATGAAAATACAAAACATGAAAAAAAAAAAAAAAAAAAAACTGAAATAGCCAATAACCAAGCAATGTGTGGGCGCAGAGGCCTGAGAATACAGTGAAGAGGTGGAAATAACCCCAAAGGGAGATAGTCATTCCACTCTTCAATGATTTAAAAATTCTGTATGGTGAATGAAAATACCCCTGTTGGCCATACATTTATGGCCATGTAAAGATGACCCCACAAGAAAAGAAGAGAGAGGTATCTCCCTTCCCAGATAGTGTCCACAATATAGGGAGAAAATCCGGAGAGGAGAGGTAGTTAAAGATAGCGTGTATCATTCAATCAAGGAACAGAATGCGGTAATGATTAAGGCTTACCACAGTTTTACAGCATATCTCCAACAGATGAATACGAAATCCAAAAAGGGTTCAGGAGGGACAAGGATCCGTCCCGAGCCTAAGCACAAGCCCAAAGATTGTCCAATCTCATCAGTAGGTAACAGAGAAATGACGCTGGCGGCTCAGGGGCTCCCGGCGTTCTCCTTATGAGTCCGTGCTGCTAATTTACTTAACGAGCGTGGGGCGATGACGCCACTCCGATAGACGGAAGTGACGTCACTTCCCCCGCTCACATTGTTGGTCAAAGGAGTGCCCATGTGACCGGAACGTGGGGAAAGACAGGCCGGTAACCCGCCCCGCCCCCCCAGCGTCAATGACCGGAAGGGCGCTGTAGAAGAAACATACATTGCGGACACTAAAAAAGCGCCCGCATGTCCGGAAGTGGAGACAGGCCGGCACTCCGCTCCGCCCACCCCTCAGCCTCCATGGTTCAAAGACGCATGTAAGGATAAAGGCTGCCAGTATTGTTGCAAAAAAAAAAAAACATCCACAGCAGATCCCGTAGGATGCAAAGACATCCTCTACCAGATCCACACGTGCAAGGGGACATGTCCGAAGACAGTTCCCAACCCGTTGTAGATCGAAAAAAATTTTTTTTTCTCAATAGAGTGTGCAGCATGGTCTCAAATAAAGATAGATAATAACAAAAATCAAAAATTGCCATATATAACTAGACAAGTGGGAGAAAAATTACCCCATGTCCAGTATTGAAGCAGAGACTCATTTATAGGAGAAAAAATCCCAGAAATCCCAGGGAATAAATCCTCCGGAAGAGAACAAAAAGCCCCCGACACAGGAAAATCCATTATAAGCCAGAGGATGGCATCCAAGAGGCACCACCGAATGGCAATGGAGAAAAGGGGCCCCTAAACCGAAGTTCGGGCCCCCCCCTGTGCCGGGTGCACGATATGACCACAAATCCGAATGGGGAGGGTTGGAGCGCCCTCCGAGAAAAACCGTCATATCATGAGAACTGAAGCTAAAAATTATATACATACAATTAAATAAATGAATAAATCATGAAAAATATTATCATGGATGGGAAAGGGAGAAAGAAAGAAACAAGGCATAAAATTCTCCCAGCCAGCCCATGAAATATCAAAAATTCATAAATCATACATATAAACAGAAAAAAAAAAAAAGAAAAGAAAAAAACCCCAATAGACATTATCATTCCACATGCTAATCCATGGGCTGTATGAGTGTGGAAATGAATGGATGGGAAATGGGGAAAGGGGAGAAGGGGAAAAAAAAGAGGGAGGAAAGAAGAGAGGAGAGGTTCAAGCCGTGAAAATACGAGAGAGGCAGGGAAGATTATATTCAGTCTGTTTTGCCGGAGCTAAAACCTTCAAGAAAAGGTCTAAAACTTTCTGCCTCATTTAGGCCTGGCGGGGTGGTGGCATCCAGATGTCTAATCCAACGCATTTTGCGTTGCAGAAGAGTCTTATTCCAATCACCCCCTCGTAAGGGGACATGGACACGGTCGACCACCGTGAAATTCACAGATGGCATCCTGTATCCATGTCCCCTGGCTACATGTCTGCCGAGGGGAAGATACAGGTTTCCAATCTGCATACTCAGCAGGTGTTTGCTGACGCGCTGTCTAAGTTCTTGGCGGGTTTTGCCAATGTAAAAGGCCCCGCATTGGCATTGTACCATGTAAACAACCCCTCGGGTTTGGCAATTGGCAAAATGCTTTAATTGGAAACGCTCCCCATTGGGTAGTAGAAATGAGGTCCTTTTCCCAATCACACTACAAAAAGAACAGTTGCCACAAGGAAAGGTCCCCCATATTTTACAAGGGTCCCTTCTTTGGTTCTCCTTATATTCGCTTTGAGTGAGTAAATCAGCTAGGGAACCTACCTTCCGGAAGGTAATTTGTGGTTTTGAAGTTAACAGACTTCCTAGAACTGGGTCATCGGTCAAAATTGGCCAGTGTTTCGTGAGAATTCTTCTTATAGTGCTGTGCTCATTGGAGTAGCGTAGGATAATCCTTGTAGTATCATCAGATTTATGGATTTTAGTCCCAAAAATTAAAGCGTGTCTGTCTTGATTTTTGACACGATTAAATGCTTTTTTCAAGGAGGATTTGGTGTATCCCCTTGAAAGTAGTCTTTTACTGAGCTTATCCGCCTCACACTGGAAAGTTTCCATAGTGGTGCAGTTACGTTTTAATCTTAAAAACTGACTAAAGGGTATTGATTTTTTCAAAGGTTCCGGATGGAAACTGTCAGCGTGCAGGAGGGTATTGCCGGCAGTTTCCTTCCTATACAATGTGCTGGCCACTTGACCATTTTTGTTCTTGTAGATGGTAACATCTAAAAAATTGATTTGTTGGTGGTCATAGGACATGGTGAAAAATAGGTTCATAGCATTATGGTTCATTGCCTTGAGGCAGCTTTTTAAACTATCCTCTGGGCCATTCCATATTAGGAAGATGTCGTCTATGTATCTTTGCCATAAAATGACATGTTCTGTATACATAGTTAACTCATCATTGGTCAGAAAGCCCTTTTCCCACTCCCCCAGGTACAGGTTTGCATAGGAGGGGGCGCAACACGTCCCCATAGCAACACCCTGCACCTGGAGGTAGTGGGAACCTCCAAATAGAAACACATTGTGTCGAAGGATGAAGTCGAGCATTTCCAGAATTAATTTGTTGAATTTCCATTCCGTGGTCGCCTTTTATATATATATATATCCCAGGGGTGGACAATACACCCATATCCTCAATTCTTAGACTTTCTCTTTTAGTTGTGAACCCTGTACTTAGACTATTTCACATTTACCTGTTGTGAAATTCCGGGGATGGCCCTTTGTTAAGGGAGTCACTTCCTATTTCCGGTCTTTCATTTTTGGTCCTCAGTTGTTTCTTTTGACCAAATGTTATAATTGTTTATCTTTCACTGTTTTTCCCTGTGGCTATTCAGGATGGGTGATCTTTTGGGTGAGAATTGGGAGGACCTCATGTCTACTATTAAAAATAATTATCAATTAAAAGAACAAGTCAAAACCGACCTGACCTCACTTTTCCATAGTCTTACCAAAGCATTGGAAAAGAAATGTGCTTTACATTGGCACATACAATCTCTAGATCGGTACATTCAAGAAAACATTAATCCAATAGGTTTAAGGATTCAAATCTTCCCTATTGTAGATCATATTTCTGATAATTTGAAGAAAAATTGGGAATCCAAACTTAATGACTGTTCTAGAAATCTTATGATGTTGTTGCAGGATGAATATAGATTACAATTGAACAATCTTGATACTGAAATCGATGCTCTTTATGTTCGTCTAACTCCCCTGAAAACACATGAAGATTATTTAACCCTCGAAGAAAAACTGAGGGAACACCTTAAAACCTCCAGCAAAGCTATTCTTCAGAAAAAAGATAAAAAATTCTGGAGGGATAAAAATGCATTCAGGGAAAATAGAGCATATAGATGGCACCAAAACAAAGATTTCAGGAATAAAACTACCAAAAAATCTTCCAAAAATAAAGGGGAAAAAAGTGATTATAGTTCAGATACTAACTCTAACGCTTCTTCCTCAGCCTCTTCCCTTGCAGACCGTTTTGTAAGGAAAAGAAAGGGTCCTTTTGCTAAAACTCAAGAAATGGATGGTGAATTACAACAAATCCACAAGAAAAAGAATGCAGATACCCCACATACATCACGGGGAAGCAAAGGTGAGAGTACACCAAGACCCATGGAAGGCAGTAAGGGACCCAGCTCTGGCAGAAGCAAAGCAATCAAAACCACTAAAGATTTGGGAGCTATCCCAAAAAATCAAACCCAGCTAGATACTTTTTTAGACAAAATGACCCTAACACAGGCCCTAGCTACACACAAGGAGCAGGATTTGACACCGACTCCAACTGTATAAATGAGAGGCTAAACATCATTAATCTCTCTTCACACATATTGACTGAGGCTGAGAAGGAGGTTCTTTCTCTGGGACTCTCCTTTTGTCCCAGTAGAAGTCTTGACAACTTTGAGGTAGTCAAAGATATTTTCATGTTTGCAAGAAAATTACTCTTTAAAAGTATGTATACCAAAACTAAGAAAGGGGAAGAAACAATTGCACCAAATCTCAAAGCAGCGGATTTTAGGGCCCTTCGGGACCTAAATCTACTGTTACAGGAAAATGAGGGAATTGAGTCGAATTGGCTAGATGCCTGGGAAAGTGATGATAGCGAAGAGGAAAAAACTGATGATTCAAAACATCATAAACAGTTTAAGAGGAAATCACATAGATTTCCAGCACTTAGTCAAAATCCAGCCTTGGCATTATTTGTCAAACAAACTGCCAAGGAAATTGAATCGCTAAATAAAGACAAATCTATCAGAAACTTGACCCACGAGCAACAAAGTTCTCTACACTCTCTTAAAAACAACTTAGATATAACCATCAAGGGATCTGATAAGGGCGGCAACATCATATTGATGGATAACTCCAAATATGAGGAGATGTGTCTAAAGATCCTCAACAATCGAAAATGTTATCGAAAAATCTCAGCATCCCTGGTTGATGGATTCAATCAAGAATTCTATCGACTAGTGGATGAAGCTTTTGTAATGGGAGCCATCACTGGTGAGCTATTGGAATTCATACGTACCAAACATCCTCGCACCCCCACTATGTATGCACTTCCCAAAGTGCATAAAGATTTACACAATCCCCCGGGTCGTCCTATCATATCCGGTAATGGTAGTATATCAGAAAGCATTAGTCAGGTCATTGACCAACATCTCAGACCTCATGTTTTAGATCTGGCGTCCTATACCAAGGATACCATTCATTTACTACAGATATTGGAGGACCTTGTAATTCCAGAGTCATCCTTTCTAGTGACTATAGATGTCGAGTCACTATATAATAGTATACCACATGACCTGGGGGTAGCTGTGGTTGGTCGCGTTTTAGGCCAAAAGGCGACCACGGAATGGAAATTCAACAAATTCATTCTGGAAATGCTCGACTTCATCCTTCGACACAATGTGTTTCTATTTGGAGGTTCCCACTACCTCCAGGTGCAGGGTGTTGCTATGGGGACGTGTTGCACCCCCTCCTATGCAAACCTGTACCTGGGGGAGTGGGAAAAGGGCTTTCTGACCAATGATGAGTTAACTATGTATACAGAACATGTCATTTTATGGCAAAGATACATAGACGACATCTTCCTAATATGGAATGGCCCAGAGGATAGTTTAAAAAGCTGCCTCAAGGCAATGAACCATAATGCTATGAACCTATTTTTCACCATGTCCTATGACCACCAACAAATCAATTTTTTAGATGTTACCATCTACAAGAACAAAAATGGTCAAGTGGCCAGCACATTGTATAGGAAGGAAACTGCCGGCAATACCCTCCTGCACGCTGACAGTTTCCATCCGGAACCTTTGAAAAAATCAATACCCTTTAGTCAGTTTTTAAGATTAAAACGTAACTGCACCACTATGGAAACTTTCCAGTGTGAGGCGGATAAGCTCAGTAAAAGACTACTTTCAAGGGGATACACCAAATCCTCCTTGAAAAAAGCATTTAATCGTGTCAAAAATCAAGACAGACACGCTTTAATTTTTGGGACTAAAATCCATAAATCTGATGATACTACAAGGATTATCCTACGCTACTCCAATGAGCACAGCACTATAAGAAGAATTCTCACGAAACACTGGCCAATTTTGACAGATGACCCAGTTCTAGGAAGTCTGTTAACTTCAAAACCACAAATTACCTTCCGGAAGGTAGGTTCCCTAGCTGATTTACTCACTCAAAGCGAATATAAGGAGAACCAAAGAAGGGACCCTTGTAAAATATGGGGGACCTTTCCTTGTGGCAACTGTTCTTTTTGTAGTGTGATTGGGAAAAGGACCTCATTTCTACTACCCAATGGGGAGCGTTTCCAATTAAAGCATTTTGCCAATTGCCAAACCCGAGGGGTTGTTTACATGGTACAATGCCAATGCGGGGCCTTTTACATTGGCAAAACTCGCCAAGAACTTAGACAGCGCGTCAGCAAACACCTGCTGAGTATGCAGATTGGAAACCTGTATCTTCCCCTCGGCAGACATGTAGCCAGGGGACATGGATACAGGATGCCATCTGTGAATTTCACGGTGGTCGACCATGTCCATGTCCCCTTACGAGGGGGTGACTGGAATAAGACTCTTCTGCAACGCGAAATGCATTGGATTAGACATCTGGATGCCACCACCCCGCCAGGCCTAAATGAGGCAGAAAGTTTTAGACCTTTTCTTGAAGGTTTTAGCTCCGGCAAAACAGACTGAATATAATCTTCCCTGCCTCTCTCGTATTTTCACGGCTTGAACCTCTCCTCTCTTCTTTCCTCCCTCTTTTTTTTCCCCTTCTCCCCTTTCCCCATTTCCCATCCATTCATTTCCACACTCATACAGCCCATGGATTAGCATGTGGAATGATAATGTCTATTGGGGTTTTTTTCTTTTCTTTTTTTTTTTTTTTTTTCTGTTTATATGTATGATTTATGAATTTTTGATATTTCATGGGCTGGCTGGGAGAATTTTATGCCTTGTGTCTTTCTTTCTCCCTTTCCCGTCCATGATAATATTTTTCATGATTTATTCATTTATTTAATTGTATGTATATAATTTTTAGCTTCAGTTCTCATGATATGACGGTTTTTCTCGGAGGGCGCTCCAACCCTCCCCATTCGGATTTGTGGTCATATCGTGCACCCGGCACAGGGGGGGGCCCGAACTTCGGTTTAGGGGCCCCTTTTCTCCATTGCCATTCGGTGGTGCCTCTTGGATGCCATCCTCTGGCTTATAATGGATTTTCCTGTGTCGGGGGCTTTTTGTTCTCTTCCGGAGGATTTATTCCCTGGGATTTCTGGGATTTTTTCTCCTATAAATGAGTCTCTGCTTCAATACTGGACATGGGGTAATTTTTCTCCCACTTGTCTAGTTATATATGGCAATTTTTGATTTTTGTTATTATCTATCTTTATTTGAGACCATGCTGCACACTCTATTGAGAAAAAAAAATTTTTTTCGATCTACAACGGGTTGGGAACTGTCTTCGGACATGTCCCCTTGCATGTGTGGATCTGGTAGAGGATGTCTTTGCATCCTCCGGGATCTGCTGTGGATTTTTTTTTTTTTTTTTGCAACAATACTGGCAGCCTTTATCCTTACATGCGTCTTTGAACCATGGAGGCTGAGGGGTGGGCGGAGCGGAGTGCCGGCCTGTCTCCACTTCCGGACATGCGGGCGCTTTTTTAGTGTCCGCAATGTATGTCTCTTCTACAGCGCCCTTCCGGTCATTGACGCTGGGGGGGCGGGGCGGGTTACCGGCCTGTCTTTCCCCACGTTCCGGTCACATGGGCACTCCTTTGACCAACAATGTGAGCGGGGGAAGTGATGTCACCCCACGCTCGTTAAGTAAATTAGCAGCACGGACTCATAAGGAGAACGCCGGGAGCCCCTGAGCCGCCAGCGTCATTTCTCTGTTACCTACTGATGAGATTGGACAATCTTTGGGCTTGTGCTTAGGCTCGGGACGGATCCTTGTCCCTCCTGAACCCTTTTTGGATTTCGTATTCATCTGTTGGAGATATGCTGTAAAACTGTGGTAAGCCTTAATCATTACCGCATTCTGTTCCTTGATTGAATGATACACGCTATCTTTAACTACCTCTCCTCTCCGGATTTTCTCCCTATATTGTGGACACTATCTGGGAAGGGAGATACCTCTCTCTTCTTTTCTTGTGGGGTCATCTTTACATGGCCATAAATGTATGGCCAACAGGGGTATTTTCATTCACCATACAGAATTTTTAAATCATTGAAGAGTGGAATGACTATCTCCCTTTGGGGTTATTTCCGCCTCTTCACTGTATTCTCAGGCCTCTGCGCCCACACATTGCTTGGTTATTGGCTATTTCAGTTTTTTTTTTTTTTTTTTTCATGTTTTGTATTTTCATTTTTATTTTTTATTTTATAGGAAGGAAAACTTTCCTTCTCTATTGCATACGGAAAATAATCTTTTCATATTTGAAGACAGACTCAATCCATATCTTCTATACAAGGTTGGTTTTGATTTCCACAGTTGTCATATCTCCCGCACAGACGACATATAAACATATATATATTTTTTCAGATTTCACATCCCTCCTTTCCCCTAGCGTTTGTTTTTTCGCTTGGGGTAATTTGGCGTCTCTCCTTGGATCTCAGTGTCTGGGGGCTCTTCTGCACGATAAAAGACCGTTTACTAACTGGATGGGGAAATTTTTGGAGTGTCACGCTGAGAATTCGCTGGGTCAATCATGATTACTGTAAGCCTTTTTCACATATTATTTTCCTCTGGTATTGTAAAAATATATGTATGTATACTTATGTTACTTTTGTGCCTTTCAGATAATGGCAAAAATTTATCCCTGAAGAAGAAATTTAATTATTTTGAAACGCGTCGGATTCTTTGCCACGTCTGTAACTTATCATATTGTTTTCTTTTCAAATGTATATGTTCATGTGTTTAATTCACTTTTTAACAATTTTTGTATAAATAAAATTTATTCATTTTTTTAAATACTTTTGCTTTTTGTTGCCTTAAAAATCCCAATCTCTTGAGGTTCCTATTCTATATTGTTTAGGGATGATGGCAACTCCTTCACACTAATCTCTGAGAAGTCTACACCTTTTCTACAGCCACTTTAGGTATTACCTTTTGGGAAGAGGAGTGTAGGTTTAAGTCTTGTTGTTTGGTGTAATGTTTATGGTAACTTTTATGTATAAGAAACTTTATGTATTTTGTCCAGTAAAGTTTTATGATTTTTATCATAACTGCTCTTGGTGTGTCTGATCATTTTAAATATGCACTAGATATTTGAGTGACTGTCCATTATACCTTCATTATAAATGAACATTTTGATACAGTCTCTAAACAAACTTTTTTTTTCAAATAGTGTAGGAGGTTTATGTATCGAGCCACACTTTAAAAGATTTACTGTAAAAGTTTCTAAGCTGAAAATATGCTAATCAATGTCCCTGCATCTGGTTAATATCTTCAACTAGTTTCAATAACAGCTTTATATTATCCTCAGAAAGAGCTTCAACTATTGGTGAAATAAATAAGGGAGTCCACATTTGTAACCCTTGTCTATTTTTTGGCATTTCAATTCATTGTGATAAATCCATATTTCCACTAAACAGGGATCCAGTGGAAGTAATATGAATGTATCACAATTTATTGAAAGACCAGAAAAAGCACCAAACTTTTCCATAACATATATTGGAATAAACAGTGATTCCTGGGTGCTGGCCAAAAAACAACAACATATCATCCCCATTCAAGGCTATTTTATATTCATGTTATCCCCTACAAAATCCTCTCACCCCCAAAGTCTGCCTCAGCAGCGAGTTTGACCCAATTTCTGAAGACGTCCCCAATATCAAAGCTCTTAAGCACTTCCCATATATCACACCACTCTATACTGTCAAATGCCTTGGAGGTATCACGTACCTGGTGATGACTGGAATGTTGTGGAGGCCTCTCTTGCACCTCCTGTCCAACACTCCTGAAGATGGAGACAGAGAGTGTGAGGGCACAGAGTGGCGAGAGTGCTGGAGTAGCTGGCGGCAAAGTTCCCTCTTTAGGTGGATGAAGCTGGGGGTTGCAGTTCCTAGGACAGGAAACTGAAGCAGCTTGGCACCAGAGCAGAAGATGGAAGCAGAGCTGGCATGCAGGCAACAGCCAGGCAACAAGGAACAGAGTCAGCCGACAGAGTCAGCAGGCACAGACAATTCCAGTAAACAGGCTGAGGTCAAAGAGATCAAATGAACAAGGTTAATGCAGGAGCAAAGGTGAAGTCCAGAAGAAAGCCGGATCATACACAGGTAAGCAGGTTCAATGGGTCAGGTCTCAGGAATATAGGTACAAGCTAAAGACCATTCAGCAACTGCTCATGGTGACAGACCAGTTTAAATAGGCCGCTGGGCACCAAGTGCAGATGCTTATTGGTATGTGCACATGTACATGTGCATGCACAATGAGCTGGAATAGTGCATGTAACATTGCTTCTTTACCTAGAAGTATGAGCATGTGAGAAATGCACATGCACACAAATATAAGTATAAGCCTGCACTGGTTTTCTGGTGCTGGGAATCTGGTTTACCTACAGGTAGCATCCAAAACCAACAGGGCTCTATTTGTCAAGTTAACAACAGGAGATTGAATATTTTAAAAAATATGTGTTATATTCACAGCAGTGGAGGAATTGGACACAAAGCCCATTTAATCTGAATGAATAAAATATGTAATAACTTTGTTCAGCCTATTGGCCAAAACTTTGGCAAGAATTGTAATATCCGTGGTGATCAATGAAATTGATCTGAAGGTTTCCAGAAATAATAGGTCCTACCCTTTCTTAGATAGGATCAAAATATTAGCCTCTGACATGGGAAGAAAGACAACCTCAATGGCCATGTTAAAATTCTGTAACATATTGCAATTCTGCAACAATATTCCATATTGTTTATAAATTTTGTTAGGCAAACCATCAAAACCTGGAGTTTTACCATTAGAGAGAGATGCAACAGCAGTTTCCAAATAATTCAGGGTTAGCGGAACTTTCACGGAACATTATTCCAGTGGGAAAATTGTTAAAGTCTAAAAAGTAAGATAACTGTTCACTGCTATAAGTTACCCATTACATCTAAAAACATACTGAGACTATGAGATAATTATGATTGAAAACAACTCACAAATGTATCTCTTACAAATGGCTTTCATGGCTGGTAAAGTCACTTGAACTAGAGGTATTGTAAAAATGTCCCTTGCAAAGAACATTTTACTTATTCTTTACTGCAAAACACTTTTTAATAATTGGTTTTATAAATGATATTCCTGTTGTATTTACAATTAAGGTGCTAATTGAGAATTTATGCTTACAAGAAAGATTGTTCTCCAAGCAATTACCCATGGTAGCGTGATTGCAAATAAATCGTCTTGCTGTTACAATCAAAATGGGAAATTAATGCACCTCTATAGAGTGAGCAACACATGTAAAAGGGATCAGGATGGAATCAGTTAGCACAATACCCTGAAATTGAGTTTATATTTTAATACCTATCAAGTCATGGTTTTGGAAAACCATATTTTTTTGTTGTGTGTTGTTTTGAAAAGGCAATAGCATTTATAAAAATATTCATGTAACAGCTACTTTAAAGGGTTAGGACACCCAAACTGCAGGCTCTAGGTTTGCATACCTAGTCATTGTATTTGATTAGCTAAAGAAGTAGGCTGTTCACTTAGCAAAATAAATAGTCCATTTAAATGAAAGATAACAAATATAGTAAACTTTTATTCACTTTGATTATTTAATCATTTGTAGGGGACCTGGACTGGGCATATGTTGGCACCAAGCTGTTCAGGTCCTGCCCCATTTTTCTTGGATAGATAACCCACATACCTGTCTTCGTAGCCACCATTTTGGACACATTTCTTGCAGCCAGAAGCCTGCTTACTCATTCCTTGGCCTGAGGCCTACAACTTGAAATAAAGGAATGTCCACATTCAGATGCATTTTCAGCACCTTAATGCAACTTCATGTTTCTTCTCATCATACTGTATCTGGCATATTGACAGATCTTCAGTGCAGATTGCGACTAGGGAATACAATAGACTTGGGACCCCTTTCCCAGTGTATACATAGTATCTAAGCCTTAAACTATTCACCAATAGGGATGAGCTTCGAGTCGAACCCATGTTCGACTTGAACATCGCATGTTCGACCGTTCGTTGAATTGCGAACGTTATGGGCTGTTTGCGCCAAATTCGAGTGGCATGTCATGGCCCATAATTCACTGCAGCATCACAGTGCATTCCTGGCTGATGATTGGCCAAGCATGCACTATGACCCGCATGCTTGGTCAATCACAGCACCGTCTGTACAGAGAGCCATAATTGGCCAAAGCCAGGGTGGCTTTGGCCAATTATGGTTCAGGGGGTTTAGTACATGCCCCACACTATATAAGGCTGCCTGCGTAGTGGCCTTGTGTAGTGTGTTGCAGCGGCGGAGAGATAGACAGAGAGACAGTGTCATTTGATTTAAGTTAGAGTAGGCAGGTGAGTCAGCTGCACTTACAGTGTATTGTGTATATATATGTGTTGTGTGTGTGTGTGTGTGTGTGTATATATATATATACTGTATTCAGTTTAGCTAGATCCGTACCTGTTATTCTCTTCCTAGTGACAGGCAGGCAGGTGTTTTTACAGTATTTACAGCTACCTGAAGAAAATTGCTGGTGTTCTTCTGGTCCTATTATTACCACAGGCAGGCAGCTGCAGCATTTACAGTTAGTGTACTGTGTCCTCTGCACCCCTAGCCTGGCCAATATTTTTATGGCTCGTTGGGAGGAGGATGTCGTCTATGCCCTCAATCCCCCAGAGCTAGCCCTCTGGGTAAGGTACATAGACGACATCCTCCTCCTGTGGAGGGGAAGTGTCGAGTCCTTGCATGTCTTTTTGCGTAGGCTTAACGATAATGACACCGGGATAGAGCTGAAGTACGAGGTCAGCCTTTCCGCTATCCATTTTTAAGATCTTGAAATACTAGTAGTTGATGACCATTTGGAAACCAAAACGTTTTTTAAACCCACCGACCGGAATGGTTACATTCCGGTCGATAGTTGTCATCACTCCACCTGGCTGAAATCAGTACCACGCAGCCAGTTTACGCGGATTAGACGCAACTGTAGCAATCTCAATGATTATTTACACCAAACACAGATTTTGAAGTCTAGGTTTGTTAATAAAGGTCACGATTCGGTAGAAATTGATAAGGAAATTAGTAATATTGCTAAGGTTAGCAGAGAGTCTCTGTTGGTAGGAAAACCCAAAGGTGGCCCCGATAATAAACATAAGTGGTCCCTTGTGACAAATTTCTCTGTACAACACAGACAGATCAAGGAGATTTTATCGAGACACTGGAGGCTCCTTAAAAACGACCCAATATTAGGCTCTGTGCTTCCAGAATGAGGTGGTGTTATTTACAGAGGGGCCCCATCCATTAAAAGTCAAATTGCTCCCAACATCATCGACCCCCCTGCGATCCGTTCTTTCTTTCACAACATGAAAGGTTTTTTCCCTTGCAAACGGTGCAACGTTTGTATACATAATGTCTGTGGGCGGAGGAGAACGGAGACGTTCTTTTCCACCTCTACAGGGAAAGAATACCAGATAAAACATTTTTTGACATGCGAAACGAGATACGTGGTCTACTTGATCACGTGTCCTTGAAAAAAACAGTATGTGGGTCGTACTATTCGTACATTTGCTGTAAGAGGTAATGAACATTTAGCCAACATCAAAAAGGGTCTTACGAACCACAGTGTTCCTAAACACTTTTTGCACTGCCATAACCAAAACCCAAATGGAACTCAGTTCCAAGTTATTGATAAATTCATCCCTCATTGGAGGGGTGAATCTTTGAAGAGGGGCGTGTCAAGACTAGAGACCTTTTGGATACACCAATTAAAATGCTACTCGCCATTTGGTCTCAATATTGATTGGGACATAAATGCCTTCATCAATCAGTCTTGATTTTGTTACCCCCCTTTGTCTCACTACCCCTTCTTTTTTGTCCTTATGATCAGCTATTCACTGTTTATGTTGACTAGCCATTAGATGCTTTAACATTGACATATCATCTACATTTAATTTATTGTCCTATACACTTATTACACTGGTGGGATGGTTTCCTGACTCCAACCTGGTTCACCATGTACCCAATGGTTATTCAATGAGCAGTTGTTCAATTTTTCATGCCTAGAACGTTTATATCAATTTTACTTTATCCATGGTTCTTATGGTTTGTTCGCTATTTACTTTCATGGACACTTAAGTTTTACGTTTCTATCTCCCAATGCCCTTATCTTATATTGCAATTTTTCATTTATAGCTCTTCGCGACATTACTGCTATATTGGTGTTCATTGTTATCTATTAATGTGTTAAAGCCATCATGGATCCCACTGTGTTGTGACATTATATTGTTTACATATTACCATGTATCATAAAATTTATTTTTCTTGTTTAGCAATGTTTGTGCCATGTCAGCTGCTATATACACATCGTTATGAGGTGTATTCCTCTATTACTTTTGGCTGGACCGTATTTGCGTTCCAAGCCTTTTATTTATCTCTATTCTCATGCACACGTGTCCCGTTATAGCGAGGCGTGGCCCGCATTTGTGCCTCACAGCCTTTGTTCTCGTCACATCCGGCCGTCAGCCGAGTGACGTTTCACGCCCAGGTGACCTGTTATAGTGAGGCGTGGCCCGCATTTGCGCCTCACAGATTCCATCGTCCTCGCCACTTCCGGCCGTCTGCCGGAGTGACGTCACACGCCCTCAGCGTGATCCCCGATTGGATTCGCACAATAGCCCCTCTTGCGTCCGGGATTGGTCAGGGGGAGCGACGTATTTCCAATGGGCCTGTTAGTTGAAGGAACGGGGTCATCTGACCCTGACGCCGTCCACAGTCCATCCTGATTGGGTCATTCAGATTGAGGCTTGGTTAAGGGTCATTTTGAGAGCCATTTCAATTGGTTGATTGTGAATACTGACGCCATTTTCCGGCGACCCGGAAGTGGCGGCACTCATGGCATGAACAGCTGCTATTATTTGTGTATTATGAGTTCATGTATATATACAGGCACGAGTGGCAGACAGTCATATACCCCTGTTGATGTCCTATTGGACGAAACGCGTTGGGTTTGTTATGCCTGTCTTGCCACCATTTGATCTAAGTGCTTTTTATACCGTTTTATACCTGACTTTTACTTATGAGCCAGAGTGTATTTTTACTACTTTATTTTAAATAAAAGCATTTGGATAAGCTGATTCACACCATGGGGAGCCTCCCTTTTTGATCTCTTTTCCCTTGAGGATTTTTACTTACTTCATGGAGTTCGATCTGTGGTGAGCAGCCCTTCACCTGCACCATCGAAGCCGAGAGTCAGTGAGACCAGAGAGTGTCGGTTGGTGAGTGCCTCAGTTCTCCTATCATCTTCAGTCATTGGGGACAAAGAGCTGTTTCTCCTGCTCCATTGCAAGCCTGTCTGACTCCCAAGCCACCGGTTGGGAGTCCACCACTGCTGGTAAGGGTACCTTTGCCTATCCCTTTCACATACAAGCTGGAAACCCCATCCTGTGGATGCCATTCCCAGATTTAAGGGACTCCTATTGCCATTTCCGGTTGTTGTTGATCTTTTCAGCCTTTTCTCCAGATGCACATCCATTGTTTTCTGGACTTTTAGTTATATCAGCAACTTATGAGTTTATGTTGGATATTCTAGCACTAGCCCACATGTTCCCAGCCCACAATTTTAATATTTTTAGTTTCACTTTCTCATTATCTGTTTTGACAACACATTTGGGGGGTAATATAGTTTAGTGATGTCTTAGAAATTTGATATCAATTTTTGCTTTACCTTTATTTATTTTACTACTCCTCCCCATTATTGGGATGTGGAGTAGCTGTAGGATCTCTTTATATCCTATTCACTTTTTTTCACTTTTTCCTGCTAGTGTCAGTCAACAGCTTATATAGGTCTCACTTGTGTATTTTTATCCAATCACTATAGGGTATATATTGTTGTCAATTCCACTTATGATTAAGTTTCATTAAGACACTTTATTGTGCATATCGTCTTTCAGATGACATTCTGTCTGACTTTGCTCACTAACGTACATTTATATTTTCTTGTTTCTTAGCGCCACACTTATCCACACTCCTCTGCACAGTGTGCACCTAAAGCTACCTGAAGACAATGGCTGTTGTTCTGATCCTATTAATACCACAGGCAGGCAGCTGCAGTATTTACAGTTAGTGTAGTGTGTCCTCTGCACAGTGTGCACCTAAAGCTACATGAAGACAATTGCTGTTGTTCTGATCCTATTAATACCACAGGCAGGCAGCTGCAGTATTTACAGTTAGTGTACTGTGTCTTCTGCACAGTGTGCACCTAAAGCAACCTGAAGAAAATTGCTGGTGTTCTTCTGATCCTATTATTACCACAGGCAGGTACCTGCAGTATTTACAGTTAGTGTACTGTGTCCTCTGCACAGTGTGCACCTAAAGCTACCTGAAGACAGTGGCTGTTGTTCTGATCCTATTAATACCACAGGCAGGCAGCTGCAGTATTTACAGTTAGTGTAGTGTATCCTCTGCACAGTGTGCACCCAAACCTACATGAAGACAATTGCTGTTGTTCTGATCCTATTATTACCACAGGCAGGCAGCTGCAGTATTTACAGTTAGTGCACTGTGTCCTCTGCACAGTGTGCACCTAAAGCTACCTGAAGAAAATTGGTAGTGTTCTTCTGATCCTATTAGTACCACAGGCAGGCAGCTGCAGTATTTACAGTTAGTGTACTGTGTCCTCTGCACAGTGTGCACCTAAAGCTACCTGAAGACAATTGCTATTGTTCTTATGCTATTAGTACCACAGGCAGGCAGCTGCAGTATTTACAGTTAGTGTAGTGCGTCCTCTGCACAGTGTGCACCTAAAGCTACCTGAAGAAAATTTCTGTTGTTCCGATCCTGTTAATACCACAGGCAGGCAGCTGCGGTATTTACAGTTAGTGTACTGTGTCTTCTGCACAGTGTGCACCTAAAGCTACCTGAAGAAAATTGGTGGTGTTCTTCTGATCCTATTAGTACCACAGGCAGGCAGCTACAGTATTTACAGTTAGTGCACTGCGTCCTCTGCACAGTGTGCATGTTACGTACCTAAAGGGTGAGCCCGAATTGCAGAGGATGGCCTCTCCTATGCCTCCGACTCAAGGGCCCCTGGTAGTGGTGACAGGGGTGCAGGAGTGCGGAGTGGTATGAGTGCCTGGCAGGATCAACAACAGAAGGATCAGATGGCCGGCACAGCTGACAGGATGGATTAGTAGACAGGAACTGCAGACTGGACAACTCAGCAGACAGGACAGCAGGCAGAATAGATCAGCAGACAGGTGAGCAGAGTGGATGGCTCAGCAGACAGGCCCAGCAGACTGGATGGATCAGCAAACAGGTGAGCAGCCTAGATGGCTCAGCAGACAGGCCCAGCAGACTGGATGGATCAGCAGACAAGCTCAGCAGACTGGATGGATCAGCAAACAGGTGAGCAGCCTGGATGGCTCAGCAGACAGGCCCAGCAGACTGGATGGATCAGCAGACAAGCTCAGCAGACTGGATGGAAGTCCAGGAACATCAGATAGGACGGGTCGGAAAGCAGGCTGGCAGCAGAGGTACAAAAGGAGCAGACAGAGGGATCGTCAAACAAGCCAAGGGTCAGGTACAGGTGGATAACAGGAACAGTCTCAAAGCAAGCCGGGTCAAAACAGGAGCAGATATCAGGTTTTCAGGGAACACATACACAGAGCTGCAGAGCAAACAGCAATGATGCAAGTGTCAGACAGGTTTAAATAACCTGCCAGACACTAATGAGCGCATGTGCGCGTACGCATAAACACCCGCAATCATGCACCGATGGCTATAATCTGCCTGTTACTGGCAGGATCTTCATGACAGTGCACCTAAAGCTACCTGAAGACAATTGCTGTTGTTCTGATCCTATTAATACCACAGGCAGGCAGCTGCAGTATTTACAGTTAGTGTACTGTGTCCTCTGCACAGTGTGCACCTAAAGCTACCTGAAGACAATTGCTGTTGTTCTGATCCTATTAATACCACAGGCAGGCAGTTGATTCTGCTAGCTGCAGTATCAGTACATCCCAGCTTTGTGCAGCTACATCTCACTGCAGACCATTAGTATGTCTGGAAGGCCAACAAGGAGAGGCAGACAGTCACAAGCCAATAAAAGAGGGCAAGCAGGCTCTGTGTCTAGCGGCAACAGTGCTAGCCATGGAGACGGTGCATCCTCATCAGCACGTGGCTTGTCCTTTTTTTCGGCAGCTGGCCGTGTTTAGCCGCAACATGCCGAAGACTTGGTAGAGTGGATGACCAAGCCGTCCTCATCCTCCTCATCCTCTCTCACCCAGGCTCAGGGTACTTTGTCTGGCAAACAGCTGCCAATGCGGCCTCTTCCCTCGGCTCAATGGCATCAGTCACTCCTTCCCTATTCCCACCATGTCCTCCTGAGGAGTCCCCCGAACTGTTTGACCACAGTGTTGGGTACATGCTCCAGGAGGATGCCCAGCATTTCGAAGGCTCCGATGATGGTACGCAGCTAGAGGAAGGCAGTAACCTGAGCCCAGAGAGAGAGGGTGCCCAAGCAGGACAGCAATCTGGCAGTCATGTTCCCCCAGCTGCAGCATACTGCCAGGTTTGCTCCAGTGATGAGGAGGGAGGGAATGATGAGGTCACTGACTCCACGTGGGTGCCTGATAGGAGAAAGGAGGAGGAGGCACATCTCCAATGAGGCAGGATGCCTTTCAGGGGCCAGCTTAAGGGCAGCACACCGACTGCATCCCACCGCAGAGCTCCGCATGTGCAGGGCGCTGCTGTCTCTGCACGTTATTCCAAAAGTTCTTTGGTGTGGGCCTTTTTTGAGATGAGTGCATCAGATCCCACCACTGCTATTTGCAACATATGTCTCAAGGGTATCTCGCGTGGTCAAAACATCACCCGCTTGGGCACTACATGCTTGACCAGACATATGTCGACCTGCCATGCAGTTCATTGGCAAGCGTACCTAGAAGACCCACACCAAAGAACAAAGCGGATCTCTCCTTGCTCCTCATCAGCTGGGATCTCCAACTCCACTATACCTTCAGTCCTCTCTGAAACCTGCACTGAGAGGAATGAAGGTGTAGAATTAGGTGTGTCACAACCAAGTACTTGTGGGCAATCTGCTATCGGTACACCGACGTCAGATTGTACCAGGCAAATTTCCCTGCCCCAGCTGCTGCACTGCCAAAAGAAGTTCACCCCCAGCCATCCACATGCCCAGTGGTTAAATGCTAGCTTGGCTAAATTGCTAGCACTTCAACTGCTGCCTTTTCAGTTGGTAGACTCTGCCCCCTTCCATGAGTTTGTGGAATGTGCGGTTCCTCAGTGGCAGGTTCCCAAACGCCACTTTTTCTCATGGAAGGTAATTCCGGCTCTATACTGGCATGTGGAAGGCAATATCTTGGCCTCGCTGGACAGGGCAGTCAGCGGTAAGGAGCATATTACCGCTGACTCATGGTCCAGCAGGCATGGACAGGGACGTTACCTATCTTTCACGGCGTACTGGGTGACTCTTCTGGCAGCTGGGAAGGAGGCAGGACAGGGTGCAGTATTGTTGGAGGTTGTTCCATCACCACGCCTCAAATTCTACTAGTGGTGATTGTGACACACCTCTCTCCTCCTCCCCCTCCTCTTCTTCTTCCTCCATGGCCTCTTCCTGTGCTGATTTGTCCTCTGAACCAGCGGTGCTCCATAGGAGTTCAAGGGGCTACACAAGTACGCAGGCCTGGTGTGCTTGGGGGACAGGAGCCACACTGGGGCAGAGATTCTGTCAGCTCTGCAGGGGCAGGTTCAGAGGTGGTTGACGCCATGCCAACTTAAGGCAGGAATGGCGGTTTGCGACAATGGTACCAACCTCCTCTCTGCCCTCCGACAGGGACAACTGACCCATGTGCCCTGTTTGGCTCACATCCTTAACTTGGAGGTGCAGTTGTTCTTGGGCAGGTACCCAGGCTTACAGGATGTCCTGAGGCAGGCCAGGAAAGTCTGTGTGCATTTCCGCCGGTCATATAATGTCAGTGCTCGGCTGGCTGACCTCCAAAAGGAATTTAACCTGCCCAAGAACCGCCTAATCTGTGACATGCCCACCAGGTGGAACTCAACATTGGCCATGCTGCAGCAGCTGCATACGCAGCAGAGGGCCATCAATGAGTAACTATGCGACTATGGCACCAGGACAGGGTCAGGGGACCTTGTTTTTTTTCCCCACGCCAGTGGGCCATGATCAGGGATGCATGCACTGTCCTGTCACCATTTGAGGAGGCCACAAGGATGGTGAGCAGTGACAGTGCATGCATCAGTGACACTGTCCCTCTTGTGCACCTGTTGGAGCACACGCTGCGTGGAATAATGGACAGGGCACTTGAGGCAGAACAGAGGGAGGAAGAGGAGGACTTTCTTACCTCTCAAGGTCCCCTTTATCCAGAGAGTGTTCCTGTGTGCCTGCCGAATACACAGGAAGAGGAGGAGGATTGTGTCAGCATGGAGGTGGAGCCTGGCACTCAACATCAGCAGCAGTCTTCAAGGGATCATTTACAGTCCCAAGAAACCCATGGACTTGTACGTGGCTGGGAGGAGGTGGCTGCGGATCATGTCGTCCTTAGTGACCCAGAGGACTCTGGACCAAATGCCTCAGCAAACCTACGCTGCATGGCCTCCCTGATCCTGTAAAGCCTGCGGAAGGATCCTTGTATTCATGGTATCAAGGGGAGGGATGATTACTGGCTGGCAACCCTCCTTGATCCACGTTACAAGGGTAAGGTTGCGGACCTCATTTTGCCATCGAAGAGGGAGCAGAGGATGAAACATCTTCAGGCGGCCTTGCAGAAAGGTTTGTGCAACGTGTTTCCAGAGCCTGGGAGGTTACAATTTCCTGGTCTTCCTGGACAACGTGTTGCTGAGGCTTTGGTCAGTCACAGAAGGAGCGGTGGAGAAGGTGGCTGTCTGACCGATGCGTTCAGACAATTTTTTAGTCCACAGCCCCAAGGTCTGATCAGTTCCAGCAACCATTGCCAGCGTCTGATTCACATGGTGCAGGATTACCTAGAGGAAAGATCAGACTTGAACACCTTTCCCACCGAAAATCCTCTGGGTTACTAGGTCTGGAGGATGGATCACTGGCCAGAGCTTGCACAGTATGCAATTGAGCTATTGGCCTGTCCTGCATCCAGTGTTCTTTCGGAACGAACATTCAGTGCTGCTGAAGGCTTTTTAACTGATCACTAGGGATGAGCTTCGTGTTCGAGTCGAACCCATGTTCGACTCGAACATCGGCTGTTCGATCGTTCGCCGAATTGCGAACGTTATGGGCCGTTCGCGCTAAATTCGTGTGGCGCGTCACGGCCCATAATTCACTGCGGCATCGCAGTGCATTGCTGGCTGATGATTGGCCAAGCATGCACTATGACCCGCATGCTTGGCCAATCACAGCGCCGTCAGTAGAGAGAGCTGTAATTGGCCAAAGCCAGGGTGGCTTTGGCCAATTATGGCTCAGGGGATTTAGTACACACCCCACACTATATAAGGCCGCCTGCACGGCGGCCCTGTGTAGTGTGTGTTCCGGTGTGCTGAGAGATAGAGAGAGAGAGAGACAGTGTCATTTGATTTGAGTTAGATAGATTAGGCAGAACAGTCAGTCAGTTAGCTGCACTTACAGTGTATTGTGTATATATATGCATCCCAGGTGTTGCATATATATATATACACTGTATTCAGTTTAGCTAGATCCGTTCCTGTTATCTTCTATCTAGACTATTTACATTTAATGCAGTGCGTCCTGCTCACAGTGTTCAGCTAGATCCGTTCCTGCTATTTACATTTAGTGCAGTGCGTCCTGCTCACAGTGTTCAGCTAGATCCGTTCCTGTTATCTTCTAGACTATTTACATTTAGTGCAGTGCGTCCTGCTCACAGTGTTCAGCTAGATCCGTTCCTGCAATTTACATTTAGTGCAGTGCGTCCTGCTCACAGTGTTCAGCTAGATCCGTTCCTGCTATTTACATTTAGTGCAGTGCGTCCTGCTCACAGTGTTCAGCTAGATCCGTTCCTGCTATTTACATTTAGTGCAGTGCGTCCTGCTCACAGTGTTCAGCTAGATCCGTTCCTGCTATTTACATTTAGTGCAGTGCGTCCTGCTCACAGTGTTCAGCTAGATCCGTTCCTGTTATCTTCTAGACTATTTACATTTAGTGCAGTGCGTCCTGCTCACAGTGTTCAGCTAGATCCGTTCCTGCAATTTACATTTAGTGCAGTGCGTCCTGCTCACAGTGTTCAGCTAGATCCGTTCCTGCTATTTACATTTAGTGCAGTGCGTCCTGCTCACAGTGTTCAGCTAGATCCGTTCCTGCTATTTACATTTAGTGCAGTGCGTCCTGCTCACAGTGTTCAGCTAGATCCGTTCCTGCTATTTACATTTAGTGCAGTGCGTCCTGCTCACAGTGTTCAGCTAGATCCGTTCCTGCTATTTACATTTAGTGCAGTGCGTCCTGCTCACAGTGTTCAGCTAGATCCGTTCCTGCTATTTACATTTAGTGCAGTGCGTCCTGCTCACAGTGTTCAGCTAGATCCGTTCCTGCTATTTACATTTAGTGCAGTGCGTCCTGCTCACAGTGTTCAGCTAGATCCGTTCCTGCTATTTACATTTAGTGCAGTGCGTCCTGCGCACAGTGTTCAGCTAGAGCCGTTCCTGCTATTTACATTTAGTGCAGTGCGTCCTGCTCACAGTGTTCAGCTAGATCCGTTCCTGTTATCTTCTAGACTATTTACATTTAGTGCAGTGCGTCCTGCTCACAGTGTTCAGCTAGATCCGTTCCTGCTATGTACATTTAGTGCAGTGCGTCCTGCTCACAGTGTTCAGCTAGATCCGTTCCTGTTATCTTCTAGACTATTTACATTTAGTGCAGTGCGTCCTGCTCACAGTGTTCAGCTAGATCCGTTCCTGTTATCTTCTAGACTATTTACATTTAGTGCAGTGCGTCCTGCTCACAGTGTTCAGCTAGATCCGTTCCTGCTATTTACATTTAGTGCAGTGCGTCCTGCTCACAGTGTTCAGCTAGATCCGTTCCTGTTATCTTCTAGACTATTTACATTTAGTGCAGTGCGTCCTGCTCACAGTGTTCAGCTAGATCCGTTCCTGTTATCTTCTAGACTATTTACATTTAGTGCAGTGCGTCCTGCTCACAGTGTTCAGCTAGATCCGTTCCTGTTATCTTCTAGACTATTTACATTTAGTGCAGTGCGTCCTGCTCACAGTGTTCAGCTAGATCCGTTCCTGTTAAATTCCTACTGACAGGCAGGCTTGTCTGGTTACAGTATATAAAGCTACCTGAAGAAAATTACAGGTGTTCTATTTGATCCTATTAGTACCACGGTCAGGCAGCTAGACTATTTACATTTAGTACAGTGCGTCCTGCTCACAGTGTTCAGCTAGATCCGTTCCTGTTATCTTCCTACTGACAGGCAGGCTTGTCTGGTTACAGTATATAAAGCTACCTGAAGAAAATTACAGGTGTTCTATTTGATCCTATTAGTACCACGGTCAGGCAGCTAGACTATTTACATTTAGTACAGTGCGTCCTGCTCACAGTGTTCAGCTAGATCCGTTCCTGTTATCTTCCTACTGACAGGCAGGCTTGTCTGGTTACAGTATATAAAGCTACCTGAAGAAAATTACAGGTGTTCTATTTGATCCTATTAGTACCACGGTCAGGCAGCTAGACTATTTACATTTAGTACAGTGCGTCCTGCTCACAGTGTACAGCTAGATCCGTTCCTGTTATCTTCCTACTGACCGGCAGGCTTGTCTGGTTACAGTATATAAAGCTACCTGAAGAAAATTACAGGTGTTCTATTTGATCCTATTAGTACCACGGTCAGGCAGCTAGACTATTTACATTTAGTACAGTGCGTCCTGCTCACAGTGTTCAGCTAGATCCGTTCCTGTTATCTTCCTACTGACAGGCAGGCTTGTCTGGTTACAGTATATAAAGCTACTTGAAGAAAATTACAGGTGTTCTATCCCAGCTTAGTGCAGCTACAGGCCATTAGTATGTCTGGAAGGCCAAGAAGGAGAGGCAGACAGTCACAAGCCAATAAGAGAGGGCAAGCAGGCTCTGTGTCTAGTGCTGGTCGTGGAGACGGTGCATCCTCATCAGCACGTGGCCATGGGACACGCTTGGCCTTTTTTTCGGCAGCTGGCCATGTTGAGCCGCAACATCCGGAAGACTTGGTCGAGTGGATGACCAAGCCGTCCTCATCCTCCTCATCCTCTCTCACCCATGCCCAGGGTGCTTTGTCTGGCAAAGCAGCGGCCTCTTCCCTCAGCTCAATGTCATCAGTGACTCCTTCCCTAGCTCCACCATGTCCTCATGAGGATTCCCTCGAACTGTTTGACCACAGTGTTGGGTACATGCTCCAGGAGGATGCCCAGCGTTTGGAAGGCTCTGATGACGATACTGAGCTCGATGAAGGCAGTAACATGAGCGCGGACAGAGGGGGTGCCCAAGAAGGACAGCAATCTGGCAGTCATGCTCCCCCTGCTGCAGCATACTGCCAGGTTTGCTCCAGTGATGAGGAGGGAGGGGATGATGAGGTCACTGACTCAACGTGGGTGCCTGATAGGAGAGAGGAGGAGGAGGAGGAGGAGGAGGAGGCGGCAGCACATCACCAACGAGGCAGGATGCCCTCCAGGGGCCAGCCTAAGGGCAGCACATTGACTGCATCACACCCCAAAGCTCCACATGTGCAGGGCGCTGCAGTCTCTGCGCGTTATTCAAAAAGTTCTTTGGTGTGGGCCTTTTTTGAGACGAGTGCATCAGATCGCACCGCTGCTATTTGCAACATATGTCTCAAGCGTATCTCGCGTGGCCAAAACATCTCCCGCTTGGGTACCACATGCTTGACCAGACATATGTTGACCTGCCATGCAGTTCGTTGGCAAGCGTATCTAAAAGACCCACACCAAAGAACAAAGAGGATCTCTCCTTGCTCCTCATCAGCTGAGATTTCCAACCCCACTAGACCTTCAGTCCTCTCTGAGACCTGCAGTGAGAGGAATGAAGGTGTAGAATTAGGTGTGTCACAGCCAAGTACTTGTGGGCAATCTGCTTTTGGTACACCGACGTCAGATTGTACCAGGCAAATTTCCCTGCCCCAGCTGCTGCACCGCCGAAAGAAGTTTGCTCCCAGCCATCCACATGCCCAGCGGTTGAATGCTAGCTTGGCAAAATTGCTAGCACTTCAACTGCTGCCTTTTCAGTTGGTAGACTCTGCCCCCTTCCGTGAGTTTGTGGAATGTGCGGTTCCTCAGTGGCAGGTACCCAAACGCCACTTTTTCTCACGGAAGGCGATTCCGGCTCTCTACCGGCATGTGGAAGGCAATGTCCATGCCTCGCTGGACAGGGCGGTCAGCGGTAAGGTGCATATTACCGCTGACTCATGGTCCAGCAGGCATGGACAGGGACGTTACCTAAGTTTCACGGCGCATTGGGTGACTCTGCTGGCAGCTGGGAAGGATGCAGGACAAGGTGCAGTAGTGTTGGAGGTTGTTCCGCCACCACGCCTCCAAAATGCTGATTGTGACACACCTCTCTCCTCCACCCCCTCCTCTTCTTCTTCCTCCATGGCCTCTTCCTCGGAACCAGCGGTGCTCCGTAGGCGTTCAAGGGGCTACGCAAGTACGCAGGCCAAAAGATGCCATGCGGTGCTTGAGCTGGTGTGCTTGGGGGACAGGAGCCACACTGGGGCAGAGGTTATGTCAGCTCTGCAGGGGCAGGTTCAGAGGTGGTTGACGCCACGCCAACTTAAGGCAGGAATGGTGGTTTGCGACAATGGCACCAACCTCCTCTCTGCCCTCCGACAGGGACAAATGACCCATGTGCCCTGTTTGGCTCACGTCCTTAACTTGGTGGTGCAGCGGTTCTTGGGCAGGTACCCGGGCTTACAGGATGTCCTGAGGCAGGCCAGGAAAGTCTGTGTGCATTTCCGCCGGTCATATAATGCCAGTGCTCGGCTGACGGACCTCCAAAAGGAGTTTAACCTGCCCAAGAACCGCCTAATCTGTGACATGCCCACCAGGTGGAACTCAACGTTGGCCATGCTGCAGCGGCTGCACACGCAGCAGAGGGCCATCAATGAGTACCTGTGCGACTATGGCACCAGGACAGGGTCAGGGGAGCTTGGTTTTTTTTCCCCACGCCAGTGGGCCATGATCAGGGATGCATGCACTGTCCTGTCACCATTCGAGGAGGCCACGAGGATGGTGAGCAGTGACAGTGCATGCATCAGTGACACTGTCCCCCTTGTCCACCTGTTGGAGCACACGCTGCGTGGAATAATGGACAGGGCACTTGAGGCAGAACAGAGGCAGGAAGAGGAGGACTTCCTTAGCTCTCAAGGCCCCCTTTATCCAGACAGTGTTCCTGCGTGCCCGCCGATCACACAGGAAGAGGACGAGGAGGAAGAGGAGGAGGAGGAAGATTGTGTCAGTATGGAGGTGGAGCCTGGCACTCAGCATCAGCAGCAGTCTTTAAGGGATCAGTCCCAAGAAACACATGGACTTGTACGTGGCTGGGAGGAGGTGGCTGCGGACCATGTCGTTCTTAGTGACCCAGAGGACTCCGGACCGAATGCCTCAGCAAACCTACGCTGCATGGCCTCCCTGATCCTGCAAAGCCTGCGTAAGGATCCTCGTATTCGTGGTATCAAGGAGAAGGACCAATACTGGCTGGCAACCCTCCTTGATCCACGTTACAAGGGTAAGGTTGCGGACCTTATCTTGCCATCGCAGAGGGAGCAGAGGATGAAACATCTTCGGGAGGCCTTGCAGAAAGGTCTGTGCAACGCGTTCCCAGAGACTGGGAGGTTACAAACTCCTGTTTCTGGACAACGTGTTGCTGAGGCTTCGGTCAGTCAAAGAAGGAGCGATGGAGAAGGTGGCCGTCTGACCGATGCGTTCAGACAATTTTTTGGTCCGCAGCCCCAAGGTATGATCGGTTCCAGCAACCATCGCCAGCGTCTGTTTTACATGGTGCAGGAATACCTAGGGGCAAGATCAGACTAGGACACCTTTCCCACCGAAAATCCTCTGGGTTACTGGGTCTTGAGGATGGATCACTGGCCAGAGCTTGCACAGTATGCAATTGAGCTACTGGCCTGTCCTGCATCCAGCGTTCTTTCGGAACGCACATTCAGTGCTGCTGGAGGCGTGGTAACCGATCACAGGGTGCGTCTGTCCACCGACTCGGTCGATCGCTTGACCTTCATAAAAATGAATGAGTCTTGGATCACCACCAGCTACCAAGCACCTGATGCTGACGTAACCGAATAATTTTTTTTGAAATCTCAGATCCCTTCAAAGACTGCCTATGCTGATGCTGAGTGACTATCCCTGAGTAATTATCCTCTTCCTCCTCAATCATCACGCTGATAGCTTGTAAGAACATTTTTGGTTCTGGGCGCCACCACCAGTGCCTAAGGCACAATTTTTCAGCCCCTGTTTAACAGGGGCGTGTAATTACAATTTTTGATGTAATACTTTGCAGCAGGGCTCGTTCCTGCATTCCAACTAGAGTGTCTGTGAGGGGTTGCAGTGTTGTGGCACCAGCACCAGTGCCTAGGGCCCAATTTTTCTGCCCCTGTCTAACAGGGGCGTGTAATTACAATTTTTGATGCAATACTTTGCAGCAGGGCTCGTTCCTGCGTTCCAACTAGAGTGTCTGTGAGGGGTTGCAGTGTTGTGGCACCAGCACCAGTGCCTAAGGCCCAATTTTTCTGCCCCTGTCTAACAGGGGCGTGTAATTACAATTTTTGATGCAATACTTTGCAGCAGGGCTCGTTCCTGCGTTCCAACTAGAGTGTCTGTGAGGGGTTGCAGTGTTGTGGCACCAGCACCAGTGCCTAAGGCCCAATTTTTCTGCCCCTGTCTAACAGGGGCGTGTAATTACAATTTTTGATGCAATACTTTGCAGCAGGGCTCGTTCCTGCGTTCCAACTAGAGTGTCTGTGAGGGGTTGCAGTGTTGTGGCACCAGCACCAGTGCCTAAGGCCCAATTTTTCTGCCCCTGTCTAACAGGGGCGTGTAATTACAATTTTTGAAGCAATACTTTGCAGCAGGGCTCGTTCCTGCGTTCCAACTAGAGTGTCTGTGAGGGGTTGCAGTGTTGTGGCACCAGCACCAGTGCCTAAGGCCCAATTTTTCTGCCCCTGTCTAACAGGGGCGTGTAATTACAATTTTTGAAGCAATAATTTGCAGCAGGGCTCGTTCCTGCGTTCCAACTAGAGTGTCTGTGAGGGGTTGCAGTGTTGTGGCACCAGCACCAGTGCCTAAGGCCTAATTTTTCAGCTCCTGTTCAACAGGGGCATGTAATTACAATTCTTGATCTAATATTTCACAGCAGGGCCCTGTGAGGGCTTACAGTGTTGTGGCCACAGCAACACCTAAGGCCCAAATTTCTGCTGAGTATATAGGGCAGGACCCTACTTTCAAACATCTAACTTACAAACGACTCCTACTTGCAAACGGAAGGAGACAACAGGAAGTGAGATGAAATCTACCCCTAGGAAGGGAAATTCTCTCCTGTAAGAGTTAATATGGGAAAACAATTTCTCCTTTCCACTGATGCTTTCCAATCCTTGTTCCACAAAAAAACCCAAATTTTCAAAAAACATTTTTCATTGGGACAAAAAAGTGAGGTGAAATCTTCTGAAGAGGAGGAAAGACAGCAAAACAAATGTCACAGGGGTGATAACCCTTCCCTATGTTTTCCAAAAAGCTTAGAAAAGATTTTTTGGCTGGAGCTAAACACGTTAAAAATGTTCAAAATTACAAACAGATTCTACTTAACAACAAACCTACAGTCCCTGTCTTGTTTGCACCGCCTGTATACTGCTGTTCAGAGTATATAGGGCCTGGTGGCCCCACACCTTTCCTTATTTTAATTTGGGTGCGGGGTTCCCCTTAATATCCATACAAGACCCAAAGGGCCTGGTAATGGACTGAGGGGTACCCATGCCGTTTGTCTCACTGATCTTCATCCATATTGCCATGACCCGACATGACATTAAACCCGCAAGCAGTTTTAAATGAGATTTTTTCCTTTAAAAATGACATTTGGTGCAGGGACTGTTCTAAACATGGGAAACACGCGTCACTTTACAGGCATACTATAGACACCCCCCAGGTACGATATTTAAAGGAATATTTCACTTTTTTTTTTTTTACTTTAAGCATCATTAAAATCACTGCTCCCGAAAAAACGGCCGTTTTTAAAAGTTTTTTTTGCATTGATACATGTCCCCTGGGGTAGGACCCGGGTCCCCAAACCCTTTTTAGGACAATACCATGCAAATTAGCCTTTAAAATGAGCACTTTTGATTTCGAACGTTCGAGTCCCATAGACGTCAATGGGGTTCTAACGTTCGTGCGAACTTTCGGTCCGTTCGCGGGTTCTGGTGCGAACCGAACCGGGGGGGTGTTCGGCTCATCCCTACTGATCACTGAGTGCGCCTGTCCACCAAATTGGTCGATCGGCTGACCTTCATAAAAATGATTCAGTCTTGGATCACCAGCTACCAAGCACCTGATGCTGATGTAACCGATTGATTTTTTTTTTTAATGTGAGATCCCTTCAAGACTGCCTATGCTGATGCTGAGTGACTATCCTGTTATGCTGAGTGACAATCCTCTTCCTCCTCAATTTTCATGCTGATAGCTTGTAAGAACATTTTTGGTTCTGGGCACCGCCACCAGTGGCCAAGGTCCAATTTTTCTGCTCCTGTTTAACAGGGGCGTGTAATTACAATTTATGATGCAATACTTTGCAGCAGGGCTCATTCCTGCGCTACAACTATAGTATCTGTGAGGGGTTGCAGTGTTGTGGTACCAGTGCCTAAGGCCCAATTTTTCTGCCCCTGTTCAACAGGGACATGTAATTACAATTCTTGATCTAATAATTCACAGCAGGGCCCATTCCTGCGCCCACCAAGAGTAACTGTGAGGGCTTACAGTGTTGTGACAACACCACCACCACCAAAGGCCCAATTTTTCTGCCCCTGTTCAACAGGTGCATGTAATTAAAATTCTTGATAAAATATTTCACAGCAGGGCCCGTTCCAGCACCCACCAAGAGTAACTGTGAGGACTTACAGTGTTGTGGCACCAGCACCACCACCAAAGGCCCAATTTTTCTACCACTGTTCAACAATGGCATGTAATTACAATTCTTGATCTAATATTTCACAGAATGGCCCATTCCTGCGCCCACCAAGAGTAACTGTGAGGGCTTACAGTGTTGTGGCAACAGCAACACCTAAGGCCCCAATTTCTGCAGAGTATATAGGGCAGGCCCCTACTTTCAAACATCCAACTTACAAACGACTCCTACTTGCAAACGGAAGGAGACAACAGGAAGTGAGATGAAATCTACCCCTAGGAAGGGAAATTCTCTCCTGTAAGAGTTAATATGGGAAAAATGTGTCTCCTCTTCCTGATGCTTTATCACCAATCCTTGTTTCACTAAAAACCCCAAATTTTCAAAAAACATTTGTCATTGGGACAGAAAGTGAGTTGAAATCCTCTGAAGAGGTGCACAGACAGCAAAACAAACATTACTGGGGTGATAACCCTTCCCTATGTTTTCCAAAAAGCTTAAAAATTGATTTTTTGGCTGGAGCTACACTTTAAAAATGTACCCGTTCAAAATTACAAACAGATTCTACTTAACAACAAACCTACAGTCCCTGTCTTGTTTGCACCGCCTGTATACTGCTGTTCAGAGTATATAGGGCCTGGGGGCCCCACGCCTTTCCTTTTTTTTATTTGGGTGTGGGGTTCCCCTTAATATCCATACAAGACCCAAAGGGCCTGGTAATGGACTGGGGGAATACCCATGCCATTTGTCTCACTGATTTTCATCCATATTGCCGGGACCCAACATTACATTAAAGCTGCAAGCAGTTTTAAATGACTTTTATTCCTTTAAAAATGTCATTTTGTGCAGGGACCATTCTAAGCACGGGAAATACGTGCCACTTTACAGGTGTACTATAGAAACCCCCCAGGTACGATATTTAAAGGAATATTTCACTTTGATTTTTTCACTTTAAGCATCATTAAAATCACTGCTCCCGAAAAAACAGCCGTTTTTAAAACTTTTTTTGCATTGATACATGTCCCCTGGGGCAGGACCCGGGTCCCCAAACCCTTTTTAGGACAATAACTTCCATATTAGCCTTTAAAATTAGCACTTTTGATTTTGAACATTCGAGTCCCATAGACTTTAATGGGGTTCTAAAGTTTGCGCAAACTTTCGGTCCATTTGCAGGTTCTGGTGCGAACCGAAACGGGGGTGTTCGGCTCATCCCTATTCACCACCAAGCCATAAGACCCGCAACTGTGAGTCAGGGGTGACAGGGTCCTTCCTTTAGCATACAGCAATTCTCTTTCAAATGTCCCTTCTAAAGTTTTGCCCTACCAGACATACTCCCTGATGTTATCTATTCCCAGGTTTCTGTTGTCATTTACATAGCAGTCTCTGTCACAGGCCCGAAGGCTTTACGCACCATGCTACCGGACCTACAGAAGAAGGCCAGAGGTAAACAAGGTGACTCCAGCTGGTCCCCACACAATCTGTGCCACTTCTCATAGGAATCCAGCCCTGCAGAGGGTTTTTTAGAACAGCTCGTGTAGGATTACATATTTGGGGTGTCCTGTTCCCATACCCCATCTGTGATTGGACTCCACGCATAGCTAGAAATGTATAGGGAGACTATCTCCTCTCATTACATCACTGCAGGAGGGGTTTCTCTAATAGGGAAGTTAACACCTGTATACAATCTTCCCAATACCATTAGTGTTGGACATGCGGTTTGCACCAAGCACAAGTTCAGCCCAAACATCTCCCGTTCACCCGTTTGGCAGAATGCACGCTGCACAGTGCATTCTAAGCCCTGTTTGGCTGAAGTGAATAGCTGGCTGTTAAGGAGTGGGCTGGGAAGCTTCCCCACTGACAGCTGAATGAAAAAAAACATTGCCGCCAATAGAAAATGTGAAAAAACAACATGGGGGTTCCCCCAATCCATACCAGGTCTTTGGGTCTGGTATGGATTTTAAGGGGAACCCCACACCCACATTAAAAAAATGGTGAGGGGTCCTCCCTAATATCCATACCAGACCCTTATCTGAGCATGCAGCCTGGCAGGCCAGGAAATCGGGGGACAAGTGAGCGCCCCCCTCCTGAACCATACCAGGCCATATGCCCTCAACAAAGGGGGGGTGCTTTGGGGCAGGGGGGCTCTTGGACAAGGGCCTCTTCCCCACAACCCTGGGCTGTGGTTTTGGGGGTCTGCAGGCAGGGGGTTAATCAGAATCTGAAAGCCTCCTTTAAGAAGGGGGCCCTGTGGCAGGCGCAGCACTATGAAGTGCTTTATGCGCTGTGGCATTAGAAGAATTTTAATCTGACCTTTTAGTCCAAACAAGACTATCACTTACTTTATAATTCCTCTAGCACTGTTCTATGGAAGCAGTAGGTTTAAAGAGCACACCAAACCTCTATGATATCTTCTTTATTAACCTCAGCTTTTCTTCATATATAACACTGACAATTTAGCAGCAGGCAGTGCATGTACAAACTGTACAAAATGTGTTGAATAAAGTATAACAAAATGGCGGTTCAACTGTTCGATCTTGTCATTCTACATAAAATGGTAGACGTATTTCTCTCTTCGGTATCTGTACTTTTACTTTAAAATACCTTAGGCACTTTATGATCTCTCTGAGAGGTATATCTGAGGCTTAAGAAATAGTTTTACTTGTTTGATATTGCAATTTGCAGTTTGCACGCTTGTTTGCTTGTTTGAACGTTTGCTATGATGTTTGAACATTTGTTTGACGTTTGAACGTTTGTTTGGTGAACACATAACTAGTTCAGTATACAGTTCTAATCACATTATTTAACAATAGTAACATATATAACTGTATTAAATACCTATTTTGGCCACTTGCTTAAATAAAACTGAACTCTGGCTGGATCTGCAATCTGTTCAGGTCCACTCTCTCTGATATAATGAGATCTAGCAATGTGCTGGGTAATTTTCAGACAAAATAATAAGTGTAAGGCTGGCTGTGATTGGCCAAGACTCTTGCTCAGTGTGAGATTGGCTGTGATTGGCCAAAACTCCTGAGAGTCACAAAGGCTTAACTCTATGCTTTCTGGTTTTCAATTCTGCTGTGTATTTGAGCTTACCTTTGCTGTCATATAATGAATCTTAAAAGGCATATTTTTTTTGTTTGCGTCTGTGAAAACAATATACAACTGTTATATGACATTCATATATAACGTTACAGTAGATAACTCTGCTTTTATCTCTCACATGTGAGCATATAAACTGTATTAAGGTTATTAGCAGGTCTAGCTGTATATGCATGTAAGTCACATTAGCAACCTAGGACAGGTCTTAGCTGGCCAGCTACACTCCCACCAAAATTACCTATAATTCTATGTTCTCTATAGTAGGTTTTGAACATGAATTTAAGGAATTTTCCATCAGATTCTCAACTTCCAAGTGTCTTTTATCACTTTCAAGTAGAACAACTAACTTCTGTATAGGATGTTCCAACTTGAGTGGAATAGTGAGACGTTTTCCCTCTTTGTCAAGTTTTGAGTCTCCTATTTGTAACAATGCTCTTCTTACTAGTCTGTCCTTATCCTTTTGAACTTCTAGAACTTTGGCCAATTTCCATTGACTTCTAGGTAAATCTTCTTCTTTCACTAATACTATGTCACCAACTTGTACATTTCTTCTGGGTGTTTGCCATTTATTTCTTAACGTAAAATTGGCTAAGTACTCTTTCCTCCATCTATTCCAAAACTGTTCTGATAGATATTGAATTCTTTGCTATCTCTTTTTGGCATATAAATCCTCTTTGGTGAACTTGCTAGGTGGTGGTTGTATGTAATCAGACTTATGCCGCTTACACACGAGCGGACTTTACAGCAGACTTTGTCCTGCGGACTTTTCGATGGACTTTACGACAGGCTTTCCAAATGAACAGACTTGCCTACACACGATCAACCAAAGTCCGATGGATTCGTATGTGATGACGTACGATATACGACCGGACTAAAACAAGGAAGTTCATAGCCAGTAGCCAATAGCTGCCCTAGCGTCGTTTTTTGTCCTTTGGACTAGCATACAGACAAGCAGACTTTTCGACCTGACTCGAGTCCGTCAAAGATTTGAAACATGTTTCATTTCTAGGTCCGTCAAACTTTTGGTGAAAAAAAGTCCGCTGGGCCCACACACGATTGAATTGTCCGACGGACTCCGGTCCGCCGAACCAAGTATGCCGTAAAGTCCAGTTGTGTGTACACGGCATTAAGGTGAAATAGATGGTTGGGAGTTAAAGGTTCCAAACTTGTTGGATCATTGATGTTGTCAACTGTAAGTGGGCCACTGTTAACCATAGACATTACTTCATAGATCAGGGTCCTAAGTGAAGCATCATCTATTCTTCCAGGGCTCTTTCTCAACACTGAACGTAACACATTTCTTACAGTTCTGATTTGTCTTTCCAAATCTCCTCCTGTGTGGCTTGCATGTGGAGCATTCATATAAAAATCGCATTGATTCTGTGACAAATACTCAGTTACCTTTTCTTTATCAATCTCTTTTAGAGCTTTCTACAATTTATTCTTTGCTCCGACAAAATTAGATCCTTGGTCAGATCTAAGCTTTATGACAGTACCTCTAATGGCTATGAAACATCTCAAGGCATTAATTAATGTGTCAGTTGACATATCTTCTAACATTTCCAGATAAATTGCTCTGCAACTTAGACATGTAAATATTAGTCCATATCTCTTGTACTCCTTGCAGTTTTGCTTGGTGATGAATGGGCCGAAACAATCCATTCCACTATAAAGAAATGGTGGTGATGGGTTTACGTGATCTACCGGTACATCTGCCCTTCTTTGTTCTTCGGTAGGTCTACGTGCCTTTCTACAGGTTACGCATTTACTTATATACTTTGCTATAACTTTGCTTCCCTTTACTATCCAGTAACCACCTTCTCTCAAACAGTTCTGGGTAAAGCTTCTTCCTTGATGCAAGGATTTGTTGTGGTAGTGATCGATAATCAATCTTGTGAAGGTATAATTTTTGGGTAGAATTGCTGGATGCTTCACTCAGTTGGGTAACGATGCATTTTCCAGTCTCCCTTCCACCTTCAGTATACCATCCTGTAGAACAAGTTTAAGCTTGTACAATGGGTGGTTGTTGGGAAGACTTTTGGGTTCTTGACTAAGTCTCTTTAACTCTTCACTATAGAATCTCTGTTGAATGAGTCTTATGACTGTTTCTTCAGCTTTCATCATTTCCTCTACATTCAATGATTCCTTCTTCCTGATTCCCCTTGCCATAGTTGAATTTGAGCTGCTACATTTATGACTGTATTCCATTTTGAACATCTGGCTAGTCTTTCAAGTATGTCATCTTGACACTTGATGGCAGTGCTCAATGTTTGTACAATTTTTACTTCTGGATCACCCATAGACAATTCTGTGTGACTTTCACTGGTTATGATTTCCTTTTCCAAAAGGAACTCTGGATTGGTGACAGTACTCGGTCCAGTACTCTGGATCAGTGGCGGTGCTCAATGTTTGTACAATTTTTACTTCTGGATCACCCATAGACAATTCTGTGTGACTTTTACTGGGTATGATTTCCTTTTCCCAAAGGAATTCTGGATCGGTGAACCAGTGAATTTTTCAATTTCAATTTGAAAAATCAATGTGATGCCAACGTTCCAGAAGTGTTATTTCCCAAATTTTCGGAACTCTGTTGGTGACAAAGACATGGAAACCTCGAGCTTTGTTGTTTATGTATCCTAGGACAACTTGCGAGTCTGTCCAAAAATATTCTTCATCTATTTTTAACTCTGCTTTTAATTTTTAACTTGCTTACTGATGCTGAAACAACAGCTGCTGTCAGTTCAAGTCTTGGTATTGTCTGAATACTGGTAGGTGCGACTCTGGTCTTTCCCATAACCAGGGCACAGTGTATTTTTTCTTCTTCTATCACTCTGATGTACAGTACCTGACCGTGAGATTGTGTTTCCAGCGCGATCCCATTGCGCTGGTTCTCGGCGATAGGGTACTGTGCATCTCGCGCTGGCTCGCTCATCGGGAAAGGAAAAATATTTTTTTTCCTTTCCCGATGAGCAACACGCATTGCTGACAGGTGTCTGGTATGAATCATGAGGGGGAACGCCGCGCCAAATTTTAAATAAAAAAACGGCATTGGTTCCCCTCCAGGAGCATACCAGGCCCTTCGGTCGGGTATGGATTTTAAGGGGAACCCCCTACGCTGAAAAATTGGCATGGGGGTCCCCTCAAAATCCATACCAGACCCTTATCCGAGCATGCAGCCCGGCCGCTCAGGAGAGGGGGTAGGGACGAGCAAGTGCCCCCCCTGAACCATACCAGGCTGCATGCCCTCAACATGGGGGGTGAGTGCTTTGGGGGGGGCACCCTGCAGCCCCCCCACCGCAAAGCACCTTGTCCCCATGTTGATGAGGACAAGGGCCTCTTCCCGACAACCCTGGCCGTTGGTTGTCGGGGTCTGCGGGCGCGAAGCTTATCGGAATCCGGGAGCCCCCTTTAATAAGGCGGGCCCCCAGATCCCAGTCCCCCACCCTATGTGAATGAGTATGGGGTACATTGTACCCCTACCCATTCACCTAGGGAAAAAAGTGTCAATAAATAAAACACACTACACAGGTTTTTAAAGTAATTTATTAAGCAGCTCCGGGGGTCTTCTTCCGACTTTGGGGGTCTTCTTCCGACTTCTCCGCTCTCTCCGGCCTCTTCTCCCGGTGTCCGGTTCTTCTCTCGGTGTCCGGTTCTTCTGCCGGGCTCCTCTGCTATCTTCTGCCACTATTTTTAAGGGTTCCCCTTAAAATCCATACCAGACCGAAGGGCCTGGTATGCTCCTGGAGGAGAACCCATGCTGGTTTTTTGTTTAAAATTTGGCACGGCGTTCCCTCTCATGATTCATACCAGACACCTGTAAGCAATGCGTGTCGCTTATTGGGAAAGGAAAGGCGCTGGCTCCCGCGATGGGGTTCGCAGGTGTCAAATCTTGCTGATATCAACGGCGAGATTGACACAATATCGCAGTCACCTACTGTAGGAGCACTGTCCATAACCATAACTACTGGTGTCTGAAAAGTGATGAAGTGCTTTTTTCTTGTACTTTCCGAAATCATGAGGTACAAAACATCTAGGTATGCGAAAGTCTTTTATCCAAGCCTCCCACCTTGGCCTCAAATCTTCAGGTATGTGTTCATCCCATCCCAACTTCCGTCTACATAATTCTTGTAGTATTTCTCTTGCTTTGAGGATTACTGGTGCCAAGAATCCCAATGGATCATATATAGAAGCCACTGCGGAAAGAAAGGTACGTCTAATTGCAACCTTTTCTTTCAAAGACGTTTCAAAGAACTCCTCATTCTCTACATTCCATCCCAATCCAAGTACATTCTGAACTGGAAGATGATCATAATTGAGATCTACATTCTTCATTGTTGATGCATGTTCAGTGTCACTGATGGATTCCAGTACCTCTCTGTTGTTTGAGATGAATTTGTGAAGGTGCAAGTTTCCTCCTGCGCATAACTTTTGGCTTTCTTTCACTAGTTTGATTGCAGATTCTGAGAACTTATAAGACCATCATCTATGTAAAAGTTTTTCTTAAGAAAAATCGCTGCTGATGGGCAATCCTTTTCATTTTTATTCGCCATGTACTTCATACCATAATTGGTGCAACCTGGAGACGACACTGCTCCAAACAATTGTACTTTCATTCTGTATTCTGCTGGCTCTGTATCTGTATCTCTGTCCTCCCACCATAGGAATCTCAGGAAGTATCTTCATTCTTCACATGAAACTGGTGAACATCTTTTCAACGTTACACATGACAGCTACGGGATACTTTCTGAATCTACAGAGTACTCCAGGCAGAGTGTTTGTAAGGTCTGGTCCTTTTAGTAGATGATCGCTCAATGCAACACCATCATACTTTGCTGAGCAATCAAATACTACTCTAATCTTATCTGATTTCTTTGGGTGGTAAACACCTTGATGTGGGATGTACCGCACTTCTCCTTCTTTAGGTTTGTTATTAACCTTTTCTGCATGTCCTTCTTCAAGGATGCCTTCCATGAATTTCAAATAATCCTGCTTAAATTTGAGATCTCTTCCCATCCTTTTCTTCAAACATTTCAAACTCGCTAGGGCAAAATTTTTGTTATTTGGCATACGAGGTCGTTCTCTAAAAGGTAAGGGCATTTCAAGATAACCTCGTTGATTCTGCTGAATACTTTCTTCTAGAATGTGTATGAACTTCTTGGAATACACTCTTTTCTTTAGAACTTATGTCTGCAAAGTCAGATTCAAGGATCTTGATTACTGCTGCTGAACTTACAGCTGGTAACTCTTGGACAGATATTCAATGACATAATACTGTCACCTGTCTTGACTTTGCAATCTGCTGTTTTCCTCCAACGCCCCATCCTAGATCAGTTTGAACAGCGCAGGGTTCACCCTTTCCTCCTGTGATTACCCTTTGTGGCACCAAAGCTTCGGGACAATCATAACCTATCAACAATCCAACACCAAACTCCTTCAGCGGAGACATTTCATGAGATATGACAGATAAGTGTTCCCATTTATTGGCTGGTTCACAGGTAGGTATGCGATCTCGATCTAGAAGTATATCATCTTTCGTATAAGCTGGAGGTAGATGGATGTGAGGTTTGAATGAAGTCCTCTAACTCTCAATTCTTTAAACCTTTGACTGTTCACTAATGTGTCTCTCCCCATCATTGTGGTGAGTTTGAGCTTCACTGGTTCTGTAGCCACTTGTAATTTCTTGCAGATTTCTTGATCAATGAAGGTGACATTGCTTTGGGCATCCAGTAGTGCATAGGCGTATACCTTCTTATTCTTCCTTTTAGGATTTGAAATGCACACTGATACAACCATTGAGTGTCGTTGCTTTCCCTCACTCTGCAAGAGAATACTGATGCTATCTTTTCTTTCTCAGCATCTTTAGGTATTGAGGATTTATCCTTCTTTGGACGTTCTTCATGTAGTGGTGTAAGATGGCGTCCTTTGCACACGCTGCATGTGGCCCTTTTCTTACACTCCTTAGTAATATGGCCTTTTCTTATGCCGCGTACACATGACCAGACTCTACGGCAGACTTGGTCTGGTGGACAATTCGATCGTGTGTGGGCTCCAGCTAACTTTTTTTCCCAAAAGTTTGACGGACCTAGAAATGAAACATGTTTCAAATCTGTCCGACGGACTCGGCTTTCTAGCGTACAAACTGGTCGTCTGTGTGCTAGTATGACGGACCAAAACCGACGCATGCTCTGAAGACGGAAGCGCTCGGTCTGGTAAAACTAGCCTTCGTATTGAAGCTAGCACATTCCTCTTCTGTGATCTTTTAATACAGCGCATTCTTTTTTTCTTTATAATGCAAGAGGAATGAAGTTGTTTTGCTGCTTATATTCACACAGAGTTCTCACTAACTACTTTCTTCATTATTTATCCTCATGCCATGGCTAATATTATAGTTTTCAAAAGCCAGATCTCCAGAAATAATGTAGAACATTATTTATTTGACTCATCTTTAGTATTTTTATATTTAATCAATATCTATTTTACAATTTGTGCTAAATTCTCAAAAATCTATTTTTTTTTGTTTTTTTTTTAGTTTCAAGTTACCACAATAACCTTATTATTTTGTATTGTTTTAATGAACCTTAATGAGGTTGGTGTCCCTTGTTAATTTGACATAGGGGGGTTATTTTCAAAAGGCAAATTCATTTAGCACTACAAGTGCAAAGTGTACTTGAAATTGAAAGAGCACTTAGAAGTGCAGTCACTGTGGATTCGAGGGGCACATGCAAGGAAACCCAAAAAAAATAATTTTATCTTGCACATGATTGGATGCTAAAATCAGCAGAGCTTCCCCTCATTTGAGATCTTCCCCTCAGATTTACAGTGACTGCACTTCCAACAAGTACACTTGCAGTGCAATTTATAAAGTGTACTTTACACTTGTACTTTGCACTTGAATTGCAAAATGATTTTGGCTTTTGTAAATAACCCACATAGTCTTTTTGACATGTACCTGCATACTCACAAACAAAATGTCCTTTTTGAATCAAAACACATAGTCAATAATGTAAGGTATAGAAAATATATTTATTCTTGGAAAAACATAAATGAGGAAGGCAACATTGGAGACACTTTTGGAATGTGTGAAGCCTTTTGTCCCCCAGGACACACATCAAGTTAGTGGAAAACAAAATTGGGATCTTGCGAATAGGGAGCACAATCTGCGTATTCTGTCAGACCAGACTGAAGCCAGGCAATCACCTTCGACTCTTCCATGGAGCCTTCCCTGCACGCTGCCCTGCAGCCTTCCCTCCATGCTTCTCTGCTACCTTCCTTGGAGGCTGTGCCTCTGGTGGTGTACTTGTGGCAGGAGGAGGAGCAGGAGAAGGGGCTTCATCTGAAATGTGGCTTGTTGGAGTAAGCTCTCCTCTCAACCCCTTCTGAAAGGCCTGAAAAATAATCCCCTCACAGAGAAGGTGTTCCCCCTTCTCAAGTTCCACCAACCTGGTGGCCATATAAATTCCATAGGCCTTTTCAGCATTGGGTGGGGTACTCAGTATATGGCTAGCTTCCCGAATGAGAGCAAGTGATTTCTCCTCTGTTCGGCTGATCTTCCTGGGCCTATTGGTGGTAATGCGGAGGGGAGGCACCTGACATTGGGTGAGGCTTCTACTAGGCCCAGCCACCTCCTGCCTGCCACTGGGCACAGCCTCCTCCTCTTTCCCACTGGGCAAGGCCTCCTCCTCTATACCACTGGGCACAGCCTCCTCCTGGCTGAGCTCATCCTGTGTAAAAAAAAAAAAGGGACATAGTTGTAATTTTTGCTTCCTCAATCACACACAATTTTTAGCTCATGACTTGCAAATATAATTCTAAACAAATAGAAAAGGCTATCTTTTTGACCCCACCATTATTCTAGCCGTTCACCAATCTTTGAAGTACATTTTTGGCCACTACTGTCTAGTGATATGTATACATAATAATAATTGTGATTAAATCATTGTTTTTTAAGCACTTAAAACATTTTATAGTTTACATCATTAATATTTACACAATCCAAAATTCACCCAAAAAGTATACCTGGCTGAAGCTGGGCGCATCCACTTCCTCAAGGATGAAAGGGCCCGGTTCTTCCTGGGATGCCTCAGCTGGGGTGGAGGGAAGGGTGGAGGTGGAAGAAAGGGTGGAGGGAAGGGTGGAGGTGGAGGAAAGGGTGGAGGGAAGGGTGGAGGTGGAGGGAAGGGTGGAGGGAAGGGTCGGAAGTGATTGCGTTGCTTCTGTCTGGTCATCCAGAAATCTGTTTTTGGTAGTACCACACCTTTAGGACATAAACATTGTCTGCTGCTGCTCCTGATCTGAGGGAATCCTGGATCTTCTTGTGTTCCCGCCTGTACATATTACGCAAGATCCCAATTTTATTTTCCACTAACTTAATATCTGCCTGGGGGACTCGAGTCTTGACAAATTCCAGAAGTCTCCCCAGTGTTGCCTTCCTTGCATGTCTAATAAAATACAATGGGTGCTTGACCTCCCACAGGTTTCTGTTCTCTTGATACAGATCAATAAACTGAGACAAAAATTCTTCCTTCTTAAAGGGATTCATTTTTGCTGAAAGACAAGACACAAGATAAAAACTGTAATGTCAGTCCAAACTCCCAGTATTATTTTTTGCAGAATATAGGGTACACACACACACACCAAACACATTCACCAAACACACACCCACATTTAAATCTTACCTTCGTTTATGACGCTCGCTACTTCCGCTCGGACATACGTAGGCCAGCGTAATAGCTTTATATACACTGCGCATGTGTCAGGCTACGCCTGCGTTGCCCGCCCCTGACGTTCTTTAGGATGATTTTTCTACGCCCCTTCACTCTTCGTTGCCCAGTGGGAGTATGTAGAGAAAGATGGCAGAGAGATTATCTAGAACTAGCACGGAGGAAAGCCTGGAGCCACAACCATCCAGATCCCGGAGGAGATATAAGGCCACCAACATGGCCTTTGAAGAGATGGTGGAGATGGTGTCCATATTGAGAAGGGAGGACTATGATGCCCAAAAAGGACTGTACACCGGACCCAATATGCGGAAGGACAAAATAATGTGCTCAGTTGTCACCGCTCTTGAAGAAAAATTTGGCATTAAACGGGCTAAAGAACAATTGAGGAAGCGGTGGTCTGACCTCAAAACTAGGGAGCCTGAACAATATTGGCGAATCAAGAAGCTGCTTAAAAAAAGTAAGTACTTGTTGTGTGTTCCTATTGAGATACTTAACTTGTACGCTGATCCATATGCTTTTCGTTTATAAAGCATCGTTTGTAAAGACCGTTCTTTTGAAACTACATATGATAATAATAAAATAGCGTTTGTTTTACAATAAATACGATGGTACAGGGTTGTACATACATTTAGGTCTTGATAATTTGTCGTATTAAAATAATTTTTGGATGTTGTGTAGATGTGTTTGAAACTAGAATGCTTATTAAAAAATGATTCAGTGTAATGTAAGGACAGGACACAGCAGCTGTTTCCACGTCTGGACTCATGAGCACTAGTGTACTATGTGACACCAGAAAACATTTTTGAGGGTAATCCACACAGGGGCTCCAGGGGATACTTGAGGTGTCTCCATCTGTGAAACTTGCATCAAAATGGGAATTTATTAGCATTTTTGTTCAAAGTGAATTTGAATCCTGTCTTCAAAAATATTTTTGGAACAAACTGACAATTGTCCACCACTTCAAAGCAAGGTTTCATATTCCTATTTCAGGACTGAAATATCACTGTGTTTTAAGTATACCTTTTGTTTCATTCTCATAGGGGAGAAAAGACTCAGACAACAGTCAGAGGATGCCAGGGCCCCCCCAAGTCACCAGCCTGAAGCAGGAATTACCCCAAGCCCCAGCCCAAGACCACGCCCACCTGACGATCTTGAGAAAGGAGAGGTGGAGGAAGTGTGCGAGATTTGCACCCCACCAAGTGAGTGACTGACACCCCAGCTTAAGGTAATCTATTTAGGCTTGCATATTTTTAAAAACATTTTTCTCCACAAATTTTAGGTGATGTTCTGGTTGTGGAAGGCCAAGTGGCAGAGCCATTTAGCACAGACAGTGCACAAAGACTGATTGGGCAGATAATGGTGTGGAATGGCCAAATTGATCGAATGCGAGAACAAATTGACAGCATGAGAAATCGGTTGGACAGCATGCAACAGGAAATTAAGAACATGATTGATGTTTTGGGCAGAATCTAATCACTTTTTGCCTAAAAACATTAATCATGTTCTTCATTTCATTGTAAAATTTTACATTTTTAAATTTTTTCAAGTTGTGAAATGGTAATAGCAAAATTTAGCAGATCCACACAGTGTGTCATCATGTGCTATCTTCCATCAGGGGATCTCAATGTACTTGTTTTGTGTTTGCAACCCCTTCCTCATAATAATGTTAGTTTGTGAGAGGAAAAAAGGGATTGCACACACAAAACATGTCCATTACTGCCCTATGATGGGAGATGGCACATGTTGACTTTAACCATTTGTACTCTCAATTTGTGTGCATCTGCTAAATTTTGATTGGTGACATCACCAGCACCATTTTTGACATGTTGAACTTTGTAAGTTCCTGTTATTTTTTTATTATGTTTTAAAAAACCCTGTTGTCAAGCATAAATTTGTAAACAAAAAATATTTTGGATAAATATGCCTAAAATAACACACAAAAAAAAATATTGTTAAAAAAAAAAAAACATAAACACTTTTAAAAAAAATGCATCTTTCAATGTGCGCACAGTAAAAAGTTTTTACTACTACAATGTGTGTGGCTTATTATTTATCATTAACAGTTTCTTAATTTTTTGGGTGTTTACAGTGACAAAGGGCCTTAATAACTAAAGGGAAATGCACTTGCCACTACAAGTGGACTAGGAGACAGCTAAAACTAAATGCAAACAAGAATAAAAACAAGAGATTTGATCCAAAATATTTTTTTTATTTGGTAAAAGTTTAAAGTTGTTCTGGCATTGCAATGGCCCCCCAACCATTAAAATAATTGACATATCTGTCCCGCCCTTGATGGGCGGTTTGGGGGGCCAAGCCAGTACGGCCAGTATCCAGGCCTGTGAGTGGAGCTTCGCCACTAAGTCCGGTCTCAGGCCCAACAGATGTAATATATGTTGCAGAATGTCTTCTCAAAAAATTATGGAGAATGCAGCAAGCCATTATCACATGATTTATTTTATATTCCGCCAGATTTATGGCCGAGAGGAACAAACGGAACCCGCTGGCCAGAATCCCGAAGGCATTCTCCACAACTCTAATTAAATACCCTCCTCTCAGGGGTGAGGAACCTTTGGGGGAATGGCCTCATCGAGTGTTCGCCAAGAGCAAAAGCTACATCTGCAATGAAAACTGAGGGGAGTCCATCAACATTCTGGTCATCAGGTGGCAATCCCAGGCCACCAGTCTGGAGACGCTGGCACAACTCGGTCCGTGCGAAGACTCCTCCGTCCGACATCCGGCCATTCTTCCCCACATCCACGAACAGAAAATCCAATTGTGCCAAGACCACCGCCATCAATATTGCACTATGAAACTCCTTATAGTTAAAGTAGTAAGACCCCGAATGGGGTGGTGGCACAATGCTTCCCATCAATCGCCCTGACACAATTGGGAAAGTCCCAATGGTCAGCGAACTGGGAGGCCACAGTCTGCCATTCCTGTGTGTTGGAAGGAAACTGTGGAGTCAAACAAGAAAAAAAAAAGATATAAGTACTTTGAAACATAACGTTGCTAGCAGATTACACAAAAACATTCTTGAACAACGGCAGTCGAACATTTTTAAAATGTATTATTTATAAAAACCAAAAACATAAGGCCCACTTATAAGATTACTCACCCCCTCTGATGGACCATTGATCAATTTGTATGTGGGGGGAGGGGTTCTAATTTAGTAGAAGACCACACATGACATTTGGAGACATTTGAGGGGGTGGGGAGGGGTTCTAATTTAGTAGAAGACCACACCTGACATTTGGAGACATTTGAGGGGTGGGGGAGGGGTTCTAATTTAGTAGAAGACCACACATTACATTTGGAGACATTTGAGGGGGTGGGGGAAGGTAAAGCAGTACAATGGAGCTGACAATACATTGTTAAAGGGACTATAGGCTAGAGGTATAAATGGACCCAGGATTGCATGGTGGGGAGGTTAGTGAAGGTAAATATGCATGTAGGGCAAAAAATGATTTATGGAAAAAAAACAGGCATGCATGAAGATAAAGGGGACATTCACAGCATATTCCAAGCATGGTAATTATGTAACGAGGAAATTTAGACAATACATTAGCAAACATTAAATACATATCATGTAATATTAAAGGATAAAAAAATTACCTTCATATAGTCCTTCTGCAGGACCTGAATTATGGCAGAACAAGTCTCTGGGATTATGATCCCCAGAGCCTGGGGGGAAATGCCTGTCGAGAACTTCAAGTCCTGAAGACTTCTCCCAGTCGCCAAGTAATGTAACGTGGCAACTAGCCTCTGCTCCGCAGTGATGGCTTGCCTCATGCAGGTATCCTGCCTGCAGATATAAGGGGTCAGCATAGCCAGCAGACATTGAAAAACAGGGTCCGTCATCCTGAGATAATTTCTGAAATCCTCAGGATTATTCTCACGGATCTCACAGAGCAAAGGCATGTGCTGAACCAATTCTTCGTCCATGAACTCCTCCTTGCCCTGTTCATGGACTGGACTCGGGTCAAAGTATTAACCCCAACACCAAGTCCCCATGCAGCACAAACTCGAGAATGAGTACGTTCACGCAACATGGCTTCAAAACGGTCGGCTGGTCAAACAAACAAACTTAGAACAAACGCACTGTAGAACAGCAAGGCCTATGAAGAGGGACCTGAAGATCAGGAACGAGCGGACCAGAACGGCCTGCTAGGCAGGTTACGAACTGACCAACATGCACTGAAAACCAGATACAAACCTCACAAACACAAACTGAACCGCAGAAAACGATCGAAATAAGCTTAAGTGTGAAAAGCGCGAATCGTCTCTAACCAAACTTCTACTAACACGAGATACACAAGATTAGCAGAAGGAGCCCAAAGGGTGGCGTAATGGGGCCTGTACTTCCTTTTTCTAGTCCCGTTGTACGTGCTGTACGTCACCGCGTTCAAAACCATCAGACTTTTGGAGTGATCGTGTGTGTCCAAGTCCATTCGTTTGTAAGTCCAGCACACCTACGCTACAAAGTCTGTTGGAAAGATCGCCAGACCAAGTCTGCCATAAAGTCTGGTCGTGTGTACGCAGCATTAGGCACCCAAAACACAGTTGGTTATCAAGTACAAACTTTTTATTTTCATTTGGGGATTTCTCCTTCAATTGTTGGCACTTGTGTATAGAGTGGTTCTCTCCACAGAACATACACTTAAAGGTAGTCTGAGGATTGTTTTGTCTCTCTACTGATCCCAGTAGTGACTTTGAACTTGCTCTCGTAGGTATCTAGACCTTTAGCTGTTGTGTCAGTTGCAAAGCTAGTTGCTCTTGCACGTCTTATATCTCTTTCAGGCCTTTCTTCTAAGGATTTTAGGGCGTAAGATGCTGTTACTGGATCACATACTATCCATGCTTCCTTATTAACAAACTAAGAGAACTTTTCAGAACTTGGGAAGTTCTTACTTAGATCTAACTGTTCAGTCACATAGTGATTCTATCTAGAAGCCACTTCTTCAGGTATCTTAGCTAGCATCCTGTGATTTTCTAGACAGTCGTTCAGTACTTCAGTACTAAGAAAGGGTGACCATATCTTGCATTTAACTTTTCCCAAGCTTGCTTGTAGGCTTCTTCGTCTGTTCTATAGAAGTTACCTTCGAGAACTTTCTTTGCTTCTCCACCAACATATTTCTGAAGGTAGAATAGCTTGTCAACTGGCCTGGAGCAATGAGAAATGATCATTTCAAAACTTGCCTTCCACTCTATGAACTTCAGTATGTCTCATGAAAATGCAGTAGGTTCTGGAACAGTAAGTCTTGCTGGGACTGTTCTCTGTCGTCTTGCTGGGACAATAGTTGCAACATTATCCTGATCATTGCAATGACATCTAGGAACAGAATTATCCTATTTTATTCTTTCATTTAGTTCTGAATTGGGTGTGTCTCTCTTTTCATTTCTCTGAGCAGGGATGGAAGGGCAATGACTTTTTTCTTTATTACATACTGGTGATTTCCTTCCATTCTCCTGGGCGTATGAAAGGAAGTAGGAGTCTGCATCTTCACTTAGTACAGATTTAGACTTATGATTACTATTCATGTCCTCTTTGTGTACTCTTAGTCTGGCTTCTATAATCTTAACTTCCTTCAGCCTTTCCATTTCTGCTACTTGTATACGCTACGCCTCGATTGCAGATTCCATCTCAGTTTCTGCTTTCTTGACAGCAAGTTGTTCGACAAGTTCCTTTCTTTTTGCTATTAAAGTACTTGAGGACTCTGATATGTTACTGGCACTTCTGCTAGTGGAAGAAGTCCTACTTGTAATTGTGGTTCCTCCTAAGGACCTAGCATAGTCTCTCATAAAAAGCTTGTTCATACTCTTTCTTGCCCTAACTTCCATATTAAGCTACAGATGATAGTTCTCTCATGAGCTTTAATAAATCTTTAGTGACTGCAGTACATGTGTCCATGTTCCTTACAATATCCTGGGGAGGTGTCGTAGATGACCGCAGGTTGACATATGCTGCCATAAGCTCTGATTCAGATTCTTCTACCATCTCTATCATATCACTCAAGTTTCCTTTTTTACCTTCTTGCTTTAGTTTTCTACGAACATCTTTAATGTAAGATTTCCACTTATCATACATTCTGGTGAACCTTTTTCCTTTTAATGCTGCTTCTTGCTCCAAATTTTCCAGCATTTTTAGGGTTGTTTTTCTGATACGTTCTGAGCGTCTTAGTTCATCTGTTTGGGATATGTTTGTTTTTTGCCATGGCTAATGCTGCATCAGACTCTTCTACCTCAGAAAGGTTCACTTGCTCTTCACCTTCTATCTCATCTATCTTTGTATCCTCTAACAATGGCAAAACAATACTAGACTTATGCCCCGTACACACGGTCGGACTTTGTTCGGACATTCCGACAACAAAATCCTAGGATTTTTTCAGACGGATGTTGGCTCAAACTTGTCTTGCATACACACGGTCACACAAAGTTGTTGGAAAATCCGATCGTTCTAAGCGCGGTGACGTAAAACACGTACGTCGGGACTATAAATGGGGCAGTGGCCAATAGCTTTAATCTCTTTATTTATTCTGAGCATGCGTGGCACTTTGTCCGTCGGATTTGTGTACACATGATCGGAATTTCCGACAACGGATTTTGTTGTCGGAAAATTTTATATCCTGCTCTCAAACTTTGTGTGTCGGAAAATCCGATGGAAAATGTGTGATGGAGCCTACACACGGTCGGAATTTCCGACAACAAGGTCCTATCACACATTTTCCGTCAGAAAATCCGACCGTGTGTACGGGGCATAAGACATTTTACTTTAAGTGCTATAACAATCAATACGAGTATTAAGGAGACTTTCACTTTAAATGCAATAACAAAAGGTGCAGGCAGTAAAAATGACTTTCACTTTAAATGCAATAGCAATAGGTACAGGCAGTAAAATGACTTTCACTTTAAATGCAATAGCAATAGGTACAGGCAGTAAAATGACTTTCACTTTAAATACTTTAGAGTCCTTGCACTTAAACTGTCCTTTGTTTTTTACTTACAGTCCTTTTATTTCTGAACACAAAAATGTCTCTTTCTTGTCAAGCCTATGTGCAATGATAGTAATAAATTAAAGTTCTGACCTTATTCTGAAGAGCAGGATAGTCTTAAAGGAGACTTGTCTTTCTTGATCTGATGCTCTATTCTGACTTGCGATGCTTTGTGCTGACTTGCGATGCTTTGTGCTGCAGGCTTTGGGCCTAGTGGTGGGAAACTAGCTGGCTGCAGTATGTGACCTCTTCATGCATAGCGGTGTAGGCTCTCTAGCTCTGGACTTTGATCTCCCACCATGCGTCTCTTTCTCTAGGGATCACAGGAGGGTTGGCGCTCTTTCTGTAACTATCTTGCCTTTGCCGTTCTGCCACTTTAAGAGTCGGCAGCAGATTGACTTAAACACACGTTCTATGGCCTCTATGGTAGCTCCGCTGCTCGCTTAGCCATCAAACTAATAGTTCCACTGTGGCAGGCACAGCACTATGAAATGCCTTATGCACTGTGGCATTAGAAGAATTTTAATCTCTGACCTTTTAGTCCAAACAAGACTATCTCTTACTTTATAATTCCTCTAGCACCATTCTATGGAAGCAGTAGGTTTAAAGAGCACACCAAACCTCTATGATATCTTCTTTATTAAGTTCAGCTTTTCTTCATATATAACACTGACAATTTAGCAGCAGGCAGTGCATGTACAAACATGTGTTGAATAAAGTATAACAAAATGGCGGTTCAACTGTTCGATCTTGTCATTCTGCATAAAATGGTAGACGTATTTCTCTCTTCAGTATCTGTACTTTCACTTTAAAATACCCTAGACACTTTATGATCTCTCTGAGAGGTATATCTGAGGCTTAAGAAATAGTTTTACTTGTTTGATATTGCAATTTGCAGTTTGCACGCTTGTTTGCTTGTTTGAACGTTTGCTATGATGATTGAACGTTTGTTTGATGTTTGAACGTTTGTTTGGTGAACACATAACTAGTTCAGTATACAGTTCTAATCACATTATTTAACAATAGTAACATATAACTGTATTAAATACCTATTTTGGCCACTTGCTTCCATAAAACTGAACTCTGGCTGGATCTGCAATCTGTTCAGGTCCACTCTCTCTGATGTAATAAGATCTAGCTATGTGCTGGGTAATTTCCAGGCAAAATAATAGGTGTAAGGCTGGCTGTGATTGGTCAAGACTCTTGCTCAGTGTGAGATTGGCTGTGATTGGCCAAAACTCCTGAGAGTCACAAAGGCTTAACTCTATGCTTTCTGGTTTTCAATTCTGCTGTGTCTTTGAGTTTACCTTTACTGTCATATAATGAATCTTAAAAGGCACATTTTTCTCGTTTGCTTCTGTGAACACAATATACAACTGTTATATGACATTTTTTATATAAAGTTACAGTAAATAACTCTGCTTTTATCTCTCACATGTGAGCATATAGAATGTATTAAGGTTATTAGCAGGTCTAGCTGTATATGCATGTAAGTCACATTAGCAACCTAGGACAGGTCTTAGCTGGCCAGCATACAGGCCCCATAAAACCCACCCCTCCCATGTGAATGAGTATGGGGTACATTTTTCCCGTAATGATTCACCAAAAAAGTGTTAAAAAGAAATAAAAACGCACACACAGTTTTTGATAATTCCTTCCATAAAAATAAAAAAACAATGTCCCCTGATGTAGATCCATTGTCAATCACAATATTCGCAGCACCGCTTGAGTCAAAAAAAGAAAAAAATCTCCGCCCACAAGGAAGACTAGCCGCCGACTGCCTGCTTCGCCATTTGGCAGTTCTTAAACAGATAAGGGTTGGGGACACCTGACAACATCACTTTGTGGCACTGCCCCATGTGACCTCACTGACCCAGCATGCACCGATTGGACATGTCACATGGGGTGGTGCCACCAGGTGATGTTGCCAGGTGACTCTGCCCCTTACCTATTTAATAACTTTCAGATGGAGGAGCAAGCAGACAGCAGTTGAACTTTGTCGCGGGCGGAGCTTTTTTCCGGGTCCGGTGGTGCGGACCCGAAAAAAGCCCCCAACCCAAAGCATGCTCCGATAAGGCTGCACGCTCGGTTAAGGGTCTGGTAGTGGGATATCTTCGTTCCCTTTTTTTTACCCTCATGTTTCTCTCTCCTTTCCATTCATCTTGCATCCACTTTCATTCCCGTTTTTCTCCTAAAATATTATACAAATTCAATTCTCATATATTTCAGTGTTACAATAGGTCACTATATGATGCTACCGGACTATTATGCCCTATTGTGTATAGTTTCCCAGATGAGTTATGTAAGACACTTTGGTACACACACTTCTCCTTTTTGTTTAGGAAGCGTTGAATAACTAGAATCTTTGTGTTTCAGTTTGTATGGCTACGTCTCTAAAAGCAATAATGTACTATTTTATTTATTTTATTCCTTTATTTATTACTGCCATTTATATATTACTGACAAATAACAGAGACATTAAAATCTTCACATGTGGACACACTAGCCTTCCAATATGTTTCTGGATAGTAGGAAAAGTACACTGTTATGACAGTTTCTACATTAGGTTATGTAGAAAATTCCACAGTGCAATCTTATAAAGGCTGCAAGATATATTGGAACTTCGGAAATATGACAATATGACATCATTAAATTACTACATTGATGGTAAAGTTTGGTTCAGGGCTATCCCATTCTGTCCTTATGGGACCCTGTTCTGTCAGAGTTTTAAAATGTCACTAATTGCCAAGCATGAATCAATTTAATTTAATTTCTGGCAGTGTCCTTAACTGTTCAGCTCAAATGCCCCTACTGTGTTACTGATAATTCCCTTGTTTTTAGCTGCATGTCTTTGGTGTGTGATATGCCACATGTATGCATGTTTCCATGACCTGTATTAATAATTTACATGTATATGCAATTATGTGTAAGCCTTAGGGATGAGCCAAACACCCTCCTGTTCGGTTTGCAGCAAACAGGCAAAAAATTTGGCAAAACACACGAACACCGTTAAAGTCTATGGGACACGAACATGAATAATCAAAAGTGCTAATTTTAAAGGATTATATGCAAGTTACTGTCATAAAAAGTGTTTGGGGACCCGGGTCCTGCCCCAAGGGACATGTATCAATGCAAATTTGTTTTTTAAAAATGGCCGTTTTTTTTTCGGGAGCAGTGATTTTTTTTAATGCTTAAAATGAAACAATAAAAATGAAATATTCCTTTAAATATCATGCCTGGGGGTTGTCTATAGTATGCCTACAAAGTGTCGCATTTTTCCCATGTTTAGAACAGTACCACAGCAAAGTGGCATTTCTAAAGGAAATATTGTCATTTAAAACTGATTGCGGCTGTAATGAATTGTCGGGTCTCGGCAATATAGATAAAACTTATTGAAAAAAAGAGCATGGGATCCCCCCAGTCCATTACCAGGCTCTTTGGGTCTGGTATGAATATTAAGGGGAACCCTGAACCAAAATTAAAAAAAAAATGTGTGGGGGTCCCCTAAAATCCATAGGGTCTGATATGGAAATTAAGGGGAACCCTGCACCAAATTAAAAAAATTGCATAGGGGTCCCCCCAAAATCCATACCAGACCCTTTTCCGAGCACGCAACCTGGCAAGCCACAGGAAAAGAGGGGGGACAAGAGAGCATTCCAGGTCACATGCCCTCAACATGGGGGGTGCTTTGGGGTAGCCTCCCATGGAGGCTACCCCAAAGGACAGCGAGAGCCTCCCATGGAGGCGGGTCAGTTGCGCCTTTTTTTTTTGGTCCGTCGGGCAGCGTGAACTTACACCGTGGGACATTTTTATTTTTTTTATTTTTTAATAAAGGACTTGTCCCAAGCTGTCTCTTGTCTTTTTTACCATTTTGAAACTTTTTTTGTCAAATGGGCAACCCCAAAGCACCCTCCCCATGTTGAGGGCATGTGACCTGGTATGCTCTCTCGTCCCCCCTCTTTTCCTGCGGCCTGCCAGGTTGCGTGCTGGGATAAGGGTCTGGTATGGATTTTGGGGGGCACTACACTATCTTTTTTTTTTTTTTTTGGCGCAGGGTTCCCCTTAATTTCCATATCAGACCTGAAGGGCCTGGTATGGATTTTAGGGGGACCCCCACAAAAAATGTTTTTTAATTTTGATTCAGGGTTCCCCTTAATATTCATACCAGACCCAAAAGGCCTGGTAATGGACTGGGGGGATCCCACACTCTTTTTTTCAATTATCTGTATCTATATTGTCGAGACCCGACAATTCATTACAGCCACGATCAGTTTTAAATGACAATTTTTCCTTTAGAAATGTCATTTTGCTGTGGTACTGTTCTAAACACGGGAAAAATGCGCCACTTTACAGGCATACTATAGACACCCCCCCAGGCACGATATTTAAAGGAATATTTCATTTTTATTGTTTCACTTTAAGCATGCTCCCGAATAAATGGCCATTTTTAAAAATTCTTTTTGCATTGATACATTACCCCTGGGACAGGACTCAGGTCCCCAAACACTTTTTATGACAATAACTTGCATATAAGCCTTTAAAATTAGCACTTTTGATTTTTCATGTTAGTGTCCCATAGACTTTAACGTTGTTCCGGCAGCTTTCGAATTTCCCAGAAGCACTGCATATTGTTCGCTGTTCAGCGAACAGGTGAAGATTGGGCTCATCCCTAGTAAGCAATGAGTTGTTTAAATATGTAATCAGATTTATTGATAAACTTACACTTAGAGAGTTTTAGGCAAATTGCCATTTTAACACAGCCATGCACAAGCTATTCTCATCATACATCTATAGAGCAATGATGGCGGAGACCCAGAACTAGAGTTGGGCCGAACCCCCCCGGCTCGCGCCAGAGCTTTCGAACATTGCAAAAGTTTGGACCCAAACCCTATTAAAGTCAATGGGACCTGAAGTTGAAAAGTCCAGAGTCCCCAGTTTGAAGGCTTGTATGCAAGTTATTGGCCATAAAAAGGGTATGGGGGCCTGAGTAACTGCCCTGGGGGACATGTATCAATGCATTTTTTTTTGCTAAAAAAGATTGTTTTTACAGGAGCAGTAATTTTAATGATGTTTAAATGAACTAAAAAAAAGGAAAAATTCCTTTAAATATAGTGCCTGGGGGGGTCCCCTTCGTCTGCCTGTAAAGTGGTGCATCTGTACCATGTATAGAACCTGCTGCAGCAAACTGACATTTTTAAAGAAAAAAAATGACATTTAAATTGCTGGCAATAGAAAAATGTTAAATAACATGGCGTGGGGGTCCCCCCCAACCCATACCAGGCCCTATTTTAAGGAGAACTCCACCCCAAATTAAAAAAAAAGCTTGAGGTCCCCCAAAATCCATACCAGGCCCTTATACGTGCATGCAGCCTGGCAGGTCAGAAAAGGGGGGTGAGCAAGTGCCCCCCTCCTGAACCATACTAGGCCACATGTCCTCAAAATGAGGGGTGCTTTGAGGTGGGGGGCTCTTCCCCCACCCCGTAGCACCTTGTCCCCATGTTGATGGAAACAAAGGCCCCTCCCTGACAACCCTGGGCTGTGGTTGTAGAGGTCTGCAGGCTTACCAGACTATGGAAGCCCCATTTAGCAAGGGGGCCCCCGGATCCCAGCCCCGTCCCTATGTGAATGAGTATGGGGTACATTGTACCCCTACATATTCACCAAAAAAAGTGTCAAAAATAAAGACAGGAAGCAGTTTTTGATAATTACTTTATTAAAAAAAAAAACATTGTCCCCTAATGTAGATCCATCATCAATCGACGATGACAGCCACACCGCTGCACCTGAAAAAAAAAAATGCTCCACCCACGAGGAAGGCTAACCACTGAATGCCTGCTCCGCTGTTTGACAGTTCTTAAATAGGCAAGGGGCAGGGCCCCCTTGTGATGTCACTGACCCCAGCATGCACTGGTCGTGGTGCCACCAGGTGATGTCACCAGGTGGCCCGGCCCATTACCTATTTAGGAAATGTCAAACGACAGAGCAGGCATTTGGTGGTTAGCCTTTGTCATGGGAAAGCAGGTTTTTTTTGGTCCTGAGCATGCAGCCTGGCAGGACAGGAAAGGGCGGGTGAGCGAACACCCCCTCTCCTGAACCATACCAGGCCACATGCCCTCAACATGGGGGAGGTGCTTTGGTGCTCATGCAGCGGGCGTCATGATTGACGATGGATCTACATCGAGGGACATTGTTTATTATTTTTAATAAAGGAATTGTCAAGAACTGCCTCCTGTCTTTATTTATTTTTGACACTTTTTTTGGTGAATGGATAGGGGTACAATGCACCCCATACTTATTCACATGGGTGGGGGGCAAAACTGGGGGCCCCCTTGTTAAAGATTCTGATAAGCCCATTGCCTGAGGACCCACACAACCACCGCCTTTGGTTGTCAGGAAGAGGCCCTTGTCCCCATCAACGTGGGGGACAAGGTGCTTTGGGGTGGGGAGGCATAGCCCCCCCACCCCAAAGCACCCCCCATGTAGAGGGCATGTAGCCTGGTATAGTTCAGGAGGGGGGGTGCTCGCACGCCTACATGCATGCTTAAAATCCCTACCAGATCTGAAGGGCTTGGTATAGATTGGGGGGACCCCCACAACGTTTTTTTAATTCACTTTTTGCTATTGCCGGCAATGTTTTTTTTTATAAGCTTGTCAGTTGGGAAGCTCAATGACAGCTGATGGCTCATCTATTGTTAAGGATGCAGCAGCTGGCTTCCTGGCCTGCTCCTTAACAACCAGCTATTCATTTTGCCCATTCAGGGCTTACAATGCACTTTGCAGCATGCAGTGCAAATTTGGGTGTTCACCGAATAGGCAAATAGGCCATGTTCAAGCTGAACATTTGCTCAGCTCGAACTGTTCGCTTAACTCTACCCACAACACAAGCAGAGCTTTTGAGCTTTGCTCCTGGTAAAAAGTGCTCTGGGATTTCCTATGAGTGTTCTCCCCCTGCAGCAACAGGGAAATATTGTTTATTGATAACAGCAGGGAATAGAAGTGAATAAGTAAGGCCCGCCAAGGCACTGTGTTCTCCTGGTGGGGGGTGGGGGAGCTGTTCCCGCAGGGGGAACACAGTGACTATAACATCTGTTTGCAATAATTGCATGTAAAATCTGGTAGGCTGCTTGTATGCAAGTTGAATGATCGATCAACTTGGATACATTCAGTCTGCCCATACATGGTTTAGGTGCATCGGGAGGCTAGATTGTTTCCACTAAGACCCTTTCCAGCAAAGTAAACCAAAAAGGGGTAAACAGTTTAAATAATAAAAAATGTTACGTAATTTGAAAAAAAAATAATGCAAAAGAGATGATAAAATATTGTTTGATAGTTTTTGACAGCATTTTATTTGTAATTTAAATAATCCAGGGTGCAACATGCCTTAAAGAGGAAGTAAACCCTGATGTATTTTACTTATTCATTATTCCTCTGAAAAGTAAAAGCATAATGGCCTAATATGCATCGCATACTAGCCCATTATGTGGGACTTACCTGCAAATGAAGCCCGTGATGTCCATGATGTCCCCGCTGGTGGAAGCATCCATCTTCACCCTCCTTCCTTCCGAGGGGCACACGGGAGCCGATGGTCACGGCATGGGCCCTATAGAAACAGCACAATCATGCTCTTTCTAAAGTGCACATGTGCCGATGACGTCGGTGCAAGGGTATATGGTAAATATTTCCTAAACAATGCAGGTTTAGGACATATTTCCAGTATCTACAGGTAAGCCTTATTATAGGCTTACCTGTAGGGAAAAAGTGGTCTCTAATGGTTTACAACCACTTATACCAATTCCCGACCGGCTCACACAGATAATCTCGTGTATATACAGCTTTGCCCAGGAGAGCCACAAGAGGACGCGCAAGCTGGGGACCTGGTGTGCATGGCCAGTGGGCACAATTGCCGCCAGCCACGCGCTATCATGTGATCCAGAGCCAGCATGGGGATTTGTGTGTGTATACCCCTTGATCGCCCCCTAGTGTTAACCCCTTCCCTGACAGTGACATTTATACAGTAATCAGTGTATATTTATAGCACTGATCGCTTTATAAATGTCAATGGTCCCAAAAATGTGTCAAACATCTCCAATCTGTCCAGTTGCAATACCACTAAAAATCACAGATCACCGCCATTACAAGTAAAAAAATAAAAATGCCACAAAAATGCCATAAATCTTTCCCATAGTTTGTAGACGCTATAACTTTTGCGCAAACCAATCAATATACGCTTATTGCAGTTTTTTTACCAAAGATATGTAGAAGAATACATATTGGCCTAAACTGATAAAGAAATTTGTTTTTTTAATTTTGGGGGATATTTATTATAGCAAAAAGTACAAAATATTTTTTTTTTTCAAAATTGTCACTCTTTTTTTGATTATAGCACAAAAAATAAAAACACAGAGGAGATCAAATACCACCAAAACAAAGCTCTATTTGTGTGAAAAAAAGGATGCATATTTCGTTTGGGTACAGCATTGCATGACCGCGCAATTGTCAGTCAAAGTGACACAGTGCAAAATTGTAAAAAATGCTCTGGTCAGGAAGGGGGTAAAATCTTCCGGGGCTGTAATGGTAAAGTGTATGTATAGGCAAAAAGTAGAAAAATCTTTACATCCCAGAGTACTCACAAACAATTTATCTGTATAGTTAATTTTACCATTGGATCCTGCCAGAAATCCTGTCTGGATGTCACTTCCTTTTAAAGAGTCAGTTCACCTTAAAGGGTCAGTTCACCTTAACCAATAAACTGCCTATGCAGATGAGGGGCACTTGTAGATAAACAAACTTTGAAGCTTTCGCTGAACTTGAATAACGCCCTTGCTATAGGTGTAGGCCATTTATGTGCTTTCTGAAATCTGAGCTTTCTATGATTCAAGCTCCTTGGTACACACTCTCTCTCTTCCCTGTTGCAGCATCTCTGAGCTCAGCAATGCTGTGACAGCAAAGATAGTGAACCACGCATGTATGAGGGTTTTAAAGGCTATCAACAGTGACAAAGTAGCTCCTGCCTGTCTAATAATGTGTACAAATGTGAGGTTATTTCTGAAGAAAAGGGGCTCAAGTGAAATGGTTCTGAACTTACAACCTTTACATCAGCACTGTAGCAGCATCTGAGTAATAGGAGATCTTGAACCTTTGCTAAATGGGAGTTTTACCATCTAGTGTCCCTATGTTCTTAAATCTATAGTGCCTCCACCTAAAAGGGTCTTGTAGATACAAGGAGGGACTCCTTTACAAAATATTCACAGTCCCCAGGATAGATTGCATTACTTAAAGCGGAGTTCCAGCCTCAGAAAAAAATTTAACAGTCATCAGCTACAAAAACTGTAGCTGCTGACTTTTAATATAAGGACACTTACCTGTCCAGGGATCCATTGGCTCAGGTACAGGATATGGCATTGCAACTAAGGGAAACCGGCAGTGAAGCCTTATGGCAGTGAAGGCGAACCTTGGCACCCCAGATGTTTTGGAACTACATTTCCCATGATGCTCAGCTACACTGCAGAGTGCATGAGCATCATGGGAAATGTAGTTCTAAAATATCTGGGGTGCCAAGGTTCACCATCACTGCCTTAAGGCTTCACAGCCAGTTTCCTACAGCACATGCACGAGTCGTGCTGTGCTTTCTGAATAGCCCCCTTGTATTTTGGGACACACACAGGTCCCAGAAGGCAGCGAGGGGGGGAGGAGAAGGGGCTGATGCAGATGCAGGAAATGATGTACCTTGCCACTGCGGGGTAAGGACGGAAGTACTGCTATGTACACTAGAAAAGGTACATATGGTAACAAATAGATTAAAAAAAGTATATACCCAAAAATGAGGGGGGGGGGGGGTGGTGGTCTTTTGTTTAAGACCTAGATGTATTTTTGGGTGGAACTCCATTTTAAAGAAAAGCAGGTTGTTTTCTATAACTAATAATCAGTGCTGATCATTACAAGTATTTCAAATTATACCGTATGCCATAATTAATTTCATAATCCAACAAGAAATAACTCAGTGTGGTAAAATATTGAAAAATGTAATATATGTTAACCATGGCAATCAATATACTGTAGTTGTTATTTTAAAAGTTATTTCAAGAGATTATGAAATTAAAGTTTCATTTGATTATCTCTTGCAATTAATTTATTGTTTAATACTGAGCCCCTTATGTGGTAATTTATACAGCTATAGCCTGCATGTACATTCGCACACCATGTGGGCTATGATGAAATGCAGTTCAAGAGACAGACACAATTATAGCTAATATCATTAATTTCTTTTTTCAAATAACAATATTAAATATTATTATCAATAGAATATCAACTAAATAATTTGAAAGTTAAACAAAAAAGCAAATAATTGCCTAGTGAGTTTTCCTCTGAAAGAATAAATTCCTAAATGGGCCAGGGAAAGATGACAGATTCTACATGAGGGTACTGAAATTAAACTCTTCCAGGATCTATCACCCATTACACTTCAGCACCGGAGGGATCCCCACCGTCTCCTGAACCTCCTCGGATCAAAAAACATTTAATACAGTTGGAAATTCCCCTTCTGCCTCTCAGCCTCGGAAATGGGTCACACCGCTCTGCTCCGGGTTCCGGAAGATGTGCAACAATTCTGCAACACCTTGGACATACCAATCCCCCCCTTGTTTGACTGGTACAGTGACCATCGCATCTCAAAATAAACATGTGCAGAAAAACAAAATAACTTTGCGCTAACTCAAAAGTGCAAGCAGCTAACACTGCAAATAGAATTTTTGCTGTAAACCATAAATATAGAAAAAAGTGTAGCGCTATGAAATTATACAAAAAGTGAAGTGATAAATGTGAATATCAACATATAATATCCTTATATTAATAAATGGCCATTTTAAATGAGTCAAAGTCCATCATTCTGTGAAACCGTTGTAATCACCACGTGGATATAAGACTAAATTAGTGACAAAACCATCCCCAAAGGAAAGAAGTCGTACCAGTAATTTTAGACCTAAAAATAGCATATGCTACATAGGTCAAAACAGGCCTTTACTGCCCAACGGCAATGGTATAGACGGCGGGGACCAGCAAAAGATATGTGTTCTTGGAAGCCTTCTCAGGAATTTAGTATATGAAAACCAAAATTGTGCAGATACCACCACCCAAGTGAATGGAGGCTTACCGGAAGGTTGGGACCCAAAAAGCATATGCTGTATGGGTCAAACAAGCTTAAGCTGCCCACTGGCAATAGAGGGGAGGTCCCAATGGCGAACAGGGAGTGAGGTCCTAGGGGTTCTTCACCGGGATACCTTCTCCATGTAGATGTTTTAGACGTCCTCGAACATAACCCACATAGGATAAAAAGGGGCCATATAGTGTAATTCCGTAAAAATATGAATTTTACTAAAAAGAGAAACACTTGCATTTCAGAAGTGAACAAGCGCTTGTATGTAATAAAATGGCGGCAGTGGGAGGAAACCAATTCCTCCACACAGCATTTTGTGAAGTAGATGGACACCATGATGTGTATAAACCAGGGAGAGATATTGTGACTCTTCTTCGTGAGATCCTACACTAGTAGGTAATGGCCCCTTACCTCATGTTACCAAGGTAACAGCGTTAACAGCAAAGCTGATACTGGCTCCTTTTCATAATACTCCTGGACCCAAGACTAGTTCTCCCAGCATCTATGTCCCTCATAGGGTGCAGGGGCCGTAAATAAAAAGAAGGGGACGCCACATAGTGTAGTAGTTTTTTCAAACAAAACCAACGTTTATTAAAACATAGGTACTCACATAAGACAGAGTGGAGCTTGCATAACACCAACGAGCAGCGGGCTCATACGCGTCAATCAATGGGAAGTGCCTGTCCTGTCCCTACGCGTGACGTCACATACCTCGTGACTTCATCAGGGGATATATGTGAACTATACGTATATTACTGCTACCTTTTTCACTGAACTGTTTTGCACTTTGTCACTTTGTGAATCTACTATGCACGACCATCGCATCTCAGCTCCTTGGAATGCAGATCACAGAGAAGATCCTATGGAATCAAATGCACAAAGGCCCCATTGACAAAGATCTCCTCCAGCAACTCCACCACCTCAACTATGCTGCCATCCATCAGGTGAAAGCCCCTTGGCCTCACCGGCACACAGGAGACCCCATCAGGAGGCTTGACCTGGAAGTCACACAATCATTTCCCACTCCTTGGAGCACCTAGTTTACCAACGCACTCTGAGGTCCAGTAAGTTTTCGGTTCTCTGACTGTTACACATAGTTTGTTTGTTCCTACGCAATACCGTTCCAATGACTTCACAAACTAGACTATCTTGTCTGGTAGACCTATACTACATCCAAACCCTGGCAAACACCCTCTTTGAAAGTTTAAAGCTACTGCCTCTATGTACCACTCCACTCTGTACATGGCGTTTTCACCAACAACACCAAAAACCCTAATAGCCTCATGTGGAAACATGCCACCCATTACCCCTGAAGAGTTAGCAGATGTGCTTGTGACAACCCAACCCCTTTATTTCACTCCACTCATAACCACGAACATTGAATTTCCTTCTCTGAGTATTACATAACTCCCTATAAGAACATTACTCACACACCCCATACCATCAATGGACAAACTGACCTGTCCCCAAAGATCATTGGGTGCTGTGCAAAGATAAAACTTTCCTCCTTTGGAACATAACCCCTACCTCATCAACCATCATATTCTCCCGGGAACCCACAAAACCACATGGTTATGTGGTCTACCTCTCCAACGGACACCCTTATTGCCCTTTCATATCAGCCCAGATTGGCGAAGACCCCTACGCCTATCTACACAGAGACCCTAATCTCGCAACAATGCTACTGACCATGCCCATACCACAAGAGACATAGAAACCCCTGAGACTCCCATCCTAACACTGGAACAATCTGAATTGACAGCTCTTCCCTGCCTTAGGCCGAAGATGGAAGAAATTTCAGGCAGGTCATTATTAATGTTACTAGTTCTGTTGACTGCAAAAATGATACTGCTGGGGGCGTGGCCTGAGGAGCTATGGAGTAGGACGCTTGGAAAGAGAGCTCCGTTTGCAGAAAATCCTATAACTGACATCCTGCTCCAATCCCAACAATCCTGTCAGGACAAGACACTTCAATAGGCTTGTCCCATCATCTGTGTGGCCCTGGGTGCTGCCTGGCCGTCTGGAGCGCTGCTCGAGGCCGCGGAGACCGGATCGTCCCGCCCCAGGCCCTGCCTGTAGGAAAGTCCCCGGCTTCGGCCTAGTGCTTGGAGCGGCGGCCATCTTGCTCCACCCGGCGGCGGCTCCTGCTCATCCCCTGGATATACAAGGCTCCCCAGAGACGGATCTTTGCCTGCCTCGGCCCCCGGACTGCCTGTGGCCCCCAGCGCTGAACCTCTGCACCCTGAAACAGCTCCTAGGACGGCCCGGGGCTCCGGCCTGGTCCTCGGAACGGCGGCCATCTTGCTCCACACGGCGGCGGCTCCTGCTTATCCCCCGGACATACAAGGCTCCCCAGAGACAGATCTTTGCCTGCCTCGGCCCCCGGACTGCCTGTGGCCCCCAGCGCTGAACCTCTGCACCCTGAAACAGCTCCTGGGACGGCCCGGGGCTCCGGCCTGGTCCTCGGAACGGCGGCCATCTTGCTGCACCCAGCAACAGCCCTACAGGTCCTCCTGACTTGCCGGGCCCCCCAAAGGACTAATTTCTGCGTGCATGGGCCTCCGGATCTCCTCTAGGGGCACAGCACCTGAGGAGAGGCCTGACAGGTGAGGGAGTGAGATACAGAAAGAGCAAACTTCCAGCACACAAACTCCTGATAGAGGTCCTGAGGAACGATACACCAAAGTAATTCATCACAAGGGCTCCCCTTCTGTCCTGGGACCGCAGAGGACTATGTCACCGCCAAAGCGGAACACTGGGATGACAGACAAGCTCGCTCAATTTCGCCGCCTGGAGAAAGACATGCAGCAGGAGGGCAGCGCAGACACGTGTACGGGCCCCGCTCCTCAGACGTCAGACACCGCCAAAGTGCTGGACGCTATAGCCGCCTTGCAAGGTACTCTGACTGCGAAGATAGACGAAGTAAAAATCGATATATCCCTGATGAGACAGGACTTCTCAAAACTGAAAGACAGGGTCACGGAGGCAGAAACCAGAATCAGCAACGCGGAAGATGCCCTGCACCCCATGAGACATACTACAGAGGAGATGCAGAGACAAATACAGCAACTTCATGCCCATCAAGATTACATGGAGAACCGCCTTAGACGCTGTAACCTCCGCTTCATAGGGCTGCCGGAGAAAGAGGAAGGCGCGGACCCGGCAACCTATCTAGAAACGCTCCTGCTCAAAACGTATGGCCGGGAAGCCTTTTCAGTAATGTTCGCGGTGGAGAGGGCGCACCGCATACCTGCGCGGCCACCACCACCTGGAGCGCCTCCCCGCACATTCATCGCCAAATTTCTAAATTTTCGGGACCGAGACAAAATCCTTACACTCACCCGGGAGAAAGGAAACATACAGATCGGGAACAGCCAGATAGCAGTATTTCCGGATTTTTCCAGCGAGGTGCAAAGGAAGAGAGCACAATATCAAGAGGTGAAGCGCCGATTGAGGACCCTCCATCTCAAGTATGCGATGTTATTCCCTGCCCGGCTGCGGGTGGAGGAAGACGGAAGAGTACAGTTCTTTGACGACCCGGCGGCAGCGACAGCATGGCTGGATCGTAGAGACAGACCTGCTTAATCTGTCTAAGTTCATACAACCACAGTGAGTACTTTCTGACTTTGCACAAAATCCTACAATACAAATGTCACAGAGATTTTTTAGAAGGGAACCAGAATCCAGTTTAGGGATATAAAGAACGGGGACATACACAGCTTGTACACAAGAGAAGTGGATAAGGATAAGAGAGCTAACTCCTGTATAATTCTGACATGGAACAAGCGGGATCATACAATAAAGTTGCGCGGGTTACCGGTTGCGCCCTTACATTCTGAGAAGAGTGGGGACAGTCTACAGTGATATGCTCTGCAAGACTCCTAAATGACAGGGATGAACTGTACTACAACATCCTGGAATATGGGTCATAATTTGACCAGTTGCAAGAAGGAAAAGTGCAAAGGGAGCTCACTGACTGAAATGTGTGGTAGTCCTGACTATAACTGCTCCACGAGCGACAGGAAAACAGTCGCCCCCTTAACAAAGTTGTTTCAGCATAAAAGGACAACACATCTATTGCTATTAAGAAACGTGCCTCCAGCGGAGTGTAACCGCTGGATGATATGTTATATGCTGACAGTTTGGGTAAATATGCTCACATCAGGTTGGGGAGATGTGCAGCTGGGAGGGATGGGAACAGTTAAAAGGATAAGTTTTGTGTTTTACTTTGGGAATATAAGTATTGATGTGACTTTGATACGGCTAGACAGACAATATGCATTCAACGTTAAGATAGGTATTAGCAGACTGGCACTGTGGAAAGGGCAGACTAAGGAGGCACCACTGTCTTGGAATCTCACTAGATGGCAGCCACACTATTATAATTAGAAACCAATATGGCCGGTGTAAAGTTTTTGACGTGGAACGTACGCGGTATGCGGAATATGGTAAAACGAACCGCAGCTCTAACATTTCTAAAATCACAGAAAGCAGATATCATAGCTTTAATAGAAACACATATCACAGGCCAGATGCAGGTAGCCTTAAAAAAACCGTGGATAGGATGGTTATACCACAGCACGCATACCAATCAATCAAGGGGGGTATCGATACTGGTCGCCAAAAGAGTGCCCTTTGAACTAATTACTCTAGAGTCAGATAGATTAGGAAGATATATCTTCCTGCATGCCACCATAGGAGGCAACTCTTTATTGATTCTGGCGTGTTATATCCCCCCCCCTTTTTCGATCGAGGTAGTACTCAAGGGACTGGCATTCATGGCACAACACCCATCAGTTCCTGCTATATGGATGGGCGACTTTAACCAAACCATGAATCCAAATTTGGACAGACCAGGCCTGGGAGATACATCCAGGACTGTGCCTCACCAAACCAGACTATGCAGACTATTCACAGAATTTGCGCTAACAGACGTATGGAGATGGCAAAACCCGACTAAAAAAGCATACACATGTCACTCGGCAGGCTGTGACACGATGTCCAGGATTGATTTTATACTGGTCTCAAATGCATTACTGCCTAAAATAACAGGGTCGGGTATGGCTCCACGAGCTCTATCGGACCATTCACCCTGTTGGATAACAACATCTCTATTAAAGGCAATGCCCACTTCTAATTGGAGGCTGAATCCATTCTGGCTGTCGGTCCTGCCTGATCTCGAGAGCATAGGGCAAGAATTACAATATATCCTAAACAACTTAAGATTTACAGATTCAGACACTGCAGTCTGGGACACCTTTAAAAATCAAGCTAGTAGACTACTTTCACTAAGAATAAACAGATTTAAAAATTCCACCAAACTGCTATTACAGATGACCACTGACAAACTACAGGAATTGGAACAGGTATACGCACAAGAACCCAGTACTGATAATCTCCATAAACTACAAATGCAATCCAGAGCAGTAACCCAAATGCACATAGAGAAGGCCAAACAACAGGTTTTTTTCAAAAAACAAAGAATCTTCGAACACGGGGAGCAAGCAGGTAAATTACTGGCATATTTAGCCCATTTAAATGAAAAACCTCCAGTAGTGGTGACCCTAGCTACCCCACAGGGAGACGAGGTGACCGACCCACAACAGGTAGCAGACATTTTCCTAAACTTCTATAGGAATTTATACAAAACTCAGACAACACAATCCACACACGAAATTAAAAACTACTTACACAGAATTCAGTTCCCTAAACTCACATTAGAACAGGTTAAGCTACTAGACGCCCCCATTGGCCAGGAGGACATATCTGAAGCACTGTCCCAACTAGCTAAATCTAAGGCCCCTGGACTGGACGGCCTGCCACTAGAATTTTACACTGCATTCCCTGATATACTAGTCCCGAATTTGCAAAAATTATACCAACAAATATTTAAATATAAATCACTCCCTCCATCAATGCAAGAAGCACAAATAATAGTTATACCTAAACCAGGAAAAGACCCTAGATATCCCGAGTCCTACCGTCCAATCTCACTACTACAAGTAGACATCAAGATACTGACCAAAATCCTAGCATCCCGTCTAAATAAAGTTATTCTTTCATTAATTCACCCAGACCAGACCGGTTTTATGCCCGGGAAAAATACGGCCATGAATATAAGAAGACTGTTTCTAAATATTCAAGCACAGCACGATAATCAGGGTACCAGGGTAGTGGTGGCCCTGGACACAGCAAAGGCCTTTGACTCAGTGGAGTGGTCTTTTCTTTGGGAGTGTCTACGAGAATATGGATTTGGTCCCAATTTCATACAGTGGGTACAAATACTCTATCAGTCACCAAAAGCACGGGTCCTCGTTAACGGTTGTATATCGGGACAATTTCCTCTAGAGAGAGGCACACGCCAGGGATGTCCCCTTTCTCCACTGCTATATGCCCTGGCAGCTGAGCCATTGGCCATAGCTATAAGAGCTGACATGGACATAGTGGGACTTAGAATAGGCAACTATATAGAGAAGATCGGACTATACGCAGACGACACAATACTCTATCTAGCCGATCAGGGCCCATCACTACAAGCAGCTTTGGACACTATAGATAAAATGGGAAAACTCTCAGGCCTACGGATAAACTGGGAAAAATCACAGATACTCCCCATAGACCAATTCCCCCCAACCAATATACATCCAGAACTACCATTAGTCAGGGTAAACACTATTAAATATTTAGGGGTACTGGTTACAAGAGACCTACGCGAATACACAACCAACAACATAGAACCATTGTTTGCCATGATAAAAACCAAAACGCAAGCCTGGTCCAAACTACCACTGGGAGTAATGGGGAGGATAAATATCATAAAAATGATTATTTTACCCAAGATCCTATATATGGTATGGCACGCCCCACTATATATACCTATCAGGATTTTCAAGAAAATGGAATCTATTTTGAACACCTTTGTCTGGGGACATCAAAGACATAAGGTAGCTTGGCATGTCCTTAAAAACCCTACAGATATGGGGGGAACAGCTCTGCCAGATCTGCAGGAATATTACATAGCGGCACAGATGTCGCACATGCATCACTACCACAATAACGAAAGACAGCGCTATAGTACACTAGTATCTAGTAGCCCAGACAGTCCTTTATCTACCCCACTTCAAATTATACTACGAGGGGGCCAATTTAATAGGAAAAGTCCAAACTTTAATGATGGGGTACTCAACCATCACCAACGAATATGGGGATTAGCCCTGAAAAAACTTAAAATAGGGTGCATTCACTCTCACACTCCATTATGGGCTAACAACCAGCTAGCGGAGCTTAAAAAAATACCAGACCCTAATCTATGGGCCAGATATGGAATTATTTACCTGCACCAGGTAATGGCAGGTGCTAGGCCTAAAGCATTTCAAACCCTTAAGGAAGAATACTCTATGCCACAACAATTAATGTTCAAATACATGCAACTCAGACATGCCCTGTGTTCTCAATTCAGGAACGAAAACTGCATCCTGGAACATCCCCAAATTTTGGACATAGTAATGGGAGCCGTTCCACAAAAATTGATATCTAATCTCTACTACTCCATAAGATTACCCAGAATCAAAGAAGTGACGCAAAAAGCCAAAACAAGATGGGAAAGAGACGTAGGTGCAGTTAGTGATTCGGATTGGGAGGAAATTTTAGAAAATGTAAAGGTGGCATCTCCAAAACTGTCTGATAGGCTAACACAGATATACATCATTCATCAAGCGTATCTAACACCTAACATAATAAGGAAGTTTCAACCTACACGCAATATAGCATGTCCTCACTGTCAGGCAGAGATGAGTAGTTTTTTTCACTTAATTTGGGAATGCTCTATTCTTCAATCATACTGGAGTCAAGTGATTAAGTTCTTACACGACCAGATGGGTTCCCCTGTGGTATTAGATCCAAAACTTTGTATATTAGGTCTTCTTCCAGATGTGGACATTGATAAATACCAGGCCATATTTATATCTGAAGTCCTATTCTTGGCCAGAAAAGTAGTTGCCAAGACTTGGATGCAGAACGTAACCCCCACCATAACAAGCTGGAAGAGAGATGTTAACAATTCCCTCCCATACAAGCAGTTGATTTACAAACACAGGGGAAACAGTCAGAAATACTCAAGGATTTGGGATGGTTGGCTGGGAGATGGGGAGACATGTGTATAGTAATGCGTGAAAACAAGTTTATCAATACCTAGCAACTAAAACATACAACCATATAATAGGTAACCCGTTTAGGTCTGTCAGAACCTCACCGAATCACCAACAATTGGTATATCTCTGTTATTTAATGCCAGCCTTATAAGACTCTACTATATGTTAACGTACCACATGTGATTATGTTTCATGTTTTTATACTTGGACCTCAAATGTGCTGTATTAATTTCTGTCTAACTTCAATAAAGATTATTTTCCCAGAAAAAAAAAAAAAATATACCTTTGCTTAAAAAAAAAAAAAAAAGAATGATACTGCTACACGTTTAAGCATTAATATGAACTTAAACATGCCAAATTGCACGCATATGTATATAATATTTCTCACTATGTACCCACACAGGATAAGAGGGAAGGAATTTATAAAGGGTAATAAATAAGCTATCATACCTTAACCCATGCTCATAACCCCCAACAAAAAAAAGTGCATGCATATATACACATAATGTGAGATGCTCCGAGACATGATATCCTGCTCTACCAATACGTTTACTATCACAATTATATCTATGAAACATAAATATGCATGACCTAACTCTCCTCCCTCTTACCCTGTTATAACCTAATGTTATAGGATCTGCTGTAATCTATTTCACTTACCCACAAGTATACTACCCAACACCCAACCCTCCACTCCCCACATGTCCTATTCACATTCACACCCTTATCAACAATCTCAACAATACTTTGCAGACCAGAATAGCGCACTTAACAAACTAAATCATCACCCCCGCTTGTTCACTTCAGCCATCTAGTAACAAATGCTAATACTCTGGTCTCAACATTCAACCACCTCCAACCTATCTACCCTTAAATCATTAACGCACTAATGGGCTTGCATCCCATGAACCTAATCCCCACACACAGGGTTTGCCACCTGTCTCAGTACTCACACATTTTTAACACCAAGTGATATAGAATGGTATTATGTGAGATACTCAACAAATTAACGTTAAAGTTTTATTATGTTTTTTTCCTTGTCTTTTCTTAATAAGTGATGTATTATTATGGTTTGTTCCTTGTCTTTTCTTAATAAGTGAAGGACATACCTAGTGATAGCTCTCAATTATGTGCATTGGAGCTACTTTTCTTTCCTTACCAACATATCATCCTACTCTCCTTATTTATCTCTCGCCCTCTCCACAACATAATATGCCTATCCTCTGACATAGGATCCTTAGTCCTCCATAGCGGGACTAGACAAGTCTCGACCAACCCTTCCATTTCCCCACTCAGTGGATTTTTTGAATCTCTGCTGACTACATTCAGAATTCCTTTACGGTCCCGGGTAGAGTAGCTGGTCTATCTCAACCTCCGGTATTACTCCCCCTCATTCTCCCCAATACATTTGTTCTCTCACCCACAACACCGCCTCAACTCCTATACCCCCTACCCCCTTTTCTTGCACACTCCCCCCTTCTCTCACTCCCCATCCTTCTTCCTTCCCCCCTCCTCCTCCTTGGAGGATTTGAACTTAATCCTCATCTCCCCCCTTATCTTAAATGGCAGCATTTCACCTCAGACTCCACACAACACAATGCCCCCAAAAACTTTGACAATTCCCTTCAAGGTGAAACTTCTTTCTCTAAATATCAAAGGTCTAAATATCAATGAAAAACCACAAAGCAGACATTATTTATCTGCAATAAACCTATTTCAGAACAAATTGTATACTGAAACTTGGCAACATTCACTATCCTAGAGCCTTTCACACATCAAACCCTCTTACTAAGTCAAACAGAGTGTCAATCTCAATAGCAAAATATTGCCCTATAGAAATAATGGAATCTCTGGCAGACCCTGAAGACGGCTATCTCTTCCTCAAAGGTCTCCTATGAAACAGATCAATCAACCTGGCCAACATTTACTCTTCAAATGTGAAGCAAGTTCCCTTTTTTCATAAAATCACTTCTCTTCTCTCCTTATTTCAATCGGGGATACTGATAATAGGGGGTGAGTTCAATGTCCCCCTCAACCCCATTTTAGATTCCTCCACAGGCTCCTCCTCCATTCCCTACCAAGCCAGATTCATTCTCAAAATTCACAACTTACTCTTATGTGACACATGGCGCACACTACACCCGAAAGAAAAAGACTACTCTTACTTCTCGTACTTCTTGGCTCCACACGGCAAATATTCCAGAATTGACCATTTTTTCATAACCCAACAGGACTTAAATTTTTTAACCAAAGCCACGATTAAACCCATGTTTCTTTCAGACCATCATCCCATCTCCATTTTGCACACCATCCCAGAAACAACAGAAAGTTTAAAAATATGGTGTCTAGACGCTTCATTATTGACAGATCAAGCACCTCTCTATCCCTGTTTACCTGTTCACTCACCTGTTGTCTGCAGCAGAGAGTGGACGAGTACGTCTGCAAGCTCCAGGCCATCAGGCCTCCTTGAATTCATCCTCGGACTCCCTAGGAGAACAGAACCGGGACCCCCCCAGCACGTGCATCAGGATCTGGACAAGACCACCCCAGACCCAACCCTCCTTAGGCAGTCCCCAGGTCTCCATCGAGCCGTCCACAACCTCCGGACGCCCAAGCCAATCCAAGCCGCCAGCCTCTTCGGATTGCCTCCAGGACAGGCCGCGACTCCGGCCTAGCTCCGGCCCAGCGCCGGCCTGCCGCTTCTCTCCCCCCCAGCCTCGATCAGCAGACCTGGGAACTCCCCTCCTACCGGACCCCATCTCCACTCTCAGACAGAACCGCAGCCAAGTCGGGAGCCTGAGCATCGGACAGCCCGCAGCTCGGGCCTAGCTCGGGCCTAGCCTGGGCCTAGCTCGGGCCAGCCCAGCAGCCATCTTGGTCCAGCCAACAAGGCCACAGCACTCCACCGGTCCTCCAGGAACCCACCCCCGGATTCCCCTGCAACACTATCTGGGACCCCGGTCCCACCGGACCCCCACCCAGCTCCCTGCCCACCAGGGCACCTTCCGCAGCCGCCGCCCGGTCCCTTCTTCTCTAGCACCTAGACTCGAGGGACAGGCCGTGGCTGCAGCCTAGCTCCGGCCCTCGCCAGCCACCCCCTTAGCTCACCCACTTCAGTTCCAGCGGCCCTCCCCACCCGTACACCCCCCTCCGCTACCGCCGTGGGGCACCGAGGGATACAAAAGCCAGGATAAGAGCCAGGATAATCATGGCCCAGGCCTAGCCCTGGAGTCCAGCCCAACCCAGATGTGGTGGCAGGATTGGTAAGTAGTGACCTAGGTCCCCCAGGCCCTCCTCTGGTCAGTTAGTCCCCCCCGACTCTCCCATCCTTCCTTCTCTCGCTCCATCCCTGATATTCCTGTCAGGAAAGTGATTGGGGCACCACTCATAGTAGTTGATTCAGAGTCCCAGGTCCGATCGCCTCTCTGGGGGTCAGGAAGGAATTTTTTTCCTCTGCTGCAGCAATTGGCCAGCTCAGCTAGGGGTTTTTCGCCTTCCTCTGGATCAACGGGAGGGTAGGCCAGTGGGGCCCTTCCTCTCCAACACCACTACCAGTACTTCACACCCTCACCAGGACCACTGGCTACACCACCCCTTTAGCAGCGGCAACCCTCTGGACCACCATCTACTCAGCAACCGCAATCGTCGATTCATCAGTATCATCATCACATCATCAAATCAGCATCAACTCTTTTTCTCACCATGTGCAACTTCAAATATTCAGCGGACGCCCTCCACAGGCTAAGGAATACCACCTCAACTTTACCAACCTCCATTTAAAAAAAACTAAGGAAAGAACAAATACTAAAGACCAACCTACAATAAGCCGTCAAATGCAGGAAGTCACCAATCCGACCACAACAATTAACATGCGCCCTGATCAACACCAGATCTGCAGTCAAACACAGACTGGAAGTTCACAACTTCATCACGCAAAACAACTTAGATTGCCTCTTCATCACGGAAAGCTGGCTTACACCTGACTGCAACACCATCCTAACGGAATTGGTGCCAGAGAACTACAGCATTCTAACTGATCATAGAAGAGGAAAAAAAGGAGGAGGCCTAGCAGTGGTGTTCAAATCTCACCTTGCGCTCCTCAAACCAACATTACAGAACGCAGTGCCTTTCATGGAGACACTCACCCTTCATCTTCAAACAACACCCCAAGACACCAGTCACATACTACTATGCTACAGACCATCAGGACCGAAGACTAATCTCCTTACACCCTTCACTGAATTCTTTTCAACATACACCCTGAAAACCAAAAACTTTCTGGGACTTGGGAACTTCAACCTTTGGGCAAACTCTACCCATCGCCACTGCCTGCAATAACCAACTAGAAGAACTTGGTCTGCAGCAACTGATAAATACTCCCACGCATGGTTAAGGACACATTCCATTCTGGACCTCATCTTCAAACAAAATATGGACATCAACTTATTCGACAACATACCGCTACCATGGATGGACCACCACGCTATCAAATTTAAAATTGCCACCAACACCACCATCCAAAAACCGAAACATGCAATAACAACACACTGGACCAGATCTCAGAAGAAACTACATTCCGAACACTTTAAAACCACATTATCAACCAAAATAGCAAGGCTAAATCCAAACCACTCAATGGAACAAACTCACAACTCCTTGAACAAGACATTACTACAAACAGCAGACAAAGTGGTTCCAAAACGTAGAAAACACATCCGCAAAAAGAACTCTGGATGCTTACTTCACTGAAGCAGGAATGTAGAAAAGCCGAAAGAGCCTGGAGAAGAAATTCTACAAAGGAAAACCACACAAACTACAAAGCACTCACCAAGAAATATCACATAGCAATTTTCAAAGCAAAAAAAGAACATTTCTCAAACACCATCTCAACAGCCTTAACCTGCAGTAGTACAACAGCTACAACGCCACTTGGACACACACAAACTCTTGGACCCACTGCAATCAGGCTTCCACCCAGGCCATGGCACAGAAACGGCACTTCCCAAAATATGGGATGACTCCCTCGAAGCAGCAGATGATGGAGAATCATGTCTCCTGGTACTGTTGGACCTCAGTGCAGCGTTCGACACAGTGGACCACAATACCCTACTGATCCGCCTCATAGAAGTAGCTGGAGTCTCAGATTCAGATCTACCATGGTTCGCATCCTTATAACAAGATCAGTCACAGACTGTGAAACTAGGAGCCTTCACCTCTGAAACTCGAGCAATTTCTTGTGGAGTTCCTCAAGGTTCACCCTTATCACCAGTGCTCTTCAACATCTACATTCGTCCACTCCTCCAAATCATTAGAAAATCTGACCTCTGCTTCCACTCATATGCTGATGACACCCAACTCTACTTTCGCATCACTGATCAAAAAGACCACTACCAGCGACTAGAAAAATGCCTCACATTGATAGAAGACTGGATGACCACGAGTTCCCTCAAACTCAACAGATCCAAAACAGAGCTTCTTCTCCTCCACGCAAACCATAATCCAAAAACTAAGAACCCTTTGACACCACCCACCATCCTTGGACAGACTATCTCCCTAAGCACCAAAGCTAAAAGTCTCGGACTCATCTTTGACTCAGAAATGACGATAGATGCACAAATAGGATCGGTAGTCAGTGGATCTCACCATGTCCATCGCCTACTACGTAGACTCATCCCCTTCATTCCAGAAGAAGACAAAGCATCAGTAGTTGGAACAATCATCAATTCCCGGCTCAACTACGCAAACTCCCTCTACATAGGACTACCTAAATTCCAGATTGCACGCCTACAAGTCATCCAAAACACTGCAGCAAGACTGGTTACAGGAAAAAACCCTGGAATCCATCTCCCCATCCCTGAGGAGCCTACATTGGCTACCGTAAAAGACTGGATCACGTTCAAGACCCTCTGCCTCACCTATAAATGCACTCAAGGAAACGCTCCACAATACCTATGTGAGAAAATAAAACATTACACACCTAAGCGCAGTCTTCGATCAACTAACCAAAACCTCCTACTCATTCCCAAGTCCCGCTACAAATCAAAGGGAGAACGAAGATTCGCAGTCCAAGGACCACGGTTATGGAACGCTCTACCCACCAACATCCGCATAGAAGAAAATCATCGGGCCTTCAGAAAAAACTCAAGACCCATCTCTTCTAAGAAAAAGGACTAACAGCACGGATCGAGTGCCTTGAGGCAATTCAGTTTGCATTTGTAGCGCTATACAAATTTTTCATTCATTCATTCATTCAACTTAGATCACTTACACTCATGACTCGACTCCTTCTTTTAAATAAACAACATCCCCGATATACACCCCCTAACCCAGTGGGAAGCATACAAGTGCACAGAGGGGAAATCCTATCGCTTGCCGGCCAATGCAAACAACAGAAACAAGACTACATTCAAGGATTAGTGAATCAAATTAAAAATCTAGAAGCCACACATAAAAACACGCAAGCTGTAGAAGCCCTACAGGAACTCACACAAGTGATATCTTTCTTACTGGATGAACTAAACCAAAGAACAAGACGTAAATTTGCCCTGATACATAAATTATTTTACAAATATGGTAACAAAAGTGGAGCACTATTGGTTAGAGCTTTACAGGCTAAAAAAGCATGCCATGTGATACGACAAATCCAAAAACCTGACGGCACACACGCCACAAGTAACCCAGATATAGCCTCAAGCTTTGAACAATACTACCACAGTCTATACAATCTCTCACATCTGAACTCACCCAAAATTCCTCAGTACCTAGAACCACACTCATCAGAGACTTCCTGAAACAATATGCCCCTGAATCAATACCTCAAAATATAGCCCAATCCCGCGAAAAGCCCTATCTCTGGAGAGGAGCTTTCACAAGCAAACAAACAAATGAAAGCAGGAAAGAGCCCGGGTCCAGACGGCCTCTCCGCTGTATACTAAAAACCTTTAAGACCAACCTTACCACCCCTCTTTTATCTGCATTCAATTCTCTCACATCAACATCAATCTCTCCACACCCTCTTTTAGAAGCCCACATAACTGTATTACCCAAAGAAGGAAAAGACCACACTTTATTCTCTATCGCCCCATCTCCCTCCTTAACATGGACATAAAACTCCTTGTGAAAATTCTGTCCAATCGCCTTCTTCCACTCATTCCATCACTAATATCTACAAACCAAGTAGGCTTCATCCCTGGCCGAGAAGCTAGAGACAACACTATAAAACCATCAACATCCATTCCTATTTAAACTCAATCAAGCAAAGGAGTTTCTTTCTATCACTAGACGCGGAGAAGGCATTCGACAGGGTAGCTTGGGACTACATGAATGAGACTCTTCAGTCCATTAATTTCAGAAGCAACATGCTCAACCTGATTCTGACTCTCTATACAAGCCCTACTGCACAAGTAAAAGTCAATAGCCACCTGTCGAATGCCTTCCCCATCAGAAACAGAACTTGCCAGGGCTGCCCCCTTTCCCCACTTCTTTATGTACTCACCCTGGAACCATTGCTCAATCGTCTTCAAGCTAACCCAAATATCAAAGGAATCTCAACCACTGGACACAAATTAAAAATTTCAGCTTTTGCGGACGACATCTTACTATCTCTTTTGGATCCCCATATCACCCTCCCAAATCTACTAAGAGACTTTGCACACTTCCAGAACATCTCCAACCTCAAAATCAATTCAGACAAATCCTACGCCCTAAACATCTCCCTACCAACAGAAACAGTGTCCCATTGTCAAAACAATTTCCCCTACATCTGGAAATCCAAGGCAATTACCTACTTAGGAATTCAACTCCCAAGCTGTCTCTTCAATCTATATACGCACTGGACTTTTCCCTAATCCTGACCTCCATCAAACAAGATCTAATAGGTGGGACATCCCCTCTTTCTCCTGGTTCGGAAAAGCCGCAATATTAAAAATGAATGTCCTCCCGAGACTCCTATACGTCATGCAGGCCATACCTATCCGCCTACCTCCACCTTTTTCTCCACATTCAAAGCCCTATGCACAACATTTCTGTGGCGTGAACATCCACACATATATGAAAAAAAAATATGAACACATGGTCCTCCCCAAATCTTAAGGGGGCATAGGCCTCCCGACCTACATAAATACTGCAGAGCCTGCCTTCTTACTAGAATAGTGGACTAAAACATTCATGCATCCACAAAACAATGGATCAATCTGAAAGAATATCTATCCAGTATTCCTCTGGCCACAGCACCCTGGTTACCCCCAGACACATCCCAACTATCACCAATGACCACATACTCATAGGTCCCACTTTACGCTGCTTCCATGAAGTAAACAACAAACACCTTTTTTCAGCTATACCAGGCCCCCTGACCCCACTCAGCTTCAATCCTAATTTCCCTCCCATGCAATGTCTATCCATGTCTTGGCCACATATGGCCACATAAACATATCCTAGCCAAACATTTCTTCCAAAGAGGTACTTTCCTAACACGTGAAAATCTAGCCTCACAAATGAAAGACCAGAAATTTTCACTGTGGACATACCTCCAATTACAACACTTTCTCCTAGATCCAAAACACAGGCCACAATGGACCCAACAACTCACACCAATAGAAGCATTATGCTCTGAAACTACCCCACAAAAGCACCTTGTCTACACCATTTACTCCCTACTTTTTGCAAACCACCCACAAAACACAAACATGGCACTATTGGGAGAAATAACTCTCCCTGGATCTCACGGATGACCAGTGGGGGCAAATATTTGAAAACACTCTCAAGGGCTCGATAAATGTATCAGTCCAAGAAAATACCTATAAGGTCCTTAATCGATGGTACAGAGTCCCAACCCTCATCCATAAATTCGCACCATCAACATCAAACTTATGCTAGAGATACAACTCTGAACCTGGCTCTCTTATCCTCATCTGGTGGTCCTGTCCCACTATCCAAAAATTCTGGAATGAAGTCCACAACATAACCTCAAAAGTAACCACCCTTGCCTTAGACTTTTCTCCCGCACAACTCTTATTGCATCATACCACACTACCTAGACGCTCTTATTTCAAATCTTTGTATTCTGGTTCTAAGGGGCAAATCTAATGCCCCCCTCAATTAACCACTTCAGCCCTGGAATGATTTACCCCCTTAATGACCAGGCCATTTTTTGTGATACGGCACTGCGTTACTTTAGCTGACAATTGCATTGTTGTGCGACGCTGTACCAATAAAAATTTGACGTCCTTTTTTCCCCACAAATAGAGATTTCTTTGGGTGGTATTTAATCACCTCTGCGTTTTTTATTTTTTGCTCTATAAACAAAAAAATCCCCGAAAATTTTGGAAAAAAACAATAAATGTGTTCCCTGTTGTGTTTACTAACTGTTTGGGGGATAAGCTGCCTGGGACATCACACAGATCTGTATTCCTCCATAGCAGAAGGACAGGAGCTCTGTGCCATCCCCTGACAGAACGGATATCTGCCTTGTTTACTTTGGCAGATTCCTGTTCTGTCTCTGTGGGGACCGATCGTGGGTGGCCGGTGGACTTCGAGTCTGCCGGATCCACTGATTGGCTCCCCCGCTGGCCAATCGGCCCACAGAAAGCTGTGTATAAGCCCGACGTACACCTCCAGTTATTTGTGCAGCTGAGCCAACCTGCAGTATAACTATGGAGGCTGGTCAGCAAGCGGTGCTGAAATGGAAGAGCTCATAGCTATCTCCCATGATAACATCTCCAAACATAACACCCACTGGGCCCATTGGTCTCTCTTCAAGACCACTTCTGATTACAACCAAATCATGAATCTGCACACTAACTAAAGTGATCCTCTATCTCACCCTTTCAACAACCCCATAACACCTCCATCAACACCAGACCCACGGGAGGATCGAGAATAGATGGGCTGAAGTTCAGGGTCAGATAGGAGGCTCATGCCCCCACTGCCTCTTCTACCATCTTGTCCTACAGCCTTACCCTCCTCCCATCTTTATACCTCTTTTTCTCACACCACATCCCTCCTTAACCCCCTACCTACCTCCCTCTTACCTATAACCATCCCCCCACTCCCCCACCCTTGCTTACATACAACCAACGGATCTAACCAAGACTGCCAGCAGGACTATCAACCTTGAGTTCATCCCTAACCACACGTAACTCTCACCATCCGATACCTGTCACACCGAAAACTTAACCACCATACCACCCCACAGAAACACTAAGAGTCAACACAGTTTGTTTCAAGAAACCAGCTCAAACCACAACACAGTAAAATCGAATGTGAATTTTACCTCCTCAAAGATGCAGCACTTCCCAGTTTCAGAAAAACAAAAATTCACGCCTTCCTTACAAACTGTACAATTTACTAACATATTCATCTAGTCACTGTTATGTACTATACAGTTGCTAAAGCAAATAATTTTGGAAATTGTATAAAACCTTTTTCCATAAAATGTAGCACAAATATGCAACCACAAATGGTTTATGTCCTACACAGCACAATAACTATGAAATCAGAGATTTCTTAAATTCAAAACTGTTCTGTATTCCTTACAAACTTAAAATATCCTGATTTTCAAACTTATTAAACATACAACCTGGGAAGAACATCTGCACTTATTTTTATTTTATTCTTGCATAGTGTATGTCCAGCCAATACTTTTTCATATTTTCAATATTTGGAAGGAATGGGGAAGAGTTAGAATAAAATATTTTTTATTTCTGTCTGTGTCCAAAGAGTTTCCCTCCCTTCCTGTTAGTTTAAAAATTGTCAGCAGAACAGGAAATTATGATAAATATGTTTAACAGAGGCCACAAAAGCTGTAGAAATCTGACATGAGTTGTAACCTTTCCTCACTCAATCATGATGTAAATCCCACAAGATGTGTTCAAGACTGGTTAACCGCTTGCTGTTAATTTAATTAGCTACACACCCAGCCAGACCATCTCCCTTCTATTTAAGCTTGGCTCTTTTCCTCAGGCTTTACCTGAGCAACAGAAAATGTTTATAGCCAGGTCTCCCAGTGCCCCCTTTTTCTTAGTGGAAAAGTTTCTTTGTGCATCCCCAGTGCTTCCTTGTATCCCTGGCTTCCTGAAAATATTCCTTGTAACTCTCAAGGTTCCGCTTGTCCCTGGCTTTCTGAGAAGATTCCAAATTATATCTATACTCCTTGAGCTCTACATTTTGAGAGCCTCCTAGTTATCCTGTAGCTGAAACCCCCCCCCCCCCTTTTCCTAATGTCTGTTTGTACGCAGTGTGATCTCTGTACTCCCAGTAGCTTTCAGCCTGTTCCCAGTTACTCTATGTGTGTTCCTGCTTGCAACCTGTTTTCATTGTGAACCTTTGCCAGTTTTCAGCCTTCAGCCCTCTGTAATCTCATGTGAATTGTTGTCTGCTATTCGTTCGCATCACCTGTCTGCAAATAAACTGCACTCACTACCCTAATTTTGTCAAGTATGTATAGTACACACCCAGGAGCAAAAGGGTTCTATCACACAAAATTAAATCGTATAACACAAAAAATGAAGTTATTATATTAGAACAATGAGTCCATAGGGACAGTCCAGAAAACAAGTTAATGTTAAGGCAGTGACAACAGTGTATCTTTCATGCAGGATCTGGAATAGTTCCCACCAACAGAACTGTAAACAACAAAAAGAAAAGAAAGGTGGATAGAGAGTGTCACTACCTGAGTGTAGTATTATTAAAACTCAACAAAAATGAAAAGTATGTATTGCACCCACATGTAAAATTATTATACAAACACATCTGTCAAATTTCCAGTAGGTGGCAGTATACAAGTTGGTCAGTGGTGTTACAGCAGACCCCTCTAGGTGGATGTGATGTCAGATGCCAGAATCCAGAAAGTATACCAGGGAGCACACCAGGAAGAACCAGAAGTATGTAAAAACCAAGATGGTGGCCACCATTTTGTTTTTTTTACATGCTGCTTTCTTTTCGGTGTTTATCTGTCTGCAGTCTGCAGCACCTTTACCTATTTTGTTTTTGTTTATTTGGGCTGGAACCTTACACTTTTTTCCTGATATTTGTATGGGGTTTCTCCTTACAATCTATTTTAATGTTCAGCTCCCATTGACTTCAACAAAGTTTGGATTTGGCACCTGAACTTTAGTTACAGTATTATCATATAATCTTACTTGAACTGAACCCAGATATGTTAGGCTCATCACTTCTGGAGAGAATGTGGTCATATCAAATAATTGACACACATGGTGGAGCTGTGGAAAATTTAACAGGTTTCAGGAATGAGATCTTTCACTTCTTACCTCAAGAACATCCTTTGGCCCACACCTGATTCTGCCCTTTCCCTGCTGAGAGTTGGGAATGACCACTGACCACATGAACTTTTTGTACTCATACCCTGATTATAGCCAGATTATCAATAACAATATTTTGGAGACAAAATACCTCTCGCTCAATAGACACTGTGAAACAGATTATTACTATTAGTGTTGCACTGATACCGATACTAGTATCAAGATCAGTTCCCATACTGAGCATTTGCACAAGTACTTGTACTCGTGCAAATGCTCTGATGCTTGACCCGATACTTAGTCAGCCTCAGGGATGATCGGTGTGGAGGTGGGGGAGTTACAAGCACTGATCTCCTTTTCTGACAGCCACTTCTCCTCCTTTCCCTCCCGTGGCTCTCAGGGAGATCAGTCCTTGTAACAGCCCCCACCGCTGCACCGATCAACCCTGGCTGTCCCCCGCTGTGCTCCCCGTGTCCTCCTCAGGGTCAGTCCCCCTGTGTCTTCTGGTCCCCCCATGTCCTCCTCCAGTCCCCCTTTGTCCTCTTTCGGTTCTCCCCCTGTCCTCCTTCGGTCGTCATCCCCCATATGATAGGTGTACCTTATACTTATACCTTATACTTTCATCCCACCACCCAACTAGGGGTCGTACTATTATAATTACAAGGGGTTTAATAGTATAGTGATGTTGGCGGTGGTGTCGGCTAATTACGAGTTCTTGTATGTGGACGTGGGGAAGAATGGCCGGATGTCCGATGGTGGAGTGATCGCCCAGACGGAGTTCTACAGGCGTCTCCAGAATGGCAGCTTGGACTTGCCACCTCCAGAGGACAATGTTGAAGGTCTCCCATTTGTGTTCGTTGCTGATGAAGCATTTGCGCTGGGGGACCACCTGATGCGGCCATTCCCGATGAGGACCCTCACCCCGGAACAGAGGCTTTTTAATTACCGGCTGGCCAGAGCCCGAAGAGTGGTGGAGAACACATTTGGAATCCTGGCCAGCCGGTTCCGATTATTTCTGACACCCATCCATATGGCGGAGTATAAACTGAACCATATAATACTTGCCTGCTGTGTTCTCCATAATTTTTTAAGAAAACATTCAGCCAACTATGCTGGCTCAGTTGGGCCTGAGGCCGGAATCCCAAATCCATCAACACTGACGGCGCTTGAAAGTGGCCGTCCTGGCTTGCCCTCCCTGAGTGCCCGTGATGTCCGGTTACGCTACCTGGAGTTCTTTGCGGGTAGGGGGGCTATCAATATGCCAGACAATCTGTGAAACCTTTTTCAAATAAAAAACAACCAAAAGAAATTCTTTGTGGACATTTACTGCTTGTGTTTGTTTTAGCTGACCCTGACAGAAATGTGTTGAGTGCAGAAAATGTTGTGATTGGGTAACCTTATAAAAAACAGTGTTGGCTGGTACTTCCTAAATGCAAAAACACATTTCACTACAAGTGCACTTGCAACTGCACTGAACCTGCACTTGTAGTGCAAAGTGTATTTGCCCTTAGGAAATAACCCCCATTTTTGCATAAAACAGCAATTACATCAACCCAAAAGTGTTGTAGTGTTGAGACAATAATCCACACATTCTTGAGTAAGCCACTTTTTTATACCTGCACAATCACATGTGCATTTACCAAAGGTTTTTAAAACAAACCAACATGTTTGTTGTATAACAATTTTTGCAGTAGCATTATCAAAAATCTAAATATCCATTTCAGATAAAACAGGCCTGTGTAAAACCAACAAGAAAGCCAAAAAACTTGAACTTACAAAGTTCACATATGGTAAAACCTGAAGGCTATATCAGACATCAGTATTTAGGAACTGGGTTTGATATAGCGTTCAGATGGGGGGAAATCACCCCTGGAAAAGCCAAATTTGGAAGATGCACACCAATTTACGAATGTCAACATGTGCTATCTGCCATCAGGGGGGATCAAAGGACGTGTTTTGGGGGAGCAAGCCCTTCCTCAACGCGACTTTATAATTGAGGAAGGGGTTGCACCCCCAAAATGCGTCCATTGATCTCCCGTGATGGCAGATAGCACATGTTGGCACACTGTGTGCATCCTCCAAATTTGGCTTTTCTAAACATTGAAAACATTTTTGGAAGATTGGACCACAATAAAACAGGTGATTTTGTGGGGTTTAAATTCGCCCCAAAACATCAATGATGTTATTATTTTTTTTAATAACATCACTGATTTGTTGCTGTATGTTGTACAATTCGAGATTACACCCCATGATCTCCCCAATCAGTATCTGGGCACTTTCAGATGTGAAACGTTCTCTCTCCCTCACATCACGATCACCTAAAAAGAGATAAAGAACAAAAAAAAGGTCTCAAAAATCTGCCACCATCCATCTCTTTTACCTGAGCCTGTGGTCGCAGACACTCACCTGTTGTGGTGCCAATCTCCACCACATCTTCTTCTTCCTCCTGCTCAGCTTCTTGTGTTTGCGGTATTTCCCCTTCTTCCAGAGGTGGGGGGTCTGTGTTCTCCTGGGATGAGGGGTGTCCTCCGAGTCTTTTCTCCCCTATGTAAAACAAAAATGGTATACTTAGCACACAGATATTTGATGGCAGAACTAGAACTAGGAAACATTGCTTGGAAGTGGGGTACAATTGTCTATTTTAGCCGAGTTCCAAGATGTATATTTTTTATTGGCCTTTGTCAAGCTGCAATACTTTACCTGTTTGGTACAAGCTTCACAGATGTAGCCCCCCCTATAGTATACACTGGAGCACCTGTGTGCCCCCCCTAATAAAAAGGGTGTTATTGTGTCCCACACTAGTGCTCCAGTGTCCAGATGTGAAAACAGCTGCTCAGTGTCCTCTCCTTACACACAATCTAGTTGGCATTTCATTCTAGTAACAAACCAATCTACACAAACAAATATTTGGCATCCAAGTAGGCCCCAAAAAATGTGGGAAAATGCATATGGCCTAAACAATGGTGTTCTAGAGGCCGAAAGAAAAATGTTTGATATGAACGAATAATGGGCCCATGAACATTAAAGTTGCCCTTTTAAACGTTACAATTAATAAAAGCATATGGAGCAGAACGAACGGAATAAAGACAGAAAGAATAGGAACACAGCACAACTACTTACTTTTTTGCAGCACTCTCCGGATCTTTCGGTACTGCTCTGGCTCTCTTAACTTCAGGTCCGACCACCGCTTCCTGAGCTGATCTTTAGATCTTCGTACCCCGAAATTCCTCTTAAGACTCCTGACCACTTTCGCCATGATCTTGGCCTTTCGGATGTTGGGGTGGGGGTAAGGCCCATATTTTCTGTCATAGTCGGACTTCCTCATGATGTCGACCATCTCCAACATCTCCCCAAGCGACATATTTGTGGCCTTAAAACATCTCCTTCTGGATCGGGACGTGCCTGGATCCGGCCTTTCCTCCTCCTCTTCCTCGTTGCTAGAATTAGCATGCACCTGCTGTAACTCCGCCATCATGCTCTTCACCCACTGCGCCGAACGAAAAGGGGCGGGGAATAGACTAGAAAGAATGTCAGGGGCGGGCGGAGTTACACGCATGCGCAGTGTGTATAAAGCGTAACACGCGTGCGTATTACGTACGAGGAAGGAGCATTGGACGCGCCGATCGTAAGAACGAAGGTAAGAGACAAACTTGTGCCTATACTGCTTCTAGATTGAGGCCTATATTGTAACAAGATTAGGAGAGTTTTGTCTGACATTAGGCTTTGTCTTGTGTTGTGTCTTGCAGTGAACATGGATATCCTAATGAAAGACAATGACTTCATGTCAGTATTCGTAGAGATGCTAAGTGAGCTGCCCTGTCTGTGGGAGATTACCCACCCCCATTTCAAGAACCAAGGAAAGAGGAAGGCAGCACTGGAGCAATTGTGTGAAATTGTGAAGCAGGTGATCCCCACGGCAGACATCACCTATTTAAAGATTTTCATTGGTGGCCTGAGGAGCACATATCTGAGGGAGCGCAAGAAAGTCCAGGATTCGCAGAGATCCGGAGCAGCAGATGACATCTATGTCCCCAGGATGTTGTACTACGACAGGCTGCACTTTCTGGCAGGCCAGACTGAACCCAGGTCATCCCTCTCCAGTCTTCCTTCCACGCTTCCTTCCCCCCCGGCTGAGGCTTCTGACGCCCAACCTGGGCCTTCCAGGCGATATGTGGAGGAGCCCAGATTGAGCCAGGTATAGCATTCCTCTAAAGATTTTTGCTTGTCCAATCAATGATGTTAACTTGATGTTAGTTTGGAGTACTAATTTAGGATTGTGATTGATGAAGCAAAAACTAAAACCATGTCCCTTTTTCATACACAGGGAAGTCTCAGCCAGGAGGTGGCCGGGCCGAGCCGGCTGGCTGATATCAAGGTCCCTCCACCCCCCCTGAAAATAGAAAGTGGCAGTAGGAGGAGTACCCTAGAGGAGGCTGCTATAGCATTCTTTTGGAGGGCTACAGAAGTCCTGGGAGCACCCCACACCATGGAGGAGAACATTGCTGCCTTCATAGCGTATAAAATGCAGAGGATGGAGGAGGGCCAAAAATTCATGTGTGAGGCCCTCATATCGGAGGCTCTGGAGAAAGGTATGAGGGGCCAAATTACACCTCACACACATCTTTGGGATGGTCCCTCTCCTCCATGTCCTCCCAGTCCTCCTCCAGGTCCCCCCAGTCCTCCTCCTCCTCCTCCAGGTCCTACTCCTCCTCCAGGTCCTACTCTTCCTCCTGCCACATCTCCAACTGCACAGCCACAGCCCGGAAGGAAGCGTGGAAGGAAGACCAGACAGTGATTGCCCTGGATCCAGTCTGGTCGGCCAAAAGATGCAGCCTCTTGTGGTACCACAGCCTGGGAACATAGATGTCATCTGCTGCTATCCAGATCTCTGCGAATCCCGGACCAGACAGCCCTCCCTTACATATGGACTCCTCAGGCCACCAATTTTGATGTTGAAGAATTGATGTCTGCCGTGGGGGTCCCAGGCTTCACTATTTTCTCATGTTGATCCAGTGTTGCCTTCCTCTTTGTTTGGTTCTGATCCCTTAATAAAGGATTTTTGTTTTGAATTATACTCTCCTATGTGTTTTACTTCAAAAATGACAGTTTGTTTGTGAGGATTCAGGTACATTTCAAATATACAATGTGAAATGAACAAGGGACACCAACAACAAACAATCTCCTTGAGATTAAATAATACAAGATATCAATGATGTTGGGGTAACTTGACACACAAAACACAGACAAAAATATTCTGGAGTAAAAATAAAAATAACATTGAACAAAGATCAGCCTTGGAAAAAATCCAAACATTAAAGAAAAAAAAAGGCTGAAAATCCCAAAAAAAAAATAAAAAAAATATAAAACTGTCAGATGTGACAACTAATAACAATATATTCAGGGAATCCCACTAAAAAAACACAAATAAAAGTTTGTGAGAAGTGTGTGTGAATATGAGCAGCAAAACTACTTAATTCTTGTCACATTATAAAGAAGAAGAGAGTGCGCTGTATTAAACCATTTTTAACATTGCAGCATGACGAAAGTGCTGTATCCATTGCGAACGCTAAGTTTACCAGAACGAGCTGTCCCGTGTCGGAATTTCTTCTGAGCATGCGTGGCACTTTGTGCGTCGGAACAGGCCACACACGGTCGGAATTGACGCGATCGGATTTTGTTGTCGGAAAATTTTATCTCCTGCTCTCCAACTTTGTGTGTCGGAAAATCCAATGGAAAATGTCCGATGGCGCCCACACACGGTCGGAATTTCCGACAACACGCTCCGATCGGACATTGTCCATCGGAAAATCCGACCGTGTGTACGGGGCATTAGTGTTGCAGCCCCCCCCCCCCCGGCTGGCAGGGAAGCTGCACTCAAAAGGTTTTTCACCTTAAAGTGGATGTAAACCCTCTCCTATACCCAGTGAAGTGAAAATCCTCAGATGATACACAGAGATTAAACAAATCTCCCTTTTACATGTACAGTATATCTGCTGTCTTCAGCTTTTTACACTGTTTAGAAAGTGCACATCAAGTTAGAATTTTCACTTCCCCATTCAGCAGTAGCAGTGTAATGTTGGATTACACTGGGAGACAGCTGTTTGGAAGAAAAAGCACACACACCCCTCCACATAGGCAGAGACTTTCATAGTTGTGCTATGAGTGAGTAGAGCTGCTTTCTGTTAATCTATTTATAGCACCCACCCTGACGCAAAATTCAGGCTGGTTTTATCATATGTGTCTGAGAATTTGTCAGAAGTTATCATGCTAATTAAGAAGAACAGAGCAGGAGAAAGCCACAGGACTTAGTGCTTTGAAGAGAGATAAGAAAACACTGTAGATATACATGCACTTTAATGCAGTGAATGCATTAAGTTAAAAAAAAACCTTCAGCCTTTACAACAACTTTAAGTTATGACTTACATGTTAGCTGAAAACTATATCATTTTCTTTCTTCTCCTTGTACTGCTTTTGCACACCTTTGTATTTGTACTGTAATTTCTATACAACAAATAAAATTAGTTACAAAATAATCTTATGCAGGCATGAATTGAATGCTCTATACTTGTATTCATCAACAAACGCTTCTAGTACAGTACCATTATGAAAAAAAAAAAAACATATTTGATGTAACTCTCTTAATTTTCTGCCATTTCCTGATTAAAGTCATCTTCTCCCTCCACAGTAGGTCTATAACCATCATCTAGTGGATATTTATTAGCAATACCGCATCTGATTCAGATTAAGAGCTGACAACTACTCCTTCTTGACCATACACATTTGGAATAGGGGAAGGATCAAGTGTTTATAAATCAATTTCACCCTTGGGAGACACACAGAATGGCCTGGATAATAGGACTAAATTTCCTTCAACTGACATCTCCTGGGCAATGCTGAAATGTTTGGGTTCCCTTGTGTGCTTTTAATTCAATACACTACTTTTATTCACTTAAGAATAGTAGATTTGCTAAATTATATTTTACTGCAATAGATCAATGTGCTTGTCTATGATGTAGTTTTAACTTCTTCATTTTTGTTCTCTAATTCCAATATTTTGTCTGACCGATCAATTGATGTAAGGAAACTATTGGGTGTTTTATTTTTTTCTTTAAACATTTGAATAGCAATTTGCCAATTGAAAGTGCATGTACATCCATTTGCAAGTAGGAAAAAAAATGTTATTTCCTGTGTTGGATAAATGATTTTATGTAATTTAAAATAGAAATTACTTACTTTGGCCACTATATGGTGCTATGTATCAATGGAAAGGTCTATGACACATATCAAGCACATAACATTACCAATTTCACATTTACCTTAAAAATAAAAGGCTAACTTGCATAATTTCTATTCTCCCAATAACACACAAACTATGAATTTAACCTCTTGCACCATCCCTCCATGCCTCATATTAAGTCCAAGTTAAAGGGCAGCAGCAGGCAGATGGAAAGGGGGGAAAAAAACTGAAACTAAAAAAACATTTTATCTTTTAACAATAAAACTTTAGAAAAAATCCAAATCTCTCATTGTCAAAGTCAAAATAATACTTCGTTTTTTTTATATTACACATCCATTATATGCCAGATGTAATTTATAATGGAATAAGTATTGTAAAAATATATTTGTGATACCAATACACGTGTATAAGGATGTGGAATCACTTTGGGGAATTTTAAAGCAGAATTTCAAACAATGAGATTTATGTTAATTATTATTTCCTGGACCTCCCCATGTCAGCCTACTATGGGTCAGCTCCGCCCCCTCTGACCCCTCCAGGACCACCTCTTTTCTAGCCCATAAAGGGCGGCTGGCTGCCCACACCAGTGTCCTTTTTTCGTCCTCGCTCCAGACGCCTTTTAAAGTTTATTTTTATTTATTTATATATTTCCTCTTCTCCATCCATCCATCCATCCTGTCGGGTTCAGCCTCTCCCGATTCAGAAGGACCCCCCCATATAGGCTGTAAATCTCCCGAGGAGGTGGGTTCCCATGGTGCTGGGATTGTATGGTACAGTATAAATGACTGTGTATTACTGGCAAAGGTCACTGGCAGTATAAATGACTGTAAATACCTTTGTTAGGCAGGTGCTGGCACTCTCTCCTTCCATGTTTTTGTGTGTTCACGGTTTGGCTCGCTGGGTCTTGTAGTTCGCCTCCTCCACATGTACTCCTTTCAGGAAGCTCGGAGTTGTGCAGGTGAGGTCAGAGATAGCTTGCTCTTTGGGTTGTCTAGCACAGTGTTTCTCAACTCCAGTCCTCAAGGCGTACCAACAGGTCATGTTTTCAGGATTTCCCTCAGATGAAACGACTGTGGTCATTACTAAGGTGGTGAAACTGATCAAATCACCTGTGCAAAATAGTGGAAATCCTGAAAACATGACCTGTTGGTGCGCCTTGAGGACTGGAGTTGAGAAACACTGGTCTAGCAAACACCAGAATGCTCACTGCTGATTGCTGATTCTGTCCTCTAGGCTGATCTTAGTCTCCAGCTGGTCAATCTGCTTCTCTGTTCTGCTCTGGTAAGCTTCCTTCCAGGTACTTTCTGCTGTATTACTGTCAGAGTATTTTTATTATCCTGCACCTTCTAGGACTGGGGAATTACGCCTGCTTGCCTAGCTGCCTTAAGCACCGAAGATTTGGGTGGAGAAGTTTATTTTAATTGTATTTATTTATTTTTATTTTTTTATTTATTTTTTTAAAGAGAGCACATCTTCTGTGTTTTACAGAGAGAAGGGCCCACTGTGAGATAAACTCCCGCAAATAGGTTCCAAATCAGCATTCCAGCCTCAAAAGAGTAAATAAGGGACTAGACATGACAAATCGCAGAGTCGCATGCAGCTGGATAGAAGCCTGTTGTCACAGCATTCCAGATCTCCTTCGCTCTTACCTCACTTTGGTCACTCGGACCCGAGCCAAGAGAGGTCAAAACATCAGACGGCTCAGGACAATGATGCGAAAGCACGCCAGGTTAAATCCTACATTAAGCACGCAGTCAAGGAAGGGTTAAAGAGTGTTTCAAGGAATCCTTCTCATCCTGCTGTATCTTCACCATCTGCAGATTCAGATCATGTGTTTTCAGTGCGTTTTAACTCTGAAGTCGATAGCGATTCAGATCCATCTGAGGTTGAGATGGTCTCAGAATCGCATACGTTTGATTTGGTTCACCCCTTGTTGGAGGCTGTTAAGAAAAGAGTTTTCGCTTCCAAATAAACAGCAAAGATACTACCCATATTTAAAGAGATCGTTACCCTCCTTCCCATTTCATTTCTGAAATTAAAAAAGTAATTGATAATGAGTGGGGGGGGGCCTGAGAAGAAGCTCAATGTGCAGGAGCTGTTGGCAGCAAGGGCCATCCTTCCGGTTCCAAGGCATGAATTGGGTCAAGGAGTAGGTTCCCCCTCTGTTTTTGGTCCCAGAGGCTTCATGGGGGTTTCGGACCAGTTTTTGACCTCAAAGTCCTGAATTCTTACATGAGGGTTCCACCATGCAAAATGGAGTCATTGTAAACGATAGTTTTGGTTGTGGAGTCAGGAGACTGGATGGTTTCCATTGATCTGGCGGATGCGTATCCTCATATCTCTATAGACGCATCTCACAATCGCTTTCTCAGGCCGTGAAAAGGCTTTCATTTTCATTTTTAATCTCTCCCATTCGGTTTCTGCACGACTCTGAGTACATTTTTTTTAAAGCTACTGTCTGCTGTCGTTGCGACTCTCAGGGTCAAGGCAGTGCAAATGTTTCATTATCTAGATGACATGCTACTTCTGGGTCTGTCAAATGAGCTCCTTTTAGTTCATATGAATTCACCTGCAAAACATTAACTCGTTTCGGTGGGTTGATCAACTTTCGGAAGAGCCAGATGCATCTGACCCAAATGTTGGAGTATTAGGGAGTACAATTCAACACGGATCGGGGTTGTGTTTCTCTTCCTCAGAGGAAGGTCCAGGGGATCCAGTCTCAGACAAATCAGTGATGGCCAGGCCTTCTATGATGCTGAAGGAATCCATGCAGTATCTGGGGGTTTTATCAGCCACAGGTCCAGTAGTCCCGTGGGTCAGGTGGCGCAGAAGGAGGTTTCAATGCAACTTTCTTCTTCAGTGGGATCATCTGCCAATTCCGATAATCTGGTCCCTGGTTGGTGGTCAGTAGCTCGCAATCTTTCCAGCGGAGTTCTGTTGAAGGCCTCAGAACCAATAGTGGTGTCGACGAATGCCAGTCTGGAAGGCTGCAGGGCACACTGCCTGGGACAGCAGGTTCAAGGCCAATGGTACCTTTGTGGGGCAAAAAGTTCAAATTTCCTGGGATTGGATGCTGTCAGACACGCTCTTAGTGTTCCAACCTATGTTACGAGGTCGAGCTGTCAAGATTCTTTTGGACAACAAAACGACGGTGGCTTATGTGTCTCATCAAGGGGGAACAAGAAGTCACCCTCTCCTTCAGGTGGCATGTCAATCTTCCTCTGCACAGAGAAGATTCTCGGCTCTTTACAGCATCTTAACTCCCAGGGCCTGGCAATGTTTTAACAGATAGCTTGGGTCGAGGCTTTGGGGATCACAACAAATGGGGCCTCAACCCCAAGTACCTACGCAAGATCCCAGGATCTGGGGGACACCTTCGATAGATCTTATGGCATTGGAGAATTGTCAACTGCTTTGCTTCTTCACCCGGACCTAGCATCCACAGGCATTGGGTCAAGGTGCTCTGTCCAGGTCTTGGAACTTCCCCTTGGTGTGTTCCCGCCGCTTCCATTGGCTCTCAAAATCCTGCTGAAGATTCAGTGAGAAAGGGTCACAGCAATAGTAGTCCTACCTTACTGGCTCAGGGAGCGATGGTTTCCTCTGGCCTGGAGGATAAAGTTGGGCTCACCAATCCCTCTGCCTCCTTGTCAAAATCTCCTTCTGCAGAATGGGGCCTGACACCCGAACTGCAGGAGGATAAAGTTGATGACATTATTACAGGATCGGCAGAACGAATGTAACCTATCACCGAATCTGGAATACTATGGAAAGCGGTTGGGACCTTGGATCTCCTTCAGTATCTAACATTTTGGAGTTTCTGCAGAGTAGTCTCCAAGGGTTAGCTTATAATTCCCTGAAGGGTCAAATCCCTGCCTTGTTGGCTATGTCGTGTACAAGATATGCTCTACATCCGTTGGTGATCTGATTTTTTAGGTGCAGCCATAGAAATCAGACCTCCATTGAAATCGTTTTTTCCAAAAGAGGACTTAACACTAGTCTTGGGAACATTGCTGGTTCCTCCGTTTGATCAAGCTTTCTCTTGTTCATTATTTCTTTTAACAGTTTTGTTTTTTACTAGCCGTGGCCTCGGCCAGAAGAGACTCCGAGTTGTGCACCTTCTCATCTAAAGAACCATATTGTTTGGTGCTCCCAGACAAGGTAGTCCTTAGGCCGATACCAAGCTTTCTACCTAAAGGTGGCCACATAATTTTGTATGAACTGGGAGGTCTTTCTCCCAGCCTTTCCGGCAGATACAGCTGATGAGTGGAGTAGGTTAGACCTGGTCTCTGCGGTTTCAACCTACCTGAAATGGACTAAAAGCTTTGGCAAACAAGATCAGCTGTACAAGACCCAGAGTTGGGTCTTCCTGGTTTGTCAAGACCATGTATATTGCATACAAAACGCTGGGTTTTCCTTCTCCTTCAGAGGTCAAAGCACATTCGACGAGGAGTATGGCAGCATCCTGGGCAAACGCGAAGGTCGCCCCTGAGGTAGTTTGCGGAGCAGCAAGCTGGAGCGTGCCCAACACCTTTTTTATTAGGCATTACAAGCTTAATATGGCTTGTCCGTCTGAGGAAACATTTGGCTCTACAGTATTACGGCGGCTGTTGCCCATTAAAAATTTTGAGTAGCATTGCATTGAGGGTTTGGCTTATTTTTTGTCTTCCCTCCCTTCTTAATATTGCTTGGTACATCCCATAGTAGGCTGACATGGGGAGGTCCAGGAGTATGTTGTCCATACTTACCATAATTTTCCTTTCCTGGATTCTCCCCATGTCAGCCGGAGGATTCCCACCCAGTTTTTCCATCGCAAGGCACAGTTTTTTTGAACACTGGTGTGGGCAGCCAGCCGCCCTTTATGGGCTAGAAAAGAGGTGGTCCTGGAGGGGTCAGAGGGGGTGGAGCTGACCCATAGTTGGCTGACATGGGGAGGATCCAGGAAAGGAAAATTACCGTAAGTATGGACAACAATTTTCCTTAACGCCATAAAATCCTACCACTGCTTATGTATAATATATGTATTATTACTGTCCATTGCTTTAAAAAAAATGCCCTGAATAGCAGTCAGTTGTGGCTGGTGCTCAAAATTTTTTGGGGGGCGCAAAAAAGCTGAAAATACTGAACCCCCCTATCAATTGCAGCCTCACTGTGCCCATAAAATGCAGCCATTGTGCCCATCAAATGCAGCCATTGTGCCCATCAAAAGCAGCCACTGTGCCCATCAAATGAAGCCACTTGTGCCCATAACTTATAGCCACTTGTGCCCATAATTTATAGCCACTTGTGCCCATCATATGCAACCACTTGTACCCATCATATGCAGCCACTTGTGCCCATCATATGCAGCCACTTGTGCCCATCATATGCAGCCATTTGCACCCATCAAATGCAGCCACTTGTGCCCATCATATGCAGCCACTGTGTCCATCAAATGCAGCCACTTGTACCCATCATATACAGCCACTTGTGCCCATCATATGCAGCCACTTGTGCCCATCATGTGCAGCCAGTGTTCCCCATCATATGCAGCCACTTGTGCCCATCATATGCAGCCACTTGTGCCCATCATATGCAGCCACCTGTGCCCATCATATTCAGCCGCTTGTGCCCATCAAATGCAGCCACTGTGCCCCATCATATGCAGCCACTTGTGCCCATCATATGCAGCCACTTGTGCCCATCATATGCAGCCACTTGTGCCCATCAGATGCAGCCACTTGTGCCCATCATATTGAGCCACTTGTGCCCATCATATTGAGCCACTTGTGCCCATCAAAATGCAGCCACTTGTGCCCATCATATGCAGCCACTTGTGCCCTTTAAAAGCAGCCACTGTGCCCATCATATGCAGCCACTTGTGCCTGTCATATGCAGTCATTTGCACCCATCAAATGCAGCCACTTGTGTCCATAATTTATAGCCACTTGTGCCCAGTATATGCAGCCACTTGTGCCCAGTATATGCAGCCCCTTGTGCCCATCATATGCAGTCACTTGTGCCAATCAAATGCAGCCACTTGTGCCCATCATATGCAGCCACTTGTGCCCATCATATGCAGCCACTTGTGCCCAGTATATGCAGCCACTTGTGCCCATCAAATTCAGCCACTTGCGCCCATCATATGCAGCCACTTGTGCCCAGTATATGCAGCCACTTGTGCCCAGTATATGCAGCAACTTGTGCCCATCATATGCAGCCACTTGTGCCCGTCAAATGCAGCCCCTTGTGCCCATCATATGCAGCCCCTTGTGCCCATCATATGCAGCCCCTTGTGCCCATCATATGCAGCCCCTTGTGCCCATCATATGCAGCCCCTTGTGCCCATCATATGCAGCCCCTTGTGCCCATTATATGCAGCCACTTGTGCCCATTATATGCAGCCACTTGTGCCCATCATATGCAGCCACTTGTGCCCATCATATGCAGCCACTTGTGCCCAGTATATGCAGCCCCTTGTGCCCGTCAAATGCAGCCCCTTGTGCCCGTCAAATGCAGCCCCTTGTGCCCATCAAATGCAGCCATTTTTGCCCATCAAATGCAGCCAAGCACATCCCCCAGTTCAGCTGTCACTTCACTAACCCCCCTTGCGAACGGTCGGGCTGCACTTACCACTCGTGTGGCAGGGCTCTACTCCTCTCCTGGAGTAACGGGGCTATTGTCCTCGGCGGCTCTCCTCCTCGGAGGGAAGCAGCGGCTGCGGCTCCTGTGTCCACTCGGCTCCTCAAGCTTCCTCCGCCATGTCTCCTCTTCCGCCAAAGCATTAGGCATCCAATAGGATCACCTAATGCTTTGGCCAATTGGGAGACAGGTCTCACTGACCTGCCTGCTGATTGGCAGGGAGGAAAGTTAGTGTGAAAATATTGAAAATTCATTTGCTATGCCACACAACAGGGTGGGATCAGGACGCAGTGCTCTACGCCCCGAGCCCACCCTATTTTGAAGCCTATTAGAGCCGCTGGCTCTAATCATGTGCTTCAAAATACACACACCCCCCGCCTATCCCCACCATAGTATTTCATGTGTCTGGTGTCCTGAAATGGGCCGGCACATGAATAGGGAGGGTGGTGGAGGTGTCAGGGGGTGGTGCCCATGTGCCCACAATGCACGGACCGCCACTGCTGGATATAGAATGTTTGCCACTTTACTTCCTACCCATCTGGATATGAGAGCTCTAATAGATTGTAGTGCTAGTGTTTTTATTCACCATCTTGGCCATTTGCAAAAAAAAATGGCATTCTGTGAATGGCCAAGTAGAGGGAGGTGGAAAAACAACACTAAAGCTTCCATCTATGAGAACTGAAGCTCTGATATCTGGAAGGTGTAGAGAGTACAGCTGGAGATGTATGTACTATCTAGCATAAAGAAAAGTGTGGACTAATCTACAGGGCATTTAGTAGTGCTCTGTACCATCTAGACATTTAGTACATGTAAGCTGAGGTACATGTTTTGGCACAGTGCAGGTTTCTGAGAGGACTGGAGGTATAGTGGGGTTGGAGATCCCAACTGATGAGGAGCAAGGTGAGGTCCTCCTTGTTCTTTGATGTGGGTCTTTTAAGTGCTGTTGCCAATGGACTGCATGGGAGGTCATCATATGTCTGGTCAAGCATGTGGTGCCCAAGCGGCTGCTGTTTTGGCCACGCTTGATACGCTTCAGACATACTGTATGTTGCAAACAGCAATGGTGCAATCTGCTGCACACGTGTCAAAAAAGGGCCCACACCAAAGAGCTTTTCAAAATATGTGGGGAGTCAGCAGTTCCCTGCACCTGCTTAGCTCTGTAGTGTGATGCAATAGGGTGGCTGCCCTTAAGCTGCCCCTTGGAGGGCATCCTGCCTCATTGGAGATGTGCCTCCTCCTCCTCTTCTATCAGGCACTCAAGTAGAGTCAGTGACCTCATCATACCCTCCCTCCTTGTCACTGGAGCAAACTTGGCAGTATGCTGAAGCTTGGGGAACATGACTGCCAGTTTCTTGACCTTCTTGGGCACCCCCTCTCTCTAGGCTCCTGTTACTCCCTTCCTCAACCTGGGTACCATCATTGGAGCCTTCAAATCACTGCGCATCCTCCTGCAGCATGTACCCGACACTGTGGTCGAATAGTTCGGGGGACTCCTCTGTGCATGATGGTGGGGCTAGGGAAGGAGTGACTGTTGATATGGAGCCGATGCAATAAGCTGCTTTGGCAGCTGCATTGGCCGGCAAACTACCCTGAGCCTGGGTGACAGAGGATGAGGAGGATGAGGAGGACTTTGTTATTCATTCCACCGACTCTTCTGCATGTTGTGGCTCAATAATACGGCCAGCTGCAGAAAAAAAGGACAAGCGTACCCCACGGCCACGTGCTGAGGATGCACTGTGTCCACGACCAGCACTGTCGACTGTAGACATAGAGCCTGCTTGCCCTCTTTTAGTGGCATATGAGCGTCTGCCTCTCCTTGGTGGCCTTCCAGACATGCTATAAATTTTGTTTAGCAAAACCACACTACACTGTATTGTGTACTGTGTACACCACCAGAAAAGTAGTAGCAACGGGGCAATTTAGGTAACAGCGATCACAGGTCAATTAGTTTCAGTATAAATCACACAAATAGGAGACGTGAAGGGAACACAAAGACACTGAATTTCAAAAGAGCCAACTTCCCTAAACTACAAACCTTGCTAAAAGGCATAAATTGGGATAAAATATTAGGAACAAAGAATACGGAGGAGAGATGGGTTTGCTTTAAGAGCATATTAAATAAGGGCATTAGCCAATGTATCCCATTGGGTAATAAATTTAAAAGAGCGAACAAACATCCTGGATGGCTTAACTCCAATGTAAAAATGCATATAAAAGCAAAGGAGAAGGCCTTCAAAAAATACAAGGTTGAGGGATCATCCACAGCATTCAGAATTTATAAAGAATGCAATAAGAAATGTAAGGGTGCAATTAGAATGGCTAAGATAGAACATGAAAGACACATAGCGGAGGAGAGCAAAAAAAATCCCAAGAAATTCTTTAAGTATGTAAACAGTAAAAAAGGGAGGACAGACCATATTGGCCCCATAAAGAATGAGGAAGGACATCTGGTTACAAAGGATGGGGAGATGGCAAAGGTATTGAATTTATTCTTCTCCTCAGTCTTTACGAGTGAATCAGGGGGCTTCAGTAACCAAAACTGCAGTGTTTATCCTCATGACACAACACAGGAAGCACCTACATGGTTAACAGAGGACGGAATTAAAATTAGACTTGAGAAACTTAACATTAATAAATCACCGGGACCAGATGGCTTGCATCCGAGGGTACTTAGGGAACTCAGTCAGGTGATTGCCAGACCGTTGTTCCTAATTTTTACAGACAGTCTATTGACTGGAATGGTACCAGCTGATTGGAGAAAAGCCAATGTAGCACCAATATTTAAAAAGGGCCCAAAAAACATCCCTGGGAATTACAGACCAGTTAGCCTAACATCAATAGTATGTAAACTCTTGGAGGGGATGATAAGGGACTATATACAAGATTTTAGTAATAAGAATGATATCATTAGCAGTAATCAGCATGGATTCATGAAGAATCGTTCTTGCCAAACCAATCTATTAACCTTCTATGAGGAGGTGAGTTGCCATCTAGATAAAGGAAGGCCCGTAGACGTGGTGTATCTGGATTTTGCAAAAGCATTTGACACAGTTCCCCATAAATGTTTACTGTACAAAATAAGGTGCATTGGCATGGACCATAGGGTGAGTACATGGATTGAAAACTGGCTACAAGGGCATGTTCAGAGGGTGGTGATAAATGGGGAGTACTCAGAATGGTCAGGGGTGGGTAGTGGGGTTCCCCAGAGTTCTGTGCTGGGACCAATCCTATTTAATTTGTTCATAAACGACCTGGAGGATGGGATAAACAGTTCAATCTCTGTATTTGCAGACGATACTAAGCTAAGCAGGGCAATAACTTCTCCGCAGGATGTGGAAATCTTGCAAAAAGACCTGAACAAATTAATGGGGTGGGCGACTACATGGCAAATGAGGTTCAATGTAGAAAAATGTAAAATAATGCATTTGGGTGGCAAAAATATGAATGCAATCTATACACTGGGGGGGAGAACCTCTGGGGGAATCTAGGATGGAAAAGGACCTGGGGGTCCTAGTGGATGATAGGCTCAGCAATGGCATGCAATGCCAAGCTGCTGCTAATAAAGCAAACAGAATATTGGCATGCATTAAAAGGGGGATCAACTGCAGAGATAAAACGATAATTCTCCCGCTCTACAAGACTCTGGTCCGCCCGCACCTGGAGTATGCAGTCCAGTTCTGGGCACCAGTCCTCAGGAGGGACGTACTGGAAATGGAGCGAGTACAAAGAAGGGCAACAAAGCTAATAAAGGGTCTGGAGGATCTTAGTTATGAGGAAAGGTTGCGAGCACTGAACTTATTCTCTCTGGAGAAGAGATGCTTGAGAGGGGATATGATTTCAATTTACAAATACTGTACTGGTGACCCCACAATAGGGATAAAACTTTTTCGCAGAAGAGAGTTTAATAAGACTCGTGGCCACTCATTACAATTAGAAGAAAAGAGGTTTAACCTTAAACTACGTAGAGGGTTCTTTACTGTAAGAGCGGCAAGGATGTGGAATTCCCTTCCACAGGCGGTGGTCTCAGCGGGGAGCATTGATAGCTTCAAGAAACTATTAGATAATCACCTGAATGACCGCAATATACAGGGATATGTAATGTAATACTGACACGTAATCACACACATAGGTTGGACTTGATGGACTTGTGTCTTTTTTCAACCTCACCTACTATGTAACTATGTAACTGTACTAGGGGTGCACGGTACTGTGTACACCAACAGAAGTGTAATAACAACTATGGGTGTACTGTATGTATTGTGTACTGTGTACACCACCAGAAAAGTAGTAGCAACTGCACTAGGGGTGCACGGTACTGTGTACACCAATAGAAGTTTAATGTAACGAGCCCCTTGCTCGCTCGGTTCCACTCTCCCGACACTCCTCTGCAGCTATAGCATCAGATTGCAGATCGCAACCTCGGATTGTTCGGTCATCCAAGGTTCCGGGATTAGAACTACAGCTCTGTGTCGTTCTAACCCAGTTGTGATAGCTCAGAACAAACACCAGGCAGGCTGTATGTAAGTTCAACCGGGAATCTATCTTTATTGACAAAATACAGGCTTTTATACACTCAAAGTGAAGGTGCAGACCTCCTGCTCATATTACTCTAACAATACAGCTGTAACCTAATTAACCTAATTAACATGAGCTAATTAACTAATCCCTTTAGACAGCCTAGATGACTCAGACATGACCGTTAGGCCAGACTGGCCGTCTTGTAGTTCAGAAAGTCCAATCAACATTATCACAATCAACATAGACTCTTCTTCACACAATAGCAGAGTTAATTAACACAAATAACAATGGGGATCTAATGACTCTTAGATCCCATAGTAGACTTATTTACAATACACATTTTAGCAGACAAAAGACAGACAGGTGTTGGAATTTACATCAGCATCTCCTAACAGTATCTGTCCCAGCATTATGAATCAGCCACTATTCCAATATGGCAAATCCAGGGTCCCCAGACATACAGCTCACAAAGAGCACCGTTCCCCCAAATGCAAGGGCCCCCGATCGTTCGGCAAGAGACTAGCATACAGTCCCCTCCAAAAGTCTCTTTCCCGGCTAGGTCTGTCACATTTAATAACAACTATGGGTGTACTGTATGTATTGTGTAAAACACCAGAAAAGTAGTAGCACTAACAACTGCACTAGGGTTGCACAGTACTGTGTACACCAACAGAAGAGTAATAACAACTATGGGTGTACTGTATGTATTGTGTACTGTGTACACCATCGGAAAACTAGTAGCAATTGCACTAGGGGTGCACGGTACTGTGTACACAAACAGAAGTGTGATAACAACTATGGGTGTACTGTATTGTGTACACCACCAGAAAAGTAGTAGCAACTGCACTAGGGGTGCACAGTACAGTGTACACCAACAGAAGTGTAATAACTATGGGTGCGCTGTATGTATTGTGTACGCCACCAGGAAAGTAGTAGCAACTGCTCTAGGGGTGCACGGTACTGTGTACACTAACAGAAGTGTAATAACAACTATGGGTGTACTGTATGTATTGTGTACTGTGTACACCACCAGAAAAGTAGTAGCAACTGCACTAGGGTAGGAGGGTACTGTGTACACCAACAGAAGTGTAATAACAACTATAAGTGCACTGTATGTATTGTGTACACCACCAGGAAAGTAGTAGCAACTGCACTAGGGGTGCACGGTACTGTGTACACCAACAGAAGTGTAATAACAACTATGGGTGCACTGTATGTATTGTGTACTGTATACACCACCAGAAAGTAGTAGCAACTGCACTATGGGTGTGTACCGTGTACACCGCCTGAAGTATATTCAAAAAAGTATACATACAAATTAAATACACTGCAGCTAACTGAATAACCTGCCTGCCTGCTCAATCTAAATGACACTCTCTCTCCATCCATGCCAACAACACACTACATGGGGCCGACGTGCAGGCAGCCTTATATAGTGTGGGGTGTGGTCTTAGTCTTAGTCCCCCTGAGCCCTCACCTACTATGTAACTATGTAACTATGGATAACTTGTATTATTACTTCAAGGATAGGGAGGTGCAGTTATTATGGGTGATAAAATAGGGTGATTTGGCACATTTTGGCAAATTCAACTAATACACCAGATTAGAGACTTCTGTTGTATTTGAGACTTGAGCAACAAAAAAAGGGCCTTCAAGCATAAAATACCTTATACAAATTTTATTTTGTTTACAAACGATTTTATTAGGAAGGTCAAAAACAGGTACAATCGTATAAAAACAGATACAGTTACAAGGCACATGTTTGAATGGGGCCGGAGCCGTGTAGTATTGAATGAAAACAATACAAGTTATAGGCCAAAATGCAATTAACATGAAAACAGAGTTAAAGAACTTAAATGTATTAAAAATGTAAAACATTGATAAAAAAGTAGTGTAGCTGCACAGGAGTTGTTCAGATAATTATATAGTGGAACAAAGGTAAAAAATGTTGGGGGGGGCTTAAGACAAAGGTGCATCACAGTAAATAAGTTTTTTTATTAAATTCATGCAGTGTATCATAAAGTGTATGATTAATGCATTCAGATAGTTTAATCATTTCCATTCTTGCTAGTACCTGTGGCCAGGTAACAGTTGAGGATTGCCAATTATAAGCTATTATCCATTAAATAGAACCAAAAATAGTATGTATTAATCTGACACAGGGTTTAGGGGCAAATAAAAGGCACATTTGTGGGGTTAAAGACTGGTATCAAGTTCTGATTGCAGATGAGCAAAATAGTGGAATTTATTGTGTATAGTAAGGGATTTCAAGCTAGTACGATTTTGTGATTGCATAAGACAAAGGAGCTCTAATGACGGGAGTGAAGTCACCCAGAAATGAAGCCAAAGGAGGAGTAGCAGAGGCCATGTTAAATTTATCTTTGTAGTAAAACCATAGATGATGAGAATGGGCAACAACTGTGTTTAAAGAATAACTCTCTCAGGGAGAGACTGACTTGGACGATAATAAACCTTGTAGATGGAAAGGATGGATAGAATGTGCCTCAAAGGATAGCCAAGGGACATTACTAACTGAGGCATACCATTGAGCTAGCTATGTGAACCTTGCAGACAGGTAATGTAACCACAAATTAGAGATACTTAGTCCACCCAGGGATTGAGGTCTATGCAGGAGAGATTTACTATATCTGAGTTTTTTTTTTTTTTGTCAAGCCTTATGAACTTGTTGATATCCCTTTGAAGTGAGTCCAGAGTGGATTTAGGGATTAAAAATGGCAGCGCTCTAAAGTAAACTAACAATTTGGGTAAAATAGCCATTTTAGTTGCAACCACTCTACTGAGAAATGAAAGCGTAACTCCACTTTTGTTGAGAAAAAAACATTCCCCTTTGGGTGATCTATGCACATTGCAAGGATTATACCAAACTTTGTTGCAGATTCCTACCTTTTGCTATTCTGAAGAAATCCATGTGTGTTTAACGTCTGTGCCTCTGTTCTGAGTGAGTGTAATGGGAGTGGTTTCATAATTAACTGTCAGGTGTGGAGCTAAAGGGCAATAATGAGGAAAGCTGCTTGACCTGCATCCCTTTAGACATGTTCCTATTGAAAGTATCTCTCAAAAAATGACATTTTTGTTGCAAGGGATGCCTGAAATCTGATTTGTATCTTAGGCAGACTTCTGAGAAAATTGGTGAGCCAATCACACAAGCAGGAAATTTATATTTCTGCTGAGTGGTCAGTACACATTCTGTGTACAGAACAGTTCCAGGTAGCCATATTGCAATGTATTCTGTAGATTGAAAAGGAAAGGTAATATTTAATAACATTCAATTACAATATGATTAGTGTTGCAGTTATATGCACTATATTATTTTTTCTTTATTTGCTATTTTTTTCCCCACGAAAGTGGAGTTATCCTTTAAATTTTGTTAGAAGACCATAATTTAACAAGGATTTGATATATGTAAAGAGTGGTGGGTAGTTGCCTTGAAAAAGTGATTTGTGGGGGCGCATGCGTGGCAGCCTGAGGCGGCGGTAATGTCTCCTTAGAGCTCCGCTCCTTGGGATTGCGAACCGGAGGACTACAGGTCCCAGCGCCACTAATATTTACAAAAAACAGGTCACTGCTCACCCCAACTCAGCCAGCGACCTAAATAATGGTCCTAAGAGGTCAGAAATCTACTTTTAAAAAAGGTATTTCTAAAGAAAAGCTACACAGACTGACGGCTGAGATGGCGGTATCTTCCTCTCCCTCACAGCGCAGCAGCTCACACAGGACACAGCCTCTGCCTCACAGCAAAATAACACAGGCTTCTATGGGTGAGTCAGTTTGTGACCAAAATGTTCCACAAATTTGCAGCACAGCCTGATATGTTCAAACAGTTTGAATATATGCTCCAGAAAGCTCTTAAACAGACTTCTGACCACATTACAGATATGTTAACTAGAGAAATTAGAGAGCTAGGTCAAAGGAATGCAGACCTAGAATTGAGAATGGATGAAATTGATACACGCACTCACAATTCTATGACTGAAATTATGTCACTGAAGAAAGAAAACCTCACACTTCAGTCACGTTTGGAAGATCAGGAAAATAGAAATCGTCGATCGAATTTGCGCATCAGGGGGATCCCTGAATCTTATTTAGACTTGCAGACAACAGTCACAGCGCTGTTTCAGGAATTAATACCTGAAATTCCCATTGACAGGCTTGAATTTGACAGAGTACATAGAGCCTTAGCTCCACGCAAATCCAATGGCCCTCCTAGAGATATCATTACCAAATTACACTATTACAGAACCAAAGAACAGCTTTTAACAGCAGCCAGAGGTAAAGATCTCCTCAGCTTTCAGAGCCACAGTTACCAACTTTTCACTGACCTTTCCCCACTTATGGTGGCTAAGAGACGTGCACTCAAACCTCAATTACAGATACTTCAGCACAATCAAATTGCTTACCAATGGGGATTTCCTTTCTGTCTTCGTTTCACACATCTGGAAACCAAATACGTTTGTCGCTCCTCAGAAGATTTACAATCGATCCTAATCGACATAGGGTTAGCCGAAGAAACCCTGACAAAGAACCAGCCCAGCAGAAGTTTCATCTCTCGATCATCACAGCAAAATAAAGCCACAGGACCCAGTTCTGCATCCTCGTCATATCAAAATCTCAGCAAGCGTGGTCGTTATGAACATTCACCTCCCACCATTGTGGACTCAATGGACTGACTTTCCAGTTCACACAAATTACTCATACTTACTTTAGATTCCCAGCTTCTTATGCTGGTTAATTTCCTTTAAGTGTTAAGCTCATGAATAAAATGAGCTCTGACTATATGGTTTAGTTATGATAATAGTGTGTGAGGGGAGGAGGAAGGGAAAGAGGAAAAATTGAGTAAAATTATTATTTTTTTTTTTTTCCATTTCTCTTTTTCCTGGTTGGTTAAAAAATAAAAAAAAAAAAAAAAAAAGAAGAAGGTAAAAATGGAAATAAAACTATTAGTTATTTAATAATATATTAATATTCTAATAATTCCTGTGGTCCTCCGGTGTTGTTAATCCCATAGGAATTTTTTGCTGCCCTTTTTTTTTTACCACCTACAGGGACCCTCTATTTTTTCTATGGGGGACTCTGCGGGTGGTCCAGGATCCTCTCAGGGAGTATTATATACTCTCCTGAGATGTTCCCATACCCTATACTCTAACTTTTGTCTAATAATACTTATAGGGCGTACACATGGTCAGACTTTGTTCGGACATTCCGACAACAAAATCCTAGGATTTTTTCCGACGGATGTTGGCTCAAACTTGTCTTGCATACACACGGTCACACAAAGTTGACGGAAAATCCGATCGTTCTAAACGCGGTGACGTAAAACATGTACGTCGGGACTATAAACGGGGCAGTGGCCAATAGCTTTCATCTCTTTATTTATTCTGAGCATGCATGGCACTTTGTCCGTCGGATTTGTGTACACACGATCGGAATTTCCGACAACGGATTTTGTTGTCGGAAAATTTTATCTCCTGCTCTCCAACTTTGTGTGTCGGAAAATCCGATGGAAAATGTCCGATGGAGCCCACACACGGTCGGAATTTCCAACAACACGCTCCGATCGGACATTTTCCATCGGAAAATCCGACCGTGTGTACGGGGCATTAGTCTACATATGGGGTTTTTGTTTTTGTACTCTCTTACTTCTTCTTTTTCTAAATTTTTCTATTCCCCCTTGATCCTCCAGCTGGTCATCCTGGCTCTTGGTAAGCATCTTATCTACTATGATATAATGTTTATTCTACTTGGTTTATGGCCCCTATAAATGTTTTGTCATTAAATGTACAAGGGTTTAATATTCCACATAAACATACAAAAGCATTACGCTCATTTGCATTAAAGAAATCTAACATTATCTGCTTACAGGAAACCCATTTCACTGATAAGATTTATCCCAAGTTTCTTTCATCCTCATATCCACAATTTTATACAGCCTCTGCTACGGTTAAACGGCGTGGAACTCTGATTGTTTTTCACCGTTCCACTCCGTTCAATCTGAAATCACAACTATCTGATCCTGAGGGACGTTATTTACTTTTAACAGGTTTTATTTCTGATAATCCTATTACAATTGTTTCATATTATGCACCTAACAAACATCCAACTGCCTTCTTGTCTCATCTTTTACATGTAATTAAAGCTCATAGGAGTGGTACAGTTATTATCTGTGGAGATTCCAATGCAACTATTTTTCCCATTTTTGGATAATTCTCCCTCAAAACCTAACACGGGTATTAAAAACTTGACTTTTCAACACCTACTTAACACACATGGTTTAGTTGACACTTGGCGAGAGATGAATCCTGCCAGTAGACGTTTTGCTCACTATTCATACCCACATAAGTCTTTCTCACGAATAGATCATATCTTTACTCCATCCAGTATGTTACCAGAAATCATTTCATCCAAAATTGTTCCTCTTCCGTGGACTGACCACTGCGCAGTAATTACTACTATTGCTTCCACAATTCCCAGATCACATGACACAACTTGGTGCATTAATGACTCTATACTGACTCATCCCTCTCACCGTGTTGAGATTGAAAAAGCATTATCAGATTATATAACGTCTAATGACACAGGTGATATCTCTGCTCTTACATTATGGGAAGCCCATAAAGTGGTTATTAGAGGTAGATTTATACAACAAGCTACTATTCTCAAAAGAGAACGTAAAATTCTGTTTGCAAAACTTGAATCCACCTTTAATGACTGTTACCAGACATTTCAATCCTCTCCGAATGCTAACAACAGCACTAAACTTGAAAGAGCTCACCTAGATTTAGATCTTTTTCTGACCGATTCAGCAGACAAACTCATACGCAAGCGCCAACATATTCAATACCTTAAGGCAAATAAACCCGATACGCTTATGGCTAGAATCCTGAAGAATTCACAACACAATCAAACACCTACAAAGCTAAAAATATCCAGAGAAGCATATACCAGTAATCCAGTAAAGATTCTCAAGATATTTCGTTCTAATTTAGCCAAATTATATTCCTCATCTCCTAATTTTGATAAGTCCAAAGCTGATGTTTTATTCTCTAATATTACACTTCCTAACCTTGACCAGCTGCAGAGAGATCAGCTTGAAAACACGATTACTGACAATGAAGTGTTGAAAGCTATAAAATCCTTAAAATTACGTAAGAGACCAGGCCCAGATGGCTTTTCAGCAGCTTATTATAGACAGTATGCACACATCTTAACACCAGTCTTAACCAAAGCCTTTAATTTGATTCTTGAAGGGCATTCCTTTAGAACAGAAACGCTTACTTCTATTATAGCAATGATTCCCAAACCACACTCTGATTCTACCTCTTGGACTAATTACCATCCTATATCTCTTCTTAATCTAGATATAAAACTATTGGCTAAAATCATGGCCACCAGACTAAATTCTATTATCCCCTTCCCGCCGACCGAACGCACATATGCGTCCTCGGCTTTCCGGGGTTATACCGGGATGATGCCCGCAGCTGCAGGCATCATCCCGGTACCGTTGTTTTCAGCGGGCGATCGGCTACCCGAATATAACAACCGATGCGGCTAAAAGCCGCTCGGCTGTTATACCGGAGGAGCGGGAGGGGACATCCCCCCCCTCCCGCCGCCTCCCGCCGCTGTTACCGGGCCTCCCGTGCGATCGGGAGGCCCGGTGTCCATTCGGGAATCTCCGGCGGCTGGGGGCGGGCTGGAACGAAGCTGTGAGCGGCTTCGTTCCAGCCTTCTAATTGTAAACGCGGAAGCGACGTCATGACGTCACTTCCCGTTTACTCGGCTGCCAATGGCGCCGAATTTAAAAAAGTACACAGTATTCAGAATCGCCGTTTTCGGTGATCTGAATACTTTGAAGTGTAAAGGAGGGATGGGGGGTCTTTTAGACCCCCCATCCCTAAATAAAGAGTACCTGTCACCACCTATTACTGTCACAAGGGATGTTTACATTGCTTGTGACAGCAATAAAAGTAAAAAAAAAAAAAAAATTTTTAAACACAATTTATAAAAATACAAAAATAAATAAAATAAATAAATAAATAAAAAAAAAAATTTTTTAAAGCGCCCCCGTCCCCGTGAGCTCGCGCAGCGAAGAAAACGCATACGGAAGTCGCGCCCGCATATGTAAACGGTGTTCAAACCACACATGTGAGGTATCGCCGCGATCGTCAGAGCGAGAGCAATAATTCTAGCCCTAGACCTCCTCTGTAGCTCAAACCTGGTAACCGTAAAAAATTTTTAAAGCGTCGCCTATGGAAATTCATAGGTACCGTAGTTCGTCGCCATTCCACGAGTGCGTGCAATTATAAAGGGTGACATGTTTGGTATCTATTTACTCGGCGTAACATCATATTTCACATTATACAAAAAAATTGGGGTAACTTTACTGTTTGGATTTTTTAAAATTCATGAAAGTGTCACTTTTCCAAAAATTTGCGTTTAAAACACCGCTGCACAAATACCGTGTGATAAAAAATATTGCAACAATCGCCATTTTATTCTTTAGACTCTCTTCTAAAAAAATATATATAATGTTTGGGGGTTCTAAGTAATTTTCTAGCAAAAAATACGGATTTTAACTTGTAAACACCAAATTTCAAAAATAGGCTTAGTCATGAAAGGGTTATAGGACATCTAATTCATAAAGATCAGACAGGCTTCATGCCAAAACGCCAGGCAGGTGATAATATCAGACGTACACTTTTACTTACCCATGCAGCTAAATCTAGACAGATCCCAGCTTGCCTGGTGTCTCTAGATATAAGAAAAGCATTTGACTCTGTCACATGGCCATACATGGAATATACTCTCCAAAAATGGGGTTTTGGTGATCACTTTCTAACCTGGATTTCCTCTTTATATAATAATCCCAGAGCATATATTAAATATTCCGGTTATAAGTCAACAATGTTTGACATCAAAAGAGGTACCAGACAAGGTTGCCCCCTTTCCCCATTACTTTTTGCCTTATTAATTGAACCTTTAGCACAATTAATTAGAAATACCCCTGATTAGGGATGAGCCGAACACCCCCCTGTTCGGTTCGCACCAGAACATGCGAACAGGAAAAAAGTTCGTTCGAACATGCGAACACCGTTAAAGTCTATGGGACACGAACATGAATAATCAAAAGTGCTAATTTTCAAGGCTTATATGCAAGTTATTGTCATAAAAAGTGTTTGGGGACCTGGGTCCTGCCCCAGGGGACATGGATCGATGCAAAAAAAAGTTTTAAAAACGGCCGTATTTTCAGGAGCAGTGATTTTAATAATGCTTAAAGTCAAACAATAAAAGTGTAATATCCCTTTAAATTTCGTACCTGGGGGGTGTCTATAGTGTGCCTGTAAAGGGGCGCATGTTTCCTGTGTTTAGAACAGTCTGACAGCAAAATGACATTTTGAAGGAAAAAACTCATTTAAAACTACCCGCGGCTATTGCATTGCCGACAATACACATAGAAGTTCATTGATAAAAACGGCATGGGAATTCCCCAAAGGGGAACCCCGAACCAAACTTAAAAAAAAAAAATGACGTGGGGGTCCCCCTAAATTCCATACCAGGCCCTTCAGGTCTGGTATGGATATTAAGGGGAACCCCGGCCAAAATTTAAAAAAAAAAATGACGTGGGGTTCCCCCTAAATTCCATACCAGACCCTTCAGGTCTGGTATGGATTTTAAGGGGAACCCCGCGCCAAAAAAAAAAAAAAAAAACGGCGTGGGGTCCCCCCAAAAATCCATACCAGACCCTTATCCGAGCACGCAACCTGGCAGGCCGCAGGAAAAGAGGGGGGGACAAGAGTGCGGCCCCCCCTCCCTCCTGAACCGTACCAGGCCACATGCCCTCAACATTGGAAGGGTGCTTTGGGGTAGCCCCCCAAAACACCTTGTCCCCATGTTGATGAGGACAAGGGCCTCATCCCCACAACCCTGGCCGGTGGTTGTGGGGGTCTGCGGGCGGGGGGCTTATCGGAATCTGGAAGCCCCCTTTAACAAGGTGACCCCCAGATCCCGGCCCCCCCCCTGTGTGAAATGGTAAGGGGGTACATAAGTACCCCTACCATTTCACGAAAAAAGTGTCAAAAATGTTAAAAATGACAAGAGACAGTTTTTGACAATTCCTTTATTTAAATGCTTCTTCTTTCTTCTATCTTGCTTCATCTTCTGGTTCTTCTGGCTCTTCTGGTTCTTCTGGTTCTTCCTCCGGCGTTCTCGTCCAGCATCTCCTCCGCGGCGTCTTCTGTCTTCTTCTCCTCGGGCCGCTCCGCACCCATGGCATGGGGGGGAGGCTCCCGCTCTTCTCTTCTTCTCTTCTTCTCTTCTTCTTTTCTTCTTTTCTTCTTTTCTTCTCTTCTTCTCTTCTTCTTTATTTTTTTCTCCGGGCCGCTCCGCAATCCATGCTGACATGGAGGGAGGCTCCCGCTGTGTGACGGCGCTCCTCGTCTGACAGTTCTTAAATAACGGGGGGGCGGGGCCGCCCGGTGACCCCGCCCCCCTCTGACGCACGGTGACTTGACGGGACTTCCCTGTGACGTCACGGGGAATGCCACAGGGAAGTCCCGTCAAGTCACCGTGCGTCAGAGGGGGGCGGGGTCACCGGGTTGGCCCCGCCCCCCCCCGTTATTTAAGAACTGTCAGACGAGGAGCTTCGTCACACAGCGGGAGCCTCCCTCCATGTCAGCATGGATTGCGGAGCGGCCCGGAGAAGAAAATGAAGAAGAAGAGAAGAAGAGAAGAAAAGAAGAAAAGAAGAAAAGAAGAAGAGAAGAAGAGAAGAGCGGGAGCCTCCCCCCCATGCCATGGGTGCGGAGCGGCCCGAGGAGAAGAAGACAGAAGACGCCGCGGAGGAGATGCTGGACGAGAACGCCGGAGGAAGAACCAGAAGAACCAGAAGAGCCAGAAGAACCAGAAGATGAAGCAAGATAGAAGAAAGAAGAAGCATTTAAATAAAGGAATTGTCAAAAACTGTCTCTTGTCATTTTTAACATTTTTGACACTTTTTTCGTGAAATGGTAGGGGTACTTATGTACCCCCTTACCATTTCACACAGGGGGGGGGCCGGGATCTGGGGGTCACCTTGTTAAAGGGGGCTTCCAGATTCCGATAAGCCCCCCGCCCGCAGACCCCCACAACCACCGGCCAGGGTTGTGGGGATGAGGCCCTTGTCCTCATCAACATGGGGACAAGGTGTTTTGGGGGGCTACCCCAAAGCACCCTTCCAATGTTGAGGGCATGTGGCCTGGTACGGTTCAGGAGGGAGGGGGGGCCGCACTCTTGTCCCCCCCTCTTTTCCTGCGGCCTGCCAGGTTGCGTGCTCGGATAAGGGTCTGGTATGGATTTTTGGGGGGACCCCACGCCGTTTTTTTTTTTTTTTTTTTTGGCGCGGGGTTCCCCTTAAAATCCATACCAGACCTGAAGGGTCTGGTATGGAATTTAGGGGGAACCCCACGTCATTTTTTTTTTTAAATTTTGGCCGGGGTTCCCCTTAATATCCATACCAGACCTGAAGGGCCTGGTATGGAATTTAGGGGGACCCCCACGTCATTTTTTTTTTTTAATTTTGGTTCGGGGTTCCCCTTTGGGGAATTCCCATGCCGTTTTTATCAATGAACTTCTATGTGTATTGTCGGCAATGCAATAGCCGCGGGTAGTTTTAAATGAGTTTTTTCCTTCAAAATGTCATTTTGCTGTCAGACTGTTCTAAACACAGGAAACATGCGCCCCTTTACAGGCACACTATAGACACCCCCCAGGTACGAAATTTAAAGGGATATTACACTTTTATTGATTGACTTTAAGTATTATTAAAATCACTGCTCCTGAAAAAACGGCCGTTTTTAAAACTTTTTTTTGCATTGATCCATGTCCCCTGGGGCAGGACCCAGGTCCCCAAATACTTTTTATGACAATAACTTGCATATTAGCCTTTAAAATTAGCACTTTTGATTTCTCCCATAGACTTTTAAAGGGTGTTCCGCGGCATTCGAATTTGCCGCGAACACCCCAAATTGTTCGCTGTTCGGTGAACTTGCGAACAGCCAATGTTCGAGTCGAACATGAGTTTGACTCGAACTCGAAGCTCATCCCTACCCCTGATATCAAAGGTATTGAATTAGGTGGTCACCATCATAAATTATGTCTCTTCGCAGATGATATTCTTGTATTTTTGTCACGTCCACATATATCTACCCCTAATTTATTACTCACACTTGAAAACTTCGCTCAAATCTCCGGTCTATACATCAACCCTACAAAATCAAATGCGTAAATATCTCTTTATCACAAACTGAACTTCAACAAGCCCAAACTTCCTTACCTTTCAACTGGGTTCCGAAACAACTCCCATATTTGGGAATACAAATCACAACTTCCCTTAAAGATCTTTTTGCAGTTAACTACTTGCCTCTTCTGAAACAAATTACTGCTCTCATGAAACAATGGGCTTCTCTTCCGTTATCCTGGTTGGGAAGGATTAACGCTATTAAGATGTCAATACTACCAAAATTTCTATATTTATTTAGGGTACTTCCAATACCAATACCATCCTATTTTCTAAGACTTACTCAACGTAGAGTTATGTCATTTATTTGGGGTAACACCAAACCTTGCATATCTAAATCTACATTGTATTTGAATAAACTGAATGGGGGTTTGGGGATATCCAATTTTTCTTCTTATTATAATGCTGCGCAAATTGCACTTCTACCCAAATATCACGCTATGGTTGAAACACCCCTTTGGGTTGCTGTTGAATCGGTAGACAGCGATCCTATCTCAGTGGCAAATATATTATGGCTTCACCCTGCTGATAGGGTCCACCTTACTAATCCAATAACAAAACATACTTTGACTATTTGGGATAAATTCAATTGTTTACATAATCTTAAATCTCCACATAATCCTCTGCTTTCATTTCTCTATAATCCAGCCTTCTATCCTGCTTTGAAATTTCCAAGATCATTCTCTGCATGGTCCATGGTAAATCTTACCCGTTTATATAATCTATCATCCTCATCTAATATTCATACCTTTCCTGTATTATGTGAAACTTACGGTTTACCTAAAAAATAAATATTTCGCTATTTACAGATTAAAAATTTTTATGAACCACTACTTAATACAGGTTCTACTCTCAATCAAATGACTCAATTTGAGCGTATCTGTATGAGCGACCCGCACATCAGAGGTCTTATCTCACTATTATATCACCAATTTAATGTGACTTCAGGAGAAACTCTACCCTCATATGCTATTAAATGGGCACAGGATATTAATCAAAAACTTGATGATAAAGATTGGTCTAATATATGGTTAGCCACCAAAACTTCCTCTCCTAACTGTTTTGCTGTAGAAATGAATTATAAAGTTTTAACGCGTTGGTACATGGTACCAGCTAGAATAGCTAAATTTGCTCCCCCATATTCTCCTAATTGCTTTAGAGGTTGCGACATGCCCGGTACACATTATCACATATGGTGGCAATGTCCTGTTGTTAAAGTATTCTGGAATAACATATTTCTTATGGCCTCTAAAGCCTTGGAAATCACAATTCCTCCAGATCCCACCATGGCTATACTAAACCTAAAACCGACCAGGCTCACTCACACTCAATTTCTTTTATTTATCCAACTAAGTACCGCAGCCAAACAAACCATTGCCAAGGCATGGAAGTCTCAAACCCTAATCGTGAACGAAGCTAAACACAGAATGAATAAAGCACTCATACAAGCAAAGATGACAGCTATTGAAGATAATAAAATTGATTTATTTAATACGATATGGCAACCATGGGTCAAACACTACTTTCCTGCCGACTTTGACCAATCTTTGTTATTACCACACTAGGTTATATAATATATTCACTAAATATAACTGTATATATGCCATGAGCCAGGACGCCACCCCAGGTTTCCCTTTCCTTCTCTCTTTCTTCTCTCCCCCCCCCTCTTTTCTTTTTTTTTGTTGTGGAATATTTTCTAGGGTATATACTGTTTGAATATATGAGATACATATTCTTTATCATACTTTTTCTATTGCTCATCTTACAACTAGACAACTATATCTAGTCAAATCATTTCATGTTTTCCTTTATTTCTATGCCATACTTATAATGTGTATAACATAATAACAGTTGTAAGATGGTTCTATGTATAATATTATACTGTAAAGCTTCTGGAAATATGTGATATGTATCCATGTATTATATTCTTGTATTTTTTTTTCTTTCTTTCTGAAAACTCAATAAATACATTTAACAAGAAAAAGTGATTTGTAGTAGGGAGAAAGGTGGACATCCAAATAATGAAAGGATTGTGTACACCAAGAATATGGAAATCAATCCCGCAAAGAAGCAGCTAACAAAGGTGGAAAGTTAATGGGCATAGCTGAACATTTAGACCCCTTTCACACTGAGTTGGTTTTCAGGCGCTTTTGTGCTAAAAATAGCGCCTGAAAAGCACCTGAAAACTGCCTCCCGTTCATTTCAATAGATGCTTTCACACTGGGGCTTGTGGGGCAGTGAAAACATTTCTGCAAGCAGCATCTTTGGGGCATGTTTGGAGCACTTTAAAAAGCACCTCAAAAACGCCCCTGCCCATTGAAATGAATGGTCAATGCTTCCAAAGCGCCTTAAAAGCAAAAACTGCTTTTTTCCTTTTTTTTAAGGTCACATTGTCACAGGTCTTAGATAAATTAATACCCAGGCCTGAAAGGCCCTGGGAAGTCTCCAGTTCAGTAATAAGGTTTGGTAAAGGAATAAGGGGATCCAATAGGAATAGTAGGATATTGTCTGCATATAGACTCAATTTCAATTCCCTTGGGCCCTGGGTATATCCTTTGATATTTTCATTGTTTCTGATTGTGCATGCAAGGGGTTTGATCGCCAAAGCCAATAAAAGTGGGGAGAGAGGACACCCATGTCTAGTGCCTCTGAGTTGCTACTAGGGAGTTAGATTCTAGTTTGGGGGGCCTGGTATAAAGCTCTAATGCAGCTTATAAGGCTAAGAATGAAAATTGAACAAGAATTTAGATTTGAGTCTTGAAGTACATTAGTGACCAAGTAAGGGTTGTCTGTAATTTGCCTGCCTGGGACAAATCCAATTTGATCCGGGTGAATCAAGGAAGTGCAGCCAACAAACAACCAAATGTTTTTAGGTCATTATTAATGATGAAAATAGTAAAGCCAGAGAGACAAAAGATCAGGAAAAAAAAAATGTTGATTGATCCATAGCTAGGTTTCGATAGTAAATAGGGGGGACTAACAAACAGAGGTGGAAAGACTCAACTTCTATACATGTCATACATGAATAAGCATGCATATGACATTATATTTTCTTATTTCAGAAAAAAAAACATAACTGGCAGTGTAAGGATAAACCAAGAGAGGAAGGGACTCATGAGAGGAAAAACCCAAACCAGGTTATTTTATCAAATGTAAGCCCATAGAGATGATCTTTGGGTCTAAAATATAAAAGAAAAAAAAATAAAGAGGGGAAAAATAAGGAAGAGAATAGTGTCCCTTCATCACTCTCTATTGTTCATCTGTAACTTGCCTTCTATAGTTCTTTTTTTCAAACATGTCACATCACTACATAGTTTCTTATTTGAACAAGATGCGGTCAATCAGTAAGGTCACAGAGATGATCACTTTAGGCAGCCAAATCTCTAGAAGATTGTCGCCATCTTCTTTGATCTCATCATGAAGATGGGTGGCCCAGATTAGTGATGGACGAGGTGTAGATGTATGTCAAGGTTCAGGTTCCGGTTATCCCAGTTTGACCAGAAGCTCCTCGCTCTCTGCAACTGTGGAAACTGTATGTGGTGCCGTTGTGAGATAGTGTTAACTTGAAAGGGAATCCCCAGTGATATCTTATGCATGCAGATTGTAGCACGGATGTGACTTCTTTCATTTTACTGTACCTCTTCTCTTTAAAGTAGCTGACGAGATGTCTGGGAATTTTTGAATTCTGGTGCCCTCTAATTCAATGTTAGGGGTATTCCTGGAGGCACACAGAATGTTTTCCTTGGTTAGGTAATCCTTCATACACAGAATTATGTTCCAAGAGGTCTTGCATGAAGATGGTTTGGGGTGAAAAGGGCCCTGTGAATTCTATCATATGCAAAAGAGGATAATGGTATCTCAAAGAGGAGGTTATGAAATAACTTGGATACTGCAGGCATGAGCTGTATAACCGATTCATGGACTTCGTGAATTCGCAAGTTGGTGCTGCGATTTAGGTTGTCCAAATCCTTTACCTGCAATTGTACAGTAAATACAAAAAATTCAGGCAAAAGTTTGTATTCCTTCATAAGATCATTATGGGTCAGAGGCAGTTCATCATGTTTGGTATTTTAAGATGTCTGTACAGCTGCCCAGAGCTGTAAGTTCTTAAGTGAGCGTACTGGTGATCTTATGCAATTCTGTCTGTATTTTATCAGCCAGCTTCTCATAAATGGCTGACAGGCTAGCATCTAGGTCAGCTTTAGTGAGCTGGGTGAAGTACTTACTGTCTCTTTGAATGTTTGTGGTCTCAGGCGGGGATCCGCTGGAGGCTGTAGGAGTCTGATGTGTCCGAGTGCCATTTTGAGACATCCTCGTTTTCTCCTTGGTGTGAAACAAATATTTAGTTAAGGAATGCTGAGAAGGGAGAACGCATGCTTTCTTGCCCGACAGGATGCATGGGGTTGTCCCATGGGGGTGCAGATAAGAATTGTCAGGGAAAAGTGCATTAATAGCCTTGGGGATTGCATTTTTTGCCTCTGGGTTTGGCATAGCTGCTACAGAAAGCCTCTGTCCTGCATTGTGCGGTGCATACGATTCCATAAAAATCTATTTTAAAGGGAAGTCTTGCAGCAAAAAAGCATGCATAAAAAATCGTATGTGTAGGTGTGATGGGCCCATTTTTTTAATACTTTATTTAATTCAACCAAGTCACGGGATAAATAATACATTTAGCAACAACAGCACAGTTGGCCCAGCTACACATAGGCAAAAAACAAGATACAAATTGCAATTATTGAAATTGCCATACATACATAGTTAGTACATACTAATTGCCAAGGTGCCTGAGTCTTTACCCTGTTGAGGTCAATTTTTTAGAGTTCAAACATAAAACAGAACAGAGGGTTTGAAAGAGGTAAAGGGGAACGTGTGTGTGTTTGTGTATAAGAGAGAGGGGAAAGTGTTCAAGGGGGAGAGGGGAAAATAAAAAAAAAGTGGGGGGATTGAGGAATGAAGGGTGGAGAAGGTGATTGGGGAGGAGAAGGGTGGGGCGCTCAGCTCCTACCTTCAGTGGCACCCACTGGCATGACGCAGAGAGTGGTTCACAAAGAATGCAGGTGTAACACCCAAGGCATCCAGATCATTAAATATTTTTCAGATTAATTTTTGGGATTTGCCCAAACAAGACCTTCCAATGGGACAGAGATAGCGACCTCTTCTAATTCCAGCTATGGTTAAACATCCTCCTGAGTGCACCAGTCAATCACTCTCATCAAGTGGACTGCAACATGATATTTAATGGGGTCTAGAAACCCAATGCCTCCCCTTGGCTTGGGTACAGTAAAAATAGCTATACTGATTCTGGCCTTACTCTCTAAATATAGTGAAGGAAGTGGGTTCCTAAATATTAAAGGTAGTCCTGTGGTGGAGGCATTGGGAGAGTCAGTCATAGATAAAGAATCTGTGGTAGAATTTTCATTTTCAGGACGCCATTTCGTCCAAATCAGTTGAAGACTGCTTTATTCCAATTTCGAAAATCTGCTTTAATCTTCTTAGGTTGGCTGGAATCAGTGTGCCCAAGTACTTTATTAATAAGAGAATTACTTAAAGGTAAATTGTCACTGCAAAAGCTCCAATTGTTGTGGGGGTAGAATAATGTTAAGGGCTTCTGATTTTAAGACATTAATCGTGTAATTAGATAATGCCATATAGGTATCCAGTTCCTGCAATAAAACCAGAAGAGAGGTCTGGGGGAACAAAAGAAAAAAAAATCAAATCTTCAGTGTACTCTGCCCTTATGGGCATGTTTAGCAGTGTTAAGGCCTGTAATTGCAGGATTTGCTCTAATAGTCTATAGAAACAGTTCAGGCATAATCCCCTTGTGATTAATAAAGTATTCTGAAAAATAGGTGGAGGGGGCAAGGGACAGCCCTGTCGCGTTATGTTACTTACTGAGAAAGGGGCTGAGACAGATGCATGAGCTCTCACAGTGGCAGGCAGATGTGAATAAAAGGCCCTAATCCATGCCAATACAGTGGGGATGGAAAGTATTCAGACCCCCTTAAATTTTTCACTCTTTGTTATTTTGCAGCCATTTGCTAAAATCAAGTTCATTTTTTTTTCCTCATTAATGTACACACAGCACCCCATATTGACAGAAAAACACAGAATTGTTGACATTTTTGCAGATTTGTTAAAAAAGAAAAACTGAAATATCACATGGTTCTAAGTATTCAGACCCTTTGCTCAGTATTTAGTAGAAGCACCCTTTTGATCTAATACAGCCATGAGTCTTTTTGGGAAAGATGCAACAAGTTTTTCACACCTGGATTTGGGGATCCTCTGCCATTCCTCCTTGCAGATCCTCTTCAGTTCTGTCAGGTTGGATGGTAAACGTTGGTGGACAGCCATTTTTAGGTCTCTCCAGAAATGCTCAATTGGGTTTAAGTCAGGGCTCTGACTGGGCCATTCAAGAACAGTCACGCAGTTGTTGTGAAGCCACTCCTTCATTATTTTAGCTGTGTGCTTAGGGTCATTGTCCTTTGGCCCAGTCTGAGTTCCTGAGCACTCTGGAGAAGGTTTTTGTCCAGGATATCCCTGTACTTGGCCGCATTCATCTTTCCCTTGATTGCAACCAGTCGTCCTGTCCCTGAAGCTGAAAAACACCCCCACAGCATGATGCTGCCACCACCATGCTTCACTGTTGGGACTGTATTGGGCAGGTGATGAGCAGTGCCTGTTTTTCTCCAGTTAAGGCCAAAAAGTTCTATCTTGGTCTCATCAGACCAAAGAATCTTATTTCTCACCATCTTGGAGTCCTTCAGGTGTTTTCAGGTGTTTTTTAGCAAACTCCATGCAGGCTTTCATATGTCTTGCACTGAAGAGAGGCTTCTGTCGGGCCACTCTGCCATAAAGCCCCGACTGGTGGAGGGCTGCAGTGATGGTTCACTTTCTACAACTTTCTCCCATCTCCTGACTGCATCTCTGGAGCTCAGCCACAGTGATCTTTGGGTTCTTCTTTACCTCTCTCACCAAGGCTCTTCTCCCCCGATAGCTCAGTTTGGCCGGACAGCCAGCTCTAGGAAGGGTTTTTGTCATCCCAAACATCTTCCATTTAAGGATTATGGAGGCGACTGTGCTCTTAGGAACCTTAAGTGCAGCACAATTTTTTTGTAACCTTGGCCAGATCTGTGCCTTGCCACAATTCTGTCTCTGAGCTCTTCAGGCAGTTCCTTTGACCTCATGATTCTCATTTGCTCTGACATGCACTGTGAGCTGTAAGGTCTTATATAGACAGGTGTGTGGCTTTCCTAATCAAGTTCAATCAGTATAATCAAACACAGCTGGACTCAAACGAAGGTGTAGAACCATCTCAAGGATGATCAGAAGAAATGGACAGCACCTGAGTTAAATATATGAGTGTCACAGCAAAGGGTCTGAATACTTAGGACCATGTGATATTTCAGTTTTTCTTTTTTAATAAATCTGCAAAAATGTCAACAATTACGTGTTTTTCTGTCAATATGGGGTGCTGCATGTACATTAATGAGGAAAAAAAATGAACTTAAATGATTTTTAGCAAATGGCTGCAATATAACAAAGAGTGAAAAATTTAAGGGGGCCTGAATACTTTCCGTCCCCACTGTATTTTGGTCCCTAGACCTATATGAGCTAATGTGGCAAGGATGAAATCCAGCACATTCTATCAAAAGCTTTTTCCATGTCAGCAGATAGAAAAATAAAGGGTATGTTTTTCTCTTGGGCCAAATGAATGGCGTTCAGTACTTGTTGGGTATTGTCTCTGGCCTCTGTTTTGGGACAAATCCAGACTGGCCAAAATGTATAAGAAAGGCGATGTGAGGCAGAAGTTGACTGAACAATATTCCTGTAAGGATTTTAAGATCTAAATTTAGGATGGATATGAGCCTGTAGCTCTGGCACTGCAGGGGATCTTTGCCTTCCTGTGACAGTAATCATAGTGTGAATGGAATTTCATAGAATAGTATCTTTCAGATGGAATTGTAGGCCTCTAAGAACTTTAGGCCTATGGTATCCTGGAAAGATGTATAATATGAAAGGGTGAACCGATTTGGACTGGAGGAGCTTTACCAGTACTCATATCCTTAAGCGCCAGAGTGAATTTTTCTGTGCAGAGTGGGAGTTCTAGATCTTGGATGGCTTCCTCAGACCTGAGAGGCATACAGGAGTCCTGCAGATAACAAAGAATTTCAGTCTGGCTATGAGGGGTGGTCTCAGAGTACCAGTACCAGTATAATAAAGATTGTACAGGTCAGAGTAGTAAGACCAAAAAGCTACAGCTATAAATGGAGAGTCCTTAACCACAGTCCCTCCCTTGCTTTTAATTTGTGGATTATAGTTTCTGATATAAACGTGTCAGAGGGCCTGTGCTAACAATTTGTCTGGCTTATTACCTTTTTCGTAGAAAGTGCACTTACATCTGAGTAACTTCACCTTTGCCGATCTGTGAGAAGGTCATTAACCCTATCGCTGCCAGGCCCTGTGCTCCATTTTTACATTCAGGTGGCCAGGCCATTTTTGCAATGCTTTTTTATTATTCCCTTACAGGTTTTAGAGTTTGTTAAAGACCCCCCAAACCATTCTGAAAGAACATGACAAGTAGAATACAAATAAAATTCTACAATGATATTTGCGCAAATGTTTATCAAAACAATATTTTTGTTAAAAATACACTAAAATCATTATTAGCAGATAAAAACACAGTTTACAAAACTCCTACTAAATATAAAAGCTTAACCTTGACCAATAGAATAAAAACAAGGTGCTACTGATTTTTAAGGCCCCACGGTATTTGTGCAAATGTTTATCAAAACAATATATTTGCTAAAAATTCTCTAAAATAATTTTTAGCAGAAAAAACACAGCAAATTTTACAAAATTCCTGCTAAATACCTACTAAATATAAAAGCTTAACCTGTATTGACTTAATAAATAACAAATATTTATTATTATTTATTTATATATTTTAAAAAGTATATTTTTTCCCAAAAAAGTGCGCTTGTAAGACTGCTGCGCAAATACGGTGTGACAAAAAGTATTGCAACGACCGCCATTTTATTCTCTAGGGTTTTAGAAAAAAAAATATATAATGTTTGGGGGTTCTAAATAATTTCCTAGCAAAAAAATAATTTTAACTTGTAAATAACAAGTTTGAAAAAAAGGGCCGGTCTTAAACTAGGCGATGGGGGGGAGGGTCCAGAGACAGTGATAGCCAGCGCGGAAGATATTCCAGAGGGTAGTATTGGGGGCATTAGTGATAGGTTAACCAAAGCACAAAAACACAAGGTGAGTATAGTAGCAAGTCCTAGTTGCAATCTTGAAACACCCAATACGAGGACAATATGCGACCGGTCTAAACTATGTGGCATGTTCACCAATGCCAGGAGCATGGCGGACAAGATGGGTGAACTAGAGATACTGTTGTACAAGGAGGATTTGGATTTTGTGGGAATTTCAGAGACTGGTTCAACAGCTCTCATGATTGGCTGGCAAACATTCAAGGGTATACCCTATACCGCAAGGATAGAGAGGGTAAAAAAGGGGGAGGGGTATGCCTATATATCAAGAATAATGTACAAGTGAATGTGAAAGATGACATCACTGAGGGAGCAAGGGAGGAGGTGGAATCCTTATGGGTAGAGCTCCAAAGGGATGAAGCTAAGGGGAAAATAATACTGGGAGTATGCTATAGGCCCCTAACCTGAGGGAGGAAGTGGAGACGGATCTCCTATCACAAATTGGATTAGCAGCAAGGATGGGAAGTGTTATCATAATGGGGTATTTTAATTATCCAGACATAGACTGGGCGGAGGGAACCGCGCATTCATTTAAGGCTCGCCAGTTCCTTAATGTCTTGAAGGACAATTTTATGGGTCAGATGGTAGACGCACCAACTAGAAATAAAACATTACTGGATCTACTGATTACCAACAATACAGACCTGATCACAGATGTGGAAATACGGGGCAATTTAGGTAACAGCGATCACAGGTCAATTAGTTTCAGTATAAATCACACAAATAGGAAACATGAAGGGAACACAAAGACACTGAATTTCAAAAGAGCCAACTTCCCTAAACTACAAACCTTGCTAAAAGGCATAAATTGGGATAAAATATTAGGAACAAATAATACGGAGGAGAGATGGGTTTGCTATAAGGGCATTAGCCAATGTATCCCATTGGGTAATAAATTTAAAAGAGCGAACAAAAATCCTGGATGGCTTAACTCCAATGTAAAAATGCATATAAAAGCAAAGGAGAAGGCCTTCAAAAAATACAAGGTTGAGGGATCATCCTCAGCATTCAGACTTTATAAAGAATGCAATAAGAAATGTAAGGGTGCAATTAGGACGGCTAAGATAGAACATGAAAGACACATAGCGGAGGAGAGCAAAAAAAATCCCAAGAAATTCTTTAAGTATGTAAACAGTAAAAAAGGGAGGACAGACCATATTGGCCCCATAAAGAATGAGGAAGGACATCTGGTTACAAAGGATGGGGAGATGGCAAAGGTATTGAATTTATTCTTCTCCTCAGTATTCACAAGTGAATCGGGGGGCTTCAGTAACCAAAACTGCAGTGTTTATCCTCATGACATTATCCTCATGACATCCTCATCCTCTGTATTTGCAGATGATACTAAGCTAAGTAGGGCAATAACTTCTCCGCAGGATGTGGAAATCTTGCAAAAAGACCTGAATAAATTAATGGGGTGGGCGACTACATGGCAAATGAGGTTCAATGTAGAAAAATGTAAAATAATGCATTTGGGTGGCAAAAATATGAATGCAATCTATACACTGGGGGGAGAACCTCTGGGGGAATCTAGGATGGAAAAGGACCTGGGGGTCCTAGTAGATGATAGGCTCAGCAATGGCATGCAATGCCAAGCTGCTGCTAATAAAGCAAACAGAATATTGGCATGCATTAAAAGGGGATCAACTCCAGAGATAAAACGATAATTCTCCCGCTTTACAAGACTCTGGTCCGGCCGCACTTGAAGTATGCTGTCCAGTTCTGGGCACCAGTCCTCAGGAGGGATGTACTGGAAATGGAGCGAGTACAAAGAAGGGCAACAAAGCTAATAAAGGGTCTGGAGGATCTTAGTTATGAGGAAAGGTTGCAAGCACTGAACTTATTCTCTCTGGAGAAGAGACGCTTGAGAAGGGATATGATTTCAATTTACAAATACTGTACTGGTGACCCCACAATAGGGATAAAACTTTTTCGCAGAAGAGAGTTTAATAAGACTCGTGACCACTCATTACAATTAGAAGAAAAGAGGTTTAACCTTAAACTACGTAGAGGGTTCTTTACTGTAAGAGCGGCAAGGATGTGGAATTCCCTTCCACAGGCGGTGGTCTCAGCGGGGAGCATTGATAGCTTCAAGAAACTATTAGATAATCACCTGAATGACCGCAACATACAGGGATATGTAATGAAATACTGACACATAATCACACACATAGGTTGGACTTGATGGACTTGTGTCTTTTTTCAACCTCACCTACTATGTAACTATGTAACTATGTAAAAGTGGTTAAAGATGCCCTAAACCATATATTTTCTGAAAGCATAGGATCAGTAAAATAAAAACTAGGTGTAACTGATTTTTAACCACTTGCCCCCCACCATATAGCAATATAACGTCGGCAAAATGGTTTAGTTATCCTGATCGGACGTCATATGACGTGATCAGAATAACAAGCTGGGACGCGCCTGCGGAGCATGCAGCACGCCGATCGGAGGTGCCGTATGTCAGTCTGACACACCGCATCTCTGATCATGGTATGGAGCCTCTGACGGAGGTTTCTTATCATGCGATCAGCTGTGACCAGTAAACGGCTTTCCTCGGTTAATGCTGACAGGGAAAGCCGATCAATGTCTCTCCCTGTCAGATAGAGGGGTCTGTGCTGATAATCAGCACATTGATTATCAGCACAGCTCCATCAGATGTGCCCATCAGCTGCAAATCACTGCCCATCAGCTGCCAGCCTGTGCCCCATAAAGAGTGCCTGTCAGTGCCCATAAATGTGCCAATCAGTTCCCATAAAAGTGCCAATCAGTGCCCCATCAATAATGTCTGTCAGTGCCCTTCAGATGTCACTCAGTAATGCCTGTCAGTATCCCCTCATCTGTGCTGCCTATCCAGTGCCATCTATCAGTGCCACCTATCAGGGCCGCCCATCAGTGCCGCCTATCAGTGCCACCTATCAATGCCCATCAGTTTTTTTTTCAAAAATGTCAGTCTTTTTTAGTTTGTTTAGCAAAAAATAAAAACTCTAGAGATGATCAAATACCAACAAAAGAAAGCTCTATTTGTGGGAAGAAAATGATAAAAATGTTGTTTTGAGTATAGGGTTGCCTGACCGCACAATTGTCATTCAAGTGCGACAGCGCCCGAAAGCTGAAAATTGTCCTGGGCAGGAAGTGACGGAAGTGCCTGGTATTAAATTGGTTAAGGACCCTTGATATTTGCGCAAATTTTTATCAAAACAATATATTCGTTAAAAATCTCTAAAAACATTTTTAGCAGATAAAAACACAGAAAATTTTACAAAATTCCTGCAAAATACCTACTAAATATAAAAGCTTAACCTGTATTGAGTTAACAAATAACAAATATTTGTAATTTTTACATTGCGCCTTTTTGCAAAATGGTTAAAATCGAACATACACAAAAATGTAAATATACAAATTTCTCAAAAAATCTGAAGGTTTTTATTTTTCCCTTACAGTATTCAGAATTTGTGAAAGACCCCCCAAACCATATATTTTCTGAAAGCATAGGACCAGTAGAATAAAAAGAAGGTGCTACTGATTTTTAAGGACCCCCCAATATTTGCACAAGTGTTTACCAAAGCAATATTTTCACTAAAAATACACTAAAATGATTATTAGCAGATACAAACACAGCAAATTTTACAAAATTCCTACTAAATATAAAAGCTTAACCTGTATAAAGTTATTATTATTATTCATGATTTATATAGCACCAACAGTTTATGCAGCGCTTTACAATGTAAACGGGGACAGCACAATTACAGTACAGTTCAATACAGAAGGGACAGGAGGGCCCTGTTCGTAGAGATTACATCCCAAAGGGAGGAGGTGGCGGTACAAAAGGTAATAGATGCAAGAAATAATTTGATGGGGGTGGCTTGGGGACAGTTGTTAGGTGGGTGTGGGATAGGCTTCCCTGAATAAGTGCATTTTCAAGGATCTCCTAAAGGTGGACAGGTTAGGGGCTGATCGGATAAATATTACAAGCTCAGTTTGAGAAAGATTGAGTTTGAGAAAGTGGTGTTACATCCATATCGATATGTCATTCAGAAAGTTTAAGATCCGTGAGGAGATCAAGGGGGTGAGTTGAGGAGTGGAGAGATAGATCTGGGTGTCGTTGGCATAGAGGTGGTAGTGGAAGCCATGGGAGGTTATCAACTGGCCCAGGGAAGAGGTATAGAGCGAGAATAGGAGGGGCCCAAGGACAGAGCCTTGGGGTACCCCAGCAGAGAGAGGATCAGGAGCAGAGGAGATGGAGTTGTAAGTGACACTGAAAGTGCACTGAGATAGGTAGGAAGAGAACCAGGATAAAGCAGATTCACAGAGGTCAAGGGAGTGTAGTATGCTGAGAAGGAGCAGGTGGTCAACTGTGTCAAAGGCAGAAGAGAGGTCTAAGTGTATGAGTATGGAGTAATGGCCATTGGTTTTAGCAGTTAGTAGGTCATTGGTGAATTTTAGTAGGGCAGTTTCAGAGATTCCTCATTCATTCATAGAATGACAGTGTGATTCATAGTAACACTCTCAGTTTACTATGTATCAGCTGTCAGTGGGTATAGAAACGATCGCTGCCTATGTCCATTGTACTATGGGGGGAGCTTGGTAAACACATGTTTACCAAGCCCCCCAAGCCCCAAATCACCCCCACCTGCACCGATCCCCCCTCCCCCGCCACACTCCCCAGCCTGACTGCTCACTTTAGCTCAGTGCAGGCAAAAGTTGCAGATGGCAGAATGGAAGTAGGGATGTCGCCCGGAGCGGCCATTGATCTGTGGTGCGGGAGCAGTATGGGGGGTGATCTGACTGGTGGGGGGGTACACATCTGGATCCCCCCAAGCCCCATGCAGCACCTGAAGCCGGCGGGAGTGGAAGAGGAGGGATGCTGGCTAATGATGGTAGCTGTGGGGTTAGGGTTTGCAGGGGGGTCGGATTGGGTGTGAAGGAGGGGTAATCAGTCCTGGGGGGAAGAAGGGGGGTGAAGGGGATAGGAAAGGAGAGTGGCGGAAGTAGTTTTAGGTGAAAGAGAGCGTCAGGAGGTTGAAAAGCAGGGGTCAGGGAAGCGGCGGCATGGGTGGGAGGGGGTCAAATTTTAGGTTATAACTCTGATCAGCGGGTTGTGATCCACTGATCAGAGTTATAGAATTGTTCAGCACAGTCTGCTGAACAATTCTTCTATAAGTTTATGATTCATGAAGTGACCATGAGCTTGTAGGAGAGGGACAAATTACCACCTGCAGACACTTTTGTAGGTCCGAATGACGTACAGACCTGGCAGTGAAAGGGTTAAAGGCTAATTTTACCTTTTCTAAAAGAATATCACTTTTCATAATAAATTGAAGTCTTTTGTAATGTCATTTATGCCTCAGCCATCCCAATTTGTTTATCTCACTTACCTCATCTATAGCAGCTTTGAAATTTAATTTGTTTTTTTCGAGTGTTTTGAAAATTGTTTATTTTTGATTCAATCAGTTCCTGTAGATCGCGTGAAATCCAGGAAGCTTTGAATCCCATCATGTGCTGGCTTGCTGCATCACAGAAGAGGGCATGATAGGGTGTGTTTACCACTCTGGACCAAGCCTCCATTACTATTACAAACTGAATGAATTGTTCAGGTGTGTACCTGTAGTATGTACATATGAAAAATGGGAATCTCTTTATAAAGCAATTTCATTTTTAAAACATTTGCAATTTAAATTGTTTTCAAATATGGAGCTTGATCTATATTTCATGCATTTGCAACCATTTGCATTATTCCAGCACAATCAATTAAACAAAGATACATGTATGTACACACACAACAGGGCAAAAACACACCAACCTAAAAAAAAACACACCAACCTAAAAAAAAAACACATACACTACACACACAAGAACAAACATACAGACACAAAGGCCCCCCCTACATCGGTACACAAGTAAAGGCACAGATGCACCTACATAAATATAAAAATACTTACAAACTCCACATAATTAGAATGTTTACAGTGCCTTGCAAAAGTATTCACCCCCTTGGCATTTTTGTATTTTGTTGCCTCACAACCTGGAATTAACATGGATTGTTTGAGGATTTGCATCATTTAATTTACAGAACATGCCCACAACTGTGAAGATTTTTTTTTATTGTGAAGCAAACAACAAATAGGACAAAATAATAGAAAAGTCAATGTGCATAACTATTCACCCCCCTAAAGTCAATACTTTGTAGAGCTACCTTTTGCGGCTATCACAGCTCCAAGTCACTTTGGATAAGTCTCTATGAGCTTGCCACATCTTACCACTGGGATTTTTGCCCATTTCTCCTTGCAAAACTGCTCTGGCTCCTTCAAGTTGGAGGGTTTGCGCTTGTGAACAGTAATCTTTAAGTCTGACCACAGATTTTCTATTGGATTGAGGTCTGGGTTTTGACTAGGACATTCCAACACATTTACATGTTTCCCCTTAAACCACTCAAGTGTTGCTTTAGCAGTGTGTTTGGGGTCATTGTCTTGCTGGAAGGTGAACCTACGTCTTAGCCTCAAATCACACACAGAGTGGTACAGGTTTTGTTCAAGAATATCCATGTATTTAGCACCATCCACCTTTCCCTCAACTCTAACCATTTTCCCAGTCCCGAGGGGATGGTGTTCTTTGGCTGATGTGATGTGTTGGGTTTGCGCCAGACATAGCGTTTTCTTTGATGGCCAAAAAGTTCAATTTTAGTCTCATCAGACCAGAGCACCTTCCTCTATACATTTTGGGAGTTTCCCACATGCCTTTTCGCAAACTCAAAACATGCCATTTTGTTTTTTGCTGAAAGTAATGGCTTTCTTCTGGCCACTCTGCCATAAAGCCCAACTCTATGGAGTGTACGGCTTATTGTCGTCCTATGTACAGGTACTCCAGTCTCTGCTGTGGAACTCTGCAGCTCCTCCAGGGTTACCTTAGGTCTCTGTGCTGCCTCTGTGATTAATGCCCTCCTTGCTCGGTCCATGAGATTTGGTGTGCGGCCGTCTCTTGGCAGGTTTGCTATTGTGTCATGTTCTTTACATTTGATTATGATAGAGTTGATGGTGCTCCTAGGGATCATCAAAGATTTGGATTTTTTTTATAACCTAGCCCTGACTTGTACTTCTCAACAACATTGTCCCTTACTTGTTTGGAGAATTCCTTGGTCTTCATGGCAGTGTTTGGTTAGTGGTGCCTCTTGCTTAGGTGTTGCATACTCTGGGGCCTTTCAAAAAGGTGTGTGGACATCATTTCACTAACTATGTGACGTCTGAAGGTAATTAGTTGCACCAGAGCTTTATATGGGCTTCATAACAAAGGGGGTGAATACATACGCACATGCCAATTATCAGTTTTTAATTTCTGAAAAAAAGTTTTATGTATATATTTTTTTAATTTTACTTCACCAACTTAGATTGTGTTCTGATCCATCACATATAATTCAGATAAAAAAAACATTGAACTAAAGGTTTTAATGTGACAAAATAGGTAAAAAGCCAAGGGGGTGAATCCTTTTGCAAGGCACTGTATATAGCAAGATAGTAATATCAAATAAATATATCTATCTGTGATATATAACTATAGTTTTTACATGTCCTCCACTTAGGGTCCAACCACAACATAAGGTGCAGGTTTGGTTTGTGCCATGAATAGTTCAAGAGATACAAATATAGTTAAAACTCTGTCTTAATTAAAAGCAGGACAACAGCACAGTTACACAGGTAGCAAGGTTATCATGACTTGTTGAGTCTGTGTTCAGGCAGCATATATAAAGCTGGCAATCAAGGTTTAACTCTTTCTACAATGTACACAGACATACATGAATTCACAAACATACATGAGTAAAAACAATAAAAACTCTGTTGAAAAAAATGGTGAGGGGCGTGGCGTCCGAGGAGGGGCATGGCATCCGAGCCTGAAGATTTAGCCTGAGAGCTCCACCACACAGCCAGGGGAATCCACATCCATCGGAGCCGAGCAGTGATTTAGAAGCCATCATCCACCCCGGCAGAGCCCAGATTCACTTCAGGGATGCTGAGGAGATGATCAGAACCGCTGCCGCAGCTCAGTGAACTGATGGGCTACTTCCCACAAACAGCGCAGCCACAACAAAATGGCGGCGGCACCCGAGCGGCGGAACAGAACGGCAAGGCCGCAGCATCTGTCTCCTCCTCGGACCGAGGGGGGACCAGATTTAGGAACCCCCACAGTGGATCCTCATCAGCAGCCTCCACTCCCACAATCAGGAACCCTGCTAAAAGCAGACAACACACGGTGTCCCCACAAAATGGCCTGCAACATCAGGATATGGAGGTGAGTGGAAACAGCTCCTCACAGCGGCCTAGCACACCTGAAACACCAGACCCCATAGCCAAATTCCCTACCACAGGACAGCCAGTGTCTGACACAGTGCTAAAAGACATGCTGATGTCCCTTAGATCCTCCTTACACAATGATATGCTCCACACTGTAAACAAATGCCAATCAGAGGTGCACATTCTAGGAGAGAGGGTAAATCAGGTGGAGCACGCTATGGGAAAATACACCAGTTCCTTTAACAACATGGTGGATGCACACTGGGCACATAGTGACGACATCTCCTGGATCAAAGATAAAATAGCAAACCTCGAGGAAAGATCCAGAAGGAATAACTAAAAATAAGAGGCATTCCGGAATCAGTAACACCAGCGCAGCTCCTGCAATATGCCCAGGATTTATTTTTCGCCATTTCACCCGCAATGTCTGCATTGGAGCTTACAGTAGATAGAATGCATAGGGTCCCTAAACCATCCTTCCTGGCAGATGAAGTCCCCAGGGATGTGTTGCTGAGACTTCACTTTTACAGGGCAAAATAATGTATTCTAGAAGCGTTTTGCAAATCCGAGAAACACCCGGCCCAATATGCCTCCATACAGCTGCTCCCTGAGCTCTCCGGGCACACTCTCCAATGTCGCCGTAATCTGGCTACAATTACTAAAGCACTACGCAACTATCATATTCTGCACAAATGGAAATACCCAGTTACACTTTCCATTACCTACAATGGAACTACAACCACAGTATCCACCCTGGAAGAAGGGTTGATAGCCCTTCGGCAATAGGGAATCTTAATGGAAATGACACAAGTCCCTATACAGGCCGATGGAACCTTACACATTCAGGATGGATGGCAGGTAGTGACCAGGAAAAAAAAATGAGAAGAAAATTATACACCCAAAAAACATAAACCCATTATCATTTACCCCCTGGTAGGTGGTCTGGTGCCACTCCAAGATGGACGTGTAGATCCGTAGCTCCCATCCACGAGGTCTGGCTTCTTCAGCTTTCAAGCTCTCGAGTCCCCTCTACTATGGTGAGAACATCCCACAGTGCCTCAGCTACCAGGTCCCGATCTCCACGGAGCCAAGAAACCCAGTGTGACAGACACATTCCCGAGATCTTCCGATCCCGGCCTAGGGGAAGGACGCAGGTCACACAGTCAGCCTCCGCAAGCACTGCGTTTTTATCGAGTGACAGCCCCCACCGCTCCGGAGCCCAGAGCCCATCAGACATGGGGACGGAACAGAGGCATCCACCGGCTGTTAGCCTGGACGACTTACACAGCGTGGCTGCGGATATAAAAAACACTCTTATGGCGGCCATTTCGGACATGCGGTCTGACCTACATGCCATGTCAATCAGAGTGGAGGAGGTAGAAGTGACGCAGACACGCCAGGAAGCTTCTTTATGCCATGTTCAGCAAATTACTGAGTCTCATGCAGTTAACCTGAGAGATATAAATCGTCACATGGAAGATCTCGATAACCGCGGGAGACGCCGCAACCTACGCCTAAGAGGGATCCCTGAATCAATCGATTCCAATCAACTACCTCAAACAGTGACATCCATATTTAATGAGCTACTCGAGAGGCCTCAGGACACCCCAGTGGCTTTTGAACGTATTCACAGAGCACTACGCCGGAGGGGAAGAGATACAGACCCCCCTAGAGACACGGTGTGTTGCCTCACTGATTTCCCCCTTAAGGAAGAAATTTTGCGAGCATCCAGAAATCGAAATCAACTAACTTTCCAAGGCTCAAACATCAAGATATACCAAGATCTTTCAAATATTACTCTGCAAAGAAGGCGCGAACTAAGACCATTACTAGACATACTAAGAGCCAGATCGATTATGTATCGTTGGAAGTTTCCTTTTGGCCTCTCAGCAACACACATGGGCCGCACAGCTCTTCTCAGGGTTCCAGGGGACCTAAAACACTTTTGTTCCACCCTGGACGTGCCAGTAGTTGCACTGCCTGATTGGTACAGCGATTTCCACCTACCACAAATGCAAAGAGCCACATCGATGGATGGCATCGCTGAAGTCGGCAACTTTAACCTTGGAGCCCGCCGCCCTCACCCAGCACCCCCTCACTCTCCGCTGAGAGATCCAGGAATGCCACGGAATGGCAGCCCCATGGCCTCCCCTGCACACCGCAGAGCCCGTATCACCTAAACAGAGCACCCATGCCTGCTTTAATGTGTTTTTCTTCTTTTTTGTTTTGTTCTCACTTTCTGGTTTTTCAAAGTTACCTGACACAGGAAGGCTGACACCAAGTTCTATACTCCCCTCATCTGTACACCTTAAGAGCCTGTGAGAGACCAGCAGACCTGTTACCAGACACTACAACGCTAATGACATCTATACTTAAGTTTCAGGAGATATAACCACATAGTGCTTTATCTTTATCCCCACAACTCAGCCAGAAGGGAACATTGTCATTGCATTATGTGGTGATTCACCCCACGCAGAGAGAGGACACATTCCCTATCTGATGTTCTACCCACCCTTTCTCCCGCCCTTTACTCGAGAAACCGACGCTGATCCTCCATTAACCATTCTGCCCGACTAAAGGAGTTAAAGATTGGAACTTATCCTCTCACTGAATTAACAGGAAGCGAAACGTGTTAATATCCAACAGATGTCATACCTACTCTGGATCCCAGACTACAACAACACGATCAAGAAACTTTCTTCGGATCCCCCTCTAATGACATTTGTAGTGTCTCAATACCCACCTACAATTCCTCCCTTCCTCTCCCTCCTTCCTCATTCTTCTTCTTGCCTCTTCTTTATCTCCCCTTTTCCTCCTATGCCACCTTTTCCTAACTCATACTATATCACATCAACCCTACTAAAACTCTCCTTTTCATACTTCCTTTGCCTTCCTTTGTGTCTGTCTCAAATAACGCATTCAAATGTCTTCATAATATGTTTATTGTACAAGCATTCACCCTTCCTCTTTCTCCTCCTATAGATATTTCTATCATATCAAATCGCTAGAACCAAGATCTGAGGAGAGCTAACTGGGAGCCGAGAGTGACGTGCTCAGGTAAGAAGGTCAAAACACTGCAACCAGCCATTATACACATAATGCCCAGAGGATTAAAAATTATCCTCCTGATTCAAATATAAAGCACACCCTTATTCCCGTTTCAAGGGGATCAAAACACAGGGTAAGTCTCATTGGATCACAGCTGAGCACGTCCCCCTCGGTCCCGGAGATGCTCTGTATAGGTTTCTCTACTTCTTTCACAGGTATGCACTCAATGCATTTAATGCAGTTATTTCATTACCTTTCTGTTATGGTTGAACCTGCAAGCTATTTTACAGCCTATGCCTTCTACTCCACCAGGTGTCAGGTAGACTGTATACCCCCAGTTAATAGTTTCAATATTCTCAATATCAAAAATGAATAACACATCCTAGGTCTCTACCACTTAAATGTATAGTGGTAATCTCTAGCACATGATGTAACTTGACCTACTCAATAATCCTCAACCACATGACACTAATACATGGACTAAGCATCAGTAAGAACTCTCCCCCTGAAACAATAACAAATAGACTCCCAATGATTATAAGATCTCTGGCACCTCACGGACTTTTCACACCCGTCATCCTCCCCCTTTCTCCCCAAGCCTATAACACACTCCCTCACATAGAAAGAAATCATACACTTTTTGTCGGGAATACTCAAGAGATAACTTCATAGCTCTTTAGAAACCCTGACATGTTACACAGGAAACTTTACACTTAGCCCCGATGACCTCAATGGGACACAGGACTCACTCCCTTGGTTGAACGTCACTTGCCACCTCCTCCACCAGCGGACTCAGGTAGTTACCGCTGACCCAAACCGGTTCCCCGCAGACTCTGTAAGTGGGACTGCAGGTCAATCTCCACAACCGGTATATCCCCTGGATTGCCCCCTTCATACCCAACATCCATGCTCCCCGCCCTATACTACCCTTGCTTCCCACCTCCCTCCATATAACACTACTCCCCTCCCCCACTACATTCTTTGCCTTTCATCTCCCTCCCCGTCTCTGACTTCCCTGCTGTTAAACAATAAGCTAGGTAACTTATACCTAGGCTAGCTGACAATGGCACACCGCCAAACATCGTCCGCTAAGCTCTCCTTGAAAATAATTTCTTTCAATGTGAAAGGATTAAACATACCTGAAAAGCGTTCGCAGTTACTAGCCCACATGCGAAGCGCAAAGGCAGATGTGGTTTTCCTCCAAGAGATCCACTTTGATGGTAAAAATATACCTAAACTGATGAACCATTCTTTCCCCCACCACTTTCATGCCACAGCTCCAACCTCAAAAACTAAAGGAGTTTCCATACTCCTTTCCAAAAACGTACGCTTGCAAGTTACAGATACTCTTCTAGACGATCAAGGCAGATTCATCTTCCGTAAAGGCACGTTTAAAAAGAGACCAATCACTCTTGCAAACTTATATAGCCCTAACACTGCCCAAGTCCCCTTTTTCAGAACAGTGATAGGGAAACTAGCAGCCTTCCAGGAAGGCCTCCTAGTCTTGGGGGGCGATTTCAATGTCCCCTTAGATCCTCTAGTAGACACTTCCACAGGCAAATCTCATTTACCATACAGGGCTCTGAAACAAATCAAGGGTTGCCTCCAAGAAATTTCTCTCCATGATGCATGGCGTATCCTCCACCCAAAAGACAAAGACTTTACCTTTTTTTCCGCTCTCCACAACAAATATTCTCGCATTGATTATCTATTTCTCTCACAACAAGACCTCCCGACTCTGACTACGGCAACTATAGACCCCATGATAATGTCGGACCACCATCCCATCTCCATGACTCTTACCTTTCCTGATATGCATCACCTAACGTACATTTGGAAATTAGACCCTACCCTTCTAACAGACGCATTAAACGTACAAGAGATCCGTTCCTGCTTAAAGGACTATTTCATCGAAAATGACACCCCGGACACATCCCCCCAGACACAATGGGAGGCTCACAAATGTGTCATACGAGGCAAATTGATATCACTAGCTGCATCAATCAAAAGGGCGAAGAAAGCTACAATATCCAACTTATTTGCTAAACTGAAAAAACTTGAGACCCTACACAAACATACTCTAGCTCAACAAACTCACTCCGAATTAACGGAGATACGCACACTCATTAAGGAAGAGTTACATCACAATCTCAAAAAAAGATTCATCTTGTCTCACAAACTCTTTTACGAGTTTGGGAACAAGAGTGGCCACCTACTCGCATGGGCCCTCCGTAAGAAAAAAAACAATAACACAATCCATCAGTTACATTCTGCTAAGGGAAATCCCCTCACACACAATGAGGATATAGCAAAGGAATTTGAAACATATTATGCCTTCCTCTACGACCTGCGTATCTCTGCGCAAGACTCGACCCCAGCACCCCAAAGAACTCTGAACATTGAACTCTAGAAAAATATGCCCCAGGGAAAATACCCCAAGAAACAGTAGCATTCCTTGACTTACCGATCTCTCCCATGGAATGGGAACAGGCAGTTAAACAGCTTAAACCTGGAAAGAGCCCAGGACCTGACGGTCTCCCAGCGGTATACTACAAGACATTTTCAAGCACTCTTCAAACCCCCTTTCTTAAGACCTTTAATTCACTCTCCCCAGCAAACCCACTTACAAAGGGAATGTTGGAGGCCCACATTGTGGTCATCCCCAAAGAAGGCAAAGACCCTTCTCAAACAGGAAATTACAGACCAATTTCACTATTAAATGTGGACATTAAAATATTCTCCAAGATACTAGCCAACAGATTGCTACCCATATTGCCTTCCATAGTCTCCCAAGATCAAGTTGGTTTCGTCCCTGGACAAGAAGCCAGGGACAACACCATCAAAGCAATTAACCTACACCATCTGATATCCCAAACAAAACAAAAGGGCTTTTTCCTGTCACTAGATGCGGAGAAGGCGTTTGACAGAGTGTCCTGGGAATACATGTCGGCAGTTTTACGAGCCATAGGACTTGGACCGAAATTGATTGGGCTGATCCTATCGTTATACGGCAACCCATCAGCTAAAGTAAGGGTCAATGGCACTCTGTCAAACGCCTTCCCTATCCGCAATGGAACAAGACAGGGATGCCCCCTGTCACCTATTCTCTTTGTACTTACCCTCAAACCCTTCCTCCGCAAACTCACACTTAACCCAGACATAAAGGGAATCAGGTCTCCGCTGAAAGAGTACAAATACGCTGCCTACGCAGATGATATATTATTGTTCCTCACACAACCACTAACCACTTTACCAATACTATTATCCGAATTCAAGCTCTTCCAGACCCTTTCCAACTTAAAGATCAACTTCACTAAATCTTTCGCCCTAAATATATCACTACCCCAAAGTCAAGTAGATCAATGCAAGGAAAATTTCCCCTTTCATTGGAAACATGATTCGATAACATACCTAGGAACTCAAATCCCTTCCAAAATCTCTGATTTATATGCCAAAAATTTCCTCCCCCTTCTAAATAAACTAACTTCGGATTTCAAAACCTGGAACAAACCGATCTTCTCATGGTTTGGTAGGGCGGCCATACTAAAGATGAACGCTCTACCAAGGATTCTATATCTTTTACAGACGCTCCTGATACAGATCCCTCCTTCCTTCTTTAAAACTTACAGACAGATATGTTCCAGCTTCCTATGGGGGAAACACAGACGTAGGATCGGTCACAACCAACTTACCCGTCCGAAAAACCTAGGAGGCATAGGCCTCCCAAACATTCTTCACTACCACACAGCCACTCATCTGGCCAGGATAGTGGACTGGAATGTCCATACTCAACAGAAAGACTGGGTCTCGTTAGAGGCTTCCTTCACAAAATTAAACTTGAGCTCACTCCCTTGGATTTCCCCAAACCATCTCACCCCAGAAATTCGCTCACACCCAACGATAGGATCCACCATACAATGCTTTCACCAAGCATCTAAGAAAACATCCATATCCTCCATCCCCAGTCCATTGACTCCAATAAAGTTGAACCCCGACTTCCCTCCAGGAATGCACCACCAATATCTGTCGGCCAATTGGTCGCAGGAATAAATCAGAGTCCACCAATTTTATCACCAAGGCAACTTACTCATGGCAGCTCAAATTGCTGCCCGTTTAGAAAAGTCACCTATCCCTCCATGGACATACACGCTGATAGCCCATTACCTCAAAATCCTAGACAAAAGCTGTCAATGCTCCAGACCGCTCAACCCTTTCGAATCACTATGTACCAAGACAACACCACAATCACATCTTATCTCCTACATACACAACCTCCTCTTCGCTGATCTCAAAGCAAATGAAAGCTGGTCCTGCAGAAAGTGGGAGGTAGACTTATCCATCCAAATCACGGAAGACAGATGGGAACAAATATTTCTGAACATACATAAGGGCTCAATTAATGTCACCACCCAAGAAAATGGGTTCAAAATTCAGGCTAGATGGTATCATACCCCAGAGCTGTTACATAAATTTAAAGCTGTCATCCCTGAAATGTGCTGGAGATGTCACCAAGAAAAAGGTACCCTTCTTCATATCTGGTGGTCTTGCACACCATTGCAAACCTTTTGGGCTGAGGTCCATCGCATAATCATGCAAGTTACCACTTACAAACTAGACTTCACACCTGCCCAATTTCTTCTACACCTCTCATCTTTGTCACACACTACGTATCACAAATCACTAATGATGCACATGATCAACGCAGCAAAACAATGTATCCCCATACATTGGAATTCAAAACAAATACCCACCCTCCAAGAATGGTTCACCAGAATAAACAGAATAGCAGAAATGGAACAGCTCATACATATTTCACGAGAAACGCCGACAAAATTTAGTCACAAGTGGGCCTGCTGGATACATTACCAATCTTCATCGTCATAAAACCCAAACTTTCCACCATCAATTCTTCCTTACTACATCGGGGTTTTTCCCCAAGATTAACCCGATATTCCGTTGAAACATTACAACTAGATAACATATATCAAGGGAAGTCAGAGACCCCCCATCCCCCATCCTCCACCCTTTTCTCCTTTTTTATTTTTTCTTCCCCCCTCCTCCTCTCTCCCTTCCTCTCCTACCATGTTCCCCCACCTCCCATTGCCCCCCCCCCCCTCGCCTCCACCATTCCCTACGGCCTTCATACAGACACTCACGTAGGCAAATAATTTTTCCACTTCACATACTTATCAAATACCCAACCGGTAAAACGAACCCTAGACAAACACAAAGATACTCGAAATGCTCACTAACCAGACCCACTGTGAGACCCAATAAGAACTATAACTCACCTCCGACAGATGTTTTACATGATTCTCACTCTTTAAGACTTGTATATCGACTCTCTTATTGCAAACAGAATACAACGTCTATAGAAAGTCAGTTATCAGTCAATTAAAGCCAGATTAATGAAATAAGTTGGGTAAATATCCCTTTCACAATTCACCCAGCATGGAAGTGATTATCAATACTAGCTGGGATATTCTGTTAATGTTTACCGTTTATCTTATGACTATGTCATTTACAATGTTTAATACATAATGAATGATTACTGTTATGACTCCATACTCATCAATAAAATACTTTGTGAAAAAAAAAAATCATTTACCCCCTGGTAATGCCAAAATATGGAAATACTTCCATCTCCCCTCACCTACCATGAACAGTGCACATTGTGCAAGAATCTCTCCAAGGATTCTCCCTTTACCCGGTCAATCATTTTTCTTTTTCTATTACAGTTTGTTTTGTCTTGGTGTTTTACTTGTTTTTATGGATCAACAATCATCTCTAGAGAAAGTTTCATACACATCTCAGCTGATCATCCTCACCACCACAAAGGGCCAAGGATCATGCACATGGACTACCAAATCATCAAGGTGCAACATCGAAAGATCACAAATCCGGGACACTCCACATTATTCTTTCAAGCTACAGTGCACTACTGTGGTATCACCGCCTCGGAGGTACTGGAACTCTTCCTCAACTGTAAGTACAACTGACATTTGTGCACAATGAACTCCTTACACTGAGCAATGCCAGTTAAAATACTATCCGTTAATGCACATGGCCTTAACCACCCGGCCAAAAGAGCATCCCTGTGGAGAGAAGCAGACTCCTCCCATTGTGACATTCTTTGTATACAAGAGACACACTTCCATCAGGATGTTCCTCCCAGATGCTCCCATAAAAATTTCAAACATTATTTTTTCTCCAACATGAAAGCAAAAAAAAAAAGAGGAGTGTTAGTAGCAATCAAAGACTCTATGTCCTTCCAACTTCACTCAGAAATTGCTGACCCTTCGGGACGATATTTTATAATAATATGTGACATTAATACTGCCAGATATATGCTGGTGAACGTTTATGCTCCCAAAAATCACCAAGTCAGATTCCTGAATAGACTGATGAAAACGATTAAGAAGATACAACAAGGTTCCCTCATAGTGCGTGGAGACTTTAACATTACTCTAGACCCTCGACTGGACTCAACATCAGCGGCCTCTAAGAGGACACCCTCTTTGGCTTCCTTTTTAAGTTCCCAGGACCTGTATGACGTATGGCCGTGTACTCATGCCAACGAAAGGAATTTTACGTTTTATTCTCATAGACACTACAAGTACAGGAGGATTGATCTGTTTCTAATGGACAAGTGGCTACTCCAAAAGGTACTTCACATTAAAATCAATAACATAACATGGTCGGATCATGCTTATATCCTCCTCACTTTGCGGGATAAATACCCCAACAACAATGCCTACGTGTGGCACGCTAATCCTCAGGTAATACAAAACCCATTGACTAAAAAGGCCTTTGATGATCACTTGTCCAATTATTTCCTGATCAATTCCTCCTCTACAGATAATCTTTTTATACTTTGGAATGCTCATAAGGCATAGATAAGAGGAATGTTTATTCAATTAGGCATGAGACTCAAGAAGCAGGGGCAGCCCAATCTCAACAACCTACTCTCAGAAATTGACATCCTAGACAATCAAAACAAAAAAAATCCTACCCCTTTAATTGGTGCCAAACTCACCGCCCTAAGACATGACCTTAGAATAGAACTTCTCCGATCCTTTGAACAAAAAGAGAGAAGGATGAAAATGTCCTTTTACTCATCCAATAACAAAGCAGGGAAAGCACTGGCCCACAGGTTGCAGGGTCAATGCATCAAAACTAAAATACCCCACCTCGTTGATCCTAAGTCCAAACAATGAGTAGTCGACCCCCAAAGCATTGCCGATGCCTTTAGCGAATATTATGGATCACGCTATAACCTAAATCAAGACAGCAACACTGCACAACCATCACACTCTGATGTAGTGAACTTTTTATCGGACATCTGCCTGCCCAAAATCCCCTCTTCGCAACTCCAACAGTTGAATACCCCCTTCTCCCTGTCTAAAATCATGAAGGTCATAGATACTCTCCCCAACAACAAATCTCCAGGACCAGATGGGCTGACAGAGGAATATTATAAAAATTTTAAACTAATTCTAGGTCTGAACCTACTTAGGGTGTTCGAGACTGCTGCTGCCTCTGCTTCCTTCCCATCTGAGATGTTAGAAGCATTAATTGTTGCTTTGCCTAAACCGGGCAAGACACTGGACGTTCCTCAAAATTTTAGGCCAATATCCTTATTAAACAATGACTTAAAGATTTACACCAAATTGATAGCAATGAGACTGATGGACATCCTACCCACCATAATTGACCCAGATCAATCTGGGTTTACCAGAGGTAGACAAACATCTGATGCCACAAGACGATTGATCGATATAATCCATATTGCTAAGCAGCATCGAACGCCTTCTCTGCTCCTAGCTCTGGATGCAGAGAAGGCATTCGACAGAGTGCACTGGGTGAATCTTACTAAAACATTGGAGAAATTTAGCTTCACAGGTCATCTGCTTTCTGCAATACTAGCCCTATACACTTCTCCATTGGCTCGGGTGTATACATCGGGCATGCTGTCCAAACCCTTTATGATATCTAATGGAACAAGCCAGGGTTGCCCGTTGTCTCCCCTTATCTTTAATCTGTTAATGGAACCCCTAGCCACCAGCATCAAACAAAACCCTGACATACATGGCTTTATGAGCAATAATCGTAAACACGTCATAAGCCTATTCGCAGATGACATGATATTAATGCTAACACAGCCGGTGTCTTCTCTGGGAGAAGTGACTAATCTATTGCAAAGGTATGGTGTGGTGTCATACTACAAAATAAATGACTCCAAATCTTATATTTTGGACCTAGGAGTAAGACCCCATGACAGACTAGACATGCAAACCAAATTCCCATATGTGTGGAACGAACATGCCATTACTTATCTAGGGATTAAACTTACCGCACAACCTGAACATCTATTCAAGGCTAACTACCTCCCGCTAGAACATAACCCACAAAAGGGACTACAAAACTTAAGCAAACATATACTTTCATGGTCAGGAAGGCTGACAGCCTTCAAAATGCAAATCTTACCTCAACCACTTTACATATTCTGCACTGTACCCATACCAGTTCCCAGAAAATTCTTTCAAGCATTACAGACTACACTCTCCAGATATCTTTGGGAGGGCAAGAAATCCAGGAGTGCTTTTTCCAAACTTAGAAAGACAAAAAATGCAGGTGGAGTAGGCTTATCAGTTTTAGCTGACTACCATTTAGCAGCAATATTAGCGCAGCTTAGAGGATGGTTCCCTATCCACCCTACACCACTATGGGGAAGCATAGAACAGGCTCTGATACCAGGAGGTAACTTGTATAATTATGTACTAGCTCATCCTCACCTCAAAACTAAACAACTGGACTTTCCTTTACCAATAATAGTGTCCCTGAACTCATGGAAGACCATGGTGACTTCCAAGTCTTTGTCAACTCCTACCATTCCTCTACCTATACCCTTACCCATTTTGGCACTGATCATTCCTGAACTAAACCTGGAGAAATGGACAGAGAGAGGAATAAAATGGGTATCGGATTTAGGGGGGCGGAGCTAGCCGGAGACCACAATGGATGCCTGAGAGCGGAGCTCCGTATTCCAGCAGGACTAACACGGCTAATAGCAGCCCATCCGAGCCACTAAATTACACCTAAATATACCTAACATTCTCGGAAATGCCCAGGCACAAGAAAGAAGGGAATCATCCCCAGAAGCTGACGGAATATTTTCCTTCTGAGCCCAGACAAAATGGCGGTCCACCCTGGCCTATGGATCTCGATCCCTGTCAGCTCAGCAAGGGAAGCCCTCAAAAAGAAGCAGTCCCTCCAAGTCTCCCAATGCTTCTCCACCCACACCCTCATCTGGCAGCCCTGAGAAATCCAGATTCCGGTCGGATGCAACGGATGATGAGGTGAGCCCGTTCCTTATCTCAGGGGATGACACCAGGGAGGACACCAGGGAATTGTCAGACTCTATAGAAGCATTCCCCACAAGCAATCAACCGGTATTAGATACTGTGCTTAAGGAGATGCTAGTCTCCCTGAGAAGTTCATTACATGCCGATATGGTATCCTGTATGCATAAATTTTAGCAAGGACTTGGGCGCTGTCTCTGAGAGAGTATCACATGTGGAGAACAAGATGGGGGAATTTGCTGTAACCATATATGACCTGGTAGACGCAAATGATGAAAGGGAGGAGGAAATAGAGGCGCTAAAAGCTAAAATGGAGGACAGGGCCAGGAGAAATAATGTAAAAATAAGAGGAATCCCAGAGTCGGTCCAGCAGCATGATCTACGGAAATACACTTCCCAACTCTTTGTCACAATTCTCCCTGACATGTCAGAGCTAGACTTTACGATTGATAGAATACACAGGCTAATTTCAAAGGCAAAGCCGCACATTGTGAGACCATAAAAATGATGATATCTATCCACATGTATTAAATATCCCTATCAAATAGGGGACATATTTACTCCCAATCCATGTATAACTTCATAGACCTATATTAAAATGATAAACCACTTGCATCACAATGTTTAAGCATGAATGCATTAGAAATCATCCACGTAATATGGTCAAAAAAATGTCCCTGGAATTCATATCAACAAAGATTCTCTAAACAAATATTGCTGTTGAAAGCAAAGTATTCACATTTTATGAAACGTCTTTCCTTCACTAGCTGATTTGTGACTTAAAACGGGAAAACACCGCAGAAAAAGTGAATTGGGATAGAAAGGTTCCTCCACCTGGGAAATAACTGCTGCTTACCAGCTGCACTGATCTTTTTTTAGGGATATCACATCCGCTTTAGGCTTATAACCCAGCCAGGGTCTCTGTATTTGTCCACCAGATGGCACCTCTCCTCCTCTTAGATCGCCCCTGAGTACCTCATGATCAGCAGTTGGCCACATTAAAAAGAAAAACTTCCATAGTGTAAATCTGTAAACGTTTTATTAATCATAAAAAAGTTTGCACTTACACGATATTCTGAATGTTAGCATCTAAAAGTAACTCGAGCCGGCCGGCTCTCTGATGTTCGCCCATTGCTTCCAGGACTTCGCGTTGTAATGGAGACGTCAGCATGCCGCTCCTCCCTATGCCGTTTCATCAAAGGTGACGTTGTTCAGGCTCCCTAAACCCTCCTACCTCTCAGAGAGTGTCCCTAGAGACGTCATACTGTGACTGAACTTCTATCAAACTAAGCAGAGACTGATGGCCGTGGTTAGGCAAAAGGATCAAATTCCTGCACCATACGCTAATCTGCAATATTATGCGGACTTGTCAAAGTTCACGTTACAAAAACGCAGGAACTTGAACACGATCACAAAGGCCCTCAGAAATAACAAAGTGAGCTATAGATGGGGGTTCCCAACGAAACTCATAGTTACCAAAGAGGGGGAGGAGTATGTGATTGACACAATGGAAAAAGGTCTGGTCCTTCTCAAGACATGGGGGATAATTCCAGATGCACAGCCACTAACCCAGCGTCAAATTAACCACCCTAACACCACCCAGGAATGGCGCACAGTTAATCAAAAAAACGCCCGCACTCACAAATAAGAAGGATTGGGGATTGACGTACACATATCCACCTGCTGGGAACAAGGTTCATAAGTTTTGTTACACCTTCTAGCTTAAACTATTTACCACCAATATATGAGTGGTCATGCACCACACTCAAACTCTAGTTACACCTGTTGGGCTTTTAGCCTATGTTAAATTATGTTACAATTTACAATTTTTTACCATGTTTGTCTCATTGGTCAGTAACTATTGCTGTAGAGTGAAGAACATTGAGGACACACTGAAGGAATTCCTAACACCGGACCAGCAGCACCGGACAACTAAGATCCTGAGAATAAGGAAACATACAATACTAACTGTAAGTGAAATAAACATCGCATACACATCATATCAACACCCTAATTATCAATGGTGATTACGTTCATGTCCATGAACGCTAAAGGTCTTAACCTCTTGGCGAAAAGAAGGTCACTTTGGAAGGAAGCATTACATCAAAAATGTGATATAATGTGTGTCCAGGAAACACACTTCATCAACCATTCCCCTCCCAGGTGTTCTCATCCTAGATTCCCACACCAATTCACGGCTAACGCTGATACAAAGAAAAAAGGGGTGTTGACCATGATAAAAGACTCAGTTGCCTTTAAATTACATGGCGCAATTACTGACCCACAAGGCCGCTTCCTGATCATAATTTGCGACATAAACTCCACAGCATACACAATGGCTAATATCTACGCTCCAAACAAGGGACAGATCCATTTCTTTCATAGGATTATGAAAAAGATCCAAGCAGTTAAGAAGGGAAGAGTGATAGTGTGTGGAGACTTTAACATCACTACTGACCCAGACCTGGATTCCACAGCATCCCCCAAAAGAAGTCCACCTTCCCTTAAAGAAGCGTTGAGAATGCATGACCTGTTTGATTCTTGGAGATGCCTCAACGCAAATGAAAGGGACTATTCCTTTTTTTCCAACAGCCATAGAACATATAGCAGGATCGATCTTTTTTTAGTTGATAAGTGGCTACTGTTTAACTGCAAAAAGGCTGATATTAATGTTATTACTTGGTCGGACCATGCCTCGGTCACTTTAACGGTAGAAGAGTCTTCTAGCCACAGCCCCACATTCATATGGAGAGCGAACCCTAGGCTGTTCCAGGATGCTCCGACCAAGTCTAGTATTGAAAAACAGATCAAAGAAATTTTTGAAATTAACTGTTCAAGGCGTTTACAAGAGGAATACTGATCCGACAGGGAGCGAGGGGTAAGAGAATGAGGCGGCAGCATATGAATCAATTAATATCCAAAATTGCCACACTAGAAAAACAAAATATGACCACCCCATCCATACACCTCGCTGCACAGTTAACTGCTCTTCGCAACGACCTAAGAATACTATTTCTAGAAGACTACAAAAAAGCCTTGAGAAGTCTTAAGTTAAGCTTCTACACCAGTGGGAACAGGGCAGGGAAGCTACTAGCCAACAAGCTCAGAGGTCAAAGACACAGGACACAAATCCCATACATACTAAACCCCACCACAAAAGCCAAACACTACCACCCGCAAGACATAGCGGACGCAAAAAAATTAACATTCCTAGACTTTTTCCTGCCGCCTGCCACCTCGTCCTGTTTCCCCCCAGAGATGGTGAAGGCCATGATAATTGCTCTACCTAAACCAGGTAAAGATCCAGGCACACCCCAAAATGTTAGGCCTATATCATTGCTCAATAATGATATTAAGATCTATGCTAAGCTCTTGGCAATGAGACTAGTGGATTTAATGCCTCTGTTAATCGATATAGACCAATCTGGTTTCACTAGGGGACATCAGACGTCGGAAGCTACCCGGCGACTGATCCGCAGAACGCCTTCTCTGCTTCTCGCGCTAGATGCAGAGAAGGCATTTGACAAGGTGCACTGGCAGTTTCTGTCAAAGGTATTGCACAAATTTGGCTTCACAGGATACATTTACTCGGCCATAATGGCACTATACACTCTCCCTTCAGCACAAGTATATATATCAGGTGCGTTGTCCACCCCTTTTGAAATTACCAACGGGACTAGGCAGGGGTGTCCCCTTTCCCCTTTGATTTTCAACTTGTTGATGGAACCTTTGGCCTCCCTTTTGCATACCCACCCCAATATAAAAGGTATAGCAGTAGGAAACAAACAGCATGTCATCAGCTTATTCGCAGATGACATCATCTTAATGTTGTCCAATACAGAGACCTCCCTACCAGCAGTTCATCAGGCACTTCAAACATTTAGTGAAGTATCATACTATAAAGTTAATGAAACAAAATCATACATATTGAACTTGGGTATCCCAGAAGCAACAGAATACAGTCTTAGAAATAGGTTCCCAGGCATGGAAATCTCCTACATTGGTACTAGCAGAAACAATTCACAGAATGAATAATACAATGTCCCATGCTAAGATGGTAGCCATCGATCAAAATCAAATTCCAAAATTTGAAAAACTTTGGCATCCTTGGATAAAACAACAGTTCCTGTCAAACTTCAATGACTCTGTCCTGTTGCCATGGTAACAGATTAAATGACTTACAGAGACACCCATTCTAAGGCTTCAAAGAGAACTAAAAAGAATAATAAACTGACGAGCGGGACAACCTTGTGGACCATACCTCTACCTTTCAACCCTTTTTCTTCTTTCTCTTTCCTTTTCTCCACCTTACGATTAAAGCTCATTATCAGAATTTATTTGACCTATATACACTCTACTTGTAAACAATATGTATAGTAGGTATAAATCATTTAAATACCTACAAAAGTAACTAAGGAAATTATATATATCTTTAATTTAGGTTTACGTAAACCCAATGTTTAATATTTGAAATTTCATTATATTTACCTATAGAAACCCTACTGTAAAACAATGAGCTTACTTTATAGATCCTTGTAAACTTACTTTATGTATCTTTATAACATTGTATACTCAATAAACTTCTTTTGACAAGGAAAAAAAAAAAAAAAAAAAAAGAAATAGGTTCCCATATACATGGAAGAAAGAGGGTATTAATTACTTAGGCATTACCTTGACCCCTAAAACAAAAGATCTCCTCCAAGCTAATTATACACCCTTCCTAGATACACTAAGAGCCAAACTAAATAAACTAAGGTTAACAGAATTATCATGGCTGGGTAGACTGGCGTCCTTCAAGATGCAGCTACTACCGCAAATACTATACCTCTTTAGGACGCTGCCAATCATAATTCCTAATTCATATTTTAATTCCATGCAAACACAAATAAACCAATATCTATGGCAAGGCAAAGGGGCCAGATGTGCATTCAGTAAGCTTATCAAACATAGAAAAGCAGGAGGAATAGGCCATGTACATATACAAGATTACTATTTTGCGACCATACAGACCCAACTGAAACATTGGCTCCTACCAAGTTCCAAGGCATTATGGAAAGAACTGGAACAGGCCCAAATTTCTAGTGGTAAACTACAAGATTTCCTAACGAAGGCTCCCTCAGCCACGTCATTGAATAGCAAACTAGCACCCCCTATTTTAGCTTCCGTTAGAGCATGGTCACACCTTAAGAACACTCACGGGGGAGATTGCTGTCTACTGCCCATGAAGCTACCCTCATAGCATCAGTTTTCTCATACCAAACATTAACATTAATGTGTGGATAGACAAAGGCTTATGCCATTTAGAGGACACTCCGGAAGGGGGACAAATGAAACTATTCCAAAAACTCCAAAATCGCAATATACACATATACAACTAGACCATTTATTAAAAACAAATTCACAGGTACTCACATACTTACCGGAAGCTATTACACGCTATTACAAAAATACGACAACATCCACAAAAGGAATATCTATCGTTTACACATGTCTACTAAACAAAAATATTTGTGAGAAAAACCAAGCTATCTGAGCATGGGAATGGGATATAGGTGTAGAATACCCGACTAAACACTGGGAAAAAACATTTCGCCTCACTTACTCCTCCGCTAAGGGCTCGAACTTATGGGAAATGCAACAGAAAATAATACTTTGTTGGTATCTCACGCCATACAGGATCTCTAAAATATATCCAGGGGCTTCTCCTCTTTTATTGAGAAATTGTGGAGGTGTGGGCACCTTGTACCATGTTCTATGGTCGTGCCCACGCCTCCGCTTACTATGGTCTCAGACTGGGAGACTTCTTTCTAATATCACAAACACCCAACAAACACTAACACCAGACATGGCTATACTATCACTAGAACTGCATAACATATCATCATCTTATAGAACAGTGACCTCACACATATTGTTAGCCTCACGCCTTACTATTCTACGGCACTGGAAATCGCCAATAACACCAAATGTCATGGAGGTTATAAGCACTTATGAGACCTTACACACTTCAGCGTCAGGGAATTATGCCAAAACCGCACAGGATTGGAGACCATGGTTAGATTGGTACAATAAGGGAGCGACAGTGTATTAAGTATTGGTTGTCTTTATTAAGTATATTCTGACCAAGTGAGACTCTATTATTAGTTAAAACTAAAGTTACATAGTTACATAGTTAGTCAGGTTGAAAAAAGACACAAGTCCATTCAGTTCAACCATAAAAGTTGTTAATACATACAAGGGTACAGTTTCTTTAATTCCACCAAAGTTGATTTACTATAACACATTTGGAGATTGATCCAATCTATCAGAACGAGTCCACCGCGACCAATGTGAGAGATTGTACAGGATAGTTCAAAGGGTATAGGCCCAAAGTTGGGTTGTACAGGCATATCTCCAACAAATGTATAAAATGTAACCTAACGATGGAATGCCATTGTAATGTATTATCTAAGTTTATACCTGTTGAATTTGCAAAACCTAATAAAAATTATTGAAATAAAAAAAAAATGGGTATCGGGTTTATATTCAAACAAAATTGTGAAACCGTTCCAGGAATTCCAAAGGGAGTATAGCTTAACTACTTCTGAGCAATTTAATTGTATCCGAGTAACATCCTACCTCAAAAGCAAAAACACCCTCAAATATCACTTATTGTGGCAGACCCAAATATACTTTACCACTAAAGAACACCGTAAAGGAGGTACCTCACTGTTCTACCAATTTCTTAACAACAAATCCATATTCATGAAAACAAATTCCATGCTAGCATGGGAAAAGGATCTTAAAGATTCCTTTTCAAACGAACAATGGCTCAAAGCCATACAATACACTCACTCAGCCACCAAATACACCAATCTGTGGGAACTCTCCCACAAGGTCATACAGAGATGGTACCTGAAGCTGTACAGGATCGCCGAGTTTGACCCCTCCACATCTTCTCTATGTTGGAGAAACTGTGCACAGTCGGGTACCCTCTATCATGTACTATGGAGTTGCGGGAGACTGACCAAATTTTGGTCCGAGATATTCACCATTCTCCGACAAGTGACAGGACTAAAGATCCAATATTCTCCCTCGTTAGCACTCCTGAACGTGGGAATTGAAAAAATTTGACTGCCTCATAGGAAATTCACCACTCACTTATTCCTAGCAGCTAAGTTAGTGCTACTCAGGCTCTGGAGATCACAGGACCCTCCTGAGGTGACAGAGGCTACACGCACACTATATATACACTACACCTATGAAAGTATGCTGGCACACAACATAGAAGGAAAGCACACTACATTTCTACTTCACTGGCATCCATGGATAAAATGGTACAAAGAGCCCAATGAGACTAAGATCAATCCCGATAGACAATAATATTGTTAAATGTCCTTGCTTTATAGCAAAGTACTGAACGTATTCTTACCAGGTTCTGAGTACCTCCTCTTCTCTATAGTACCTTTGTTGATCCATATCTACCCCCTTTTTTTTTTTAGTTCTGAGCAGTTTGCTCCTGGTGAATATTGGCTATTGATCTTTTGTACTAACGTTATACTGTTATATTAAAAGGACACTCTCATAGGGGATGTCCCCTCCCCCAGTCACAGTAAGCTCCCAATGGGGTGGCTGGTGGAGAGGGACGGCTCCTCTTCTACTGTGTATGTTGTCTGAATAAAAATGTCAATACTATATAGATGCCCAACTCCGTTAGCTGTACTCATATTCATTCATGTCTACAGTTCAAGTTTATGTCAAATGATGTTCACCTCTGTAAGTTGAAAAATTTGAATAAAAAATGATTTGAAAGAAAAAAAATGGCAATAATACAATAAAATACAATACAAGGGGGCGTGGTTTGCCTTGAGAGAAGATGGCTGCTTAATCCTCAGGCTCCTTCACACCACAGCCTATAATACACTACTCACGGGGATTACCGCTAACAATCTGCTACCCACTATAGGGACTTCTTCCCGCGGAAGCTCGCAGTCCAGATCCCGATCCCCGAGAGAAATTACCGGCCGCCCGAGCCAAACAATACTGGAGATGTTCAGATCCCAGCGGGCTAATATGGCAGCTCCCCTTCCCACCTCATCTCCTGCCCAAGGCCACAACAGGATTATACTGACCCCAACGGAACAACATCCCATGCCTATGGAAAACAACCTGGTATCTCACCATCAACCGTGTCTACTTGACCTCCAGACTGTAGCAGCTGACATAAAGGATACCTTGTTCTCAGCCATAATGGACCTTTGTCATGAGCTACAGGCCATATCAGGGAGATTGCAGCATGTGGAGAATAACAGACAGCTGTAAAGAAGATCCACCACAAGGTAGATTCGCACACCATGCAACTCCGAGATCTTCAGCGTCATGTTGAAGATCTCGACAACAGGGGCCAAAGGCACAATTTAAGGGTGAGAGGTCTCCCCGAATCTGTGGAACATGATCAGATTCTCCCAGCTGTCACAGATCTCTTCAACCGCATCCTGGACCGGCCCCGACACACATTGATTGCAATGGAACAAATCCACAGAGCGTTTCGTCCCCGAGGCAGAGACACTGAACCCCCGAGGGACATTATCTGCCATATCAATGATTTCGCTACCAAGGAAGAAATCCTCAAGAAAGCCCGCAATAAGGCGCAATTAGAGTGTGAGGGTCACTCTATCTGCATTTACCAGGATCTCTCAGCAATTACGCTAAGACACCGCAAAGATTTATGTCCTCTGCTGGAAGTCCTGCAGACCAGAGGAATTCGCTATCGATGGAAATTTCCGTTCGGCCTGCTAGCTTCTCACCAGGGCCGTTCTGCCTTACTGAGAGTCCCGGAGGAACTGGATGACTTCTGCCACACTCTAGCTATACCATTCGTATCGGTCCCAAACTGGTATGTGGAATTCGAAACTTCTACTCCTACCCACTGTCCACCTAAGGAGGAACCGATGGAAGCCCAAAACACGAGATTCCGGAGGCGACGATCGCCGTCAACTGCCAGACCCAGTTCTACCTCACGGCATAGACACCCACCTCCGAGTCCCATGATAGCACTCTTACCTCGTCGGGTGTGCCGAGATCACTGAACCCCGCAGTTTGTGCCCAAGATGCCCGACCAGGATGAGCACACTGACAACTTATGCCTTCTCTTCCCGTATCTCCCCTTCATGTGTGAAAACCCCGAACAGACCCGTGAGCTATACTCCCATACTCCTACAAACCCTTAGATGCTCCAATGGAGTACCATTCACTCCACGACACCCGCGCCTGCAGGAGTTTTGCCCCGCTGATCTGGATCATCTCTACTAAGGGGTCATACAAGATTGCTCATTAGCCACTATAATCTATCCCTCTAAACCCAATGCCTTACGAGACATGGGCTACCCTGGCATTACAAGCAGCTGGCCACACTATCAATCTTAGACTGTTTGAAAAAATCGATGAATGATTGCCATGGATGCCACGAAGAGGATACCTCCATGCAGCGGACTGCCGACAACCTGCACAAGACATTCTATCTTTCTCCTAAACTACCGGTACTCTTTACACCTTGTCTGAGGACATTTAGCTTTGTGTACCCACACCCATCGCCTCCCGCGCAAAGGTCTTGTGATGCTAGTGAGAAACATTTATCTAACTCCTTCTGTAGACCTCGGCTACAGATGCACGCTCACCAGCCCCTATCCACATTGCTTGTCTCCATGGAGACAATGCCGACCAAGCTTCCTCCTGATGCAAACGACTTTATGGGTAATATGATATGTTCCTTATGTTAACATACCTCACGTATTTGAAAGGTCTTACTGTTATATGCCACATACTGAGAACAGATGAGAGGGCTTTAACCCTATAACGCATCATCCCCAGCTTAACCTTCACTAATTTTAGTATATTATAGACTAACAAACTCAAGGTAATTTAGCCCCACACCGCCCCCTACTGATGCTGGAGGTTTACTGCCTCTACCTTTAGGCCTAGAAAAGCAACGCTCAGCTCATAGTACCTCACAGACCCGCATAATGCAACTACGCGCCTCCCAATATGAGATGACCCAGATTACATCACAATTGTCGCCAATTACAAGTATAACACATGCTACTTGACCCAGGTACACATACACATGCTCATGGGTCTGACATACTCTCACCAAGATAACTCCGGTCTATCCTGGACCCTCACACCTCAACCCCTCTCCAATATATGTTATGTATGATATTTTGCTCCATTTACGAGCAGTTATTGTCCTGTTGACGATTGTTGAACTTAAACTGTAACAATGTTTGCTCTCCAAAGGCTGCACTTACTTAATGGGCCTACTATTATATTACCAATGTTGTTAGCTACAACAGGAGCTAGTTAATGTTCTGCCTCTTCGTACGATTCCTGTTAGATATCCAGGCAGTGAAACTTTCATTATCTAACCTCCACTCCAGACAGCTGTTCATCCCCAAATGAACTCACCCACAATGATTAACAAAGATTGTTACCTACTAAGCCCTCTCCTCAGGGATTGACATACGACCTACCACACACACTGCTCCACTCCCTTAAACATCCACTTCTGCCTGCTACAATATATCCCCTATCTACTCTCATCACTACAAGATAAGGCTGTCGGTGTGATGACCCTCACTGATAAATCTTTCTACATCTGTCCGTTCGTCTCAATTGACAAACCAACTTCCACACAGTGGATACGAGCAACTCACAGGGACCGCACCCCCTCAATTAATATAAGCACAACTGACCTCTACCGGCACATCTAATATGGTGACCCCCCCACTCACCTAGACAGGTGACAGGGATCTCACTTACCGCCGGAACCTTTCCCTCTGCCTCCCACACACTACCTCCCACACCTCACTAAACGCTCCAGACCCCCATACCCCCCTTACCACACCCCCTGCCACAGCTCCTGAAATCCTGACAGATATGTTAACAAGCTTTCAGAATGACTTCAGAATCACCTTCTACGAACATCCCCTTGGTTAAAATCATTTCGCTTAATGCTAGGGGCCTTAACACGCCAGAAAAACACTCCCAACTCCTCCTAACCATGCATCGGAGCAGGGCTGACATCATATTCATACAGGAAAAGCATTTCCGTTCCAACGTCACACCGACACAATTTCCATTATCCAACAGTGTATCATGCAACCAACCCATTGACCAAATCGAAAGGAGTTTCGATACTTATCGCAAAATGCTGCCCCTTTCAACTTACTGACTTGCTTAAAGATGAAGAGGGCAGATACCTCTTCTTGAAAGGCTCGCTCCTAGGTAGGAAAATCACTTTAGCAAACATATATGCCCCAAACGTCCGTCAAGTACCGTTCTTCCGAACCATTACTAACACATTAACAACCTTTCAGGAAGGTACCCTCATACTAGGGGGAGATTTTAACGCCCCGCTTACTCCTATCCAAGACACATTTACCGGCACCTCCTCACTCCCATATGCAGCCCTAAAGACAATTAAATCCTACCTCAAACATCTACTACTCCATGACACATGGCGCACCCTGAATCCCAACGGCAAAGATTATACCTTCTTTTCGGCACCTCACAAACAGTATTCAAGGAAAGACTACCTATTCTTGACACAAAAAGATTTGTCTATGCTCTACCAAACTTCCATTGACTCCATGCTCATCTCAGACCACCACCCCATTTCCATGACACTCAAGCTCCCCTCGTCCACAAACGTGGAGGTTAGACCCATCCTTACTAACAGATCCCTCTATCGCTGCAGAAGTTGAAACCCGTCTCCAACACTTCTTTCTCGAAAATAAGCCTACTGATACATCTTCACTCACTAATTGGGAAGCCCATAAATGCGTGATTAGAGGCACCCTGATTGCGGCGGCTGCCAAATGAAACCGAGAACGGCGGAGACAATATACAGAACTTATCAAACGGATCCACAGATTTGAAGGTGCACACAAACACACTCAAGCTCTAACCACTATGAATGATCTTATACAAGCCAGAACTGATTTGTTGGACCTATTAGATAAACAAATACAATGCAAATATTTCCTCTCTAAGAAAACATTCTACGAACATGGCAATAAAGCTAGTAAAATGCTAGCAAGAGCTCTACAAGCGAAAAAAGCTAACACAACGATACATTCCATTACTGACCCGTTGGGACACAAACTAAACATGACCCCAGACATAGCTAAACAATTTGTCAAGTACTACAGTAAATTATATAACCTCCCCCCATCAGACCCATCCATAGATGGAACCACAAGGAAACAAATGATCATTGACTTTTTGGGACAATACAGTCCAACCCAATATCGGAATCCATTGCACAGGACCTAGACTCCCCCTTAAAAAGACAAGAAGTTGACTTAGCACTGAAACAAATGAAAACGGGAAAAAGCCCCAGACCCAATGGTTTGACCGTCGGTTACTATAAAACGTACGCTGGAATACTCAAGCCTTTTTTTATGTCGGCCTTTAACTCCTTTGCAACTCCCACTGACCCCCCATGAGACCTTCTAACTTCCCACATCGCAGTAATTCTGAAACCAGACAAAGACCCTTCCTTAGTTAACAATTACAGGCCCATCTCATTTCTCAACGTAGACCTTAAGTGGTATGTAAAAACTTTAGCGAACCGACTTCTCCCTTTACTACCCCAACTTATCGAACTTGATTAAGTTGGCTTTGTCCCAGGGAGAGAAGCGAGAGATAACACTCTCAAGGCCATCAATGTCCACCATTGGCTCACGTCTACGCATAATAAGGGATTTCTATTTTCGCTCGACGCGGAGAAGGCATTCGACAGGGTGGCATGGGACTACATGACAGAAACCCTAAGGGCCATAGGCCTCTCCTCTACAATGTTAAACTTCATACTAGCACTCTACTCTAATCCCACTGCGAGAGTCCGAGTAAACGGCCACCTGTCGGATGCCTTCTCCATTTCACAGAACCCGCAAGGGCTGCCCCCTCTCCCCTTTAATTTTTATCCTCTCTCTTGAACCATTACTAAGACGCATCATGGACAATCTGGATATTAAGGGCATAGATATAAAACACCACACATATAAACTAGCAGCTTTTGCGGACGACAATCTCCTCTTTCTCACGGAACCGCTTATGACAATCCCGAACTTACTTAAAGATTTTAACACCTTTAAGACCCTAACTAACCTTCAAATAAATGTTTCAAAATTGACGGCCCTTAATGTTTCGATAACCCATGAAACTTGTAAACAATGCCAAAATAATTTCCCGTTCACATGGAACAGCCGCGCAATTACCTACCTGGGCATTCAAACACCAAACTCCCTAACTGACCTATATTCCCTGAATCATGCCCCACTGGGCTTTTTTCCTGGTTGAGCAGAGCCATGATCGTTAAAATGAATATCCTACCCAGGATCCTATATATTTTACAAACAATCTCAATTAAAACTCCCGCAGGCATTCTTTTCTACCTACCGAAAAGCATGCACAGACTTTGTCTGGGGTAAAATACCCCCGCCATTAGGATTTATGAGATTGACCACTCCTAAACTCCTGGGGGGCATAGGCCTCCCTGACATACATAAATATCAACAAGCATGCCACCTTGCTAGGATTATAGATTGGAACATACACTCTAAACATAAAGACTGGGTCCAATTAGAACAATCCTTGACGACCCTTCCATTGGCACATCTCCCTTGGGTTGACCCCCAGCACACGCCCCTGAATATAAACTTCATCCACTTATTAAGCCAACACTAATTTCATTCCGTGCAACTTGTAGCAAACACAAAATTTCTTCACTTAATGGTCCAATGATGCCACTTCGCTTAAACCCAAACTTTACGCCGGGAATGCATGTCTCCATTCCAAGTGACCATTGGCCCCATCCAACCATCCGAGCAGAACATTTCTTTGCAGAGGGTCACCTCCTATCCCAATCCACATTGGCGTCTAAAATGAGAATAGACTCTTACCCCTTCTGGACATACGTCCAACTGCGACATTTCTTTAACAAACCTAAACCCAGACCTAACTGGTCTAGACACACTACCGTGTTTGAAACTTTATGTTTAAGTGAGGAACCCCAAAGCCACCTGATATCACAAACCTACACTCTACTATTCTCTGACCAAACGCCCTCCATGCACTGGACCAACCAAAAATGGGAACAAGAACTCTCCATAGACCTCACGGACCTAGAGTGGGAAAACATTTACACACAAATCCATAAAGGAACGATGAATGTGCAGGTACAGGAAAATGCTTTCAAAATACTTTGCAGGTGGTTCAGGACACCTCTTAAACTACACCAAATCAACTCAGCAATTTCCCAGATCTGTTGGAGATGCAAAACAGAGACAGGCTCGCTCCTACATATTTGGTGGAACTGTCCTAAACTCCATCCTTTCTGGAAAGAAGTCCACAGACTTATCAACCAAATAACCACATACTCACTAGAATTCACACCTGCACAATTCTTGCTCCATAACTCTACGGACCCAATACATGCCTACTTTCGCTCCCTAGCTATGCATTTGGTCAACGCGGCTAAAATGTGTGTCCCTCTCAAATGGCGTTCCCCTAACCCACCAACCATAGCGGACTGGTTTAACCGTATACAAAAATCATCATGGAAGACCTCATACATCAAGTAGGGATACACCCGCCAAGTTCACCAAAACATGGATGTGTTGGTTACACTTTGTCAACACTGATGAATACAAAAGAAACATGAACTGAAAGAAATATATGAGCTGTGGCAGGATCAAAGAGATTACATATCCCCCCATCCCCTCCACTCCCCAATCCCTCCCCCCCACCAGGCAGACACCATACACCCCCACTCACACGATGGAATACCCAGTGAACCTCCCCACAAAAGGTTTGACGTGCATCACCTCCCCTTCACCTACCCCACCTGCCTATCCCCATACATTTCCCTTTGCACTCTCACGCTTGACTCTGATACCACTACGATCAAACCTACGGCCAAATCTAAGAGTCGATAACACGAGAACCTAAGGTTACCCTTCTCGGTTAATCTACAATACCCATTATCTAACGCACCATATAGAATTACTAACACACAACAGAATATTAGAAATTGACTCCGTATTACACCTTATACAGCTTGTAAGACTTTTGTGTACTATTCCACCGATTTATATGTACAATAACTCTCTCTCTTTTCACTTTGATGGCGGCTGCGCCCGCACATATGTATTTCAATGTGCTCGTTTCTACTTCTTTTTTTTCTGTTACCACTGTTTAAAGACTCAATAAAAACTTTTACAACAAAAAAAAATACAATACAAATACATGATACAACAACTACAATCCCCAAGCATATAATGTGAGGCCTCGCTCAGACCCAGACTGCACACGCCACAGAAGATGCCAAAGAGGCATAGCAGGATTCGGAGGAGAAGAGGGAAGAGAACCCCCAGGCACGATATAATGAGACCAGCAGGTATTTTGCCTCTAGCAGGGAAGGGGGGAAATTAGCATCTAACGGCTAGGCAGTCAGAGTCCAAGCAGGGCCTGGAGCAACAATCAAATAGTAACAGTAGTTCACAATCCCCTTCCACCCCCAGTCCATGAATGTAATGTTATCAGAGGGCGAAGAAATGACCAGCAACAGGAAATTCAGCAACAGTCCAAATAAAATAAAAAGCAACAGACAGAGCATTAATGATAATTAGCGTTGAGGGAAAACTTGGTTTACGTATGGGCCAACAGGCCTGGCAGCAGGTTGTTGAGGGGAAAATTGCATGAGTGACACATGGAGGCTCCAGATGAAAAAGCTATGTCAAGCCTGCAGTGACAGAGGCTGGAAAAATCCATCTTCAGTGGATGCGGATCTTGATCTTAGGAGTTTGTGACATTGAGAGAGAGAAACAGAGCCTACTGGTAGGCAACATTCATCAGGAGAATCTAGCCAGTTTGGCATAGTGATAAGGTCTTGTTCAAGGAACAGGAAAAAGTCAGAAAGTTGTTCTGGATCTGACAGAATATATTTGTGGTCACCTTTGGTCATTTTGATGCTGAAGGGGTGACCCCAGGTGTAAGAAGAGCCAGCTTGGTGGATCATGTCAGGCAGGGGTTGGACCACCGTGTATAGGGTGTGTCTGGAGAGGTCTAGGTAGAGGTGAATGGAGAAGCCTTACCGTCCACCAGACCCAGACACCGAAGCTGCAGACAAGCCATTCCTTATGGAAGCTTAAGAAGGTATCACTGCTATGGCTGGAGGGGCTGTTGACTTTAGGGAAGCATCTGTAAGCTCACCTACAGTGTCCAGACATGCAGAGGAAGTCTCTGGGGTGGAGGAGACGGGCCAGTGTTTATCTGGGGTCTGACTAGGTGCCATTTGTCCTTAACAGATCAGGATTCTGGCAGGGTTGTGTGAAACAGGTATTGATGGATGGAACCCTGCTGAGGTTAGGCAGGTTTAGCAGAATGAGAGCTGTGTTTTGACATGAGTATTGTGGGTGTAGGTAAGCTGGGAGACAGTTTGTTAGTGTCGGGACGGCACAGAGCTCAGCGGTACATGACTTTAGCCTTCCATTGTTGGCCACGCCCTGCCCATTTGTATTTTAACACAAAGGTATCCTAATACACAAATAAAAAAGAGCCCAAAATGTTAACCTCCCCCGCGCCAAACACCTAATCCAATTTCCTGAACTTTAAGGGCTGACATATCACCACCATGTTTTTCAACATACATATTCATTGCACCTTCTTTATACAATGAAGGGTTCAGTATTTTGATTTTTATTATTTTTACTCGTGTATGTTTGTGAATTCATGTATGCGTGTGGCCTAGAAAGTGTTAAACCTTGATTCTTTATTTATGCTGCCACAAAGACTCAGCAGGTTGTCATTAATCATCAATATACAGTGCCTTGAAAAAATATTCATACTCCTTGAAATTTTCCACATTTTGTCATGTTACAACCAAAAACATAAATGTCTTTTATTGGGATTTTATGTGATAGACCAACATAAAGTGGCACATAATTGTGAAGTGGAAGGAAAATGATAAATGATTATCAATATTTTTTACAAATAAATATCTGAAAAGTGGAGCTTGCATTTGTATTCATCCCCCTTTAATCTGATACCGCTAACTAAAATCTAGTGGAACCAATCGCCTTCAGCAGTCACCTAATTAGTAAATAGAGTCGTCCTGTGTGTAATTTAGTATAAAAACAGCTGTTCTGTGAAGCCTTCAGAGGTTTGTTGGAGAACCTTAGTGAACAAACAGCATCATGAAGGGCAAGGAACACACCAGACAGGTCAGGGAGAAGTTTAAAGCAGTGTTAGGTTATAAAAAAATATCCCAAGCTTTGAACATCTAACGGAGCACTGTTCAATCCATCATCTGAAAATGACATAACTGCAAACCTACCAAGACATGGCCATATACCTAAACTGACAGACCGGGCAAGGAAAGCATTAATCAGAGAAACGGCCAAAAGGCCCATGGTAACTCTGGAGGAGCTGCAGAGATCCACAGCTCAGGTGGGAGAATCTGTCCACAGGACAACTATTAGTCATGCACTCATTAGTCATGCACTCCACAAATCTGGCCTTTATGGAAGAGTGGCAAGAAGAAAGCCATTGTTGAAAGCCATAAGAAGTCCCGTTTGCAGTTTGCGAGAAGCCATGTGGGGGACACAACAAACATGAGGAAGAAGGTACTCTGATCAGATGAGACCAAAAATGTAACTTTTTGGCCTTTTTGGCCACTGCACATCACCCTGAACACACCCTCCCCACTGTGAAATATGGGGGTGGCAGAAATCATGTTGTAGGGATTCTTTTCTTCAGCAGAGACAGGGAAGCTGGTCAGAGTTGATAGGAAGATGGATGGAGTCAAATACAGGACAACTTTAGAAGAAAACCTGTTAAAGTCTCCAAAAGACTTGAGACTGGGGTGGAGGTTCACCTTCCAGCAGAACACTGACCCTAAACATACATCCAGAGCTACAATGGAATGGTTTAGATCAAAGCATATTCATGTGTTAGAATGGCCCAGTCAAAGTCCAGACCTAAATCCAATTGAGAATATGTGGCAAGACTTGAAAATTGCTGTTCACGGATGCTCTCCATCTAATATGACAGAGCTTGATCTATTTTGCAAAGAAGAATGTGCAAACATTTCACTCTCTAGATGTACAAAGCTGGTAAAGACTTGCAGCTGTAATTGCAGCGAAAGGGGGTTCTACTAAGTATTGACTCAGGGGGGCTGAATACAAATGCACGCCACACTTTTCACATATTTATTTGGAAAAAATGTTGATAACCATTTATCATTTGCCTTCCATCTCCCAATTATGTGCCATTTTGTGTTCGTCTATCACATAAAATCCCAATAAAATATACTTACGTTTTTGGTTGTAACGTGACAAAATGTGGAAAATTTCAAGAGGGATGAATACTTTTTCAAGGCACTGTACATGAAATGTGTCAACCTTGCTACCTGTGTAACTGCTGTTGTCCTGCATTTAATTCTTGGAAATAAAGAAGGTGGAGTTTTAACTATATTTTGAAATGCGCGATCATCTATTCTTATCTCTTATTATTATTGCTATTATTGTTGAATAGTTTAGATCAATTCTGTATTCATTCCAGTTAATTAGAAGACTTACCTAGTGCTATCATTTTAACATTACTTTTATATATTTCCTAAAGGTTGTGCTGTGCAAACTTATAACAATGCTTTAGCGTGCTCTTTACCTGTCTTGCAGCGTGCAAATTTGTATGATGTTGGAGTATGCATCCTGAGAAAATTGAGTACTGTCCGTGATACTTTTTTTATTTGCACTAACATACAATTTTTCAGGACAAGCTTTCAGGGTATGTCCCCTTCTTCAAGGTCCAAGCAGTACTGATTCACAAATTTTTAAGCAGAATGTTAAAAAAAAAAACCACAGAAGAAGGGGACATACCCCGAAAGCTTGCCCTGAAAAATTGTATGTTAGTGCAAATAAAAAAAGTATCACGGACAGTACTCAATTTTCTCTGTAACAATTGCACTAATATGGCTACAATCACACAGAGTATGCATCCTGAAAGTCTACTACCAGCAGGGATTGGTCGGTAGGGGTTACTCTTAACTCTAAGGTCCCTGAAGGTGAAATGTATCCATAGTTTGAGATTGGATGAACAGAGATTTCATCTTAATTTATGTAAAGGGTTCTGTTCTGTAAGAGCTGTGAAGGTTGAAAGCTCTTTCCCCAGGTAGTTTTTTTGAAAACACTTAATATACACATGATATACAAGGGTACAAGAATTCTTTGAGATTCCAGTTTACACACATACAGTAGGTCAAACTGAATAAACCTATGTCATTTTTTAACCTTATCAACTATGTAACCATGTAACTATAAAATCACTTGTATTTCAACTATATGTATTCATAATTTATTTATACAGAAGTAAAGTTTTATTTTTAAAATATCAGGAGGCGTGGTAAACATATGATTGCAAATTATTACTTAAATTTATATTTAAAAATATTTTCAATTTTCATGAAAATATATTAAGCAATTACACATAAATCGTCCCTGCAGTTTTTTCATAACATGTTACTTACTCATATTCCATTTATAAACAGTCCAGCATAAACATGATAAATGAAGGAGTGAGTAACTAAAAAGCCCAAAGCAGATGCTTGGAGGTTTCTCGTCTCACATTGGGATGAAGCTGTCTAAGAATAATGAAGTTTCCTTGGAAAAAGTTTGAATCATCAAACTCCCTGATCTGCATTAGAGTCAATATAGTGCTGAGACTGCAATCCTGGTGCTTGTTATTGTTTCTTTTTTTTTTTTATCTAGTACAAACAAATTTCTTGAGGTGCAGAGCTGTGCATGTTCTGGCATTTCTGACCTATATTCTCTTTTTTTTCTTGCGTTTTTTTTTAAAGGGTATTTGAGTGAAAATTAAAATATTAGACTCGTGAGGTGTAAAAATCTTGAAATGTATGTGACTTTGTAGGTGCTGTGATGTTACAAGGAAAAAAAATAGGGGGAAATATAAAGCAGAGCCAAAAATAAGATAAAAATAAATAGCCTGTTAAAAGTTAAAATACGAAAACCAGTTTGCAACAATTGTCACCTTAAATCTAAAGATGTTCCCAGCAGTATTTTTCTTCGACTAGATGTCCTCAGCCCGATGACCAGCATCATTCAGCCCATTTCCTCTGCTTGTGAATGGACGGTGAAAGGAGAAGCTTTATATTACTAACAGCATGTTTCTTGTCGGTGCAACTGATTGGCTCATTGTGCTGATGCTACCCCTCATACTCCAGATCTACTATACAGGAAAGAGGTTAGTGCCAGAGCATATTTAGTTACTTTACTGCTTACCCCATGCCTCCAGGACTTAACTCATAAATTTGAGCCCACCTACAGCCTCAGCGTTCTGTAACTAGTCCTACCAAGCTGGATGGGATCTATGCTGCCATGGAGCTCGTCAGGAAAGGAAAATCATGGTAAGTATTTGAATTCAATTTTCCATTTTCCTGACGGATTCATGTCAGCACAGCTGGGAACTAACTAGCCAAAACAGGGGAGGGATAATGCTACACACTCCTCAATTCTGACTAAAAAAAACAGAAGCCAGGATGCCTCTGCCAAACTCAATTGACATTAAGCCATGAATATTTTGGTGCCCACATAGCTGCCTTGCAGATAGTTTCAGACACTCGGCCTGCTGCCACTGTCAAGGTCGAGACCCTTCTAGTGAAAGGTGTTGTGATTCTCCTGGCACGGCCAAGGAGATGAGCTTTACCAACCAAGGGGCAATAATCTTGCTGGAAGCCTTAAAATCATAACGTGTTCCACCTGAAATGACAAACAAATGCTCCGACTTCCTGATGGCAGAAGTCACCTTGATTAAACATTTTAAAGCTTGGCCCACATCCAATAGGCTAATTTCTTAAGTACTCCCTAAAAGGAATGTAAGAGGACAACCTCTTGTGTGATACGGACTCTGAAGGTCCGGCACAAAATTTGAGCAATGGCATGAGTACCACCCTGTCTGGGAAGTACGCAAGTATGGGTTCTGTAAACCCAGGCCACCAATGCTGACTCTTCTGGCTGATGTTATTGCCACCAGTAAAGCAGTTTTCAGTGAGAGGTACCACAGGGTGATTGAAGGCATCTGATGCAATAAAGTCCAACAGCAATGGGAGATCCCATTTCAAAAACAATTTGAGGTTTCAACCAAATTGCATCTTGAAAAACAGTATAATTAGGTGTTGGATGCCCACTGTATGCCGATTGAAGGCAGAGATAACCGAAATGTGTGCCTATAGCATACTTACGCATAGACCTTAATTAAGCCACGCCTGCAGGCATTTCAGAACAGACTTCTGAAGAGTCCAGTGTAAAATCTTGATCAGCAATAATACTGGAAATTTATGCCATATTCTACTGTAGGCACGGTTACCGTTGTCCTTTCTTGTTTTCGTAAGAGCATTTACAATCTTCACAGAGCATTCTAAATCCATTAGCCTCTGCCTCTCTGGACCTGGGCCATCAGCCTGAGCTTGTTGGATGCTGGATGAATGGGACTTTGGAGAAGATTTGATCTTACATACAGAGGGAGTCAATCCTTGACACTTATAAGGATGAGCAAATGGTAACAAGGCCCCTTTGGCTAATCTGGGATCATCACCAGATCTGTCACCTTCCCCTGCCACAGCCTCAGCTGGAAGCTGAGAATCAAAGGGAGCAGCAGAAAAGCATAAGCTGTCTTGGAGATCCACTCTGCAGTCAGCACCTCCACCCCGATTGCTTGCAGATTCTGGGCCCTGGAATGGAGATTCAGCAACCTGGTGTTGACTGGGGATGTGAGAGGTCTACCTCTGGAAGAAAAATACCAAGCTCTGTTAGTTCTCGAAAGACTTGCAGTAGTCTGGACCATTCATTGCAGTTCAGACTTGTCCTGGACAGATAGTTTGCCTGAAGATTCTTCTGATCAGGCACATAGGCTGTAGATAACTGCAGAAGATTGACTTGGACAGATTCTAGAATTAGAGAAACCTCCTTCAGAAGGGAAAGACTGAGCCTTGTTTCCAGATGTAGGCCACAGTCGTTGCGCTGTCCAACTTTACCAGGACAGGCTCACCCCAGAACATTGAAGACAATTTAGTTTCCTCAACCACCAGTTTAGGCCACTGGTCCAGAAACCCGACTTGAATGGGAGCAAGAGTTAAACTGAGCCTACCTGAGCTGCTGGAGTGAGGCAATTTTTATGACTCAATCTGAGACGTGAAGGATGAAAGATCTCCAAATATGGCCTAAAATGCTTGCTTTAATGGACCACGTGTCAATCACTAAAGCCATACCTATGTCTACAGAGGAGCCACATAGTGTCCCAAGGCATGTATTTGGGAGGCACAATCCCAAAATAACAGAAAGCATCCTGACATGAAACTCATTACTGACTTCCTGCGTTAGCTTCCCAGTTTTTCCTGGACTCCCAGCCGGAAATGCAGAAGCTAACCTCTCTGGAGTAAGAGTGAGCGGGGAAACTGACTCTTGAGTTTTTCGGTCTCCTTTAACTCAGCAGACATTCATCTTGAGGCAGGAAGCCAAACTGACCACTATTAAATTTAGGCTTGACCTTCTACGATCAAGAAAAATTATTGTGATAGTGTTGTCCTTGAAGGCCACAACATCTTCTGATGGTAAGGACATGTATATGGTCAATCCCACAAGGGACACACACTGACCAGAGGGGTGATCCCAACCCTTGGACATCTTTCAGTTCAAAAGGGCATAACTTTCACATCCTGCTGTGACAACATACTCCAATCTTGTAGACTGAGCACTTGATTCATCCAACATAAGAGAATTGTCAAGCTGTCCTCTGCAGGTTCTCCAAATACTTCCAAAGCTTCACTTCTATTTAAAGGCATTTCACCAACCTTACCAAGCTGGACAAAGGTCGTCCTCATCTTCCTGTTCAGAAGAGACTGAAGAGGATTGATTGGCTTGAGAAGGCCATGAATAGAAGACTGGACATTGCCAGAATAGATGGCCCTTGCAGAAGATGAATTCAGCAATTCCTTTAGAGTGTCTTGACTATATGCTTAACCACTTGCCGCCCGCCCTATTACCAAATGACGGTGGCAAAGTGGTTTGATATTCCTGACCGGACGTCATATGACGTGATCAGGATATCGTGCCGCTGCGCGCCCCCGGGAGCGAGTATCGCGGCAATCGTTGTTGCGGGGTGTCAGTCTGACACCCTGCAACACCGATCTAGGTAAAGAGTCTCTGATGGAGACTCTTTACCACATGGTCAGCCGTGTCCAATCACGGCTGATCACAATGTAAACAGGAAGAGCCGGTGATCGGCTTTTCCTCACTCGCGTCTGACAGACTCGAGTAGAGGAGAGCCGATCGGCTGCTCTCCTGAACAGGGGGAGTCTGTGCTGATTTTTATCAGCACAGCCCCCCTTAGATCTCGCCCAGGACCACCAGGGAAGCCGCCCAGGACCACCAGGGAAGCCATCCACACTGGACCACCAGGTATGCCCCTAGACCCCCAGGGAAATACCACTATGTGCCCAGGCAGCTGACAATCTGTGCCCAGGCAGCTGCTAATCAGCGCCCACTCCAATTCCTACCACTGCCAGTGCCACCAGGGATGCCTATCAGTGCCTCATATCAGTGCTGCGTATCAGTGCCCATCAGTGCCACGTATCAGTGCCCATCAGTGCCCAGCAGTGCCACCTATCAGTGCCCAGCAGTGCTGCCTATCAGTGCCCAGTAGTGCCCAGCAGTGCCGCCTATCAGTGCCACCTATCAGTGCCACCCTATCAGTGCCCAGCAGTGTCCAGCAGTGCCGCCTTTCAGTGCCCATCAGTGTCACCTATCAGTGCCAATCAGTGCCAACCAGTGCCACCCAGTTCCACCCATGAGTGCCCATCAGTGCCGCCTATCAATGCCCATCAGTGCTGCATATCAGTGCCCCCCATCAGTGCCACCTACCAGTGCCCATCAGTGCCGCATATCAGTGCCCATCGTCAGTGCCCATCATTGGTGCCACCTCATCGGTGCTGCCGTATCAGTGCCTGTCAGTGCCGCCTTATCAGTGCCCATCAGTGAAAGAGAAAACTTACTTATTTACAATTTTTTTTTTAACAGAAACAAAAGCAAAACTTTTATTTTTTTCCAAAATTTCTGTCTTTTTTTATTTATTTAGCAAAAAATAAAAACCACAGAGGTGATCAAATACCACCAAAAGAAAGCTCTATTTGTGGGAACAAAATGACAAAAATTTAGTTTGGGTACAGTGTTGGATGGCCACGCAATTGTCATTCAAACTGCGACAGCGCTGAAAGCTGAAAATTGATCTGGGCAGGAAAGTGTATAAGTGCCCTGTATTGAAGTGGTTAATTTTGACAACTTGGTCACCATCATCGTAATCACAGCCTGCCTGAACAAAGTAGGAATCACATTCATTCACCTCTACTTGGGAAGAAAAACAACAGGTTAGGTGTCGTCGTCATCTTTATCCTTGGTCGCTTGAACAGGGCAACATTCTTGCAGTCATGCTCGTCTGTCTTCTCTTTGGAAGAATCTGAAGCAGATTATTTGCCTGGGAAGGCTTGAGACTGCTCAGTAACCCTTTCGCAGGGTGAATGGAAACACTCCTTTAGAGTGTATTGACCAAAGGCTTAATGAATGTGACAACCTGTTAGATGTCATCATCCTTATTCTTGTTCTCTTGAACAAAGCAGAATTATGCAGTCATGTCCATCCGGAAATTCGGAAAATGGGCTGTTTCACCTGGTATGGCGAGGCAGCTTCTGATTGCCAAAGCAGGTAACCCTTTCAAAGGGTGAGCAGAAAACACTCCTTTAGAGCGTATTAACAGTGTGTTTATTGAATGTGACATCCTATAACGTGTCATCCTTATCCCTGGTTGCTTGAGTCAGTGGGATACATACTGTCATGTCCATCCGTGTGTTCCTCTTATGCCCCGTACACACGATCGGACATTCCGACAGCAAAATCCATGGATTTTTTCCAACGTATGTTGGCTCAAACTTGTCTTGTATACACACGGTCACACAAATCTTGTCAGAAATTCTGAACGTCAAGAACGCGGTGACGTACAAAACACGTACGACGAGCTGAGAAAAATTAAGTTCAATAGCCAGTGCTATTCCAAGCATGCGTGGAACTTTGTGCATCGGAATTGTGTACACACGATCAGAATTTCCAACAACGGATTTTGTTGTTGGAAAATTTGAGATCCAGATCTCAAATTTTGTGTGACGGAAATTCAGATGGAAAATGTCTGATGGTGCCTACACACGGTTAGAATTTCCGACAACAAGCTCCCATCAAACATTTTCCGTGCGAAAATCTGACCGTGCGTATGGGGCATAAGAGTCTGACAAGGGGGGTTTTGCTTGGAAAAACTGTGAAACTGCTCCTTGCCAGAGAATTCAATCCCTTCACAGGGTAAGTGAGAATAACTCCTTTGAGTTTATTGGCCACTTGTTTAATAAATAAGACAACCTGTTAGGTATCATCATTCTCATCTCTGGTTTCTTAATCAAAGCAAAATTCACACAGTCATGTTCCTCCACATCTTCCCCTTTGGAAAGTCGGAAGAGGCTGATTTGCCCGGGAAGGCTATTAGACTGGTCATTGCCAGAGCATATAACCATATAAAAGCAAGACTCATATAGTCATGTTCAGCCACATCTTCTTTATTAAGGAGCCAGAAGAGGGCTGTTTTGTTCTGAGACTGATATTTACCAATAGATAACCTTACCACAGGGTTTGCATGCCATTTAACAAACCAGCCCATAAAAATAATTAAATGCAGTAAAATAGCTTAGTAAAAAAAACCTAAAGGGTTAACCACTGCTAGAGGGAGACTGAAGCCTCCATCTACAGCCCTGATTCAGCAGGTGGTTAATGAGCTAAACCTTGCCCTGCCAGGAATCAGGACATAAAGTAAAAGTTTGTTCAGAACAGTGACAAAAAAGGTAGGAATTTTCAACAGAATTACAATAATATTCTGCAATGTACACAAACCAAGCATATTGTAGGCATCATAAACATGCTTCTCCCCATTTATTTTTTATTTTTTGCTTGAAAAACCCAGAGAGCACATAGAAATATAATAGGATATCCCATATCTCAACAGGCCAAGGCTGGCTCCAGTAGTCATTCACTGGTCACTCCTCTACCTTCTCTGGAAATGCTGGTCTTTTGAGGGGGTTGGCATTAGGGATGAGCTTCGTGTTCGAGTCGAACCCATGTTCGACTCGAACATCGGCTGTTCGATCGTTCGCCGAATTGCGAACGTTATGGGCCGTTCGCGCTAAATTCGTGTGGCGCGTCACGGCCCATAATTCACTGCGGCATCGCAGTGCATTGCTGGCTGATGATTGGCCAAGCATGCACTATGACCCGCATGCTTGGCCAATCACAGCGCCGTCAGTAGAGAGAGCTGTAATTGGCCAAAGCCAGGGTGGCTTTGGCCAATTATGGCTCAGGGGATTTAGTACACACCCCACACTATATAAGGCCGCCTGCACGGCGGCCCTGTGTAGTGTGTGTTCCGGTGTGCTGAGAGATAGAGAGAGAGAGAGACAGTGTCATTTGATTTGAGTTAGATAGATTAGGCAGAACAGTCAGTCAGTTAGCTGCACTTACAGTGTATTGTGTATATATATGCATCCCAGGTGTTGCATATATATATATACACTGTATTCAGTTTAGCTAGATCCGTTCCTGTTATCTTCTATCTAGACTATTTACATTTAATGCAGTGCGTCCTGCTCACAGTGTTCAGCTAGATCCGTTCCTGCTATTTACATTTAGTGCAGTGCGTCCTGCTCACAGTGTTCAGCTAGATCCGTTCCTGTTATCTTCTAGACTATTTACATTTAGTGCAGTGCGTCCTGCTCACAGTGTTCAGCTAGATCCGTTCCTGCAATTTACATTTAGTGCAGTGCGTCCTGCTCACAGTGTTCAGCTAGATCCGTTCCTGCTATTTACATTTAGTGCAGTGCGTCCTGCTCACAGTGTTCAGCTAGATCCGTTCCTGCTATTTACATTTAGTGCAGTGCGTCCTGCTCACAGTGTTCAGCTAGATCCGTTCCTGCTATTTACATTTAGTGCAGTGCGTCCTGCTCACAGTGTTCAGCTAGATCCGTTCCTGTTATCTTCTAGACTATTTACATTTAGTGCAGTGCGTCCTGCTCACAGTGTTCAGCTAGATCCGTTCCTGTTATCTTCTAGACTATTTACATTTAGTGCAGTGCGTCCTGCTCACAGTGTTCAGCTAGATCCGTTCCTGTTATCTTCTAGACTATTTACATTTAGTGCAGTGCGTCCTGCTCACAGTGTTCAGCTAGATCCGTTCCTGTTAAATTCCTACTGACAGGCAGGCTTGTCTGGTTACAGTATATAAAGCTACCTGAAGAAAATTACAGGTGTTCTATTTGATCCTATTAGTACCACGGTCAGGCAGCTAGACTATTTACATTTAGTACAGTGCGTCCTGCTCACAGTGTTCAGCTAGATCCGTTCCTGTTATCTTCCTACTGACAGGCAGGCTTGTCTGGTTACAGTATATAAAGCTACCTGAAGAAAATTACAGGTGTTCTATTTGATCCTATTAGTACCACGGTCAGGCAGCTAGACTATTTACATTTAGTACAGTGCGTCCTGCTCACAGTGTACAGCTAGATCCGTTCCTGTTATCTTCCTACTGACAGGCAGGCTTGTCTGGTTACAGTATATAAAGCTACCTGAAGAAAATTACAGGTGTTCTATTTGATCCTATTAGTACCACGGTCAGGCAGCTAGACTATTTACATTTAGTACAGTGCGTCCTGCTCACAGTGTTCAGCTAGATCCGTTCCTGTTATCTTCCTACTGACAGGCAGGCTTGTCTGGTTACAGTATATAAAGCTACCTGAAGAAAATTACAGGTGTTCTATTTGATCCTATTAGTACCACGGTCAGGCAGCTAGACTATTTACATTTAGTACAGTGTGTCCTGCTCACAGTGTTCAGCTAGATCCGTTCCTGTTATCTTCCTACTGACAGGCAGGCTTGTCTGGTTACAGTATATAAAGCTACCTGAAGAAAATTACAGGTGTTCTATTTGATCCTATTAGTACCACGGTCAGGCAGCTAGACTATTTACATTTAGTACAGTGCGTCCTGCTCACAGTGTACAGCTAGATCCGTTCCTGTTATCTTCCTACTGACAGGCAGGCTTGTCTGGTTACAGTATATAAAGCTACCTGAAGAAAATTACAGGTGTTCTATTTGATCCTATTAGTACCACGGTCAGGCAGCTAGACTATTTACATTTAGTACAGTGCGTCCTGCTCACAGTGTTCAGCTAGATCCGTTCCTGTTATCTTCCTACTGACAGGCAGGCTTGTCTGGTTACAGTATATAAAGCTACTTGAAGAAAATTACAGGTGTTCTATCCCAGCTTAGTGCAGCTACAGGCCATTAGTATGTCTGGAAGGCCAAGAAGGAGAGGCAGACAGTCACAAGCCAATAAGAGAGGGCAAGCAGGCTCTGTGTCTAGTGCTGGTCGTGGAGACGGTGCATCCTCATCAGCACGTGGCCATGGGACACGCTTGGCCTTTTTTTCGGCAGCTGGCCGCGTTGAGCCGCAACATGCGGAAGACTTGGTCGAGTGGATGACCAAGCTGTCCTCATCCTCCTCATCCTCTCTCACCCATGCCCAGGGTGCTTTGTTTGTTCTTCCCTCAGCTCAATGTCATCAGTGACTCCTTCCCTAGCTCCACCATGTCCTCATGAGGATTCCCTCGAACTGTTTGACCACAGTGTTGGGTACATGCTCCAGGAGGATGCCCAGCGTTTGGAAGGCTCTGATGACGATACTGAGCTCGATGAAGGCAGTAACATGAGCGCGGACAGAGGGGGTGCCCAAGAAGGACAGCAATCTGGCAGTCATGCTCCCCCTGCTGCAGCATACTGCCAGGTTTGCTCCAGTGATGAGGAGGGAGGGGATGATGAGGTCACTGACTCAACGTGGGTGCCTGATAGGAGAGAGGAGGAGGAGGAGGAGGAGGAGGAGGAGGAGGCGGCAGCACATCACCAACGAGGCAGGATGCCCTCCAGGGGCCAGCCTAAGGGCAGCACATTGACTGCATCACACCCCAAAGCTCCACATGTGCAGGGCGCTGCAGTCTCTGCGCGTTATTCAAAAAGTTCTTTGGTGTGGGCCTTTTTTGAGACGAGTGCATCAGATCGCACCGCTGCTATTTGCAACATATGTCTCAAGCGTATCTCGCGTGGCCAAAACATCTCCCGCTTGGGTACCACATGCTTGACCAGACATATGTTGACCTGCCATGCAGTTCGTTGGCAAGCGTATCTAAAAGACCCACACCAAAGAACAAAGAGGATCTCTCCTTGCTCCTCATCAGCTGAGATTTCCAACCCCACTAGACCTTCAGTCCTCTCTGAGACCTGCAGTGAGAGGAATGAAGGTGTAGAATTAGGTGTGTCACAGCCAAGTACTTGTGGGCAATCTGCTTTTGGTACACCGACGTCAGATTGTACCAGGCAAATTTCCCTGCCCCAGCTGCTGCACCGCCGAAAGAAGTTTGCTCCCAGCCATCCACATGCCCAGCGGTTGAATGCTAGCTTGGCAAAATTGCTAGCACTTCAACTGCTGCCTTTTCAGTTGGTAGACTCTGCCCCCTTCCGTGAGTTTGTGGAATGTGCGGTTCCTCAGTGGCAGGTACCCAAACGCCACTTTTTCTCACGGAAGGCGATTCCGGCTCTCTACCGGCATGTGGAAGGCAATGTCCATGCCTCGCTGGACAGGGCGGTCAGCGGTAAGGTGCATATTACCGCTGACTCATGGTCCAGCAGGCATGGACAGGGACGTTACCTAAGTTTCACGGCGCATTGGGTGACTCTGCTGGCAGCTGGGAAGGATGCAGGACAAGGTGCAGTAGTGTTGGAGGTTGTTCCGCCACCACGCCTCCAAAATGCTGATTGTGACACACCTCTCTCCTCCACCCCCTCCTCTTCTTCTTCCTCCATGGCCTCTTCCTCGGAACCAGCGGTGCTCCGTAGGCGTTCAAGGGGCTACGCAAGTACGCAGGCCAAAAGATGCCATGCGGTGCTTGAGCTGGTGTGCTTGGGGGACAGGAGCCACACTGGGGCAGAGGTTCTGTCAGCTCTGCAGGGGCAGGTTCAGAGGTGGTTGACGCCACGCCAACTTAAGGCAGGAATGGTGGTTTGCGACAATGGCACCAACCTCCTCTCTGCCCTCCGACAGGGACAAATGACCCATGTGCCCTGTTTGGCTCACGTCCTTAACTTGGTGGTGCAGTGGTTCTTGGGCAGGTACCCGGGCTTACAGGATGTCCTGAGGCAGGCCAGGAAAGTCTGTGTGCATTTCCGCCGGTCATATAATGCCAGTGCTCGGCTGACGGACCTCCAAAAGGAGTTTAACCTGCCCAAGAACCGCCTAATCTGTGACATGCCCACCAGGTGGAACTCAACGTTGGCCATGCTGCAGCGGCTGCACACGCAGCAGAGGGCCATCAATGAGTACCTGTGCGACTATGGCACCAGGACAGGGTCAGGGGAGCTTGGTTTTTTTTCCCCACGCCAGTGGGCCATGATCAGGGATGCATGCACTGTCCTGTCACCATTCGAGGAGGCCACAAGGATGGTGAGCAGTGACAGTGCATGCATCAGTGACACTGTCCCCCTTGTCCACCTGTTGGAGCACACGCTGCGTGGAATAATGGACAGGGCACTTGAGGCAGAACAGAGGCAAGAAGAGGAGGACTTCCTTAGCTCTCAAGGCCCCCTTTATCCAGACAGTGTTCCTGCGTGCCCGCCGATCACACAGGAAGAGGACGAGGAGGAAGAGGAGGAGGAGGAAGATTGTGTCAGTATGGAGGTGGAGCCTGGCACTCAGCATCAGCAGCAGTCTTTAAGGGATCAGTCCCAAGAAACACATGGACTTGTACGTGGCTGGGAGGAGGTGGCTGCGGACCATGTCGTTCTTAGTGACCCAGAGGACTCCGGACCAAATGCCTCAGCAAACCTACGCTGCATGGCCTCCCTGATCCTGCAAAGCCTGCGTAAGGATCCTCGTATTCGTGGTATCAAGGAGAAGGACCAATACTGGCTGGCAACCCTCCTTGATCCACGTTACAAGGGTAAGGTTGCGGACCTTATCTTGCCATCGCAGAGGGAGCAGAGGATGAAACATCTTCGGGAGGCCTTGCAGAAAGGTCTGTGCAATGCGTTCCCAGAGACTGGGAGGTTACAAACTCCTGTTTCTGGACAACGTGTTGCTGAGGCTTCGGTCAGTCAAAGAAGGAGCGGTGGAGAAGGTGGCCGTCTGACCGATGCGTTCAGACAATTTTTTGGTCCGCAGCCCCAAGGTATGATCGGTTCCAGCAACCATCGCCAGCGTCTGTTTTACATGGTGCAGGAATACCTAGGGGCAAGATCAGACTTGGACACCTTTCCCACCGAAAATCCTCTGGGTTACTGGGTCTTGAGGATGGATCACTGGCCAGAGCTTGCACAGTATGCAATTGAGCTACTGGCCTGTCCTGCATCCAGCGTTCTTTCGGAACGCACATTCAGTGCTGCTGGAGGCGTGGTAACCGATCACAGGGTGCGTCTGTCCACCGACTCGGTCGATCGGCTGACCTTCATAAAAATGAATGAGTCTTGGATCACCACCAGCTACCAAGCACCTGATGCTGATGTAACCGAATAATTTTTTTTGAAATCTCAGATCCCTTCAAAGACTGCCTATGCTGATGCTGAGTGACTATCCCTGAGTAATTATCCTCTTCCTCCTCAATCATCACGCTGATAGCTTGTAAGAACATTTTTGGTTCTGGGCGCCACCACCAGTGCCTAAGGCACAATTTTTCAGCCCCTGTTTAACAGGGGCGTGTAATTACAATTTTTGATGTAATACTTTGCAGCAGGGCTCGTTCCTGCATTCCAACTAGAGTGTCTGTGAGGGGTTGCAGTGTTGTGGCACCAGCACCAGTGCCTAGGGCCCAATTTTTCTGCCCCTGTCTAACAGGGGCGTGTAATTACAATTTTTGATGCAATACTTTGCAGCAGGGCTCGTTCCTGCGTTCCAACTAGAGTGTCTGTGAGGGGTTGCAGTGTTGTGGCACCAGCACCAGTGCCTAAGGCCCAATTTTTCTGCCCCTGTCTAACAGGGGCGTGTAATTACAATTTTTGATGCAATACTTTGCAGCAGGGCTCGTTCCTGCGTTCCAACTAGAGTGTCTGTGAGGGGTTGCAGTGTTGTGGCACCAGCACCAGTGCCTAAGGCCCAATTTTTCTGCCCCTGTCTAACAGGGGCGTGTAATTACAATTTTTGATGCAATACTTTGCAGCAGGGCTCGTTCCTGCGTTCCAATTAGAGTGTCTGTGAGGGGTTGCAGTGTTGTGGCACCAGCACCAGTGCCTAAGGCCCAATTTTTCTGCCCCTGTCTAACAGGGGCGTGTAATTACAATTTTTGATGCAATACTTTGCAGCAGGGCTCGTTCCTGCGTTCCAACTAAAGTGTCTGTGAGGGGTTGCAGTGTTGTGGCACCAGCACCAGTGCCTAAGGCCCAATTTTTCTGCCCCTGTCTAACAGGGGCGTGTAATTACAATTTTTGAAGCAATAATTTGCAGCAGGGCTCGTTCCTGCGTTCCAACTAGAGTGTCTGTGAGGGGTTGCAGTGTTGTGGCACCAGCACCAGTGCCTAAGGCCTAATTTTTCAGCTCCTGTTCAACAGGGGCATGTAATTACAATTCTTGATCTAATATTTCACAGCAGGGCCCTGTGAGGGCTTACAGTGTTGTGGCCACAGCAACACCTAAGGCCCAAATTTCTGCTGAGTATATAGGGCAGGACCCTACTTTCAAACATCTAACTTACAAACGACTCCTACTTGCAAACGGAAGGAGACAACAGGAAGTGAGATGAAATCTACCCCTAGGAAGGGAAATTCTCTCCTGTAAGAGTTAATATGGGAAAACAATTTCTCCTTTCCACTGATGCTTTCCAATCCTTGTTCCACAAAAAAACCCAAATTTTCAAAAAACATTTTTCATTGGGACAAAAAAGTGAGGTGAAATCTTCTGAAGAGGAGGAAAGACAGCAAAACAAATGTCACAGGGGTGATAACCCTTCCCTATGTTTTCCAAAAAGCTTAGAAAAGATTTTTTGGCTGGAGCTAAACACGTTAAAAATGTTCAAAATTACAAACAGATTCTACTTAACAACAAACCTACAGTCCCTGTCTTGTTTGCACCGCCTGTATACTGCTGTTCAGAGTATATAGGGCCTGGTGGCCCCACACCTTTCCTTATTTTAATTTGGGTGCGGGGTTCCCCTTAATATCCATACAAGACCCAAAGGGCCTGGTAATGGACTGGGGGGTACCCATGCCGTTTGTCTCACTGATTTTCATCCATATTGCCATGACCCGACATGACATTAAACCCGCAAGCAGTTTTAAATGAGATTTTTTCCTTTAAAAATGACATTTGGTGCAGGGACTGTTCTAAACATGGGAAACATGCGTCACTTTACAGGCATACTATAGACACCCCCCAGGTACGATATTTAAAGGAATATTTCACTTTTTTTTTTTTACTTTAAGCATCATTAAAATCACTGCTCCCGAAAAAACGGCCGTTTTTAAAAGTTTTTTTTGCATTGATACATGTCCCCTGGGGTAGGACCCGGGTCCCCAAACCCTTTTTAGGACAATACCATGCAAATTAGCCTTTAAAATGAGCACTTTTGATTTCGAACGTTCGAGTCCCATAGACGTCAATGGGGTTCTAACGTTCGTGCGAACTTTCGGTCCGTTCGCGGGTTCTGGTGCGAACCGAACCGGGGGGTGTTCGGCTCATCCCTAGTTGGCATAATGGCAACAGTAAATCAAACATGAGAAACCACCAACAGGTTATTGCCACGTGTGAACAAACAAAGTGGTACGTTGTATACCTGTTATGCAGAGTACTCCCTGTGGAGGAGCTCAGGCTATGCATAACGATGCTCACAATTTTGTGAGTCTGCTCAGCTTTACTTATTTAACTAAGCTATGTACAGTTCCCTAGGCCCAACTACCAACTACTTGTGTATTTAGAAAATTTAAACAAGATGCTCTTTTAACGCAACTATTACGTTTCATGTAAAGAATACATTTCAGTATGACATTATCAAAACCACAGGAAGGCAAACCTCGTCCTTCCATTGAAAAAACTATTACCACCATGCTTGATGGGACATTTAGCTCTTCTAGGACTGGAAGGATGAAGAATGGCCCCTTCGGAAGCATTATGACAAAAGTCACATCACAATCAAGTGAAATGTTGTCAAAAATGTATTTTTATTTATTTAAAAAAATGAAAACATAAAATTATATTAAATATCAAAATACAAAAACAAAATGTACAACAAAAAAATTGCAAGAAAATAACAAATAAAAGAACATATTTAAAAATATATATCATACAGGAGGCTTGTCTGGGGCAGGGCTATTTCCCAATGCATCCTGCAGGGCCAGGATCCTCCAGTGTATTCATCTTATAAGATGCCCTACCTACCAGAGCAATGGAGTCTCCAATGCTGTTTATAAAAATATATATAAATAATAAAACATGAAGTTAACAGCATTGTAATAGCTTTCTAAAAACATAAGTCAGACTTGATTCAAGAACAAAACTAGCAACGATATACGATAACTGCTAACTGTTTTTTGGATTAAATAAGTCTAGGGTAGAAACATAACCTAATAAATCGACCCATGACTAAAACTTAGACATTATTTAACATGATGATTACATGGCTTAAATGGCCATCCTCTATTCTTTGTCCAAAAAAACTATAAAAGACAAATGTAAATGTGACCAACTTGGACACATGCATTGGTAAATAGTTTAAAGTGGTTGTAAAGGCTCAAGGTTTTTTACCTTCATGCATTCTATGCATGAAGGTAAAAAAACCTTATCTGTGCAGAAGCCACCCCAGCCCCCCTAATACTTACCTGAGCTCCATTGCTATAGTGATGTGCATGACAGCCTCAGCTCTCCGGGGACTCTCACTCCTCATTGGCATTGGCTGAGGCAGCAGAATGTTAAAAATTAGTAATGAACATTTAGGGTAATAGGCAAGTGATTATCAAACAAATGGCATGGGGGTCTGAGCATTGCCCTGTGGAATAAATACCAAAGCATTTTTTTTTGGTGGGGGGGCAATATCAAAGATGCAAAATGAGTGGGGCGCGGCCAACGGCCAAGGAGCATCGGGCACCCCTTGGTAACATGTCCACGAAAGTAAGGAAGCTGAAAAACTGAGCAGGATGACATATTTTTTCTATTAGCCCTGCTGCCTACACACCCAAGATGGCACTGGTAAGCACGCTGACAGAGATCATGGCAGGTCTTCAGAATATATTGACAGTACAAAGTGCTTTTCCTCTTACAAACACAAACCACAGCATGGACACAATTACCACTCTCAGTCATCCTCCTCTGCATCCAGCCCTATTAAAGTTAAACAGCAAAACTTGCAAAAAGCTGACATAGAGGGCAATGGAGAAGATATAGAAACCTCTCTCAATGACATCAGGGAACTACAAGACTCCATCTTAGAATTCCCTACTAAAAACCAGCCCGTGATAGACACAACTCTAAAGGACATGCTTGTCTCATTACGCAGCACAACACACACTGACATTATTTTCCTCACAAATCACTTTATATCTGAAATCAAGGCTGTAGATGGCAGAGTCAGTAATACAGAAAACAAGATGGGAGAATTTGCAGACACAATAAATGAGTTAATCGATGCTCACAATGAAAGGGAGGACGTACTACAAATGATCACAGCTAAATTGGCTGTTCTTGAGGATCGTTCGAGAAGGAATAATATTAAAATCCGTGGAATACCAAAAACGGTTAACCCCCCCATCTCCACTCATATTTCCATAACATTTTACAGGAAATGCTTCCTGATGCGTCTATGACTGAATTGTCCATTCATAGGATTCATAGACTACCTAAACCTAGACACCTGCCAGAACATCTACCAAGGCATATGATCGCCCGAGTGCATTTTTACCAACCAAGGATAAATTCCTTATGCGTACAAAAAACCTGTAAAATGCATCATCATGCATCCAAGGCCTCTCCTTCTTTCCAGACCTATCTGAAAACACAATGCAAAGAAGAATAAATATGTCTACCATAACCAAACCATTGAGGAATCACCATATCACCTAAAGGTGGACCTATCCAGCCAAGCTTCTAATTACAAAAGATGGGAAACCATTTATTGTTAATTCTGTGGAAGAAGGCATCCTTCTTTTGAGAGAATGGAACATCCTGGAACTGGAAGAGGGATCACCTTCAATAACTTTTCCTCACCACGTCCTCATTCTCCTACTTAGCCGAATGCTGGGGATAGATGAAGGCTCAGGATAAACAATGATCCTACTACTTCAATTCAGCTCTGGTAGATCCAGGAAATTCTACCTAGTTCTATTTTTGCCCCCTTGAGATTTACCGGGATAATCTCCCAACAGATTCGGTTAGAATCGTTTATTTATTTTTTGGTATTATTGTTTACACCAGAAGTTCTAAGTTCTATTTTTATCTCTGGTGTATTTCAGACTTCTGTCGTAAGTTTGTATCTTATAAACACTACGCAAAACTCTAGCTCATTGCCAGCGTTATACACTGAAGAAACTTTTCTTCGCTGAAACCCTTCAACCCATTGCTATCTATCTGTGACTGAACTACTGCCATCTATCTGTGACTGTACCACTGCTATCTATCTGTAACACTAAAAAACCTGCGACAACTGGTCCTTTAAATCTACATCATAAGTTTTAAAATCTCTCTTTTAATGTCCGGGGATTAAACAGTTCAGCCAAGAGAAACATGTTGTGGAACGAGGCTCAACTTCTACAATGTGACCTTTTATGTCTGCAAGAGACCCATTCTTCTTCAAAAAAACCTCCTAAATGTCAGCACCCACGATTCCTAACAATGTTCTGTTCCAATGCTCCCAAGAAGAAATGTGGAGTCGCTATCATCATCAATGAAACTCTTATCTTTCAAACACATCCGCACAGAAACCGATAAAATGGGTAGATACAGTATATTATACTCATTTGTGAAGTGAGCAATGTAATATATATTATAGTGAATGTCTATTTACCAAATGTGAAACAAATATCTTTTCTGAAAAAAGTGTGGAAATTGGTACATAGAGTGCGACAGGGTCATACCATACAACGTGGCAATTTTAATGCCATATCCAACAGACAACTAGATGTCTCAGATAAAGCCCGCAACCGACATGGCAGAGATACCCTTTCACACTTCCTGTCTTCAGAAAACCTATATGATGTGTGGCGATGTCAACAGTCGACCAAGAGAGATTATTCTTACTTCTCGAGCATCATAAAAATCGAGAATCGAACTGTTTCTAGTTGACAAATTTCACAATATCACGTGGTCTGACCACGCTCCAATCTCCATTGTGGTGGAGGGATCCCGCACAGAAACTCAGGCAAATAGGTGGAAACTTTAAGTCTTTTTATTTGAGCATACTGATCTCAAACTCAAAATAGCTAACACTCTACAAGAATTATTTCAAATTAATGCCCCGTCTGTGTTGGATCCTTTCACAACATGGAATAGCCACAAGGCCTATATAAGAGGGGTCCTCATGAAACTCAGCAATGTTATCAAAAAGCAGCGGAACCAGCAGCTTTGACCTAAAGTCCCAGATTAAAAATCTGGAGTCATTAAACAAAAAATCTCCCGACCCTATAATCAGCACCCAACTTGACAGAATATTACTCATTTCCCATTTACAATCTCAAAGACGATGTAGCAGCTCCACAACCTTCCCCTGAATTGATTCAGGAATTCCTTGATTCTATCTCTATGCCTAAACTAGCAGAGGAACAATTAAATTCCCTAAATTAACCGAATTTCCATAAATAAAATCCAAAAGACCATCATGTCTCTTCCTAAAAACAAATCCCCAGGCGTCGGGTGGGTTTTCCTCTGAATACTACCACACATACCACTCTATACTGAGCCTGCATTTATTGAAAATTTATGAGGCTGCTGCTTCCAAAGCTTAATTTCCTCAGAAATGCTAACTGTCACAATTGTAACTCTTCCCAAACCTGGAAAAACACCAGACTCGCCACAAAACTTCCGACCCATATCACTATGGAATGTTGATCTGAAGATATACGCCAAAATTATTGCAAATAGATTGGCTAGGTACCTGCTTTCTCTGGTGAAGCAAGATCAAGTTGGCTTCATTCCAGGTTGGCAGGCACCAGATGCCACACGTAGAATTCTTAACCTTCTTCGTATTGCTGAGTCATCTAAGGTTCCTTCTCTGTTTCTATTCCTAGACACAGAGAAGGCCTTCGATAGGATTAATTGGGGATATCTGAAACACGTCCTATCCAAATTTGGTAATGCTGGTACCATTGGTTTGGCTATATTAGCACTATACACCAACCTCTGACAGCTTTTGTATTACTGACAAGACGAGGTAAGGATGTCCATTATCCCCCTCAATATTTGCCCTTTTAATGAAGCCCTTGGCTGAAAAAATACGATTACATCAAGACATAAAAGGCATTACCTCCTTGCATCACTCTCACTCTATCTCACTTTTTGCAGATGATGTGATCCTTTCCCTTTCAAAACCAAACTTATCTCTTCCAGCAGTGCACAATATACTGAACCAATTCAACAAAATTTCCTACTACAAAATAAATGCAACTAAATCTAACATACTCGCTGTCACAGGGACCCTACTTCCCCTGATTGCCCTACTGTTCCCCAGCACCAGCCCTACAAGTGTCTGTGTCAAGTGTCACTGGGACAGTAGACACTTTGCGTGTGGTTGTATTCAATTGTTCTGTTGTGTCTGTCGGCCTTGGGAGAAAAGTATATTATGGGATGTATGTCTATGTGGAGGGGGGAGAGGACTCCTCCAGCAGCCCCTCCCTGCTGATAAGACTGTTTACCGATGAGTAGTTTGAATACAGCTGACCTGTGTGTCTATTGTTATTGGACAGTTTACCCCGCCCTGAATCCAAGGGAGGGGGGAGTGTCCCTGAGTTGTATATCTGTTGTTAAATGTGCTTGAATAAAGAGTCTGCTGTTTTTCACCCTACACTGAGTTAGTGCTAGTGACTGGGTGGGCTAAAGGTTCTTGGATCGTGTGGTACCTGACAGAGGAAGCATTTATGGTGGACATAGTCTTATTGAGGATGGAGGTCTGTTACACTTGCAATAGCTATAGATGAGGACCCTAAACAAAAATTGTCCACACGATTTCCATATCCATGGTCCAGTAAACCCATACAATACCTAGGCATATATTTGACGACCCCAAGTTCCAAATTATTCAAGATCAATTTCACACCTCTCATTTCCTCCATGCAAAGTGAATTAAATAGGCTAAAATCCTTCTACTTGTCCTGGTCAGGGAGATTAGCAGCATACCAAATGCTTATTCTACCGAAAATTGTTTACTACTTTAGAGCTTTGCCTATCTCAATACCGGCTTCATTTTTTAAAACTATGTCATCACAACTTTGCAGGTTTGTGTGGGCTGACAAAAAACCAAGATGCTCCCAATCATCTCTACTGAAACACAAAAAGTTGGAGGAATGGGGCTCCCTATATTAAGGGTTTACTTTACAGCAAGCCTCCTAGACCAGGCATTTGCAATTAGCAGACCTCCAGCTGTTGCAAAACTACAAGTTACATCGTGTCTCTGCCTTTAGGTGTCATGCTTCTGACTGTCTAAGTCTTGTTATGCCTCGTGGAACTTGTAGTTCTGCAACTGTTAATTGCATATCCCTGTCCTAGACCAAACTAAATTCTGGTTCCAATCACGCTCACTAAAGCACTGGGCATCTATAGAGAAAGATTGGACATACCCAAACTCCTTAGGTTCTACACTTCTAGCCAACTCCTTCTCAAATACACATTTTAAGTCCACATACCCATTATGAAGCTGGTAATGAACACATGGAAGCAATTTTGCTCCCCTAGTAGCTTGACGGCAGCACTAACTGATATCCCTACTCCGCTGTCGTCTATTCAAATCCACATAGCAGACCTCTCCATAACCACTTGGGAACAAAAAGGGATTACTCTAGTTACGAACCTTCTTCATAAAAGGAAAGATGTTCCATTTAACACATTGCTAAAGGGATATTCACTTTCAGCCTCAAATTATTATACTTACACGAGGGTAACTACATTTTTAAAGGCCCATCCTCTAATCCCAACCAGGACACCACATGAGGCTTGGTCTTTTTGGAATGAAACACACAATAAAAAAACAAAAGGGATAATATGTTGCAACAGAAAAATACCTTCACAAAACTATCCCACTTCAGAAGTGGGAAACCAACCTCTCAATATCTTTTTCAGAGAAACAATGGAAAAAGCTGTTAAATATAATCAATGCTTCACAAGATCCAATACATATTGGGAAATGGCTGAAAAAATATTTAAATTTTTCACCTAAATTCACCCATTCTAGCTCAAATGAGTGTTGATGTGGATACGGCAAAGTGGGCACCTTACTACACATGCTATGGACTGCCGTAACCTTAAACATTTTTAGAATGCAGTCTTTCACCTAATATCCAAAACTATGGGTATAATTATGAGGGGTTGTGCAGGACTAGCCATTCTGAGTGTCCATGTAGACAGATACCCACCAAATCTCAGACCAATGGTGTTACAGATTTTAATGGCAGCTAAACTGATGATGGTGACAGGAAAGTGGAAGTCAGAGCTATTCCTGAATATTAGCGAAGTTATTAAAAAGTTGATGATGCCTTGAGCAAATATATGAACAAATTAAGCCCATAAAGAGGGCAAAACTTCCAACTTTTACAAGGAATGGGATCCTTGGATCCTTCTCCAGCAAATTAAAAAAATAAAATGGTCTTTATGATTTCCTGAGTGTCCTATACATTCCCAGGTGATGAGCTATTGTCCCTTTGTTCTATGTTTTATCTTTTCTACTATACTTGAATATGTACAGTTAAATCTACAGTTCATTTATGTATTTTTGCAATATGGAAAAATTATATACTGATAAGCCTTCTTGGTTAATATATCCCACATAGAATAAGTCAATGTGTTACAAGTAAATTTTCTGCATTTTTTGCCTTTCGTGTTATGATTGATGACATCCTTACACTTTGCATTCGTGATTCCCTGTGTCAACACTTGTTGGGGAGGGGACAGGATGGTGTTGGTAGCAGCAGCAGCTCTGGTTGCTGTCGGTGGAGACCACAAAACAGAACAATATCTCCATGGGTTTACACAGATTTGCCTGTTACAGTTTAGTGCACTGTCAGCACCTTGAATATGTGAGTACCTCTTTTTTATGGGTCTTAAATAAAGGATTTTAAATGGTATTACACTATACCACCAAAAGAAATCTCTATTTGTGCAATCCAGGACACCTGAGCAACCTTGCCTATAGAGCCCAGGGGTGGTTCATCAGCGTGTATAGACCAAACTTAATTGTGCGTGTGCGGTCGCATGCTTAAAGGAGAGGGCATTTACAAAGGGGGGAGCACGGGAGTATTGGCATCCACTATTAAGTTTGGAGCACTTTTACACAAGGATCTTCACTCTTATATGGATTCCGTCAACACTGTTCATTATGGACTGTCACCAATAAGCATGTTTTCACATGGAATGTTAGGCTCCATTCACACTAGCGCGTTTTTTGATGCATTTTGCATTTTGCAGAAATGCATGGGAATTTTTTAACATGGGTTCCTATGGAACATGTTCACATCAATGCTTTTTTGTATCTCTGCGTTTTTGGAAAGGGTCGGGGACTTTTTTTCATGCAAAAAGCAGCGTTTTGCATGTAATGGATTTCAATGGACAAGCATCAAAAACGCAAGTGCACCGTTTTTGCAGCGTTTTTGCAGCGTTTTTGATGCGTTTTTGGTGCGTTTTTGCCGTTTTTTTTTTTATTTTTTTTTTTTTATTTTTTTTTTTTTGGAATTTTTTTTTAAGACTGTAAAAAAAAATGAAAAAAAAAAAAAAAAAACGCAAAACGCAAAACGCGGCAAAAACGCCGCAAAAACGCTACAAAAACGCTGCTCAAAAACGTGCCAAGCATGAAAAAAAAACCTCCAAAAACGCTCAAAAGCAACATGCATAGGTGTGAATCGAGCCTTATGGAATAGTTGAGCACAATAGCACTTTATTTTTATATGATATCTGGATTTATATGTATGCATTACTTGCATGATATTTAGGATTCATTCACTGATTTAGCACAACACTTATCCTATGTATTATCTTATCCTTACACTCTGTACCAGTTTGGATTGTATTTTTAAAAATTCTATCATTAAAATTATTTTCGAAAAAATGCAAAATGAGTTTAAATAGCATGCCTGAGGGATGCTCTTTTTTGGACTGTGAAGTGGCACATCTGTACAATGTCTAAAGAAACAAAAAAGTTGGTAAATTGTCAGTAAGGCCTGGTTCACAATGATGTTATTTCAGATGCGACTTACTGTAGGTTGCACTGAATCACATTACAATACAAATAATATTGCTGTCAATGGTCACATCAATAGAGCGCAGCTGCAATGAAACTTTGGAGGAGGGTCTTTTGCTACTGTGATGTAGTGAGATTTTATGGTCCATAGACTTCAATGGAAATACATCAAAATCAAATCTACGTGCATTTGATGATGCAATTTTGCATGCAATTTGTGATGGTTGTTAAAAGATGGAACCTGACTATGTAATAAGAACCAGTGACTCATCCCCGCTGTCACTGAAAACAGAATGTAAACAAAAGAGACAATATAAAAAAAAACAGTGTGCAGCTTGCTCCAATCCATGCCAAGCCCTTCTGCTGGCAAGGAAAGGGGGAAACAAGCAAACCCCCCCCTTCTGAACCATACAAGTCTACATACCCTCAACATTGGGGGCCCTTTGGACCTGCCCGGCAAAGCACCCTGTCCCCATGTTGATGAGGACAAGGGCCTTTTCCCCATAACCCTGGGCCAGTGGTTTTGGGGGTTTGGGGGGTGACCTATTGAAATCTGGAAGCCTTGTCGGAATTTCCGACAACAAATGTTTGAGAGCTGGTTCTCAAATTTTCCGACAACAAAATTTGTTGTCAGAAATTCTGATCGTGTGTACATAAGTCGGATGCACAAAATTCCACGCATGCTCGGAATCAAGCAGAAGAGCTGCACTGGCTATTGAACTTTTTCTTGGCTCGTCGTACGTGTTGTACGTCATCGCGTTCTTGACATTCGGAATTTCCGACAACATTTGTGCGACCGTGTGTATGTAAGACAAGTTTGAGCCAACATCCTTTGGAAATAAATCCCAGGATTTCGTTATCGGAATGTTCGATCGTGTGTACGCGGCATTAGGGTGCTGACAGAAAGTCCTTTCTCCACTCCCTTCTGTAAAAACTCCAGTAGAAAAAGAATCAACTTCTGTTTTCTTCTGCCAGGAAACAAAAGTTTTACAAACTTTCCCATAGATCTTCTTTGTGACTAACTTACGACTGCCTAGGATAGTCTCAATAACCTCCTCTGAACACCCCCTTAGCTTAGGATGCACCACTCAGCCTCCAGGCTGTCAAATGGAAGGTCTGAGGGTTTGGATGGAGCACTAGCCCTTGATGGAGATGACCTCTCTGCTCCGGCAGGTGCCAGGGGGCCCTATTGAAAGTGCTCTCAGAGAGTATAACCAACTCCTCCTGGGCCACCAAGGAGCAATCAGAATAACTTCTGCTTGATCCCGAACAATCTTCCAAACCACCAGTGGCAAGAGAGGAAATGGAGGGAAGGCATAGGCTAGAGTGAAGTTCCACGGGAAAGAGAGGGCATCTGTCCCTAAGGACTCTGTCTCCCTTTCCAGAGAGAAGAAGGCCAGTAGTTTCTTGCTGAGCCTGGATGCAAATAGATCCACTCTGGGAACACCCAATCTTAACATGATCTCCTGGAACGTGTCTTGGTTCAATTCCCAACTGCTGCAACTGATGTTTACTCTGCTCAGATAGTCTGCCAGAACATTCACTGTCCCACTGATGTGTACCGCCCTGACCAAAGAGACATTATTCTCTGCCCAGGGCAGAATCTGCTGGCTCAATAATAGAAGAGTGTCCGAGCGAGTGCCCCCTGCTTGTTTAGGTCTGCCACGGTTGTGGCATTGTCTAAAAAAATCAACAGGTCTTTTGAGTGGACCCGCTCCTCCAGAACAACTAAAGCCTTCCCCACTGCTAATAGTTCTCTGAAATTTTATGACTGGCATTTCTCCTCTGGCAACCAGGTGCCCTGAGCCTGCCAGTCCCCTGAGTGAGCTCCCCAGCCCCACAGCCTGGCATCTGCAGTAATTTTCATTGGGGAATACTGCGCCCAGTCCTTCCCTCCTTGCTGATGTTACTATTGCTCCCACCAGGACAGATTGAGAACATTTTCTCTTGGAAGCTGCACACGCTGATTCAAAGAACTTTTTCTGCGATCCCAATGACGAATGGTGCAGAGGAAAAGCCTGCAGGGACCTGGAAAGCAATTGGGCCCATGGCTCTTCTGGAATGGCTGCAGTCATTAAGCCCAATAACTGCATAATCTGACGAAGGGAGGCCTGTGGGAGCAACCTGAAGTTCTGTACGGAGAGAAGAATCTTCAAAATCTTTTCCCCAGGAAGAAAAATCTTTTGGGCAACTGTGTCTATTAGGTAACCCAAAAAGGGAACGTTCTGAGAGGGAATCAGGCAAGATTTCTGCTGATTGACTTTCCACCCCAATTTCTGAAAGGTCTGTAAGATCAATTTCAGATCCTGAACCAGGCTCTCTTTCTCTAGGGCAAAGACCAAAAAATCATCCAGGTATGGAACGATTGAGATCTTTTGCATTTTTAAATTGGCCATGACTTCGGCCAAGATCTTTGTGAAAATCCTCGGTACTGCTGAGAGACCAAAAGGAAGGGCTCTGAACTGCCAATGTTTTGAACCATTCTCCATGAGGACTGCAAATCTGAGGAATCTCTGATGCTTCTGGCAGATTGGTACATGAAGGTAAGCATCCTCAAGATCCAGGGTTACCATGAACACTCCTGGTAACAACAGATTCCTGACAGAATAAATGTTTTCCATCCGGAATCATCTATAGACTATGAATCTGTTCAGGGCGCTTAAATTGATGACCATCCAAAATCCGCCAGAAGCCTTTTTCACAAGAAACAAGTGAGAATAAAATCCTCCAAATTTTTGATCTTCTGGAACCGGGGAGAAAACCTCCTCCGTTTCCCATATCGAAATCAGATCCAGCATGGCCTGCCGTCTCTCTTGGTCCCTCAGCAGATGGGTAAGAAAAAACCTCTGGGGTGGGGGGGCTCTTGATTTCCAATCTGTAACCTTCTTCTATAATTTGGAGGATAAAAGAATTGCTCTTAATTTCCATCTTTGGTGAAATGGGACAACCTTCCTACTACCCCTGCTCTGAAGGAGCAAAGAGTGCCCCCCTTTAGCCTTGTCTTTGTTAAATGACCACTTTTTCTTGGCCTTAAAATTAACTTTAACTTTAATTACCCTCAAAGGGTTTGCTGCAAAGTGTATTCTTGGAGGTAAGATCCCCTTCCAAGATTTCAGTACATGTGCAGTAGTGTCTGGTCTATACTTCCACCTCTGTGTGTGTGCAGAATATACCCAACATATTGAGATGTCAGAAATATGGTGACTATATCCTGTGCATCCACAGCACTGGCAGTAGAGAGCAACCACTACTGCACACGCACAGAATGCCCCTGCCATATTGTGGTGGAAAGATCCCACACATGTGCTATAGTGACCAACCTACACACACTACTGAGCATGAATGAAATCTCATCACCATATTTATGATATTGCTAAAATGAAGGGACCCCAAAAATACAACAGAAGTTTTTGACAAGTGCTTTATTAAAAGATCAAAATCCCCAAAAATTTCCCCCCGGTGTAAATCCATCGTATATCACGAAGCCCGCCGCCACCGCCGACCCCAAAAAAAAACCTCTGGTCCTGACTAAGGCTCCCACCTCCTGTCAGCTTCGCCATCTGACAGTACTTAAATAGCTAAGGGGCAGGGCCACACAGCAACGTCTTATGCCCTGTATGAATTTTGGGGTGACCCCACGCTGTTTTTTTTTCTGCAATTTAGGCATGGGGTTCCCCTTAAAATCCATACCAGACCCAAAGGACTTGGTGCGGATTGGGTGGACCCCATGCTGGGTTTTTTACTTCTGCATTTTTCAGTGCCGGAATTCTTTTGTTTACATTTCAGCTGTCAGTAGGGAAGCCTGCTGACAGCTGATGAGTCATTGGTTGTTAAGGACAGCTCCTTAACAACCAGCTATTCTTCACATTGAATTTGAAAATATCGATCATTTGTCGACAGATCCTAATTCAAATCGTTCCGAAAATTTGGAATTCCTTAGAAAATTAATAAACAAAACAAAATTAAACAATACAAAACAATACAAAATTTAACTAAAATGAATTCCAAAACAAATCAACAAAGTGAAATTAGTAACATAATGAATCTATCAAACAAAACTAAACATTTTTTTCAGTTCTGCACATATCTAGGGAATAGCCTGTTTATCTAATTAGGCATTTTAAAGGGTACATTGTTTGCATATTTAAGGATGATAAAGAATGTGATTTGACCATTCAAGAAGTATTTATTGATGGTAATTAGACTGAAGTGGGAAAGGATGACTTGTTTAACCAATACTATAGTTATATAAGTGAAGTATTTTCAGGTTTACATCAAAAGTGTTTTGTCAGCCAAATAGAAATCTCTCTAGCTTTGCTTACTGGCAGGGACGTAGCTGGGAGGTGGCTATTGGGGCTATAGCCCCAAATCTGGGGCCCATAACCCCGAGTCTCTTGCCACAGGGTGCCTGCCTAACCAGCGGGTCGCTGGTTACCATAGAGGTTATACCTCTATGGTATAGTGCCATTATGCTTACTATGACATGCATGACAAATGGAACTTTGAAGGCTGCTGTCCATTGTAATATGTACAAATACTCTGCTGGATTTTGTCATCTGTTGCAAGTACCTTGTGGACTGTTATTGGATATGGAATCTAATAAATGTCTCTCTCTGGGAAAGAACTTGTTGCTGTGGAGATTCCTTTTACAATAATGATTATTAGCATCCTCGCTTTATGACAACACAAACATAGGAAGAATTACCGGCGGGCAGAAGTTTAGGAAGTATATTCCCCCCTACTCACAACATTCTGCTATCTTCCTCCTCATCACTCTGGTGAATTTGTCATGAGAGACCATTGCGGGAAAAGGATATTGGTGGATACCCTAGGATTCCCCTGGTCAGTGAGAGACCACCAAAGCGATCTTTGACTCCTCTTTGTCATATGACAAGACGGTCAACTACATCTGGTGAGTAGGGACCAATATCATTCACGCGGCGGCACTGGAGTGGACTATATTATTATATGAGGAAAAGCACAAGGCACTTTATTATATGTGAAAGATTGCACAATTGCACATTTAATTGGGACTGAGCACTTTTACTATATATTGCTTTTGATCTGAATGGATTTTGGTTTATAAATCATTTGTAATCTCTGCACGGTTTTAACACTTATTGTGTATTACACACACAACTTTAGAACTGTACAGAGTGTTGCTGGGACTGATTGTCCCATGGAACAAGTTAAGTCTGAGAGCATTACATCCAGATAGACTTCAGTGTTCAAGAGCGGATGTTAGATGTTTTGTTTCTTCATATAAAGACACCTAGTCACTCATTTGGATTACAATTGTTTTAGTGTGTTATACTACACTATATAGCACACAGAAGGAACCCCCTATATGGATTACAATTATAAAAGCTAGCGAAGACTGAAGACGTCTGGACTGCCTTTTTCATTGCAGGGCCGTGCATTTCAGTATAGTGACTTTAAGGTCTAGATTAAGGGGAGCTCCCAGGTATAGGTTCATACCAATATATATATTTCTGTGATTGTCATTGATTGTCATATCATTCCTTATACTATCGCACTATGTTGGTGTGATAGTATATTTATTGAAATAACTCTTTATATAAATATATTACTTATTCAAAGAAAGAAGTTATTTTTGGTCATTATTGAAGTTTGTGTGCAGTGTTGTCATTTCTCCTACAGGTGGAGTTACCAGTACCCAGGAAGAGGTAATCCTAATTGTAAGTGTATATTGTGGGTTAAAGTTAATGCTCATATTATTTCAACACTGCACTACAGTTGTGTCAAGGGGAGTGAACAATTTAAGAAGGGTGTAGAGCAAAGAGGACAGGCCCGCTTAAACCAGCAGCTCCACCGTATTGCTACATGTGGGGGCTCGTCCGGGATCACTGTCACTCTAAAGCCAAGCACCCTCTTAATAACCCTAGAATGGATCCCCTCACTGAGGCACAGTGGTGTGAGGTGGAAGGCGTCCGCTCAGAAGCGAGCGTAGCCATGGAACTCTGGGGAGATATCTGGGAGAAGGAACATATTAACCAAGTGGTGAAAACACTATCCCCAGGACAAAGAGCCAAGATGGTTGCAGTAAGACCTGATCATGGGACATGCCGCACCTATGCCTTATTAGAATGGAGAAAGGGAGTTCCAGAAAACTTCAAGGGTGAAAGTGTTGAACTCGCTGACAAGACAAAATTTCACCTGACCCACCCAAAAGAGCAGGGGGAGGATCCTGCCACCTTCTCTCAGATGAGTTTAACAAGAGTCAGGGGTCCATCACAATCAGCACCGGCTGAAATTGAGCCCAAACTCATCACAGCCCTTGGAAACTTGGTGTCCCAATGTCAGAAAGGGAGCCCAACCTATTCAGGGATTGGGTACTGAAAACTGGGCATCTTCTCGGGCCAAAGGCCTGTACCCAAAGGAGAAAATACTTTTGAAGAGTGGTTGGAACAGACCATGCAGGTGCTGGATGTGTGGGACATCCCTGAAACACAGAAGAAGCAGCAGATCACTGAAAGTCTCAAGGGGCCTGCTTCCGAGGCCATTCGAAATTTAAAGCTCAGCAAACAGAACTGTGTAGTCCAAGACTATTTAGATATCCTGCAAGATGTGTTTGGACGTACTGAAAAGGTTTCCGACCTAATTTACCAATTAGAACACACCTATCAGGAAACTGGAGAGAAGTTATCAGAATATATGAGACGGCTGGAAAAGGTCATCCACCAGATATTACTGAAGAAGGGAATAGACCCTTGTAAGGTGGATGAGATTCGAGCCAAACAAGTTCTGAGAGGTGCACAGCCTTTGGACCCCATCACCCTCCAGTTAAGAACCCGCCAAGATGGAGGCATATTGAAGTACCCAGATCTAATTCGGATTGTAAGGGAGGAAGAAGCTATCCTAGAAAGGAAGAAGGAGAACATTCAAGAACCAAAGCACACTGTTGAAGTCCGAACAGTTAATATGATGGAGGATGATCCCCAGATTGAGGTTCTTAAGACTCAGTTGAGTCAGTTGATGGAAATAATGGCTTTGCTGACCACGAGACCCCCAAATTTGCCCAGTGAAGGAGCAGAAAAATTGAAGAGAGTACCAGACTCCACCTTCAGAAGCCAATCTGGACGTTGTTTCAACTGTGGAGGGGTTGGACACTTCGGGAACGTGCGCCCAAGTCCAAGAGCAGCAGTGCAACGTCAAAAGCCAGTGGAAAACTTTAAAGGGCCCCGTGAAGGAGTCAGCTGGGCGCCCTGTAACTGTTGTCAACTCCAACAAAACCCAAGTTCCCAAAGTTTTGAGAGAAGGAGGAAGAATGAAGCTGAGGAAGCGTCCATGGAAACGAGGAGCCAGGATGCGCTCTAGTAGGCAGAAGAAGCCAAACACTCAGGGTGAATTTCCCCGCAACTTAGTGGGACCCTCAACCATCATCTCAATCCAGGTAGAGGGAATCTACACCAAGGCACTGTTGGATACCGGAGCCCAAGTGACCTTACTATACAAAGATTTCTACATGAAGCATCTTAAACATCTGCCCCTGCAAAAGTTGGAGGAATTGGAGATATGGGGTTTAGGTACACAGAACTTCCCTTATGAAGGGTATATCCCTATCAAACTCACCTTTGATCCAAGTGTGGCTGGAAAGGCGGAGACTTTCGACACCCTGGCAGTTGTGTGTCCCCGGCCCCCTGGGGCCCACAAAAGTTCCCTCATCATTGGAACAAACACTGATCTGGTCAGAAGACTCTTGATACCCCTTGTACAGAAGGAAAGTGACCTGGCCATGAAGGTACATCCCATGCTAACCCAAGTGTACAAGGACATGGTATATGAGCAGAAGGCCCCAGCAGAAGGAGTTGGAAAAGTTTGGCGTTTAGACCGAGGTGAACAACTACTACAACCAGGTGAAGTGGTGTGCATGAGGGCCTCTGTTAAGTTGAGCTGGAGACAACCTGGTCCTTTCATTGTCTTAGAAACGGACACCCAAGAAGAGAATGTCGGCCTGGAGATACTTCCAAACGTGTTATTGACTAAGGCACTTAAGAGGAGCAGAGGGAGAGTCTCAGTCAGTGTTCGGAACACGACAGCCTTGCCTGTGCAGGTACCAGCAAGAATGCTGCTTGGGCAGGCGAACCAAGCAACCCCAGTTTCACCAAGAGATGTAAAGAGAAGCCCGGAAGAGGAGATTCCCATAGAGAATTTCTACCCAAAAAAAACCTCTCTTAACGCCTGCTTGGATGGAGAGGGCCAAAGCCCAGCTCATGAGATGGAAGGAAGTTTTCTCAAAGAGTGACTTTGACGTGGGGTATGCAAAAAGTGCAGAGCACAAGATCCGGCTGGAAGAAGACAAACCCTTCCGGGAAAGGGTAAGGAGAATCCCATTGGAGACCTTGAAGACCTCCGAGAACAGCTGGCTGAGCTAAAAAGGACTGGGATTATCAAAGAGTCCAGGAGTCCATATGCCTCTCCCATAGTGATGGTGAGGAAGAAAAATGGGTCACTCCAGCTGTGTATCGACTACAGAACTCTGAACCGACGGACCACCCCAGATCAATAAACTACCCCCCGTATAGAAGATGCCCTACAGAGCTTGTCAGGGGCGAAGTGGTTTAGTGTCTTAGATCTGAAGAGTGGCTATTACCAGATGCCCATGAGTTCTGAGGATAAGGAGAAGACTGCTTTCATCACCCCCGTGGGGTTCTATGAATTCAACCGGATGTCACAAGGTCTGTCTGGGGCCCCAGCAACTTTCCAGCGGCTCATGGAGAAGACAGTAGGCGACATGAATTTGATTGAGATCTTAGTGTACTTAGACGATATCATTGTGTTTGGCCGAACTATTGAAGAGCATGAAGAGCGACTGGAAAAAGTTCTAAAGAGGTTACATGAAGAGGGTTTGAAACTTTCAATGGAGAAGTGTCAATTCTACCAGTCTTCAGTGAACTATCTGGGGCACATTGTGTCTGAAGAAGGGATAGCAACTGATCCTGAGAAATTGGAAGCTGTTACCTCTTGGCCAAGGCCCACGAATGTAACTGAGCTCAGGTCCTTCCTAGGATTCTGCTCCTACTACCGGAGGTTTGTAGAGGGGTTTGCAAAAATAGCCCACCCACTTACAGAGCTACTAAAGAATCAGGAAGAGGCTAATGAGGATTCGGAGAAACCTGGGAGACAAAAAGAAGGGCCCCAGAAGAAAAAGGAATCTATTCTGGATCAGTGGTCTATTGAAGAAGAGTCTTACAACTGCTCCAGTGTTAGCTTATGCAGATCCTACCAAGCCCTATGAACTGCACATGGATGCCAGCCGAGATGGGCTGGGTGGAGTGCTCTATCAGGATCACAATGGACAATTAAGGCCTGTTGCTTATGTGAGCCGAAGCTTGTCTCCTGCTGAGAAGAACTACCCAACTCATAAACTTGAGTTTCTGACCTTGAAGTGGGTTGTGGTAGACAAGCTGAGGGATTATCTTTATGGTGCCGAATTTGTAGTGAAAACAGATAACCCCCTCACATACTTATTCACCACCGCAAAATTGCATGCCACAGGCCATAGGTGGTTGGCTGCTCTCTCAACATTCTCCTTCAGCCTGAAATACAGACCGGGAGCGGGCAACAGATGCAGATGCACTGTCAAGAAGACCCCACAGTCCCCTGAGCTCCCAAGAGGACTGGACTCAACTGCCCCAGATGGGGTAAGAGCCCTTTGTGAAGGAGCCGTCAAGCAGGAGAAAGGTGGAGCCAGAGCTGAAGAGATTGGAGTGACTACGGCAGGAGTACCCAGGTATTACTGCAATGTCTCCCAGATTGCTGCAGAGGGTTTACCTAAATAATCAAGGAAAGATCTTAGGAAAGATCAACAAGAGGATCCACTCTGCAGCCTGGTGTTGGAAGCTCTGGAGGGTAAACACCCTGACCTACTTTTGAAAAGCGCCCAAAAAGAAGCTCTACTGTTACACAAAGAGTGGGATCGGTTGCAGTTTTTGCAAGGGGTAGTCTACCGAAGGGGCCCCTCTGAAGATCCGGAGGAGAAGTGGCAATTGTTGCTGCCAGAGAAGCACAGAGAGATAGTGTTAATCACTCTACATGATTGTCATGGACATTTGGGGTTAGAAAGAACTCTTCAATTGATAAGAGATAGATTCTACTGGCCTTACATGAGGAAAGAAGTGGAGAGTTACTGTCACTCCTGCCATAGGTGTATACAGAGAAAGACTGCCACAACAGGCAGCCCCAATGGGACATTTATCAAGCCAAGGCCCCATGGATCTAGTTTGCATAGACTTCCTGTGTTTAGAATCTGACTTGAGTGGGCAAGGAAATATTCTGGTAGTCACAGACCATTTTACCAGATATGCTCAAGCTTTCTCCACAAAAGATCAGAAGGCAGTCACAGTAGCAAAGACATTAGTGGAGAAATTCTTCGTCCATTATGGCTTACCACAGAGGATCCACTCAGACCAGGGGAGGGACTTTGAGAGTACACTCATCAGGAGGTTGCTGGATCTACTGGGGATAAAAAAAATCCAGAACTACACCCTATCATCCGCAAGGAGACCCTCAGCCGGAGAGGTTTAATAGAACTCTTCTTAATATGTTGGGGACATTAACCTCCGAGCAAAAGCCCAACTGGAGTAAGCATATTGCCGCTTTAGTACATGCATACAACAGCACCAAGAGTGACGTCACAGGATATTCACCTTATCGGCTGTCAGGGTGTGAGGCTAGGTTACCAGTGGACCTGGCTTTTGGAACTTCTCTGGATCACACATCAGAAGCTTCCCATCGAGGATATGCAAATAGGTTGAGATAGAGTATGAAGGCTGCTTATGAGAAGGCCCGGACCATGTCGGAAAACCGGGAGAACAGGAATAAGAGAAACTTTGACCTTAAAGTAAGGGTCCAAGATCTTCAACCAGGTGACCAAGTCTTACTAAGGAACTTGGGTGTTCCTGGCAAACACAAGTTGGCAAATCGATGGAGATCACAACCACACGTTGTGTGTAAACAGCTCCCAGGGCTCCTGGTATTTGAAATCAGGCCAGAAGGGAGTGATGGACCAACTAAAACTTGGCATCGGAATCCCCTTTTGCCCCTTACTGATGCAGTCAGGATAATCCCAGAAGAGGAATTATCATCCACATCAGAAGTTGCACAACGGCCTATAACTAGGTCCCAGTCTGGGACTTCAGCAACTGAAGACAATGAGGAGAGAGAGATGGACATTAGCTGGTTGTGGTCATCTAATATACCCGAAACTGAAGCCACAGCTGAGGGGAGTAGTGAGGCCCTCAGGCCAGAGGCCCCAGAGTTTGTGCCATTGTCTGGAAGAGCGGAAGAGTGTTTATCTCCCACTGAAGTAGAAGAAAGTGGTGTCCAGCCAGAAATAGGGGACACACCAAAACAACAAAGGGAAAAGAGGAACATTCACCCATCTAAGAGACTAACATACGATACATTGGGTGAGTGTTCTGAAACAACCAAGATTGCCAGTAAAAGGAACATTGGTGAACCTAGTTCCTCCTCAGTCAGTCTGGATAATGAGAACCCTGTTTCACCCCTTGGCACACCTGTATCTGATACTAAAGTGACAGTTGTGGGTACACAGAGTAGCTTTCCAACACCTGAGAATTGGTGGGAGGCTCCCCTGTTGGTCCTGTGTTCTTGTTTAGAGGCTAAGATGTGTAGTAGAAACAAGGTCTTACATATCTTTGGGGACCAAAGTTTTAGAGCAGGGGGAGTATGTAGCACTGACAACTGGGACGCGTGGCCTGCCAGCAGTACTCTGTGGGTGTGTGTGTCCCACAGGGTTGCGGCCTACTTGGCGAAGGAAAGGAGCAGCTATAGCATCCTGCCATCGCATCGTAGTGAGTTGGACAAGAGACGGTATTGTTTGGTCGTTTGTGACGGAACAGTGTGACGGCGTGGTGGGGCCTCTTTACGGAACTGAGAACTGCTGAACCGGAGACATCCACCTGCCTGGATCCCGTGTGGTGAGAGGGTTGTTACCCAGAAGTTTAATTGAGTATTACACACACAACTTTAGAACTGTACAGAGTGTTGCTGGGACTGATTGTCCCACGGAACAAGTTAAGTCTGAGAGCATTACATCCAGATAGACTTCAGCGTTCAAGAGCGAATGTTAGATGTTTTGTTTCTTCATATAAAGACACCTAGTCACTCATTCGGATTACAATTGTTTTAGTGTGTTATACTACACTACATAGCACACAGGAGGAACCCCCTATACGGATTACAATTATAAAAGCTAGCGAAGACTAAAGACATCTGGACTGCCTTTTTCATTGCAGGGCCGTGCATTTCAGTATAGTGACTTTAAGGTCTAGATTAAGGGGAGCTCCCAGGTATAGGTTCATACCAATATATATATTTCTGTGATTGTCATTGATTGTCATATCATTCCTTATACTATCGCACTACGTTGGTGTGATAGTATATTTATTGAAATAACTCTTTATATAAATATATTACTTATTCAAAGAAAGAAGTTATTTTTGGTCATTATTGAAGTTTGTGTGCAGTGTTGTCATTTCTCCTACAGGTGGAGTTACCAGTACCCAGGGAGAGGTAATCCTAATTGTAAGTGTATGTTGTGGGTTAAAGTCAATGCTCATATTATTTCAACACTGCACTACAGTTGTGTCAAGGGGAGTGAACAATTTAAGAAGGGTCTAGAGCAAAGAGGACAGGCCCGCTTAAACCAGCAGCTCCACCGTGAGTATTGTTAGACAGGGATTTACCCTGGGTTTTTTTTACACAGGTTTTTGGTTAAGTGCACGGTTTTTCATACCTACAGTATACAATCTATTTCAAGGTATAAGATCTTTGTATAAATCATTATGTCAAGGTCAGGGGCCAGGCTTGGAGGTCAGTAGAAGGTTCACACAGAAAATCAGCAGGACAATTCACAAGCAGCCTGTGATTCAGGCTCATTTGAGGCAAAGGGCCTAAGCACTGAGATTTGCTTAATTTGTTTTGATATCAACCACATGTAATCTGCTGCACAGCAGGTCTCAGATTGTAAGAGGAAAAGTTAGAATGAGCAGCCAGTCGGGCACGGGCTATTTTGTAGTGTTTAACTGCTGACATGGTATCAGAAGAAGAAAGCAATCCACAGAATGATAAAAAACCAGCATGCTTCTGTTCCTTCTCTGTCCTAGCAGCAGCTTGGGAATGTGGCTTTACCCCCCTGTGCTGTATCTGTAACTGTGAAGGTTCAGGACCTAACTGTGCTGCCTGGAAGGAGTGCCTTGAACACAAAAGTGGCTGAAAAGAATTAAAAAGAAGTTGTACAATCAAAATCATATGTATTTCAGCTATTTAGTTGATTGCCTGGAGATCAGCTAAGAAATATAGTTTTTTGTTTTTTTTATTGAGAAACAGATTGTTTTCTACAGCTTTGAGAGATTTTATTTTTTAAAGCACTGGAAGTTCATGAGAGTTTTGAAGAGCACTTCCAGCACTTGGCTACTTTATCTGTCACCATTGTTTAACTACTTTCCAGCCCAGACCAATTCTGACATTTCTCTCATACATGTAAAAATTAGCCTTTTTTTACTGGAAAATTACTTTAAACCCCAAATCATTATATATATTTTAAGCAGAAGCCTTTGAGAATAAAATGGTTGTTGCTGCAAATTTTTATGTTGCGCGATTTTTGCACATCGATTTACCAAATGCAAATTTTTAGGAAAAACGATAGTGCACATAACAGCAACAGAATACCCAATTTTATGTAAAATATAAAAGAAGATATTATGACAAGTAAATAAATACCTAAAATGTCACCCTTTAAAATTGTTTAGGCCCGTGGAATGGCAACAAACTACGGTACCTAAAAATCTTCATAGGCAACACTTTAAAAGCCTTTATGGGTTACCAGTTTAGAGTTGCACGGGTGGTCTGGGGCTGGAATTATTCCTCTCACTCTGACATTCGCAAAAATACTTTACATATATGGTGTGATCACCTAAAGTACATGTGTGTGAGCACAGTAGGTGATTTAAACATTTATTTCATTTTATCTTTTTTTTTATTTTTTATTTTATTATTAATTTATTTAAATATTTTTGACACTTCGCCTTTAGTTTTTATTTTTTTTATTTTTAAATTGAACTTCATTGCTATCCCAAGGGATGAACAACATTCCTTGCAATAGCATGGGTCATGACCGCGGTTAAAAAATTATTTTCAAGTATGCTGACCTTGCACAATATGCACACGTAATCTGCAAATGAATCACATCGCCAGCAGAAGTTGTGTTGAGCATTTCTGGTTTTAGAGGACAAATTGCAATTTGAATTGCCAAAAAATTCAAATTGCATTAATAATATTTTTATATATATTAATTAATTTGAGAAAGAACTACTAATGCTTTGTATAGCTTTTCTAAGAAAATGCCCTAACATGACTAGTGTACCTTATTAGTTTTTGAATATAATCTTGTTATATAAAAGCACATTACTAGATATCTCCAAACATTTGAACACCTTGAGAAAGCACAGGCTCCATAATGACTTTTACATTTTACATCAGTAAAATAACGTTGAAATGTTTTATCCAGTAATCTCAAGGGTGTATCTTGTGTCACCTACACTGGTATTAGAATGACATTTTACTTGATCCTTTTTTTGCTCACCTTGTATGCGCTGGTTTGAATGAATATATATATATATATATATATATATATATATATATATATATTGTAATAGTGAGAGTCCCTGTCACTGTGAAAAGGGACTGAAAATGGACACAGAGTCTGCATGTCAGCGGACTGCAGTGCTACAGAGCATAGCTTTGAAAGGGAGAAAACTGTTTTGGCAGCTTTCTCCAGGTTTTGCTATGTTCGGAGGGGGCTCTGTAGTTTGGAGATCCCGCAGAGACTTGGGTGGGATGGGATCTCCAACCCTGTGTCCAGGTATTATGGATAGCAAGCAGGGTGTGAGGGGCTGGTGAGAGCAGAGAGTGGAGGAAGGTGGAGTGTGTGCAGTTTGCTGCTGGTGTATCAAGACAGACCTGTGTCTGAAAAGCTGTCTGCCCTGTGTGAGACTACATCCCTGGTAAGGGGGGACTTTGTGTCTGAAGGACTGGGAAGGTTGGGATGGCTACAAGGGCCTGTGAGACCAGAGAAGGGTCTGGGAGGCTGGGAGAGCCGAGGCGACTAGCAAGTCCAAGGGGGCTGAAGGAAGTCCTGAAGTCTGGGGGACAGTAAGCAAACCCAGGGGTCTGGAGAATCCTGTTGAGGCCAGGAGTAGGCCGGTTCAGCAGGGAACTGCAAGGCAAAGTAAGCCTAGGAGCCAGGAGCCTTGGCATTTTCTGTTATATGAATTTACTTGAGAAGAACCCCTGTGTGGGAAATCCTGTGTATAAATTTTTAATGTGTTCCTGTTAATAAAAATGGGCTGCCATGCTCTCAAACCTGATAACTGACTGCTGTGGACTCACTACGTGAAGATGCATCTACCACTGAGCTAAACACCCCAATATCACTATATATATATATATATATATATATATATATATATATATATATATATATATATATATATATATATATTGATATTGGGGTGTTTAGCTCAGTGGTAGATGTTATGTTATGTTATGTTATGTTATATTCCTATTGTACTGAGGGTAAGTCTGTCCCTCAGTACAATTCCCCTATGTAAGTCTGACTGACCTGAGGGGATTGTATTGGGGGCAGAATGACCCATGGGGATTATACTGGGGGACACAGTGAGCTGAGGGGGAAGGATTATACTGGGGGACAGATTGATTTTAGAGGAAGAATTGTAGTGGGAGGATTATACTGGGGGGAAGGATTGATCTAGGGGACAGACTGAGGATTTGTACTGAAGGACAGACTGTATTGGGGACAGATTCACCCGGGGGGCAGAATGACCCATGGGGATTATACTGGGGGACACAGTGAGCTGAGGGGGAAGGATTATACTGGGGGACAGATTGATTTTAGAGGAAGAATTGTAGTGGGGGACAAACTGACCTGGGAGGATTATACTGGGGGGAAGGATTGATCTAGGGGACAGACTGAAGATTTGTACTGAAGGACAGACTGAGCTAGGGGATTGTATTGGGGACAGATTGACCCGGGGGGCAGAATGACCCATGGGGATTATACTGGGGGACACAGTGAGCTGAGGGGGAAGGATTATACTGGGGGACAGATTGATTTTAGAGGAAGAATTGTAGTGGGGGACAAACTGACCTGGGAGGATTATACTGGGGGAAGGATTGATCTAGGGGACAGACTGAGGATTTGTACTGAAGGACAGACTGAGCTGGGGAATTATACTGGGGGACAGACTGACTTGTGTAGAATGTACTGGAGGACAGATTGCTTTAGGAGTATCTTAATCGATATGGGGGAAGATTCTCTATCTGGCGCCATGTACCCAGTGGCGATCAACTGGTAAGACTGGTGAATGTTTGATAGCTTTATGTGCCACTATACTATTGCCTGCAAGTCCTCCTGTGGTAAGTCATCGCTGGCGCTTTACCCTTCACCCTCTTCCTGCCCTAATAGTAGGATTAGATATAGTATGCACATCAGCTCTCTGTGTTCTCCTTTTGTATAATAGGTGTCTATTTGGTAATATTCAGTTTGCCAGCATTGCCACTATCCCTTGCACTCCTGCTCCCTTGAGGCGTTTTTTATATTATTAATATAATTATTATTTTTTTAATCATTTTTATTGTACTATTAATGGTGTGTATCAGTACAAAATACTTTTTACTAATCATTTTTAAACAATCATCCTATGTCTCCTCTGTTTTAGCAAGGGCTATGTCATCACCATTCTTTGGGCGTCACCTTTGGTCCTTTGATCACCCACGGAAGTGGGAGGGCTTCTCAAGCTCTTCTGGGAGATCCCTGCTTGCCTGATTAGTGGTGTGTGTGTGTGTGTGTGTGTGTGTGTATATATATATATGTATGTATGTATGTATAATCTCTTAGGGAGGCAACACTGTTAGGCTCTGAGGAAGAAGGTGACTCTTCGAAACGCATCAGCCGGCAGTGGCCTTCGCCATTTCCTCTGTGACCATTTGGAGTGTATCTGGGTCTGACTTATTGCTGCTACTTGTGGAAACTATTTACACTGTGAGCCATTCAACTACGTTTGTGAGTAGTTTTCTTTTATATTCATTTCTAATAAAATCTATCCAAAGGATAATGCACTAGGCTGGTGCGCACTTTCTTTCTTTTTCTCATTTATCGTTAGGATACCCCTATCCCTGAGGGCAGCAAGGCCAGTGACATGCACCATCATACTATACAGACTGTCTAATAGTCCACTCGTGCGCAGGAGGGTTTGTTTTCTGTTATCTGGAGGACAGATTGACCTGGGGGGAAGGATTTTACTGGGGGACTGTCTGACCTGGGGGTTGTACTAAGCCCTTCTCACCATTAACACAATTTGGCCACAATCACTGTTCTTCGAATATGCTCCTAAATGAGGTCACAAGGATGAAACATGAGTTATGTGACCTCATCCTGCACATGGCCTGAGATCACAAAAGGCTAAGTGGTGGAGCCAGGACTGTCAGTAAAACAAGCATTGTATCTGGGGAGGCGTGGACAGTGCATGATCAGGATTGAAATGTGAACCTGGAGCTCTGGAAAACACAGAGGGTGACAACAGCAACTGGGGGACCTGCCAGGTGTTATTAGTGATTTTGCTGTCACCACCACGGGCCACAAGCGAGAACATCTCGCAAACAAAAAGACGTCAGACGGCTGCAAAAGCTGACCGAGTTCTTCCTGCAGCCTGCTCATGGAGGCGGTAAAGATGGCGCTGGATCTTCAGCCCCCGCCTCCTCCTCTAATCACACCGGCTCCTACACTGACCTCTCTGAGGCCAAATCACTGGCAGCAGGGAACCCGGGGGACACCACTTCTCCTCCCTTCTCCCCTGCACTTGCACCAAGCCCTCCATGCTCCGGTGTGGCTAAAGCAAGAATAAGATTGGATGACAGCCAGCATGCTCAGCGGAGAGTCAAGAGAGTTTTCTCACCCTGCTAGCTCATGGTTTCCTACACTCTCCCATTACTGCCTTTCACACATCCAATCAACCAGTTATAGACACTGTAATTAAAGAAATGCTCCTTTCCCTACAACATTCTCTGCATGCTGACTTTTTACTTTATTACCTGGAAATTGTCTGCTTAGGTTAAAGTGTAAAGTCTTAAAAAAACCCTCCTCTATACAGTGGTTTTGTACAGGGCAGCCTGGATCCTCCTCTTCTACAGGAACATAGATAAGGAGGGTTTGGGGGGTTGAACCCCCCCCCAGAGCATCAGTGTGGAAGTAGTTGTTGTGTGTGCTGAGTGCGTTGCTTAACTAATGGCGCTGGTCCTGCCACCAATGCACTCGGCACTGACTCACTGTTGTTGTGCTGCCTTCTGTGCTGTTGTTATACCACCTGTGTCAGACTTGGCTTGGGCTGAGGGAGGGAGGCTCTGGCTCAGTGTTCTCTCACTGCTCCACACCTCGGTACCTCCATGACATGTCTGTCTTGGTTTGTCCAGCCACAGAAGGCAGCACTGAGCAGAGACCGAGCGGCTGTCACCTATCGCGCCCACCAGTCTGCTCTTTCCATTGTCTATGCTCCGCCTTCTTGCAATGCCGTTTTCTTGTATTTCCTGTCAAAAAAATTTAATAAGGATTACAATACATTGGAAAGTAAAGATGGTACTCAAACATATGAGAGCCTTCATGCATCATATAGACAAGATAATACACATCCGAGCATTCACATTCACGTATGGGAAGAATAGAAACATAGCGTTACAAAGGAAGGGTATGCTTACAGAAAATTGCCTGCGTAGTTTGCAAACAACAGTAAAGGAGTAATCAGTCATCGCTAGTATGGTAGCTAATTAGAGCTTATTATCAGTTGGTGACTCAGAAGATGGAGACAATGTCCCAAGTGGATGTTGAAGGTTATTAGGGACGTATCATAAAAGAAAAGGGGTAGTGAAAGAAAAAAGTATGAGTGTGAGAGGGTCCAGGGACCTAAGTCGTTACGTAGTCCGTGATTGAATACTGCTAGGCGCTCACATCCCAAAGGACAGACAGAGGAAAGAAATGCGCAGGTGAGAAGAAGACTCACAGAACGGTAGTGCGGTTGCTATATAGGTCATGATTTCAACGAATTAAAGAGATCCCATTTACCAAGGCAATAATAAGGATTTGTTGAAATCAGGGGGTAAGCAGTGCTTGACCCAGGGTTGCCAAACCTTTTCAAATTTCCATATTTTATCAATTTCATTAGCAGTCATTTTAGCAAATATAAGGGCCCTATTCATTCTGTGTTTCACTTCAGCCACAACCAAAGTCTGGGATTTCCATGCCTTGGCAATGGTTTGTTTAGCCGCTGTGGTAAGTTGTAAGATTAATTGGAGTTGAGAGTGTGTAAGCTCAATTGGTTTAAGGTTTAAAAGAGCCTTCACAGGGTCAATTTGACCAGTAGTTTCTAGGGCTTTAGAGGCCATATCAAAGATGTGCTTCCAGAACTCTTGGACAACAGGGCACAGGGCTAGTGCACCCACTAGGCGAACTAGGCAGCCACCTATGGTGCACTGCCACCTAGGGGCGCAGCTGACCCTTGCTTCACCCCTTCCACCTTTATGTCACCCCCCCCAAGTTCCCAGCAGAGCCGCTGATAGGGGACCCGGACAGCAAGGAGCTAGGTTCAGCGGGTGGGTGGTAGCCTTGTGGTGTGGTGTGCAGCTTCTCCTCTCTCCTTCCTATCGGCTTTCAACTGCTGGAGGGAGAAGGACATCTGTGTTACAAGGCAGGCAGCCGAAAGCACTGCTCTTCTGAGTGGGAGAGCGTGACTGCTAAGTTGCTCTGCCTCCCACTACCTCCTTAGCCAATCAGATTGTCCAGCCCGCCACATTTGACCAGAAGACGCTAGTGGTCCAAGCAGGGCAGGATGGAGAGGATCCGACATACCTGAGTATGAAGAAGGTATGAGATTAAACATGTCACAATGTTGGCTGCAGAAATGTATCAGTGTGTTCTCCTTCTTCCATGCTGTGTGTAGAATATGCAGTGATCACACTGATGAGGGATGACTTCCCCTCCATCTTCTCACACTGCTTCTTATCTCTGTTTTTATTTACACTGCACACAGGACAGGAGAATCCTGATTAGACTTCTGCAAGATGCTGCAACTTCAGCTGTTTCTATAGCTATATGTACCAAAGTCCATCCATGATTTGTTTGACATTTTCTTTGTTATCTTTGAAGACATTAGCTGGTCAGGCTGGGAGCTTCACAGACCTGTTAACCATTTACTGTCCTCATTTGCTTGAGAAATGACTGTTAGTAAAGGTTTTTTTTTTTTTTTTTTTTTTTTTAGCACTTTGTTATATCTTGTAAACTCCTGTTTACACACAGTGCAGTGATCAATGTTTTTCCACACTGGTCACTGCTAGCCTAGGACACACTTGTATGTCTGCAGTCTCTGACCATCTCCTGTAGTATGTCTGCGTCAGTCTCTGACCATCTCCTGTAGTATGTCTGCGTCAGTCTCTGACCATCTCCTGTAGTATGTCTGCATCAGTCTCTGACCATCTCCTGTAGTATGTCTGCGTCAGTCTCTGACCATCTCCTGTAGTATGTCTGCGTCAGTCTCTGACCATCTCCTGTACCATGTCTGCAGTCTCTGACCATCTCCTGTACCGTGTCTGCAGTCTCTGACCATCTCCTGTAGTATTTCTGCAATAAAGGGGGGGCTACAGGCAGGGTAGGTGGTGAGGGAAGAGGGCTGTAGGTGCAGTGGGTGGTAAGGTAAGGGAGGCTGCAGGCACAGTAGATAATGAAGAAAGGGGTCCCAGGTGCAGTGGGTGGTGATGGAAGGAGTGCCTAGACACAAGTGGTGTTAAGGTGGGGCTGCAGAGAATTTTTATGTAGTATACAGGGCAAGGGACTTCATAATCTAGAGCCCACCAAAATCCTCAGCACCAGGCTCCTGTACCATCAGTGATCAAAGAGTGTGTTGTGCTATTATTTAATGACACTGCACAAATCCATTCAGCGTTTTGTTTTTATTATATATATATATATAATTTTTTTTGGGGGGGGCGCAAGTAGCCTTGAGCTGAACAGCCCCGAAAGCACGTCCCTAAGTAAGATGGGGCATATTTTGCTATTCTTGCTGGTACCAGGTACCAACATGCTAGTACCTTGTAGTTAGTCTGTTACTAGGACATTTGGTGAGGAGGATTTAGTGGCCATACAGATATTGGACCAATCTGTGATCTTAAATGTGCGCCCCAGATCCTGTGCCCATTTATCTGTGTATGATGGTGGTGCATTATCTGGAGCGGTGTTCAATTGCCGGTATAGAATTGAGATGAGACCTCGACGTGTGGGTCGCTTTTACAGATTCATTCGAATTGTGTCATCTGACTCAGTAATGATCCCGTTCTGAGGAATGGCATATAGAAATTTTTGATCTGTAGATAGCGGAATGATTCAGACCTAGGAAGTCTGTAAGACTCACATAGGATAGGGAAAGTATGGATAGCAGTGTTTGAGATCAGTGTGTGAAGTCTGAAAAGGTTAGTATTGTACCAGGCGTTGAATGCGAAGGGCGATTCCCAGACTGGGTAGAATGCAGGGTTCTGAAGGAAGGAAAGAAGTGGGTTATGGGGGGATTGTAGGTTTCGTGCAGCTCTGAATTTGTCCCATATATTTAGGGAATGTTTGATAATGGGGTTGAGGATGGTGATTCTATCTCTTGGATGTGTGAAACCATGAAATCATGGGAAACGCTTGGGGCAGCATCTCAAAGTATACCTCAACCTTGTTGAGAAACCCTCTGCATTGAACTGGATCGCCCCCAAATAGCTGGGGAAGTGGAGCAGAACCAGACATACCTTATATAGAGGTAATACTCGAGGCGGGTGCCTGCACAGAGACTGGCGCAGCAGCAGGGACGGCCTGCAACTCAGGTTGTACCGGAGCAGCCACAGTGGGAGATTCCAGGTGAGCCGTGCGACTCAGGAGCCTTTGTAAGGCCATGGCAAACTGATCCATGCGGTGATCTTGCTTAATCTGGAAAAAATATTACCAACAAGTGGATCAACTGTATTGACTGTATCTTCTGAATTCATGGCCGTCACCTACTGTCAAAAAACCATGAAATCAGACCGAGACAGAAGTATAGTTAAATCACACTTGTTTATTAATAAAAGTAAAAAGAACAAACGTAGTCAAAACATAGCCAAAGTTCAGTAACCGGAACGGATAGTCAGCCAAGCCAGAAGTCAGGGATCAAAGTAGTAGAACAGCAAGCAAGATCTGGAGCCAGAAGAGATGTCAGCAAAGCCAGTCTTTAAACAGGAACGCAGGAGAGTGTTGTGATGTGACCAAGGCGAAGGCAGAGCTCCTCTGAATTGGACAGCTTAAGTAGGCAGGACTAACGAGCAGGATCATCAACAGCTGAGTAACTGTGGAGAGAGATGGGAGCTGGCAATTAACTAACAGCTGAGCGACCAGCTCAGAGAAGGAAGGGCTGAGCCCAGCTCTGACACTAAGTCCCTTTCCGCCCGTTTGCCCCCCCTACTCATGTTAGCTTTTCTTTGTTGCTAATACTACCCTCTAATTCAACTGGAGGGGTTCACTATTCATATTTACCCAGCGACACTAGACAAGAGAAGGAGGATGAAAGAGGTCACATCTGTTCTACAATCTGCCAGAATCCGCTACAGATGGGGTTTCCCTTTTAAACTCTTGTCCCGCACAACAGCACTACCTATACGGTAACCAACCTCCAGGAGGGCAAAGATCTGCTCGTCAAACTGGGCCTACTGGATCCACATACTGCCTCAAGACTTTTTTCAAATCCTCGCCCAACCCCAATCTGGGCCACCATATCGCCTCAATGTGATCGGAGGAATCGAATGAGATCCAGAGATCAAGAAGCTTGATCTGTGCTGGTTGGAAGCTTTTCTTTGTTGCTAATACTACCCCCTTCTGTTCTTTTTAAGAAAGGGGATGGTAGCCCGTTATTCTCCCAGACACACTCCCAGATGGAGTTGGAGAGGGGAGATGAAGCACCAACTGAGTTTTGGACTGATTAGTCCACATGAAGTCATTATCTTGGCAGGGTGGGATTCACCCCCCTGGCCCCCTATTGTTTAGTTCATTCGAGTTCTAACGTTATTTTTTTTCTTCTGTACTAATTTTCAGGTTGGTATGCAAATTAATGTGCCCACTCAGGGAATGTTAAGTATATGCATATATGACATGCTCTATGAGATTACTTTGTGCCACCTTTTTGACTTCTTTGCCACACAGGTAGATTTGGTCTCTTGCAATGTGGGTTTGGGCTCCAGTCCCAATGAGTCCCATCTTTCACACAGTAATAACCCCCCACTCACCTGGCCATTGATTACTTACTATAATATAGATAACCATAGTTTTTCTACACCCCCAAAATGGGTCTCCGCATTATTTGCCACAATGTGAGAGGGTTCAACTCCCCACAAACCTAAAAAAACTTTTAAATTCTACAAAAATGTAGGCGTCAATATTATCCTGCTACAGGAAACACATTTTTCCTCCTCTAATCGCCCTCAATACTTCGACGAATCATATAAACAGCACTATTTTACCACTTCCAAGTCTAGGGAGTGGCAATATTTGTTAAAAACACGGTATTATTGGACATCCATCATATATAAAGACCCAGAAAGTAGATATTTTATCCTTCAGGGCTCCATTCAGGGCAAAACAATAACTATAGCAAATGTATATGCACCTAATGTTTCTCAAGGCTCTTTTTTCAGTCTTTTTTTTCAGGTCCTAGACAGAAATATTGCTACACATGTTGGTTGGAGGAGATTTTACCCTGGTGGCACATTCTAGATTGGACAGAAGTAACTTGGTGAACATGGCAAATGAGTTTTATAGATCACTGCAGAGATCTCTGGAATCTTACCAACTGATAGACACGTGGAGGGCACTGAATGTGGGTGTTAGCGAGTATACTCACTATTCACACCTCAATGATAGTTACTCCAGGTTGAATTATGTAATTATGTATTTAGCACCCCTATCCTACTTCTTTTTTTTTTTTTAGTAAACAAATTTATTTGTAAAGAAAAAAAACATACATGTAGATAGCATACAAGCATATTATACACTTTGCATATTTCCTGAGCGGTTATGTAATTTTCACATACATGTACAGACTTTTTGTAAAAAAAATAAACTAAAGAAAACTAAAAAATGAAAACTCTGGCACTTTTATAATGGTAATTAAAATTTGCTGATAAGACACAAACTGTCCCCGATTTTCCGTCCCATGGTATGATAACCTAGCTGTATTGAACCCAGGGGAGCTCCCAGTACCAATCTTCTTGTTCTACATCTATCTATGCATCACATGTGTTGGTATTGTTAAGCCATGTATTCCAAATCATGTCGTACTTAGCCGGACATCCCCTTTGTTTATATATAACCTTTTTATAAGGTAGGGACAGGTTTACCATTTTGACCCATTCCTGAAAAGTAGGAGGGGAGGCCCTCATCCAGTGTTTTGCCACCAATTTTCTGGCGCAAAACAGTGTTTCATATAGAAAAGTAGCAGTGAATTTGTCTATGGTAACATCTGGGAGCAGCCCTAGTACACACAACCTTGGATCTACCTGAGCAGGGGAGCCCATTTCATCATGGAGAAATTTAATAATTTGATTCCAATAGGTTTGGATAACCGGGCAATCCCATATAAGGTGGAAAAAAGAGCTTGATGAGCTTGTGCATCTTGGACACTGAGTGTCTTGGGTTTGGGAGAATTTGGCTATTCCAGCTGGTGTGAGATAAGACTTATGGATTATGTATAACTGCGTCATATGCTCTGGAAGCCTGGGGGAGGCCTTTTTAACATTTTCTAGGACCTCGTCCCAATCATCATCTTCCACTGGGCCTATATCCTCTTCCCATCTAATTTTTGCTGTATCAATTATGCCCGCAACCGAGCGCACCCGCAGGGCTGAGTACAAGGTTGATATCAATTTAGTTTATTCTGCACCCGTTATGACATCCACCAAGGGCAACACTTGTGGATTTGGGTATCCGGTAGCAAATTGTGTTTGTAAGGCATGTGTAAGTTGTCTATAGTTAAATAGCATATGTGGGGGCAATTGAAACTCATCTCACAGAGAGTTAAAGTCTCTTGTTCCCGATGGGGTGATTACCTGGTGGAGGAAGATTATACCCTTCGTAGCCCATTTAACTGCCCCAGGAATCAAAAGCAATTCTCTTAATTGCGGGTTGTGCCACAGAGGGGTGTGAGAGTGAAAAAAATCTGCACCGGTCAATTTTAATGCTATCTCCCATACTCGTCGATGTTGTTTCAATAGGGGTCCTCGTCCAACTGCTCCCCTCCTACCTGATCTACCCCTGAACAAAACTTGCAAGGGGGTATGGGTATCCCTATTGGGTTTATTGCAAACCAGAGTCTGGTATTTATCACTGTCTGTGTTATGAATGTAGTAAAAATGAGAAAGTTGTGCGGCTATATAGTATGAATGAAAATCGGGTAGGGCTGTTCCTCCTGATGTGGTGGGGTTTTTAAGAGTGTTCCATGCCAACTTATGTCTACCCGAGCCCCAGATGAATGAGTTGATAAGCTTGTCGATTGTTTTAAAGACTTTGAGGGGGATCAGTATTGGTGAGTTCCAGAAAACATATAGAAATTTTGGCATTATGATCATTTTAATAAGGTTGATCCTACCCATGATCCCCAATGGGAGCCGTGCCCATACCTGCATATGTGATTTAAGGTAGGAAAAGAGTGGTTCTATATTATTGTCTAGAAATTCCATGGGGTCCCTAGTTATTTTAATTCCCAGGTATTGAATGCATGCCACCCTCTGCAGAGGAAGATTTGCTGATATTTTATTGGGCGGTGAAATATCTAGAGGAAGAATTTGTGACTTTGACCAATTCATGCGTCATCCCGAATGTCTTCCAAATTTTTCAATTGTGTTGAGGGCAGCCTGTAGTGATGGACCTGAATCCTCCAGATATAAGAGCATGTCGTCAGCGTATAAACTAACCTTTTCTGTCAGATTTTCCATTCTAAGGCCCTGTATCTCTGGGTTGTTCCTAAGGGATATGGCGAGTGGCTCCACTGCCAAAGCATACAGGAGCGGGGAAAGTGGGCAGCCCTGTCTAGTCCCTCTTTCTAGGGGAAATGGGTCCGACGTCCTCCCGTTCACCGACACTCTGGCCTCAGGTAGATAGTAAAGTAACTTAACCCACTTTATAAAATTGGGTCCAAACCCAAACCCCCTCAGACACTCCCAAAGGTATCCCCATTCCACAGAATCGAACGCCTTGGCGGCGTCTAATGCCACCACTACCCTACCTCCTATTTCCTCATGCACCGCCGAGACGTTCATATATAAACGGCGTAAATTCATAGCCGTGTTTTTTCCGGGCATGAAACCCGTCTGGTCCGGGTGTATTAGGGATAAAATGATTTGGTTTAAGCGCATTGCCAGTATTTTTGCCAAGATCTTAATGTCGGCCTGGAGTAATGAGATTGGGCGGTAGGATTCAGGATACAGGGGGTCCTTACCCGGCTTGGGAAGTACTATAATCACCGCTTGTCTAAGTGAGTGGGGAAGGGACTCGGATTCAAATATGTGACTGTATAACCTTAATAGTTCAGGCACCAGTACCTCCGAGTAGGCTGCGTAGAAGTCTAGTGGCAGGCCATCCATCCCGGGGGCCTTAGCAGGCACCAGGGATGCCACAGCCGCCGTGATCTCGTCCACGGTAAGCGGGGCCTCAAGGGCCTCCAATTGTGATTCCGATATTTGGGGAAAGGGAATATCCTGCAGAAATACCCCAGTCTCCTCTGCGGTGACCTGCACCTTAGATGAATACAGGTCTGCAAAGTATGTCCTAAAAGTGTCCGCCACCCCTTTGGGGTCATTGAGCAATGTATCTCCTGTGCCCCTCAGGGAGACAACCACCGGGGGCCTGGTGTCTTGTTTAGCCAAATACGCCAATAGTTTACCCGCCCGTTCACCTTGTTCAAAAACTTTTTGCTTTGTGAAAAATAGTTTTTGTTTAGCCTTTTCAAAGTGCAGTTGATCTAACATTCGGGTATGTAGTTTAAGTGCTGAGGCTTTGTCCGGTGTGGGGTCTGTGTTGAATTCATGTGTAATCTTGTCTAGTTTCTCGGTCACCTCGTGGAGTATTGTGCTCGAGGTGGTTTTTAGTCTATTTATGCGGGTTGTCAGTAAGGTCCTAACGTACAGTTTGAATGATTCCCAGACCATGCCCACGGGTGCGGTGTGATTGTTGGTGTTAAAGAAATGCTGCCATTCTCCCGGTATGTCTTCCTGATCCTCCAGAGCCGCCAGCCAAAAGGGATGGAGGCACCACAACCTAGGCCCCGTCGGCGGGGATAACGTCAGAGAGGCCCAACATGGGGCATGATCGGAAAGGGATCTTGTGTGATAGCCTGAATCTTTTAGTTGGGGGAGTAGAGTGTCTGAGGCGATTATCATGTCTATTCGTGACATGGAGGAATGTGATGCAGAAAAGCAGGAGAATACTCTATCACCCGGGTGTTGGTATCTCCACGTGTCTGTAAGGGAGAACTCTGTCAGTGTGCGTCCAAGTCTGGTAGTGCTAGAGGGCTGAGCATCTCGGTTCATCTGTAGCTTATCGGCGGATGGGTCCAGTACCATGTTGAAATCCCCAAGCCAAATGGCTGGCAATGACGGGTGTTGTGTCATGTATAGAAGTCCTTCATTAATCAAAGTGGCATTGTATATTGTGCCGTTTAGGGTATCTATCAGTGCTTACTGTTGTGCCATCTATCAATAACCATGAATATAACATATAACCTTTCCCCTCCCCCCTCCCTGCCCTCCACCTCCCAAACTTGGTTGGGGCATGCATCCCAAAACCTGTGCGATTGTGCAAGAACAACCATCTATTTGTATAGACAAATACACCACGCACAACCTTAACCTTCATCCACTGGGGGCGCATCATCGCTTTACTTAGCAGAGTACGCGTCACCAGTGAGGGCGAACAAACGCTGGTGTGAAGTTGGCAATGCAAGTAACAAACGGCATTGCTTAGCAGTAGTCGGTATATAGATATTTCCAACCGACCACTCCGCCGTGATATATAGTAAACATATATAACATTTCTATAAAGTGGTAACTGAAAGAAAAAGGAAAATTTAACAGCTCAGAATAATATAATAATAACGTATAACCTCCCCTCCCCTCCCTCCAAGAGCTGTTAGGGGCCTTTCTGGTAAGGATGTTATCGTATAAAAGTTCAGTCTGCCAATCCGGAGCATGCATCGGGAAAGAAAAAAGTTTCACTGGTGCATATCAGTGACTTATAAAGTTGATGTGTTCTAGGTAAATCCTTTTGGACGAGCAATCCCTGAGTCTCTCAGTTGTGTGGAGTAAATCATCCCATACACATAATGGTCACAAAAATGACATAAAGGCCCTTTGTGGGTATCGTATGAATGTCACTGTTCACGGGGAGAAAAAGGTAAATAAGGCAACTTACAGACACCGGACCTGTAGAGCCAAAAGACTAGCCGGGTGGGCAATTCCTTTCTGCTTCTCGGTGATCCAGCCAGGCCACTGCTTGAGTCGGGTCTTCGAAAAAATGTGCGCGGTCCTCTCCCACTACCCGAAGGCGAGCCGGAAACAACATTGCATACTTCAGGTTGTGGGCCCTTAAGCGTCGTTTAATTTCACCAAAGCGAGCCCGCTGTTTTTGAACTTCTGCTGAGAAATCCGGGAAGGCCATCAAGTGACCCGATTGGAACGGTATATTCCCCTTGGTTCTTGCCATGCGGAGAATGGCGTCCCGGTCTCTGAAGTTCAGTAGCTTTGCTATAAATGTGCGCGGCGGTGCGCCTTCAGGGGGACGGCGGGCAGGCATACAGTGGGCACGTTCCACAACAAATGTATTAGAAAAGGCCTCTCTGCCATATGCGTTGATGAGAAGTTTTTCCAAAAAGGTGGCTGGGTCAGGGCCCTCCGAGCCCTCCGGTAAACCAATGAACCGTACGTTAGATCTGCGGGCCCGGTTCTCAAGCTCGTCGTGTTTTTAAGCGAGTTGTTGAAGTTGACGCTGCATATCCTCCTGGCTGTGCTGTAGGGGGTGAATTATGTCCTCCGCTCGGCTTATCCTAGCCTCCGTTTCTGTGACCCGTTCCCGGATCTTGGTCATATCCTGACGGATCAATGAAATGTCCACCTTTACTTCCTCTATTTTAGAAGTCAGTGTGGCTTGGCATACCGAGATCGCTTCCAGGACTCTGTTAGTGTCTGCTGCCTCATGTTCTGCTTGTTGTGCTGGAGGAGATGTTGCCGAGGCGCCATCTTGTCCCCCCAGGTCCCGGTCTATACGGCGGTACTTGTCTAAGGAGGAGGATGCCGCAGTGCTCCTTTTCGGTGGAGACATGCTAGACCAGGGGGCGGCTGGAGTAGTTACCCTCGCTGTGGGTCGGTTTGCCGGTGAGAGATGTGCAGGAGATCGCTATCAGGATATATCACTGGCGGAGCTCTGCTCAGACGCGTCCGCTCACATTGCCATCCAGGCCACGCCCCCCCCTATCCTACTTCTTAATTCCACTTCAGCCACAATACATGCATGCTCCTGATCAGACCATCATGCGGTGTCCTTTCAGGCCCCCTATATAGGGCTTGCCTCAGACGGCCGCATGGAGACTTAATGACTCCCTATTAACAAACCCAGAAATGGTATTACAGCTATCGGATAGATTACAGGAATATTTTAGACTGAATGATCTTGAAGGAACCTCTCCCTCAACTTTAGGGGCAGCCCATAAGGTGATCATGAGAGGTCATATCATAGAAATGGCTACCACTAGGGATGAGCCGAACACCCCCCCCGGTTCGGTTCGCACCAGAACCTGCGAACGGACTGAAAATTTGCACGAACGTTAGAACCCCATTGACGTCTATGGGACTCGAACGTTCGAAATCAAAAGTGCTCATTTTAAAGGCTAATTTGCATGGTATTGTCCTAAAAAGGATTTGGGGACTCGGGCCCTACCCCAGGGGACATGTATCAATGCAAAAAAAACTTTTAAAAACGGGCATTTTTTCGGAGCAGTGATTTTAATGATGCTTAAAGTAAAAAAAAAAAAAAGTGAAATATTCCTTTAAATATCGTACCTGGGGTGTGTCTATAGTATCCCTGTAAAATGGCGCGTGTTTCTCTGCACAAAATGTCATTTTTAAAGGAAAAAAATCTCATTTAAGACTGCTTGCGGGTTTAATGTAATGTCGGGTCCTGGCAATATGGATGAAAATCAGTGAGACAAACGGCATGGGTACCCCCCAGTCCATTACCAGGCCCTTTGGGTCTTGTATGGATATTAAGGGGAACCCCGCACCCAAATTAAAATAAGGAAAGGTGTGGGGCAACCAGGCCCTATATACTCTGAACAGCAGTATACAGGCGGTGCAAACAAAACAGGGACTGTAGGTTTGTTGTTAAGTAGAATCTGTTTGTAATTTTGAACGGGTACATTTTTAACGTGTTTAGCTCCAGTCAAAAAATCTTTTTTAAGCTTTTTGGAAAACATAGGGAAGGTTTATCACCCCTGTGACATTTGTTTTGCTGTCTGTCCTCCTCTTCAGAAGATTTCACCTCACTTTTTGTCCCAATGACAAATGTTTTTTGAAAATTTGGGTTTTTTTGTGGAACAAGGATTGGAAAGCATCAGTGGAAAGGAGAAATGTTTTTCCCATATTAACTCTTACAGGAGAGATATACAAGAATGAACCCGGGATGGAAGCATGCCATTGATATTTAGTTCATGCGACTGGTCACTTTCTTTTGTTTATATATATATATATTTGGGTGGAAGACACCCGCTCCCTCGGTGACCAAATCGCACTATCATTATTTTTGTTATCCTTAGTTTAAATATATTTTTTTGTATCTTTATCCCAAATCCGTTACTTATTTTCCAACAGAGTAACAGTCTGTGACTACATAACATATTTTTACATGTGTTCCCTTGAGTCTATTGAGAACTATTTTGTACCAACTCCAGGGTCTTTATTCCCTGGAATCCACTTATTGATTTAAATCCAGCACATGGGCTGGAGTGTTCTGATATTTTGCAGTCTCTTTGTCCGGGGTTGCGATGCGCTCAGCTCCCTCCCCACCTCCCCTCATGCATTTCGGGGCGGTTGGGGCCCGATCTCAACGCATCGGCGCCATGCACAAAATGGCCCCCCAAGTGGCATCAATTGACGCCGCAAGGTGTGAGCCGGGTTTTGTTTTTTCTCCATCTGACGCCTACAGCTGTGATGAGTAGACATCCACTGAGTTACTCTCAGCTGTGATTGCTCTCTCATCTCTCAGCTACCAATGACGTCATGCATGACGCTGGCAGGGACCCGCCCAGGGCCAGAGTATATCAGCTGGGACCGACAGACTGACGGTTCACTCCCTCACTGTGCTTCACTGGGAAAGGACCGCTCTGTTAAGCAGCCACTATTCAACACATGGGTAATTAATATATATTTTTTACATCTTCTTTTCTGCTTACAGTACACATATTCCCATCCTCTCACCTATTTACCCAGTGCAGGACATCCTCTATCTTCACACATTCCCTATGGGTTTCTTTACTTATCCTTTTTCATGTGCACTTTCATGCATCCATTTCATTTCCCCTTATTATCCTATTTTTTACACATTTACTTTTTTATATGCACCAAGCACATATTTCTTTCAGTCATTTCATTCATCCAACACTTTCTACTCCAGTTTTACTTCCTTTGACACACCATATTTTTTTCAATTTTCTGCAGATTTTCCCATTTACAACTCATTGACCAATATACTGAGGGCTCAGGAATCAGTCGGCTGTGGTCTCTCCTGGCCCACCCTCCAATTACTTTGGAAGGATGGTCGGTGCCCTGCCTCAACCCCGGTTGAGACGGTTATATCTCACACCCTAACAGATCCCATTGCTGGTGACCCCTCTTGACTTTTGGGCTATTTTTGTAAGTAGCTTTTCCATTCAAAGTAGACAATTTGGACATTTCTGATACGATTTTCTCTATTGGCCGGAGGTTCCACATGTATCAATATTTATGATATTCTTTTGTTTTCCTCAGTTAAATTATGCATCCCACCCCTGATGACTGGCAAGAAGCCAAGAAACGCGTCGGGTTCGCAAACTAAGGATGCCCTATCAAGCCTAAATCATATCCCTGACATTTATCAATTTTTTATTGAGTTTTCTCATTTCATGCGATTTTGTGATTTTGATTGGCGATTTTAATTCATGTACTTCTGTTATGAATTGCATATATGTATGTCCATTGATTTGTTTACACTACTGAGTTTCCTCGATTGTTACTGCTAAATATGCGTTTATATCAATTCATGCGATTATGTCTGTATTTATACTACTTTATTGGTACTGTATGCATCAAAATCATGGACTTGACTATTAATTAAATCCAATCATTTTACCTACTCACATGTATTCATTATTATACTTTCAATTGACATGCTTCATTTAAAGTCCCACTTGCCCCTCTCTTTTTTTCTTGTATATATGAACCCGGGATGGAAGCATGCCATTGATATTTAGTTCATGCGACTGGTCACTTTCTTTTGTTTATATATTCTTACAGGAGAGAATTTCCCTTCCTAGGGGTAGATTTCATCTCACTTCCTGTTGTCTCCTTCCGTTTGCAAGTAGGAGTCGTTTGTAAGTTAGATGTTTGAAAGTAGGGGCCTGCCCTATATACTCAGCAGAAATTTGGGCCTTAGGTGTTGTTGTGGCCACAACACTGTAAGCCCTCACAAGGCCCTGCTGTGAAATATTAGATCAAGAATTGTAATTACATGCCCCTGTTGAACAGGGGCTGAAAAATTAGGCCTTAGGCACTGGTGCTGGTGCCACAACACTGCAACCCCTCACAGACACTCTAGTTGTAACGCAGAAACGAGCCCTGCTGCAAAGTATTGCATCAAAAATTGTAATTACACGCCCCTGTTAAGCAGGGGCTGAAAAATTGTGCCTTAGGTGGTGGCGCCCAGAACCAAAAATGTTCTTACAAGCTATCAGCGTGATGATTGAGGAGGAAGAGGATAATTTCTCAGGGATAGTCACTCAGCATCAGTATAGGCAGTCTTTGAAGGGATCTGAGATTTCAAAAAAAATTATTCGATTACATCAGCATCAGGTGCTTGGTAGCTGGTGGTGATCCAAGACTGATTCATTTTTATGAAGGTCAGTCGATCGACCGAGTCGGTGGACAGACGCACCCTGTGATCGGTTACAAAGCCTCCAGCAGCACTGAATGTGCGTTCCGAAAGAACGCTGGATGCAGGACAGGCCAGTAGCTCAATTGCATACTGTGCAAGCTCTGGCCAGTGATCCATCCTCAAGATCCAGTAACCCAGAGGATTTTCGGTGGGAAAGGTGTCCAAGTCAGATCTTGCCCCTAGGTATTCCTGCACCATGTAAAACAGACGCTGGCGATGGTTGCTGGAACCGATCATACCTTGGGGCTGCGGACCAAAAAATTGTCTGAACGCATTGGTCAGACGGCCACCCTCTCCACTGCTCCTTCTTTGACTGACCGAAGCCTCAGCAACACGTTGTCCAGAAACAGGAGTTTGTAACCTCCCAGTCTCTGGGAACGCATTGCACAGACCTTTCTGTAAGGCCTCCCGAAGATGTTTCATCCTCTGCTCCCTCTGCGATGGCAAGATAAGGTCCACAACCTTACCCTTGTAATGTGGATCAAGGAGGGTTGCCAGCCAGTAGTGGTCCTTCTCCTTGATACCACGAATACGAGGATCCTTACGCAGGCTTTGCATTATCAGGGAGGCCATGCAGTGTAGGTTTGCTGAGGCATTCGGTCCGGAGTCCTCTGGGTCACTAAGGACGACATGGTCCGCAGCCACCTCCTCCCAGCCACGTACAAGTCCATGTGTTTCTTGGGACTGATCCCTTAAAGACTGCTGCTGATGCTGAGTGCCAGGCTCCACCTCCATACTGACACAATCTTCCCCCTCCTCCTCCTCCTCCTTTTCCTGTGTGATCGGCGGGCACGCAGGAAAACTGTCTAGATAAAGGGGGCCTTGGGAGCTAAGGAAGTCCTCCTCTTCCTGCCTCTGTTCTGCCTCAAGTGCCCTGTCCATTATTCCACGCAGTGTGTGCTCCAACAGGTGGACAAGGGGGGCAGTGTCACTGATGCATGCACTGTCACTGCTCACAATCCTTGTGGCCTCCTCAAATGGTGACAGGACAGTGCATGCATCCCTGATCATGGCCCACTGGCGTGGGGAAAAAAAACAAGCTCCGCTGACCCTGTCCAGATGCCATAGTCCCACAGGTACTCATTGATGGCCCTCTGCTGCATGTGCAGCTGCTGCAGCATGGCCAACGTTGAGTTCCATCTGGTGGGCATGTCACAGATTAGGCGGTTCTTGGGCAGGTTAAACTCCTTTTGGAGGTCCGTCAGCCGAGCACTGGCATTATATGACTGGCAGAAATGCACACAGACTTTCCTGGCCTGCCTCAGGACATCCTGTAAGCCCGGGTACCTGCCCAAGAACCGCTTCACCACCAAGTTAAGGACATGAGCCAAACAGGGCACATGGGTCATTTGTCCCTGTCGGAGGGCAGAGAGGAGGTTGGTGCCATTGTCGCAAACCACCATTCCTGCCTTAAGTTGGCGTGGTGTAAACCACCTCTGAACCTGCCCCTGCAGAGCTGACAGAACCTCTGCTGAACACTGTGAGCAGGACGCATAGCACTAACTTGTAGTTTTAGCTAAACACTGTGAGCTGGACGCACCGCACTAACTTGTAGGTTTAGCTGAACACTGTGAGGTGGACGCACCGCACTAACTTGTAGTTTTAGCTGAACACTGTGAGCAGGACGCACCCCACTAACTTGTAGGTTTAGCTGAACACTGTGAGCAGGACGCACCCCACTAACTTGTAGTTTTAGCTGAACACTGTGAGCAGGACGCACTGCACTAACTGTAAATAGTCTAGCTGCCTGACTGTGGTACTAATAGGATCAAAAGAACACCAGCAATTTTCTTCAGGTAGCTGTAAATACTGTAACAAGACAGGCCTGCCTGTCAGTAAGAAGATAACAGGAACGGATCTAGCTGAACACTGTGAGCAGGATGCACTGCACTAACTGTAAATAGTCTAGCTGCCTGACTGTGGTACTAATAGGATCAAAAGAACACCAGCAAGATAACAGGAACGGATCTAGCTAAACTGAATACAGTGTGTGTATATATACAGTATATATATATATATATATATATATATATATATATATGCAACACCTGGGATGCATATATATACACAATACACTGTAAGTGCAGCTAACTGACTGACTGTTCTGCCTAATCTATCTAACTCAAATCAAATGACACTGTCTCTCTGTCTATCTCTTTCAACACCGGAACACACACTACACAGGGCCGCCATGTAGGCGGCCTTATATAGTGTGGGGCGTGTACTAAATCCCCTGAGCCATAATTGGCCAAAGCCTCCTTGGCTTTGGCCAATTACGGCTCTCTGATCAGACAGCGCTGTGATTGGCCAAGCATGCGGGTCATAGTGCATGCTTGGCCAATCATCAGCCAGCAATGCACTGCGATGCCGCAGTGAATTATGGGCCGTGAAGCGCCACACGAATTTGGCGCGAACGGCCCATAACGTTTGGAATTTGGCGAACGACCGAACAGCCGATGTTCGAGTCGAACATGGGTTTGACTCGAACACGAAGCTCATCCCTAGCTACCACCAGGAAAAGGCATTGAATGGCAGAAATTAGCTCCCTAACTCATGAACTAAAGCTATACCGCATTCATTACCAGTCTCACCCCTCAGAGGTTTTGAGGCAAATTAATCAGAAATGAGTGGCATTAGACACCATGCTATTGGAACAGACAGAAGTCTCTCCATTGGGCCAAGTCTCGGATCCTTCTACATAGTAATTCGGCCTCAGCTATGTTTACCCGTAAACTGCACCAGTCCCTCCAGCTGACACATGTGTATAAACTGAGAAATAAACAGGGACAAGTGGTCTCTCACCCTAAAGAGGTCCTAGATCTCTTTACCTCCTATTATCAGACCCTTATGTCTTCCCCAGGATCTGATCCTTCACCCATGGTGGAATCTTGGCTTTACTCTCTGTCCCTTCCAGCCCTATCGGAGGAGCAGCTAGAAAGCTTGAATGCTCCATTTTCAGAGCAAGAGATTTTATCTATAATTAAGTCACTCAAAACCTCTAAACCTCCAGGCCCTGATGGATATACACCTTCGTATTATAAAAAGTTTGCCGGACTCCTCGCCCCTAAACTCTCTAGTTTATCTAACTATATTATCCAATGCACTAAACTCCCGGCGGAGATGCTGCATGTGAATATGACCCTCATACCAAAACCCAATAAAGATCACAAAACTACAGGCCGACCAGTGTGTATGGGTGTCATTAATCTTTTTTTTTTTTTTTTTTTTTTTTTTTTTTTATTTCTGGTAGACTTTTTGTGGGTGCCATTTTCCTGGTTAAAGTCAAACTTTCTTGTTTCATTCCGCACTAATACCATCTGAAAAATTATTTGTTTTTCTTGTGAAATCTGATGACACTTTTTATTGGATTCTTCTCCTAGAGATCTGAATGTTTGCACTTTTTTGGATTACAATATTTAACCTCCTATTGTCTGAGTAGTTGCCTGCATTAGCACTACTCTTTTGTACACACTCTAATAAGACCTGGACACAGGATTGTAGGCTTTGTCCCATCCAAGATGCTTTGAAGATTTCAAGCTCCAGACCCCAATCTGGAATTACAAAATCTGGAAAAAAATGAATACTCAGCTTTCTCAGCTCAGTACAGACACTCTGCCTTAGTGCAAACTCTTTTTCTATACTCACAACGTGGCAGAGCCTAGCTAGCACTGTGTGTGTGTGTGTGTGTGTATATATATATATACACGCTATCTCACAAAAGTGAGTACACCCCTCACATTTTTGTAAATATTTTATTTTATCTTTTTCATGTGGCAATACTTAAGAAATGACACTTTGCTACAATGTAAAGTAGTGAGTGTACAGCTTGTATAACAGTGTAAATTAGCCATTTTCCCTCCCCGGTGTCATGTGACTGGTTAGTGTTACAAGGTCTCAGGTGTGAATGGGGAGCAGGTTTGTTAAATTTGATGTTATCGCTCTCACTCTCTCATACTGGTTGCTGGATGCTCAACATGGCACCTCATGGCAAAGAACTCTGAGGATCCGAAAAAAAAAAGAATTGTTGCTCTACATAAAGATGGCCTAGGCTATAAGAAGACCAATAGCCAAGACCCTGAAACTGAGCTGCAGCACGGTGACCAAGACCATACAGCGGTTTAACAGGACAGGTTCCACTCAGAACAGGCCTGGATTATTGGAACCATGTCCTGTGGTCTGATGAGACCAAGATAAACTTTTTTGGTTCAGATTGGGTCAAGCATGTGTGGTGGCAACCAGGTGAGGAGTACAAAGACAAGTGTGTCTTGCCTACAGTCAAACATGGTGGTAGGAGTGTCAGCGTCTGGGGCTGCATGAGTGCTGCCGGCACTGGGGAGCTACAGTTCATTGAGGGAACCATGAATGCCAATATGTACTGTGTGTACTGAAGCAGAGCATGATCCCCTCCCTTTGGGGACTGGGCCGCAGGGCAGTATTCCAACATAATGACCCCAAACACACCTCCAAGACGACCACTGTTATGCTAAAGAAGCTGAGGGTAAAGATGATGGACTGGCCAAGCATGTCTCCAGACCTAAACCCTATTGAGCATCTGTGATGCATCCTCAAATGGAAGGTGGATGAGCACAAGGTCTCCAACATTCACCAGCTCCGTGATGTCATGGAGGAGTGTAAGAACTCCAGTGGCAACCTGTGAAGCTCTGGTGAACTCCATGCCCAAGAGGGTTAAGGCAGTGCTGGAAAATAATGGTGGCCACACAAAATATTGACACTTTGAGCCCAATTTGGACATTTATACTTAGGGGTGTACTCACTTTTTTTGCCACCGGTTTAGACATTAATGGCTGTGTGAGTTATTTTGAGGGGACAGCAAAATTCCACTGTTATACAAGCGGTACACTGACTACTTTTACATTGTAGCAAAGTGTCATTTCTTCAGTGTTGTCACATGAAAAGATATAAAATAAATAACAATAACAGGAATCTCTTTTATTGAAAAATACAGGCTCTTTTATACAATAAAAGAGCAGGTGCGTACCTCCGGCTCTTATTACTCTGAACATACACCTGTGACCAGAAACCTAATTAACATGGGCTAATTAACTAATCCCTTTAGACAGCCTAGATGACTCAGACATGACCTTTAGGCCAGACTGGCCATCTTGTAGCTCAGAAAACCCAATCAACATTATCACAATAGCAGAGTTAATTAGCACAAACAACAATGGGGATCTAATGACTCTTAGATCCCATACTAGAGACTTATTTACAATACACATTCTAGCAGGCAACAGACAGACAGGTGGCTGGAATTGACATCGGCATCTCCTAACAGTATTTGTACCAGCATTATGAATCAGCCACTATTTCTAATATGGCAAATCCAGGGTCCCCAGAGTCTGTGTGTCCTGGGGGACCAGAACCCGAATCCACAGTAATATCACCTCAAGGGTCCCCAGGCATACAGCTCACAAAGAGCACCTTTCCCCCCAAATGGCAGGGCCCACGATCGATTGGCAAGAGGCTAGCATTCAGTCCCCTACAAAAGTCTCTCTCCCAGCTAGGTCTGTCACAATACACAATGTATTAAGTTTAGAAAAGCTTGGTCATATACAAAAAGCTGGCTGTCTGTTATGTGTACTTTAGGGCTGTTAGTATTCTCAGTATGGCACAGAGTCAGGGAAATTTAGAATGCAAGATGGAATTAATGATGAATTTGAATCAACTTCATTGTAACCTTTCCTGTGATCCCCAGGTTCATATTACATGCTGCCTTCAGTAAAGGATAGCATTTTGTTTTATAGTAAATAACAGAGTTCTTCCTGTACTCATGTTGTAAAAGCAGCAATCATCTTCTATACATTCTTGGTCCAATGCCTCTAAGCACAATTACCATGTGCTTCATATTTTATTTTATCTCAAGAGCTCAGATGTTTTCCTAAATTCTAAGATGATACAAAAATTTTACATGGAAAGATTAACATTCGTTCCAAGTTTAAAACTTATGTAGGAAGTTCCTGCATTGCATCTATTTATTGCAAATATGCCACATAAAAGTAATTTATAGTGAAATTTCAGCCTTCGGATATTAACTGCGGTTGGATGGCTCATAATAATGATTCTGGAAACTATAATTTTGTTAGGCTTTATTATAGTCAATGTAGCCAAGAAAAAACAAATACAGATAAACTGAAATGTAGATAAATTAACATTTATGCTAGATACTTATTTTATGATTGTTTTGCTATTAACATTATACATTATCACTACTAATAATCTTCCAAAACTACAAATCCATAATTTAATTTCTACAGTTTATGCTTTATTAAATTTATGTATTATGCTTAATAACGCATACCAATTACACTAAGATGGAAAACAACTTATTTTTATTTATTACGTTAATAGGTTTTTTTTTGTGTTAATTATCTTCACACATGTATTTTAGAAATGGGTAAAGAACACTGTTTTATAACAAAATAGCAAAATGGACCTATTGGGGTTATGAATAATATACTAAATAAAATAATAAAAATAAAGGTATAAAGTGCAAGAAACCTGTAGGCATCAGCACAAAGCTCTAACATCTCTGAGTAGTGTCAAAGTTCACCCATTCCCTCCCCCTACTTAATCCTATTGGCTCATAACAATGATGTGCTGCCTCTCTAGAAAATAGGAAAAGTGTGTGGGACTTGTGACAGAGCAGACAAGCTCTGTCACAACAAAGTGCAGAAGGTTTACTGGTTCAGAATGTCCTTGCAATGAGACACAGTACAGTATTTAAACTAGGATTAAGGGGGGAGGGTGAACCTAGAATTCCATTGGGCAGACAGGTCAGTTATGGGTCAGACATTAATGATGGGTGGAATGGGGATAGATGGGGGGGGAGGGTTATGGCAGGTGACAAAGTCCCTATGTTGTAAACAACCATTGGAAATTATAGTGCCATTTGTACTAATAAACAAGATATGAAAAACACCAGAGCAAAAGGTAATAATGCATTAACCACTTAAGCCCCGGACCATTTTGCTGGCCAAAGACCAGAGCACTTTTTGCGATTCTGCACTGCGTCGCTTTAACTGACAATTGTGCGGTCGTGCTACGTGATTCCCAAACAAAATTGACGTCCTCTTTTCACCACAAATAGAGCTTTCTGTTGGTGGCTTTTTGGTGGCATTTGATCACCTATGCGGTTTTTATTTTTTGCGCTATAAACAAGAAAATAGCGACAATTTTGAAAAAAATTTTTTTTTTTTTTTCGTGACTGCGACATTATAGCATAAACATCAGACAATTTTTGGGACCATTGGCATTAATACAGCGACCGATGCTAAAAAATTGCATTGATTACTGTAAAAATGTCACTGGCAGTGAAGGGGTTAACCACTAGGTGCCCCTGTAGGGGTTAGGTATGTCCTAGGGAGTGATTCGAACTGTGGGGGGGAGGGGCTGTGTGTGACACATCACTGATCACCGCTCCCGATTACAGGGAGCGGTGATCAGTGACAGTGTCATTAGGCAGAACGGAGAGATGCTTGTTTGTTAGCATCTCCCCATTCTTCCTCAGCATGAGACGATCACGGACATCGGGTCTGCGGGACCCGCGATCACGGTCACGGAGCACTCGCAGGCCGCCTCTTAGGTTCAGCTCACACCACATGCAGTCCAGTGTTTTTTTTTCTGCATCAAAAACGCATGGAAAGTAGGTTATATGGTTTTCAATAGCATAGTTCACAGCAGTGCTTGCAGTTCCAGTTCCAGAAAAAAAAGTAGAATATGCTGCATTTTTCTGCACTGGACTGTACTGGAACGCTGTAAAATGCATCAAAAATGCACTGGAATGGACCTGAACGCACCTAAATGCACTGCAACACACTTGTCCTTATTTAAAGTTAAGAAAAAAGAGGGGGGGGGGCACTGGACTGCATCAAAAACACACATGCAGAAAAGCACCTGGAACACATCCGGACTGCGTTTCTTTGGTGTGAACTGGCCCTTAAAGGGCAATGTACAGGTACATTAATCTGCCTGTACGTGCTCTTCTGCTGCAGTATATCTGCGTGAGGCAGTCAGGCAGCGGTTAAAGTGTTTGTTCACCAATGCCAGAAGTCTGCCAAGCAAAATAGGTGAGTTGGAAGCTTTGGTACAGGAGCAGAGCTATGATGTAATCGGTATTGCTGAAACTTGGCTTCATTCCTCACATGACTGGGCTAGTAATATTCCTGGCTATGCACTCTTTCAGAGAAACAGGGTAAAAAGGAAAGGTGGCAGGGTCTGTCTCTATGTGAGAAGTGATCTCAAAGCAAGTGTGAAAGAGGACCTGGTTGATGGAGAGTGTGATGAGTTTGAAGCATTATGAGTGGACCTGCATATAGATGTGCGTAGTTCAAAGTTAATCATTGGAGTTTGTTATAGACCACCCAATGTTAATGAGGGGGTAGAGACTCTATTCCTTGCACAGATGGAAAGGGCTGCAAGGGCAGGGACGGTGATAATAATGGGGGATTTTAACTACCCAGAAATTGACTGGATAATGGCACTGCTGGGACAGTTAAAGGGCAAAAATGTATAAACCTATTACAGGACAATTTTATGGTCCAGTTTATTGAGGCCACAACTAGGAATGATGATCTGCTGGACCTTGTAATCTCAAACCATGCAGAGCTTATTACTAATGTTTATATAAAGGAACATCTTGGTAGCAGTGACCATACATGATTTAATTTGATGTTAGCTGTAAGCAAAAAACACTTAACAAGAGAGCAAATTTTCCAAGGATGAGGGCTGCACCCTAGGCACAGAACAGAAATGGGAATTCTTCAAAGTGAGTGTTTATGAACTCACTGCAAAGTATATTCCCATGGGCAATACGTTTAAAAGGCTACAAATAAAACCTATGTGGCTTACGTCTGTAGTAATATGACTGAACAACAGTGACTCCATCTTGCTTTAGCTATAAAGTATATGTACCCTTATCTTAGGTCTAAAACTCATTTTCAAGTTTATTCTGTAATTTCAGTTTTTCAGCTATATAGTGCAAGAGCATGCACAAACCTGCTTGCATAAGCATTTATGAGCATCTTATAATATATAAATAAGATGTGGTTTTTGCCTGCCTTCCTCTTTAAGGGTACACGAACGTGTGACAGAAAGGTAGCCGGAGATGATCTATTAGTCATCAACAGATAGCGTTTTCACTCTGGTAACCTCGTGGCAGCCATGTTTCAGGGGTTATAGGCATTATAGGCGTGTATAACCATATAATGATGAACTGTTTAATTATTAATGATACAGGCGGTCCCCGGGTTACAAACAAGATAGGGTCTGTAAGTTTGTTCTTAAGTTGAATCTGTTTGTAAGTCGGAACAGGTTAATTTTTTTAAGTGTAGCTCCTGCCAAAAAAAATTATTTTTAAGCTTTTTGGATAGCATAAGGAAGGGTTCACACCTTCTAACATTTGTTTTGCTGTCTGTGTCCCTGATTTTCACCTCACTTTCTGTCCCAATGACAATTGGATTTTGAAAATTTTGGCTTGTTGTGGAAACAAGCCTTGGTGATAAAGCTTCAGTGGAGACACCTTTTTCCCATGATAACTCTTACAGGAGTACATTTCCCTTCCTAGGGGTAGATTTCCTGTCACTTCCTGTTGTCTCCCTCCGTTTGTAAGTCGGATGTTTGTAACTAGGGTACCGCCTGTATTCATATATCCTCCTACTAACCACACCACCCTTCCCCATTATAATTGGTAAAGATAATTCAAATATAAGCTGTATACCCACCCAAATAAAGCTCAGACATTTCTTTGAACTCACTCTGTGTATGTGTTTCTGTTCATTGAAATTGTCTCCCAGTACTGGGGGTCCCTCAGTGTCTTGCAGAATTAACCCTTGGCTAGTCCATCATGTAACTGGAGTACCTGTAAATTCACTTCAGATGGAGGCACTGCTGAGATGAGGTGGTCAACTTTGGTGAGTAGATTTTTTTTTTTTTTGTCGTATTTGACGAATTGTTTCTTGCCTTAGTTCTGACAAAACCTTGGTCTTTTAAATTTTAATTAAGAAGGGAAACAGACTATGCCTTATAAGTGGCTTTTGGTAAGCCTGTCCTTTGGTAGGACTGTTAAGAAGTTTTAAACGCAATATTACACTCCTTTTGGGAAGGAGGGAAAGGGTTAATAAGGCAATCACTAATGGGGCCCTCAAACTTTTCCTCTGCTCTATCTGGCTTTTCTTGTCTATCGCATTTGCATAAAAGTATAAGATATCTGTTGTGTGAAACACGGCTGTGAGTTGAGGCAGTTCTGCATTCACTGTTATAACGAGTCAGTCAAAGGTAAGGATTCTTTTACCCCCTAACCCGGGAGAGAAATGTAGGGATTATGTAGCCGGGGTAATTGGGACTAGTTTGAGTTTGTGAACCCCTGGGTGTCTAACATGGCTGGGTGGACAGAGAACATGTGCAGTAATGATCCGTTCCCTAGGGATGGGGGTAATAGTGATTTCCATATGGACATGGTGAAGGGTTTGTGTCTGAGTGATAAGAAAGCTTTTCCATGGTATTCAAATGATCCTCAGTGGAACATGGAGTATGAGGAAGGGAGGGGAGATTTGGTTGCAATATGCCCCTTATTGGTTTCAAAGAAATAATAAGAAACAGAAGAAATCCATCACTAAATCAAGTGATGAGAACACTAGGAAAAGCCATAAGGGTGAAGAAGATAAAAATAGATTAGATCCAACCATTCTTCCTTTCCCGTTTAACACTAATCCTCCGCTGTATGCTACACAGATCTATCCTAGTCTTATGAGGGAGGCTATAGATCTGTTGGCTGGGCACCATACCACACACAAACGGGCGCAGGCATCTGTTTTAGAGTCACGGGCTATGCAGGTGTCTGCCCCACAGGCAGTGGAACCTGCGCAGTCAGTACAGATTGCTGTGCAACAAAAAGCACAGGTACAGCAGTTGGTGGGAGCTGATTCCCATGTGGCATCGGGACATGGTACCTCTACTACACCGGACATGTCTGATGCAGGTGAGGAGGACTGTGAGACTGAGGCTTCGGGGGAAGCGCCCACACCTGTGCGTACATTAAAAGAAGTCCATTTAAAACTAAGAAAGGAAAAAGCTGTTGGGGAGTTTAAGTCTCTTATTGTGAGCATCCCGCCTCGTACAAAAAGCGGAACAATTTATTACAAACCACAGAAAGCTCTAGAGATACAGGCACAGGCAGCCTCCATCATTGTAGAGTCATCACCTCTGTGTTCATCTGGTGATGAATTTGGCACAGAGACGGATGAACGGGGGGCCTCCGAGGAGTTCCCCCTCACATCCATAGAATATGATAATAAAATAAAGGAGGCTAGGAAATTGTACCTGAGATCTAAACAGACATTACTGAACTGGTTAAAACTTCACGCAGCGCAAAAAGGGGAAATGTTCTTTTTGTCACTGAAAGTGAGGAGGCTGCAAGTTTTCCTTTCATGACCATAGCAGACAATATGTTGAAATGGCCGATAGACATTAATGAGCTGAGTAAAGTAATTAAATATTGCCCCAAACCAGGTGTTTCAACTGGAGGTACATTAGCATACTTAAAAAAAAAGGCTTGTAAAGGCAGGAATTATACACAAAAGGACATGCACTTAATCATTGACAGCATAGTGGGACACGCTACAGCATGGGAGTGGGCCAGGGTATCCTCTATTTCAATCATTTCTGCCTCAAATGTGAAGTCGGGTAAGTATCCTTTAAACAGGGAAGACTAGAGAGAGAAGATGTGGGCGGAGGTTGAGGCTGAGTTAAAGCGGGTTTTTCAAAATAAATCTTCCTTCCCCATTGTAATAGCATGTAAGCAAAAGTCAGGTGAAACAGCGTTAGAGTTCTGGAAGAAGTTTATGGAAGTGTGGAAGCAGGAAGCGGGATTGTCACTTAACCACCTCGCGCCTGCGCTATGGACGAAAGACATCTACAGCGTGGCACTCAATTGCCAGGATAGCATCCCTGGATGTCCTCCTGTTTACATCCTCCCTGCACTCTGCTGCGGGCACGCATTGGGGGAAATCTGTGTTGGCTGTGTCCCTTGGACACAAGGGACACAGACGGTCCGACCTCAAACTCCGGGAGCCGGATCAGCACAGACGGATCCATAAAGTGCTTAAAAATAAGTACTTGTCGTGTGTTCATATTCAGTTTATTACCTTGCATACTGCTCCATGTGTTTTTCCTTAACGTACGTTTTAAACGATCGTAGTAAACATCGTTATATAGATCTATCTAATCTATCTTAAAAAGAAAGGTAATTGTAAACCAACGATGTCCATAGAAATAGGAGTGGAGAAGTATGTAAAACAGGTAACTTATGAATACATATTGAAACTCAAAAGCAGTCACAAAACCACAGGACTTCTGAGAAGGGTATGACATATGCATTAGAGAGATAAAAAAAAAGAGAAATAAGGAGCACACACGTGCAAGAATAGTATGAAATTGAATATTACTTAGGGCGTGTTTGGCAGAGGTGACCCAAAATCCGATAGATCCCAAGGTTCCCAAGTTTTATTAAATTGAAAGATAGAATCGTGTACGGAGGCCGTTAGAAACTCCATCCTTCTAATTTCAGCCATTAGATGTAAAAATCTGGACCACCGAGGAGGAGCATTGGATAACCAGCACAGTGGAATAAGCCGTAAATATAGGCGATTAACCGATTTTTTTTTTTTTTTGTGTGTTTGCGAGGGGAAGACCCAACAAACAGTTCAAGGGATCCAACGGGAGGGACACATCTACTACCTTCTGAATGAGTACACTCACATCACGCCAAAAGGGTTGTATCAGGGAACAGAGCCAAAAAAATGTGAAATAAAGTACCGGTTCCGCAACGCCAACAGCGCGGTGAGACCGAGGGGTCAAATTTATGAATCACATCTGGAGACCTGTACGAGAACATAAGGATCCTAATGGATGTCTCTCTATGGGTTACACATTTTGAAGACTTAAAAATAGAGGACCAAATCTTGTCCCACATTTGTACCATGATAGGTCGGCTTAGTATATGGGATCACCTTCTCATGTAATGGTGTGTGGTCTCCGCGAGGGGAGTCGACTAATGGAGGATATGGTAGATGCACAAAATTAAGTGTAATTGCTGCGGACCCTGTGCACATAAGTATTCAAAAGCAGTGGGTATGTCAAGGGTCAGAGTTGAGGATTTAGATTGAAAGAAGTGTCTTACCTGCATATAGAAATGGAAGAGATAGGGGGGTATATTAAATTTCTCACATAAAGTGTTGAAAGTATGTAATTTTCATGTAATAGGGTGGACTAGGTTTCAGAGCTGGAAGAGGGATGCGGTGAGCCACGGGAAGACCCTCCCCAGGGACAAGCTATCTGGTATGAGCGGATTAAATAGGACGTTAGCAAGAGGAGAGCATGACGAAGTGGGAGAATAGTTTTGGAGACACTTACGCCAAATGGTTAGGGTAAAAGCCATTGAAGCAGTGCATTGACGTTTGTATATGGGATCCAGGGAAGGGGGGGCACCCGGGTGAACCGGGTATAGCACTCCCTTTTCAATAGCAGTCCATTAATTAGATGCATGTAAAGAGGACCATGATGTGATAGCCTCCAAGTGTGTGGCGTAATATTTGGTGATGTCCAGAGCACCCAAACCTCCCCTGGATCGCAGAGAAAATACTACCGAGCCTGCAATGTGGTGAGCTTTGCCGTTCCATATGAATTTTAAGAAATTCCTCTGGAGTGCTTTCATTTGAGGGGAGGGTAAGGCAACTGGTAATGTCTCAAAGTGATAAAGTAACCTGGGTAAAATAGACATCTTGAGGACATTAATCCTGCCTAATAGGGATAGAGGATATTTTGTCCAAGTCGATAAAGATTTATTAATGTCTAAGATCAAAGGAGGAAAATTTGCAGAGTAAAGGGAAGAGTAAGATGGGGTAAGTAAGACACCTACATATTTAAGAGAGGCGGTGCACCATTTATAAGGGTATGAGTCTTTAAGCTGAGATAGCAGTGGTGGAGGAATATGTATGGGAAGGGCTTCGGTTTTGGAAGTATTGACTTTGTACCCGGAGATGGCACCAAAGGAGGTCAGTAGTTTGTGTAAAGAAGGGAGAGATATCAGTGGGTTGGTAGTAGTTAACAGAATGTCGTCTGCAAAGAGTGACAGTTTATATTCCCCACGAATATCCGGATGAGTACGAATGGACTCGGCCAGTGGTTCCAGATACAGGATAAAAAGTAAGGGTGATAAAGGACATACCTGCCGAGTCCCATTAGTCATGGGGAAACCAGGCGACAGGAGGGACGACATCTGTACTTGAGCCGTGACAGTGTAATAAAGAGCCTCTAAAGCTTTTAAAAAAGGGCCATTAAAACCATATGTTTTTAGGGTAGCAAACATATATAAGGCCAACTCAGCCTATCAAAGGCCTTCTGTGCATCTAAACTTAAGATCAGTGCTGAGCGGGAAGACCTGTCAAGAAGATCTATTAGATCTATTGTATGGCGGGTATTGTACCCCGCATGTCTGTCCGGCACGAAACCCACCTGGTCCCTATGAATCAGTTTTGGGATAAGTTTGGATAATCTGGACGCGAGGATTTTGGTAAATATTTTATAGTCCGAATTTAGAAGGGCTATGGGTCTGTAGTTATCTGGGATAGAGGGGTCCTTACCAGGTTTCGGGATAACTGAAATGAATGAGTGGGAGAAATGTGGGAGTGGGGGTGTACCTTTTAAGCAGAGAGTGATATAGAGTTAACATGTGTGGAGAGAGAATGTCAAAAGTTTTGTAATAAAAATAAGATAGACCATCAGGACCATGTGACTTTTGTAATGGGAGATTCTTAACCACAGCCAGGAGTTCTTCAGCCATTATGGACTTGTTCAAACTATCTAGATCTGTCGCAGATAATGTCGGTAGATTTATATTAGAAAAGGATTCAAATTTTTTCCTGGGTAAAATTAAAATTATTCTCCGGAGTCAAACAGTTATACAATTTGGTATAGAATTTACCAAAAATCTTGGACATCTCATGGGGGCAATGCTTTCTAGATCCGTCTGCTTGCTGGAGGAAGTCAGGGAACGAGCTAAATGGTCGTGGGCACAGTTTATTTACTAACATCCTATGAGGTTTATTAGAGTATTTGTAAAATTTCTGTTTTGTCCATAGTAGGGACCTACCTTTTTTTTCAAACTTTATCAGTTTAATTCGTTCTCTAAGAGAGGTGACTCTACGCAGCTTCACCACTGTGGGAGCACACAGCAGCCTACGTTCGGCAGCTATCAGAGCAGATGTCAGGGACTATATAAGTCCATCCCTATCTCTCTTCAACCGAGAGCTTTCAGCAATACAATTACCACGAAACACGGCCTTGTGTGCCTCCCACAGCGTAGAAAACTGAGATACTGATCCTGTGTTAAGTTGAAAATAATCTCTTAGACTTTTCTCTAGGATAGAACGGGAAACCTCGACTGTAAGAGATGATCGTTTAAACGCCAATGACAGGATTTAGGGTATGTCTTGGAGAGCGTTAGATCCAAGATTATGGGATGTCTTATCCTCCATGAATTGAATAGCCGACGAGATCTAATACATCTACGAAAGGCAACAGCTTGGGATATAATCTTTTTGGAAGGTACATTACCGAGGAGGGTTTGTCTATTTCTAATGGGTGACATAATCAGATTGAAATCCCGGCCAATAACCATAAAAGGTTGTGAGTAATATTGGGGAGAGTCAAAAAGTTTAAGGAAGTCGATCTAGCCTGTATTAGGGGCATATAGATTAACCAGAGTAAATGAAATGGACATAAATTCACAGTCCAAAACAAAGAATCTATCATATCTACCCAGCGGACTCTCAGGTCATTCGCCATTACTTCTTAAAATTCATGCCCCATCCTATAGAACTGCAGCCCTATGGCGCTTGGGGACCCACTGGCTTTCTCATGTAGACCTGATGACCAATATCACACCACGACTGGCGGAATATTGGGAGTTTAATGAGGGATCCTCTTCTGTTGCAATGATATGGGACGCCTTCAAGGCCTTTTCCAGGGGACAATATATCTCCTCTATTGCTGGGATTCGCAGGGAACAGGCAGCCGTTGCAACAGCGCTACAGCAAGCTGTGCAACGTCAGTCTGATATTTATACTACTGACCCTACTAATATCCATTTTGACCTCCTGAATGCTGCAAAACGTAAGCTACATCTCCATCTTACTGAGATCACCAGATTAGATCTACATCGGAATAAACAAATGTTCTTTGAACAGGGGGACCGTAATGGTCGTCTTCTAGCGATGTTGGCACAGCCAGATTATCCTCCAACAGTGATTCCCAATGTGTTGTCTGCCTCAGGTGCATCAGTCTCTTTATTACCAGATATATTAGAGGTCTTTCGCCAATATTATAGTTCTCTTTATACCTCTGTGTTGCCTTCTGACTTTCAGCCCAAGGATTTGGCATCCTGGCTAGACCCATTGGCATTAGGCTGGCTTTCAGATAAAGAAAGAGAATCTCTGGTGGGGCCAATAACCCCGGAGGAGGTACTGAGAGCAATCGAATCATTTCCGCGGGGGAAGTCTCCGGGTCCGGATGGCCTCCCCATAGAGTTTTATAAGACACATGGGAATATATTAGCTCCCAAGCTAGCACAACTTTATTCTCAATGCCTGACAGATGGAGCCCTTCCAACTTCTATGAGCCATGCCCATGTTATACTAATTCATAAAGATCTAAAAGATCCCTCATTGTGTGCCTCCTATAGGCCAATTTCCCTACTTAATGCAGATTTTAAAATTTTGACCAAATTACTTACCATCAGACTACAACCACTATTACCATCTGTTGTAGATATTGATCAAACTGGCTTCATGGCCAACAGGTCAACCGATGTAAATTTGAGACGTTTGTTTACTAATATACATGCAAAGCATTTGAATGAAGGTACTAGGGTGGTGGCCTCCTTAGATATTGAAAAGGCCTTTGATACTATCGAATGGCCTTTTCTTTGGGAGGTCCTTAGAAGGATGGGGTTCCCCCTGATCTTTATTAAATGGATACAGATAATTTATCAAAACCCCACCTCAGCTATCAAGTTGGGAGGTAGCTTATCACAGTCTTTTTCTCTGTCAAGGGGTACTCGACAGGGCTGCCCCCTCTCTCCAGCCCTTTTCGTCATAGCGATGGAACCGCTGGCGGAGGCTCTCCGTACTTCCCTTCATGTTAAGGGATTGTGCGTTGGCTGGCTGGAGGAAAGGGTCGCCTTGTATGCGGACGACCTACTCCTCTTTCTTAATGACGCAGGACCATCACTTACGGGGGCCCTACAGGTCCCCAATTCTTTCTCTGCAGTCACAGGCCTTAAAATAAACTGGGAAAAGTCACTTCTATTTCCTATAGACTCTGCGGCTCGTGCTACTGCTGATATGGATACCCCCCTAAGATGGGTGGAGAATTTTAAATATCTAGGGGTGGTGGTTTCCAGACAGGTTTCAGACTATATATCCCTAAATTTAACACCTGTGATCCAGGAGACTCAACAACGGCTGAAGGCATGGGAGTCATTACCACTTTCATTGTTAGGACGCATAAATTTAATAAAAATGAATGTATTACCTAAATTCACATATTTATTTCGACACTCTCCCCAGTGGATCCCTAAATCTTTCTTTGCAAGGCTACATCGTATTTTCTCAGCATTCATATGGAGATCAAAGCCCCCTAGGTATAGCTGGGCAACATTGGTACGCCCGACCTCCCAAGGTGGCCTGGCATGTCCAGATTTCCATAAATATTACTTGGCTTCTCAGCTAGTAACTACAGCCTGGTGGCTTAACCCAGATACCTCAAATTATGCTACTCAGGTAGAAGCAGCAGTGCTGGGATCCCTAGAGGTGCTGAAATTTTTGATCTTTCGGGGCCCTCGTGCTCCATATTCATTGACACCATCTATGCTTACCACGTTACGTGTATGGGGAGAGGGCCTCAAAATTGAACGATATCCCCTACAGGCAATATCACCTAATGCTCCCCTCTGGTTAAATTCCACTCTGGAGCATTTCTATTCACTACCCGACCCCTGTGCTTGTGTTAGAGAAATTATACTTTAAATGTCAGTTATGGAAGACGCCATTTTGTTTATCATGGCCTAGAAATAAGCTATGAATCTAGGATTGAGCTAAAACTAGTAATAAAATGGAGTCAGCAATATAATATGCTTGGATATGCAGTTTTCTGAATGTATCCTGTATTTTTGTTTTGGCTTGGGGAGTTTTCAAGTCAGTATCCTGTAACCATTGTTATATGAAGATAACAGTCTGTAACAGACACTTCCACCTTTCCTGTTGTGTCCAGAATAAAGTTGAAAATACATGAGACTGGGCATTTTAAGACAGGAAAGGGGGGTGTCCAGGGCTTATAAAAAAAGACATGTACCACAGTATTCTCTTCAGAAATGACAATGACAGCATGAAGATGTAATGCTATTCATTTCTCTTGCATATGCAATAAATATTACCTTAATGCCCGAGGACAGTCTGAGATGGTGAATTATTTCCCTAACAATTTGGTCCTTCGAAGAGCCGGGAGTCCCCTGAGAAGCACTGGCCAACAGTGACCGATGACCGTACGGCAAAACTGTAAGTCCTCCATCTCAAATTAGATGTTAAAAAGAGGCCGGTCCGCTGAACTAGTGCCTCCCGGGCAGCGACTTACCGGATCAGCACAAGAGACCGCTCTCGGAACAAGGTAAGATTTTTATTTTTATTTTATTATTAACCTTCTGTGTTAGACTTGATTAGGAATTTGATGAATAAGGGATTTGAATATATACATACAATATAGAGATTGATTGAATGTTTATCTGTTTCTGTCCTATCTGCTTACTCTTGTTGAGGGGAAATAAGTGGTCACGTATTCCCCGTATAGATCCGTCTGTGGCCATCCTGGATGGGCAGACCTAGTGACTAGCCCGCGTTTTGGAAAGACGCGCTCAGGGCGACCTGGCGGCAGTCGAGCACTGCGGGTGTTCTCTCTTGTGTGTTCTTGTTTGTTTCTTCTGGTTAATTGTCATTTGATATAGGGGTATGGTCCCATACTAATATCCGGGTGCAGATAAAGGAAATTTGTCGATTGGATCTTAGATCCAGACAGCCTTGTAAACTGCAGAAAATCCCTTGGGGACACATAAATACTCCTAGATCAAAACCTAAAAGAACCCCCCGTTGACACAAGGGTGTGGCCTGATAGATTTCTAGGCATATAAATACCCTTGGATCAAAAATACTTCCAGATAAAGAACCCCCCCCCCTCCGTTGATACAAGGGTGTGGCCTGATAGATTTCCAGGTAACAAACAGAGGACATTTGGCGGACCGCAGTGTTCATGCCAGCCTCATATGTTGTATTAATCCTGAGCAGGCACATAAATACCCTTGGATCAATGACTGAAATATTAAATGTTTTCATAGGATGAAAGAACAGTCGGGAGAATTCAGTCTCCTTGTAATTCTGTAAATGCTCTCTACAAGTTAGTGAAGTATTAAGTAATGATAAAAGAACAGTCGGGAGAATTCAGTCTCCCCGTAATTCTGTAATTCTCTAAGACACCAGTGTTTTAGCAATACACAAGATCAGTAATCTAGAAGTGATATATCATGACTAGAAAGTCTGTGAGTGATTGCAAGTGATAAGATACTGTGTGCGTGTGTTGTGTCATTGTGAGAAAACATTAACAAAAAAAGAGCTCCGTGTGCACGATAAACAAAGTAGGTATGATCCATGGAAAATCTGTTGGTGTGAATGAAGATGCTAAGTATATGTGTAGTCTAGACAAAGAGAATGTGACACTTCTTAAAATGTGGAAAACAAAGTATGATTTTGATGCGTTTTTAAATAAGGATTGTTGTGTAATACTGTGTAGAAAGCTTAAAAATGATGCCGGCATGAAAATAAGAAAACAGAAGAAATTAGGCCTTCCCCAGGCAAAGAAATGGCTTGAGGAGGCTAACCATAGGTTAAATTCAGAAAACCATAAAAAGACTATGTTTTTGAACCAAGAGGAGGACAATAATATGACCGTCCTCTGAAGTTTACTTCAGCAAGTATTGACTGAACAAAACGTAACAAACCAAATGCAACCTGACTCTCCACTGTTTGTTGTTCCCCCGTGGTCACCTGGGTCACCCGCAGATGCAACCGATTCTCCTATGGCTGCAGCTAAACCCCCTCTCAAGATGACTCTTGCTGTCCAGAGGAGTCCACGAGGGACCCCCTTTACAGCAACTGTTACAAAATTATTCGGGGACCTGGGGAACCAATTGATATCCCCCTCAGCAGGGGAACAAACAGAATGTGGAGAGGAAGAATTTCCACTAATTGAAGTTCCCAACCCTAGGGCAGGCCAAAATGTAGGTGTTATAGTAGTCCCCAACACTATGATGGTATATCGCCCCTGGACCCCCGAGGATGTTAAAAAAAAAAAACTACTGAAGGGGTACCACATCCCAAGGTCAATATAGCTCAAATCAGGGATGGTATCATGGGAATGATGGGAATGATTGCTACCTATCATCTTATTGGGAGGGAAATAGAGCAGAATATCAGACAGATCCTGGGTTCCGACTGGCATCATGTAGTGGGAGATTGGAGTGGATTAAACAATCAGGGAGTTGTGTTGCCTCATGATGATGCAGCACTAGAAAACAGGAGAAATGCTCTTATAGCAAGGATAGAGAACAGAAGGAGAGTGGAGTGTTTCCTGTGAGGTAAAAGAGGTAATTTGGTAAAAGAATGTAGGTCAGAGAGGAAGAAGCATGACTAGATGTTGGTATGTCTGCAGAGAGAGAGATACAGAAGAAAATGATAAGAAAGAATCTGAAATTTTGGATGTGTGCGCTGTTGAAACTTGTTTGCATGCTAAAGTCAAGTCAGAAATAACCTTGGTTGTGAAGGGTAGATGGGTAACATTCCTTTGTGACACTGGGGCTTGTAGGACCCTAATACACCCACTGGATATGCCCCCAGGGGTAAAGAAAAAAGGTGTAGTATATGTGAAATCTGCAAATGGGTTGATGCACCAGGAGGCCGTGTCCGAAGGCCTTACTGTGGAAGATCCACAGACAGGTAAAAAGGCTCAGTGTAAAATTGTAATTTCAACTAAATGTCCTGTTAATTTGTTGGGTAGAGACATGTTGCACGCTCTTGATATTTCTGTCATACCAGTGGAGGGAGGTCTCAGAGCCCATCGGCTGTGTGAAAAACAAATCACAGCCGTGGATAATGAGCCCTGATACTGGTACAGCCTGGAATTTGCAAACGGAGGGATTAAATATACCCAAAACCCTGGCAGAAATAATTGATGAAGAGTCTTTGAGGAAAAGGTATAAGGTCCAGGCAAACCTCTATTGCACCATGTACTACAGAAAGATCTCTGGGCCTGATAAGTTCTATGAGAAACAGTTAATGAGTCTCACTAACACTGAAGTTCTATTAAAATGTCTGTACTGTGATAAGGAAGGAAATAGCGTGGCTACTTGTCTCCTACCATAGCCTATTCTGCAAATATACAGGCAGGATACTGTACCTCATGTTTCGGTTACCCAGAACCCCAAGGTATCATGGCATGAGCTAGGAGAACTTATCACGAACTGGGTCCAACTGACAGATGAGAAACTAAAATCCAGAGGGGTTCAGAGGTATAGGAGGCATAAGGGAGAGAAAGATGGGTGGAGACTCGTGCAGGATTTACAGGCAGTCAATGGGGCCGTATTACCGAGGGCCCCGGTGGTCCCAGACATGCATGTCCTCCTGAACGAGCTCTACCCAGAGAACGAGGTATTTTCTGTTATTGAAAACAGTAATCCTTCTTTTCCATTCCCTTACACAAAGACAGTCAGTTCTGGGCTGCATTTATGTACATGGAAAAAAAAAGAGGTACACATACAATAGGTTATCCCAGGGATATTGTGAAAGTCCAACTATATTCTCACAAAGAATGTCCAATAATTTGTCTCGGTTTGTACCTCCCAGTGTGAGTTAAGTTCTCTTGTATGTGGATGACATTCTGGTAGTAATGTATGTAAAATTACCATGGTTCTAATGCATTTCCTCGCAGACCAAGGCCAAAAGGTCAGCAAAGACTAATTACAACTGTGGAAAGAAAAGGTGAAATGCCTGGGTTACATTTTATCTCAAGAAGGTAGACTTTTGCATGAGATCCGAAAAGAGGCCATCCTTCAAGTCCCCAAATCACATACCAAAAAATAAATGATGTCATTTCTTGGCATGGCAAATGTCTGTAGAGCATGGATAGCAAATTATGCTATGGAGGTGGAGCCTCTTTCTGATCTCATCTATGGTTCACTAATGTCTGCAAAAGATTCCATTCAGTGGAATGTGCAAGCAGAGGATGCATTTACGAAGGTAAAGCACCTCATTGTGGGTTATGCTTAGCCTTCCTAATTAAAGTAAAACCTTTTATCAGACTGTAGATTGTAAGGAAGGATCTCACTGATGTTCCCTTTCTAGATGCTGACATTACCTTTTGTGTTGATGGGTCTTGTAAAAAGGACGATAAAGGGGTACATCAAACGGCATACGCTATAGTAACACATGACCAGGTCACTGAAGCCAGACCGCTTCCCAGTTCCTACTCTACACAACAAGCTGAAATTATTGCCCTATCCAGGGCCTGTAGTCTAGGGGAAGGGAAGAAAATAAATATTTATACAGACAGCCAATACGCTTTTTCTACTATACACATATTTGCCCAGCAATGGAAAAATAGGGGTATGATTACGTCCACAGGTAAACCAATCTCACATAGAGATCTTATCCTGGCCCTTCTAGAAAAAGTATAGAAACCAACACAAGTGGCTATTTGTAAATGTACAGCACACAGAAAGGGAACAAACAGATCCAATTACTCTAGGAAATGCACTAACGGACAAAGATCGCAAGGGAAGCTGCTACAGGACCGCAAAAAAAAAAAAAACACACACATATACTATACAGGTCCCCAAGAAAATGATGAGGTACGGAAAGCTGTTGATAAAACATGGTTATCAGAAATGCAGAAAACATCACCGGCAGGTGAAAAACAAAAGGGGCAACGCTGGTCAATGGTATATACACAAGTACAGAAGGTAAACCCATCTTACCTACATCACTATTTAGATATGCTGCGTTATTGAGCCATGGGCAAGCCCATATCTCAAAAGGAGGGATGGTGCAGGTGATCAATAAGGTGTTCACAACATATGGGTTTACGAATGACTCTAGAGATTTTTGCCTCACATGTCCGCTTTGTACCAGATACCATGCTCAAGGTGCCCTAAGACCCTTAAGAGGTAATTTCCCACAACCCTCTTATCCCTTTCACACGATATGCATGGATTTTATGATTATTGTTGTTTATAAAGTGGGTGGAAGCTTTTCCTATGACACACCCAAATGGGCAGTCAGTAGCCAAAGTACTTATTAAAGAGGTGATTCCATTTCATGGGATCCCCTCTGTGATTTACAGTGACAATGGCTCCCATTTTGTAAACCGAACAATACAACAAATTGGTAAATGGTACAATATTGAAAAAAAAAAACAAAAAAAAAAAAACAGTGTCTACCACCCACAATCTGTGGGCACAGTGGAGAGACACAATGGTACCGTAAAGAGTAAACTAAGAAAATTGTTGAAGGAAACAGGGAAAAATAAATGGGTTTAGTGTTTGCCAATGGCATTGTTGAGTATAAGAATTACCCCTACTGCTAAAGGACTAACACCGTATGAAATGCTGTATGGTAAACCTTATTATATTCCCTAAAGAGGAAATAGACTTGACTTGTATAATAAAAATGTTCTCATAAAATATAACTGGGTCAGAATGTGTAAATGAGAAAAGAGCTACCCTAAGACTAAGATGCAAAGTATACCCCCATCAGTACAAGCATTACCAGGAAATGTTACTTGTTTTTCTAACAATGACAGTAATGGTACAAATGTTGGCACCCTATCCCCTGAATACTGTGCAATTACAACCCTTACTACAGACATGAAGTACCAACTAAAATGGTTTCAGGAACAGAAACGGCAATTGGCTGATGTTTGGTGTTTGTGTGGAGATAAGAGACTAAGACCCAGACTACCACCTAGATGGGGGGGTAGTTGTGCCCTTACCCGATTGCCGCTTCCCTTTTATATAGTTCCTATGAGTGATAAATCAATGAAACTACCAGGTAAATATTTTTTTTTAAAGGAATTAAGTGAGAAACACCACAAGGATCATTTGACAACCGAGTGTATATAGGTGTTCCACGAGGAGTTCCAGATGGAATTAAAGCGCAGAATCAAATAACAGCCGGACTCACCTCACTCTTCATATGGGTCCAGCCCAACAAGAACGTCGACTGGATAAACTACATCTACTACAACCAGCAGAGGTTTGTGAATTACACCAGAGATGCTATCAAAGGCATAGCAGCACAATTGGACGCCACTTCTTTGACAGCGTGGCAGAACCGTATAGCGTTGGATATGTTGCTGGCAGAAAGGGGCGGGGTATGCAAAATGTTCGGCACCTTCTGCTGCACTTTTATTCCAAACAATACGGCACCTGATGGAAGTATCACCAAAGCCTTATAAGGCCTACAAATGCTATCCGAAGAATTAGCTGAGAACTCTGGTGTAGAGAACCCCCTGACAGGACTTTTCGGAAAATGGTTTGGTAAATGGGGTGATCTTGCAAAAAGTTTGCTTATCTCTATTGTCATGGCAGCCGCAGTTCTTACATTGTGTGGATGTTGCTGCATTCCCTGTATTAGGGGAATTCTTCAAAGACTGATTGACACATCTTTAACAAAAACTATGCTCCTCCAGAGCGACACGGAACTATACTCGGAACCTGATGATGAATTTACAACTCTCGCTAAGGACTTATCTGTCTAAATGATAATACCTGGTAAAATGAAAAACCTGGATATTTGAAGTATTGACATTATTAGTATAAAAGGAGGGAGATGTTAGAGAAATTATACTTTAAATGTCAGTTATGGAAGACGCCATTTTGTTTATCATGGCCTAGAAATAAGCTATGAATCTAGGATTGAGCTAAAACTGGTAATAAAATGGAGTCAGCAATATAATATGCTTGGATATGCAGTTTTCTGAATGTATCCTGTATTTTTGTGTTGGCTTGGGGAGTTTTCAAGTCAGTATCCTGTAACCATTGTTATATGAAGATAACAGTCTGTAACAGACACTTCCACCTTTCCTGTTGTGTCCAGAATAAAGTTGAAAATACATGAGACTGGGCATTTTAAGACAGGAAAGGGGGGTGTCCAGGGCTTATAAAAAAAGACATGTACCACAGTATTCTCTTCAGAAATGACAATGACAGCATGAAGATGTAATGCTATTCATTTCTCTTGCATATGCAATAAATATTACCTTGATGCCCGAGGACAGTCTGAGATGGTGAATTATTTCCCTAACAGCTTGGACTAATTTTAAGATAAAATCCGTGACACAGATTATTTTGGATAAATCTTTGATTTCTTTTTCCCAACTAATCTCGGATTTCAATATCCCTCAGTCGTATTCTTTTCGTTTCCTTCAACTCTCCCATGCCTTCAGCTGTCAATTCTCTGGCTCTCCTCTACAACTAGTCCAATCTGCCTTAGAGAAGCTTCTTAGGTTGGATTGCACAAAGAATGCCGCATCTAAATTGTATCTTCACTTAACAACTGCCTCTCTCCCTGATTTAGAGAAATTAAGATCAAAATGGTCTAAGGATATCCCTGAACTTAATGAGGATGATTGGGATAATATATGGGACTCTCCCTTCAACTCTCTCGTCTCCTTGAGAGACAGACTTATTCAGTTTAAGATAGTCCACAGGGCATATTACACCCCCCATATATTAAATAAAATTAATTCAGACTCTGCTCCTGGCTGTTGGCGATGTGGGGAGAATCCTGGAGACTTTACCCATATATTCTGGACTTGCCCAGCTATCGTAAGGTATTGGGAAGAAATACTAGCTTTTATATTCAAAATAACATATATCCCACTGCAACGATCAATGCCAATATGTATTTTAGGTCTGATAGAGCAATTTATTCCTACGACAGCAGGGCGCACTCTGGTGGGGCTGCTTTTGTTCTATGCTCGTAAAGCCATAGCTCTCAGCTGGAAGAAAACCACCCCCCCATCGCTGACTTTGTGGAAAGAACTCATTAATAATAGCTTACCATTATACAAAGAAACATATATAAATAGGGGTTGTCTCCTCAAATATGAAAAGGTTTGGTCCAAATGGCTCACGGACCCCTCTACAGCCTCAATAGCCTCCTAGAGGAATATGACTCTTTGCAATCTCTCCATTAGTTATTGGCCTCTAGGTGTACATATGTAACATGGGATGACACCTTTCTCTAAAATCAAACTGGCATAGGAACCAGGTATGACCAATGTATGTATGTATGTATGTATGTATGTGGGGTTTGTTTTGGTGTTTTTTTTTTTTTTTTTTGTTTTTTTTTTGTGTGTTTTGTTTTCTATGTATATAGTTTCTTTAATTGCTGCAAATAATATTCATTTTTGTTTGTTGTCTGTTTTTTTTTTTAAATTAATAAAATCGTATATAAAAAAAAAAAAAACAAAAAAAAACAAAACAAGGAATCTTCCGTGGGGGTCAATGTGAGACTTTTTGACCTTAATAGGACATGACTTCCTTATAAATATGGCTACTCCTGCCTTGTCCGTGGAATCAGAGGCAAGGAAGGAGGTGGGAAAAAACTTTGAGGCAAATTTAAATGAACCTCCCGCTTGGAAATGTGTTTCCTGTATTAATATCACGTCAGCGCCAGAAGCCCTGTAGACCTTCAGGGCCATCCAGCGCTTGCTGATAGAATCTAAACCCTTCACATTGTATGATAAGATCCTCAAGGCCATGGATGAGGTCTATTCAGATAGGCTAGTGTGAGAATCATGAAAGGGATAAAGTATATAATATCGGTTATACATAAAAATAGATATAATGCTGTGCGTGAGTGTTACCAAAACTCGTTAGTCCTCGGTATCTGGGTATGGACATACATAACCTGTGGTGGGACTGCTCCAGAATAAAGGAGACAGGATAATGCAATTTCAACTTATAGAGTAAATCTATAAACATGGACAAAGGAGTAAAAAAAAAAACCGATACAACACCAAACAAAAGAGAAAAAAAATAAAAGTTGTCAAACTGAGAGTTCAATACTTCTCAGGAAGCCTTGGATAGAAACCAAGGCCTGGCAGGGGCATGCACAGACTTCCATCAGGAGACTCTAGATGGAGTGAATGGAGGACCCGCTGCTCACCTTATGAACTCGGTAACATGCAATATAAGATCAACTATGAAAAATCTGTTTACAATGGAAGGAAGATGTCAGTAAATAAAAACATTCTGTCATCTAAAACATTAATACCTCTAATGGGAAACTCTCATGGGATGAGAAAAAAGGACTACTCTGAACAGGAAACAGAGTAGGCACCATACTTTGTGAACCAGTACAACAAGTTTGTTGCATTTAAGCCATAAGAAAACGGAACCACAAAAGACATGAAGGTCTGCATCTGAAAAAAGGAAAAAATGAGAAAAAAAAAAAAAACACACAAAAAAAACCAATAAAGTTCAAGGAGGTTGTTTAGAGGGACATAGTCGTTGAGGTGTAGAGAGGTGCTTCTTGGATTTGCCCCATACAGGGTGTAGGTTCCTTCTTTTAGCAAGGGTGATGGGCGAAAGGTCACTAAAGATTTGTAATTTCGCACCCTTGTACATAATTTGGGATTTGTTACGTGTGGCCAGAATTAGTGCCTCTTTGCTTTCAAAATAATGAAACCTTACCACGACATCCCTTGGTCTGGCTCCTGATGGGGGTTTTGGGCCCAGAGACGGTGCGCTCTGTCCAGGCGCCAATCTATGTCCACAATTGTTGGGGCTAGGTTATTAAAAAGGCCCAGAACTTCCGGTTCTGGCGCCGCATGGAGTAGCTGCCTCTCCTCACAGCTCCCGCACTAAGGACACATAACCGGCCTGTAAAGCCAGCCCAGAAGCCCAAAACCATCCTCGGCCACCTCGGGCAACAGCACCCACTTTATAGACCGATTTGTGGAACTCCTCGGCTCCCGCACCAACATGCCCAGATGGCGCTGCCGGCTCAGCCACAAATCGAGGCCCGGCTTCGGCCTACACAGACATCCACACAGGCGCGCAGATGGTGGAGATGGAAGTAAGTGGCAGCACAGCTCCATACACCTCCCTACAAGCATCTCCCGCTCAGCCACAATCTCAGGCCTCCTCTCCACAAGCCTCCCTCTCTCAGGCTTTCTCCATGCAAGCCCCCACACCACAGCATGTCGGGGACCACAAAACAGAGTGCATAGCGCAGGCTGTGGCAGCCCTCCTATCCCCCATGATTTCTGCATCTGTGGAAAAGGCTGTCAATGTGGGGATGAAACAAATAAAGGCCCAGCTAGGAGAACATAACACTAGGCTAAATGAGCTAGAACATCGCCTATCAAATATGGAAGAAGAGATGTACTAAGCCCAAGCACAAGACAAGACAAACCAATATATAATCCAAAAACTCGACGATTTGGAAAACAGGTCCAGAAGGAGCAACCTGCAATTCGTGGGGATACCCAAATCTCTTCAAGCATCTGCTCTATCAGACTTCTGCTCCCAACGCATCCCTGAGGCGCTAGGCCTTACAGGCTCTTGCACGGTGGAATGCGCCCACAGGATGGGGTCCTATAACGAAAAACGTAAGAACCCTCGACCCAAGGCTCTTATCCTCCAAAAATTCAGACAAACCCGCTCGCTCGAAATTGATGGCGTGAAGGTTCTGATTTTTGCCGACTATTCCATCGAGGTCTCAAAGAAACGCAAAGCCTTACAGCAGATATGCTCAGAACTCTTTAAACAACAAATTAAATTCACTTTAGCCTTCCCGGCTACCCTACGCCTCAGGACGCCCAGCGGCGACCAGTTATCCTTCCAAGAACCCTCAGAAGCAGAAGCCTATATGCGGTCTATGCTCTCTAACACTCAGCAGCACACCCCTTCCAAAGGCACTCCAATCAACCTCTCCCTGGATCAACGGAGCCCGCGCAAAGACTCTTCCAAGCGCTTTAGATGCTCGGTCTCGGACCAGCATCGCTTCACCCCTCGCTGAACAGAGACTCGCAATCTACCTTTCTGGCTACCCAATTTTCAGACAGTAGCCATCGCTGTCCCTCCTCAGGTTCTCTTTTCCTTTCGTAAGGCAATACGTAAAGTATAATGCTATTATAATTCGTTGTTTCAGTTTTCAAAGTTATCTCTTCGCAGTTACTTCTTCTAATAAGGTTGATTATTCCCTACTGGCCTCACTGTGTACGGCTAAATTCGCCCCCCCCCAGAAATCCGGCCCGCAAGAGCCTACATAGGCACCTGCTACTCTCTCATGGGCTCTCTGGGGACACATTGCAACTGTCCTGATCTGGGAGTTGACCTACACAGTGACTCCATGCGGAAAAAAGTGAAGTTTCCATGTTTAATTGTGATGCTCTCTTTTCTCCCTCTCCTCTGTCTTTAATGTTATCTAACAATCTAGTATTCACATGGATTTTCTAAACAGATCCATCCAGGTATCCACTACTGATAGTCAACTATTAGATTGTCTTGATCTGTTGTAACTTGATTATCCAGCTACCCCATCTGGGTAAATACATTGGTAAATATCCCTCATCTAGACTTAAGTATGTACCAAAGTTCTGTTACCTCTGTAAATGTCACACAACATGGCTGTGTACAGTACTATACTTTATTGTATGTTGAAAATCAAAATAAAAACTTTTTTTGAAAAAAAAAAAAGGCCCAAAAGGTATGAGCGCAGATCGGGGTCTCTCACTGTCTCCAGGATACCCCTAAAGCGCAAGTTCAGGGGTGCAGGTTGCAATCTAGTAACAAAGCGTTCCATATTTAGACCCTCACATAGCCGAAATTGTGGCTTGTAGTAAGGTTGCTGTTGGCCAACTTTGCCCATGAGGTGCTCGTGGAATGTGGTGGTCAATCAGGCTTACCTCCGCAGCTATATGTGTTTAAAAAAGCATCTCGGAGGTCTCGGTGAGCAGGTGGGGGCCCCGTATTCAATTAAGCGACATCCTTCATAAGAGTAGAATCAGGCTCCACAAACTGGGTGACATCACTGATCAGTGTCCCCATATAACAGTATTGCAGAGACACGTGGCTGGCAGAGCAGCAGTGGTGGGGCTCAGGTGATGGCTCAATAAAGGTGGTAATATGCTGGTAGGGTACAGGTTGTGGTAGTGGGAGGACAGTCCTGGGTTGCTGAGGGACAGCATGCCCCGTACAGTAAGTTGCAGCGTGGCAATAAGTGGCTGGCAAACCCCAAGAGTCCAGTGAGGGGTTGAGAGCTGCTGAAATGATAGGCAGCCTGTTCCAGGCTAGGGCCCCCAACAGAACACAGCCACTATGAGGGTAGAGGCACTGGGGAGGAAGTACAGGACCACAGGTGCCCAGATGGTGGCATAAAAAGGGCAGGAAAATAAGTCCTGGACTCAGAGGCACAGTACCTGGTCCTGGAGGCTCCGTCCTGTCTAGCAGGCCACAAGATGGCAGCGGCCCGCGGGCTTCTGGAGTCGGCCTCCGTGGTGTTCTCAGCGTCCACTCGGGTCCCCTTATAGTGTGGCCACCTCCCAGGGATGTCCTACGCCTGTGTGTGGCGATCCGGCATCTCTCCGATCACGGTGCCAGGGCCTGGGGACGCAGGAGGCACAAATATGGCGGTGGGTTGTTGTCTTGTAGGCCCGGCCGCGGACTTGGAGAAACCCGATTGGGTAGCCAAACCCACAATTCTCACTTGGAATAAGATAGATGTAGTCCGGGGATAGCAGGGGAGAGTTTGGAGGCTCTCCCACAGCTGATAGCCGCAGGATGGCTGTGGATCTGTGGATTGTCTCAGGCTCTGTGGAGCTTCACTGGAGCATATCTTGCTCCTTCAACAGCCGGACACGCTATATATATATATATATATATATATATATATATATATATATATATTATGAATTATATGAGATTTGTATATAGAGAGAGATTATATGATATATATATATTATATTATATTTCAAAGGGAATTTTTATTATGTCTTTAACTAGGAACTCTGCCCAAACAGACAATTTGTACACCACTTCACTACAATGTTTCATATTACTATTCCTGGACTCAAATATCTGTGTGCTAAGTATAGCTTTTGTTTCATTCACATAGCGGAGAAAAGACTCAGACAAGCTGAACCCAGTGACCCCCCCCCCACCGCAACACCCGAATTGGGAAATCAGCCCAAGCCCCACAGAGGATGTTGAGGAAGGAGAGGTGGGCGACATGGGCACCCTACCAGGTGAGTGTCTGACACACCAGCTTACAGTAATCTATGTATGGCTGCATATTTTGAAATACATTTTTTATCTATTTTAGGTGATCTGGTTGTGGAAGGGCAAGAAATAAGGAACAGCACTACCCCTGAGGATGTGTACAAAGTAGAGTTGAAGGAAGTAGGCGACATGTGCACCCCACCACGTGAGTGTCTGACACACCAGCTTATGGTAATCTATGTATGGCTGCATATTTTGAAATAAATGTTTTATCTATTTTAGGTGATTTGGTTGTGGAAGAAGCAAGTACCAGCGCCACACCCAAGGATGTGTATGAAGTAGAGGTGGAGGAAGTAGGCGACATGGGCACCCTACCACGTGAGTGTCTGACACACCAGCTTATGGTCAGGTAATCTATGTATGCCTGCATATTTTAAAATACATCTTTTTTTTACTTTTAATTTTAGGTCATGTGGAACCTTTTAGCACAGACAGTGTACAACGCCTAATAGGACAGATAATGGCCTGGAATGGGGATATTGATGCCATGCGTAATCGGCTGGATAGTATGCAGCAGGAAATGAAGAACATGATCGATGTTTTGGGGAGAATCTAAATTCCCTTTTTCTCAGAAAAAAACATTGATCATATTCTTCATTTCCTTGTTTGCTGACCCCATTCTGGGCCTTTTATTTTAGGATTTTAATTGATTGCCTGTTTGAAAAAATTATTTTGAAAAAATCAAATTAAAAAAATGAGGCCTGTTTGTTTTAAAACATTATAAAAAATAAATAAATATATAGAGGCCTGTTTGTTTTTAAAAATCTAAAAAAAACATAATTTATATTGTTTTTAAAAAAAAATAATTTTTTTTTAAACTAAAAATTTTTTAGAAAAGCACAAGTGAATGTGCACAGATTATTAATAAATTTGTTATTAATCAACAAGATGTGTGGCTTCTTCTTTCAGTGCTCAATACCAGTTTTGTAAGTTATGTGTTGTTTATAGTGACAATGGTGCTTATTTACGAGAGGAAAATACACTTGGCACTACAAGTGCTCTAGGATAACCTAGGAGAAAGCCAAAAAGGAAAGGCAACAATAAATATCATTCTAGATTTTATCAGATCCTGATTTTTTAATATTCTGTGGCATTGCAATGGCCCCCCTTCCCGTAAAAAAAAAAATCAACATATTGATCCCGAACTTGATGGGCACTTTGGGGGGCCAAGCCAGTATGGCCAGCATCCAAGCCCGTCAGAGGCTTGTTGATAAGTCCGGCCTCAGGCCCAAGTGATACCATATAATTGGTTGAATGTTTGTTTAAATAATTGTGCAGGATGCAGCACGCTAGAACAATGTGATTTGAGTTTGTACTCCGCCATGTGGATAGCTGTCTGAAACAGGTGGAACCGGCTGGCCAGAATCCCAAAAGCATTCTCCACAACTCTTCTTGCTCTGGCCAGCCGGAAGTTAAAAACCCTCCTCTCCGGGGTGAGGGTCCTTTGGGGGAATGGCCTCATGAGGTGCTTGCTCAGACCAAAGGCTTCATCTACTATGAAGACAAAGGGGAGTCCTTCCACGTTAGCGGCATCAGGTGGCAATCCCAGGCCACCACTCTGGAGATGCTGCTAGAACTCCGTCTGGGCGAAGACTCCTCCATCTGGCCATTCTTCCCCACGTCCACATACAGAAATTCATATTGTGCCGACACCACCGCCATTAAGACAATACTATGGAACCACTTATAATTAAAATAGTATGAACCCGAATGGGGTGGTGGCACGATGTGGACGTGTTTCTCATCTATAGCCCCTCCACAGTTGGGAAAGTCCCAACGGGTGGCAAAATGGGATGCCACAGTCTGCCATTCCTGTGGCATTGAAGGAAACTGGGGAATCAAACCAGAAAAAAAAAAAGAGTAATTTTGAACATAACATTGCAAGCACATTACACTAAAAAACATTATTGCCCAGCATCAGTATAACATTAATTGAAATCTTATTTTAAAAATAATATAGAAAGGCCCGCTTATCAGATTGCTCACCCCCTCTGATGGCACATTGTTAAATTTTAGGGGGGGGGGGGATTATAAATCAAGTTTAAGGACACACAGGGGTTGAGTGACTAAAGACTACAAGACTGTGCACTTTGAAAAGTGCAGTTGCTGCACTCTGCAAGTGCAGTTGTTCCAGAGCTTAGTAAATGAGGGAAGTCTTCATGTTGCAAAGAGTACTCAATCACATGCAAGGAAAATTAATAAAACAACTTTTTTGCTTGCACATGATTGGATGATGGAAATCAGCACAGCTTCTGCTCACTTACTAAAGCCCTGGAGCAAATGCACTTGCAGAGTGCAAATGCATTTTTCAAAGTGCAACATATATTTGCTTTTAGTAAATCAACCACACAGAACATTTTTTTACATTTGGGGGGGGGGGGGATTCTAAATTAAGTTAATGACACACAGACTATTTGGATGAATTTTGTGGGGGGGAATTCTAAATTAAGGTAATGACACAGACTATTTGGATGAATTTTTTTTAGGGGGAGGGTTTGCAAAATCAACTTAATGACACACAGACTATTTGGATGAATTTTAGGGGGGGGATTCTAAATTAAGTTAATGACACACAGACTATTTGGATTAATTTTAGGGGGGGGGGGATTCTAAATAAACTTAATGACATACAGACTATTTGGATGAAATTTAGGGAGGGAAGGGGATTCAAAATCAACTAAATGACACACAGACTATTTGGATGAATTTTTTTAGGGGGAGGGTTTGCAAAATCAACTTAATGACACACAGACTATTTGGATGAATTTTAGGGGGGGGGGTTCTAAATTAAGTTAATGACACACAGACTATTTGGATTAATTTTAGGGGGGGATTCTAAATAAACTTAATGACATACAGACTATTTGGATGAATTTTAGGGGGGGGGATTCAAAAACAACTTAATGACACACAGACTATTTTGATTAATTTGAGGGTAAAAGAACTACAATGCAGCTGACAAAATACATTAAGTGAGTAGACTAGGTGGATATGGGCCCAGAATTGCATGCTGGGGAGTTTAGTGAAGGCAAATATCCATGCAGGACAAAAAAGAGCATTAAAAGATTACAGCATGCATGAGGACAAAGGGAACATTCACACTATATTGCAATGATGGTAATTAGTGTTTAAATAAAGAAATACATTTCATTAGCAAACATTAAATACAATAAAATGTGATGTTAAAGGATAAAAATTCTTACCTTAATATAGTCCTTCTGCAGGACCTGAATTATGGCAGAACAGGTCTCTGGGATAATGATCCCTAGAGCCTGGGGGGAGATGCCTGTTGAGAACTTAAGGTCCTGCAGGCTTCTCTCTGCCGCCAAGTACCGCAGGGTGGCGACAAGCCTCTGCTCCAGAGTGATGGCTTGCCTCATGCAGGTATCCTGCCTGCTGATATAAGGGGTCAGCAAAGCCAACAAACGGTCAAAAACAGGGCCCGTCATCCGGAGAAAGTTCCTGAAATCCACAGGATTATTCTCACGGAGCAAAGGCATGTGACAGAATTGGTCATGCTGGAGCAACCAATTCTTCATCCATGAACTCCTCCTCGCCTTGTTCATAGACTGGGCTTGGGCTGAAGAATGAACTACAGCACCAAGCACATACAATGCACGAGCTTGATGATGAGTACGTACATGTAACATGGCTTCAAAATGGTCGGCTGGTCAGAATGTACTTAACAAAACGCACTGAAGAACAGCAAGGCCTGTGAAGAGCGAAATGAAAATCAGCGACGAGCGGACAATAACACACTGAATAACTCAATGCGAACTGACCACATGCACTGAAAAGCAGATACAAACCTCAAAAGCACAAACTGAACAACAGTTAAAACGATCTGAAAAATACGAGTCTCACAAGTGCGAATCATCTCTCACCAAACTTATACTAACACGAGACAAACATGAGATTAGCAGAAGGAGCCCAAAGGGTGTCGTACGAGCTATTGAACTTCTGTTTTATAGTCTCGTCTGACTTGGTGTACGCCACCGCGTACTAGGCTGTCAGACTTTTGTGTGATCGTATGTAGTCAAGTCCGTTCGTTAGAAAGTCCGCTGAAAGTCTGTCGGACAGGCTGTCGGACTTTTGTAGACGAAAAGACCGATCGTGTGTACACGGCATAACAGTATGTTGATGATTTATTGTTGTGTAGCCCGAGCCAGGTTTCGTGCAAAGAGGATGGTGTAGACCTGCTATATTGGTTAGCAGACAATAGTCACAAGGTTTCTAAAGAAAAACTACAATGGTGTCAGGAAACTGTAGAATACCTTGGTTTTGTGCTCACCAAAGGAGAGAGGAAAATCAATCACAAAAGAGCCACAGCTCTTGTGGGTCTGCCCCACCCACTTACTAAGAAAGATATGTTGTCCTTCCTTGGTATGATTGGTTACTGCCGCCAATAGATATCTGATTGTTTTTACTATGATAACCTCCTGAGACAAGCCACAAATGTTGACATGCCAGACTGTATAAAATGGAATGATGAAATGTGTAATGTTTTTGTATACCTTTAAAACTGCAATGGCTAAGGCTCCTGGCCTCGGATTACCTGTGTATGAAAAGATGTTCCATTTACGGATTACCTGTGTATGAAAAGATGTACCATTTATATGCAAGAGACAATTGTAAGACTGTGGCGGGAGTTCTAGCCCAGGAGCATGGGGGTAAACTTCACCCTGTTGCATTTTTTGCAAGAATAGTGCCGATGCAGATACAAGGTATGCCAGCATTTCTCCGGGCATTGGCATCCTGTGCGATGGTTGTAGAGATGGCTAATTCATTCACTCTAGGTCATGCAACTACATTACACACTGGCCACAATGTTTCCATTCTACTCAAGAATATTCACACTCAGCATATGACAGCTCAGAGGCTGAGCGGCTGTGAGGTAATTTTTGCTGTCCAACCCAAAACCTGAGATAAAATAGGCATGGGACGGGATTTGGTGATGCATATCTTGAATGCCTTGTTGGGGCTGAAGGGGGAGGAGGATGAGGTGTTATCCCCAGCATGAGTGTATGGATCTCATACACAAGGACACATCTCCCAGATCTGACATGTCTTAAATCGCTCTCCCTAATGCACAAAATGTATTTGTGGATGGCTCTTGTTCAAGACCAAGTGACACCACATATCATGCAGGCTATGCAGTAGTTCAGCTGCCTGATGTAATATTAAAGGCCAATTCAGTTCCTTTTCAGTCAGCTCAGGCAGCAGAGCTGATCACGCTCACACGAGCCTGTCAGCTCTTTGCAGAACAGGATGTAAACATCTACACTGATTCTAAGTACACTTTCGGTGCAGCGCACGATTTTGGTGTTATCTGGAAAAGGAGGGTTTACATCGCAGCTGATGGGAAATTTATCATTGCATTCTTCTTTGGTTGCAAATCTATTGGATGCAATACAGCTTCCAAAAACAATAGCCATCCTACATTGCAGAGCACACACAGGACAACAGGATGACATTGGTAAGGGAAATTCATTGGCAGATAGAATAGCTAAGGAAGTAGCAAGCAGGGAAGTCGCCACAATACAGATGCCCTCCCTGGCTCCAGAGATGCCCCTTCTGGATCAGACTTTGTCTGACCTCCAGGTACATGCCACCCCACAGGACATTAAACAATGGAACATATCAGGAGTACAGAAGAGTCCTGAGTCAGGACTCATCTGCCATGAGGGGAAGCCATGCATACCTGTAACTAGCGCACCTTTGTTTATTTCACAATATCATGGGGTGGGACACAGAGGCTGACAGATGACATGTGAATTATTAGACAAAGATTTTTTCATTCCAGGACTTTCTTCATCAGTGAAGTCATTTGTTGCAAGATGTATCACGTGTTTTAGGAATAATCCAAAGAATACACACAACGTGAGACATGAACACCTCATTTACCCGTCCACACCATTCAGTCATCTTCAATTTGATTTTACACACATGCCCAAACTAGGCAAGAGACAGGAATATTTAATCGTGATAGTGGACATGTTCTCACAATGGCCAGAAGTGTTTGTTACCGCAAAGGAAGATGCACAGACAGTAGTTGGAATCCTTGCACGGGAGGTAATCCCAAAGTGTGTTTGCCCTCTGCAAATGAATTCAGACAATGGTCCTGCCTTCATAGCTAAAGTGTGTCAAGATTTAGTAATAGCACTGAAAATTGACTGAAAGTTTCACATCCCATATCACCCACAGGGTTCTGGTATAGTAGAAATAATAGATAGGACTCTTAAGGATAAAATTAGAAAGGCCACGGGGGGGAACTTTCAACGGATGGAAGAAGGTACTGCCTGCAGTCCTTGCAGAGGTAAGAATGACTCCCTGCAGAGCCACAGGTTTCTCGCCATTTGAAGTCTTAATGGGAAGGCCTTTCTCCACTCCATAGGCCAGATAGCCCCTAATGTTAGAAAGAGGGGATTTTGATCTCATACAGGAAGAGTATGTTAGGAAATTGATTGAAACTTTGGACAGAGTCGAAAAACGTGTCGCTCGCACCTCTCCTTTTTCTTCACAGAAACCAACTTATCTGTTCCAGGTGGGAGACATCGTGGTGGTCCAGTCTTCGAACCGTACCAAGAAGCAAGAGTACCCGTTTGGACCCCCAACTACAGTGATCGCGGTGACCCAAACAGCCATCCTGGTAGGACAGCAGGCTTGGATCCATACCAGTCGTGTGAAAAAGGTGAACCAAACACCTAAGAAGCAAGACAAAGTACAGAAAGCTGAAGCAGGTGAAATAACTCCTCTAAGAGTGAGTGAAGCAGGTGGTTTAGACTCTGAAAAAGATGACCCTGCTTATTTCACCACAGACTTCTGGGAAGGCCTTGGGCCTCCTGATCATACTGACTTTGATGGTGTTCCTACCAACATGGACCATAACTCACTGTATTTATCATCCTGAAGAACTGGGGCCTTAAGGTCATATGTGGCCCACCCAATAACACCACTAATAACACACTTGCTAGACATAAAAGGGATGTGTATTCAGAGTCCAAGGGAACTAAAACTAATAGTTTCGCAGAAAACATGTTGTTACTTAAATTTAAATATAGCTATGCTCAGAAATCAGGATATGATAAATGTTGGTTATGTAGTAAACTGTATCCTAGTACAGCCCGTATTCCACTTATGGCTGTACCCCTGAATATCACCCCCTTTCTAAACGAAACACCCCCATTACTCTCACCAGAGTGCAGATGACACTATGGAACAGTCTTGTCACCTTCCAAGCAATGGGAAGGAGTCATTTTACTGATTGGTGTTTTAGATTGGGTAACTCATCAAAAGGTAGGTAAGTATGCAGTCACACTAGAATCAACTTCTCCATGTCCTCAGATCACTCCACAGTGTTTGACACCTCAGATCATGCCCTAAATCAAACAATATATATTTTCATACATACCCCTGACCCCCATACTGAGATTGCAAAACTACTTTCAGAGCTTGCCCTTGCAGGATTCTCCTGAAGTTACCCAACAACTCCTTAGCAGATGGCCATTCGCCTTGGGCAACAGCACATACATTTGTTGTGGAAGGACATGCCATCCATGGATTCCTGGTGATCCCCAGGGATGGTGTTACTTAGCCTCATTATTAATGGGAATTCTCGGAGACGATGAGGGACATCACTTGCTCAAGGCTGGTGTTCATCCCAGATACCCCCTCAAATACCGTTATGCTAAATCATTGTTTTTGGAAAAGGACATGGCCTGGGCATGGTTCCCCCCCGGGAACCGGATGGGGTATTAACGCGATGAAAAGGCTAAATAATTACTCTGGGATTTTGGATGAAATACTAGATAAGAATTCTGTTGACATTACCAGCCTTAACTTAGAAACTAGAGCACTAAGAAAGCAGCTAGAGCTTCATGACTTGGCCATTGAAAGCATGAGTGCAGCACTCATGGGGTTATGTGAGGTAACAAAGAATTATGAATGTTGTACCTGGATACATAATACCAGTATGGAGGTGCCCGATTATTTTGACATAATTGCTCAGCACAGGAAGGAGGTTGACAAATTTACAGGTTGAAGCAAGAGACCTTGCTAAGACTTGGAACCCCCTGGGTAACGTGGGGGGGGGGGGGTTGGTTTCAGTGGAGTTTTTCCTGGATCAAGGATATTGCTGTTTGTTGTACTGATTTTGCTTATGGCATTATTTCTATATGCCTGTTTCAATGTATCTTAACTTTTAATACGGTCACCAGGATGAGTATGTCACAATGAGAAGAAATAAGTCATCTTCATGATTTGATTTTATGACTTAAAGAGGGGATTGTAGTAATATGACTGAACAACAGTGATTCCATCTTGCTTTAGCTATAACGTATATGTACCCTTATCTTAGGTCTAAAACTCATTTTCAACTTTATTCTGTAATTTCAGTTTGCAGCTATATGTTGCAAGAGCATGCACAAACCTGCTTGCATAAGCATTTATGAGCATCTTATAATATATAAATAAGATGTGGTTTTTGCTCGCTATCCTCTTTAAGGGTACATGAACGTGGGACAGGAAGGTAGCAGGAGATGATCTATTAGTCATCAACAGATGGCGTTTTCACTCTGGTAACCTTGTGGCAGCCATCTTTCAGGGGTTATAGGCGTGTATAACCATATAATGATGAACTGTTTAATTATTAATGATATTCATATATCCTCCTACTAACCACACCCCCCTTCCCCAATATGATTGGTAAAGATGATTCAAATATAAGCTGTATATAAGCCCAAATAAAGCTCAGACAGTTCTTTGAACTCACTCTGTCTGTGTATGTGTTTCTGTTCATTGAAATTGTCTCCCAGTACAGGGGTCCCTCAGTGTCTTGCAGGATTAACCCTTGGCTAGTCCGTCGTGTACCTGGAGTACCTGTAAATTCACTTCAACGGCCATGGTTTAAAAAAGTTATAAACAATAAGAAAAGAGCTTTTAAAAAATATAAAAATGAAGGAACACTAGTGTCATCTAAATGTTACAAAGAATATAACAGAATATGTAAAAAGGAAATCAGGGACCCAAAAACTCAAAACAAACGTCAGATTGCAAAAGATAGTAGGACAAACCCCAAAAAATTCTTCAAACTTATTAATAGTAAAAAGGTCAGGTCTGAGCATGCAGGCCCTTTACAAAATAATCTAGAGTGGGTGACTGGGGACAAAGAGAAGGCAAATTTATTACATACTTTCTTCAGCTCTGTGTATACAAAGGAGCATGGGGGAGCTCATGTCCATAATGGGAGTGGTAGTGACACAGCCCCAAATTATCCATGATGGTTCAAAAGGGATATGGTCCAGAAATATTTAGACAGAATAAAGGTGGATAAAACAACTGGACCAGATGGAATCCACCCACAGATCCTAAAAGAATTGAGCTCTGTAATTTCAAAGCCATTGTATCTAATTTTTAGGAACTCATTAATGATGGGAATAGTACCACTGGATTGGTGTAGGGCCAATGTGGTGCCTATATTTAAAAAGGGAACAAAGTCTTTACCAAGTAACTATTAGTTTAACTTCTATAGTCTGGTAGATACTGGAGCGTTTAATAAAAGACCACATAGACGAGTTCTTGCTAGAAAAAAATATTTTAAGCAACAGACAGCATGGATTCATGAAAGAAGAATGATTTCTTTTTATGAGGAGGTAAGTAAAACCTTAAACAGAGGTGTGGTGGTGGACGTGGTATACTTGGATTTTGCAAAAGCGTTTGACACAGATCCCCACACACGGCTCATGTGTAAGCTAAAGTCTACAGGCTTGGAAAGTTTTTTTGGTAAATGGATAGAAAACTGGCTAAAAGACAGAATTGAGAGAGTAGTGGTTAATGGTTCTTTCTCTGAATGGTCTAAGGTTATCAGTGGTGTACCCCAAGGTTCAGTGCTGGGACCCTTACTTTTTAATATCTTTATAAATTATATTGGGTCTGGGATTAAAAGTAACATTTCTGTCTTTGCAGATGACACTAAGCTATGCAGTGGAATACCGTCCTTACAGGATGTCTCCAATTTACAAACTGACCTCAATGTACTGTCTAATTGGGCGACTATGTGACAGATGAGGTTTAATGTCGATAAATGTAAAGGTATGCACTTGGGGGCTGAGAATATGCATGCATCATACATGATAGGGGGAGTACAACTGGGGGAATCAATGGTGGAGAAGGATCTGGGGGTTTTGGTAGATCATAAGCTCAATAATAGCATGCAATGTCAAGCTACTTTTTCCAAAGTGAGAAAAGTCCTTTCTTGCATTAAGAGAGGTATGGACTCCAGAGAGAGAGATATAATTTTGCCCCTGTTCAAATCATTAGTAAGACCTCATCTGGAATATTTATAAATAAAATAAAGCCAGCGCAAAAAATCCAATATTTAAAAATACAAGCAGCTGAACACTGAAGGTAAACATAAAAAACCTCAAAGTACATAGGATGAATAAAGCAGTGCAGCGCTATACCCAGAAGTTCAAATATTACTAATATAAGTCCCTTTAAATTTAAATCCAAAAGTTGATAGAGAAAAAGGTCTCCTCTGTAGTGGTCTAAGTGCTCATGACAGTCCATGCAGTGCTATACATCCGTGATTCCATCACCAGCTAGTCAAACCGCTCACCTCAGCATATGGACCCCTGAGCTAACAGACAGGTCAAAAGAGCATTTACCACTCTCAGTGGATAAAGATGGAGACTTGTATGGGCAGATGGTCACTCGATATAGAGGCAGCACTCAGTAATTGATGATCATGTTCACATGCAATAAAAATAAGAGTACATAGTGCACACTGTGTGGCTAAGAAGATCACATTTATTAAAAGTCAAGTACTCACATACACAGCACTACACCCTAGTGCTGGGATAAAGGTAAAATGGCATCAAAGGATAACGTCAAGTAGTAATGGTGGCTGCAGTGATGTCCAAGGAACTCCCGCACACGTATCGTCCACATCCGGACTTCCGCTGATGAAAGACAGGACAGGGAGGACAGGATCTGAGGGGTGAGACTCTTCCTGTTCACACTAGTCAGCATATGTTAACTGGACAGGGTTGAATTCTAATTGTGATCCATTCAATCCTGCCCAGCAGCAGCACAGCTAGCTTTCAGGACAGGCTATGTAAAGGGTTTCCTTCTTGAATAATGCTTTGATCTATGAAGTTTGGACTCTTCCTGTAGTTGTGACTGGGCGGGGTTGAATGCTATTTAGGATGTATTCAATCCCACCCACCATGAGAGCTGTGAAGGAAGTTACATAATTTGCAGAGTCTGAAGGACTACAAAGGAGAGTGGTATAGACTCTAGCTGCTGCAGGCAGGGGCTGTGGAAGGGACAGAGTCTACCAGAAGCATATATAGAGTGTGACATGATACAAAGACACAACCCAGAATATCAAGGGATCCGCAGAAACAGAGTAACATGGTACAGAGGTATGAACTATGCTGGGATTGATCATTCCATTCAGTTCTAGTGAAAAGAAACTTGGAGTTAAGCTTTAATGCCGCGTACACACGGTCGGACTTTTCGTCTACAAAAGTCCAACGGACGCCGACGGACTAAAGCTGGCTGGTAATCCGATCGTGTGTGGGCTTCTCCGGACTTTCAGCAGACTTTTTCAGCCTCAAATCCGACGGACTTTAGATTTGAAACATGCTTCAAATCTTTACGTCGTAACTACGACGGACCCTGAAATCCGCTCGTCTGTGTGCTAGTCCGACGGACAAAAACCCATGCTAGGGCAGCTATTGGCTACTGGCTATGAACTTCCTTATTTTAGTCCGGTGTACGTCATCACGTACGAATCCGTCGGACTTTTGTGTGGTCGTGTGTAGGCAAGTCCGTTCGTTAGAAAGTCTGCTGCAAGTCCGCCGAAAGTCCGCCGGAAGTCTGTCGGACAGGCTGTCGGACTTTTGTAGACGAAAAGTCCGACCGTGTGTACGCGGCATAAGAGTCAACCTCATAGAACCAGTAAGGTGATAAGCTCCCTGAGGGTCCTGATAGACAAAAAGTTGTAAGAACTGATACAAGCCCATGAGGGCAGCCTCCAGGACCATGGTAGCATCACCATTGTCCCTTAGCAACCATCTGTGGAGAAAAACCATTTGTCCTGCTAAGTAATATTTGTAAAGGTCAGAAAAAGCCAAGCCAAACCTCTTTGACCCAATGGCTCTAGATCCACAAAGATTCCAATTCTAGAGTGAGACTAAGGCCCCAAAAAAGCTAAATAACCCATTACATTGGGACAATCACGGTTTCACTACTATTGAATTTAGTGATCATCACTATTGCACTTTATGCATCCATCAAGCACTTTGTGATTTTATAGTCTTGCTTATTTGCTTATTTGCACTGGATGTTTATTATTATTTATTACTATTGCACTTTAAGGAGTCATATGCAGTGAACTTTGGAGTTTAGACTGCCATCTTGTGTTTAATTTGAAGTACTTCACTATTGCACTTTAGAAGTCACATTCAGTTTACACCAAGAGTTGGATTTCTATTTTATGTTTGAATTTATTGGTATTATTTCATTATATGTATATTGTGCAGTTTACTTGTAACAGCGCAGCACCACCAGCACCATCATTAGCAATGTTCAAGTCTTGCCACAGAATCTCAATTGGATTTAGGTCTGGACTTTGACTGGGCCATTCTAACACATGATTATGCTTTGATCTAAACCATTCCATTGTAGCTCTGGCTGTATGTTTAGGGTTGTTGTCCTGCTGGAAGGTAAGCCTCTGTCTTTTTCAGAATTCTAAGATGCCCTGTATTTGGCTCCATTCATATCCCCATCAACTCTGACCAGCTTCCCTGTCCTTGCTGAAGAAAAGCATCCCCACAACATGATGCTGCCACCTCTATGTTTCATGGTGGGGATGGTGTGTTCAGGGAGATGTGCAGTGTTAGTTTTCCGCCACACATAGCGTTTTGCTTTAATATCAAAAAGTTCCATTTTGGTCCCATCTGCCCAGATCACCTTCTTCCACGTTTAATGTGTCCCCCACATGGCTTCTCACAAACTGCAAATATGCATTTTTATGGTTTTCTTTCAACAATGGCTTTCTACTTGCCACTCTTCCATAAAGGCCAGATTTGTGTAGTGCACGACTAATAGTTGTCCTGTGGAGAGATTCTCCCACCTAAGCTGTGGATCTCTGCAGCTCCTCCAGAGTTACCATGGGCCTCTTGGCTGCTTCTTTGATTAATGCTCTCCTTGCCCGGCCTGTCAGTTTAGGTGGATGGCCATGTCATGGTGGGTTTTCAGTTGTACCATACGCTTTCCATTTTCGGATGATGGATTGAACAGTGATCCGTGAGATGTTCAAAACTTGGGATATTTTTTTATAACCTAACACTGCTTTAAACTTCTCCACAACTTTATCCCTGACCTGTCTGGTGTGTTCCTTGGCCTTCATGATGCTGTTTGTTCACTAAGGTTCTCTAACAAACCCCTGAGGGCTTCACAGAACAGCTGTATTTATACTGAGATTAAATTACACACAGGCGGACTCTATTTACTAATTAGGTGACTTCTGAAGACAATTGGTTCCACTAGATTTTAGTTAGGGGTATCAGAGTAAAGGGGGCTGATTACAAATTCATGCCACACTTTTCAGATATTTATATGTAAAAAAATTTAAAACCATTTATCATTTTCATTTCACTTCACAATTATGTGCCACTTTGTGTTTGTTTATCACATAAAATCCCAATAAAATAAATTTTATGTTTTTGGTTGTAACATGACGAAATGTGGAAAATTTCAAGGGGCATGAATACTTTTTCAAGGCACTGTATATGTATTATGTGTGTGTGTGTGTATGTATGTATGTGTGTGTATATATATATATATATATATATATATATATATATATATATATATATATTACTGTACACATACTGTATATGCTCGCCGGCCACTTTATCGGGTACACCTTGCTAGTACCAGGTTGGACCCCCTTTTGCCTTAATTCTTTGTGGTATTGATTCAACAAGGTGTTGGAAACATTCCCCAGAGATTTTGGTTGATATTGACATAATAACATAATGCAGATGCTGCAGATTTGTCTGCTGTGCATCCGTGATGCGAATCTCCCATTCCACCACATCCTAAAGGTGCTATATTGGATTGAGATCTGGTGACTGTGGAGGCTATTGGAGTACAGTAAACCCATTGTCAGGTTCAAGAAACCAGTTTGTGATGATTTGAACTTTGTGAAATGGTGCATTATCCTGCTGGAAGTAGCCATCAGAAAATGGGTACACTGTAGTCATAAAGGGATGGACATGGTCAGCAACAATACCCAGGTAAGCCGTGGCATTTAAACAATGCTCAATTTCCTCCACTTCAAACTTGCTCATCCATGTTTTTATAGACCTTCCTTTGTGCACTGGTCGAAATCATTTGGTGGAGGGGGGATTATGACGTGGGGTTGTTTTTCAAGGTTTGGGCTTGGCCCCTTAGTTCCAGTGAAGGGAACTCTTAAGACGTCAACATACCAATACATTTTGGACAATATCATGCTCCCAACTTTGTGGTAACAGTTTGGGGATGTCCCCTTCCTGTTCCAAAATGTAAAAACAGGCGCCCCAAAACTTTTGGTAATATAGTGTATATATACATATATACTTTTTTTTACATACTATCACCAGAACAGTATAGTATCACTATGATAACATTGTACTGCTGTGGAGGTGATCATGTACAATGGCTGGCTGCTCTGATATTACTGTATGTCAGTGCCACCAGCCATTTTCCCTGATCACCACCAGAGCAGTAAAATGTCACCGCCACACCACTCCCAGTGTCACTAGACCAATGTATGCCAACAAAAGCGTACTTTATCCCCACCACACCAGTGACAGTGCCATTAGGCCAGTGTAAGCCAGCAACGTTGTGCATGATTGTTGCCACACTAGTCCCCAGTGTCACCAGATCAGTGTAAGCCAGCAAAATTGTTCTGCAGGGTTTCCTCTGCCTGCTTCCTGTACTGATGCTGGCTTGTTTATTGGCTATATTTCTGCCTGCTGCCTGGACCGATTCTTTACCTGTTTGCTGACCATGTCTCCTGGCCTGACCTGACATATCTGCACGCTTGATTGACTATGTTCCTACAAGACACCAGTCTCACCAATCCCCTGCGGACAACTGCATTCCTCTAATCACAGGAACTTTTTCGTTCTTCGTTTCTTCAGCCTCCTGTACTTTCTGGCCAGTAAATTGGGGTAGTCATGTACAAGTAGGCTAGGCTTAACTGGCTTATAGGAATCGGGACTGCTGTAGGTGAAGCTATCCTAAGCTATATTCCCTGACCACTCGTACAGAGGCGATTATTACGGTACTGGCTTTGATACACTTGATGGATTTGTGTGATATGCAATATATAATGTCAGGTACATAATCAGTCCAGACAGTCTCACACACATGATATTGCCATACTTGGAAAAGTAGTATAATGTGTTTTGGATTGTAATCTTAAAGTGTTATGAAACCCATGACCCTGCCCTTCACTTTATCTGGTCCCCTACAGTACATAGAACATAGAAATGCAATGGTTTTAGTAAATATAAACTACTAAATACCTTTTTTCATCAGTAGTTAGAGCAGTCTTGTGACTTCTATCAGGCTCTAGTTAAAGCTTGTAGGAGGAGTTTTCATTCTCCCTTGATTGTCCTATGAGGCTGCAGGACCCCTGTCCATCTGTCTGGACAGTGCTGATCACATGCACTCTCTCAAGAACAAAAAAAAAACAAAAAAAAACAACAACTCTCTAGCAATACACACCAAATGGAGCACGTGCAGCTTGCCCCAAAGACTCTGTATTATCAGGAGATGGTTTAGGGACTGTGGAAGAAGGGAAGGATCAGGAAAGAAAGGATCAAATACAGAGGATTAACCCCTTAGGTTCCACAGTGAGTATAACAAGTATGCTTTACTGTATATGCAGACTGATTTTACTGTTGTGGGTTTAGTAACACTAAGTATGCCCATGCTGTTGTGAAAAATATCGTATTAAATGTACAACTTTGTGTAAAAAAATCATTTTCATTTTCTTTCTGCATTTTTCAAAAACAAGTGGCAAAAAAGAAGTCTTCAATAGACTCACCATGTGTATCTTTATAATTGACAACATGGTGTAAAAAAGTAAATTTTCATTTTCACTCTGCATTTTCCAGAAACTTGTGGCAAAAAATTACATTTCCAAAAGACTTACTATGCCTTTCCGAAAATACCTTGGGGTGTTTGCTTTCCAAAATATGGTCATTTTATGGGTGTCCTAGTTCCCACTGTCTTGGTGCTACAGGGCCTGCAAAAATGAGTTAGGTAGTCAGGAAATTAGATGTGTAATTTATCCTCCTTGAAAGCCTATTGGTGCTCCTTGGATTTTGAGCCCCTTTATGCATAGAAATGTGATTGCTTTGCTGGAAAAATCCCCCAAAATACTACTGTGCCTATGTGCAAGGTATTAAATCATGTGTACTAGGCCCTACTTTAATCAGGACACCCACCAGTTATTTTACAATCAGGAAATTAACATTGCAAAGTTATGATTTTGTAGAAATAATTAAATAGGACCCCAACAGTCATTTTAAATCTGGAAACCATTACATTGAAGTTTTTTTTTTTTTTTTTTTTTTCAACTAAAAAAAAGTCCCAATATGAGCAGTATTGAATTATTTTTTCAAGGAACAGGACCCTACCAGCCATTTTAAGTCAAGAAATCAACATTAAAGTGTAATTTATTCCTTTAAAAAATATATATATATATATATATATATATATATATATATATATATATTGTTTTGCCTATATGCACAGTTGTTTCAACATCACCCCCTGTTAGGTGACAAAGGCTCATCCAAGGAGCAAAATCTAACCACAGAATGGGGGCATGGCCTGCTTCTGGGATGTGAGCAGCGGAATCCCGATCTCTGCATCCTTTAACGATCCTATCGTTCTGACAGCTCTCCTTGCTCTGCACACCTGCTAACCTGGAATGCTGGAGGAGCTGCCAACATGGTGAAAATCAGCCAGGTCCAGCACACATTTCCATCCAGATAAGCTGCCTCGTCTCCCCTGGGATGAGAGCCAAGATGGCGCTGGCACACCACGTGGCTCCAACACAGATGCGGAGCCGCTTCTCCACACAGCGCCTACACATGCAGAGCCTTCAGTTCCTGGGCAGTCCCTATTATCTCTGTAGCCTCCCTGACGGTATTCCCGCGTGTGGCTCGGGGTTAAATTTCAGTCCCATTAGTGGTAACCCCGAGCCACATTGCAGGATCCTGGTGCGGCATTACTTACCTTGTCCCCAGGATCCTGCAATGTCCCCCGCAGTGTCCATGGGCTCTGTCTCCTCCGAAGCCTTTCCGTGCCAGGCTCCGTTCCCTGCGAGCGACGCACGGGGGTGGAGCCTGGCGGAAAATTCAAAAAAATTAAAAAACCCTAACACATACAGTACTGTAATCTTACAGATTACAGTACTGCATGAAATTATTTCACATCCCTTTTGTCCCCAGTGCTTTGGCCCATGCCCTGCATGCAGTTTTATATGATATATACTGTTCTTTCTGCCTGGAAACTGGAGATTGTCCATAGCAACCAAAAAAGTGTCCCTTTATGTCAAAAGTGGCTTTAGATCAGCTAGAAAACAGCGATAGTAAATGAGAACACTTGCAGAATTGAGCGATAGTGAATCGTGGGGAAATGTATTTTATTATTATATTATTATTTTTTAAAATTATTTATATTTATTTATTATAATTTATGTTTTTGTGTTTCAAACTTCATCATACCCGGGATATCTACTAGACTCTTGTTTGGACAGATTTAAGTGTGTTATTGTTAAGAATTACAGGCCTACAATATAAAACGCCAAATTTCCATGCAAAATAATTGTACCGCTTTCACCATCTAAAATCTGAAATAATCATACCTCCAGGGAGGTTAATCACCTTCTCCACTGAGCCCTGAGTTCTTTGAGCCCCCTGGGGCTGGGGTTGTGGCTGTACTCTCTCTTGCCGAGATTAACCCTCCAGCTGCCAGTGCAGAGCCCACCCTGTCCTAGATTATGGAAGCAATCCAGGACTGTCAGGCTTCCCTCATGGCACAAATTGATTCAGCAAAGGTAGATTTATCCTTTCTAAAACAAGATGTACACAATATCTGGCACATGTATCCAATGCAGAACAACGTATTAGTGACCTGGAAGATGCAATGCAGCCTCTTGATCACCAGGTAACAGAAATTAAACACCAAAATAATACTGCCGCATAGTAGCTTAATGATCTATTGGATTGCCTATGGCGTAACAATTTGCAACTGCTTGCTTTCCTGGGGGGGCTCAGAAGGAAAGCCTCTGGAATCCTTTATGGGAAAAAGGCTCACTGATACTTTTGGGAACGCAACCTTTTCAACCAAGTTTGCCATTGAACATGCCTACAGGGTACTGTTGCGCCCACTGCTTTTGGGTCCATCTCCTCAACCACTACTGATCAAGCTGCTGCTCTTTTGAGATAAGAAAGCAAGGACAGCTGATGTATACTTGTAATTCTAGTACTATTTTTCCTGATTTCACGGCTTCCACAGACTCTGCTGTTCCCTGCAAATTCTATTGTTGGATCATGTTGGTGTGTGCTTATTAGGGATGAGCTTTATGTTTGGGTCAAACATGAGTTTGACTCGAACATTGGCTGTTTGATCGTTCGTCAAAATACGAACATTATGGGGCGTTTGCGCCAAATTCAAACAGTGCGTCACGCCCCATAATGCAGTGTGACATTGCAGTGCATTGCTGTCTGATGCTTGGCCAAGCATGCACTATGACCCGCATGCTTTGGCCAATCACAGCGCCGTCAGCAAAGAGAGCCATAATTGCCCAAAGGCAGGGTGCCTTTGGCCAATTATGGCTCAGGGGGTTAAGTCCACACCCCACGCTATGTAAGGCCACCTGCACGTCGGCCCTGTGTAGTGTGTTGCTGGTGTTGACCGAGAGAGAGTGTCATTTCATTTAGATTGAGCAGGCAGGTGATTCAGTTAGCTGCAGTGTAGTTAGTGTGTGTATATATATATATATATATATATATATATATATATATATATATATATATACATCCAGGCGTGTGTGTGTGTGTGTATATGTGTGTATATCTATATCTATATCTATATCTATATCTATATATATATATATATATATATATATATATATATATATATACACCCACTGTATCCAGTGTAGCTAGATCTGACTGGTGTACTTTTTCCTAATATACTGTCAGGCAGGCAGGTGATTCAGTGAGCTGCAGTGCATTAAATATATATATATACAGTCTCCTACATATATAATATATCCACTGCATTCCAGTCTAGCCAAGCCTATATCTGACTGCAGGCCATTCCTGGTGTACGTTTTCAAATATACTTGCAGGCAGGTGATTCAGTGGGCTGCAGTGCATAAAATATATATACAGTCTCCTACATATATATCCACTGCATTCTAGTCTAGCCAAGCCTATATCTGACTGCAGGCCATTCCTGGTGTACGTTTTCAAATACACTTTCAGGTAGGCAGGCAGGTGATTCAGTGATCTGCAGTGCATAAAATATATATACAGTCTCCTATATATATATCCACTGCATTCTAGTCTAGCCAAGCCTATATCTGACTGGAGGCCATTCCTGGTGTACGTTTTTTCTAGTAAACTTCAGGTGGTGTTTTGCTAATAAAATTTTACAGCATGTCTGGAAGGCCACCAAGAAGAGGCAGATGCTCACAGGCCACTAAAAGAGGGCAAGCAGGCTGTGTCTACAGCCAACAGTGCTGGTCGTGGACACGGTGCATCCTCAGCATGTGGCCATGGGGCACGCTTGTCCTTTTTTTCAGCAGCTGGCCGTGTTGATCCACAACATGCAAAAGAGTTGGTAGAGTGGATAACTAAGCCGTCCTCATCCTCCTCATCTTCTGTAACCCGGGCTCAGAGTAGTTTGCCTGCCAATGCAGCTGCCAAAGCGACCTATTCCATCGGCTCAATTTCATCAGTCACTCCTTCCCTAGCCCCTCCATCGTGCACAGAGGAGTCCCCTTAACTGTTCTACCACAGTGTCAGGTACATGCTGCAGGAGGATGCGCAGCGCTTTGAAGGCTCCAATGATGGTACCCAGGTTGAGGAAGGCAGTAACGTGAACCCAGAGAGAGGGGGTGCCCAAGAAGGACAAGAAACTGGCAGTCATGTTCCCCAGCTGCAGCATACTGCCAGGTTTGCTCCAGTGATGAGGAGGAAGGGGATGATGAGGTCACTGACTACGTGGGTGCTTGATAGAAGAGAGGAGGAGGAGGCACATCTTCAATGAGGCAGGATGCCCTCCAGGGGCAGCTTAAGGGCAGTCACCCAACTGCATCACACTGCAGAGCTCCGCATGTGCAGGGTGCTGCTGACTCCCCACGTATTTTGAAAAGTTCTTTGGTGTGGGCCTTTTTTGATACATGTGCAGCAGATCGCACAATTGCTGTTTGCAACATATGTCTGAAGCGTATCAAGTGTGGCCAAAACAGCAGCTGCTTGGGCACCAAATGCTTGACCAGACATATGTCGACCTCCCATGCAGTCCATTGGCAACAGTACTTAAAAGACCCACACCAAAGAACAAGGCATACCTCTCCTTGCTCCTCATCAGCTGGGATCTCCAACCCCACTATACCTTCAGTCCTCTCAGAAACCTGCACTGAGAGGAATGAAGGTGTAGAATTAGGTGTGCCAAGTACTTCTGGGCAATCTATCGCTACACCAACATCCGATTGTAGCAGGCAAATTTCCCTACCCCAGTTGCTAAACCGTCGAAAGAAATTCAGTCCCAGCCATCTTGGCTAAATTGCTAGCACTCCAACTGCTGCCTTTTCAGCTGGTAGACTCTGCCCCCATTCATGTATTTGTGGAATGTGCGGTACCTCAGTGGCAGGTTTCCAAACACCATTTCTTTTCACGGAAGGCCATTCCGGCTCTCTACTGGCATGTGGAAGGCAATGTCTTGGCCTCATTGGAGAGGGCGGTCAGCAGTAAGGTACATATTACTGCTGACTCATGCTCCAGCAGGCATGGACAGGTACATTACCTTTCTTTCACAGTGCACTGGCAGCTGTGAAGGATGCAAGACAGGGTGCAATATTGTTGGGGCTTATTCCACCACCACACCTCCAAAATGCTGGTAGTGGTTATTCTGCCATACCTCTCTCCTCCACCCCCTCCTCGTCTTCTTTCTTTATGGCCTCTTCCTCTGCAGATTTGTCCTCGGAACCAGCGCTGCTCCGTAAGCATTCAAGGGGCTATGCAAGCACTGCTTGAGTTGGTATGCTTGGGGGACAGGAGCCACATTGGGGCAGAGATTCTGTCAGCTCTGCAGGGGCAGACTCAGAGGTGGTTGATGCCATGCCAGCTTCAGCCAGGAATGGTGTTTTATGACAATGGCACCAACCTCCTCTCCGCCCTCTGACAGAGACACTTGACCCATGTTCCCTGTTTGGCTCAGGTCCTGAATTTGGTGGTGCAGCGGTTCTTGTGCAGGTACCCGGGCTTACAGGATCTCCTGAGGCAGGCCAGGAAAGTCTGTGGGCATTTCCACTGGTCATATAATGCCAGTGCTCTGCTGGCTGACCTTCAAAAGGAATGCAACCTGCCCAAGAACCGCCTCATTTGTGACATGCTCACCAGGTGGAACTCAACGTTGGCAATGCTGCAGCGGCTGCATATGCAGCAGCGGGCCATTAATGAGAACCTGTGTGAGTATGGCACCAGGACAGGGTCAGGTGAGCTTGGCTTTTTTCGCCATGCCAGTGGCTACTGATCAAGGATGCATGCACTGTCCTGTCACCATTTGAGGAGGCCACGAGGATGGTGAGCAGTGACAGCGCATACATCAGTGATACTGTCCCTCTTGTCTCCCTGTTGGAGCACACTCTTCATGGAATAATGGACAGGGCACTTGAGGCAGAACAGAGGGAGGAAGAGGAGGACTTCCTTACCTCTCAAGGCCCCCTTTATCCAGACAGTATTCCTGCGGGCCTGCCGATCATACAGGAGGAGGAGGAGGATGAGGATTGTGTTAGCATGGAGGGGGAGTCTAGCACTCAGCATCAGCAGCAGTCTTCAAGGGATCGTTTTCAGTCCCCAGAAACTCATGGACTTGTACGTGGCTGGGAGGAGGTGGCTGTGGATGATGCCATCCTTAGTAACCCAGAGGACTCCGGATCGAATGCCTCAGGAAACCTTTGCTGCATGGCCACCCTGATCCTGCAAAGCCTGCAAAAGGACCCTCGGATTTGTGGTATCAAGGAGAGGGATCATTACTGGCTTGCAACCCTTCTTGATCCATGTTACAAGGGTAAGGTTGCGGAACTTATCCAGCCTTCGCAGAGGGAGCAGAGGATGAAACATCTTCGGGAGGCCTTGCAGAAAGGTTTGTGCAATGCGTTTCCAGAGCCTGGGTGGTTACAATTTCCTGGTCCTCCTGGACAACGTGTTGCTGAGGCTTCAGTCAGTCACAGAAGGAGTGGTGAAGAAGGTGGCTGTCTGACCGATGCATTCAGACTATTCTTTAGTCCACAGCCCCAAGGTCTGATCGGTTCCAGCAACCATCGCCAACGTCTGATTTACATGTGCAGGAGTACAGTGCAGGAATACCTAGGGGCAAGGTCAGACTTGTAGACATTCCCAACCGAAAATCCCCTGGGTTACTGGGTCTTGAGAATGGATCACTGGCCAGAGCTTTCACAATATGCAATTGAGCTACTGGCCTGTCCTGCATCCAATGTTTTTTCTGAATGCACATTCAGTGCTGCTGGAGGCTTTGTAACCAATCACAGAGTGCACCTGTCCACAGACTCAGTTGATCGCCTCACCTTCATAAAAATGAATCAGTCTTGGATCACCAGCTACCAACCACCTGATGCTAATATAACCAATTAATTTTTCTATGAATGTGAGATCCCTTGAAGACTGCCTATGCTGAGTAACTATCCTGTTATGCTGAGTGACTATCCTATTCCTCCTCAATGTTCATGTTGATAGCTTCTAAGAACATTTTTGTTTCAGGGCACCACCACCAGTGCCTAACGCCCAATTTTCTGCCCTTGTTTAACAGGGGCGTATAATTATAATTTTTGCTGTAATATTTTGCAGCAGGGCTCATTTTTGCGCTCAACTAGAGTATCTGTGAGGGGTTGCAGTGTTGTGCCACCACCACCACCTCCTAAAGCCCAATTTTTCTGCCCCTGTGCATGTAATTACAATATTTGCTCTAATGTTTCACAGCAGGGCTTGTTCCTGTGCTCAACAGAATCTGTGAGGGGTTACAGTGTTGTGGCACCACCACCACTGCCTAAAACCCAATTTTGTCTGCCCCTGTTTAACAGGGGCGTGTGATTACAATTTTTGATCTAATATTTCACAGCAGGGCCCGTTCCTGCACCCACCAAGAATAACTGTGAGGGCTAATGCCCTGTACACACGGTCGGACCTTGTTCGGACATTCCGGCAACAAAATCCATTGGATTTTTTCCGATGGATGTTGGCTCAAACCTGTCTTGCATACACACGGTCACACAAAGTTCTCAGAATTTCCGAACGTCAAGAACGCGGTGACGTACACCACATACGACGAGACTATAAAAGGGCAGTTCAATACAAAGCGCGCCACCCATGGGTGGGCTCCTTTTGCTAATCTCGTGTTAATAAAAGTTTGGTGAGAGACGATTCATGCTTTTCAGCCTTGTGTTTTTCAGATCGTATTTCTGGTGTTCAGTTTGTGCTTGTGGGTTTGTATCTGTTCTTCAGTGCGTGCAGTGAGTTCCCATTGATTTATCATTGTGTTCTTGCCCGTTCGTTACTGATTTTCAGGTTGCTCTTCACAGGCCTTGCTGTTCTTCATTGCTATCTGTTACTTCGTTCTGACCAGCCGACCATTTTCTAGCCATGTTGCGTGTACGTACTCATCGTAGAGTTCGTGCTGTGTGGGGACTTGGTGTTGGGGTTCTTACTTTGACACAAGCCCAGTCCATGAACAGGGTGGGGAAGAGTTCATGGACGAAGAATTGGTTGCTCCAGCGTGACCAATTCTGTCACATGCCTTTGCTCCGTGAGATCTGTGAGAATAATCCTGATGATTTCAGGAACTTTCTCAGGATGATGGACCCCGTATTTCACCGTTTGTTGGCTTTGCTGACCCCTTATATCAGCAGGCAGGATACCTGCATGAGGCAAGCCATAACTCTGGAGCAGAGGCTCGTCGCCACCCTGCGGTACTTGGCGACGGGGAGAAGCCTGCAGGACCTCAAGTTCTCGACAGGCATCTCCCCCAGGCTCTGGGGATCATTATCCCAGAGACCTGTTCTGCCATCATTCAGGTCCTGCAGAAGGACTATATTAAGGTTAGATTTTTATCCTTTAACATCACATTTTATTGTATTTAATGTTTACTAATGTATTTTATTTCTTTCCTTATTCCCTAATTACCATGATTGTAATATGCTGTGAATGTTCCCTTTGTCCTCAAGCATGCTGGAATTTTTTAATTTTTTTGTCCTTCACTTACCTTCACTTACCTCCCCAGCTCCTTCACAATATTTTCCTTCACTTACCTCCCCAGCATGCTCTCCTGGGCCCATATCCACCTCGTCTAGTCACTTAACAATGTATTTTGTCAGCTCCATAGTAGTGCTTTACCCTAAACAGCTCCTAAAATGTGTATAAATGTTATTTGTGCTTTAAATTCAGGCAGAGTGCCAGAGGCTTTTTTTTTGGTCCCAAAATCATTTGAAACCCTCCCTTCCCCCTAACTGCTAAGTCAGCTGATACCAATCCTCTATCTGCTGATTTTGCCAAACCCATACATACTATACCTAACTCTTTTGTGGTCAGATTTATGGATGAATTCCCCAAAGCATGTAGTGCAAGGGCCTGCCTGAATACTTTCAAATGGTAATGTTTAAAGTTTTTGTATCCTATTATTATCTTGATAGGAAATTGCAGAATGTAAAAATGTGCTAAAATTTGTACGGTGTGTATTTATATCTTTGTATTATGACACTTCTTACCTGTCCAGTGGGCTGGCAATAGTGTAAAGTAAGGAGGGGCTGGCCAAAGTAACACACATTATTTATGCATTCAGCTCTCAATGAAGTGGAGAGGGTTACCTGTCCAAAACATCTCCCTCCTGAAATTTTTTCAATGGGCCATCAGAGGGGGTGTGGAATCTGATAGGTGGATCTTATACTTTGTCTTTAAATACTCCCTAAAATAAATGTTATACTGATGTTGGCCAAGAATGTTTGTGTCTAATCAGCTTTCAATGTTTTTGTGCAAAATGACTATTTTTTTTTTCTTGTTTGGCTCCACAGTTTCCTTCCAACCCACAGGAATAGCAGACTGTGGCCTCCCACTTTGCCCAGCGGTGGGACTTTTCCAACTGCGTAGGGGCAATTGATGGGAAACATGTCCACATAGTCCCACCCCCCCAACTCGGGGTCATACTATTACAACTACAAGGGGTTCAATAGTATTGTGATGTTGGCGGTGGTGTGGGCTACTTACGAGTTCCTGTATGTGGACGTGGGGCAGAATGGCCGAATGTCGGATGGTGGAGTCATCGCCCAGACTGAGATCTACAGGCCTCTCCAGAATGGTAGCTTGGGCTTGCCACCTCCAGAAGACAATGCGGAAGGACTCCCATTCGTCTTCATTGCGGATTAAGCGTTTGCGCTGAAGGACCATCTTATGCGGCCATTCCCTATGAGGACCATCACCCCGGACCAGAGGGTTTTTAATTACCGGCTGGCCAGAGCCAGGAGAGTGGTGAACATGTTTGGAATAATGGCCAGCCGGTTCTGCTTATTTCTTACACCCATACACATGGCGGAATATAAACTCAATCACATCATCCTGGCTTGCTGTGTTCTCCACAATTTTTTAGGGAGAAATTCTCTAAACTATACTGCCTCAGTTGGGCCTGTGGCCGTAATTCCTAATGAACAAATGCTGACGGCACTTGAAACTGGCCATCCTGGCTCCCCCCCGAGTGCCCGTGAGGTCCCTCTAAGATACATGGAATACTTTGCGGGTAGGGGGGCCATCAATATGCCAGACAATGTCTGAGACATTTTTGAATAAAAGATATCTTTCAAACTTAAGAAATATTTTATTTTTAATGGTATTATTTAGTTGGCCTTTTGATTCAACAGTGCAAACAAAATTTATTTTAGACATGAGGTGACAATCTCTTATTCAGCTAATATTATAAAAGTATGTTGTGGGTCTGCTACACACACCTTGTTTTTGTTGTTAATGTATGTAATGCATTACTGACAAAAATCTTCATTATTTTCAGCACCATGCCCGAAATTTGGGGAGACCTGAAAATGACGTGATTGTGTAAAATTATAAAGCACTGTGGGTGTTATTTACTAAAGGAAAATACACTGCACTAAAAGTGCTCTTGAAACTGCATTGAAACTGCACTTGTAGTGCAAAGTGGATTTACCTTTAGTAAATAGCAACCATTGCCAGGGGAAAAAACAACTTTACTAATTATTTGCTCAAAAGCATTATTACTTATGCTTTTGAGCATTGAAAGAAGCCACACATTGGTCATTATCAAAATTTTTACTTAAAGCACAATCACATGTTTATTTCTAAATGGTATTTTTTTTTAATGTTTAAAGACTGTTTATTAAAGCTAATAACAGTACAAAAGTATAAAAATGGCAACAAACCAAAAATAAGGTCAGTACAGGGTAATTAACAGTGGCATAGTGAGAAAAGTAGACCTAAAGCAAGGGTGAACATAGTACAAGTGGAAGAACTAATAACCCTCAAGGTGAATTAATATAAAAGGTATTTTTAACAAAACGACATGTTTGTTGTCTACATTTTTTTGAGTTCACATTTCTACAAAATAGCCTTAAATAGGTAAAACAAGCATGTTTAAAACCATACAACAATACACAACTCTGAAACTTACAAAGTTCAACTTATAGAAAGTAAAGGCAATATCAGACATGAGTATTTATAAACCGTGTTTGATATTGTGTTCAGCAGATTGGGTGATGTCACCCCTGGAAAAGCCAAATTTTGAAGATGCACACAAATTGCCTAATGTCAACATGTGCTAGCTGCCATCACGGGGGATCAAGGAACGTGTTTTGGGGGTGCAACCCCTTCCTCTCAGCTACTTTATAATCGAGGAAGAGGTTGCACCCACAAAACGCATACATTGATCTCCCGTGATGGCAGATGGCACATGTTGACACACTGTGTGCATCTTCAAAATTTGGGTTTTCTAATATGTCAAAAATGAGTCATAATAAAAAAAATCAACCTGCAATAAGTTAGGTATTTCTGGGTGTTTTATATTCTCCCTAAAACATCAATGGTGTTCTTTATTTTGTTTTGAACATCGTTGATGTTTTTCTTTAGGGTTTCTAAATCCCTATTACACCCCATTATCTCCCCGATGAGGATCTGGGCACTTTCACTTGTGAAATGACATTCCTCTTCCACAACATAACAATCACCTAAAACAAAAAAAAACAAAAAAACACCATGTATTATAAATATGCAGGCATCCATCTCTTACCTGAAGCTGTGGTTGCAGACACTCATCTGTTGTGGTGACAATTTCTATAACCTCTCCCTCCTCCTCCTCTGGTTGGGTTTAGGGGATTTCCCCTTCTTCCTGAGGTGGGGGGTCCATGGTCTCCTCTAATGAGTGGTGTCCTCCGAGTCTTTTCTCTCCTATGTGCAAAAAAATAGGTATACTTAGCACACAGATATTTGATGGCAGAAATAGGAATATGAACCATTGCTTGGAAGTGGGGTACAATTGTCTTTTTTGTCAGTTCCAAGCTGAAGAAATATTTTTGTCCTTTGTCAAGCTTGAATACTTACCTGTTTTTTACAAGCTTCACAGATGGAGACACCCCTATAGTATACACTGGAGCACCTGTGTGGGCCCCCTAATAAAAAGGGTGTTCTTGTGTCCCACAATAGTGCTCCAGCGTCCAGATGTCTAAACAGCTGCTGTGTGTCCTCTCCTTAGACAGAATCTAGTTTGCATTTCATTCTAGTAACAAACCCATCTACACAACCAAATTATTTTCAGACAAGTAGGCCCTAAAAAATGTGGGCAAATGCATATGGCCAAAATAATGGTGTTTTATAGGACGAAAGAAAAATGTTTGATACGAATGAATAATGTGCCCATGAACATGAAAGTTGACATATTTTAAACTGGATAACAGTTAAGAAAAGCACATGGAGCAGCACGAACGTAATAAACACAAAAAGAATAGGAACACAGCACAACTACTTACTTTTTGCAGCACTCTTCGGATCTTTCTGTACTGCTCGTGCTCTCTTAATTTGAGGTCCGACCACCGCTTCCTGAGCTGATCTTTCGGTCGACGTACCCCGAAATTCCGGTGCAGACTTTTGACCACTTTCACCATTATCTTGGCCTTTCGGACATTGGGGTGGGGGTAGGGTCCATACTTTCCATCATAGTCGGCCCTCTTCATTATGTCGACCATCTCCAACATCTCCCCAAAGGACATATTTGATGCCTTATATCGTCTCCTTCTGGATCGGGATGTTTCTGGCTCCGGGCTTTCCTCCTCCTCGTTGGTATAAATATCAGACACCTGCTCTGACTCCGCCATGTGCTCTTCCCCACTGCCCCGAAAGAGAAGGGGCGGGGAATAGACAAGAAAGAATGTCAGGGGCGGGGGCGGAGTTTCACGCATGCGCAGCGTCTATATAGCGTAACACGCGTGCGTAGTACGTAGGATCTGTGAGCGAAGGAAGGAGTAACGGAGGCGCCGATCGTGATAACGAAGGTAAGATTTACATTGGGCCTATACTGCTTCTAGATTGAGGCCTGTATTTGCACAAGTTTAGAAGACTTTAGGCTGACATTAGGGTTTGTCTTGTGTTGTGTCTTGCAGTGAAAATGGATATCTTGAAAGATGAGGAGTTTATGGCAATCTTCATTGATATGTTCAGGGAGCTGCCCTGTCTGTGGCAGATAAACCACCCTGAATATAAGAACCAAACAAAGAGGAAGGCAGCGCTGGATAATTTGTTGGAATTTGTGAAGACGGTGATACCCCACGGCAGACATCACCTATTTGAAGATCCTAATTGGTGGCCTGAGGAGCACTTATCTAAGGGAGCACAAGAAGGTCCAGGACCTACAGAGATCAGGAGCTGCAGATGACATTTATGTCCCCAGGCTGTGGTACTATGACAGGCTACATTTTCTGGCAGGTCAGACTGAACCCAGGCCAGCACTTTCCACTCTTCCTTCCACGCTTCCTTCCCTCCCAGCTGAGGCTTCTGAAGCCCAACCTGGGCCTTCCAGGCAGCAACATGTGGAGGAGCCCAGCTTGAGCCAGGTATAGCATTCCTTTAAATATTTCTGGTTGTCCCATCAATGATGTTAACTAGATGTAAGTTTGGAGTACTAATCTCTGATTGTGATTGATGAAGCAAAAACTAAAACCATGTCCCTTTTTTATACACAGGGAAGTCTCAGCCAGGAGGTGGCCAGGCCAAGCAGGCTGCCTGATATCCAGGTCCCTTCCCTACACCTTCAAAGACAAAGTGGCAGGAAGATGAGTAACCTGGAGGAGGCTGCCATAGGCCTCTTTTGGAAGGCTACACAGGCCCTGAGAAGCCCCCACAGTGTGGAGGAGGACTTTGCTGGCCTACCTGGCTGCAAAATGCTGCAGATGGAGGAGGGCCAATGACTCCTGTGTGAGTTCTTAATTTTGGAAGCTCTCAATAAAGGGTTGAGGGGCCAAATAACATGTGCTACCCACATTTGTAACCTCACACATAGTCCTCCTCCTCCTCCAGGTCCTACTCCTCCTCCTCCTCCAGGTCCTCCTCCTCCTCCTCCAGGTCCTACTCCTCCTCCTGCCACATCTCCAACACCAGAGCCACAGCCGGGAAGGAAGCGTGGAAAGAAGACCAGAGAGTGATGACCCTGAGTCCAGTCTGGTCTGGCAAAAGATGCAGACTCTTGTAGTACCACAGCCTGGGGACACAGATGTCATCTGCTGCTTTCCGGATCTCTGGGACTTCTGGACCAGACTGCACTCCCTCAGATATGGACTCCTCAGGCCACCAATTTTGCAGGAAAAGAATTGATGTCTGCCCTGGGGGTCCAAGGCTTCGCCAATTTCTGATTTTTCTCCAGCGTTGCCTCCCTCTTTGTTTGGTTCTGAGCCCTTAATAAAGGATTTTTTGTTTCAATTATACTCGCCTATGTGTGTTTTCCTTAAAAAAGGACAGTTTGTTTGTGAGGAGGCAGATACATTTCAAAAATATAATGTGAAATTAACAAGGGACACCAACACCAAGCAACCTTGAGATTAAATAATACAAGATAATAATTGCGTTGTGGTAACTTGACACACAAAACACACACAAAAATATTATGGAGTGAAAATTAAAAATAAAATAAAACAAAGATCAGCCTTGAAAAAAATACAAACCAAAACCAAAAAAAAAAACAGCCTTGAAAAAAAAAAAAAATAAAACAACAAAAAAGAAATTTTGTCAGATGTGACAAATCAAAATATATTGAGGGAATGACGATAAATAATAAAGAAAGAAGTTTGTGAGAAGTCTGTGTGAATATGAGCAGCAAAACTACTTCATTCTTCTCACATTATAAAGAAGAAGAGAGTGCGCTGTATTAAACCATTTTTTACATTGCAGCATGACGAAAGTGCTGTATCCATTGCGAACACTAATTTTACCAGACCGAGCTGTTCCGTCTCGGAATTTCTTCTAAGCATGCGTGGCACTTTGTGCGTTGGAACTGGCCACACACGGTCGGAATTGACGCGATCGGATTTTGTTGTCGGAAAATTTTATATCCTGCTCTCAAACTTTGTGTGTCGGAAAATCCGATGGAAAATGTCCGATGGAGCCCACACACGGTCGGAATGTCCGACAACACGCTCCAATCGGACATTTTCCATCGGAAAATCCGACCGTGTGTACGGGGCATAAGAGTTAATATGGGAAAAAGGTGTCTCCACTGATCTTTTATCGCCAATCTGTGTTTCCCTAATAACCCAAAATTTTCAAAATCCAATTGTCATTGGGACAGAAAGTGATGTGAAATCTTTTGAACAGGGGCACAGACAGCAAAATAAATGTTACAGGGGTGATAACCCTTCCCTATGTTACCCAAAAAGCTTAAAAATTGATTTTTTTAACTGGAGCTACACTTACAAAATGTACCTGTTCCAAATTACAAACAGATTCAACTTAAGGACAAACTTACAGTCCCTGTCTTGTTTGGACCACCTGTATACTGCTGTTCATAGTATATAGGGCCTGGGGCCCCTCGCCTTTTCTTTTTTTAATTTGGGTGCAGGGTTCCCTTTAACATCCATACAAGACCCAAAGGGCCTGGTAATGGGCTGGGGGGCGGGGAGGGTACCCATGCCATTTTTCTCAATAATTTTCATCCATATTGCCAGGACGTGACATTATATTACAGCCACAAGCGGTTTTAAATACCTTTTATTCCTTTAGAAATGTCATTTTGTGCGGGAAACGCGCACCACTTTACAGACATACCATAGTCACCCCCCAGGTACGATATTTAGAGGAATATTTCACTTTTATTTTTTCACTTTACGCATTATTAAACTCACTGCTCCTGAAAAAATGGCCGTTTTAAAACTTTTTTTTGCATTGATACATGTCCCCTGGGGCAGGACCCAGGTCCCCAAACACTTTTTAGGACAATAACTTGCATATTAGCCTTTAAAATTCGTACTTTTGATTTTTCACGTTCGGGTCCCATAGACTTTAACGGTGTTCAAATGTTCACGTGAACTTTCAGTCCGTTCGCATGTTCTGCCGCAAACCGAACCAGGGGGTGTTTGGCTCATCCCTAGTGGTTATATCTTTATTATAGTTCTGACTCTCTTACAAATCTCAGTTCAGATACTATACTCATTGTCTGAACATGGGACACAGTTGTCTCTTATAGTTTGTTCACACTTCTTCTAACAATAGATGCTTGCATACGTTGTAACGGACTACTCCACGTTTTCCCCATATATTGTTTCTGGTTTTGGGATAAAGCTCTAAAAAGTTTGGTTTGGAGGCTGGGTGGTTTGAAAATTAGTTCTTTTATTATGTTTGCTTTTCGTTTTTTCCTTTTATTTATCCAATTATACTAATACATTTTGTCATAATTATGCTGGTTTTGCACAATGGTATCTGTGTCACTACTTCATATGTCTCACTAAGGGTGGGAGTCTGTTCAACGGTCTCCCTTGGTTGCTTTATTGTCTACAAAGAAGACTTTTCCTGGATGCTATGGGCATCTGTCTATGTACTATCCTGCATTACATGCGTTTTTGTAACTCCTTATGGGTAGCCCACGTTTTCTTTCATGGAATGTCTGGGGGTTTAATTCTAAAATTAAGCATGCTTTGGTGTTTGAATATATCTCCCACCATGCTCCCCATGTTATCTTTCTCCAGGAGACACATTTACATGGCTCTACAGTCATGGCTCTCAAAAGAGCGAAAATTGCCTCTGCATATCATTCAACATATTCCACTTATGTTTGCTTTTCAATTTTTCCTTTTATTTATCCATTTATACAAATACATTTTGTCATAATTATGCTGGTTTTGCACAATTGTATATATCACTGCTTCATATGTCTCACTAAGGGTAGGAGTCTGTTCAATGGTCTCCCTTGGTTGCTTTATCTTTCTCCAGGAGACACATTTACATGGCTCTAGAGTCATGGCTCTCAAAAGAGCGAAAATTGCCTCTGCATATCATTCAATGTATTCCACTTGTGCAAAGGGAACCACTATTTTATTATCAAAAAGGACCCCATCTCTGTCAAACACCTAAAACTAACCCTCATGCTGCTTTGTGATTAGGAATGGGCACGATGTCCGATTCGAACATTGGGTGTTTGCCGAATAGCGAACATTATGGGGCATTTGTGGCAAATTCGAGCACCGTGGAATGCCTCATAATGCACTGAGAGATCACAGTGCATTGACATCTGATGATTGGCCAAAGCATGCACCTGACCTACATACTTTGGCCAATCACAGTGCACTCAGCTGTGAGAGCCATAATTGGCCAAAGGCAGGGGGCCTTTGGCCAATTATGGCTCAGGGGCTAAGTCCACACCCCATACTATATAAGGCTGCTTACACAGTGGCCGTATATAGTGTTATAATAACATGGAGTGGATTGAGGGAACTTTAGCTAGAGACAGGTTAGTTAGTGGCATGCAGGCAGTTTAGTATATATATATCTATATCTATATAGATATAGATATATATATATATATCTATATCTATATAGATATAGATATATAGAGATAGAGATAGAGATAGAGATAGATAGATATATACAGTGTAGTCAGTGTAGTGTAAACTATATATACAGTGCAGGCAGTGTATTAATATACACTGAGCTAAATTATAAATGCAACAATTTTGTGTTTGCCCCTATTTTAATGAGCTGAACTCAAGGATCTTCAACTTTTTCTATGTACACAAAAGGCCTATTTCTCTCAAATATTGTTCAAAAATCTGTCTAAATCTGTGTTAGTGAACATTTCTCCTTTGTCGAGATAATCCATCCACCTCACAGGTGTGGCATATCAAGATGCTAATTAGACAGCATGATTATTGCACAGGTGTGCCATTGGCTGGCCACAATAAAAGGCCACTTTAAAATGTGCAGTTTTACTGTATTGGGGGGTCGGGGGGGGGGGTCCGAAAACCAGCCAGTATCTGGTGTGACCACCATTTGCCTCACGCAGTGCAGCACATCTCCTTCACATAGAGTTGATTAGGTTGTTGATTGTGGCCTGTGGAATGTTGGTCCATTCCTGTTCAATGTCTGTGTGAAGTTGCTGGATATTGGCAGGAACTGGAACACGCTGTCATATACGCTGATCCAGAGCATCTCAAACATGCTCAATGGGTGACATGTCCGGTGAGTATGCTGGCCATGCAAGAATTGGGATGTTTTCAGATTCCAGGAATTGTGTACAGATCCTTGCAACATGAGGCCATGCATTATCATGCTACAACATGAGGTGATGGTGGTGGATGAATGGCACAACAATGGGCTTCAAACAAAATTCCTCCATCGGTCTTACTACACTCCCTATATTCTCTTTCAAATGGGTAGTCTTGCATCTCCCAAGTGCACTAAATGTACAGGGAATGTAGGTTCATTTTACCATATGGTTTGGGAATGCCCGAGTATTCGAACATATGTACATGCAATTTTGTAATGTTACAGGAGAGATAGCTTTGCAATTTTTTTTTATTTTTTATAAATAGACCCCAGTGTGTCTGTGACTTTGTGTAAATATGGACATTTTTAGAAATGACCACCAGCATCTATCACTGGGGACACTGGGAATCTGCTATACTACTGTACAATACACTGTTATGCCCCGTACACACGATCGGATTTCCGATGGAAAATGTCCGATTGGAGCGTGTTGTCAGACATTCCGACCGTGTGTGGGCTCCATCGGACATTTTCCATCGGATTTTCCGACACACAAAGTTTGAGAGCAGGATATAAAATTTTCCGACAACAAAATCCGATCGCGTCAATTCCGACCGTGTGTGGCCAGTTCCGATGCACAAAGTGCCACGCATGCTCAGAAGAAATTCTGAGACGGAACAGCTCGGTCTGGTAAAATTAGCGTTCGCAATGGATACAGCACTTTCGTCATGCTGCAATGAAAAAAATGATTTAATACAGCACACGCTTTTCTTCTTTATAATGTGAGAAGAATGAAGTAGTTTTGCTGCTCATATTCACACAGACTTCTCTCAAACTTTATTTCTTTATTTATCGGGATTCCCTCAATATATTTTGATTTGTCATATCTGACAAAATTATTTTTGGGTTGTTTTTTTTTTTTTTTTTTTTTTTTAAAGGCTGTTTTTTTTTGGGGTTTGTATTTTTTTCAAGGCTGATCTTTGTTTTATTTTTTGGTTAGTTTTACTCCCTAATATTTTTGTGTGTGTTTTGTGTGTCAAGTTACCACAACACCATTAATATCTTATATTATTTAATCTCAAGAAGGTTGCTTGGTGTTGGTGTCCCTTGTTAATTTCACATAGTATTTTTGAAATGTACCTGCCTCCTCACAAACCAACTGTCCTTTTTTAAAGAAAACACACATAGGCAAGTAGAATTGAAACAAAAATTCCTTTATTAAGGGCTCAGAACCAAACAAAGAGGGAGGCAACGCTGGCGAAACATCAAAAATTGGCGAAGCCTTGGACCCCCAGGGCAGACATCAATTATTTAACATCAAAATTGGTGGCCTGAAGAGTCCTTATCTAAGGGTGTGCAGTCTGTTCTAGAAGTCCCAGAGATCATGAAAGCAGCAGATGACATCTGTGTCCCCAGGCTGTGGTACTACAAGAACCTGCATCTTTTGCTAGACCAGACTGGACCCAGGGTCATCACTTTCTGGTCTTTTTTCCACGCTTCCTTCCTGGCTGTGGCTCTGGTGTTGGAGATGTGGCAGGAGGAGGAGTAGGACCTGGAGGAGGAGGAGGAGGAGGAGGAGGAGTAGTAGGACCTGGAGGAGGAGGAGGACTATGTGTGAGGTCACAAATGTGGGTAGCAGATGTTATTTGGCCCCTCAACCCCTTGTTGAGAGCTTCCAAAATTAAGGACTCACACAGGAGTTGTTGGCCCTCCTCCATCTGCAGCATTTTGCAGGCAGTTATGCAAGCAAAGTCCTCTTCCACAGTGTGGGGGGTTCTCAGGGCCTCTGTAGCCTTCCAAAAGAGGCCTATGGCAGCCTCCTCCAGGTTACTCATCTTCCTGCCACTTTTTCTTTGAAGGTGTAGGGGAGGGACCTGGGTATCAGGCAGCCTGCTTGGCATGGCCACCTCCTGGCTGAGACTTCCCTGTGTATGAAAAAGGGGACATGGTTTTAGTTTTGCATCATCAATCACAATCATAAATTAGTACTCCAAACTAACATCTAGTTAACATCATTGATTGGACAACCAGAAATATTTAGAGGAATGCTATACCTGGCTCAAGCTGGGCTCCTCCACATGTTGCTGCCTGGAAGGCCCAGGTTGGGCGTCAGAAGCCTCAGCTGTGGGGGAAGGAAGCGTGGAAGGAAGATTGAAGAGTGCTGGCCTGGGTTCAGTCTGACCTGCCAGAAAATGCAGTCTGTCATAGTACCAGAGCCTGGGGACATAAATGTCATCTGCAGCTCTGGATCTCTGGGAATCCTGGACCTTCTTGTGCTCCCTTAGATAAGTGCTCCTCAGGCCACCAATTAGGATCTTCAAATAGGTGATGTCTGCCGTGGGGAATCACCGTCTTCACAAATTCCAGCAATTGTCTGCACCGGAATTTCGGGGTACAAGGATCAAAAGATCAGCTCAGGAAGTGGTGGTCGGACCTGAAATTAAGAGAGCATAAGCAGTACCGAAATATCCAGAGAGTGCTGCAAAAAAGTAAGTAGTTGTGCTGTGTTCCTATTCTTTTTGTGTTTATTACGTTTGTGCTGCTCCATGTGCTTTTCTTAACTGTTGTACAGTTTAAAATGTCAACTTTCATGTTCATGGGCACATTATTCATTCGTATCCAACATTTTTCTTTCGGCCTATAAAACACCATTGTTTTGGCCATATGCATTTGCCCACATTTTTTATGGCTTACTTGTATGAATATAATTGGGTTGTGTAGATGGGTTTGTTACTAGAATGAAATGCAAACTCAATTCTGTGTAAGGAGAGGACACTCAGCAGCTGTTTTCACATCTGGACACTGGAGCACTAGTGTGGGACACAAGAACACCCTTTTTATTAGGGGGCTCACACAGGTGCTCCAGTGTATACTATAGGGGTGTCTCCATCTGTGAAGCTTGTACTAAACAGGTAAAGTATTGAAGCTTGACAAAGGACACTCAAAATTCAACATCTTGGAACTCTCCCAAAACAGACAATTGTACCCCACTTCCAAGCAATGTTTCATATTTATATTTCTGTCATCAAATATCTGTGTGCTAAGTATACCACTTTTTTTTTACATAGGGGAGAAAAGACTCGGAGGACACCCCTCATCCGAGGAGACCACAGACCCCCCCCACCTCTGGAAGAAGGTGAAATCCCCCAAAGACAAGAAGAGCAGGAGGAGGAAGAAGACGTGGTGGAAATAGTCACCACAACAGGTGAGTGTCTGCGACCACAGGCTCAGGTAAGAGATGGATGCTGGCATATTTATAATACATTTTTTTTTTTGGTTTCTATCTTTTTAGGTGATCCTGATGTTGTGGATTCAGGGTATTTCACCTCGGAAAGTGCACAGATCCTGATTGGGGAGATCATGGGGTGTAATTTTGCATTGGAAAATATCAAGAAAAACATCAATGATGTTATTCAAAAAAATAATAACATCATTGATGTTTTGGGGAGAGTTTAAAACCCCTCCAAATCCCTTTCTTTTATGGTGTGCTACAATTTTAAAAATTTTTTTGTAGAATTGTAGAAAAGCCAAATTTTAAAGAGGCACACAGTGTGTCAACATGTGCTATCTGCCATCAAGGGAGATCAATGATCGCGTTTTGGGGGTACAACCCCTTCCTCAATAATAAAGTAGCTGAGAGGAAGGGGTTGCTCCCCCAAAACACGTCCCTTGATCCCCCGTGATGGCAAGTAGCACATGTTGACATTCGTAAATTGGTGTGCATCATCAAAATTTGGCTTTTCCTGGGGTGACTTTACCCCATCTGAACGCAATATCAAACACAGTTCCTAAATACTTATGTCTGATATTGCCTTCAAGTTCTACCAAATGTGAACTTTGTAAGTTAAAGATTTGTGTCTTTCTTGTTGGTTTGAAAAATGCCTGTTTTAAGGGGCGTGGCCTGCGCTTGAGCTAGATGGCAGCATAAGTCCAGAGCTCCGGTAAAATCCAGGGAAATAACGGCACAAAACACACCATCGGGTCCCGTTTTTGCTCTCCACAGCTGGCGATTCACACTGGGACAAGGAAGAGAGGATGTCCAGGAAAAGAAAAGAGCAAAGGAAGCCACAGCGCCTGACGGACTTCTATAGCATGAAACAACATGACGGTAGGCAAGATGGCGCCGGGTCGTCCTCTACCCCAGCTAATATCCCCGCCGGCCATCTGTCTAAACAGAGCAGCCACAGGCAAAATAGACCCTCATCTGAAAGCCCGCACCCATACTCTCCCTCCCCGCCATCAGGTAGCCCTGCTAAAGCGAAATTCAGGATGGATGGAGAGGGATCCCTTGGAGCGGCAAGCCCAGGCATTGATTCAGAGGATGACACACGTGAACTCCCTGATTCCATTGAAACCTTTCCTACCATGCATCAACCAGTGATAGACACAGTACTGAAAGACATGCTTTTATCACTAAGAAGCTCACGGCAATCAGATATGATGAAGTGTATGCACAAATTTAACACCAATCTTCAGGCTGTAGAAACACGGGTTGAGCACATAGAGCAAAAGATGGGAGAATATGCCGTCACCATTAATGATTTAGTGGACTCCCATGAGGAGAGAGAGGGGGATACTGATTGGATGAAAGATAAAATCGCAGACATTGAGGACAGAAATAGGAGGAACAATCTGAAAATCAGGGGGATCCCTGAAACAGTCCTGCAAGCTGACTTAAGATCCTATGCCACCTCACTGTTTAAATCTCTCCTACCTGATCTTTCTGATCTGGAGATCACAATAGACAGAATCCATTGCCTGCCAAAACCGTCATACCTGTCAGAACACATCCCTAGAGATGTGATCCTGCGCCTACATTTCTATCATGCCAAGGAACAACTGATGTTGATCATGCGCCAGAAAGATCAAATCCCCGCGCAGTTTCAACATCTACAGTTCTATGCTGATCTTTCTCAGTATACCTTGCAAAAAAGGAAGAACTTAAACACCATCACTAAAGCACTGAGAAACCATCACATCACCTATAGATGGGGATACCCCACCAAACTCACTATAAACAAGGATGGACGCACCCACGTGGTGAATTCACTAGAAAAGGGCCTCTCCCTTTTGGAGGAATGGAAAATTATACCAGAACAGGAGACGACTACGGCTAAAACACCCAGATCAGTGGAACCTGCGTGGAAGACGGTCACTACAAAAAACGCAAAATCACACTCTTAAATCAGGATGGTTAACTTATAACCTACTAATCCCTGGAAATCTGTCCAAGAGCTCACAGGCTTGAACTTTTTCCCTCCACTTGCTTGAACAGCAATAAGCTGTACCTTAACGTTTGTGTTTTCAGGTTTGGGCTCAGCTCATGAAAATGCTGATCCCACACAAGTTTGATGAATACACTGCTTTTCAATTTATGTTTGTTTTTTATGTTTCTCTTCTCTTTTTTTTCTGTTGTGTCTGGAACTGCAGCAGCCAGAACATGTACAAGTACCGTAAGGACATGCTCTACCCCAACAACAAATATGAAGATAGAACTCTCACCATTACACATTTCCAACTTGAATTCATCATCGCACAGCCTCCCAAATGTGAGTACATTTCAAGCTATGTCATACTATACAGTGCCTATTCATTGCCATCCCTGAAAATACCACTAGAGGGCAACATTGCCTCAAAAATGATTACTTATCACAAAATCCCGGATAACACACAAATCCCTCAATAATGGGTATAAAAATCCTCTCTATTAATACGAAAGGCCTCAACCACCCCGCTAAGAGGATGTCAATGTGGAAGGAGGCTCTTTCCAACAAATCTGACATTATCTGCGCGCAGGAAACGCACTTCTCCACAACAGCTACTCCTTCTTGTACTCACAGGAACTTCCCATATATCTTTACTGCCAATGCCCAAAATAAAACAAAAGGAGTCCTCACAGCCATACGGGACACAGTGGCGTTTTCAGTCCACGAAACAATCAAAGACCCAGGAGGTCGGTATTTAATCTTGATATGTGACCTTAACTCCATCACATACACTATTGTTAATGTGTATGCGCCCAACCAACACCAGATCCGCTTTCTCCATAAACTTTTACGAGAGATCAAGGCCCACCAAAAAGGAAGATTAATACTGTGTGGAGACTTCAATACAACCCCTGATCCAAGCATGGACTCTTCCTCTAGCACCAGACGCCCGGGTATGTCTCTGCTAACCACACTTCACGTACAGGACCTATTTGATGCCTGGAGGTGCATGCATGCCGGCGAAAGGGATTACACCTTTTTTTCCGCTTCACATAGAGTCTACTCTCGAATTGACCTTTTTCTTGTGGACCAAAACACCTTAGCCCAAACGACATCTACAACCATCAATACCATCACGTGGTCTGATCGCGCGTCCATCACTCTATCCATAAATGATGAATCAGCTTGCAGTGTCCAACTCCTATTTAATGCAACAACCAGACTCTAAAAATGCTATCAGTCAACATTTGAAAGAGTTCTTTAGCATTAATGACTCTTCTGTGCAGGACCAATTTATGCTTTGGAACTCACACAAGGCGTATATACGCGGTATCTTTATACAATTGGGGGCTAGAGCCAAGAGGCAGCAGCAACAAAGGGTAAAGGAACTAACAGACAAAATATTTTTGCTTGAAACCAGTAACAAACAAAAGACATCCCCTATAGTGTCCCAACATCTTACACAGCTACGCAATGATTTAGGATTATTATTAGAGAGCTTTGAAAGATCTTCAAAAAAGCTTAAAATGACATATTACGCTACTGGCAACAAAGCTGGCAAAACCTTAGCATATAGATTAAAAGGCCTCAGACACAAATCAAAGATCCCTTATATACTACACCCTATAACTAAACACAAACTCTATCACCCTCAAGACATAGCGGACGCTTTTAGTCACTATTATAGTACATTATACAATTTAAAAGACGACACGAACACCATACAACCTAGCACTGATGCAATTAATTCTTTTCTACAACACCTAGACATGCCCTCTCTCACACAAGAACAAATACAGACCTTAAATCAAAAATTTAACACTGAAGAATTACACAAAGCCATAGACTCCCTCCCCAGTAACAAATCACCAGGCCCAGACGGCTTCTCTGGGGATTATTACAAAACTTTTAACCCCCCTGGCGGTATTCCCGAGTCTGGCTCGGGGTGGATTTTACATACCAAAAGCGGTATCCCCGAGCCAGACTCGGGCTTGCATCGTAGGATCCAGGAAGAGCATACTTACCTTGTCCCCTGGATCCTGCGATGTCTCCCCGCTGTGATCGGCGAGCCGCTGTGTCTCGCTCGATTCACAGTGCCGAGCTCCGTTCCCTGCGAGCGTTGCGACGCACGGGGACGGAGTTCGGCGGCAAATTCAAAAGTGAAACACACAGTATAGATACAGCATACTGTAATCTGACAGATTACAGTACTGTATCAAATAACTACACATCCCCTTTGTCCCTAGTGGTCTGCCCAGTGTCCTGCATGCAGTTTTATATATATAAAACTGTTCTTTCTGCCTGGAAACTGGAGATTGTCCATAGCAACCAAAACTGTCTCTTTACATCAAAAGTGGTTTTAGACCAGCTAGAAAAAAGCGATAACAAATTATAATCACTTGCAGAATTGAGCGATAGTGATTTGTGGGGAGATCCGTCATCAAACACTAAAAGTAATAAAAGCTAAAATTCTGGAACTGAGCAAATTTCAGTGTTTTTGATTTGATTACATTATTATATAATTTTTATTATTATTATATTATTATGTGTTTTAATTATTTATAGTTATTTATTATATTATAATTTTTTATTTCGTTTTTCAAACTTTATCATACCCGGGATGTCTACTAGACTCTTGTTTGGACAGATTTAAGTGAACTATTCCTAAGAATTACAGGCCTACACTATAAAACGCCAAATTTCTGTGCAAAATAATGGTACCGCTTTCAGCACCTAAAATCTGAAATAATCATACCGCCAGGGAGGTTAAACACCTATTAATTCCGTATATGGAACGTACTTTTAATACCGCTGCTGCCTCTGCCTCTTTCCCACCAGAAATGTTGAGTGCAATAATCGTAACATTACGGCCGGGGAAGGAACCCAATACCCCCCCAAATTTCAGGCCCATCTCACTGCTTAACACTGATCTGAAAATATATGCCAAAATTATTGCATCCCGATTACTAAACATACCCCCCCTTCTCATACACCCTGACCAAACCGGGTTCACCAAAGGCCGTCAGACGTCCGATGCTACCCGCAGGTTGACAAATATCATACATTTAGCTAGGGTGTACAAAAGGCCTTCTCTGTTGTTGGCGCTGGATGCAGAGAAGGCCTTTGACCGAATACACTGGCAATACCTTACTCAGGTCTTGGGCAGGTTCGGTTTTTCTGGCACCATTCTTTCAGCAATCCTGGCCTTGTATTCTAAACCTTCGGCCCAAGTATTTACACCGGGAGCATTATCTAAATCATTTAGCATATCAAATGGAACTAGACAGGGTTGCCCCCTGTCCCCGTTAATTTTTAATTTACTTATGGAACCTCTGGCCATATATATTCGCTCCCATCCCGACATTAAAGGTTTCTGCATGGCTAAGTCCACTCATAAGATAAGTTTATTTGCGGACGACATAATCATGATCCTGACCAATGTGGAAACTTCCCTGGCTTTGGTACACAATGCTTTAGAAACGTTCAATAAAATATCTTACTACAAAGTGAATGAGAACAAATCATACATAATGGGGATAGGCATTGACCCTGGTATACAAGCCAAACTTAGCTCAAGATTCCCATACTCCTGGGAAAATAAAGGGATAAAATACCTGGGTATAACCCTAACAGCAACGTTAGATAGCCTAGTGGCTGCTAACTACACCTCATTCTTGGAAGCTCTACAAAAGAAGCTTTCGGATCTTGTCAAAGTTGAACTATCGTGGACAGGAAGACTGGCAGCGTTAAAAATGATGGTTCTACCACAGCTGCTCTATTTATTTAGAACGCTCCCAGTCCCTGTCCCTAATTCCTTCTTTTCAAATGCACAATCCCAGATTAACAGATTTCTCTGGCAGGGCAAGAAGGCTAGGTGTAGATTCATGAAACTTACTAGATCTAGAGAAGCTGGAGGAATAGGACACGTCATACTAAAAGACTACTACATAGCAGCAATACTTTCACAAGCCAAATACTGGCTATCCCAATCTCAGATCCACAGATGGTTGGAGCTGGAGACAGCGCAAGTCCCTAGGTCAAACCTGGCTGACTTGCTGCTGTCATCCGACATCCAGACATACACTCAAACACACTTATCTCCTACAATGGTTGCTACATTACAAGCTTGGAAGACATTCATATCATTAAAATTCAAGAATCAAACAACCAAAAGAATTCCGATCACTACATCCAGCCTAACTCTGGTTATACCAAATTTACGTATAACACATTGGATATCCAGAGGCATACGAACACTAGAGGACATTATGAACGGTCCAACACTCAAAACATTTGGAAACCTACAAGCCGAGTACGGTTTGGAAGACTACGAATATTATAGCTACATCCAGATATCACATCTTCTTCAAAAATACCACAACACTTCCATTGAAGTACCATGGCAAGTATTCCTATACCTTACAAACCCCAACACAAACATAAAAGATATATCCTTATTTTATAACTCGCTCAATAACAAACATGTGTTCACCAAAACTGACAACATCACAGCATGGGAACACAAATTGGGCGCTTCCTATACTGAAGAACAATGGCAAAAAGCCTTACGCAACACATTTGCAGCCACTAAATGCATCAACCTGTGGGAAATAACCCATAAACTAACACTAAGTTGGTACCTAACGCCATACCGAATTTCTAAATGTGCTCAACAAACCTCGCCTCTATGCTGGAGAAACTGCGGACAAGTAGGAACACTACATCATATTATTTGGGAATGCCCAAGTATACATACATTATGGCAAAAAGTATTTATATTAATCTCAACAATAGCAGGAATTAGTTACCCCGAAAGCAGACCTGGCTGTCCTTTCATTAGGCATAGAAAATATACCTGTAGCTACTAGAACTATAATAATACATATATTACTTAGCACTAGGTTAACAATCCTCAGACATTGGAAGGATACCAAACATCCCACCTTCAGTGAAATTATTGAGTTGACCAACACACACGCTACTTACGAATGTATGTTTGCAGCAACCCAAGGTCAATATTTGAAGTCACAATCCAAATGGTCCAGCTGGATAAAATGGTACGCTAAGAACCATAAAAGGTAAAATTATCTTCGTTCTGATTATCTACAACCCAACTCATATGAAGAAAACAAAGCTGCATATTTTCTGTTTATATGTTATTTAATTATTATTTATGTTAATTTAACATTGTTACTACCAGTACAACCAAATCGTATATAGACGGAACACTAGTCCTTTTACTAGCTTATTTCCGAAATAGCTATTTAGTATGAAGTTTATACTAGCATATTAAAGATAGTCAACAACCGTTAAGATGTATTAGGCGAAACTGCGATGCAGCAGAATATCTAAATACACTAAACTGTATGAGAATTGTACTGTTTACAATATATATTGTGTACATTCTGTATTGTCTACAATTTATACTGTTTGATACTGTTTGATACCTTCAAAACAATAAAAATTATTGGAATTAAAATGCCTGTTTTATCTTAAATGGACATTTCTACTTTTTCTAATGCCACCCCAAAAATTGTTATACAACAAACATATTGGTTTGTTTTAAAAACCTTTTCTAAATGCACATGTGATTGTGCTGGTATTAAAAAGCTTGTTAATCAAGAATGTGTGGATTATTGTCTCAACGCTACAACACTTTTGGGGTGCTCTAATTGGTGTTTTCTGTGACAATGGGTGTTATTTCCTAAGGGAAAATCCACTTTGCACTACAAGTGCAATTTCAAGTGCACTTGTAGTGCAAAGTGTCTTTGCCTTTAGTAAATAACACCCAACAGTGCTTTGTATAAGGTTACACAATCACGCCATTTTCAGGACTCACCACATTTCTGTCAGGGTCAGCTAAAACAAACACAAGCAGGAAATGTCAACAAAGATTTGCTTAATGTTTTTTTTTTATTTGATAAAGGTTTCACACATTGTCTGGCATATTGATAGCCCCCCTACCCGCAAAGAATTCAAGGTATCTTAGATGGACATCACGGGCACTCAGGGAGGGCAAGCCAGGACGGCCACTTTCAAGCGCCGTCAGGGTTGGTTCATTTCGAATTCTGGCCTCAGGCCCAACTGAGCCAGCATAGTTGGCAGAATGTTGCCGTAAAAAGTTGTATAGAACACAGCACACCAGGATAATGTGATTCAGTTTATACTCTGCCATATGTATGGGTGTAAGAAATAGGCGGAACCGGCTGGCCATGATTCCAAACGTGTTTTCCACCACTCTTCTGGCTCTGGCCAGCCGGTAATTAAAAACCCTCTGGTCCGGGTTGAGGGTCCTCATTGGGAATGGCCGCATAAGATGGACCCCCAGCACAAAGGCTTCATCCGCAATGAAGACGAATGGGAGTCCTTCCACATTGTCTTCTGGAGGTGGCAAGTCCAAGCTGCCATTCTGGAGATGCCTGTGGAACTCGGTCTGGTCGATGACTTCACCATCGGACATCCGGCCATTCTTCACCACGTCCACATACAGGAACTCATAAGTAGCCGACACCACCGCCAACATCACAATACTATTGAACCCCTTATAATTATAATAGTACGAGTTGGGTGGTGGGATGATGTGGATGTGTTTCCCATCAATTGACCCTCCGCAGTTAAAGTCCCACCGCTGGGCAAAATGGGAGGCCACAGTCTGCCATTCCTGTGGCGTGGAAGGAAACTGTTGAGGAAAACAAACAAAAATTAGTCTTTTTGCACATAAACATGGAAAGCAGATTAGACACAAACATTCTTGGCCAACATCAAGATAACATTGATTTATGGGAATTTTTAAAGACCAAAGTATAAGGTACACCTATCATACCCCCCCTCTCCTGGGCCATTTCTAACATTATAGGGGGGGGGCTCTTGGACAGGTAACCCTATCCACTTCATTGAGAGATGAATGCCTAAATAATGGGTATTACTTTGAACAGCCCCTCCTTAGTTACACTATTGACAGCCCACTGGACAGGTAAGAAGTGTCAAAATACAAAGATATAAATACACATTGTACACATTTGAGCACATTTGGACATTCTGCTATTACCTATCAAGATAATAATAGGATACAAAAACTTTAAACAGTACCATTTTAAAGTATACAGGCAAGCCCTTGCACTACATGCTTTAGGGAATTCATCCATAAATCTCAGCACAAATTAGATGGGTATAGTGTGTATTGGTTTGGCAAAGTCAGCAGATAGATGATTGAGGATAAATAGAGAATTGGTATCAACTGCCTTAGCAGTTGGGGGGAGGGAGGGTTGAAAATGATTTGGGGACCCCTAAAAAAAAGCCTCTGGCACTCTGCCTGAATTTAAAGCACAAATCACATTTAAAAACATTTTAGGGGGTGTTTGGGGTAAAGCACTACTATGGAGCTGATAAAATACATTGTTAAGTGACTACATGAGGTGAATATAGGGCCAGGAGAGCATGCTGGGGAGGTAAGTGAAGGCAAATATGTATGAAGGACAAAAAAAAAATTACATAAAAATCCAGCATGCATGAGGACAAAGGGGACATTCACAGCATATTACAATCATGGTAATTAGGGAATGAGGAAAGAAATACTATACATTATCAAACATTAAATACAATAAAATGTGAGGTTAAAGGATAAAAATCTTACCTTAATATACCCCTTCTGCAGGACCTGGATGATGGCAGAACAGGTCTCTGGGATAATGATACCCAGAACCTGGTGGGAGATCCCTGTCGAGAACTTGAGGTCCTGCAGGCTTCTCCCCATCGCCAAGTACCGCAGGGTGGCGATGAACCTCTGCTCCGGAGTGATGGCTTGCCTCATGCAGGTATCTTGCCTGCTAATATAGGGGGTCAGCAAAGCCAACAAACGGTGAAATACAGGGTCCGTCATCTGGAGAAAGTTCCTGAAATCATCAGGATTATTCTCACGGATCTCACGGAGCAAAGGCATGTGACAGAACTGGTCACGCTGGAGCAACCAATTCTTGGTCCATGAACTCCTTCCCACCCTGTTCATGGACTGGACTTGTGTCAAGGTCAGGACCCCAACACCAAGCCCCCCCACAGCACGAACTCTACAAGGAGTACGTAAACGCAACATGGCTAGAAAACAGTTGGCTGCTCAGAACGAAGTAACAGAACGCACTGAAGAACAGCAAGGCCTGTGAAGAGCGACCTGAAAAACAGTAACGAACGAACAAGAACACACTGACAAGTCAATAGTACTCGCTGCACGCACTGAAGAGCAGATACAAACCCACAAGCACAAACTGAACAGCAGAAAACGATCTGAAAACCACGAGTCTGAAAAAGTGCGAATCGTCTCTCACCAAACTTTTACTAACACAATATTTGCAAAAGGAGCCTAAAGGGTGCTGTGCTTGGTTCTGAACTGTCCTTTTCTAGTCTCGTCGTATGTGGTTTACGTCACAGCGTTCTTAGCGATCGGAAATTCCGACAACTTTGTGTGACCGTGTGTACGCAAAACAAGTTTGAGCCAACATCCGTCGGAAAAAATCCTAGGATTTTGTTGTCGGAATGTCTGATCAATGTCCGACCGTGTGTATGGGGCATTAGTGTGTCTCAGACTCTATGCAAATATAGATTTTTAGCAATCAGCACCAGTTTTATAATCTACATTTCCCTGTGATCTTTTCCTAATTACTCCATGCCAAAAACATCCCATAATTGACCCTTCTAATCTACTCAATTACAGTTCAGAGGCCTGGAGGTGCGTTGATAGCAATTGGTTGTCATGAACACTAGCTTTAGCTCCACTATTTTCTCAAACCAAGAATGACTTGGTTTCATGTCAAAATCATAGTAGACCCCAACCCAAAGCTTATCCGTCTTAATCAATACCTCAGATTATCTAATTAAAGTTTTATATATGCACATATACTGTATGTTTTATATGTATTATTCTAGTCATGTATATGTGAATATTTATTCAACCAATATTTTTTTTTTTAGATTTTACTTACTTATTATACTTAGCTTAAAAATATGTATTCAAATAAAAGTAACATTAGGAATGCAGACACATGGTTGAACAGCGTGTACAAACTCTGCAATCTGATAAGTAGAGAATGAAAAAAAGAGAAGAGTAAGCCCCCTAGGGTAGATAAACTTAAAAGTTAATTTAATTTCTTATCTTAGAGATGCTAGAAAAATGTAAAAAGAGGATCATATCGTCAACACAGTTTTTGATCACAGGGTGTCTGATATTATTTCAAGAGTTATTATTGGTATATGAAATCAAATTATCAGAACAAGACAATTATTGTAAAACATTTTTTTTACAGGCAGAACAGGAATTGTTCCTGTGTAATATTGGATATAGTGCTTTTATACCATGCAACTTTGAAATGTGTATTATATATAAAAAATATTGCAAAAATAGACATGTGCACTTACTAACTTTAAAGTGGTATTAAACCCAAAAGCAAACATTTATTATATTTCGCCTTACCAATTCTTAGATGTGACGACTGCGTTAGTTTTCTTTTTTAGGCTTTCTTTCCTTTATTTTCACCTAGTGATTTGAACAGCAAGTCTTGTTTTTTTTTTCAACAGAACAAGCTCTCCTGCAAATGTGTCAGTTAAGAGTGTTAAGACAAACCACATAGTACTGACAGGGGTGCTTACAATGATCAACTTTTATTTATTCATATAAAACCTTTATCCCAAAAGAAAAAAAAAAACACTGTTGTTTTAAAGAGGTTGTAAACCTGGGGAAAAAAAAAAACAAAACCCTGCAAGACAAAGGCATAATGAGCTAATATGCATCGCATACTAGCTCATTATGAAATACCTCAGAATGATTCCCTAAATCAGTACAGTACACGACCGACATCTTCCACCGGAGTTACTTCTGCGTTCATGGCACTGGCACTCTGATTGGCCAGAGCCACGATGACGTCACTACCGCACATGCACGTGGGAGCCGCCAGTCACGGGACAGTTACTGAAGAAACGGCACCAGTGGCCCGTTCCTTCAGTGCGCATGCGCCAATGACATCTTTAGCAGCGCATATACTGTATATCTCCTAAACTGTGCAAGTTTAGGAGATATTCAGGGTGCCTACAGGTAAGTCTTGTTATAGGCTTGCCTGTAGGTAAAAGTGGTGTAACAGAGTTTACAACCACTTTGACTGCTTGTGTAACTGCAGTGTGAGCTGGAGTTTGGCTTCAGTTCATTAGTATATCTAAATATGCTATTTTATCTAACACTACCGCTCCCCCCCCACACACACACATCCATGTACATACACACTTACACATGCATGCACACACACAGATTTACAAAGCTACCGCGCCCACTGTTCTCCTTCGGTTCATAGGTGCACTCTGATACAGGAAGCCTGTTACTGGCCAGATCATCAGGTTAAAAAAAGGCTAAAAATGAAAATGAATGCAGCCACCACATCTAAGGTTTGGTAAGCTACAATATATAATATTAGATTTTTGGTTTTGGGTTTAACCGCTTCAGCCCTGGAAGATTTTACCCCCTTCCTGACCAGAGCACTTTTTGCGATTTGGAACTGCGTCACTTTAACTGACAATTGCGCGGACGTGCAACGTTGCACCCAAACAAAATTGATGTCCTTTTTTTCCCACAAATAGAGCTTTCTTTTGGTGGTATTTGATCACCTCTGCGGTTTTTATTTTTTGCGCTATAAACAATAAACTTTTTGCCATAATAAATACCCCCCAAAAATATATAAAAAAACAAATTTTTCCTCAGTTTAGGCCTATATGTGTTATACATATTTTTGGTAAAAAAATCACAATAAGCGTATATTGATTGGTTTGCACAAAAGTTATAGCATCTACAAAATAGGGGATAGTTTTATGGCATTTTTATTATTCATTTTTTGTTTTATTAGTAATGGCGGCAATCTGTGATTTTTATTGTGACTGCGACATTATGGCGGACACATCGTACACTTTTGACACTATTTTGGGACCATTGTCATTTATACAGCAATTAGTGCTATAAAAATGCACTGATTACTGTGTAAATGATACTGGCAGGGAAGGGGTTAAACGCTAGGGGTTGATGAAGGGGTTAAGTGTGTCCTAGGGAGTGATTCTAATTGTGGGGGGGTGGGCTTCCACTCACATGACAGGGATCACTGCTCCCGATCACAGGGAGCAGTGATCTTTGTCATGTCACAAGGCAGAACAGGGAAATGCCGTTCTGCAGCTCCATGACACAATTGCCAGGAGACCGGCAGACATTGAGTCCGCGGGTCCCGCGGGCATGGTCACGCTGTACGCGGAGGGGCACGCGCGCGCCCGATAGCCCCGCCAATTAAAGGGGACATACAAGTATGCCCATTTGCCCACCGCTGCCATTGTGCCAACCTATAACGGCATGCAGTGGTCGGCAAGTGGTTAATATCAGGATTACTGAAGCTAAAATTGAAAATGAAAGCACATATACAGTATGATCAACATTTAAAATAATTATGTTCTTTTTCACATCATATTTCAATTATTTCTAGCCTACTCCTATTAATCTGAACCATCTTGAAGTTTAAAAACCTATTTTGGGAAGAATCCCACACTTTGTGGGATTCTTCCCAAAAAGAATCCCATATTGCTTCCTTAAAGTCTGTGACACATATTTTTTCACTATGCTCGTTGAGTAGACATTGCTGTCTCACACATTTCAGAGGATCTGTCTTAGGATCTACAGAGGTGCTGAGAGGAGGAGGTTCGGGAAGCAGAGTAGAAAGAAGAAGAGTCCATACAATAGGAACCACAGCTTGGAGGAAACAAGGTACCATGGGATATGCAGTATTAGAGTTTGAAAGTAAAGAGTAGAGGAGAAGCTGCAAACCATGCAGGGATTTCAGGTTGTGTCAAGTTGTGAAAAGAGACAGTCACACAGTCACTGGACAGGTAGCACTCACAAGAGATTTTTCAAGTAAGCTTATTTTGTATTGTCATTAATAACCATTGTTTTCATTACTTTTACTTTTACAATGCCCTAAGGCCTCATGCACACGATACGCTGTTAAACGCACGTTCAGAGGCAGTTGGACACTTTTTTCAACTGCCCCTGAACCCATTCAATGTTATCCTATGTGTCCATGTACACAGTCTCATTTTTTGGCGTTTTTAGGCAGTTGCATTTAACCTCGTTTTTCCAGAAGCAAAAAAGCGGGTTCAGACGCAAATGTTTTCCATGTTTCAGACGCCAAACGCGGCTAAACACGGCCAAACCAGCGTTTAGCCGTGTTTGCATTTATAAGTGTTTTTAAAGGAACATTTTATGACCCGACTTTGGGGCTCATATCTCGGGGCCACTTGGTGCAAACACAGTGGAACTAGCACTACAACATATCCAAATTTGGGATTCCTAGCACCAAGTGGCCCTGAGATATGGGACCACAAAATAAGGTTGGAAAATGTCATTCTCTGCTGTAGAAGTGCTTGACATTTTGCGACCCGAATTTGGGGCCCCGTATCAAACGCGGTAAAACGTGGCTAAACGCGGCATGCAAACGCTGCAAAATAGGCATCTCTAGATGCCGGTTTCAGCTTTTAAAAACATGTGTTCAGCAGAGTTTGCACCGGCGTCTCGTGTGCATGAGGCCTAACATTCATACATGCATAGTTGCCAACAGTCCCGAATTTCCCGGGACAATCCCAGTTTTGGGACCCTCGTCCCGATCGGAGGCTGTCCCGAATCAGGATTTGCCCAGGGAACATCGGGAATGTTTGCAATTTGCATTTTTGGGAAGCGGGCTTCAGTAAAATGGTGGCCGGTCCCGCTGCCGCCGCTTGATTGCTCCCCCTTGTGTTCAGTAGAGAGGGGAAGGGGACTCGATCTGTGCAGCCAATGAATCGGCTTCTCCTCTCGCACGGATCGGCCCCTCCCCTCTCCACTGAACACACGGCGCCGGACGCTACACCGACAGCCGCTCTATCTATGTGCTCACTGCTGAGGCCTGGGGGGCATTATGGGAGGGGAGGGTCTGCTGAGGGTGTCTGCACTGATGGAGGGGGTTCTGCTGAGGAGGTCTGCACTGATGGAGGGGGTTCTGCTGATGGGGTTCTGCTCTGAGGGCGTCTGCACTGATGGAGGGGGGTCTGCTGAGGGCGTATGCACTGATGGAGGGGGGTCTGCTGAGGGGGTCTGCACTGAGGGGGTTCTGCTCTGAGGGGGTCTGCACTGATGGAGGGGGGTCTGCATTGAGGGGGTTCTGCTCTGAGGGGGTCTGCACTGGTGGAGGGGGGTCTGCTGAGGGGGTCTGCACTGATGGAGGGGGTCTGCTGAGGGCGTCTGCACTGATGGAGGGGAGTCTGCTCTGAGGGGGTCTGCACTGAGGGAGGGGGTTCTGCTCTGAGGGGGTCTGCACTGATGAAGGGGGATCCGCTCTGAAGGGGTCTGCACTGATGAAGGGGGGTCTGCACTGAGGAGGTCTGCACTGATGGAGGGGGGAGTCTGCACTGATGGAGGGGGGTCTGCTGAGGGGGTCTGCACTTATGGAGGGGGGGCTGCTCTGAGGGGGTCTGCACTGATGGAGGGGGGTGTGCTCTGAGGGGGTCTGCACTGATGGAGGGGGGTCTGCTCTGAGGGGGGTCTGCACTGAGGAGGGTCTGCACTGACTCTGCTGGGGGCACCTGATGCAAGGAGGGACTCTGCCGGGGGCACCTGACACGTGGACAGAATCTGCTGGGTACACCTGATGCAAGGACGGACTCTGCTGGTGGCAGGCGAAGTGGCAGGTGACACGCACAGGGATTCCACTGATTCTGCATTATGGTGAGTTGAATGATTTATTTTTATATTACAATGTAATAATAGAAATAATAGAAATAATGCGCTTCAATCATCCTGACACCATAACAATCATGGTGCCGGGATGATTGAAGAGCTAACACCAGGTGTTTGGAGTATCTTTATCTGCTGATTGTTAAACTTTCTAGAATACACATATTTCTATTGTTGTGTAGGATCTGGGGCTGCTGTCCCTTCATTCCTCTCTCCCCCTTTCCCTCTCCATCCCTTATTCATCTCAAATGCTAACCACACCCCCTTTGAGCCATGCCCATTTAAGCCACGCCCACTATGCCACATAAACCACGCCCATTCTTCGCTGTGGCGCAGTTTTGTTATACGGCTCCGCCTACAGCCATGTTTCAATGTTGGCAACTATGTACATAGAGCATTTAGGCATATCTATTCTACACCAGTTCAAACCCTTCCATTTAGTATGTAATATGTTGATTCTGGATGCACCTGCTTGTGATAAAGGAACACCATCCTTCCTGTTTACTACACATGAAGCATGGTGTAATAAAAGCCAGCCACCAATCAGATTAAAACTTGACATACTGTAAATGTTTCAATATGTTGAAATAGTCCTCCAATACAAATTCAATCATGGTTGTGGTTGTTGCATGTTGGAGAGTTCTGTAAAAGCAGCAAGAATGTACTCTTTCCAGGGAGTTACCTCTTGCAGAGTACATATTGGACTGAGCTAATGCAGTAAAATTCAAAGTGTGTGCCTCTTGTAATGCAATCATTTACAGTGGGACAAAAAAGTATTTAGTCAGTTACCAGTTGTGCAAGTTCTCCCACTTAAAAAGATGAGAGAGGCCTGTAATTGTCATCATAGGTATACCTCAACTATGAGAGACAAAATGTGGAAACAAATCCAGACAATCACATTGTCTGATTTTTGAAAGAATTTATTTGCAAATTATGGTGGAAAATAAGTATTTGGTCACCTACAAACAAGCAAGATTTCTGGCTCTCGCAAACCTGTATCTTCTTCTTTAAGAGGCTCCTCTGTCCTCCACTTATTACCATAAAAAACACCTGTCCACAACCTCAAACAGTCACACTCCAAACTCCACTATAGTGAAGACCAAAGAGCTGTTGAATGACATCAGAAACAAAATTGTAGACCTGCACAGGCTGGGAAGACTGAATCTGCAATAGGCAAGCAGCTTGGTGTGAAGAAATCAACTATGGGAGCAATAATTAGAAAATGGAAGACATACAAGACTACTGATAATCTCCCTTGATCTGGGGCTCCACACAAGATCTCACCCCGTGGGGTCAAACTGATCACAAGAACGGTGAGCAAAAATCCCAGAACCACACTAGGGGACCTAGTGAATGACCTGCAGAGAGCTGGGACCAACGTAACAAAGGCTACCATCAGTAACACACTACACCGCCAGGGACTCAGATCCTGTAGTGCCAGACATGTCCCCCTGCTTAAGCCAGTAGATGTCTGGGCCCATCTGAGGTTTGCTAGAGAGCATTTGGATGATCCAGAAGAGGATTGGGAGAATGTCATATGGTCAGATGAAACCAAAGTAGAACTGTTTGGTAGAAACACAACTCGTCGTGTTTGGAGGAGAGAGAATGCTGAGTTGCAACCAAAGAGCACCATACCTACTGTGAAGCATGGGGGTGGTAACATCATGCTTTGGGGCTGCTTCTCTGCAAAGGGAACAGGACGACTGATCCGTGTACATGAAAGAATGAATGGGGCCATGTATCGTGAGATTTTGAGTGCAAACCTCCTCCCATCAACAAAGGAATTGAAGATGAAACGTGGCTGGGTCTTTCAGCATGACAATGATCCCAAACACACCACCCGGGCAACGAAGGAGTGGCTTCGTAAGAAGCATTTCAAGGTCCTGGAGTAGCCTAGCCAGTCTCCAGATCTCAACCCCATAGAAAACCTTTGGAGGGAGTTGAAAGTCCGTGTTGCCCAGCGACAGCCCCAAAACATTACTGCTCTAGAGGAGATCTGCATGGAGGAATGGGCCAACATACCAGCAACAGTGTGTGACAACCTTGTGAAGACTTACAGAAAATGTTTAACCTCTGTCATTGTCAACAAAGGATATATAACAAAATATTGAGATGAACTTTTGATATTGAACGAATACCTATTTTCCACCCTAATTTGCAAATAAATTCTTTCACGAATTAGACAATGTAATTGTCTGGATTTGTTTCCACATTTTATCTCTCATAGTTGAGGTATACCTATGATGACAATTACAGGCCTCTCTCATCTTTTTAAGTGGGAGAATGTGCACAATTGGTGGCTGACTAAATACTTTTTTGCCCCACTGTACATTTTAAAGCCCCCCTAAGTGCAGCAGGCTTTTTTTTTTTTTTGGCAACATGCTAAACAGGGAGCTTTTGTTTGCTTTGTCAATTTTTTTTCAAACATGAATTACTGAAGCCAAAGTTTTTTTCTCTCTGTATGCAGAAGCACCAGAATGGTGTATTTTTTTTCTTTTGTAATTTCTTTATTTTTTTGTACTTTTGTTTATGTGCTTTTACAGTATATGCATTAGCAAACATTACATCTGTTCTTCATTCCCTTTTCACCATTTACCTATTCCCTAAACAAATTATATTATTAATTTTAGAAAAAAAATATCCAAAAGCCCCAAATTCTCACGTAAGTTAATGGACAGGTGACACATTGAGTGCCAGAGTCTTAACTTTTGCTACAGCAGAGTGAGATGATCCTTCTTTGGGTGTCAATTTTCCTGCCTGGTTGATGTGAGCACTTCCCATTGGTATTTTATAGATTGGGTCCCTCAGGCTCCTGAACTGCAGCAGCATAGTAACCCAAAAATGAGGGTACTGGTCAGCACTAGCACAGAGTGCAGTGCTGAATTTTCACTACCATGTGTGCTACCAGGAGGGGCATATGCGTAAAAAAAAAAGTTGGAATCTTTTTATCTTTTAAATAGTAAGATATAATGCTTCACTCAGGAATTGCACGGAAATGCAAAGTATAATGGTGTAGCAGCACCCCAATCTTTTAGGTAAAAAATGGTCAATGAAAACAAAACAAAAATGGAAGAAACAATTAAAAAATATACGTAGCTTACAAACAGGGTTCCGGCTGGGTCATCTTGGCAAGTTGAACATCCTTGGGACTTCTTGCAAAGTCCTAGGGGATTATACCCAAATATAATGAGTTTATGGATCCTCAACTTCTGCGGGAAGCCCATTGATGTCACTGATATTTATAGGAGGGGGTCAGAAGCTGGAGTGTAAGTATTTATGCTTTATATTTCACTGAACATTTTTTTATTCCTGAGTTGGGGCCATGAAACATAAGCAGGCCTTGTTTGTTTTTTTTGCAAGGTCCCCTTTGAGACCTATTTCCTACATGAGGCTCAAGCTTAGCCCTCAGGTAGCACCTTTCCCAATACACAGTCTATAAGATAATGCTATGGTAACTAAGCTATATCTATAACCTTCACACATATTCTGTAATAAAAGAGTGTCAATAAAAGCAGGAGGCAAATAAACACTCTCCCCTTTGAGACCTATTTCCTACATGAGGCTCAAGCTTAGCCCTCAGGTAGCACCTTTCCCAATACACAGTCTATAAGATAATGCTATGGTAACTAAGCTATATCTATAACCTTCACACATATTCTGTAATAAAAGAGTGTCAATAAAAGCAGGAGGCAAATAAACACTGCAAACATTGTCCATATTCTGTCATCCTAATCCCCTTGCACATTGTGAATTGCATTAACCGGATTAAAACTCTCCTATCGTTTTCAGCCAAGGAAGCTGCCATTTTAGCCCCTGCATGATCTTCAACTGCCATTATGATGCTGCATATATGATCAGTTATGACACCAGCCATTTGATGGTTTGACAGTGTGATTAAATTTTTTTTTTACTTTTAAATCTATGGGTTTAGTTCAGCTTTAAAAGCTGATTAAGTTTTCCAGCTCCTCCTTTTGCTGAATAGGGTACCTTCCACTTCCCCCTGTTTTAAATGATGGCAGGCAATGGGTGTGTTTTTTTTAATTAACACAGAAACATGCAATAAATATGCTACAATTACATACTAATTAACCCACATACAGTATATACATAACATCACAGAGGTGAGACTTCAGTGGGAGCTGTGTTTACATACACGTGGAGCATGCTCCATTATGTCACCAACAGCTCCTAGTCTTATACTAATGATCTAGAGATGAGAGGACTGGCTCCCAAACACATGATCACTGTGATCATCATTATCAAAGTAATCAATAACTATAAAACCCTCCCCTGTAATCTTTCTCCTCTGAATAGAGAAAAAGATATTTTGCAATAAAGGCAGGTGGACACTCCATATTAATGTAAATTGAACATTCTAAGAGTTAAAACCAAATATCAAATTTGGTTGTGCAGTGAGATCGATTCAACCAGGAATGTGTATTCTGCTTTCTGCAGGCTAAACTAGTTTATGACATGTCATAAAGCCTGGCTAACAGGCATGTTGGCTTGATGATGTCTGTTTGTTGTTTATATTTACTTAATCCTGGAAACTGAATTATTTTATTAAAAAAGTATGTGTTTTTCCCATGCCCTTTTTGATGCTTTTTCAATGGCTAATTAATGATTGGTTAGAATGCTGTTCAAAGGTGAAAACAGCCTGCTTGGGACAATCATTTAAAGACTAAATAACAGGTCTCTTGTTTGTGTGGCCTGGCTTGTAATTCTAAAAAAAGTTTCCCTGTGTTTTCTTACCTAGGTTTGAGGTGCCCAAGCCTCATTACCATCGCACCCCCTATGAGGTTGCATGGAAGGAATTGCAAGGTCCTTCCCAATTCTTCTGGCTCAGCTTAGCAAGGCAGCCCATTCACATTTTCATGGGTGCTTCCTTTTGTGTGTTATGCTAAAATTGTATTATTGGAGAAGCAGGTTCCACCTGAGGAACTTGTGATTCTTCTCAGCAGGAGATGGTTGTGGTCAGTAAATACTGCAAACTTCACCTAAACAGATGACTGCAAAACACTCCTTTTCCATAGTGACATATACCACCTCTGTGAGAAGTAGCTTTCTACTAAGTAAAAAACTGATCCAAGTGGATCAGTCTCCTGATTGGTCCAGCTGACTTCAGACTGTACCTTAGCCATAGGTAGAGGCAACAGTTTACACTCGCCAGTGCTCCCGTTGTAGATAACTGTGAATGTTTACAGCTCTTCCAGAAGCTCACCCCAAAATGCATTACCATAAATTATGACAATCCAAATGATGAAGGCTAATTTTTCCTGAGCTTCAGCTGCTAGAGTAACATGCCAGTACCTCATGCTTAAGTCCATGATTGATAAACAGTGTTATGATGCCAGCTTATCCAACAGCACATCAACTTTGGGCATGGGTTAGCCTTTTTTTGAGAACTACTGGCGAGTGACACCCAGACACTGTGGAATGGCCCCTAGAAGCAGAATTTCTTAAATTTCTTTTTTCATGTCTTCCTGCTCCTGCAGTGAGATGAGACTATTTGAGGGGAGGATGCACCCTGAGGTCTACCTTGTAGACTGCAAAGTGTGCCCTTATAGATTTCCCCATGAACCAGACACAGTGTATCACAAAAACTGCCAGCGTCTGAGGTATCTTTTGATGAAGTGAGGTGTGAGTTGGTCCTATTATTCCTTGTCATTTCCAATTGACCTGACTTACTAGGGAAATTGTGACACCTTCAGTTCGTGGCCCTAAATTGGCTGGACACAATGGGCTGCTGTTTAAATATTCATGTCTCTCTGCTTTATTGGTGTAAACTTTCCAAGTACAGCTTTTCATTATCTCAGGCAATCTTTCATTTACTTTTCTTAGCATGGGTATGAAATCTAGATTCCTGAGTCTTACAAAGACCATTAGTCAGTCTGCAGTGCTGTGTGGTACTAAAAGTCCAATCCAGCTGTCCAGTGGCAACAAGGACAACTACTAAGGTGTGTCAGATGTGGAGTCCACAGGATCAGAGCAAGGAAAGGAGTTAAGGTTACCATCCCCCTGATCTGCAACCAGAGGCTGTGCCTTGGCCAATTTTGCAGCACTGAGAGTGGCCACTAAAAATGTAAAATGTAGTGGGTAACTTTGCATGCAGAAGGTTTCCACTCCTTCCTAGGAGAAGAATAGTGCACTTCCATCCCCCTTTCCTACTTCTGTCCATCTCCAAGTTAACAAGATGCTAATCTCACATATTTACACAGTACCTTGGTATTTTCATAGGATCCAGTTGTTGCATCTGTGTATCATCAGCAGATGAATAGTATAAAACCAGCCTCCCCATGTTCTAACAAGAGTGGCATAGAAAACTCATCAGAGTCTCCAACCTCTCTCATCCCACTTCCCTCACTTCAATCAATTATAAACCCCTGTATGGACTCTCCACTGTCAGAATGCAATACCACAGTGGGAGAGATTCCCCTTTCCACACTAAATGTGTGGATGGGGGAATTGAGGCATTTTTTTTTTCGACCCGCTGATTGCTGATTGAAAAAAAAGGATAACGTTTGGGCTGCCTTAGTCACCAATGCTGCACTAAATGCTGCTACTCTCATCTCAAAAGACAGATTACTGGTGCTGTTAGAAGGTAAAGACAGCTTTAGAAATCCTGGGTGATGTCATGGACCATTATGTGAAACAAAATGACGTAACCCTAGTGTCTTGAAAAAAATGGTATCCTTGCAAAATGTGATATCATTTTTCCTTTGCATAGAGTTATAAAAAAGAAAAAAAATTAGCATCTTCAATCAGTCTCATCACCTACCTCCTCCTCTTCAAGCCATTCTATCAATCAAGTCAATGGCGCAGGTAAGTAATCCACTTTCTGCTTAATAAAATGCATGACAGGCAGAATGTTCATGGAGTGAGCAGGATTCTATCTGTTATGCAGTTAAAAGTGATGACTTGTAAAGACACTGTGCAGGCAACCTGCTAGCCAAGATTTTCATTTCTTTTTTTTTTATCTCTCAAAATCTCTTGTAAGATTACTTTTGCAACTCACTTCAAAAAGACTACTAGGTGATTAGAACAGCAATATTCAATTTCTGAGGGCCCATAAAGTAAAATAAATAAGAAAAACAAAACACATATATAACATATAATACTACTACTGGTGATTTTTATTATTCCTGCTAAGTTAAACTCTCACAAAGTGTTTTTTCCTCGTAAAAGTGAAATTTTAGAAGTACATTCTTAATTTAGCAGCATGCCATAAACAATATGCTGTTTGTTTGTTTGCTGTTTGTTTGTTTGCTGTTTGTTTGCTGTTTGTTTGTTTGCTGTTTGTTTGCTGTTTGTTTGTTTGTTTGCTGTTTGCTTGCTGTTTGTTTGCTGTTTGTTTGTTTGCTGTTTGTTTGCTGTTTGTTTGTTTGCTGTTTGTTTGCTGGGTTGCATTTTTGGGGCTTGTCCTTTTAGTTTTTAATTTGCCTTTTGCTGTCACTTTTTAAATAGCTTTTTTTTTTTCTCTGGTTCCATCAATCTATCAATTAAGGGGGGTGGTTAATTGCTCATAGGTGCCTATTTAACTGGTTGTAGGACTCAGTCTGAGCGTGCTCAGTCTGAGGCTGTGGAACTTGGTGTAAGTGGAGCTGGTATAAGTGGGAGTTAAAAACAAGAGTTAGAGTGTACAAGTCTTGCTGTTTGTTTGCTGTTTGTTTGCTGTTTGCTGTTTGTTTTTTTGCTGTTTGCTTGCTGTTTGTTTGTTTGCTTGCTGTTTGCTGTTTGTTTGCTGTTTTTTGTTTGCTGTTTGCTTGCTGTTTGTTTGCTGTTTGTTTGTTTGCTGTTTGTTTGCTGTTTGTTTGCTGGGTTGCATTTTTGGGGCTTTTCCTTTTAGTTTTTAATTTGCCTTTTGCTGTCACTTTTTAAATAGCTTTTTTTTTTTTTTTTTTCTCTGGTTCCATCAATCTATCAATTAAGGGGGGTGGTTAATTGCTCACAGGTGCCTATTTAACTGGTTGTAGGACTCAGTCTGAGCGTGCTCAGTCTGAGGCTGTGGAACTTGGTGTAAGTGGAGCTGGTATAAGTGGGAGTTAAAAACAAGAGTTTAAAACAGGAGGTTATAACAGGGGTCATAGTACCTGTGTAGTGTGAGTATCTGAGTGTTGTCTGAGTAGTGTGTGTGGATCGTTAGTACTTGTGTATTGTGTACTGTATACTTGTGTATTGCGAGTGCACGTAGGTCTGCGACTGTTCTGCGATTGCACGTAGGTCTGTGAGTACCTGTGTATTGTCTTGTTGTGTACCTGTGTATTGTCTTGAGTATTAGTGCCAGGAAGCTAGCTGTTAGGTAATTTTGACAGGGTAAAATCCCCAAATCCTCACACATTGTTTCCCTGGAAGCCCAGGTTCTGAATCTGGGGAAGCAACTGTCAGCACTGAGAAGTCCCTCCATACTAAAGGTGAGCCAGGAATGTACACGGCAGGTGCCAGCAGGGGCCAGCACAGAGGCGGGTGGAGACAAAGAGGTGCAGGCACTAGCAAAGAGTAGATGGGTGACAGTCAGGAGGGGTAGAGGGGGAAGTGCCAGAGAGGCCGATCCAGGACTGGAGCATCCCAATAAGTACGCTCCATTGAGTGACATTGGTGAAACCAGTCAGGGACCAGCACTGCTGGAGATGAGGGACTCTCCTAGCTGCCAGGAGAAGAACTCCTCCAGTAAGAGTAGGGGGGCAGCAAAGGGAAAGGAAAGACAGATTCTGGTGGTAGGGGACTCAATTCTTAGAAGGACAGAGAGGGCAATCTGTAACCAAGACCTGAAGCGCCGAACAGTATGTTGTCTACCAGGCGCTCGGGTTCGGCACATCACGGATCTTGTGGACAGATTACTGGGAGGGGCTGGGGATGACCCGGCTGTCATGGTGCACGTTGGCACCAATGACAAAGTCAGAGGCAGATGGAGTGTCCTAAAGAACGATTTTAGGGACTTAGGTGCTAAATTGAGGAAAAGGACCTCCAAGGTAGTGTTCTCAGGAATACTACCGGTACATCGAGCCACACCAGAAAGGCAGAGGGAGATTAGGGAAGTAAACAAGTGGCTGAAGAGCTGGTGTAGTAAGGAGGGGTTTGGGTTCCTGGAGGACTGGGCCGACTTCTCAGTCGGTAACCGGTACTACAGAAGGGACGGACTGCACCTAAATGAGGAGGGTGCAGATCTGCTGGGAATGAAGATGGCCAAAAAGTTAGAGGGGTTTTTAAACTAGGCGATGGGGGGGAGGGTCCAGAGACAGTGATAGCCAGCGCGGAAGATATTCCAGAGGGTAGTATTGGGGGCATTAGTGGTAGGTTAACCAAAGCACAAAAACACAAGGTGAGTATAGTAGCAAGTCCTAGTTGCAATCTTGAAACACCCAATACAAGGACAATATGCGACTGGTCTAAACTATGTGGCATGTTCACCAATGCCAGGAGCATGGCGGACAAGATGGGTGAACTAGAGATACTGTTGTACAAGGAGGATTTGGATTTTGTGGGAATTTCAGAGACCTGGTTCAACAGCTCTCATGATTGGCTGGCAAACATTCAAGGGTATACCCTATACCGCAAGGATAGAGAGGGTAAAAAAGGGGGAGGGGTATGCCTATATATCAAGAATAATGTACAAGTGAATGTGAGAGATGACATCACTGAGGGAGCTAGGGAGGAGGTGGAATCCTTATGGGAAGAGCTCCAAAGGGATGAAGCTAAGGGGAAAATAATACTGGGAGTATGCTATAGGCCCCCTAACCTGAGGGAGGAAGTGGAGATGGATCTCCTATCACAAATTGGATTAGCAGCAAGGATGGGAAGTGTTATCATAATGGGGGATTTTAATTATCCAGACATAGACTGGGCGGAGGGAACCGCGCATTCATTTAAGGCTCGCCAGTTCCTTAATGTCTTGCAGGACAATTTTATGGGTCAGATGGTAGACGCACCAACTAGAAATAAAACATTACTGGATCTACTGATTACCAACAATACAGACCTGATCACAGATGTGGAAATACGGGGCAATTTAGGTAACAGCGATCACAGGTCAATTAGTTTCAGTATAAATCACACAAATAGGAAACATGAAGGGAACACAAAGACACTGAATTTCAAAAGAGCCAACTTCCCTAAACTACAAACCTTGCTAAAAGGCATGAATTGGGATAAAATATTAGGAACAAAGAATACGGAGGAGAGATGGGTTTGCTTTAAGAGCATATTAAATAAGGGCATTAGCCAATGTATCCCATTGGGTAATAAATTTAAAAGAGTGAACAAAAATCCTGGATGGCTTAACTCCAATGTAAAAATGCATATAAAAGCAAAGGAGAAGGCCTTCAAAAAATATAAGGTTGAGGGATCATCCTCAGCATTCAGACTTTATAAAGAATGCAATAAGAAATGTAAGGGTGCAAATAGGACGGCTAAGATAAAACATGAAAGACACATAGCACAGGAGAGCAAAAAAAATCCCAAGAAATTATTTAAGTATGTAAACAGTAAAAAAGGGAGGACAGACCATATTGGCCCCATAAAGAATGAGGAAGGACATCTGGTTACAAAGGATGGGGAGATGGCAAAGGTATTGAATTTATTCTTCTCCTCAGTATTCACGAGTGAATCGGGGGGCTTCAGTAACCAAAACTGCAGTGTTTATCCTCATGACACAACACAGGAAGCACCTACATGGTTAACAGAGGACGGAATTAAAATTAGACTTGAGAAACTTAACATTAATAAATCACCGGGACCAGATGGCTTGCATCCAAGGGTACTTAGGGAACTCAGTCAGGTGATTGCCAGACCGTTGTTCCTAATTTTTACAGACAGTCTATTGACTGGAATGGTACCAGCTGATTGGAGAAAAGCCAATGTAGCACCAATATTTAAAAAGGGCCCAAAAAACATCCCTGGGAATTACAGACCAGTTAGCCTAACATCAATAGTATGTAAACTCTTGGAGGGGATGATAAGGGACTATATACAAGATTTTAGTAATAAGAATGATATCATTAGCAGTAATCAGCATGGATTCATGAAGAATCGTTCTTGCCAAACCAATCTATTAACCTTCTATGAGGAGGTGAGTTGCCATCTAGATAAAGGAAGGCCCGTAGACGTGGTGTATCTGGATTTTGCAAAAGCATTTGACACAGTTCCCCATAAACCTTTACTGTACAAAATAAGGTGCGTTGGCATGGACCATAGGGTGAGTACATGGATTGAAAACTGGCTACAAGGGCGTGTTCAGAGGGTGGTGATAAATGGGGAATACTCAGAATGGTCAGGGGTGGGTAGTGGGGTTCCCCAGGGTTCTGTGCTGGGACCAATCCTATTTAATTTGTTCATAAACGATCTGGAGGATGGGATAAACAGTTCAATCTCTGTATTTGCAGACGATACTAAGCTAAGCAGGGCAATAACTTCTCCGCAGGATTTGGAAATCTTGCAAAAAGACCTGAACAAATTAATGGGGTGGGCGACTACATGGCAAATGAGGTTCAATGTAGAAAAATGTAAAATAATGCATTTGGGTGGCAAAAATATGAATGCAATCTATACACTAGGGGGAGAACCTCTGGGGGAATCTAGGATGGAAAAGGACCTGGGGGTCCTAGTAGACGATAGGCTCAGCAATGGCATGCAATGCCAAGCTGCTGCTAATAAAGCAAACAGAATATTGGCATGCATTAAAAGGGGGATCAACTCCAGAGATAAAACGATAATTCTCCCGCTCTACAAGACTCTGGTCCGGCCGCACCTGGAGTATTCTGTCCAGTTCTGGGCACCAGTCCTCAGGAGGGATGTACTGGAAATGGAGCGAGTACAAAGAAGGGCAACAAAGCTAATAAAGGGTCTGGAGGAACTTAGTTATGAGGAAAGGTTGCGAGCTCTGAACTTATTCTCTCTGGAGAAGAGACGCTTGAGAGGGGATATGATTTCAATTTACAAATACTGTACTGGTGACCCCACAATAGGGATAAAATTTTTTCGCAGAAGAGAGTTTAATAAGACTCGTGGCCACTCATTACAATTAGAAGAAAAGAGGTTTAACCTTAAACTACGTAGAGGGTTCTTTACTGTAAGAGCAGCAAGGATGTGGAATTCCCTTCCACAGGCGGTTGTCTCAGCGGGGAGCATTGATAGCTTCAAGAAACTATTAGATAATCACCTGAATGACCGCAACATACATGGATATGTAATGAAATACTGACACATAATCACACACATAGGTTGGACTTGATGGACTTGTGTCTTTTTTCAACCTCACCTACTATGTAACTATAATATTTATTTTATTTCATTATAGGTACTTATATAGTGCCATCAATTTACGCAGCGCTTTACACATATATATTGTACATTTACATCAGTCCCTGCCCTTTAAGGAGCTTACAATCTCTCATTTATGCATACACTAGGGACAATTTATACAGGAGCCATTAACCTACCAGCATGTCTTTGGAGTGTGGGGGGAAGCCCAGAGTACCCAGAGGAAACCCACACAGGTACAAGGAGAACATGCAAACTCCAGGCAGGTAGTGCCATGGTTGGGACTTAAGCCAAGGACCCTAGTGATGCTGTGCGGATTTAAAATAAGATTTGAAAATTTCCCATCTTTTAATGCTCTCAGCACAAAGATAAATACACAGTTAAAATACATATATAGTAGCTGTTTTACCTGCCAAAAGATTTGTAGTTTTGAGGTTAACACAGCCCTGCCAGGCAGCACAGCCAAGTTGGTAACCCTGCTTTTCTCCACTGTACTTACACAATAAAGTCTGGTCACCTCTCGGCTCCAGCCTCCTAATGGATAGTAAAATAGTAGCAGGAGAGAGCCATCCCTCTATTTTCTAAACCTGTGCAGCTGTACTTGGGATTACAGGAGGCTGAGAACAAGTAAAATTCAGATCCTTAACTAGCTTTATTAAAAAATATATATTTCATTAATAGCATGGCCTGCTGCTTTATGTGAGCATGCTTTTCCTCAGAAGCTCCTGTTGTTCATTCTGTTAATATCCTGCTCTGCAACTTCAGTGAAATACCTACACCACTCCCCAATATTATTTTATGAATGCTAAAATACCTGTGTAGAGCTGTGAGGCACCAAAGAGCATGGTAAAAAATAGTTTGCCATCCTCTTCCTGGGTGCTGGATCATCTTGTCTCAGTGCTGGCAATAACATAAGAATGATTGGAATAAAAGGCAATAGCTATCTTGCGCTATCATGTAAGAACTATGTGAAAAACAGACAATTCTGATATAAAAAATAAAGTGCATGAAACTAAAGTGCACTGTGTAAAGATAAAAAAGCTCAAACATTATGCAAAGTATTCTCTATCCATTAAGTGAATTAAACCGTGATTCCAAAAGTGTAAAAGTGCAAATGCTTCGCTAAATGTGCCTGATTCTTCATACATCTAAGGTGGGAGTTTTGGGAGACTGGTGTCATTAGGCGATCATCTGCGAAGACATCTATGAACTTATATTCATTTAAGTTTACTCTTAAAACACAAAGCTAAAGCTCTCAACTTTTGGTCAGAGGCAAAACTGTTTCATAGCATAGTTTCTGAACTTCTTTTTGGCAATACCACACCACTTGTCTATTAGTTAAATACAATTGAAAAAGTACACAAAAAACACTTCAAAACAACAATCCCACATTTCCAAAGGAGCACAAAAAGGGTAAACAGTGCAGTACACTCAGTGTCAATAGTGCATAATAGATAAATGAACATCTAATAATGACTAACATCAAATGTTAGATATTAGTAATCACCAAAAAGAAAATAGTGTAAATAAATAAGTAACGTATGCAAAAAGTGGCTTGAAATAGAGATGGAGCCTCAAAAAGCAATAATAAAAGTCCACACGCAGTGCTAAAAACAGAACTAATGAACAATTTTTCAGTGGAAAGAGAGAGATGAAATCTCTGCACCAGCTTCAGTGTGCAGTAAAAGCACACCACACCAGAGTGTTAATCCAATCTCCTTGCCAGACAGAGGATGAAAGCATGCTCGGATCAAACTGTTTGTCCAACTGTAGCAGGTGCGCAGGAAGCTGCCAAGCATTGACCAGCCAACTGAGCCCTGGTCTATCTACTTCCACTCCAACAACACACTGAAAAAGCTTCCAGTGGGAAGAAACCTTTTATAGTGTGGGGTGGGACTGTGAGCACTGAGCCATGATTGGACAAAGTCATCATCACTTTGTCCAATCTGGGCTCTGACAGTGATCTGTGCCTTAATTAGCAAAGCCTTGCACCTGACCAGTGGTCATCCAATTAGGGCCCTAGAATTCCCTGTGCAGCATGCAGTGCATTGTGGGGTGCTCAACGAGCGAACATCCACACAAAATTTCAGTGTTCGCTGAGCGGGCGAACAGGCAATGTTCGGGCTAAACTTTTGCAGGGACCAAACCTTTTGCCCAACACTACCCGTATCTTGCCTTATGTTAGGCTGGTAGAGACAGGAATTCTGAAGCATAGATAACAATAAACAGAAACTTGTAAAATTGTGTTTTGTGGCTAAAAAAAATGTTCAAATTCAGACATATTTTTTTACATTTTGGGTAGAATGGTTAAGGGTTCAGGGCCATATAGCAGAACAATTAAGTTGACCCTCTGTCTCTTAATATTGAATTCAATCCCATTGCTTTTACATAGAAATTCCTAAACTTAATATACAATAATTTTATCCAATTGCATTTACAAGTACAGTTGTGAGCTGCACAAATAACAGTGTAACCAATGATGCATTCCTTCATTTTTTAATTTTTTTTATTGCAGAGCAAGGATAATTGTAATATAGTAGAGATGTATAACAAGTGCCTGCTGCTGCTAGGGTTAGAAGCCCTAACATACCCAGCAATGTACACATTGGGCTCCAAGAACTTTGCCAGAACCAATTACTAGGTTTATTGAAGGAACGAAATACACATCCAGTATAGACATTAGCAGCAGCCTTGATGTGTCTTGCACAATGTGCTTACTCATAAGGCACCTCCAGGGATGGTTGTTGAAATAGCTGCTCATAGTAGGCATTTTACCTATTTTCCCTCTACTAAGGCTAACTCAAATGAAAATGTGCCATGCATTGAAAGTCTTCACAGGTGACTGGAATAATTTATAGAAAAATAGCAACAGCTAAATAAAGAAAACACTATTCCTTGTTTCTACCTAGCCTAGTACATTTAAGATTGCCTTATGTTACTGTATGTATTTACAATAAACCAAGCGGTTGCTTTTGTAGAAGCCATATCCTTGAGGAAGTGTCACTAGAGCACCTAACAATGTGCAGAAATGTACAAAATTTGTTTCCCGTGTATTCACGTTTAGCAAAGGAAGTGACACATATATGGGACAGAGCAAACCTTACAGTGAAAAGATGACAGTGTCTAAAATCTCCTATATAATGTGATGTGAAGTCAACAAATTAATGATGACACTAATGCATAATTTCACGTGCTGCTTCTCACCTTTTCCTAATAAATGAGGAGCAGGATTGTCTTTGATTGTCTTTATACCTTCTTTTGTAAAATATTTCTAAGACAATGTTCCTGTAACTCTCATTTATTATATTTAATTGTTGTTTTATATACATTGTCAAGTTAATCATAATATACATCTTTGTGAATTACTTCTAATAATAAAGGTTGCATAGCTGTCTGTGCAAAAACAATGCTATTTTCAGTTTCTAATTAATTATATTTAAACATCTCCTTAAATCGGAAGGGTAAAGTTCCTCTCTTCCTCCTCTTCCACCCCCCCTCCTCTGCCACAAATGGATGGGGTTTTTTTTGGTTGGGGGGTACCAATTTTTGACAGGTATCCACTCCCACTTCTGCTCAGATCACCTAGGCAATCTGAGTGGACGTTTCCCCCCCAGAAAGCTGTGGGACCATTCACAATGCACAGTAAGACTCACACATGCAAGGCGTGAAGCCGCAAGGAGTCACAGCTGGCTGCCCACAGTTAACATGCCAGTGCCAGGGATCAAAGACGGATGAGAATGGCACTGGATCCTTGGGCAGATGTCTGTTTATTAAACATCAGAAGCTCCTCTTTAAGGTGGATCTTTAAAACAAAACCTTTTTAGTTGGAATATGTAAGAGTAATTTAATGTCATTATTGCATGAGTTACCCTTTTATGTTTACTATCTAAATATATTAAATTGGTTCTAAAACCTTAAGGTTTTTCACCTTTATGCATTCTTTTTTTTCCATAAAGATTTTATTCAATATAAAGAGGTAGACATACAAATCAGACACAGAAACACGTCAGTATAAGATCCGGACATTAAAATAGTACCGTTTGAAAGATACAACTAGAACGTGTAGCTTGGAGGGTAATGGCCAGGAACCAAATGAGTAAACTCAAAGATTAGTGTCAGATGGCAGAGGGTCCCGTTATCTAATTTCGCCTCCCCCCTAATCCCCCCCTTGACCTAAGCAAGGGGAGGGAAAGCATCATTAAATTGTTACTGGTCCGAAACTAAAACGTGATATGACTTATTAAAGCATACGAGGTACTAGAAAAGGGGTGTCGATTAGTAGGTCATAGTGTCCAAGTTCGACTGGTTCATTTAATGAGCTAAAGGTACAGAAACAGAGTCAAATACTCCCAGGATAAGAAAAGAAACAGAGCTGTAGTGGGAAAGAGAGAGAGGAGATAGTGAAGAGGGGGGAGGAAAAGCAAAGAATCTAGAGAAAGAGGGAGAGCCGGGATTAGGGATGGAGATAGAGGGATAGGGGGAAACAAGCGAGGTTCCACACCCCTCACCCGCCCAGCTGCTGAAGGCAGCCTGTGGCTCGTCTCTGGGGTCACAGAGTAACCCTATTGAGTATACTGGAGATATTTATCAGTGGTTGTAAAATGGATCCAGCAAGCCCATATACGCGGGAATTTGTGCATTCTATCTTGCGAGATATGGATCAGTTCCTCCATATCCTTTATTTTGGAGATTCTCGCAAACCATTCCCTGATCGTCGGAGCGCATGTGGAGTGCCAATGTTTGGGAATACAAAATCTGGCTGCATTGACCATATGCATGGCTAAGGATTTGTGATATTCTTTTTTGGATAGGGAGGTGTGATGTAGGAGGAACTGGGCCGGGGTGAAATCAAGAGTAAACGTAGTGATATGTGTGATGGGGTCATGAACTTCTCTCCAAAAGGGCTGAAGGTTCTCGCAGGCCCACCACACATGGAGCATAGTGCCCACCTCTATCCCACATCACCAGCAGGTGTTGGGAATGTCTGAAGAAAATGTATGGAGGCGTGAGGGGGTTCTATACCATCTAGTAATTACCTTATAGCAATTTTCCTGAATCGCCACATTTAGCGAGCCCTTATGAGCGTAGTCATGGATTGTATTCCAGTCATCTGTTGTGAGATGTGTTTGTAAGTCTCTGTTCCAGGACTCTTGTGAGGGCACTAGGGTTTGGGTTAGGTTCTCTGAGAGGAGTGTGTATATAAGAGAGATCAAGTGTCTTTGCGGAGACCTGCAATGGCAGAGGGACTCAAAGGGCATGAGGAATCTCGTCCAGCATGTTTGATGAGCCTGGGTTTCTAGAAAGTGACGGATTTGCCTGTAAGTCCAGAAAGGGAACAAAGCCATTTTAGTGGTTGTTCTGAGTTTATCTAAGGGAATGAGTTTTCCGTCTGAGTAGAACTGGAGGGCTAGTACATCCTCAAAAGGCCAGTCTTGTTGCAGGAAACTATCGGATTCACCTGGAGGGAAGTCAGGATTCCCTCTTAACGTGGTTAAAGGACCCAGGATAGAGGCCAGAGTCCCTCCTCATGTGGCCTTACTGAATGCTAAAAGAGAGGGGTGAATGAGAGGGTGAGTCGATAGAGATTGTGGCCAACTTTTTTGAGGCAGCCAAGGAAGAAGATGTAAGGGTCGAGACGAAAAGTCTTTTTCAAGGGATACCTATGCCTTTTTAAAGGAGTGGATATTCCAGTCTGTGATCCTTGTGAGATGGCAAGCAGTATAGTAATTATATAAGTCAAACCGATACCTCCTCTAGATTTGGGTAATGTGAGGCATGAGTACTTCATGCGGGGAGTCTCTCCATAGGAATGTAGAGCAAGCTTTTCGGTAGGTAGAGAAAAAGCTTGGTGGTAAGAGAATCGGGACCACTTGTATCAGCTATAATAAGGGTCGTAGGGTAATCATCTTAATCAGGGCAGAGCGTCCAAACCATGAAACAATTAAACCCGCCCAATCCCTGAAGTGTTTTTGGGCATTTACAAGGGCAGAGTGATGGTTCATGGAGTAGAGTTCTGATAAATTAGCGGGGATTTTGATGCCAAAGTGATTACATTCTTCTCCCAGTGGAGAGGGAAAGACTCCTGGCAGTGGGCTACCTCCTAGGGGGGAAGGGTGATATTAAGGGCACGTGATTTTGTGTGATTAATTTTGAGGTTTGAGATTTTACCGAAAAGTGATAGATCCTTAAGGAGATTTGGTAAGGAAGTTCAGGGTGATCTTAAAGAGAGCAAAATGTCGTCGGCAAAAGCCACGACCTTAAACTCTCTCTCCCTCATGATTACCCCCTGGATATCTGGGTTGAGTCTAATCTTGTTAAGAAGGGGTTCCAGGGTCAGTATATAAATTAAGGGTGAGAGTGGGCATCCTTGGCGTGTGCCATTGTTAATAGGAAAGGCGTCCGACAGGTGGCCGTTGACTTTTACAGCTGCAGTGGGGCCAGAATACTGGGCCATAATATATGAGAGCATGCGACTCTCCAGACCAATGGCCCAGAGAGCCTCCCACATGTAGTCCCAGGCCACCCTGTCGAATGCCTTCTCAGCATCGAGTGAAAGAAGAAAGCCTTGTGTTTTGGACAACGAAAGCCAATGGTGAAGGTTAAGCGTGCAGATGGTGTTGTCCCTAGCTTCATGGGCAGGGACAAAACCCACTTGATCTAGAGAGACAAGGCTGGGCAGTAGGGGAAGTGATCTGTTAGCTAGGATCTTCGCGTATATTTTGATATCCACATTTAGAAGGGAAATCAGTCTGTAATTTGCAACTAATGAAGGGTCTTTGCCTTCCTTGGGAATTATGGTAATATGGGCCGATAGCATTCTATCCGGTCTAACCTGGGGGTCTGAGAGAGTATTAAGAGTAGCAAGGAGTCTGGGGGAGAGAACTTCAGAAAAGGATTTGTAGTACTGAAGGGAGAAACCATCTGGGCCTGGGCTTTTGCCTGCTTTCATTTGTTTAATGGCTGTCTCCATTTCTATCGTAGATAGTTGGCTTTCAAGGTTGACTGATTGTTGGGGGGTTATGGGTTTGGGGCTATATCAGGCTAGGAAGTCTTTAATGAGTGCAATGCATGTTTCAGGAGTAGTTTGGGTAGTATGGTCGGTTCGTAAGTTATATAGATTTGAGTAAAAGCTCTCAAATTCTTTGGCTATTTCCTCATTCTTGACCAGGGGATTACCCTTGTTGTTGCGTATAGTGTGAATTATAGAAGACATTTTAGACGCTTGAACTGTGCATGCCAAGAGGTGACCACACTTGTTGCCATGTTCATAGAAAATCCTCTGGCCAAGGATGTATCGCCTTTTAGAGTGTTTATCAAGCTCCTCCAAAAGGAGAGAGCGGGTATGTACTAGGTCCTGGAGGGTTGATTGAGCTTGTGTCTGTTTGTGAAATGTTTCAAGGGCTTTGATTGATTTAAGGAGAGCCGTGATGGTCTCTTGTAATCCCTTAGTTTTCGCAGCTAGGGCCAATAGTTCGCCTCGGATCACGCATTTATGTGCCTCCCACAGGGAGATTGGAGAAATTTCTGGACTTGAGTTTTCGTCAAAGTATTGTTGAATGTGGGTGCGTATATGGTGCATTGAAGTGGGGTCTAGGTAGAGAAGGATTTAAACGCTAGATCTTTGTTTTAGTGTTGGTTTCCAGGAAGGATAGTGTTACCGTGATCGGATGATGGTCCGACAAGAACATGGCTTCGATGGTGGCTTGCTGTAGGCATTATAAGTCAGTCTGGGATAGGAAAAGGTAGTTAATCCTAGAATATTTTTGGTGTGGGGCTGAATGGAAGGTATAATCCTTAACTGAAGGGGATAGCGCACGCCATGCATCATGCAGGGTTAGGTGTTGAAGTTGCAATTTAATCTGATGTAGTGCTTTATATGTCACAGTGGAAGTCTGAGTAGAGGAGTCTAACAGGGGGTTCAAGGGAATATTGAAGTCGCCGCCCGTAAGTACCAGACCATTCTGGAAGGAAGCTAAAAGATCACATATTCTTCTAAAGAAAGTGACCTGATGATCGTTTGGGCTATATATGTTGGCTAATGTTATTGGCTTGGAGGCGTAGGTGCCCTTGAGAAAGATAAATCTGTCTTCTAGATTGATAAAGGAATCTATGAGATTAAAATTTGCATGTTTGGAAATTAAGATGGAGACACCTTTGGTCTTGCCTTCAGGGTTTGTAGCGTGAAATGCCGATCGCTAAATGTGGTTAGATAGTTTAGGGATATCGTCCGAACAGAAGTGGGCCTCTTGTAAGAAGATGAAGTGCGCTCTGTGTTTGGAGAGGGATGACAGGACTTGGGATCTTTTTTCCGGTAGGTTAAGGCCTTTTACATTGAGGGATATGCACTTCAACGTCAGGGAAGAGCCGGCGATCTGGTTAGAATGCATGATCTTGCAGGAAGAAAGTATCAGGGCAGTTGGTTTGGAAATGCGCTGAGCAGATTGAAAGAGAGCTGATGGAGTAACAGCGGGTGGGGGATGGGTGCAGGCTCAGAGAAGGGGGGGCCAGGAAAGATGAGTGGGCAAGACAATAGGGGGGGAGGAGGCGAAAAAAAGCAAGAGAGAGAGTAGAGACCAGAAAGAGAGGAAGAAAAAGAAGAAAGAGTAAGAGAGGATAGATCACTCCAGAGGTGGAAATAGAAACTCTAATCCGCCTGAAGAAAAGAAGATCTGGGGTGTCAGCAGGTGTCCCGGTGGGACTGCTGTGTGGGCATGAGAAAAATGGCGGGGACCACTAGGTGTCTGCAACCCAGGGATTGAATGCAAAATTGCGTTAAGAATGCACAGGAGGTGCATTCGGCTATATGCAGAGGGGGAGCCTGCTAAAAGCAAGAAACGTTGCACCAAATTAACCATGTCAAATAAACATTTAAACAACAATTAACACTGTTATATCAAGAGGATTATAAACCATCTCGGTTATAAATGGAGAGTATAACATGTTTCAAACACACATGTAAGGCCGAAGTATCCTATTCAGCAGATGTATAAAAATATATATAAACTCATCCTCTGTGTGAAGGTATGGGAAAGGTTAGAGCTCAAGGGGGAGGGGAGGTGGGGAAGGAAAAGGAATGAGGAGGGATAAAGTGGAGGGGTGGGTATATTGGGAGGGGGAATAAAGTAGAAGGGGGGGTAGAATAGGAAGAGGGGTAGAGTAAGAGGGGGGGAGAGATACAGTGGAAAGAGGGATGAGGGATTGGATATGGGAAAAGGGGAGAGTAGGGAGAGGAGGGATGAGGTGGGAGGAGGTGGGCGAGGTGTGGGAAAGAGGGAGTGGTAGAGGGATCAAGGAGGGGAGTAGCAAAAGAGTCTTGGCCCTCCCTTTTCAATGCGGGATGCAGGAGAGTAAATTGTTCAATCCTAGGCTAAACATCTGATGATGTAGTTGGGAGAAAATTTGTTAAACAACCACCTTTGTTAGCATGAGAGCATAATAAGGTCATTTAGATCATTGCATGAAGACCGGGGATGCAAGAGCTGAGTTGAAAAATGAGAATCACCAGTAACTGAAAATATGAGTAGATGAGCTTAAAACGCCATAAGTTGAGCGGTTAAATTAAATTTAGAGGTTGCATCCCAGGTATTCAGGCTGGTGCATCTATAATAACAACAAAGTAGGGGGATACATATTTTACCAGGCAAAAGATGGTAGTGGGCATTGTGTCCATCTTAAATAAAGTACCAAGCAAGTGGTAAGAGAGTCCTGGCCCTTGTGGAATTGGGGGTGGCTCAAGGACAAGAGAGAAAAAAAAAAGGGGGAGGAGGGGATGTATGTGTCCTGCGGTTACTTGGTTGGGTTCATGAGAACATCCAGTGTAAAGTATAGAGTCAACCTTGGCGTGTTGCTGGGCAGGGTGAGGGAGTTACCTCAAGCCAGGTGGATTCTTTCAGGTTGAAGTAAGCCAAAGACAGCCTTGTTTTTTATAATTGTATTTTTATTAGGTTTTTTAACATTGTAGAATGGACAAGTACAGCAGTAATGTTGTACAATATAGAGTATAAAATATAAAGTTTTTGAGAACATCTTTATAACAAAACAAGGTAAGTACATAGGAACAGAGTTCACAGTTACAGAGCACGAGCCGCTCTGTACATTTTGTCCAGTAGAAAAAGAGTATTCCTAAAATAGAAGTGCAGGATCAAAAGTGTAAGTTAGTTACATAAAAGAGAAAAACATAGATTCTATGAAAGATATGTGGTATGGAATAATAAGTTCTGAATAACACATGTGAAAATGGGGCAAGTGGGGGGGGTGGGATTTCATGATCATATGGGATGCCTATGCCAGTAAAAAAAAACTTAAAGAACGGTGTTTGGCATAGGAGTCCCAAATTCCGACTTATCCCAGTGTTCCCACAATTTTTCAAATTGGGGGATAGTGTCATGTACTGAGGCCGTTAGATATTCCATCCTTCGGATATCAGTTACTAATTGTAAAAATTTGGGCCAAGGGGGAGGGGCATCGGACAGCCAACATAGGGCAATAAGTCGTTTGGCAGCCAGTAGTATGTAAGAAAGAAGCCGGTTAGCTCTTTTGGTTAAGCCAGGGAAAGGAAGGCCCAACAAATAGTGTAATGGGTCTAATGGGAGAGATTTATCCAACACTTTCTGTATCAGGAGCCCCCCCTCACCCCAAAAAGGTTGTATCCTTGAACACTGCCAAAATATATGGAATAAGGAACCCGTGTCAATCCCACAACGCCAACAGCACGGCGAGATTGAGGGGTCGTATTTATGAATAACATCAGGGGTTCTATACCAAAACATAAGAATTTTCATAGAAGTCTCCCGTTGGGTCACACACTTGGAGGACTTGGAAACAGAAGACCAAATCTTGTCCCATAACTGAATTGAAATAGATCAGCCTAACAAATGGGACCACTTTCCCATATAATGATGCATGGTCTCAGTCAGAGGTGTCAACTCATGAAGGATACGATGGATGGAAGATATTAAGTGTAGCTGGTGGGGCCCTTGAGCGCATATGTATTCGAAATTAGTTGGACTTTCGAGGGATAATGATGAAGATTTAGAGTGGAAAAAGTGCCTAACCTGCAGGTAGAAGTAAAAAAGTTGGGGAGGGATATTGAATTTCTCACGTAAGGTGTCAAAGGGATGTAACTTTCGCGTAACCGGGTTTACTAAATTTCGAAGTTGAAAGAGGGAGGCGTTAAGCCATGGGAAGATCCTGCTCAAGGACAAACTGTCTGGTATGAGTGGGTTAAACAGTACATTGATGAGCGGGGAGCAGGGTGAGGCGAGTTGGTATTTTTTAAGACATTTACGCCAAATAGTTATAGTAAAATTCATTGGGCCAGTGCACTGGTGTCTAAAGGTGGGATCTACAGAAAAGGAATCCTCCCAAACCAAGGTACATGAGTGAACCGGGTATATCACACCCTTCTCAATAGCGGACCATTGATTTGGAGCAAACAGGGAGGACCAGGAAATAATAGGCCTTAAATGTGAGGCATAATAATATTTGAAAATGTCCGGTGCACCCATTCCACCCCTGGACCTCGAAGCAAACACCACTGAACTGGCTATACGGTGGGCCCTATCGCCCCATATGAACTTTAGAAAGTTAAGTTGAAGTGTCTTTAATTGGGATGAGGGTAAAGCAATTGGTAACGTTTCAAAATGGTATAACAGTCTAGGTAAAATAGACATTTTTAAAATGTTTATCCTGCCCAATAAAGATAACGGATACTTAGCCCAAGACCTCAAGGATTTATTAATTTCCAGAACTAAGGGAGGAAAGTTAGCAGAGTATAGAGAAGAGTAGGATGGGGTGAGAAGGATACCTAAATATTTGAGGGAGGTTTTACATCATTTATAGGGATAGGACTCTTTGAGTTGTGATAATATGGGTAATGGGATATGTATGGGCAGAGCTTCAGTTTTAGACATGTTAACCTTATAGCCCGAAATGGCCCCGAAGGAAGACAACAATTTGTGTAGAGAGGGGAGAGAAATCATTGGATTGGTGATCGTGAGCAAGATGTCATCTGCGAAGAGTGATAGTTTATATTCCCCTTGTCGCATTACCACCCCCCGAATATTCGGATGAGTGCGGATGGACTCGGCCAGGGGTTTCAGGCAGAGAATAAAAAGCAATGGCGACAAAGGACAACCCTGCCGAGTACCATTAGTCATGGGGAAGCTTGGTGACAAGAAGGATGACATCTGTACTTGAGCTGTGATTGTTGAATATATAGCCTTCAAAGCCTTCAGATAAGGACCCCTAAAGCCATACGTCTCTAAAACATTGAACATATAGGGCCAGCTTAACCTATCAAAGGCCTTTTGTGCATCCAAACTCAAGATCAACGCCTGTCTAGAGGTTCTATCTAAAAGATCTATCAGGTTTATTGTACGACAGGTGGTGTCACCCGCGTGTCTACCAGGCACAAAACCTACTTGGTCCTTATGAATCAATTTGGGGATAATCCTAGATAACCTGGATGCAAGAATTTTTGTAAAAATCTTATAATCTGAATTTAGAAGAGCTATAGGCCTATAATTATCTGGGGTAGAGGGATCCTTACCCGGCTTCGGAATGACAGAGATAAATGAATGAGAGAATTGTGAGATAGGAGATATACCTTTAAGCAGGGATTCATAGAGGGTTAGCATGTGTGGAGATAGAATATCAAAAAAAGATTTGTAATAAAAATAGGGTAAACCGTCAGGGCCGGGCGATTTGTGTAATGGGAGTTTCTTAACCATGGACAAAAGTTCTTCAGTCGTTATATCTATATTCAAACTGTCCAAGTCTTCCGAAGTCAGCTTCGGGAGTTTTATATTAGAAAAAAATGTTTTAAATTTTTCCTGAGCAAAGTTAAAACCATGCTCAGGAGTGAGGCAATTATATAATTTATGGTAAAATTTGCCGAAGGCGCTAGACATTCCACGGGGACAGTAAACTCTAGACCCATCTGTCTGCTGAAGGAAATCAGGGAATGAGTTGAAAGGACGTGGACGGAGTTTATTAACTAGCATTCTATGCGGTTTGTTTGAATACTCGTAAAACTTCTGTTTTGTCCATAGCAAAGATCTGACTGCCCTGCCCAGATGAAGTGATTTGATTTGCTCCCTAAGAGAGGTTACCCTTCGTAGTTTTGAAACTGTAGGGCCTCTCAACAGTCTTCGCTCCGCAGCAACCAAAGCAGAGGTAAGAGATTGTAAAAGACTATTTCTATCTTTCTTTATCCTGGAGCTTTCGGCTATGCAGGCGCCGCGGAAGACAGTTTTATGTGCTTCCCAAAGTGTGGAGAAATCTGATACTGATCCTATGTTATGTTGAAAATATTCTTCTAAATTTTTTGCCAGTATATTACGTGAGACCTCAGATTGTAGTAGATGGTCGTTTAGGCGCCAATGACATGACTTGGGGTAGGCCTGGGAAAGCACAAGATGTAACATAATGGGAGCATGGTCCGACCATGTAATAGGTGATATATCAACCTCAGCCACATAAGATATGAGTGGGGCCGATATAAAGAAGTGGTCAAGGCGTGAGTACATTTTGTGGGCCGATGAATAGAAGGTGAACTGTTTAGAGGAGGGATGTCTGATCCTCCATGAGTCGAATAACCTATGAGATCTTATACATTTGCGAAAAGAGTTAGCTTGGGATGAAATCTTTTTAGAAGGCACGGTATTAAAAAGGGTTTGTCTGTCTCTATTGGGGGACATAACCAGATTGAAATCCCCTCCTATAATCATGAAAGGTTGCGATGGATAGTGAGGAGAATCAAACAATGTGTTAAGGAAATTCAATCTGGCCTGTATTAGGAGCATAAACATTAATGAGAGAAAACGATGTAGTCACATAATCACAATCCAGAATGAGATATCTACCGAGAGGGTCAGCATAAAATCTTTTTACCTTAATAGGACATGACTTCCTAATCAAAATCGCCACTCCCGCCTTGCCCGAGTGATCCAAGGCAAGGAAGGAAGTGGGGAAATACCTTGAGGCAAATTTGAGCGTACCAGTAGACTTAAAATGGGTCTCTTGAACCATCACCACATCTGCGTCAGAGGCCCTGAAATCCTTCAGGGCCATCCAGCGCTTACAGACGGAACCCAGACCTTTAACATTATACGACATAATTTTCAAAGCCATATGTATAGACCTAATAGATTCGCTTTTGTAAGGTTACAGACACCAAGGGATAAAGAAACATACCCACATATCAGCAGACATAACCTATAATAAAACTGCATTTGGTTAGAAAGGTAGGAATAAGACATTTGCATCCTTAGCACCAGAGTGATATCCTTGAACATAGAAAAAAAAAAGAAAAAAACAAGAACCAACTGGAAAAACAATAAAAACAAAAACAAAAATTCTCTAAGGCCTGAGAGGCAATTGCGTCTCAGGAGGCCTTGAACAAATGTCAAGGCCAGGTAGGGGCGTATACGGACTTCCATCAGGAGACTCTAGGTAGAGAACTGGGAAGTACCCGCCGCTCACCTTATGAGCTCGTTATCATAAAAGTAGAGTCTGCCATTTTAAAAGTGATTAACAAGTCAGCGAGGTGTACTGAACAGTCTGTCAACTGAATCACTCATGACCGGGGAGGAGGAATGGACATTAGCTATAAGACTACGCAGATTAAGAAAAACCAAAACCAAAAGGAGCAGGGTAGGTGTCCAAAAAAGAAAAGTTATAATAGATCAGAGTATTAACTTCTACCACTCTAGAAACATGTAAAATGTTCCGAGTAGTACAATGTGGATGGATCCATGGAAACAAGTGTTGAGCTTTCAAGGAGGTTGCTTGGAGTTACGAAGTCGCTGAGGTGTGGAGAAGCGTTTCCTGGATTTGTCTCTCACCGGGGTCCAGATGCGGCTAGGTGTATTAGGAGGGGGACGAGCCTGATTATTTGGAGGGATTAAATCCTCTTCCGGGAGTGGAGGTAGGCCAAGACTTTTCAAAAATGCCTCACCTTCCAGTAACTCACGTAGAGTATGCTGTACACCATCTTTAGATACGGTGAGGCGAAATGGAAAGCCCCAGTAATATGGGATCTTGTGATGTTGTAGGTGGAGTGTGATTGGGCGTAGGCTCCTACGTTTGGCAAGGGTAATGGGAGACAGGTCGCCAAAAATTTGAAGTTTTGCCCCCTTGTATGTAAGTTGGGATTTGTTGCGGGTGGCAATAATGAGCGCTTCCTTGCTTTCGAAATAATGAAATTTCACTATGACATCTCTGGGTCTGGCTCCTACCGGGGGGCCTGGGGGCCAGAGACCGATGTGCCCTATCAAGGCGCCAATCAATATCCACCACTGTAGGGGCCAGAGTATTAAAGAGACCCAGAAGATAGGTACGTAGATCAGAGTCTCCCACCGTTTCCGGGATACCTCGAAAGCGTAAGTTTTGTCTCCTTTCTCTATTTTCCAAATCCTCCTGCTGTAACTGCAATTGAGAGACTGATAGACGTAAGTTGTGGTTTTCCTCTTCAATTGCTTGCACATAAGTTATCATCTCATCAAATTTATTTTCGAGAGTATTAGTACGTTCACCGATTTGATCGATCTCTCCTCTCAGTTCCGTAGCTAACTTATTTACCTCTAACGAGACATTATTTGTAATTTGTTGTAACAAGAGCTGTAACTTGGCATCAAGCTTGGCGTCTAGTATGTCTGGGGTAAGAATCTCACGTGGGGTGGAAGAGTCGAGATTTGGACCTTGAGCAATAGTAGATAAGTTTACAGTGTTTTCTGCTCCCATGGATGTGTCCATCACCACAAAGGGGTCTGTGGGGGTGTTTGAGGTCATAAGTTGTGGTCTGGTGACATAGCGTTCCATATTTGAACCTTCGCGTGACCCAAATAGGGGTTTATAGGTTCGCTGTTGTTGGCCAACTTTGCCCATGTAAAAAACAGGAATTGTGGCAGGGAATCTGGCTTACCTCTGAATCTATAGGCGCTTAATATGGCGTAGCAGAGGTCTCGGTGAGCAAACGGGCCTTCAAGCTCACTTAGTGCACATAGTTCATTCTCGGTGGGACGGCCATCATTCGTTCGTTAATTACATCTGCTTGGGTCACTGTAGGGTGAGGTGCTTGAGGCACTGTGGTGTAAGGTGGGCTCAGATCACCGTTCAGATAGTGCAGGGATGTATTGCGGGCAGAGCAAGAGGGGTGAGGTGTGTATAGAGTCCCGCCCCCACACGGGCCTCTTAAGATATTGTAAATATCCCAATTTAAAATTAACAACAGAAGGTATATAGCCCAGCTGTGTGTATGGGGGATCTTGCTGAAGGATGAGTGCAGTGGGAGAGTTTTAATGAGTCAATGGAGCAGAGAGGCTGGAGGAGTACCTGGAGTACCAAGATGGCCGCCGCCCTCCAGAAGTAGGCCGAAGCTGGGGACTTTCCTAACGGCTGTAACCGGCCGGGTGAGCGCCGTTGCTAATAAAGGATGTGGAGTGAGTGAGGGGGGGAACTGTTAATCACTGCGACCCAATGAGGGGCAGATCCACTGTATGCCGGCTCCCGGAACTTAGATAATGCAGATCGGAGGCTTCTGGAGGCTTCTGGTAATCAGCAGGCCGCAGGATGGAATTAGGTCTCCGTGGAGCCGGACAGAGGGGCCGGGATCAATGGCGCTTTCTCCCCAATTTTCCTGGACTGCGGAGGGCTGCCCGACCGGGATGATCGTCCATACAGTGCCCGGTTCACAGGGAAGGATTGCCAGAGGTAGCGATCAGTCCGTAGGCCCCAAGATGGCTGCAGGCTTCTCTGGCGTGGAGCAGTCTGTAGGCCCGGGATACAGAGGTCAGACAATCTGAGAAATAATTCTCTAGTTATGTAGCAGAGTGGCCTAGGATGTTGTTTTGGTGTGAGATTAGGCTCTCAGGAAAGGATTGGAGCCTGGATGGTGGTAGATTGTCCAAGCCTTGAAGGAGCTCAGCTGAGACACATCCTCTCCTGTGTACGTCCAGACACGCCCCCCTAAAAGAGACAGCCTTGTTAAGTTCAGTTTGTGGCCTTCTTCCTGGAAGGAGATAATGGTGTCTGGGCAATGGGAGAAACTGTAGGCAGTCCATGGCTGAGTACATGCCATTGCCATCAAGTTGGTGGGCGAAAAGTTCCACTGTAAGGGAGAGGAGAATGGGCTGGGGATAGGTAAAGGGCTGATAGAAGAGCCAGAAATGGGAATCAAGCGGGAGTCACATATGAGGAAGATGAGACAGCAGGTGTGTGTCGTACAATGTACTTACAAGCAGTAGTTCTGAAATGCAATGCATAGCTTTAGGCTTCCATACGTCCCCTTCTTGCAGAGGGCGATGGGGGTGATCCTGGGCTATGTTGGTAGAGGTCACGGCATGAGTACTGGGCTTTTGGGGAGTCCAGGTCTGCTCTGTGTCTGCGTGATCTCTGCATTGGGCCTTTGGTGTCGGGTTGAGGGATACTGGCAGCCAGGGTTCTGAAGGGAAGTACAGCGCGTACCAGTCCGGAAGCTCAAATGTGAGGGAGATCTTGCAAAAGCCCTGTAGGCTGCTTGCAAAAGCCCTGTAGGTCTTCCGGTGTATGTAGAAAAGCGGAGCGCCCCCTAGCGGACGCAGAAAGTCCAAATGGGAATTTCCAGTGATATTGAATATTTCGGGTGCGGAGAGCAGCCAGCAGGGAGCGTAGAGCTCTTCTGTTTTGGAGCATTATTTGGGACAAGTCCTGGAACAATTTTACTTCTGCTCCATTGTGAAACATTCTGCCCCTTTTCCATGCTTTACGCAGGATTTCTTCCTTGAGTGGAAAGTTAACCACACAACAGACAATATCCCTGGGGGGTTCATTATCACGGGGTTGTGGACGTAAGGCTCAGTGGGCTCTTTCCATTTCAATAGTTGAGTCAGTCGTGCGGTCAATTAGATCATTAAATATTGCACAAATGGTCTGCTGTAAAGTTCCCGGGTCTGTGCTCTCAGGGACCCCCCTCACCCTGATGTTGTGTCTCCTACCTCGGTTGTCAAGGTCTTCCACGTGCCTATGTAGCTCGAATAGTTGGGAAAGCTGTGTGTCATATGTGGTTTGCACTTGACGGATGACTGCCGCGTGAGTCTGGGTAGTTTGCTCTACACTATCAATGCGGTGAGCAACTGCCTGGATGTCTGTTTTTAGATCTGCAATCACGGCTGTCACAGTGCTTTTAATGTCTAGGGCAAATTTCTCTAGATCGAGCAGACTTGGTAACTGTTCCCAGCCCGAGCCAGTGATCGTTGCTCCCGCTGTATGTGAGCCGGATGCCGCACTGGGCGAGCTCGGGGTCTGGGCCTGTAAGGGATGCCAATGAGCTCTGAGTGGATCTGCTCATGATAGTTTTCAGGTGCAGGCTCCCCTATAAGCAAGATTCGATTCCCGGGTCGCAGGAGCTATCAGTTTATGCTGCCATCCAGGTCTCTGTCCAGACCACACCCCCCGTTAATACCTTTATGCATTCTATGCATAAAGGTGAAAAACCTTCTGTGCTGCAGCTGCCCCCCAGACCCCCCCCCCCTTTCCTTACTGGAGCCCATCCAACTCAGCGTTGTAAACACTGCTGTATCTTTCCGCATTGGACAGATTGATAGCAGCGGGAGTGATTGACTCCCACTGCTGTCAATCAAATTTTGTAACACAGGAGTGGGGGGTGGGGCCTGTCTTTGTCACTTGGGAGGGAGCCTGCAAGGTTGCCTCCAAGGAAAACAACTTGGGGATACCTTATGAAGAGAAGGGGCCTGGAGCATCAGCAGAGAACCCCAAAAGAAGAGGATCAGTGCTGCTCTGTGCAAAACCCTTGCGCAGAGCAAGTAAGTATTGGCATGTTTTCTTTTGTTTTTTTTTAAACAATGCTTTATAACCACTTTAAATTTCTGTTCTCTGTGTGAAATTTCTATCTCCTGTTCAAATTGGTATATGATAAAGACTGTGGAACCTACTTCAGAGCCATGACAACATTATAAACCAACAGTAGGAAGTTTAATTACACCTAAGCACTTTGATTCCTTGTTAGATATGTTAAGTAATACATGCAAAGCTTAGAGGGCTTTTGTCAATATTTCCAGTGCAATAACTACTACCACCACAGATTAGTACAACCAGGGTGTGTCTGTTGATTGCTCACATTGCACATACAGTGGGGATGGAAAGTATTCAGACCCCCTTAAATTTTTCACTCTTTGTTATATTGCAGCCATTTGTTAAAATCATTTAGTTAATTTTTTTCCTCATTAATGTACACACAGCGCCGCATATTGACAGAAAAACACAGAATTGTTGACATTTTTGCAGATTTATTAAAAAAGAAAAACTGAAATATCACATGGTCCTAAGTATTCAGACCCTTTGCTCAGTATTTAGTAGAAGCACCCTTTTGATCTAATACAGCCATGAGTCTTTTTGGGAAAGATGCAACAAGTTTTTCACACCTGGATTTGGGGATCCTCTGCCATTTCTCCTTGCAGATCCTCTCCAGTTCTGTCAGGTTGGATGGTAAACGTTGGTGGACAGCCATTTTTAGATCTCTCCAGAGATGCTCAATTGGGTTTAAGTCAGGGCTCTGGCTGGGCCATTCAACAACAGTCACAGAGTTGTTGTGAAGCCACTCCTTTGTTACTTTAGCTGTGTGCTTAGGGTCATTGTCTTGTTGGAAGTTAAACCTTCGGCCCAGTCTGAGGTCCTGAGCACTCTGGAGGAGTTTTTCATTCAGGATATCCCTGTACTTGGCCGCATTCATCTTTCCCTCGATTGCAACCAGTCGTCCTGTCCCTGCAGCTGAAAAACACCCCCACAGCATGATGCTGCCACCATCATGCTTCACTTTTGGGACTGTATTGGACAGGTGATGAGCAGTGCCTGGTTTTCTCCACACATACTGCTTAGAATTAAGGCCAAAAAGTTCTATCTTGGTCTCATCAGACCAGAGAATCTTATTTCTCACCATCTTGGAGTCCATCAGGTGTTTTTTAGCAAACTCCATGCGGGCTTTCATGTGTCTTGCACTGAGGAGAGACTTCCATCGAGCCACTCTGCCATAAAGCCCCGACTGGTGGAGGGCTGCAGTAATGGTTGACTTTCTACAACTTTCTCCCATCTCCCGACTGCATCTCTGGAGCTCAGCCACAGTGATCTTTGGGTTCTTCTTTACCTCTCTCACCAAGGCTCTTCTCCCCGATAGCTCAGTTTGGCCGAACGGCCAGCTCTAGGAAGGGTTCTGGTCATCCCAAACGTCTTCCATTTAAGGATTATGGAGGCCACTGTGCTCTTAGGAACCTTAAGCGCAGCAGAAATTTTTTTGTAGACAAGGTATGGTGAGAATTACTCCTGCGCTTGTGAGGCCATTTGTTGTAAGGAAAGGATAGTATTGTAGAAAGTGGAAGGACTGGAGGAAATGGTAAAGCATGTCTCGCTGCCTTTACTGACCAGGGGTGGTCTGGAGAAGACTGTTTAGTAGGAAGTGGATGGAGGGCGCGTGATCAGACGCTTACATCAAAACATGTTTGGTTTAATCATGTATAAAGAATACAAACATATAAATATTAAATCATACAAATAATTTGTATGATTTAATATTTATATGTTTGTATTCCATATACATGATTAAACCAAACGTGTTTTGAAATTTTTTTGTAACCTTGGCCAGATCTGTAACTTGCCACAATTCTGTCTCTGAGCTCTTCAAGCAGTTTCTTTGACCTCATGAATCTCATTTGCTCTGACATGCACTGTGAGCTGCAAGGTCTTATATAGACAGGTGTGTGGCTTTCCTAATCAAGTCCAATCAGTATAATCAAACACAGCTGGACTCAAATGAAGGCGTAGAACCATCTCAAGGATGATCAGAAGAAATGGACAGCACCTGAGTTAAATATATGAGTGTCACAGCAAAGGATCTGAATACTTAGGACCATGTAATATTTCAGTTTTTCTTTTTTTTAAAAACTGCAAAAATGTCAACAATTCTGTGTTTTTCTGTCAATATGGGGTGCTGTGTGTACATTAATGAGGAAAAAAAAATGAACGTAAATTATTTTAACAAATGGCTGCAATATACCAAAGAGTGAAAAATTTAAGGGGGTCTGAATACTTTCTGTCCCCACTGTATCTGCAATGGCTAGCAGAATCCTAAATACAACACAATTATTGTGCTACAAGCAGATTTTTGGAGTTACAAACATGGCAAATATGGATGTGTTTCATTAAATATTCTGCCATACATGCTTTAAAAAATAAAGACATGGCTCAGCGGCTAGGTTGTAGCATTGCTAGCAATGCCACAACCTAGTCATTAGGCTCTGCATGTTTCCAGCTTAGGAGATTTACATACAGTCCATATCAAGATTTCTAACAACCAAAACCTCAGCCCTGATGAATTAGGATTTTTCGGCCACTAAAACATGTTGGATATTGGTTCTCTACTGTTTGTGATTAAATTGACAAGAATACGGGGTATATGGACTTTTGAACTTATTATTTGAAGCTTGGTTCTTTCTGTCCATGAAGTTTATCTATCATCCGAAATCAAATAATATTACATACACCAATATACTGTATGTATACATATTGTATTTCTAACTTATATATGCTTTATAAACTCATTAAATCTTCATATTTTTAGTTTAACCCACATCACATTTCCCTCAGTCTAACCAATTATTATTTAGATACTTCCATGCATACATATAAAACTTATTAGTATTATATCAGTAAGCAGATAATTATATCAAAGAGAGCTTCTAACAGCTACAGTACTCAGTCTGCAGTCTCATCTTAAAAAGTACCTATGCATAAAGGCAGTTTTTTTAAGCTTTTTCTCACCATTCCCTAGATAGCAGCTGTAAAAACTCTGGATAGAAATCAATTTTAATGCTTGTTTGGATATCTTCCCTATACAAAAATCTCCCCACTAAACTCAGGTTCATTGTCCGAGGAGGTGCTTATTAACCACTTCAGCCCCAGAAGGATTTACCCCCTTCCTGACCAGAGCATTTTTTGTGATACGGCACTGCATTGCTTTAACTGACAAATGCGCGGTCGTGCGACAATGCACCCAAACCTAACTGACGTCCTTTTTTTCCCACAAATAGAGATTTCTTTTGATGGCATTTGATCACCTCTGCAGTTTTTGCGCTATAAACAAAAAAAGAGTGACAATTTTGAAAAAAAACAAAGTTTTTTACTTTTTGCTGTAAGAAATATCCCAAAAAAAATATAAAAAAACGAATTTCTTCCTTGGTTTAGGCCGATATGTATTCTTCTACATATTTTTGGCATATTTTGTTCTTTTTTTATTATTACTAATGGCTGCGATCTAAGATTTTTACTTTGACTGCGACATTGCGGGGGACAGATCGGACACTTTTGACACTATTTTGGAAAAGGTTTGGGACTTTAAATGAGGCGTGGGGCTGTGCCTCCATCCCGAATACAAGAAAAAGAGGAGGGGAAGGCCGGAGGCCAGGTGGGACTTTAAATGAGGCAGTAGACAGATTGGAGTAAGAAAAAAAAATGTGTACAAATTTATTGGTGGAAAATTCTGGGTATACAACACATGTAAAGGGTTACGTGTGCATGCGCACAAGCCATAGCCTACATGAATGCATATGTACACAGACAGTCAAAAATAGTGTGTCTAACCATATATAACTGTAGCAGATGTACACTGTACAATAAATACATATATCTATACTGGGGAGCACAAAACACATGATGTAAAAAGTGAGTATGAAAATAAAATAATGAGGTACATCAAAACATTAATAACTGTCAAATCCAATTAAAAGCCCAGTGGCTGCATCCTTGGTGCCCGACGCGTTTCTGTGAATACACTTCTTCAGGGGCGGATGCTACAGGATTTCTGAAATTACAAAGTATGAAGGCATCAAAGAATAGAAATAAATACAACCAGAAAGGACAATGTGTCAATTTCTGGGTACTCACGATGTCACCAGACTATGGTACAGGGCAGGGACTGGGCAGGGAATAGCTCTCCCCCGGAGCTGGGGTGGCAGGCAATCCAGCGCAAGACAGGCACACATCGGCATCATCCCCAAAGCACAAGCATCCTCTGCAAAACATAGCCAATCATGGGTGGGATGGTGGACCTAAAGTGGATGATGGAATCCATAGAGAAGGTCACAGTACTGACACTAAAGAGTAAGGGGAGTAGGAGGTTGTAGTATATTCATAGAGTGTTACCTTGAGGTGCTTAAAACCGAGGCTGACCAACGCTATGGCGTCTGTTCTGTTGTGGAGAGCAAAGGAGGGAAAAGTGTGCCTGGGGCGATGCCTATTATGCGTCCCGGCCGTGCCGGTGATTGCCACCGACGTCACGCTGACAGGCCGGCGGTACGTGGGGTGGGGAACCCTGCTCACGGCAGGGACCCGCCCAGGCTGACGTCACTGCGTACAGCTACGCCGACACCAGATGGAAACCTATGCGCCCGCACAACGGCGCCAACTGGTGACGTCATGTGCGGGAGCACTGCGTGGCGCAGATGCGGTGTGTGCACCCACCCGATCCCCCACACCAAACCAGCCCAAAGCAAAGGGGCGGACGTGGGGGGGATGGGGAAGGCACGCAGAGCGCATCGCAGCTCCGGGAAAAGAACAGCCCGAAGCCCAGAGCCCAGCCACCATGCTGGATTGTGTAAGGTGCGCCCAAAATTGGAGCAACATGTAGTTGCACACAAATATGTGCGTGGACCATTAAGGTGCACTACCACACATAAAAAACCCCAATTAAAGCCAGCAGGGGAAAACTGCCTAGCAACTGTCTACTGCCTCCATCCCTGTTAGAGTTTAATGGAAAAGGTTTGGGACTTTAAATGAGGCGTGGGGCTGTGCCTCCATCCCGAATACAAGAAAAAGAGGAGGGGAAGGCCGGAGGCCAGGTGGGACTTTAAATGAGGCAGTAGACAGATTGGAGTAAGAAAAAAAAATGTGTACAAATTTATTGGTGGAAAATTCTGGGTATACAACACATGTAAAGGGTTACGTGTGCATGTGCACAAGCCATAGCCTACATGAATGCATATGTATACAGACAGTCAAAAATAGTGTGTCTAACCATATATAACTGTAGCAGATGTACACTGTACAATAAATACATATATCTATACTGGGGAGCACAAAACACATGATGTAAAAAGTGAGTATGAAAATAAAATAATGAGGTACATCAAAACATTAATAACTGTCAAATCCAATTAAAAGCCCAGTGGCTGCATCCTGGGTGTCCGACGCGTTTCTGTGAATACACTTCTTCAGGGGAGGATGCTACAGGATTTCTGAAATTACAAAGTATGAAGCCATCAAAGAATAGAAATAAATACAACCAGAAAGGACAATGTGTCAATTTCTGGGTACTCACAATGTCACCAGACTATGGTACAGGGCAGGGACTGGGCAGGGAATAGCTCTCCCCCGGAGCTGGGGTGGCACCTCAAGGTAACACTCTATGAATATACTACAACCTCCTACTCCCCTTACTCTTTAGTGTCAGTACTGTGACCTTCTCTATGGATTCCATCATCCACTTTAGGTCCACCATCCCACCCATGATTGGCTATGTTTTGCAGAGGATGCTTGTGCTTTGGGGATGATGCCGATGTGTGCCTGTCTTGCGCTGGATTGCCTGCCACCCCAGCTCCGGGGGAGAGCTATTCCCTGCCCAGTCCCTGCCCTGTACCATAGTCTGGTGACATCGTGAGTACCCAGAAATTGACACATTGTCCTTTCTGGTTGTATTTATTTCTATTCTTTGATGGTTTCATACTTTGTAATTTCAGAAATCCTGTAGCATCCGCCCCTGAAGAAGTGTATTCACAGAAACGCGTCGGGCACCAAGGATGCAGCCACTGGGCTTTTAATTGGATTTGACAGTTATTAATGTTTTGATGTACCTCATTATTTTATTTTCATACTCACTTTTTACATCATGTGTTTTGTGCTCCCCAGTATAGATATATGTATTTATTGTACAGTGTACATCTGCTACAGTTATATATGGTTAGACACACTATTTTTGACTGTCTGTATACATATGCATTCATGTAGGCTATGGCTTGTGCGCATGCACACGTAACCCTTTACATGTGTTGTATACCCAGAATTTTCCACCAATAAATTTGTACACATTTTTTTTTCTTACTCCAATCTGTCTACTGCCTCATTTAAAGTCCCACCTGGCCTCCGGCCTTCCCCTCCTCTTTTTCTTGTATTCGGGATGGAGGCACAGCCCCACGCCTCATTTAAAGTCCCAAACCTTTTCCAAAATAGTGTCAAAAGTGTCCGATCTGTCCCCCGCAATGTCGCAGTCAAAGTAAAAATCTTAGATCGCAGCCATTAGTAATAATAAAAAAAGAACAAAATATGCCAAAAATATGTAGAAGAATACATATCGGCCTAAACCAAGGAAGAAATTCGTTTTTTTATATTTTTTTTGGGATATTTCTTACAGCAAAAAGTAAAAAACTTTGTTTTTTTTTCAAAATTGTCACTCTTTTTTTGTTTATAGCGCAAAAACTGCAGAGGTGATCAAATGCCATCAAAAGAAATCTCTATTTGTGGGAAAAAAAGGACGTCAGTTAGGTTTGGGTGCATTGTCGCACGACCGCGCATTTGTCAGTTAAAGCAATGCAGTGCCGTATCACAAAAAATGCTCTGGTCAGGAAGGGGGTAAATCCTTACATGTGTTGTATACCCAGAATTTTCCACCAATAAATTTGTACACATTTTTTTTTCTTACTCCAATCTGTCTACTGCCTCATTTAAAGTCCCACCTGGCCTCCGGCCTTCCGCTCCTCTTTTTCTTGACACTATTTTGGGACCAGTGACATTTATACAGCGATCAGTGCTATAAAAATGCACTGATAATTGTGCAAATGACACTGGCAGGGAAGGGGTTAAACACTAGGGGCGATCAAGGGGTTAAATGTGTTCCCTCTGTTCTAACTGTAGGGGGGATGGGTTCACTAGAAAATGACAGATATCACTGCTCCCGATGACACGAAGCTGTAGATCCCTGTCATGTTGCTAGGCAGAACAGGAAAATGCCTTGTTTACATAGGCATCTCCCAGTTCTGCCTATCCGGGTCACTATCGCGGGCCATCTGCAGACATCAAGTCCGTGGGAACCCGCGGGCATTCTCAGGTGGCGCGCGGCGGGCGAGAGCCCTCTAGCTAGCCCGTGATTTAAAGAGGACGTACAGGTACGCCCATTTGCGCAGCCATGCCATTGTGCTGACATATATGGTCGTGCGCTGGACGGCAAGCGTTAAAATACTTGTAACTAGGCAAGCTTGTCCCCTCTCATCTCTATTGTTTATTTTATCAATAGGGGTGTTTATTAGAATGGTGAATTACGATGTATCTATAAGGGGTTTCCCCATTGCTGGAAGAGAGTTTAAAATCACGGCCTGTGGTGATGATTTTTTTTTTTCCTGACATATCCATGACAATCCCCAACTTAATATATGCCTTTTCTACATATGGCTATGTCTCCAACCTAAAAAGCAATTACAATTGGAGGCCCTTAACCTTACTTTGTTACATGAGACTCTTTATTGGTGTGTAGCAATTGTCCTTCCAAATGGGAATCTAAGCCCCCATTCACACCAAATCCAACTTTGAAATTGTGAGACTTCACTTGAAATCAGGTCAATGCAATTTCAGGTACGACTTGACTGACATCTGTGAGACAGATGTCTATGCAAGCCGCACCTGAAATCAGAAAAAATAGTGCAGGAACCTTTTTTTCAAATCTGCACCGCAAATTTGGCATTGCATCGATTTAAACAGTTCCATTGCTGACAATAGGGTGCGACTTGTCTTAAGATTTGGATCTATCAAATCGCATTACAAGTCACACCGGTGCGAATGGAAGCTAAAGCTCTAAAGTAATTAGGGGCATGGCTGAGGCCTTGTTTATCTGCTTAATTTGATTCTTAAAACCACCTAAACTCATGGCTTCTTAAATATTTCTCATGGTTTGGGTGAGCAGCAATTATTAAGATGACGGTCCTGCTGAAGTTGCTGTATTTGATGCATACACTGAAAATTAGGATTCCAATTAGCTTCTTTAAGAAGTTGCAATCCATCCAACTCAAATTTGTCTGGACGTATAAAAGGCCTAGAATTTGATTTTCGAGTTGAGAGGCATGGGCTTGCCAGTCTTTAATAACTACTATTATGCCACACACTTAACTAGGATTATTTATTGGCACTGCCACGGTATCTCTAAAGATTGGGCCATGCTAGAATCTCAAGGGGAACACAGTGGTGCACTGGGCTTAGAGCAGGAGATACCAGGGGATGGTTAATAGCTCGGAGGGCTATAATATCCAAAAAGTTCAGTCTTTTTGGTAAAAAGGACAGTCCAAGAAGAACTGATCCTAGGGATACACCGTGGCTGCCACCTGGAAAGAGAAGAAGCATGTCTGTGGAAAACCAAAAAAGAGGGAAGTAGACCCACTAAGTGTAGTAATAAAACCAAGCACATTTATTCTCAAGGTTAACAACTTACATGTAGGTAGTCTTGAACATGGCATATCACATAGCAAGTCACACTGTGTCTTGGAAACAGTCCTACTGAGGGTCTAGAAGCAAGCCGACAGGAAGCCACGACCACCCCGGTTGATCCCCGCATGGTACATGTTCAGAGCATGCATGCTTTTTCTTAGGCTGATGCGAAACGTGCGTCACCCCCCCCCCCCCCCCCCGATGTCACTCCCAACATTACATTTGAGCTGTCACTGGAGTGTCAGTGTGTAAGCTGCCTACCCAGCTGGGGATCGCGGAGATCCGACGATGCGGCCGTGGCTACCTGTTGGTTTGGTCTTCTAGACCCTCAGCAGGACTATTTCCAGGACACAGTGTGACTTGCTGTGTGATATGCCATGTTCAAGACTACCTACGTGTGAGTTGTTTACCTTGAGAATAAATGTGCTTGGTTTAAATACTACACTTATTTTCATTATATAATCTGCCATTAGTCCTATTCTGTTTAAATTTTCTCCTTGGATTGCCTGGTCTTGTTACCCCACCTCATTAAATCGTCAACCATTGATATATCCATGTCCTATGCTTGGTTACAAAAAGCAAAAAAAAAACAGACTTCTGATGAGTTATAGGAGAATTGGGCCACTGTTTTACAAATATATGTTTGAGAAACAATGGGAAAAATCTTGCATACTAGCTAATAAATGCTCCATCAGCACAATAACTCAGGAAACAGCATATAAACTGCTTAGTGAAAGTAAGTGACAAGTGATGGCACCAGACAATAAGTAAATATATAGAAATGAGTGGAGCTGCCCCTTGACATTGAAGGACCTAACCCACAGTCCCTTAACCCACCCGTTATACATAACTCTAACCCCTCCAAATCCCCCCACATATGACGTGACAAGATTTTGGAGCAAATGGCCTTGACGGCCTTTTTATTAACAATTACCGTAAAATTAAATAAATAACATTTTAAATAACCGTTACCAACTTTTATGTACTTTTTTGGGGTCTTCGAGGGAAACAACACACCACTGGTCACTGCAACCAACTTCTTTTAAACTTTAGGCCTCCAGTCGCCAGCCCTCCGACTCAGAGAGGTACTCAACCTTCACAGTGACCTACCTTTTACCCCTTCCTGGTTAACCCCTCGTTAACCAGAAGGTATCTGAGAACCCCATACCACAGATGGGTACCAACCATGTTATATACATATAAAATCCATCTTCTCCTCCTCCAAAGACCCACCACTGCCACAGCACGAAAGGGGTAACACCTTACCCTTGCATGCACCTCCACACCCTCAGTACTTGCTGTATGCCCTCCTGTAAACCCAGAACCAAAGATTGGTTCCCACGTCATTAAGGTGCACCCCATCACTCCTGAGATAACTCCATGTATCCACCTCCAGCTCTCTATGACGTATGGCCACACCCCTGTTCCTGATCACGAACCTGCTCACTTCCTTGTTTACTTTAACTCGTGCCCTATCCACTTTTTTAGTTGACCAAGCCCACCGCCAAGACATCCTGCCCACCATATCTGACCAAACAATGACCATCCAGAGAAAAATCAAACATAAATGTAAAAAATCACATTTTACGTCCTGTATGAGGTCCCGTATAGGCCTGGCTCCCATGTCGTCCCCCCCCACATGTAGCACCAAAACATCTAATGCCCTATCCAGACGGGAGAACCTGTTAACTTCTGAAAGCACCCTGTTCCAAAGCATACCCGGAACCCCGGTCCATCTGACTTGAGCTTCCCATTTGGGGATACCCAGCTGCCTACCGTTCGTCCGAACATCAGCTCATCTGGCCCCCCAGTAAATGTAGGAGTGACCCAGGATCCAAACTAGGCCAACCTCTCCACTTGTGAACAAGAAAAGTGACAACACAAAACAGTAAGCTCCCCCATAAATACCTCAATACAGTAAAAGCCTGAAAAAAACATGTGAGACCTAATTATGTATCAAATGTGGGCGAATATATAGCTTTAATCTGTCTGAGTCCCACCTACCAATCCGCTTAACTGCTCCACAACTAAGACCCGCCCTGGAAGCCTCCCTATTCGGAAAGAATGAGGAGCGTAACTTTTTGGGTCGTATATTGTCAAAGATTGTCAATGTCAAAGATTTTTGAAATACTGCTATGAACTGGAACCTTGACAAGGACGACCGGTCCCTGTGTATCAGAAACGAGCCTGTGCCAGCAGGACGCATGTCCCGGAAAGATTCCACCGCTTTCACCGGGAAAATGTGTGACTCTGTAATCCAAAACACTTCAAGTTGCATGCCCTTACGGGTCTGATCAGTTTTTGACCTTCTTACTCACATTCTGATTAAATCTTGCAAAATTTTACATCCCCCACTAACTGTCCTCCTTGAGCCCATTTTGAAGGGCTGACTAGCTCGCTTATCCGTAACGCCCCAAAGAAAGCCAGTGCAAAGGCCACGTGGAATAGAGCACATTCATACTCTGAGCTGCAAACGTCACTCAGACATGAAAATAAAACGTGTAGCATGTCAAACGAAACTGGGTGCCACCCATCCCTCTTCTTATGCGCTCTCCTGTACCCCTTTGCCGCTTGTTTAACCCAGAAATCTTTCGTATAGTCCCATCGTCCTTGTAATTTGAAAAGAAAGGCCAAACCTGCCAACGATCAATGGCAGCTGCTGAGATACCCTTTTCAAATCCCATATTAATAAAGTGGAGGACTGCGTGGGCTATCTCTTGATCCTCGGGGGTGATCTCAAGCCTGTGCAAGCATGCTAACCATTCTTGCCATACCTTGGAGTAGGCATTCCAAGTAGCCGTACTCACGGAGTGTTGAATCCACCTTGCTGCGTTCCCAAGGCAATGTTCCACATCCAGTCAGGACAGGTGACCCCGCATTGCTCTGCGTCTGGTGCCAACTCCAAGAACCTGTCCCACTGAAAACGAGACAAAGCATCAGCCAAGGTGTTATCAACCCCTGGTAAGTGCACAGCGTAAATGAAAGCATTCAATTTTAAACAGCGCAGTACCAAATGTTGCAACAACCTGACCACTAGCATGGACATTGCCAACAATCAGTTAACCACCTGGACGACCCCAAGGTTGTCACAATTGAAACGCACTTTCAAGTTGTGGAAGGATTCCCCCCCATATTTCCATTACTACTACAATCAAAAAAGTTCCAGGAGGACTAGGTTCTTCAAGAAACCAGTCTCACCCCATGTTGGAGGCCAGCAAGCTGCGCTCCAAAAGAAGGCCCCATAGTCCCGTGGAGCCTGTAGCATCCGTGAACAACTCCAAATCGCAATTGCTGATGGGAGCCAACATCCATAGAGCGTGCCCATTGAATGACTCCAGGAAGTCCTGACACACCTGCAAGTCCTCTCTGTGTTCCCTGTTGATGCTCACGAATTGCGTAGGCGCCTTGACTCCAGCAGTTGCTGCAGCCAGCCTGCAACAAAAAACCCTACCCATGGGAATTATTCGGCAAGCAAAATTTAGCTTCCCCAACAACGATTGTAACTAGCACAACTGTAACTTGTGTCTTTCAATGGTCCCACGCACTTCTTGTCTTGAGATTTTCCAGCTTGTCTGTTGGCAATCGGTACTCCATCCCAATTGGGTCCACTTCAATTCCAAGGAAAACAATGGGCCCTCTGTTTTTTCCAGAGCTAACGGGACCCCAAAATGTTCTGATATATGTTGCAATTTCCCCAACAGGACGGTGTAAATGTTGGAACCCGGCGGGCCAACACATAAGAAGTCATCCAAGTCATCCAGATAGTGAATGACCGAATTGATCCCCGAGACGTCCCGTACTACCCATTCCAAAAAGGAGCTAAACATTTAGAAGAAAGCACATGAGATGGAGCACCCCATCGGGAGACAAAGATCCACGTAGTATGACCCATTCCATGTACAACCCAGCAACCGGAAACTGTCCGGATGGTCCGGACAAAAGCCAGAAAGCTGATTCAATATCTGCTTTCGCCATCAGTGACCCTTGCCCATAATGACGCACCCATGATATTGCTGAGTCGAAAAAAAGTGTATGTTACCGCACACTCCTCAGGCCCAATTGAATCATTGACCAACCCACCCTTCGGAAAAGAAACATGGTGAATCAATCTGAACTTGTTTGGCTCTTTTTTGGGAACTATTCCCAATAGAGAGACCACCAGGTCCGGAAGAGGAACCGTACTGAAAGGGCCAGCCATTCGCCCCAGATTTACCTCTTTCCTGAGTTTTTCCGAAACCACTGCCGGATGCAGCAGGGCTGAACGTAAGTTCCGTGCTAAGGGTGGGGCGGTTGCCAATGAGCATGGAATTTTGAAACTGCTAGAGAAACCCGATTCTAACAACTGTGCCGATTTCCGGTTGGGTTACCTACTGAGGAAAGGAAGCATCCTTTCCACCCACACTGACATCGTCCCTCTTACTGGCAGGCTCTCTGGCACACCATTTTCCTCTTCTGAAGCATTTTGACAATGCATGGGATCCCCCACAGTCAGAACACGTGTGTTTGAAGCGACAGTTTGCCCCAAACTTACATGTGCCCTCGTTGAATTGCCAACAGAAGCCCCATCTTTTTCAGTCAGTTGTCCTGAGGCTGCGGTACCTCTGACCCCTGCCAGAAAAAAAATGATTAGGAGCCCTCACCGCTGTCATAAGCTTCATCCACAGACTAATATCCCTGTGGTCCCAGTGCAGCGACGGTCGAACGGCCATCCGTTGTCGAAACTGTTCATCGTATCGTAGCCACGCCACTCCTCCATACGTCCGGTGTGCCTCTAGAAAGTCGAACAAAGCCGAGCAGTGTTCGGGGGTGTTTTCCCCCACTACGCTTGCTAAGATGCCGAACGACTGTAACCAGTATGAAAAAGTGAGAGGAATCAACCAATATCTGCATTTTTCCTCGTCCTCCTTCTTGCTTTCTTCTGGCTTCAATCTGTCCAGATTGAATTTCTCTAGCGGCAATAATGTGAAGATCTCCACATATTCCCCTTTCCAAATTTTTTCTTTCACCTCCGTTTTAAGATGGGCACCTAGGGGGCCCTCAAAACAGACATAAACTTCCCTTTTTGCTGAGTCCGCTAATCTGACCAAATCCACTTTTTTCTCCCCTGCCTTTCCTTGGCTGTCCAGAGCCACAATGCTGGTGTCGGGAGAAGCGACTACCGCCATCACTGTGCCCCCTGCTGTCACAGACGGATTGCCTGCAACCCTGGTAGCGACTACTGACAGTGGTGTGGCCGTTGCAGCATGACTCTTACCTTGAGGTAGGGCCCATGCCTGCGCCGACGATGAACTATCCCCTGTATTTGCTCAAAGCATTGTACCAAGTCCCTCAAACCTGACAATAAATCCTGAAAGCCCGCCTTACCTGCAGTGTGTTCTGCGTTCTTAGGCTGTTCTGTGTGGGGCCTGTCACCACCTGTCCTTGATTAACTACCTTTCCCGCTGTCTACCCTGATCCAACAAATGTTTTAGTAATGAAGAGACGGATAAGGAAGATATACACTCATGGGCTGCCCAGGATGGGCCCACCATTCGCCACTCCGGAATACACGAATGTCCTTGGTCCTCGTCACCTTCCTACCCGGACAGTTCTCCCTCTGATCTATCGCTGTTCTCCTCCGGCCAAATGACCACTGGCTGCACCCCAGAGGGCCGCGCTAGAAATGGTTAAATTATAAGAGAATGTGATATGTGCTCACAAATAGTGTAACAACAAACCACATTAAGTAGGTCTAAGAATAGACAGATCCACTCAGTGCAAGGAACAAAATATATAAATGACTATACTGAATAATGATATATAAAAACCTACGTGATACAACAAATACACTGTAATGTAAAGGAGGACATTATTGTAATAAAAGGGTGAAATAAATACCGAATGAAACAAATAATGAAAAATCAAAAATCAAATGATATATTGTATACCAAAACATGTGATTAAATGAAAAGAGTCCATGTGATAGTGAAAAGACCATATCATGATAATAATTAGTCCATTAAAAATAGATGGTTCTTAAATGGTGATGTGCTGCAGGATTACCCAGAGAAAATGACAAGTGAAAAGATGCCTCCACCACGTAAAACACTGCCGCTTACCAGAATTCGGTGGTCCCTTGATTATAGGGGACCACACAAGGCGGATGGCTGTAACCCCAGCCCGGGATTTCTATGGCATAGACTGGGCACCTCAGCCTCAATGGAAATGGTCCGCGGATGGATCGGTTCGGGTAAGTGGTGAGTTCCCCATAAAACAACAAAAAAGCTTCACATAGCATAAAATACTTAAATATATTCAATGTTGAAAAAAACAAATGAACACTTACAGAAGAGTAGACAATTTAGGCATAAAAACGAGCCGGCCGGCTTCTAAAACAGCCCATAGCTTCCGGGACTGGACCTGTAGCGGTGACGTCAGTGCATCGCTCCTCCTCCCTACATCGTTTCGTCACTAGTGGATGTGGTCACGGGACACGGGCAGTGTCCTGAGGCACTGCTTAAATAGCATATACACAACCAAGCCTCGGTTTGAGTCCCAAGGGGAGAACCACTAGACACCATCCTGTTTAAGGGAAAACCTAGAGACAAATACATCTAAAGGCCCATAAGTAAGGGCAAAACAGAAGCAACCAAATACTAACTAGCTGGTAGAAAGAGGCATGCAGAGAGTATCAAGAGTTACTAGTTAACATAAAAAGGCCAACAATAAATAAATAAGATGCTTCCAAAAAAAAAAAATAAAAAATGGAGATAATAATAGAAATATATATAAATAAATTCCAGCGCAATATGCATAAGTAAATCACAGATAAAATCCCATTAGTGGGCTGTCTAGGTGGCCTAGAGATAAAACGATCGGGTCCTAATACCCACAAGGGGGACCTAGTAAGGAATAAATACATTAAAATACTAGTCTGAGCCTAACAAGAAAAGTAGGCAGGGAAACAGACTAAGCAGTGAAATCTCTTACTGTAGGAATGATAACTAAATAGGTATGACAAAAATATTTATAAATAAGGTCACCGTTCTCCCTTGACAAAAAAGCGCCCCACAGTTCCCCATAACCCACCTAAACTGTAAGAAAAAAGGGACAAAAAATGGTGATACCCATGTGGCACATATAAATGTCATACTAGGAAGTGTCATACAATAAAAATGAAGAAATAAGTAACAATTGAAAATATTGAAAAATTGGCAAAGAGAATAATTAAAAAATAATAAATGCATGAAGGTCCCCAAACATATAATCAAGAGGTTACTAAGAAAAAAGGCAGATGGACCAATAAAAAAGTATATAAAAATGAATATAAACAAAGATAAATTGAAAATATTGAATAAAAGTACAAAAAAAAAAAAAACCTATGATATAAAATAAAAAATTACAGTATAGTAAAAAATAAAAAATAAAAAAATATAAAATAGAGAAAATACAACGAGTCACTAGGAGTTGTCAATGAAAGAGTTGACATCGACATCGATGTTAAGGCCAAAAGGAGTATAGCTTTTAATTTTGTAGACCCAAGGCATCTCTAACCTAGAGATGCTTCTAACTAGACAGCTACCCCTCCAACGGGGTTTAAATTTGTCGATGCCTAGAAATATTGTATTGGATGGATCTCTGTTATGTGCTATAAGATAGTGCTTTGATACAGAGTGTTTGGTGAAGCCCCTACTTATGTTGTTTATATGCTCGTTTAGGCGCACCTGCAAAGGTCACTTGGTCCGGCCCACATACTGCAGGCCACAAGGACACTGGAGCATGTATGCCACCCCAGCTGAAGAACAAGTAATAAAGGGCTCAATTAAAAAAATCTTGGAGGTACAGGTGGAGGTAAAGCCTAACGGTCCTTCTTGTCCTGCAACGGTTAAGTGAACAAACCTGGCACCTCTGATAATATCCAGTTAATTTGGAAAAGAAACTAGGTCTAGAGATAGGGGGGTTCAAAATATTAGGCGCCAAGCTATCCTTAAGGGACGGTGCACCTCTAAAGACCACCTGAGGCTTCTCTGGCAAGATAGATGTTAAAACCCTATCATTCTTGAAGATGTGCCAGTGTTTGTTTATTATGTGTTTGACCATAGAATGCTAACAGGAAAAATTGGTAATAAAAGGACAACGATAAGCGTCCCTAGCTGGGCCACCAGCCCCTGCAACCAACAGATCCCTACGATCCACATTGTTAACCTGATCTAAGGTATTGGCCAGGGATTCCGGGGTATAACCCTTAGTCAAAAACTTTTGAGTTAAGACCCATGCCTGAGCCTGGAATGTACTATCCTTGGTACAGTTCCGTTTTAGCCTAAGAAACTGGCTCTTAGGCACAGAACTGAGCCACGAGGAATGATGGCAGCTATCATTGGGGATAAACAAATTTTTGTCTGTTGGTTTAAACTGTGGAGGTAATAAAACTGTCCCCACTGACAGAAATAGTGAGGTCCAAAAAATGGATCTGCACCAAACTGGCCTCGTAACTTAGGCGAATGCCCCTGTCATTGTTATTGAGAGAACACATAAATTCAGAGAGGTCGGAATCACTGCCGTCCCATAGGAGGAGGATGTCGTCTATATAACGAACCCACAAGGTCACTTGGGACCTTGGCTGGGCATAGACAACATCCTCCTCCCACTTGGCATGAATAAATTGGCCAAGCTAGGGGCATATTTAGCCCCCATAGCAACCCCTTTTTTTTGGCGATAAAAGTGTCCATGAGTGGGTGTGTACTCTAATAATACCATAATAAAATCTATTTGTTCCTGAAGGAGGTTTGAAGATTGATTCAGAAAAAAGGACACAGCATCAAAACCTAACTGGTGAGGGATTACCGTATACAAGGAAGTGACATCTGCCGTTACAAGCTTGGTCCCCACATTTGGCTTAAAGTTAGAGAGGAGGTTAATGGAATCACGAGTGTCTTTAATATAGAAACGCACTGACCGCACCGAAGGCTGCAAAAAGAAATCAATGTACTTGCCCACCTGGGATGTGATGAAATCTATCCCACTAACTATGGGACGTCCCGGGGCAAGTAAGACTCTTATGTATCTTTGGTAAATAGTAAATTATTGGGGTCCTAGGTGCTTTGGGCACCAGGAGTGCCCTTTCCTTTTTGTTCAGGATGTTCAAATCAGAACCCTTAGTGACTATAACTTCTAGTTCATTTTTATATCTTTCATTAGGGTTAGAAGGCAATCAAATATAGGTGGCATCGTCCCCTAATATAGGGTACATTTCCTGCATATAGTCATCTTTATTTAAGATGACTATGCCTCCCCCTTTATCCGCAGGGCAGATGACCATGTTTAAATTGGCACATAAAGAGTCTATTCCAGACTCAATGTCTTTTTTGTTCTTAACAAATTTGACCTGCATGTCGTCCAAATCCCTAAGGACCAAATCTCTAAAAACTTTCAGTGAAGGGGGTAAGTGGCCTGGGGGATTAAACAAAGATGCATTGGACAAACCTGAATGTGAAAAACCTAAAGTGGATGTCCTTGGAGGGTCAAAGGGGTTTGAAGCCATATACCTCTGAACATTAAGCTTGCGGACATATTTATGAATGTCCATGTACATTTGAAATATACTAATATTGCGAGGTGGTGCAAATTTTAAACCCATTATTGAGAACTCTAATCTCAGAATCTGTCAGGGTCTGGGAGCTGAGATTGAAAATGCCCATGCCATCTACGTCCTTGGTCTTTTTGGACTTAATGCGCCTCCCCCCTCTAGTTCCTCTCTTTGACTTTGGGAAAACCCCAGTTTTGCTGTGCATAACCATCAACATTGTTGGCTTCCCGATAGTCAGCATGGTTAAACCCATAATGACCATCAGAAATACCCCCACTATCCCCCATTCTGGGGTCTGATTCATAGGCACCATCATCGGGACCTCCCATACCCCTAAGGGGTAGGAAGCTATTCTGAGTAGGGATATTGAAATCTGTGTCATAATCACCATCATAATGTACCACTCGATTATCATTAGGTTGATTATTATTATTATTAGGTTGAGCATATCCTGAATTGCGAGGGTAGGATTGGTTGTCAGAATAACCATATCTCGGGATAGACGTAGAACCACGCCCATGAGAAGAGGGCGTTCCCTCACTGGAGTGGCTCAGATACTGGCTCAGAGGGGTGGTGGTAAACAACCTTATTACCCTAATCCCAATTATGACAATATAGCTAGAGGTGGGGGTCGCCAATATGGTGGATATCCACCTTCCCAAACTTATGGGCGGGACCAACAAAACCACACATGGGTGTGCCGCGGGGTGCCTTTTTGTCAAGGGAGAACGGTGACCTTATTTATACTTTTTTTGTCATACCTATTTAGTTATCATTCCTACAGTAAGAGCTTTCGCTGCTTAGCATGTTTCCCTGCCTACTTTTCCTGTTAGGCTCAATATTTTAATGTATTTATTCCTTACTAGGTCCCCCTTGTGGGTATTAGGACCCGATCGTTTTATCTCTAGGCCACCTAGACAGCCCACTAATGGGATTTTATCTGTGATTTGCTTTTGCATATTGCTCTGGAATTTATTTATATATTTTTTTATTATTATCTCCATTTTTTATTTTTTTTTTGGAAGCATCTTATTTATTTATTGTTAGCCTTTTTATGTTAACTAGTAACTCTTGATGCTCTCCGCATGCCTCTTTCTACCAGCTAGTTAGTATTTGGTTGCTTCTGTATTTGCCCTTACTTATGGGCCTTTAGATGTATTTGTCTCTAGGTTTCCCCTTAAACAGGATGGCGCCTAGTGGTTCTCCCCTCGGGACTCAAATCGAGGCTTGGTTGTGTATATGCTATTTAAGTGGTGCGTCAGAATGCCACCCATATCCCGTGACCACGCTAGTGACGAAACGGCGTAGGGAGGAGGAGCGATGCACTGACGTCACTGCTACACATCCAGTCCCGGAAGCTACAGGCTGTTTTAGAAGCCGGCCAGCTTGTTTTTATGCCTAAATTGTCTACTCTTCTGTAAGTGTTCATTTGTCTTTTTCAACATTGAATAAATTTAAGGATTTTATGCTATGTGAAGCCTGATTGTTGTTTTATGGGGAACTCACCACTTAACCGAACCGATCCATCTGCGGACCATTTCCATTGAGGCTGAGGTGCCCAGTTTATGCCATAGAAATCCCGGGCTGGGGTTACAGCCATCCGCCTTGTGTGGTCCCTTATAATCAAGGGACCACCGAATTCTGGTAAGCGGCAGTGTTTTTAAGTAGTGAAGGCATCTTTTCACTTGTCATTTTCTCTGGGTAATCCTGCAGCACATCACCATTAAAGAACCATCTTTTTTAATGGGCTAATTATCATGATATGGTCTTTTCACTATCACATATGGACTCTTTTCATTTAATCATGTGTTTTGGTATACAATATATCATTTGATTTTTTACTTCTCATTATTTGTTTCATTCGATATTTATTTCACCTTTTTATTACAATTGTAATGTCCTCCTTTACATTACAGTGTATTTGTTGTATCACGTAGGTTTTTATATATCACTATTCAGTATAGTCATTTATATATTTTGTTCCTTGCACTGAGTGGATCTGTCTGTTCTTAGACCTACTTAAGGTTAAGAAAAAAGAGGGGGAGAGGTGCATGCGCGGCAGCTCCATGAACGGTCGCTCGTTCTGAGAGCTCCGCTCCTCTCCGGCCTGCATCCACCGCCACAGCCACAATCAGCGGCGGAACCAGCCCATCAGACCCCCTCCTCACCTCCCGGAGTCCTGAGGGACCCCCTTGCATGATCGGGGGCTCAGCCAGACGGGACCTGGCCCGATCTCTGGATCCCGGCCCGCGGATCGCGGCCTACTCGAAAATGGCGGCCGCCGGCGCAACACGAGTCCCTGCAAAGAATCCAGCGGCATCCCTGGAAGACTTCCCACCCCTGCCTTCACACAAGTTATGGCTTTTGTTTCATACTACTTTTGACATGTCTTGTCTCTCCCTCTCAGGGTCAACCTTACACCATTTCCTCCCCTCCTCCTCTCATTTTTCCCGGAGTCACTCAGGAGGACCACGATACAACTACAACCTGGAATCCCAAACTCTCAGGCAGCGGAGGCTTGGGCGCAAGTACAACTCTTGAAGTCCCAGGTAGGCACTTATTGTGTAATACGCTCATCCCCCCCTCTGATCCATGCATTCTGACACACTTATACCTCCTCACCCCTTCTGTATAGCCACGCACAATGTGCAGGGAATTAATTCTCCGGTCAAAAGACGTAAACTATTTAACCTCTACAAATCACAAAAATCAAAATTCTTTTACTACAAGAAACCCACTTCCCATCCTCATATAATCCCTCCTTCTTACATGGTCACTACACGCAGTTTTTTCTTTCCAATGCTGATAATAAGACTAAAGGGGTTGCCATTTGCTTTGCAAAACACCTTCAATTCTCCCCATCTGAAGTTATTAAAGATCAAGCGGGCAGATATCTTCTAGTAAAAGGCACGATTGAGGGATCTATGCACTCTTTTATTTCTTACTACGCCCCGAACAAGGGCCAGGCCTCCTTTTTCTCCACAATGATGTCCATACTGGGCCCACAACTTGAGGGGAAAATAATAATGGGTGGAGACACAAATCTCCCTTTTGATATTTCTCTGGACAAATCGAGGTCTGGACCCCTCGTTCTAGAAAACCTCCAAAACAAAGTACTAAAATAGCCTCCACAATCTGTTCTCTAGGCCTCGTGGACATCTGGAGAGAAATGAATCCTAGGTCCAGGGACTTCACTCATTACTCCGCCCCACACCACCTCTACACCAGAATCGACCATATTTTAATTCAATCACATAACATCCCCATGGCTATCAAAGCAGTGATTAGGGACACCCCTATTTCAGACCACTCAGTGGTTCTTTTATATATGCAACAATCTCCCAACCCGGGCAACAAATTCACTTGGTGCCTTAACGAAGGGCTCCTAAGTGACCCAATCCAATGCTCGATTTTAGCAAAAGAAATACAGGAATACTTCCGTTTAAACAACACTGATGAGGTCTCCCCGGAGACGTTGTGGGCTGCCCATAAGGCAGTCCACAGAGGAAAAGTCATCCAAATCTCTACTAATCTTAAGAAAGAACGCGTTGCTGATACCAACAAGCTTCGGTTAAAATTCCAATCTCTGTGTGGAGCCCATAAACGGAACCCCACTAAGGATTCCCTAGAGGCGCTCGAAAATGCATGGACTTCTTTAAACCTGGCCCTTACCTCCGAGGCTGAGAAACAGCTCCGGTGGTCAGGAGCTTGCTTTTACTATCAAACTGATAAAATAGGAGCTAAATTAGCAACCAAATTGTCACCAAGACCGCGTTCGGTGGCCTTCCCCAAAATTCGCACTCAATCAGGTGATTTAACCCAAAACCCAAAACGTATAATGGAAACATTCCACGACTTCTACACCTCACTATATAAAAAGGAAAAAATAACATCTAACCATTCTATATCGGACTTCCTAGACAACCTACCCCTTCCCAAACTATCTCCTGAACATTCGGACTTACTAGATGATCCAATCACTGATTCAGAAGTGCTCATGGTGATTAAGCACCTGAAACAAAACTCAGCCCCGGGCCCTGACGGCTTCTCCGTTGGTTATTATAAAAAATTTGGCCCCATATTAACCCCGTATCTAGTCAAATTTTTTAACTCTCTCAGGTCTGGCTCTCCCCTGGATAAAGCACTAAATCTTGCTTTCATTTCGGTTATTCCAAAACCCGGCAAAGATACAACTATAGTCGCTAATTATCGTCCTATCTCCTTAATCAACAATGATTTAAAAATCTTAACTAAAGTTCTCTCCAATCAGCTAGTGTCCTGCATAGCTCTCTATGTTAATAAGGACCAGGTGGGCTTCATCCCGGGGAGACAGGGACCGGACCAGATCAGGAGAGCAATTGACATTATTTCACTACTCAAATCTCAATGGGATGGGGGCCCCCCACAATATGGGTATCTGTTATCCATCGACCTCCAGAAGGCTTTCGACACAGTTACCTGGCCCTATTTATTCCAGGTACTGGAACGTTGGGGCTTTGGTCCACGTTTTATGAGCATCCTTAGAGCCCTGTACTCTGACCCAAGTGCACAGGTCAGATTGCAGGGCTACTACTCCGAACCCCTGGCTATAGAAAGGGGAACTAGACAGGGGTGCCCTGTCTCCCCCCTTCTATTCGCCATAGCCATGGAATCCCTGGCTGTTGCGATTAGGAATCATCCCAACATTAAAGGGGTGATGTGTGGCAAACGCGAGCATAAATGCGCCCTTTTTGCTGACGATTTATTGCTCTTCGTGGCATCCCCTCTAATCTCCACTCCTAATATCTTCTCTTTACTTGATATGTTTGGTGAGGTATCGGGTCTGCGAGTCAACGTATCCAAATCTTCTGCCCTGAACATTACGGTCCCCCCCAATGTCCTATGTAGCCTACAAAACCACTTCCCATTTTCCCGGAACAAGGTCTCTCTTCCCTACCTAGGAGTCCATCTCACGGCAAGTATAGCCTCCCTCTATTTATCCAACTACCCGGGCATCTTCCGCAAATTAATCTCAGACCTATCCCTCTGGGATAATCATAATTTATCTTGGCTGGGTCGTATAAACGCGGTCAAAATGACCCTCCTCCCACGTATACTTTACTTATTCAGATCCTTGCCCATTCCAATTCAAAAATCGCAATTACATCCACTCCAGTCCAAAATCACAAAATTCATTTGGGGCCCGAAGGGAAATCGTTGCGCACAACATATCTTATTTAGGCCTAAATCACAAGGGGGTCTAGCTCTACCTAACATTTGGTGGTACTATCAAGCAGCTCAGTTGGCTCAGATCTCCACTGTATACTCGAAGAGCCCGAAACCTGATTGGGTTTCAATGGAACGTCAAGCAATCCCTCTTCACACGATTGACTTTTTGCTTTGGTCTCCCACCAAATTGAGACCACCTATCTTAGCCCCCACGTTATCACATTCCTTGGCCTTATGTGACCGACTTCATAAAAATCCCTTATTGATTTCCTCCCTCAAACCCCTAACACATATTTTTCATAACCCCAACTTTCCGCCAGGAATGAACATCTTAGCATTTAGTTGGTGGCTGAATAAGGGATTAATCAGAATAGGGAACTATTTCACTTCCTCAGGCCCTCTCTCTCTGGCATTCTGTACTAGTAAGCTTGAAATGCCTCATGCTGAACGTTTTCGTTTTATGCAAATACAACACTTCCTTCATTCCCTCTGGCCAAACAAATCTATACCTCCCTCAATAACTAATTATGAATCTTGGTGTGCGGGTGCAATGGATCAGAGAGGAGGGATCTCCGTTATATATGCCTCACTGGCCTCAGTAGCGTCCAAGCCTCCATACGCCTTATCCTGGGAAAAAGACCTTGATATCTCTTGGGATATAGATCAATGGTTCTCCTGCTTTCATCGCTCTTTTAAAGGAATACTAAACGTTTCCCTCATGGAGGGTAGCATTAAGGTGCTCATGAGATGGTACAGGGTTCCCTCTCTTCTTGCAAAGATATATCCTGATGCTTCCCCACTGTGTTTTCGAAGCTGTAACCATGTAGGGACACTGTATCATGTATGGTGGTCCTGCCCACGCATAAGGAGCCTATGGAACAAAGTATTCTCAGTAATACGTAAAGTAACCACCGTCCGGATTCCCCAAAATCCAGAGATAGCTCTACTGAATATGAAAGTGGAAAAGGTAGATAAATATACCCAAAAATTGATCTTTTTCATCCTACTGGGCACCAAAATCACAATAGCCTCCTGTTGGAAAAAAAGCAGGGTCCCTTTCGCAGCGGTGAAGCATAAAATATCCTGGATTATGGCACAAGAGAAGATAGTTAGCATTATACAAGACAAAACCCGTACTTTCGAACTAACTTGGGAACCTTGGGCCAACTTTTGCCATATTTCCTTATGTCCTGGCGTTAAATTGCCTGGGCAACAGGTTCACTGAGTGACTCCACTGTTACACCTCCTTTCCTGTGACTCTCTTCTAACCCTCCTCTCTTCTCCCTCTCCTGGTCCTCACTCCCCTTCCTTACTCTCCCTCAGACTCTCGGATTACTGTCTCTGAAAGTTGTTTGACCCTGTCACTTACCTATTTATTTTTCCTTGGAAAGTTCAGGTAATGCCTTAATAATCCCTGGGTTTTCCGAGTCTAGGGCTTTTATGATGAAAATACCTCTCCTTAAGTTAGAGGATACGTAACTAAGTTGGTTAGATCACTAGATGATAGACATTAATGAGGCAGGGTTTCCCATGTTTCTAGACTGGAACAATATTATTGGATGCCCCCGACGGGGGAGGATGTGACCGAGATAGGGGGTTTGGGAGGGCGGGGAGGTCCTAAGCCCGCAGTGTGTTCCCATATGGGGCGGGCGGTGGATACCTCGCCTGCTCCCTAAACCATTGTAAATATAAGAAAGGTCCCTCTTACCCATTCAACCACATCCCCCTCCTCAGCATAGCGATATCCCTGCCTCCTCAGGTCTTCTGACGTGGCGGAATACTCTTCTTATCTCACTCTTGCTACTGAGCCATGACAACCTAAGCTTAAACGTTTAACATGTTCTAAATATTTGCACAAACGTTATTGTTTTTCATTTTTCTATTTTGTACGCCCTACATTATGAGGCTCAGCCTCGGAGCTATTTGTACCTCTTGTACCCTTATACCTTTATCCTATGTACTGCTTGATACGAATGTTTTGTCTGACATTTTTATTAATAATAAAAATTCATTGAAAGAAAAGAGGGGGAAGTTGGGACTTTGAAATGAGGCACATGTGTGGTGTGCCTCCATCCCTAATTCAAAATGAAGAGGTTTGGGAGTTTTGGGACTTTAAATGAGGTCCATGAACAGCGTGGAGGTAGATAAATACAATATATTTACTGTCATAAAATGCATCAAACATAACACAGTATGAACCACATAAAAGAAAAAAACATTGTAGTAAATGTCATTCCAAATTTGTATACACACATGTGTATGTGCGCATACAATAGGGCATCGAGAGTACATCAATTATGTCAACAGGACGCCACCTAGTGGTCGTGACTAATAAGTAGGTACATAGAATGACTACACATATATATGAATATACACATAAACAACAGCACTGAGCGGTGAAAGTAAAACTGGTAAAAAACGTAAAACCATGATTGATTGAAGAAAAATGTTCTGAATTGCCAGTAGAGTGTGAGCATATATATCTGCATGACAAAAATGACCGACGCGTTTCGTGTAAATCACTTCTCAGGGGCAAGATGCTCAACAATATCTGTAAAGTGTAATAAAATGTAAGTTAATCTATCTGCTATGTGCGACTATTTATGGCAGGGAGAGGTGAAAAAGTCCCCCCTGGGTACTTACATAAGGTCAGTACACCGAGATGTGGTGGTGGTGGAGCCAAGGCCAAGATGGTGATCCTTGCCGGGAGCTGAGGTGGGAAAGCCATGCACCGGCAGAGCGCGTGCAACAAATGCCCCCCACACACACAGAAATTGGGTGGTTTTGTCTTGAAATGAATCAAATATAGTACTGTGACCAAGTAACTGCCAACAAGAATCTGGGAACAAGAAAAAAAAAAAAAAAATTAAAAAAAATTATATACATAAATGAATATGTCATGATGTGTAGAGGTCTAAGAATTACATCTAGTTGAAGAAAAAGTAGAAATAAAAAATGAAGCATATCCACTGCCCTAAAAGGATGGTATAACAGCGTGCAGTAGGAACAGTATCTAAGAATCAGGACTGAATGAGTGAAAGAAAAAGAAAGGGTTTTTTAAGTGAGCTTACATGTATCCCAGAGAAGTGGATAGGTACTGTTATGAGGTCTGTCTCCGTCCGTTTCTAGCACCCAAACTGTGTGAGCGGCGGCCACACATATACACCCGCCCCCACCACGTGCACGCTGACACCACCAGCATCACGCCAAGCACGGCATATGCAGGGAGGGGCCCTGACATGGACGGAAGAAATACCGCCCATGGGAGACGCCCACATAACCCAGCTGGCCGGCTTGAGATGGGAAACCTAGTGCCTGCACGTTCGCGACGTCTGAGGTGACGTCACACATGCAGCAGGAGGCGTGGCGCCGATGCGCTGTGGGCGCCTGCCCACTCCCCTAGCCAATGCACATCCCTCCCCGCTCCGATGACAAGGCGGGGGGGAGGGAGGAAAGAGGGGGACACGCAGAGCGCATCACAACTCCCGGACAGCGGACGACAAACCGGCCTGGATGCTCCAAGAGCCACATCTATCAACATTGAAATTTGTATCACAGCTGTGCTGCTAGATCTCATGGACACATGATGGTTGTGTCCATTGAGTGTACAGGATCCAGATATGGTACACTGCCATCTAGACCCTGTAAACCTCACACATGGGTGGCAGGGGCACACTACCGACCCTGTCCATGGACCTCCATCCCTAATGTAAAGAAAAAAGAGGGGGAAGTTGGGACTTTGAAATGAGGCACATGTGTGGTGTGCCTCCATCCCTGATTCAAAATGAAGAGGTTTGGGAGTTTTTGGACTTTAAATGAGGTCCATGAACAGCGTGGAGGTAGATAAATACAATATATTTATTGTCATAGAATGCATCAAACATAACACAGTATGAACCACATAAAAGAAAAAAACATTGTAGTAAATGTCATTCCAAATTTGTATACACACATGTGTATGTGCGCATACAATAGGGCATCGAGAGTACATCAATTATGTCAACAGGACGCCACCTAGTGGTCGTGACTGATAAGTAGGTACATAGAATGACTACACATATATATGAATATACACATAAACAACAGCACTGAGCGGTGAAAGTAAAACTGGTAAAAAACGTAAAACCATGATTGATTGAAGAAAAATGTTCTGAATTGCCAGTAGAGTGTGAGCATATATATCTGCATGACAAAAATGCCCAACGCGTTTTGTGTAAATCACTCATCAGGGGCAAGATGCTCAACAATATCTGTAAAGTGTAATAAAATGTAAGTTAATCTATCTGCCATGTGCGACTATTTATGGCAGGGAGAGGTGAAAAAGTCCCCCTGGGTACTTACATAAGGTCAGTACACCGAGATGTGGTGGTGGTGGAGCCAAGGCCAAGATGGTGGTCCTTGCCGGGAGCTGAGATGGGAAAGCCGTGCACCGGCGGAGCGCGTGCAACAAATGCCCCCCACACACACAGAAATTGGGTGGTTTTGTCTTGAAATGAATCAAATATAGTACTGTGACCAAGTAACTGCCAACAAGAATCTGGGAACAAGAAAAAAATAAAAATAAAAATAAATAAATAAAAAAAAAATATATACATAAATGAATATGTCATGATGTGTAGAGGTCTAAGAATTACATCTAGTTGAAGAAAAAGTAGAAATAAAAAATGAAGCATATCCACTGCCCTAAAAGGATGGTATAACAGCGGGCAGTAGGAACAGTACCTAAGAATCAGGACTGAATGAGTGAAAGAAAAAGAAAAAACTAGCAGTGGTAGGGTATAAGAAGGGTTTTTTAAGTGAGCTTACATGTATCCCAGAGAAGTGGATAGGTACTGTGATGAGGTCTGTCGGAAGAAATACCGCCCATGGGAGACGCCCACATAACCTAGCTGGCCGGCTTGAGATGGGAAACCTAGTGCCTGCACGTTCGTGACGTCACACATGCGGCAGGAGGCGTGGCGCCTGATGTGCTGTGGGCACCCGCCCACTCCCCTAGCCAATGCACATCCCGCCCCGCTCCGATGACAAGGCGGGGGGAGGGAGGAAAGAGGGGGGACACGCAGAGCGCATCGCAACTCCCGGACAGCGGACGACAAACCGGCCTGGATGCTACTATATTTGATTAATTTCAAGACAAAACCACCCAATTTCTGTGTGTGTGGGGGGCATTTGTTGCACGCGCTCCGCCGGTGCACGGCTTTCCCACCTCAGCTCCCGGCAAGGACCACCATCTTGGCCTTGGCTCCACCACCACCACATCTCGGTGTACTGACCTTATGTAAGTACCCAGGGGGGACTTTTTCACCTCTCCCTGCCATAAATAGTCGCACATAGCAGATAGATTAACTTACATTTTATTACACTTTACAGATATTGTTGAGCATCTTGCCCCTGATGAGTGATTTACACGAAACGCATCAGGCATTTTTGTCATGCAGATATATATGCTCACACTCTACTGGCAATTCAGAACATTTTTCTTCAATCAATCATGGTTTTACGTTTTTTACCAGTTTTACTTTCACCGCTCAGTGCTGTTGTTTATGTGTATATTCATATATATGTGTAGTCATTCTATGTACCTACTTATCAGTCACGACCACTAGGTGGCGTCCTGTTGACATAATTGATGTACTCTCGATGCCCTATTGTATGCACACATACACATGTGTGTATACAAATTTGGAATGACATTTACTACAATGTTTTTTTCTTTTATGTGGTTCATACTGTGTTATGTTTGATGCATTTTATGACAATAAATATATTGTATTTATCTACCTCCACGCTGTTCATGGACCTCATTTAAAGTCCCAAAACTCCCAAACCTCTTCATTTTGAATTAGGGATGGAGGCACACCACACATGTGCCTCATTTCAAAGTCCCAACTTCCCCCTCTTTTTTCTTTACATTAGGGATGGAGGTCCATGGACAGGGTCGGTAGTGTGCCTCTGCCACCCATGTGTGAGGTTTCCAGGGTCTAGATGGCAGTGTACCATATCTGGATCCTGTACACTCAATGGACACAACCATCATGTGTCCATGAGATCTAGCAGCACAGCTGTGATACAAATTTCAATGTTGATAGATGTGGCTCTTGGAGCATCCAGGCCGGTTTGTCGTCCGCTGTTCGGGAGTTGCGATGTGCTCTGCGTGTCCCCCCTCTTTCCTCCCTCCCCCCACCTTGTCATCGGAGCGGGGAGGGATGTGCATTGGCTAGGGGTGTGGGCGGGCGCCCACAGCGCACTGGCGCCACGCCTCCTGCCGCATGTGTGACGTCACCTCTGACGTCGCGAACGTGCAGGCACTAGGTTTCCCATCTCAAGTCGGCCAGCTGGGTTATGTGGGCGTCTCCCATGGGCGGTATTTCTTCCGTCCATGTCAGGGCCCCTCCCTGCATATGCCGTGCTTGGCGTGACGCTGGTGGTGTCAGCGTGCACGTGGTGGGGGCGGGTGTATATGTGTGGCCGCCGCTCACACAGTTTGGGTGCTAGAAACGGACGGAGACAGACCTCATCACAGTACCTATCCACTTCTCTGGGATACATGTAAGCTCACTTAAAAAACCCTTCTTATACCCTACCACTGCTAGTTTTTTCTTTTTCTTTCACTCATTCAGTCCTGATTCTTAGGTACTGTTCCTACTGCCCGCTGTTATACCATCCTTTTAGGGCAGTGGATATGCTTCTTTTTTTATTTCTACTTTTTCTTCAACTAGATGTAATTCTTAGACCTCTACACATCATGACATATTCATTTATGTATATAATTTTTTTTTATTTTTTTTTTTCTTGTTCCCAGATTCTTGTTGGCAGTTACTTGGTCACAGTACTATATTTGATTCATTTCAAGACAAAACCACCCAATTTCTGTGTGTGTGGGGGGCATTTGTTGCACGCGCTCCGCCGGTGCATGGCTTTCCCACCTCAGCTCCCGGCAAGGACCACCATCTTGGCCTTGGCTCCACCACCACCACATCTCGGTGTACTGACCTTATGTAAGTACCCAGGGGGGACTTTTTCACCTCTCCCTGCCATAAATAGTCGCACATAGCAGATAGATTAACTTACATTTTATTACACTTTACAGATATTGTTGAGCATCTTGCCCCGATGAGTGATTTACACGAAACGCGTCAGTCATTTTTGTCATGCAGATATATATGCTCACACTCTACTGGCAATTCAGAACATTTTTCTTCAATCAATCATGGTTTTACGTTTTTTACCAGTTTTACTTTCACCGCTCAGTGCTGTTGTTTATGTGTATATTCATATATATGTGTAGTCATTCTATGTACCTACTTATCAGTCACGACCACTAGGTGGCATCCTGTTGACATAATTGATGTACTCTCGATGCCCTATTGTATGCACACATACACATGTGTGTATACAAATTTGGAATGACATTTACTACAATGTTTTTTTCTTTTATGTGGTTCATACTGTGTTATGTTTGATGCATTTTATGACAATAAATATATTGTATTTATCTACCTCCACGCTGTTCATGGACCTCATTTAAAGTCCCAAAACTCCCAAACCTCTTCATTTTGAATTAGGGATGGAGGCACACCACACATGTGCCTCATTTCAAAGTCCCAACTTCCCCCTCTTTTTTCTTTACATTAGGGATGGAGGTCCATGGACAGGGTCGGTAGTGTGCCTCTGCCACCCATGTGTGAGGTTTCCAGGGTCTAGATGGCAGTGTACCATATCTGGATCCTGTACACTCAATGGACACAACCATCATGTGTCCATGAGATCTAGCAGCACAGCTGTGATACAAATTTCAATGTTGATAGATGTGGCTCTTGGAGCATCCAGGCCGGTTTGTCGTCCGCTGTCCGGGAGTTGCGATGCGCTCTGCGTGTCCCCCCTCTTTCCTCCCTCCCCCCACCTTGTCATCGGAGCGGGGAGGGATGTGCATTGGCTAGGGGTGTGGGCGGGCGCCCACAGCGCACTGGCGCCACGCCTCCTGCCGCATGTGTGACGTCACCTCTGATGTCGTGAACGTGCAGGCACTAGGTTTCCCTTCTCAAGTCGGCCAGCTGGGTTATGTGGGCGTCTCCCATGGGCGGTATTTCTTCCGTCCATGTCAGGGCCCCTCCCTGCATATGCCGTGCTTGGCGTGACGCTGGTGGTGTCAGCGTGCACGTGGTGGGGGCGGGTGTATATGTGTGGCCGCCGCTCACACAGTTTGGGTGCTAGAAATGGACGGAGACAGACCTCATCACAGTACCTATCCACTTCTCTGGGATACATGTAAGCTCACTTAAAAAACCCTTCTTATACCCTACCACTGCTAGTTTTTTCTTTTTCTTTCACTCATTCAGTCCTGATTCTTAGGTACTGTTCCTACTGCCCGCTGTTATACCATCCTTTTAGGGCAGTGGATATGCTTCTTTTTTTATTTCTACTTTTTCTTCAACTAGATGTAATTCTTAGACCTCTACACATCATGACATATTCATTTATGTATATAATTTTTTTTTATTTTTTTTTTTCTTGTTCCCAGATTCTTGTTGGCAGTTACTTGGTCACAGTACTATATTTGATTCATTTCAAGACAAAACCACCCAATTTCTGTGTGTGTGGGGGGCATTTGTTGCACGCGCTCCACCAGTGCATGGCTTTCCCACCTCAGCTCCCGGCAAGGACCACCATCTTGGCCTTGGCTCCACCACCACCACATCTCGGTGTACTGACCTTATGTAAGTACCCAGGGGGGACTTTTTCACCTCTCCCTGCCATAAATAGTCGCACATAGCAGATAGATTAACTTACATTTTATTATACTTTACAGATATTGTTGAGCATCTTGCCCCGATGAGTGATTTACACGAAACGCGTCAGGCATTTTTGTCATGCAGATATATATACTCACACTCTACTGGCAATTCAGAACATTTTTCTTCAATCAATCATGGTTTTACGTTTTTTACCAGTTTTACTTTCACCGCTCAGTGCTGTTGTTTATGTGTATATTCATATATATGTGTAGTCATTCTATGTACCTACTTATCAGTCACGACCACTAGGTGGCGTCCTGTTGACATAATTGATGTACTCTCGATGCCCTTTTGTATGCGCACATACACATGTGTGCATACAAATTTGGAATGACATTTACTACAATGTTTTTTTCTTTTATGTGGTTCATACTGTGTTATGTTTGATGCATTTTATGACAATAAATATATTGTATTTATCTACCTCCACGCTGTTCATGGACCTCATTTAAAGTCCCAAAACTCCCAAACCTCTTCATTTTTACTTAATGTGGTTTGGCGTTACACTATTTGTGAGCACATATCACATTCTCTTATAATTTAACCATTTCTAGCGCAGCTTCCTGTTTTTTAATTTTGTTTAGTGTCGTATAAAGCTTTTAGTCGCAGCTTAGCATATTGTCCATTAATAGCGCAATTTTTTCTTTTTCCATTTGCACCCCAGAGGGACCTGCTCTGGTTGCCAGGTGTCTGCATTGCTGTCCTTCTCTCCATCCTGTCACACCAGACCCACTCGCTGCCCGCATTGATGGACTACTGTTCTTTCTCTTGGCCTGGGCATCCATCGCTCGCCCGCTGCCTTTGCTCACTACTGTCACAGCACTCCTCACAGTCCTCCCTCTGGTCATCGTGGGACTGCTGACTGCCCCGACAGCCTGGCTGGCATCCCGAGGCACGGCTCTCCCTCGCTGGGCCGACTGGCTACTCTGATCTTTTCCCACAGCCCTGGCCGCATGTTCCTGGCATCTGCGATGAGCAGGGGGCAGAGCCATGTTATGGGCTGGGCTCCCCCAGCGCTGCGCTCCTGCCTCTGTGCTGGGTCCTTCTTAGGTCCCCACTTGCACGTCCATGGGGTTGCTGGTTGCTGGGGGGTGCCGGTTCACTCTCACTCCCATTCTGCTGCATTCGCCTCTGACCACCAGGGGAGGTGTCAGGGCTGAAGAGCTCCGGCGGCCGTGACCGTCGAGCACGTGGTGTCTCTTGTCTCCCCCCATGCGGTGCTGCTCTCCCCTCACTGATTATGGCTGCTACCTGTGCTTACAGCCAGTCTGTCCCCTGTGTGGCTGCCACCGCTTGTAGCTGTGCTAATATTGCCTCCATTGCCGCCATTACAGCATGTATTGTGAGATAGCAGAGGAGAGCAGTGAGCGTGTCTAATCTTCCGCTCCGCCGCTCATGAGTGATGTCACTCCCCTTCCTCCTTGGTATTCCTGCACCCGAGCGCCTTCCTGCTCTGGCCCCTCCCCTTTTCTTAAAGGGGACAACTTTTCCTTTCTGCAAACATGACTGTGAAGTCCACACTGTCATGCTGTCCCAGCACTCATCCCCTTGTCTCCTTACACTCCGGGACTCCCTTTAGGAGGGGATATACCACTCCAATCAGTAAATAAATAAATAAGAAAGGTATGGCACTAACTCATGTTAAACCTTCATCGATTAATAATAATTCGAATTGACCCAACAAAAATATACGACTGTGAAAAACAGGGTAAATATCATCGCGCAGACATGTTTATCAACAGTGAATCCAAGCAAACTTCAAGATAATGCGCACTTAAACTGTAATGTGCTATAAGTTAGCACCAACATGTATGCGTTGGGATAGATAAGCCGGCTGTGTGTTCAGCCGCGGCATGCGTTCCAAAACAGCAGGGTAGGGAACCAGTGAAACTGGATATGACGTCAGTGGAGACTGGACATGCAGCCTCTATGCATTTCATGTTACACACATCTTTAGGAAGCTTCCAGGCACCACTGGGTGCCTTCAGGTCTCTTCATGGGTACCTTGACAAAATACCTAAAAATTGCCCAAATTTGTATACAAGCCAGCAGGTGGATCAAGCCTGCCGGTTTTCATTGTGCACCATTACAACCTTCTAGCTGCCAATGTCATCAGTTGATAAGGACATCGGGCACCCACACAGCATCCTTGTTTGCCCCTCCCCTGCCCTTAGGGGTCACATTAGCTGAGTGAGGGACAAGAAAAATACTGGAACATTATTCAATATAAATGTGCATAGGAGTATTTTCTTTGGAAGTATAAATAGCCTCTAACGGTGGGTGGCTTACATGTGTGGATGTTATTAAACTGTTAGTTAAGTTTTTTACATTTTAAAATGGGGTGCCTTGAGATTTTAACCGCTTGCCGACCAGCTGCCCTCATTATACCGTGGCAGGTCGGCACGATCCCGCGAACTGTCTTAGCTATATGTCGGTCCCTTTAAGCGGGATAGCAGGCGTGCGCGCGCTGCACGGCCAGGGTGCCAATGCTCGTGACCAGCGGTCGCGATGACCGCCGGCCATGAGCGATCGTGGGCATGAGAGGCAGAACAGGGACATGTGTGTGTAAACGCACACATCCCAGTTCTGCGAGGAGAGGAGAGAGAGATTGTAAGTTCCTACGAGCTGGGAACCATGATTTCTTATCTCCTATAGACAGTCCCATCCCCAACAGTTAGAAAACACACATAGGGAACACAGTTAACCCCTTGATCACCCCCTAATGTTAACCCCTTCCCTGCCAGTGACATTTATACAGTAATCAGTGCATTTTTATAGCACAGATCACTGTATAATTGTCAATCGACCGAAAAATGTGTCAAAAGTGTCCATCCCTTATTTTGTAGACGCTATAACTTTTGCGCAAACCAATCAATATACGCTTTTTGTGATTTTTATTACCAAAAATATGTAGAAGAATACATATCAGCCTAAACTGAGGAAAAAAATAGCTTTTTTTAAAAAAAATTGAGGCTATTTATTACAGCAAAATGTACAAAATATTGAGTTTTTTCAAAATTGTCGTTTTTTTTTTGTTTATAGCGCCATAAATAAAAACTGCAGAGATGATCAAATATCACCAAAAGAAAGCTCTATTTGTGGGAAAAAAAGGACATCAATTTTGTTAGGATACAGCGTCGCACGACTGCACAATTGTCAGTTAAAGCAACACAGTGCCGTATCGCAAAAAATGGCCCGGTCATTGAGCAGCCAATTCTTCCGGGGCTGAAGTGGTTAAAGAGTGCCTAAACTGAAAAAAAGGTTGAGAAACGTTGATTTAGACAACATCAATTTACATGCATATACAGCTGAATATAGGTCTGTGCTGCCCCATGATGGGGGGGAGGGACAATAGGTAGTCTCCCTCTGCCTGACAAACTTAACTGGTTTTAGGCTTTGTGTCAGACCCTAAGCCAGGGGTCAGCAACCTATGGCCCACAGGCTGCACCCGGCCCACCACCACTAAACGATAAATTCACATGCACCCTGCCCGTGGACAGTTTAACCCCTTTATGCTGATCTACGCAAATATGCGGCGTCAGCTTGAAGGGGTTGTACAAGGGTGATGCCTGCAGCTGCAGGCATCACCCCGGGACCATTTTTAGAGCGGGCAGTTGGCTTTCTTTGGATAACAACCAATACGGATAAGAAGCTACTCGGCTGTTATCCCAAGCAGTGTGAGGAAACATCCCACTCCCGCCACCTTCCGCGGCTCGCCCGGGCTCTCCCGTTCCACTGGTAAGCCCGAGCAACCAGCTGGCATTTCCACCAGCTGTCTGGAGACCCGAACCAAGCCAGAATTGGCTTTGATCGGGTCTCAGATCTAGTAACCTGGACATTACTTCCAGTTTACAGAAGACTTAATGTGGTTGTTACCCTAAAAAAAATAGAGACCCTGTTTACTTTTAGCAGGTTAAACAGCACAGTGCTTTTGCTGTCTAACCTGCCCCTCTGGAAGCTGTAAAAAACTTGTCTGATCCTGCCAGTTTCTTCCCTCCCCCTGTAAACTGACCATGGTTTATCATGGCTGCTGAGCCCTGACATTTTGGTCAGTTTATGTGCCTCCGCCATCAGCTATCTCTCTTCTCTGCTCTCCCCCATCCTTTACCTCCTCCCCTCCCTGCCTGTCAGCTCGGGAGTCTGTGTTTCTGCCCCCCCTGCTGCTGTAGTAAAATGACACAATTAATAAAAATTGCTGACAGCCCCTCTCTTTTAAGCTGCCATCCTACACTGTATAAGTGTTTTTTAGAAACATAGCCTCTAAATACCTTTTGTGCTATATCTTCAGGCCGATCATGTGACTCCCGGCTGCTCTGCTACTCCTATCCAGGGCTACAGCAGGAGGGGACTGAGCCGCTAGCTTGGATGTCACGTGACTTTTGACTGATGTCAGAGGGAGAGCTCGGCTCCTTCCTCCTGCTATAGCCCTGGGTCAGAGTATTAGAGCGGCCGGTAGTCACGTGACCGGCCTGAAGATACTTCACAAAAAGGTATTTAGAGGCATCAATTCTAACAAACCACTTATACAGTACAGGATGGCAGCTTAAAATAGGGGGCTGGCAGCAAAGCATAATTTAGGGTTACAAACCCTTTAAAGGTGCCAAATTTTAAAAATATTACAGCATTCAAAACAGCCAAACTTTTTGAAACCATTTTGAATGCTTCTAAGTGGAAAGAAGGGATTTGGGATCTTAAAGACCCCAGATCCCTCCACAAAGAGTATCTTTCACTGCCTATTACTGTCACAAGGGATGTTTACATTCCTTCTGACAGCAATTAAAGTGATCTGAATTTTTTTTTCAAAGGGACAGTGTAAAAATAAAGAAAATAAAAGTGGAAAGGGTTGCTGACCCCTACCCTAAGCAGTTCACCATGGGTGCAAGTAGAAAACGTAGAGAAAAAAAAACACACACCACACACAGTTTGCAAGTATTTTATTAAAGTCTTTTTATATATTATTTGTCACTACAGGGTACATTTTTTGCACACATAATGGGCTGGTTCACAGTGAACTCCCCATATGAAATGGTAAACAAGTTCATTCCTTGCTAGCACACCCTCCTAGTCACTGGGAGGGGTCAAAGACCCTGGTGCTTTGATAGAAGTTAATCCCACTTAAGGTGTCCCCTCCTCCAATGCTGAAAGGCATGTGGGCTTTTATCCAAATAGTGGGTGGGCTGCATGCTTGTCATTCCCTTTCTATGTGAATAGTAGCCCGCATGCCTCCAGTGTTGGGCTGGTTTACTCTGGAGGATGAAGGGCAAACCTTTTCTTTTTATAATAGAAAAAATGATCAAACATTAACTATAGAAGTGTTGAACTTGTACAAAACCTGTACAAAACACAGGTTCAGCACTTTCCACATAAAAAATCCATAATTTTAAAGCAAAAAGCACTTAAAAATACACATTCCCCCATTCTAAATCAGGAATTAATCTAAATATTGTGGAAAGTGAAAAATTGGATGTGTTAGGCAAATACAGTCTCTAAGTGACGCTAAATAGGAAGTATGGTACAACACAGATACTTTTCCCATTGATGAACAGATATGTGAGGATGTTGGCAATGTTGTTTAATTCATTTTCACCTCACAAATATTGAGTTTAGGCCGATATGTATTCTTATACATATTTTTGTTAAAAAATCGCAATAAGCATATATTGATTGGTTTGCGCAAAAGTTATAGCATCTACAAAATAGGGAATAGATTTATGGCATTTTTATTATTAATTTTCTTTTTACTAGTAATGGCAGTGATCAGCAATTTTTAGCGGGACTGCGACATTGCGGTGGACAGATCGGACACTTTATTTGGGACCACTGACTTTTATACAGCGATTAGAGCTAAAAATAGCCATTGATTACTGTATAAATGTCACTGGCAGGGAAGGGGTTAACAGAAAGGGGGTGATAAAGGGGTTAAGTGTTCCTTAGGGAGGTGTTTCTAACTGTGGGGGCAGTGTAGTGACTGGGGGAGGAGACAGATTGCTGTTCCTAATCACTATGGACAGATCTGTCTCTCCTCCCTTGACAGAACAGAGATCTGTCTGTTTACATTGACAGATCCCCGTTTTGTCTCTCTCAGGAGCAATCGCGGGTCGCCGACAGACATCGCTGCCACCGGCTAAGCGCATCGGCTCCGGCGTCGCGACACGGGTGCGTGCACACCCCTTAGTGGTCTTAAAGCGACCGACATACAGTTACGGGAATTCGCCCAGGAGAGCCAACCTGCCACAGTAAATATGCGGCGGCTGGTCTTTAACTGGTTAAATAGATCAAAGCTTCTGTAGTTCAACAAAAAGCTGGAAATCCCACAACTAAACATGTCCAATAAAGGAAACATTTTGCTTAAGTAAACAACCATAGTATATCTTCAGTCTTTAACCACTTCAATACCAGGCATTTATACACCTTCCTGCCCAAGCCAATTTTCAGCTTTCAGCGCTGATGCAATTTGAATGACAATTGCGCGGTCATGCTACACTGTACCAAATTTTTTCAGCATTTTGTTCCCACAAATAGAGCTTTCTTTTAGTGGTATTTGATCATCTCTGCAATTTTTATTTTTTGTGCAACAAATAAAAAAGACCGAAAATTTTGCAAAAAGTTTTTCTTTGTTTCTGTTAAAATTTTTTGTAAATAAGTACGTTTTCTTCTTCAATGACGGGCACTGATAGGGCTGCACTGATGGGCACTGATAAGGCGGCACTGATAGGTGGCACTGGTATGCAGCACTGATGGGCACTCATAGGTGGCACTGATGGGCACTCATAGGCGGCACTGATGGGCATTCATAGGCGGCACTGATGGGCACTCGTAGGCAGCACTGATGGGTACTTATGGGTGGCACTGATGGGTAATTATGGGTGGCACTGATAGGTGGCATGGATGGGCACTGATGGGCACTGATAGGTGGGCACTGATGGGCACTGATGGGTGGCACTTATGACACTGATGGGTGGCACTAATGACGCTGATGGGTGGTATTGCTGGGCATCACTGAATTTTTTTGTTTTCATAATGGTGCGAGTCAGTGCCCATTTGTGGGCACTGATTGGCATAGATTGGCCATATGTTGGCACATGTGGATGGCCGTGGGGGATGTACCTGGCCATCCACATGTTATGTGCTTCCCTGGTGGTCCTGGCGGCTTCCCTGGTGGTCCACTGTGGGTATCCGAGGGTGGGCTGCGCTGATAAACAATCAGCAAAGACCCCCTGTCTGGAGAGCCACTGATCAGCTTTCTTCTACTCACGTCTGTCAGACGCGAGTGAGGAAAAGCCTATCAACGGCTCTTCCTGTTTATATCATGATCATGCCATGATTGGACACGGCTGATCATGTGGTAAAGAGCCTCCATCGGAGGCTCTTTACCGAGATTGGTGTAGCAGTGTGTTAGACTGACACACCGCACCACCGATCGACGTGATGCGTGCCCCCACGGGTGCGCGGTGGCTGCTATCCTGAAGGACGTCATATGATGCCCAGTCAGGATAACTGAACCACCTCCTGGCCGTCATTCTGCTATAGGCCAGGCGGGAAGTGGTTAAATTTGACCAAGAAGCATGTAAAGAAAATGCTTACAGGCTGATATGAGCAACACAGACAGTTAAACCAGTTTTACATAGACAGCAGTCTCTATCTCCCACTGAAAAGAAATCAGTGGTGAATCAAAGGTAGAATAGCAGCATTCCAGTATTCGGTAGGTGATCCTGCAATTTCCTGAATGTGTTTTTGCTGGATTTTTGATTTTTTAAATCCCAAGGCAGAGTAACCTCTGATGACGCTGCCGTGGAGGTGCAAAATGCATTAGATGGAACCACATCTCCATTTTGTTGCCTGTTTTAACATTGCTCGTGTAAATAGTTTTTATTAATCCTCATTTATTAACCCTCCAACTTTCGACACTGTGCAATGAGTTTTGTTCTCTTCTCATTGATATATCGAATGGTGGGTCTGAGGTTCTCTAAGGATTTATAGCCATGGTGATTTCCAGTGATATCCCCAAGGCGGCTGAGAAACCTGTAACACTCCCATTGGTTGTGCTCTCAACCAATCTATCACACCATCCAATGGCTGGTGTCATAACTGATCACATGTACAGCATCAAGGTAATTGTAGATTGAACAGAGGCAAAGATGGCAGCTTTCTGACTGAAAACGATAGGAGTTTACTTATACTTTAAGCTTACTGATGCAAGTACATACCTTGAGAGATCTCAGAATCTGGTAAGTGGATATATTTGCCCCTATTTCCTATGTGGAGCACTGGGTGTTACACCAATTAAGAACTGGAGGACATCTGCACTTGATTGTGAATCACCTTCTATGGACTCTATGGACACTAATAATTTGTTTTATTAATTTTTATTTCATTACTAATGTTGTCACTTAATAAGTCATTCATAGTGATTTATGCATAAGGCTATAACAGTGCAACACATTTTTATTTTTATTTTGGTTTATTGCTGAGTACAATATTGTGAGTGCTGCTGTTGTTTACATATATTTTTCTTTTCACATATTTTTTCACTTATTTTTAGATTTTTTTTCACTCACCGAGCGCAAGTTTTTACTTTTTTATACATTACAGTATAATGTTTTTGATGCAATTGATTGATTTCTGTGATACACAAGATACAATGTCCAGAATATAATCAGCCCAAACAGTAAGAAAGTTTCACGCATGTGGTATCGCCATACTCAGGAGACGTAATAGAGTTTGTTTTGGGTGTAATTCTAAGTAGGGATGAGCTTCGAGTTCGAGTCGAACTCATGTTCGACTCAAACATCGGCTGTTCGCCAGTTCGCCGAACAGCGAACAATTTGGGGTGTTCGCGGCAAATTCGAAAGCCACGGAACACCCTTTAAAAGTCTATGGGAGAAATCAAAAGTGCGTATTTTAAAGGCTTATATGCATGGTATTGTCATAAAAAGTGTTTGGGAACCTGGGTCCTGCCCCAGGGGGACATGGATCAATGCAAAAAAAAGTTTTAAAAACGGTCGTTTTTTCAGGAGCAGTGATTCTAATAATGCTTAAAGTGAAACAATAAAAGTGTAATATTCCTTTAAATTTCATACCTGGGGGGGTGTCTATAGTATGCCTGTAAAGGGGCGCATGTTTCCCATGTTTAAAACAGTCTGACAGCAAAATGACATTTCCAAGGAAAAAAAGTCATTTAAAACTACTCGCAGCTATTAATGAATTGCCAGACCGACAATACACATAAAAGTTCATTGATAAAAACGGTATGGGAATTCCCCACAGGGGAACCCAGAACTAAAATTAAAAAAAAAAAAATTGATGTGGGGGTCCCCCTAAATTCCATACCAGGCCCTTCAGGTCTGGTATGGATATTAAGAGGAACCCCGGCCAAAATTTTTTAAAAAATGGCGTGGCGTCCCCTCAAAAATCCATACCAGACCCTTATCCGAGCACGCAACCTGGCAGGCCGCAGGAAAAGAGGGGGGGCGAGAGAGCGCCACCCCCCTCCTGAACCGTACCAGGCCACATGCCCTCAACATTGGGAGGGTGCTTTGGGCTAGCCCCCAAAAACACCTTGTCCCCATGTTGATGGGGACAAGGGCCTCATCCCCACAACCCTTGCCCGGTGGTTGTGGGGGTCTGTGGGTGGGGGGCTTATCGGAATCTGGAAGCCCCCTTTAACAAGGGGACCCACAGAGCCCTCCCCCTGTGTAAAATAGTAAGGGAAAACTGTCAAAAATGTTAAAAATTACAAGAGACAGTTTTTGACAATTCCTTTATTTAAATGTTTCTTCTTTCTTCTATCTTCTATCTTCTATCTTCCTTCGGTTTCTTCCTCCATCTTCTTCTTCTGGTTCTTCCTCCGGTGTTCTCGTCCGGCATCTTCCTCCGCGGCATCTTCTTCCCTTCTTCTCCTCGGGCCACTTCACATACATGATGGCATGATGGGAGGCTCCCGCTGTGTGACGCTTCTCCTCTTCTGATGGTTCTTAAATAACGGGGGGCAGGGCCACCCAGTGACCCCGCCCCCTCTGACGCACAGGGACTTGACGGGGACTTCCCTATGGCATTCCCCGTGATGTCAGAAGGGGGCAGGGTTACGTAACTTGGGACAGTTTTACTTATTTATTTAAGTTTTATTTATTTATTTAATAAAGGACTTGTCCCAAGGTGTGTATTGTGTTTTTTTCACCATTTTCACACATTTTTTGTGAAATGGTAGGGGTACATTTGTACCCCGTTACCATTTCACATGGGGGGCAGGATCTGGGGTCCCCTTGTTAAAGGAGGCTTCCAGATTCCGATAAGCCCCCAGCCCGCAGACCCCCACAACCACTGGGCAAGGGTTGTGGGGATGAGGCCCTTCTCCCCATCAACATGGGGACAAGGTGCTTTGGGGGGCTACCCAAAGCACCCTCCCAATGTTGAGGGCATGTGGCCTGGTACGTTTCAGGAGGGGGGGCACTCTCTCGCCCCCCCTCTTTTTCTGCAGCCTACCAGGTTGCGTGCTCGACTAAGGGTCTGGTATGGATTTTTGGGGGGACCCCTACATCATTTTTAAAAAAAAATTTGCCGCGGGTTTCCCCTTAAAATCCATACCAGACCTGTAGTGTCTGGTATGGATTTTGAGGGGGGACCGCCACGCCATTTTTTTTTATTTTGGCGCGGGGTTCCCCTCAATATCCATACCAGACCTGAAGGGCCTGGTATGGAATTTGGGGGGACCTCCATGCATTTTTTTTTAATTTTGGTTTGGGGTTCCCCTGTGGGGGAATCCCGTGCCATTTTTAGCAATGAACTTTTATGTGTATTGTCGGGACCGACAATTAATTATAGCCGCGAGTACTTTTAAATGACTTTTTTCCTTTAGAAATGTCATTTTGCTCTTGGACTGTTGTAAACATGGGAAACATGCGCGACTTTACAGGCATACTATAGACACTTTTTAAGACAATACCATGCATATAAGCCTTTAAAATTAACACTTTTGCTTTTTCATGTTCGTGTCCCATAGACTTTAACGGTGTTCGCGAGTTCGAAGAAATTTTTTGCCTGTTCGCATGTTCAGGTATTCAGGCCATCCCTAGTGATAGGTAATCAGGTAATGTGGGTGGCACAGTGGTGTAGTGGGCGGCACAGTGGTGTAGTGGATAGCACTTTCGCCTAGCAATAAGAAGGGTGGTTCAAATCCCAACCACAACACTACCGGCCTGGAGTTTGCATGTTCTCCCTGTGCTTGCGTGGGTTTCCTCTGGGTACTCCGGTTTCCTCCCACACTCCAAAGACATGCTGGTAGGTTAATTGGATCCTGTCTAAATTGTCCCTAGTATGTATGAATGTGAGTTAGGGACCTTAGATTGTAAGCTCCTTGAGGGTAGGGACTGATGTGAATGTACAATGTATATGTAAAGCGCTGCGTAAATTGACGGCGCTATATAAGTAACTGAAATAAATAAATAAATAAAATAAATAATGTATGCTCCTTGCAAGCCCAAAGGTACTCCTTGGATTTTGGTCCCATCTAAGCTTTTGGCTGTGGAAAAGTCTTACACATGTGGTATCTCCATACTCAGGAGACATAGCAAAATGTGTTTTGGTGTGAAATTATAATTGGGGTGCCTATGCTGTGTGTGAGAAATAGCCTGTTAAAATAGCATCTTTGTGAAAATAAAATATTTTATTTGTTCATTTTCCCAAAAATTGTGAAAAAAAATGACAACTACAAAAAACTCACAATGCTTCTTACTAAATACCTTGGAGTATCTACTTTCCATAAAGAAGATGTTAGACAGGGTGTATACTGTCCTGGCATTTTAGGGCCTCAAGAAATGAGATAGGCAATCAGTACATCAGGACTGATCAATTTTCAATTTACACATTTTTCATTTTACAAATTACTATTTGGTCTAAATTTATGAAGAAGGATTATTTATTTGCAAACTTTGATAACAGAAACTAAGAAAAACTTTTTTTTTTTTCCTTTTTATTTTTTTCTTCTATAGCGGAAAAAAAACAGTGGTGAATAAACCCTTTCATGCCTAAGCCTATTTCTGACATTTGTTGCTTGCAAGTTAAAATCCATATTTTTTGCTAGAAAATTACTTAGAATACCCCAAAATGATATCTATTTTCTTACAGAGACCCTAGAGAATAAAATGGGGATTGTTACAATGTCTTATGTCACACGGTATTTGTGCAGCGTTTTTAAAACGCAATTTCATGTCCCATAGACTTTAACGGTGTTCGCGAGTTCGAAGAAATTTTTTGCCTGTTCGCATGTTCTGGTGCGAACCAAACTGGGGGTGTTCAGCCCATCCCTAGTGATAGGTAATCAGGTAATGTGGGTGGCACAGTGGTGTAGTGGGTGGCACAGTGGTGTAGTGGATAGCACTTTCGCCTAGCAGTAAGAAGGGTGGTTCAAATCCCAACCACAACACTACCGGCCTGGAGTTTGCATGTTCTCCCTGTGCTTGCGTGGGTTTCCTCCGGGTACTCTGGTTTCCTCCCACACTCCAAAGACATGCTGGTAGGTTAATTGGATCCTGTCTAAATTGTCCCTAGTATGTATGAATGTGAGTTAGGGACCTTAGATTGTAAGCTCCTTGAGGGTAGGGACTGATGTGAATGTACAATGTATATGTAAAGCGCTGCGTAAATTGACGGCGCTATATAAATAACTGAAATAAATAAATAAATAAAATAAATAATGTATGCTCCTTGCAAGCCCAAAGGTACTCCTTGGATTTTGGTCCCATCTAAGCTTTTGGCTGTGGAAAAGTCTTACACATGTGGTATCTCCATACTCAGGAGACATAGCAAAATGTGTTTTGGTGTGAAATTATAATTGGGGTGCCTATGCTGTGTGTGAGAAATAGCCTGTTAAAATAGCATCTTTGTGAAAATAAAATATTTTATTTGTTCATTTTTCCAAAAATTGTGAAAAAAAATGACAACTACAAAAAACTCACAATGCTTCTTACTAAATACCTTGGGTGTATACTGTCCTGGCATTTTAGGGCCTCAAGAAATGAGATAGGCAATCAGTACATCAGGACTGATCAATTTTCAATTTACAAATTTTTCATTTTACAAATTACTATTTGGTCTAAATTTATGAAGAAGGATTATTTATTTGCAAACTTTGATAACAGAAACTAAGAAAAACATTTGTTTTTTTCCTTTTTATTTTTTTCTTCTATAGCGGAAAAAAAAACAGTGGTGAATAAACCCTTTCACGCCTAAGCCTATTTCTGACATTTGTTGCTTGCAAGTTAAAATCCATATTTTTTGCTAGAAAATTACTTAGAATACCCCAAAATGATATCTATTTTCTTAGCAGAGACCCTAGAGAATAAAATAGGGATTGTTACAATGTTTTATGTCACACGGTATTTGTGCAGCGTTTTTCAAACGCAATTTTTTTGGGAAAAAATACACTGTCATGAAAATAAAAAATTAAACAGCAAAGTTAGCCAAATTTTTTTGTGTAATGTGAAAGATAATGTTATGCTGAGTAAATAGATAACTAACATGTCATGCTTTGAAATTGCGCACACTCGTGGAATGGCGACAAACTACAGTACCTAAAAATCTCCATAGCCGACGCTTTAAAAAAAATAACGGTTACCAGGTTAGACTTACAGAGGAGGTCTGGTGCTAGAATTATTGCTCTCATCTGACGATTGCGGTGATACCTCACATGTGTGATTTTAACACTGTTTACATATGCGGGCACGACTTACGTATGCATTTTCTTTGCTGTGTGAGCTCACGGGGAGCTCACGTGAGCTCACGGGCACTTAAAGTTTTAAATTTTTTTTCTTATTTATTTAATTTAAATTAATTTTTTAAATTGTCTCTGTAAAAAAAATAAATATATATATATATATATATATATATATATATATATATATATATATATATTCACGTTTATTGCTGTCACAAGGAATGTAAACATCCCTTAATAGGTGGTGACAGGTACTCTTTATGGAGGGATCTGGGGACCCCAAATCCCTCCTTTACACTTCAAAATATCCAGAACACCAAAAACGGCGATGCTGAATACTGTCGTTTTTTAAAAATTGGTGCCATTGGCAACCAAGTAAACCGGAAGTGATGTGACGTTGCTTCCGTGTTTACACATAGGAGACTTGATTGAAGCCATTTCCGGCTTTGATTTAGCCTCTCTCTAGCCAGCAGAAGTGCTGGATTGCGGATCGGGTCTCCTGGTGGAACAGGAGGCCTGGGAAGAGCGGCGGTAAGGTGGCGGGAGGGGGGATGTCCTCTCTTGCTCCTTCGGCTTTTAGCTGCATCGGTTGCTATCCCTACAGAGCCGACTGCCCACTCTAAAAAACGGTAGTCTGCAGCCACAGGCATCATCCCGTTATAACCCCTGAAAGCCAGGATCGCATATGTGCGTACGGTCTGCGCTAAGGGGTTAAATACCACCAGAAAAAAGCTCTATCTGTCTAAGAAATGATAAAAAAAATTGTTTTGGTGTAGTGTTACATCAATAATTGTCATTCAAAGTGTGAGTGCACTGAAAGCTGAAAATTGGCCTAGTCAGGAACGGAGTGAAAGTGTCTGGTATTAAATTGGTTAAATACTTGCATTCTGGTTGCTCAGCTTTTTTGTGTTTTGCTGTTTACAAATCTTTATCCCTAAGTCTATAAAATCTCTTTAAGATTGCTGTGTATAGTAGAATATATAATGATTGGTTTGGTTTTGGTGTACAGATGGCTTGTACAAATTTTAGCTATAATCTCCTAATATTTCCTCTTAGATGCATCCAGAGTATGCACCTAGGTCATTAATATTTTGCATGCTAGGAAAAACTAATAATTTACCTAACTGATATTATCAAGAGGTTACATTGTTCTTTAGTTAATTAGTTATTACTTTTCCAGTTTCAGCGTTTTACATCATGCACAGGAGTCATAGCCATAGATAACACTGCATATGTAGTGAAGAACTAATTTACAGTTGTTGTAAAAGCTATTTAGACAGAAAATAAAACTCACACAGATACATTTTTTAACAAACAATATTCTGCTCAAAAAATTTGGATCTATGAATCCAGGTGGCATATTTATAGAACTGGGTTGAATGCTATCACACTTTTTTCCTGCCTTTGACTGCATTAACCTACTTGGATTGCATTTGATCTTGTCTTTTGCTCTTGTCCCCAACAGGGCAGGGGAGACTTGATTGAGGGCATGGGGCATTTTCCCATTGAGCTATTAATAATCATATGTATTGGCCTGGTGGCCTTAAGTGCAAATATTTAAACATTTATTCAGTCATGTAAAAAAGAAAGTATACCACATACCAGTTGTAAGCTATATTTGAACAGGCAAACAATACATCTTTAACCACTTCGCATCCAGGCCAATTCTGACACTTCGCTCCTACATGTCAAAAATCATAATTTCTTTGCTATAAAATTACATGGAACACCCAAACATTATATATGTTTTTTTAGCAGAGACCCTAGAGAATACAATGGCGGTCATTGCAACTTTTTATCTTGCACGGTATTTGCGCAGCAATTTTTCAAACGCATTTTTTTTTTTTTTAAAAACAGTTTCATGCTTTAAAAAAAAACAAAACAGCAAAGTTAGCCAAATATTTTTGCATAATGTGAAAGATGAAGTTACCCTGAGTAAATAGATACCTAACATGTCACACTTCAAAATTGCACATGCTCGTGGAATGGCGCCAAACTTTGGTACTTAAAAATCCCCATAGGCGACGCTTTAAAATTTTTTACTGGTTATATGTTTTGAGTTACAGAGGAGGTCTAGGGCCATAATTATTGCTCTCGCTCTAACGTTCGCGGTGATACCTCACATGTGTGGTTTGAACACAGTTTTCATATGTGGGCGGGACTTACATATGTGTTCACTTCTGCATGCGAGCTCACGGGGACAGGGGCGCTTTAAATTGTTTTTTTTTTTTATTGTTAATTTTACTTAAAAATTTTTATTTTGACACTTTTAAAAAAAAATAAATTGATCACTTTTATTCCTATTACAAGGAATGTAAACATCCCTTGTAATAGGAATATGACATGATCGGTCCTCTTTACAGTGAGATATGGGGTCATTAAGACCCCACATCTCACCTTTAGGCTGGGAAGCCTAAAATAAAAAAAAAAAAAAAAAAACGATCACCGCTTCCCAGCCGAGGCGGCACCATTTTTTTGAATGCAGAGGCCAGGCGTGACGTCATAACATCGTGCCCGGCCTCTGAACGATCATAGAGACTCTGGCGGCCATCTGGTCCGCCGGGAATCTCTATGATCTACATCCAGCGCCGGCGGATCTGCTCTTCGACTCACCGAACGCTGAGGTGAGCCGGTAGAAGCACCGGAGGGTGGCGGGAGGGGGGACATCCCCTTTTGCCGCCTGTAAGAACGATCAAGCGGCAGAACAGCCACTATGATCATTCTTATGGTGTACGGGATCACCGGCTGAAAATGCCGGTATCTGAATGATGTCTGTAGCCTCAGGCATCATTCAGATATAACCCCGGAAAGTCGAGGCCGTCATATGACGGCCTAAGGATATGAAGTTTAAACAGTGCCTATAGATAAAGATGATATACAGTATTTGAATAAAATACACAATTATTTATTTTACAAAAACATCTACTGTATAAGAGTAATGGTTTACTGTGCAGAAAAAGAAAGGTTTGTACTAACCTGTAAAATCTATTTCTTGTAGTACATACCGGGACATGGCCACTATATTATTCCTTACTCGTAGGGCTATACAACACCTACAGGTGATTGGACAGAAAAAAAATAGACATCAAGTCCTCCCCTATATAACCCCTTCCATATAGGAAGTACCTTAGTTCTGTAGCAAGCAATGAACCACCATACAGAGGGGAGGGATCTCTGTGTCTCTGTTTTATATTGTAGGCCTGTAATTCTTAGTAATAACTCACTGAAATCTGTCTAGTAGACATCCTGGGTATGATAAAGTTTGAAACACAAAATCATAAATTATAATATAATAAATAACTATAAATACTTATAAAAATTAATAATATAATAATAATAAAATGAATTTCCTTACGATTCACTATCACTCAATTCTGCAAGTGTTCTAATTTACTATCACTGTTTTCAAGCTGATCTAAAACCACTTTTGATGTAAAGGGACACTTTTTGGTTGCCATGAACAATCTCAAGTTTCCAGGCAGAAAGAACAGTATATATAATATAAAACTGCATGCAGGGCACTGGACAAAGCACTAGGGACAAAAGGGATGTGAAATGATTTGATACAGTAATGTAATCTGTAACGGTACGGTGTACTGTATGTATTATGTTTTGTGTACTTTTTGAAATTCCCGCCTGCTCTGTCCCTGTGCGTCACGATGCTCGCAGGGAACGGAGCCCAGAACACAGAGCATCGGTTGGAGGACACAGCCTGCAGACACAGTAGGGGGACATCGCAGGATCCTGGTGACAAGGTAAGTACACTGCACTAGGATTCTGCAATGCAATCCTGTGTGTGGCTCAGGGTTACCGCTAATGGTACTGAAATTTAACCCTGAGCCACACTCAGGAATACAGCCAGGAAGTTTAAGTACATCTTAATAGCCTGAACCATGTCTTATGTGTGCAGAATCCTATCCCCTGGGGACTGAGGCCTGGGAAAAAAGGCAAGCAAAACAATGACCCGGATGATATGAAAAAAGAGACTACCAGAATGAGGCCAAAGAAACACCCTATCATGGTGAAATATCAGAAATGGTGAAAAGGATCCATACAAGAAAGAGCCACCAATTCTGACACTCTTTTTTTATGGAGTGTTAGCAACCAAAGCGCTACCTTATGAGTCAAAAGAACAAAGGAAGGTCCAAGAGTAACTCAGGAAGGTGGTCTCTGTAAAACTGACAGCACCAAAATGAGATTCTGCAGGGATAAGGGAAACCTGACTGGAGGCACCATGCTTGTGACACTTTGAACAAAGAATTAGAAGCAATAGGTCTTTAAAAAAGACTATTACATCCCAAATGTGCCCCTTTATCATACTCAAGGCCAGTTTCATATACACTACAGATTGGAGAGAATCAAAATTTGACCCAAAAAATACTTGTGATAATGAAACTTTCTAACCTTGCACCAGGCCAAATTTCCAGGACCCATATTAAATTGTTGTCAAAGTAGCCTTCCTGGCCCTCAAAGTGTGGAAATGACAGCGTCTGAGTCTAAGTCCTTTAGTCCAATGCAGACAGCATATTCTGTTGGAGAGGCCCAGAGTGGAACTGGCAAAAGAACTGCCTTGAGTGAGGCAACCATCTTTCCCAACACTCTTATGCAGAGACAAATTGTAGGAACCTCAGAGTTCTGAAGAAAGATATTTGAACTCTCAGAGCCACACATCTCTTCAGAGGAAGAACCACCTTAAATGGACTGTGTCCAGCTGGAATCTCAAATATTTCAACCAGTGAGTTAAGCTGGCCATACACCATACAATTTTCTTATTCAATTTTCTTTAGATTTACCTTCAGCTATGTAGTGCAAGGGCCTGCCTGATTGCATACAAATTGAAAGTGTTTAGGTCTGACCTCCCATTATATGGTTTTGGTAAATCTAAAGGAAAGTTGTACAAGAAAATTGTATAATGTATGGCCAGCCTTAGAACCAATGCTGACTGCTGGAAACTGAGAACCCAGCCATTCTCTGCAGGGTTAAAACCATGCAAGATACATTGTGCTCTGACTTATGAAGGGATTGGAAATTAAGGGAACCCTGCGTCAAATTAAAAAAAATGGTGTAGGGGTCCCCCCAAAATCCATACTAGACCCTTCAAGTCCGGTATTGATTTTAAGGGGTACCTTGCACCAAAATGTAAAAAAAAAAATGGTGTAGGGGTCCCCCCCAAAATCCATACCAGACCCTTATCCGAGCACACAACCTGGCAGGCCGCAGGAAAAGAGGTGGGACAAGAGAGCGCCCCCCTCCTGAACCGTACCAGGCCACATGCGCTCAACATGGGGAGGGTGCTTTGGGGTCTGACCTCAAAGCACCTTGTCCCTATGTTGATGGGGACAAGGTCCTCATCCCCACAACTCTTGCCCGTTGGTTGTGGGGGGTATGCGGGTGGGGGGCTTACCAGAATCTGGAAGCCCCCTTTAACAAGGGGACCCCCAGATCCCGGCCTCCCCCCCATGTGAATTGGTAATGGGGTACCCAATTGTACCCCTAGAATTTCACAAAAAAAGTGTCGAAATGGTAAAAAAGACAAGAGACAGCTTGGGACAAGTCCTTTATTAAAAAAAAAATCTCCCACGATGTTAGTTCACACCGCCCGACGGACTGGCGGGGCCACTCGGCGATGTAACCGGGTGACCCTGCCCCCTTTGATGCCACTGAGGCTTCCTCATAGCTTCCCTGTGGCATCAGAGGGGGGCGGGGCCACCTGGTGATATAATAGGGTGACCCCGCCCCCTCAGTTTTAAAATGACCGTCACGGCGAAGATGCGTCACTTGGCATGAGCCTCCCATGGAGGCGGATCGGTTGCTGATTTTTTTTTTCTTTTTTGGTCCGTCGGGCGGCGTGAACTTACATCGTGGGGGATTGTCTTTTTTAACATGTTGACACTTTTTTGTGAAATGGTAGTGGTACGATTGGGTACCCTATTACCAATTTACACAGGGAGGGAGGCCGGGATCTGGGGGTCCCCTTGTTAAAGGGGGCTCCAGATTCTGATAAGCCTCCCCGCCCACATACCCCCACAACCACCGGGCAAAGGGTTGTGGGGATGAGGCCCTTGTCCCCATCAACATGGGGACAAGGTGCTTTGGGATCACACCCCAAAGCACCCTCCCCATGTTGAGGGAATGTGGCCTGGTACGGTTCAGGAGTGGGGGCACTCTCTCATGCCCAGGAAGAGAGGGATAAGGGTCTGGTATGGATTTTAAGAGGACCCCCACGTCATTTTTTATTTAAATTTGGCATGGGGTTCTCCTTAATTTACATATCAGACCTGAAGGGCCTGGTATGGATTTTAGGGGGACCCCCACGCAATTTTTTTTTTAAATTTTGGTTCGGGGTTCCCCTTAATATTCATACCAGACCCAAAGGGCCTGGTAATGGACTAGGGGAGGGGATCCCATACTGGAGGGGATCTCATACTCTTTTTTTCAATGAGTTTTATCTATATTGCAGAGAGCCAAAAATTCATTACAGCCGCGATCAGTTTTAAATGACAATTTTTCCTTTAGAAATGTCATTTTGCTGTGGTACTGTTCTAAACATGGGAAAAATGCGCCACTTTACAGGCATACTATAGACACCCCCCAGGCACGATATTTAAAGGAATATTTCATTTTTATTGTTTCACTTTAAAGGGGTTGTAAAGGTAATTTTTTTTTTTTTTTTAAATAACAAACATGTTATACTTACCTTCACTGTGCAGCTCGTTCTGCACAGAGTGGCCCCGAACCTGCTCTTCTGGGGTCCCTCGGCGGCTGTTTCAGCTCCTCCCCGCAAGCACTAACCACCTTAATGCGAGCTCCCTCGCATGGTGCTTAGTTATTGCGGGCGCGCTTCCGTGATACAGCCGGCGGCTATAGCCGCTCGCTGTATCACTCGGCCCCGCCCCCGGTGCACCGCGTCATTGGATGTGATTGACAGCAGCGCGAGCCAATGGCTGCGCTGCTTTCAATCCATCCACTATAGCCAATCAGCGACCAGGCTGAGTGGCTAAATGGAGATCGGGAGCGAGCGGCTGAGTTTCGACGTGTCAGGTAAGTAAAACGGGGGGGCTGGGGGCGGCGGTATTGTCAAAAGTTTTTTCACCTTAATGCATAGAATGCATTAAGGTGAAAAAATTTATACCTTTACAACCCCTTTAAGCATTAAAAAAATCACTGCTCCCGAAAAAATGTCCATTTTGCATTGATACATGTCCCCTGAGGCAGGACTCAGGTCCCCAAACACTTTTTATGACAATAACTTGCATATAAGCCTTTAAAATTAGCACTTTTGATTTTTCATGTTATGCTGCGTACACACGATTGAAATTTCAGACAACAAATGTTGGATGTGAGCCTATTGTCGGAAATTCCGATCGTGTGTATGCTCCATCGGACATTTGCTATCGGAATTTCCAACAACAAATGTTTGAGAGCTGGTTCTCAAATTTTCCGACAAAAAAACTTGTTGTCGGAAATTCCGAGTGTGTGTACACAATTCCAACGCACACAATTCCATGCATGCTCTGAATCAAGTACGAGACGGAAGTGCTCAGTCTGGTAAAACTAGCGTTTGTAATGGAGATAGCACATTCGTCACGCTGCAAATTTTTAAATCTTTCAATGCAGCACATTCTCTTCTTCTTCATAATGCTAGAATAATGAAGTTGCTTTGCTGCTGATATTCACACAAGTTCTGACAAACTGATTTTTTTATTATTTCTCGTGAACTCCTGAATAATATTTTATTTTACTTTTCACCAAATCTCCAGAATAATGTAGTGAGCTACTTTTTTTTATCAAGATCTTCTGAACTTTTTGTTCTAGTGATCTCCATAATATTTTTTGTCGTTTTGTGTGTCAAGTTACCACAACACCATTATTATCTTTTATTTTTTTAACCTCAAAGAGGTTGGTTGGTGTTGTTGTCCCTTGTTAATTTCACTTTGTATTTTTGAAATGTACCTGCCTACTCACAAACAAACTGTCCTTTTTAAAGTAAAACACATAGCCAAGGATTTAAAAAAAATAGAAATTTATTAGGGGGTTATAACAAAATAAAGAGGAAGGCAACACTGGATAAACTGTTGAAATTGGTGCAGCCTTTGTAACCCAGGGCAGACATCAATTATTTGACAGGCAAAATTGGTAGCATGAAGAGTCCATTTAATAGGGAGCACAATCCAGTCCAGGACTCCGAGAGATCGGGAGCAGCAGCAGATCACATATAGGTCCCAAGGCTGTGGTCTTACTACAGCCTGCGTCTTTTGTCAGATCAGACCGAACCCAGGCCATCACTCTCTTGCCTTCCTTCCATGCTTCCTTCCAGGCTGTGGCTGTGGTGTTGAAGTTGTGGCAGGAGGTGGAGGAGGAGTATGGTCCAACACACATACTGTACTTATTTTTGTGAGTTTGCCCATCACCCCCTTATTTAGGACCTGAAATATGAGCTCCTCACTGATAAGGCGTTGGCCCACCTCCATTTCCTGCATCTTAATGGCCGTCATACAGGCAAAGGCCTATTGAATACTGGGGGTTGTTGTGAGGACCTCAGTAGCCTGCCGAATCAAACCAAGTGCAGACTCCCCCACATTCCTTCCCTTCCTGGGCCTTCTTGTTGGAAGGCGAAGGGGAGAAACCTGGGATTCGGTCAGGCTACTGGGTACGGCCATCACCTGGCTGCCACTTTCCACAGCCACCTCCTGGCTGCCACATTCCCCCACCACCTCCTGGCTGTCACTTTCCACTGCCTCCTCCTGGCTGAGACTTTCCTGTGTATGAAAATGGGACATAGTTTTATTTTTTTGGTCATCAATACACACAGTTTTGAGCTCATGACTGTTGCAAATTGAATGTTAACAAATAGAAAGGACAATTATTCTGACCACAGCATTTTTCATTCTTGTCCCAATCATTTTTGTCTACTATTGTCTATTGATATGTAAACCACTTTGTTAAATCAGAAATTAGTGATCAATAATAACATCTAGTTAACATCATTCATTTTTTGACAAGAAATATGTTGAACAATGCTATACCTGGCTCAAGCTGGGCTCCTTCACATCTTCCTGGGTGGAAGGCCCAGGTTGGACTTCGGAAGCCTCAGCTGAGGTGAGAAGGAAGAGTGGAACGAAGGGTTGGGAGTGATGGCCTGATTTCAATCTGGTCTGACAAAAACCGCAGTCTGTCATAGTACCAGAGCCTGGGGATATAAATGTCATCTGCTGCTGCTCCTGATCTCAAGGAATCCTGGACCTTCTTGCACTCCCTATTATATGTGCTCCTCAGGCTACCAACTTTGCACTTCAAATAGTTGATGTCTGCCGTGGGAATCACCGGCTTCACCATTTCCAACAGTTGATCCAGCTCTGCCTTCCTCTTTATTTTGTTATTATAAAAAGGGTGTTTCACCTGCCACAGACAGGGCAGCTCTCTGTATTTATCAATGAAGTTGGGGAGGAAATTATGGTCATTGAATTTATCCATATTCTCTGCAAGACACACACAAGACAAACCCTAATGTCAGGCTAAACTCTCATAATCTTGTCCCAATAAAGGCCTCAATCTATAAGCAGTATAGGCCACTGATGCCCCAAGTTAAAATTGTACCTTCGTTAGCACGATCAGCGCTTACGATCCTCCGCCCTCCACTCACAGATTGTACGTACGACGCACACGTGTTATGCTTTATATACACTGCGCATGCGTGAAACTCCGCCCCTGACCTTCTTTCTAGTATATTCCCCGCCCCTTTTCTTTTGGCGCAGTGGGAGAGCACATGGCAGGGATAGAGCAGGTGCATGATAATCTCAGCAACGAGGAGGACAACGAAAGCTTGGAGCCATAAACGTCCCGATCCAGGAGGAGATTTAAGGCCTCAAATATGGCCTTTGTAGAGATGGTGGAGATGGTGAACATCTTGAAGAGGGCAGACTATGATGGGAAGTATGAACCTTACCCAAAGCCAAATGTGAGAAAGGCCAAGATCATGGTTAAAGTTGTGAAAAGCCTGCACAGGAATTTAGAGGTACGACAATCCAAGGATGAATTGAGGAAACACTGGTCAGACCTGAAATTGAGGAAGCACGATCAGTACAGAAGGATCAGGAAAGTGCTGCAAAAAAGTATTTGTCCTGTATTCCTATTATTTTTTTTTTCCAGAACATTGTTTATTGTGTATAAAAGTCATATTACACAATAGCGATACAGAATGATAACGTACAAGGAATAATACAGTGCTTTGGTACAGAATATGAGATACAGTAAGCTCAATTTTTGCACTATGCAGTATAATTTACTTTTGTACTTATGAACTTAAGAACGATATAACATTAAGCAATCATAAACAAGTAATGAACATTCAACAAACAGGAGCATCTAGGCCTTTAATTAATTTAGTGAGTAGATTCTCATCACTGGAGTCCAGTTTGATCCGCGTATATTTAATATCCTAACCCAATGATGTGTTCTATCGAGCCTGTCTGGGTTACTGTAAGCCATCTTGTTTCCCAAGATGTTACCGTTTTAACAGTGTAGGTTGGGATCATAGGCCTTCAGGTATTGTGGCGATGATAGTGGATGTGTGTAGGCTCACTCAGTCATAAGCCAAACTGGTGGTTGTTTGTTTGGGATCGGTGATTATCAGTATAAAGATTTCTACCGATTGTTGTATACTGCCTCTAAATAGGTTAATTTCTGTTAGGATTGCGGTCACCGGACCACTAGTAATCCTTGGAAGGGCTAGTCTGAAAGGCATTTAAATATTTAGATTGGGACATGGAGATTGTGTGCTTGGAAAAGAATAGGTCCAGGGAGAGGGTGGAGAGTGGGTAGGTGATAATGGTAATGCCATCTCTAGCATCATGTAGTAACCCTATTTGTGGGGTGAGGATGGAAAAGAAGGGTAGCACATAGGAAGTGGTGAAGTTAAGGGTGGTAAATGGATAAGATGGACTTCAACATTTCCTCCCCCGACTAGGCCTTGTGAGCCATCGTAAGTCTTTAGGAGAGTAGACCGGCATATTTGTCTGTTGTTTGGAAATGTTGCCAGCTAGACCAAATTTTCCTGAATTTGGTGGGCGTGTCTTTGGCTTGGTGTATTAATTCCTCCATTTCTGCTACTTTAGTTATTAATTTGAACCAATCAGCTATGGTAGGGGGCTTGGAGGACTTCCAGAGAGTCGGGATGCACATTTTTTAAGCATTTATCAGGTGTAGAGCAAGAGAACGATGGTAGTCTTTTTTTGGGATGGAGGAGTGGTGTAGCAGCATTTGGGCTGGGGTGAATTCTATCTGGTAGGTGGTAATGTCAGTGGTGATGCGTTGGACCTCTTTCCAGAAAGGTTGGATGGATGGACAGGACCACCATATGTGGACAAGGGAACCTTCTCCATCTGAACATCTCCAACAGGTGGAGGGAATATTGGGGGAAATTTGGTGTAGTCTAAGTGGAGTCTTGTACCACTTAGAGAAGACTTTGAAGCCATTTTCTTGCGTTGACACATTAATTGATCCTTTGTGAATATAGGAGTATATATTTTCCCATTTTTCTTCTGATAGGTCTATCGATAATTCTCTTTCCCAACTGCGAGTTGCTATATTAGATTAAGGGTTGTGGTCAGAGAAAAGGAGAAAGTATATGTCTGAGATCACATGTCTTTGCGGTTCTGTCTTGGTACACAGTAGTTCAAAAGGTGTGAGTTGTCTGGAATAATCGGAGCGCTTGTGGGGATGGTTGTCGAATTTGGAAGTATGTCCACAATGGGAAGGGTCCACAATGGGAAGGGTCGTCCAGACGTTTGTTTGGGTAAATTGGGAATGGTCAGAAAGGTATGTCCGGAGAAGAAGTGTTCTGCACGTATATCAGTGTGGGCCCAGTAGTCTGCGAGGAACGTATCCGATCGACCCGATGGGAAATCTGGGTTGTTTCGGATGGGTGTCATTGGGCCCAGTGTGGAGGAGATGTGGTGTTTACAGCACGCTATCTGGAAGGATCGTAATGTGTTGGAGATCAAGGGATGTTGTTTGCAGGCCAGAGGGACATTTATTGGGGAGATCCAAGGTAGTTGTGTCGCACTGGAATTGAGGAGAACTCATTTTCAATTTGTGTCCAGGCTTTCGTATGGGAGTGAACGTTCCAGTCAACGATTCTCAGTTGACTCAGTTGGCAAGCCCAGTGGTATTTAACAATGTCTGGGAGAGCTATGCCTCCTTTCAATTTGGGTAAAGTTAGCCTATCAAAGCTGAGTCTAGGGCGGTCTTTGCCCCATATGAAGTCGCTGCATGCTTTGCGATACGAGGTGTAGAAGGCCTACGGTAGTTTTATGGGGACTGTTTGTAGAATATATAATATTCTTGGGAGAATGTTCATTTTAATTATTGATGCCCTCCCAAACCAAGAGAATATGCCTGACGACCAGGACTTTAGGTTCTTTTGAATGTGTTGGAGGATCGGTAAATCGTTTTTTGAGTATAGGTCGGATAGTTGAGTGGGTAGGTTGATCCCGAGATATATAATTGCGTCTTGGTTCCATCTGAAGGGAAAGTTAGTTTGACAAAGTGCAAGGGTCTCCTTCTGTAAGGAAATGTTTAGGGCTTCCGATTTTGCAAAATTGATTTGTAGGTTAGTCAAGGAGTTAAATGTGGCAAAGTCTTTAAGTAAGTTGGGTAATGTAATGTGTGGATCTGTCAAGAATAAGAGGATGTCATCTGCGAAGGCAGACAGCTTGTACGTATTATTTGAGACGGACACTCCTTTGATGTCTGGATTAGACCGTAGGCGCTGGAGAAGTGGCTCTAGCTTGAGGACAAAAATTAATGGTGAAAGCGGACATCCCTGGCGAGTCCCGTTTGATATGGAGAAGGCATTCGACAAGTGACCGTTGACCCGGACCTGTGCGGTTGGGGAGGCGTAAACGGCCATTATGAATTGTAGCATGCGGTCCCTTATTCCGATCATTTTGAGCACTTCAGACATATAGTCTCATGCCACCCTGTGGAATGCCTTCTCCGCATCCAGAGACAGAAAGAACCCTTGTTGTTGGGTGGAGGTTAACCATTTATGAATATTTATGGCCTTGATTGTGTTGTCTCTTGCTTCTCTACCAGGTATAAAGCCTACCTGGTCTAATGAGATGAGTTTGGGTAGTAGGGGCACAAGACGATTAGCCAGGTCCTTGGCGTAAATTTTGAGGTCGACATTCAATAAGGAGATTGGGCGATAATTAGACACCATGGATGAGTCTTTATTAGGCTTAGAGATTACAGTTATGTGTGCTGTTAGTAGGTCTCGAGGTGGGGGGTTGTCGGAAGAGAGGGAGTTGAATGCAGTCAGGAAGTGTGGTTTGAGAGTTTCAATAAATGTTTTGTAGTATCCTGTCGTCAAACCATGGGGCCCGGGACTTTTGCCTGCTTTCAGTTGTTTAAGTACTGTGTCAAGTTCTGTGGGCGATATAGATTGTTCCAGGTCATTAGCTGCTTCATTGGATAAGGGTTCGGGGCTGTATTTCGTGAGGAAGTCTCTGATTGATTTTGTTCTTTGGGTACTTTCCGTCTGTGGGTTAGCGGGGTGTAGATTGTACAACTGAGTATAATAGTGGACAAAATGATCTGCTATTTGGTCATTTGATACTATTTTTTGGCCTTTAGCATCCGTTAGTGAGTGAATCGTCATGGATGCTTTCTTAGTTCGGAGAGCTCTTGCCAGGAGTTTGCCTGACTTGTTGCCATATTCATAGAATCATTTTTGGGAAAGTATATAGTTTTGTTTCGTTTGTTTGTTTAGAGCCTCTAGAAGGTCAGTCCTGGCTTGGAGTAGATCTGGAAGGGATATCAGTGCTTGGGAGGTTTTATGAGCACGTTCCAATGCTTTTATATGGGAAGTCAGTTTAGTAATATGTGCCTGCCTGTCTTTCCTTCGTTTCGCTGAGATTGCCATGAGTTCCCCCCGTATGGTGCTTTTGTGAGCCTCCCATCTCATCATAGGTGATACATCTGGGGAGTCATTTTCCTGGAAGTAAAGCGAGAGGCGTTTGTGTATGCCAATCGTTATGGCGGTGTCTGTGAGAAGCGAGGGGTCTAGATGCCAAATTGAGGATCTGGGATGGCTATATAGGATGTAGGATGGTGATCCAAAAGAAACATGGGGTCAATGGTAGCTGTGATTAACATTGGTAGGTCCCTTTGTGTTAAGTCTAGAATATCGGCCATGTGGAGCCGAGTAAAATGTAAAATCCTTCACATTCGGGTGAAGTGTACGCCATGAGTCATGTAATGATAGCTCCTGTAGTTGTGATTTAATTGCCCTTAACGCACCATATGGCATGGTTGAGGTACCTGCCGATGTATCATGTAGGGGATTCAGAGGGACGTTGAAGTCCCCTCCCAGGACAAGAAGGCCTTCTTGGAACGAGGAGAGTTTTTGGAGTGTGGACCTGAAGAAGGGGACCTGTCCCGTGTTGGGTGTGTATATATTGGCGAGGGTGATTTGTTTTCCAAGTAGCGTCCCTTTTACAAAAAAGTAGCGTGCTTCCTCGTCTATGCAGGCGTCTTTGATTTGGAACGGGCACTGTTTTGCAAATAGGATAGAGACTCCTTTGGTTTTTGCAGAGTGGTTAGTTGCGTGAATGAAGGTTGGGAATCGGGGGTTGGAGAGTTTTGGGGTGGAGTCTGTTCTAAAATGAGTCTCTTGGAGAAAGACGATGTCCACTTTATTTCTGTGTAAGGAAAGTAGTAATTAAGAGCATCTTTCTGGGAGGTTAAGACCCCGTACATTTAGAGATATTAGTTTGATTGTTTTGTTTTGAGTGCATGACATTTGCGGCATAGTGTAGAGATGGTTCAGATCTTAAATTACCAACAAACAGATATAAGTGTTTGGTGTAGTACAGTGTTTGCCCGTCGGAGGAGGAGGAGGGATAGACTTAGGGAGATGAGAATAGAAAATAGAAAATCTGTGTCCTATGTAGAGAGGTGTTAGTACTGGTTAGGGGGGTAGAATGAGAAGAGAGGGTAGAAGAAAATGTTGTGTAGGTATTTCAATAGAGGGATGTCTGTGAAAGAGAATGTTAGGTGCGCCTGTGTGGGTGGGTGGTCGTTTCCGGTGAATAGCGAGAGCTTGCTCGCTAGTCCGCGGGGAATATATACCCATGTCTAGGTATAACCAGAGTGGGTCAGTGGCGGGAGGCAAGGTCAGATGTGTATATCGAGAGTTATAATGCGAAAAGCCACTTGGGGGGGAGCAATTGATATCGGTGGTAAGAGGTGAGGTCCGATGAGAAGTTGCTTGACAGAGAGGGAGGCGATATAAGCAGGATGAGGAGGTTAAGAAGGTATCATACTAGTGTTAAGGTGTAACATGGAAGTCATATGGTTAGGTGATCGGGATATAGATTGCAGGGGCAAGAATGGGTGGTGTTATGATAGAGGGTGGTAATTCACGTATGGGGTAGAGCATATAGTTTGGAGTGGTAGGATATTTTGTGTGCCCAGTCAGTGTACCTGTGAGGAGTGAGGGTAGAGTCGGGAGTCTCTATAGGACTCCATTCCACAGATAATAAGATTGCAACAAATACAAAGAGTTTAACAGCAGGTTGTAGGAAAAAATTTTAAGAAACCCTGTATAATAACCAGGAACTAATGAACAATGCGAAACAAAACAGACCGTTATCCCATATGAGAGGTTCGTTCAGTGTCTTCCTACCCATTAAGGCTTGATATAGTTTTTATCTTGTTTGGGAAGTAAGTGAGTCAGGGCCCTGTATAAGGTCCTGCGGTGGTTCAAATAGCATGTAAGGCATCTAGAGTGGAGTAAGCCTGCTTCCTGACCGGTTAATGGGGAGGTAGGAGCGGGATTGAGATATTTCAGGTAGGAGGGTGAGTGGGTAACTTATCAAGTATACCATACAATCCACAGGGGTTGTTATTTACAACTTGAAGGGTTAGGAGCCTGTTGGGGGCCAGTATGTAAACCGACTATGGGGTTACAAAATGCTGGCAAGGGGGGATGCAGCATGTGGCGTGTATGCATGTTGGGGTCCTCAAATTGTAGAAGCTACTCTTCATAGCCATATAAATATGCGGTGTGGTTTCAAAGAATACCCGTTTAAAGTAAGAGTAGCGTCTGGGGTCTCGCTCTGTCAGAATAAAAAAAAAAAAAAAGGGGGAACCCGACTCTACTGGGGTTGTACTTTGTTCGGTGGAGGCGGTGTGTTCTGTAGCTACCTATGTAGAATATTGTCATGGGGTGAGGAACTCCAGTAAAAGTGGGAGGTGGTCGAATAAAGTCAAAAACACTGGGGATGATCCATTTATAGTGTTAGGGCATAATCCCAGTTGCTTTGAGTAAAACAGCTGAGGATGTAGGTAATGTTTTCCTCTTAGAGCGGCACCCACAGCGTGGTTATGTTGGTACGTTTGGGTAAGCGAGTAGCGGTAGTATAATGAACACAATAAGTCTGAACACCATCAGGGGAACCCCAGGGGTCATTCCTCTATGATGCAGTTAGCCAGAAAGTGTCATAGGTGATGATGATCCGCAGGGGTCCAACCTCCCTGTCTCTAAACTCGAGAGGGGATGTTCATGAGTAGGCATTAATATTGGTGACCCATTTAGGTGCGCAGTCTCTCATGTCGAGGACTGTGCATTTTGTGGTAACCGTTGGCAACTGGTCATTACATGCACTACCAGAAATGTATATGCCTGTCCGAGATATCTGTTATAGCATGCAGATGGGGAGTAGTGTATTGTGTATTGGATTTTGTAACCCCACGGATCATCACCCCTACCACCACTGTTCATGTAAGTCTAGATCACTGACAGAAGAAACATCATGAAAAAAAAAAAATTTAAGTAAAAATAAAACCACACAACAGCCCCTCCCCCCCTACCCTCGAGCAAGCGGGGGTATGGGGTAAGGATGAGGAAGAATACGTGTTGGACTTGCAACCCTCTGCTGCAAATGGCATGCGTAGTGCAAAGGGTTATGTCAGTGATACTCTTCACGGCAGGTAGCTCCTTCAGAGTTTAGTAAACCAGTGTGATAAACTCTAGGCAGGGAGGAAGTCCAAGGACGTAGGGAGGACCTGTTAATACTGCATGGGATGAACAAGTTCAGAAACAAATGAGTCATTTGAAAAAAGTAAAGAAACAGGGAGGATCGAAGGATAACTAGGAGTTAACTTAGCTAAGTATTGCAGGATCCATCACCGCCATTTAGCGGTCTCGACGTGCTCTCCTGGATTGCGGGGCTTTTGATGGGCTGGAGCCGTGGTTCGGACCGGGAGCTGGGTTATGCAGTTGGGCTTCAGACGGGGAATGCTGCCTCCTGTAGCGTTGTGTTTGGGTCTCCATGGGTTCGCTGGTATGTGGGGCATTTCTTGTACCAGGGGGATGGAACTCCTCGTACCATTCGGGTACCTCCGTGAAAGGATATCCAGGGATTCACAGAAGTGTTGCAGATCCTCTGGCACTCTGAGGAGTGTGGAGCGGCCTTGTGATGAAGCTGACAGGCAGAAGGGGAACTTCCACCTGTATGGAATCCCCTTGGTACGCAGGACTTCCAAAAGGGGGCGCAATTCTCTTCGGCGTTGCAGCGTTATAGTAGAGAGGTCTTGGAACAGGCGAATGCCCGTGCCATTATGTGATAGCTCTGTTTTGGTTCGGGCTTTTCGTAGAATCTCTTCTTTTAGCTGGTAGTCAATTATATTGCAAATCACATCTCTAGGTGGGTCTGAATCTCTACCTCGTGGACGAAGGGCGCGGTGGATGCGTTCCATTCCTATTGGAGTAGTGGGGGGCTTCTCCAAGAGGTTGTTAAATAAGCTTGTCACTTCTGCTTGCAGCCGGCCCGCCTCGATCGTTTCCGGTAAGCCTCGTACATGGAGATTATGGCGCCTGACGCGATTGTCTAAATCTTCTATGTGGCGATTGAGGTCCCGTAGTTGCAGGGTGTGGGTGTCTAATACCTGACAAGTACGGTGCAGCACATTTGAGTGAGTTGTTGTCGTCTTTTCTACTTTTTGAACTCTGCCTGCGATCGATTGTATGTCGATCCTGAGGTCCGTGATTGCGGCTGTGAGTGCAGCCGTGAAGGTGTTTTTGATATCCGTTGCCACGGAGTGGAGATCATGTAGGCTGGGGTGTGAATGCGGTGTGAGGATTACCGCTCCAGTGTCTGGGGAGGGGTTGGTTCCTATCGTCAGGCCTGAAGACTGAGGAGAGCCCATGTTGCCAGATTGTGACCAGAACATCTGCGGGAAGAGGTCCCCATGGTTTTCAGGTTTGCTGGTGTGTAATAAACCTCTGTTTTAGTCAGATTATCCTCTCTGTCAGTGGGAGCATAGTATTCAAGCTGCCATCTTCCTCTGAGGTCAGGCCACGCCCCCTGTATTCCTATTATTATTATTACTTTTGTGCTGGTACATGTGCTTTTCTTTACTGTTGTACAGTTTAAAAGGGCAAGTTTCAAGTTCGTGGGCACAGTAATCATTCGTAGTAAACATTGTTCGTTCGCCCACTAATACAATGTTTTTGGCAGATGCAGGTTAAATACATTTGTTCAGGCCTATTTGTATTAAAAAAAAGTTTATTACATTGTTTTCTAGATGTGTTTGTAACTAGAATGAAATGCAAACTTGATTCAGTGTAAGGAGAGGACACTCAGCAGCTGTTTACACATCTGGACACAGGAGCACTAGTGTGGGACACCAGAACATCCTTTTTAGGGTGTCCCACACAGGTGCTCCAGTGAATACTAGGGGTGTCTCCATGTTGGAAACTTTACCAAAAAAGGTAAGTATTCCAGCTTGAATAACAGGAAAAAAATAATGTCTTCATCTTGGAACTCCGCCAAAACAGATAATTGTACGACACTTCCAAGTAATGTTTCATATTACTATTTCTTGCCTCAAATATCTGTGTGCTAAGTATACTTTTTTTATTCACATAGGGGAGAAAAGACTCTGGACATCTGAGGATACCAGGAACCCCACACCTCCTAAAGAAGGGGAAATCCTCACAACGCAACCTGAGGATGTGGATTCCGAGGTTCAGAAAGTGGTTGAAATAGTGACCACAGCAGGTCAGTGTCTGAGACCACAGCTTCAGGTAATAGATGTATGCCTGCATATTTATAATACATGGTGTGTTTTTGTATTTTTAGGTGATGTGGATGTTGTGGAAGAAGAAATGAATTTCACCAGTGCAAGTGCACAAGTCCTCATTGGGGAGATAATGGTGTTCAATCGGGAATTAGAGAAGATAAAGGAAAACATCAATGATGTTGAAAAAAGACTCAACAACATCACTGATGTTTTAGGCAGAATCTAAAACACCCAAAAAATCTTATTTTACAGTTTTTCGTTATATTTTAGAATTAAAAAAAAAAAATAATAATTTGAAGATGCACACAGTGTGTCAACATGTGCTATCTGCCATCATGGGATATCAATGTACATGTTTTGCTGGTGCAACCCCTTCCTCAAAACTCAAGTAGATGAGAGGAATGAAGGGGTTGCTCCCTGAAACATGTCCATTGATCCCCCATGATGGGAGCTAGCACATGTTGACATTAGGCATGGGATCAGGAGGAAAATCCACATTTTGACTCCCAATTTGTGTGCATCTTCAAAATTTGGCTTTTACAGGGGTGACATCACCCCATCTGATGAAGGAAAGATCAACACAATTTTGACATACTAATGTCTGATATTGCCTTCACTTTTTCAAAGTTGAACTTTGTAAGTTCCTGAGTTGTGTATGTTATGATTTTAAACATGCCTGTTTAACACAAAAAATGATATTTCTAATGTCAAACATAAAAATGTTATACACCAAAGATGTTGGTTTGTTCAAAAACCCTTTGTGAATGGAGTAAAATGTTTTCTACTCAACAATGTGTGGCTTCTTCTTTCAATGCTCAATACCAGTTTTGGGAGTAAGTTGGTGTTTACAGTGACAATGGGGGTATTTACTAAAGGCAAATCCACTTTGCACTACAAGTGCAATTTCAGTGTATTTTCAGTGCATTTTCAAGTGCACTTGCAGTGCCCTTGTAGTAAAAGTGGATTTGCCTTTAGTAAATAACCCCCACAGTGCTCTAAAATTGGCCCCAATCATGCCATTTTAGGGACTCAAAACAATTAATTCATGGTGCTGAAAAAGATGATTATTTTTATCATTAATGCATTACATACATTAACAACAAAAACAACGTGTGTGTGTAGCAGACCCACAACATAATAGTTACCTGAAGAAGAGATTGTCACCTCATGTAAGAAATAAATAACGTTTGCACTATTGAAGAAAATGGCCAAAAAGAAAAGCTCACTGAAGAACCTAGGAGACAGCTAAAAGAAGCACAAGCAGTAAATGAAATGAAATATTAGTTCAGTTTAAAATAAAAATTTATTTTAAAAGTTTTTCACACATTTGCTGGCACAATGGCCCCCCTACCCGCAAAGAACTCCAGATATTTTTGTCTCACTTTGTGGGCGCTTTGGGGGTGCAAGTCAGGACAGCCAGCTTCAATTGCCGTCAGGGTTGAATGATCAGGAAAGCTGCCCTCAGTCCCAACTGAGGCTGCATAGTTTGTTGCATTTCTGTGTAGATAATTGTGCAGAATGCACAATATGGTTCAGTTTATATTCCGCCATGTGGATTGGTGTTAGAAATAGGAGGAACCGGTTGGCCATTGTGCCGAAAGCATTCTCCACCACTCTTTTGGCTCTGGCCAGCAGGTAGTTAAAAACCCTCTGGTCCGGGGTGAGGGTCCTCATGGGAATGGCCTCATCAGATGTTCTCCTAGCCCAAACGCTTCATCAGCGACGAACACAAATGGAAGACCAGCCATATTGTCTTCCGCAGGTGGCAATCCCAAGCCACCATTCTGGAGTGTCTGTAAAACTTTGTCTGGGCGATGACTCCCCCATCCGACATCCGGCCATTCTTCCCCCACTTCCACATACAAAAACTCGTATGTTGCCGACACCACTGCCAACAACACAATACTATTAAACCCCTTATAGTTATAATAGTATGACCCCAAGTTAGGGGGTGGGGCGATGTGTTTCTCATCTATTACCCCTCCGCAGTTAGGAAAGTCCCACCGCTGGGCAAAGTGGGATGCCACAGTCTGCCATTCCTGTGGGTTTGAAGGAAACTGTGGAGTCAAACAAAAAAAAAATAGTACTTTTGCGTATAACATTGCAAGCAGTTTAGACACAAACATTCTTGGCCAACATCAGTATAACATTTATTTTAAGGAGTATTTAAAGACAAAAGTATAAGGTCCACTTATCAGATTCCTCACACCCTCTGATGGCCCATCGTAAAAATGTTAGGGGGGGTATGTTTTGTCTCCACTTCATTGAGAGCTGAATGCATACATAATGTGTGTTACTTTGGCCAGCCCCTCCTTACTTACACTATTGGCAGCCCACTGGATAGGTAAAAAGTGTCATAATACAAAAATAGGAATACACACTGTCCTAAGTGCAGCACGTTTTTACATTCTGCAATTTCCTATCAAACAGTACCATTTGAAAGTATTAAGGCAGGCCCTTGCACTACATGCTTTGGTGAATTCATCTATAAATATGACCACAAAAGAGGTAGGTATAGTGTGTATGGGTTTGGCAAAGTCAGTAGATAGAGGATTGGTATCAATTGACTTAGTGGTTGGGAGGGAGGGAGGGTTCCAAATGAGTTTGGGCCCCCCAAAAAAGCCTCCTGCACTCTGCCTGAATTTAAGGACAAAAATAACATTTAAACACATTTTAGGGGGTGTTTAGGGTAAGCACTACAATGGAGCAGACAAAGAACATCATTAAGTGACTAGGCTAGGTGTGTATGGGCCCAGGATAGCATGCTGGGGTGGTTAGTGAAGGCAAATATGCATGAAGGACAAAAATGGAACTTAAAAAGTTGGAACTTTCAGCATGCATGAGGACAAAGAGGACATTCACAGTATATTACAATCATGGTAATTAGGGAATGATGAAATAAATACAATACATTAAATACATAGAATGTGATGTTAAAGGAGAAAACTTACCTTAATATAGTCCTTCTCCAGGACCTGAATGATGGCAGACCAAGTCTTTGGAATAATGATACCTAGAGTCTGGGGGAAGATGCCTGTCAAGAACTTGATGTCCTGCAGACTTCTCCCCGTCACCAAGTGCTGCAACGTGGCATCGAGCTTCTACTGGGGATTGATGGCTTGCCACATGCAGGTGTCCTGCTTCATAATATAAGGGGACAAAGCCAACAAACCATGAAAAACGGGGTCCGTCATCCTTAGATAATTTCTGAAATCATCAGGATTAATCTCTTGGATCTCCCGCAACAAAGGCATATGAGAGAATTGGTCACGCTGGAATAACCAATTCTTTGTCCATGAACTCCTCCTCGCCCTGTTCATGGACTGGACTTGGGTCAAAGTAAGGACCCCAACACCAAGTCCCTGCACAGCACGAACTCTACGACAAGTACGTACCCGAAACATGGCTGGCTGGTCAGAACGAACTAAAAATCAGAAAGGCCTGAGAAGAGCAAGCTGAAAATCAGAAACGAGTGGACAAGAACGCACTGAGAAACAGATACGAGCTGACAACATGCACTGAAAAATAGATACGAACACACAAGCACAAACTGAAGAGCAGTAATGAACTGAAAAGCACGAGGCTGAAAATGCAAATCATCTCTCACCAAACTTCTACTAACACAAGATAAACACGAGATTAGCAGAAGGAACCCAAAGGGTGGCGCACTTGGTATTGAACTTCCTTTTTATAGTGCCATCGTACGTGTTGTACGTCACCGTGTTCTTGACGATCGGAATTTCTGACAACATTTGTGCGCCCGTGTGTATGCAAGACAAGTTTGACCCAACATCCGTTGGAAAAAAATCCACGGTTTTGTTGTCGGAATGTCCGATCATCTGTACGCGGCATAAGAGTCCCATAGACTTTAACGGTGTTCCGGTGGCTTTTGAATTTGCCGCAAACATTGCATATTGTTCGCTGTTCGGCGAACAGGTGAACACCTGATGTTCGAGTCGAACTTACGTTCGACTCGAACATCGGGCTCATCCCTACTTAGGACACATAACTACCTATATAGGGTTCACGGTGCCTCTCCTGTCCCAAATCTTAGAGGGGACAAACCAAAAGTGGCTAACCAGTGGAAAATATATTTACTGTAAACTAGGAAATGTGTGCCACTCAGGCTCGGTGGTAAGGGTTATGTAATAAATGCTTCTGCAGCCACTGCTAGAGTGCTGACAGGGGATGGCACCTGTCCTGGATCCTGTAAGGCTTCATAGAACAATGGGGTGTCCCCTAAAAGTCGCACATCTAGGTGTCCTGGAGTGGAGAGTAGAGTGATAACCTCAGCCTGGACTCCAACCAGGCCATGCCCCAAACACATTTAACTCTGCCCCCCAGAGCTTGACTATCCCACTTCTTCAGGTGAAGGAAGCAAGCTATATAGGTCCAAAACACAAATGGGGGAGGGTGCCGCACTGTCAGAGGCAAGTACTATCTCCCCCTGGGGGCAGGTGTAGGAGTCAAAACAGGATGACAAAGCTCTGATCCTAATATGCTGTATGCGTGTAACCACATGGTTAATTTAAGGACAAGTATATAATGGGATTACAGTATCCATATATCATCAAGATCAATGAAAAAGGTCACTGTTGGATTGCAAATTAATATTTACTCAGAAGTGGTCAAACCATAATCATACAGGAACAAAGATTGTAGACTCAGTTTCCAACTGTAAGGAAAGGCTTGCCAAAATGACTCCTCTGGACAGACTTCTGTGCACAGGCTAATACATGTTCCCTTTCGTGTTCGCAGGAATTGGACACTGGCTAATGCATATGCATGTTGGCACCAAACAGGCTATTTTAACTTGGCTAGTGCTCAGGATCAGTGTTGCTTTGTCTTCAGCCTCTTGTGTATCCTGTGACTCTGTGATTCTGTATCCTGATTCCAGTTGCTGACCGAACTTGTCTTGACCACTCTCTGAACTCTGCCTGCACTGACCTTAGCTTGTCCCCTGATCTCCACTGCTGCCTGCTCCATTGGCTCTTGCTTCACTGATCGGTTCCAGACCCATCTTGTTTCCTGACCACTCTTTTGCCTGTGCCCTGTACCCGATCAACCATGTATTAACCCAGCTTGCCTGACTCTGCTACTCTGCCTGCTGTCACCAGGACCAGCTGCCCACATGCTTACTGGAGCCATCTAATGACTTCACCTACCTAGCGTGGACAGCGTGGACTACCTAGCGTGCCCCTCTGTACTCCTGCGCCTCCTGTCTTCCCTAGGGATGAACCGAACACCCCCACCCCGCACCAGAACATATCGAACAGGCAAAAAATTCAGAAGAACACCCGAACACAGTTAAAGTCTATGGGACACAAACATGAAAAATCAAAAGTGCTAATTTTAAAGGCTTATATGCAAGTTATTGTCATAAAAAGTGTTTGGGGACCCGGGTCCTGCCCCAGGGGACATGTATCAATGCAATTTTTTTTAAAAAAGGCCGATTTTTCCGGAGCAGTGATTTTTTTAATGCGTAAAGTAAAACAATAAAAATGAAACATTCCTTTAAATATCGTGCCTAGGGGGTGCCTATAGTATGCCCGCAAAGTGGAGCATGTTTCCTGTGTTTAGAACAGTACCACAGCAAAATGACATTTGTAAAGGAAAAATTGTCATTTAAAACTGATCGCGGCTGTAATGAATTGTTGGGTTTCGGTAATATAAATAAAACTCATTGAAAAAAATAGGATGCCCCCCCCCCCAGTCAATTACCAGGCCCTTTGGGTCTGGTATGAATATTAAGGGGAACCCCAAACCAAAATTACAAAAAAAATTGCATGGGGGTTCCCCTAAAATCTATACCAGGCCCTTCAGGTCTGATATGGAAATTAAGGGGAACCCTGCACCAAAGTTTTTTAAAAAATGGCGTAGGGGTCCCCCAAATCCATACCAGACCTGTATGGATTTTAAGGTGAACCCTGCACCAAATTTTTTTTAAAAATGGCGTAGGGGTCCCCCCAAGATCCATACCAGATCCTTATCCAAGCATGCAACCTGGCTGGCCACAGGAAAAGAGGGGGTACGAGAGAGTGCCCCCCCTCCTGAACTGTACCAGGCCACAGGCCCTCAACACCCCAAAGCACCTTGTCCCCATGTTGATGGGGACAAGGGCCTCATCCCCACAACCCTTGCCCAGTGGTTGTGGGGGTATGCGGGTGGGGGCTTATTGTAATTTTGGAAGCCCCCTTTAACAAGGGGACCTCCAGATCCTGGCCTCCCCCCTATGTGAATTTGTAATTGGGTAATGACCCCACCACCCTCTGACACCACGGTAATAGCGTTAGTCCGACAACAAATGTTCGATGGAGCATACACACAGTCGGATTTTCTGCCAACAAGCTCACATCCAACATTTGTTGTCGGAAAATCCGATCGTGTGTAAGGGGCATTAGTGTCCTATAGACTTTAACAGTGTTCTGGCGGCTTTCAAATTTGCCGCGAACACCGCATATCGTTCGCTATTCGGCGAACAGGCAAACGCCCGATGTTCGAGTTGAACTTACATTCGACTCAAACATCGGGCTTATCCCTTGTCTACACTATCATGGGCCCTGAGTAAGAGGTGTAGGAGTGGCCTTCCTCATCGTATCAGGCTCTGCTACCAGGTACGTTATACCATCAAGCTGCCAGTACCAACAATAATTCAAGTATAATTAAGTAAGTCCCACAATGTATAGCCTGCTCCCCAATGCCTCACTGAGATGCAACAGAGGAGAATTTAGGAAGTTAGGCTGAGTTTAGAAATAGGGGCTGTTTAGAAAGTCCAGTCACCAGCAGCACCATAGGAACCAACTTTCTTGTTACTAGGGCCTGTAAAACATTTTACTGAAAAACAATAGCCACGTGGAAATTAGTGATTGCAATAGTTTATTTTACACAACAAAGATAAAAAGGAACACTTCTGTCATTTTATCATCAAAAAGTGCCTTCACTGCAAAATAAAAGCTTGGTTGTGCTGTAAAGCTTCTCTGTTCTATCTGGAATCTTAACAAAATTAAACTGTGCCAATAAAGCTTCAAATACACGACATAAAATGCATTACCTCCGGACTACTTGCTTGTGAACTCCTAACAGATAATTAATGCCACAGCATTGACTGTGGTCAAAACACTTTGTTTTCCTTAATGTTACAAAGGGGAATAATAAGTGTTTTGGGGGAACAGATGTAATCAGCATGGAATACTTTTTTAATTCAAATAATACAAAGATATAGGGTTGATGAAATCCAGCTTTCCCTTATTATCCTGTGGCATAATGTGTCCCAATATGTCATGACATAATTAGAGAACACAGGGATTTGAGGTGGCTGGGCAGCAAAGACAAATACAAACCTCAGTCTTCCAAATGTTGTTTGAAACAGCATTGGCCTTTGGTCACAGCATGTCACGGGAAATTGTCAAATTTGAACTTAATTTGTTCACTGTACCATGAAGCCTCATTGTGAACATGCAGAGAGCGTCAAGTAGTGTGTTGTTATAAATGCAAGAAACTAAATGTCTGTATTTTTTTCCCCTCAGTAAGTGGGAATATGCACCTAAGCTTTTGTGATCTTTTATTTTCCACTTAGAAAAACAATGTTTAAAACATTATTAAAACACAATTACAGAAAATGCTTTATAAAAAAAACATATTTAACAAAATTGTTTTTCTGTAGAGACAGAAAAACAATTCAAATTGAGATGCACTTGTGTTTGAATGTAACCCATAGCATTTTAAAATATAAATAAAACATCTGACAGAAAATAGGCACATTATGGCATTGCTGGTTCTGCCTTGCTAAAAAATGCATATTTGAATTAATGTAATAATTTCTTTACTTATTTATCAGGTATGCAAACTGAAAATAGACAGAGGGAAACACAAAAAGGAAATAACAAAATGTTTGAGAAGTATAATATGCTAGGGCATAGTTTTTTTGTAGATTATTGATAGGGGTTATTTACTAAAGGCTGTGCACTTGGTAATGGGAAATTTTCCCCAGCAGAAAGCAAATGTGATGAAATTTTACTTTGCAAAGGATGCCCAATCACTTGGACAGTAACTAAGAAAAACAAAATTTTTTTCACATAATTGAATGATGGAAGTTCCCTCTAATGTAACAATAGAGATTCCCTATCTCAAATTTTCTGGGGGATAGATTTGACCTGCAGGAGGGAGGAAGGCAGCAGATAAGGACAGGTAGCCTTATAATTATTCCCTGCTGCTGTGTAATCCTTTATTCTTGATTGCATCAAAGGCAGGACATTTGTGCTCTGTTTTAAGAATTCTAAGGGCTCGGCCAACAAATTTTGTAGGACGTTTTACTTTGCAAACCCAATCATACCCCCAAATATGTGCGAGTCAAAAAAAAAAAGGTTCTGCATCATTGGAGGATTGGAAGTCAGTAAAGCTTTACCTTATTTACTAGGTTCTGGGACAAATCCCCTTGCAAAGTGTTGCAAAGTGTGACATCTCTTTCAAAGTTAACAGCCTATTTGCCTTTGGCAAATCAACCCCAATGAGTTCACATTGGGTTTTCATCATATATGTATTATATTAATAGGTTTACACACAGGGATGAGTTTCCAGTTCAGAATGACAATGAGTGTGACCCAAACGCTACCTTTTTGCAGTTTGAAAAATAGAAAACAAATAGGTTTGTTCGCCACCACAGCAACAAATTACCATTTTTGCATTTCCTGGCTTTTGAACTGCAGTCAGGTGGCATAGAAGGACAAATAATGGTGGTTTTCAAATATACCAGCCCCCTCTCTTTAAAAGTCAGCTTTACCAGCAACCTTTTATCAGTTTGTGTTGGGGTTGGTATACACTTTTAGATACAGTACTACTGTTCTGTACTGCTTTTTTATATGTCAGCAACAACTTATCTTACTGTTTAGATGCTGGTTCCCCCTACCCACACTTGCATTTTTTGTATTTTTGTTATTTTATTTTACAGTTTATTTATTTCCTGCTAGTTAAAAAAGGGGTATAGTTTTTAGGGTTGGTGTTGTGTATAGGTATATGTTTTTGGTAGAATTGTTTTTAGATATTTCAGAAAGTATCATCACAAAAACCGTAAGGAAATTAAATGTATAGATATTGATAAGCTATGTCCTCATTGGAGGGGGTGAGTAATAGGTCCATAAAAGTTTCTAAATTAGAGATGCGCTGGATCCATAAAGCAAGAACTTTTGTATCCCATGGTTTAAACATTGATTGGGACATTTGTTTGATTGATACTATTTATACATTTAGTCCCATTCATTTAGGTTGTTCTTTAGCTTAGATATTAGGCCCTCTTCATTTATTGTACAGATGACCTCTACCCAGTATGAAGAGATGAGTTTTAAAAAACTCCTAAATTGTGAATGGTATATGCCAGGGGTGTCCTAACTTCTAATCTTCCTGGGACACATTGGAAGAAGAGGGATTGTCTTGGGCCACACATAGAAAAAAAAATAAAATTAAAAGATAGCTAATGAGCAGAAAAAGTCAGGCAGATTGCAAGTTTTGTAAAAGTTAAAGATGGCAACATAAAACTAGTGCAATATTTGATCCTGTTTTTGATAAACGTAAAACACATCAATCTATGGTTTTGATGGATGTAATAGCAATTCTCAATTATTCCTCATCAGAGTTTGACTTTTGTGGGATTAATCTTTGCAAATAATTGCCCAAAAATATAGGTACTTGTCTTTACTGCAATATTTCTGTGGAAGAATAAGAGACAGTAACAGTATATATTCAAGTAATCAACTAAAGAGCAATAACTGAGATTTAAGAGCAATATACAATATCTCACAAAAGTGAGTACACCCCTCACATTTTTGTAAATATTTTATTATATCTTTTCATGTGACAACACTGAAGAAATGACACTTTGCTACAATGTAAAGTAGTGAATGTACAGCTTGTATAACAGTGTAAATTTGCAGTCCCCTCAAAATAACTCCACACACAGCCATTAATGTCTAAACTGCTGGAAAGAAAAGTGAGTACACCCCTAAGTGAAAATGTCCAAATTGGGCCCAATTAGCCATTTTCCCTCCCGGGTGTCATGTGACTTGTTGGTGTGACACGGTCTCAGGTATGAATGGGGAGCAGGTGTGTTAAATTTGGTGTTATCGCTCTCACTCTTATACTGGTCACTGGAAGTTCAACATGGCACCTCATGGCAAAGAACTCTCTGAAGATCTGAAAAAAGAATTTTTGCTCTACATAAAAATGGCCTAGGCTAGAAGAAGATTGCCAAGATCCTGAAACTGAGCAGCAGCACGGTTGCCAAGACCATACAGTGGTTTAACAGGACAGGTTCCACTCAGAACAGGCCTCACCATGGTCGACCAAAGAAGTTCAGTGCACGTGCTCAGCATAATATCAAGAGGTTGTCTTTGGGAAATAGTTTATTCGTGCTGCCAGCATTGCTGCAGAGGTTGAAGGGGTGGGGGTCAGCCTGTCAGTGCTCATACCATACGCTGCACACTGCATCAAATTGGTCTGCATGGCTGTCATCCCAGAAGGAAGCCTCTTCTAAAGATGATGCACAAGAAAGCCTGCAAACACTTTGCTGAAGACAAGCAGACACGGATTACTGGAACCATGTCCTGTGGTCTGATGAGACCAAGATAAACTTATTTGGTTCAGATAGTGTCAAGCATGTGTGGCGGCAATCAGGTGAGAAGTAGGGATGAGCTGAACACCCCCCCTGTTCGGTTCACACCAGAACATGAGAACAGGCAAAAAATTTGTTCGAACACGCGAACACCGTTAAAGTCTATGGGACACAAACATGAATAATCAAAAGTGCTAATTTTAAAGGCTTATATGCAAGTTATTGTCATAAAAAGTGTTTGGGGACCTGGGTCCTGCCCCAGGGGACATGGATCAATGCAAAAAAAGTTTTAAAAATGGCTGTTTTTTTGGGAGCGGTGATTTTAATAATGCTTAAAGTGAAACAATAAAAGTGTAATATCCCTTTAAATTTCATACCTGGGGGGTGTCTATAGTATGCCTGTAAAGGGGCGCATGTTTTCCATGTTTAGAACAGTCTGACAGCAAAATGACATTTCAAAGGAAAAAAAGTCATTTAAAACTACTCGCGGCTATTAATGCATTGCCGGTCCGACAATACACATAGAAGTTCATTGATAAAAACAGCATGGGAATTCCCCACAGGGGAACCCCGAACCAAAATTAAAAAAAAATAATGATGTGGGGAGTCCCCCTAAATTCCATACCAGGCCCTTCATGTCTGGTATGGATATTAAGGGGAACCCTGGCCAAAATAAAAAAAAAATGGCGTGGGGTCCCCCTCAAAATCTATACCAGACCCCTCAGGTCTGGTATGGACTTTAAGGGGAACCCTGCGCCAAAATTAAAAAAACCGGCATGGGGTCCCCCTAAAAATCCATACCAGACCCTTATCCGAGCACGCAATCTGGCAGGCCGCAGGAAAAGGGAGGGACGAGAGAGCGGCCCTCCCCCTCCTGAACCATACCAGGCCACATGCCCTCAACATGGCCCCCAAAACACCTTGTCCCCATGTTGATGAGGACAAGGGCCCCATCCCCACAACCCTGGCCGGTGGTTGTGGGGGTCTGCGGGCGGGGGGCTTATCGGAATCTGGAAGCCCCCTTTAACAAGGGGACCCCCAGATCCCGGCCCTCCCCCCGTGTGAAATGGTAAGGGGGTACCTACCATTTCACTAAAAAACTGTCAAAAATGTTAAAAATGAGACAGTGTTTGACAATTCCTTTATTTAAATGCTTCTTCTTTCTTCTATCTTCCTTTGGGTTCTTCCTCCATCTTCTTCTTCTTCTTCTGGTTCTTCCTCCAGTGTTCTCGTCCGCCATCTCCTCCACGGCGTCTTCTTCTCTTCATCTTCTTCTCCGGGCCGCTCCGCATCCATGATGGCATGGAGTGAGACTCCCGCTCTTCTCTTCATCTTCTTGTCTTCATCTTCTTTTCGGGCCGCTCCGCATCCATGATGGCATGGAGGGAGGCTCGCGCAGTGTGACGCTTCTCCTCTTCTGATGGTTCTTAAATAACGGGGGCGGGGCCACCTGGTGACCCCACCCCCCTCTGACGCACGGTGACTTGACGGGACTTCCCTGTGGCGTCACGAGGAATGCCACAGGGAAGTCCTGTCAAGTCACCGTGCGTCAGAGGGGGGCGGGGTCACCGGATGGCCCCCCCGTTATTTAAGAACCGTCAGAAGAGGAGAAGCGTCACACAGCGGGAGCCTCCCTCCATGCCATCATGGATGCGGAGCGGCCCGAAAAGAAGATGAAGACAAGAAGATGAAGAGATGAAGATGAAGAGATGAAGATGAAGAGAAGAAGATGAAGAGAAGAGCGGGAGCCTCCCTCCATGCCATCATGGATGCGGAGCGGCCCGAGGAGAAGAAGGGAAGAAGACGCTGATGCCGCAGAGGAAGATGCCGGACGAGAACACCGGAGGAAGAACCAGAAGAACCAGAAGAAGAAGAAGATGGAGGAAGAAACAGAAGGAAGATAGAAGATAGAAGAAAGAAGAAAGAAGAAAGACGAAGCATTTAAATAAAGGAATTGTCAAAAACTGTCTCTTGTCATTTTTAACATTTTTGACAGTTTTTTAGTGAAATGGTAGGGGTACTTTTATACCCCCTTACCATTTCACATAGGGGGGAGGGCCGGGATCTGGGGGTCCCCTTGTTAAAGGAGGCTTCCAGATTCCGATAAGCCCCCTGCCCGCAGACCCCCACAACCACCGGCCAGGGTTGTGGGGATGAGGCCCTTGTCCTCATCAACATGGGGACAAGGTGTTTTGGGGGGCTACCCCAAAGCACCCTCCCAATGTTGAGGGCATGTGGCCTGGTACGGTTCAGGAGGGGGGCGCTCTCTCGTCCCCCCTTTTTTCCTGCGGCCTGACAGGTTGCGTGCTCGGATAAGGATCTGGTATGGATCTTTGGGGGGACCCCACGCCGTTTTTTTTTTATTTTGGCACAGGGTCCCCCTTAAAATCCATACCAGACCTGAAGGGTCTGGTATAGATTTTGAGGGGGACCCCACACCATTTTTTTTTTAATTTTGGCTGGGGTTCTCCTTAATATCCATACCAGACCTGAAGGGCCTGGTATGGAATTTAGGGGGGACCCCCACGTCATTTTTTTTTTTTAAATTTTGGTTCGGGGTTCCCCTGTGGGGAATTTCCATGCCGTTTTCATCAATGAACTTTTATGTGTATTGTCGGACCAGCAATTCATTAATAGCCGCAAGTAGTTTAAATGACTTTTTTTCCTTTGAAATGTCATTTTGCTGTCAGACTGTTCTAAACACGGGAAACATGCGCCCCTTTACAGGCATACTATAGACACCCCCCAGGTATGAAATTTAAAGGGATATTACACTTTTATTGTTTCACTTTAAGCATTATTAAATTCACTGCTCCCGAAAAAACTGCCGTTTTTAAAACTTTTTTTTGCATTGATCCATGTCCCCTGGGGCAGGATCCAGGTCCCCAAACACTTTTTATGACAATACCATGAATATAAGCCTTTAAAATTAGCACTTTTGATTTCTCCCATAGACTTTTAAAGGGTGGTTCGCGGCATTTGAATTTGCGAACAGCCGATGTTCAAGTCGAACATGAGTTCGACTCGAACTTGAAGCTCATCCCTAGTGAGGAGTACAAAGACAGTGAGGAGTCTTGCCTACAGTCAAGCATGGTGGTGGGAGTGTCATGGTCTGGGGCTGCATGAGTGCTGCCAGCACTGGGGAGCTACAGTTCATTGAGGGAACTATGAATGCCAACATGTACTGTGACATACTGAAGCAGAGCATGATCCCCTCCCTTCAGAGACTGGGCCACAGGGCAGTATTCTAACATGAAAATGACCCCAAACACACCTCCAAGACTACCACTGCCTTGCTAAAGAAGCTGAGGGTAAAGTTGATGGACTGGCCAAGCATGTCTCCAACCCTATTAAGCATCTATGGGGCATCCTCAAATGGAAGGCGGAGGAACGCAAGATCTATAACATCCACCAGCTCCGTGATGTCGTCATGGAGGAGTGGAAGAGGACTCCAGTGGCAACCTGTGAAGCTCTGGTGAACTCCATGCCCTAGTGGGTTAAGGCAGTGCTGGAAAATAATGGTGGCGACACAAAATATTGACACTTTGGGCCCAATTTGGACATTTTCACTTAGGGGTGTACTCACTTTTGTTGCCAGTGGTTTAGACATTAAAGGCTGTGTGCTGAGTTATTTTAAGGAGACAGCAAATTTACACTGTTATACAAGCTGTACACTCACTACTTTACATTGTAGCAAAGTGTCATTTCTTCAGTGTTGTCACACGAAAAGATATAATAAAATATTTACAAAAATGTGAGGGATGTACTCACTTTTGTGAGACGCTGTATATGGAAGACTGTATGGAACACTTACTGTATAATATTCAGCAGTAGGCACAGAAGGATATTGTTGGGCCACATTCAAATGGTAAAATTGATGGTATACCAAATTCAGATGGTATAAAAGGTCATAGAGGCTATAACCCCCCCCCAAAAAAAGTGGGAGATATAATACTCACTGCACTTAGTAATAAGAGCTGCCAACCAATCTCAAGAAGGGAGACCTCCAAATGTTAAGTCCAACAGCAAACGCTGTACCCATTGTCTAAAGAAGAGTGCACATATACACTAGGTAAGTATGGTCATAACAGATCTAGACATGATTCCCTCTGAAAGTATAGGCCCAAATAGGCAAGAGGGTGGCAAGGCTCACCTGCATATTTGTCACAGCAAGACACATGCAGTCCGCCAGTCCGCATAGTCTTGCTCTGGCAGCACGCCATTATATACCCCCGCCATGTGGCATCACCAGCCTTGTTTCCTGAGAAGTAATATGACAACTGAAGAGCTTTAAAGTGCTTATCATGCTGCTCATGTAATAGAAGGTGTAAGTCAGAGCATAGCTTCAAAAGATCTTGGGATAATGGTTGCGAAGGGGTGGATTTGTCCTGGGATTCTAGAGTGCAAATCTCTTTCAGTAATTGGTCAAGCTGCATTGTCCTTTGCCTTCTAATCTGTGAGCATAACTATATAAAAATTCCTCTGATAAAAGCCTTATGAGCACACCACACAGTAAACAGATCAGAGACAGATTGAGTGTTAAAGTGATTGTAAACTTCAGTCATGAAATTTGAACTAAGCACATATATCTGTAGTGTTTACTTGTCTCTCTCCAAAGCCCTAAGTGTCATTTCTCTCTGGTGCTTCATTCCTCTCTTATCAGTATGAGTCACTTCTGAGAAGTTTTCCAACACGTGAGAGTTAACTCTCCACACATACATCATGTTGGGTGTCTCTTCTTCCGCCACCGATATAGAAATTAGAGTGTGATCAAACCACGATATATCATGAATGATGGAAAAGGAAACATCTTATCCACTAGAATAGTATCAATCCTGGAGTAAGAATTGTGTCTAGAGGAGTGGGTCACATTCTTCAGCGTGTTGACACCTCAAAACATCAAAAACATCTTCTGCGTGAAATAGTGGTTGAAGCGCAGGTGGCAGGAATTTAGGGTTACAAAACATGTCTAGGGGAGGATCTTTCCAAAGTGTTGTCCATTTTGCAGGGTGATTCATGAACATTGAAAGATGTTATATTAATCACCAAAATTAAAGATAAAGTAATAATGCTGGTGTTACCTTGCGTCTCCATTCACACCGGGCTTAAAAAACGCCAGTTCCCTTGCCAGAAAAAAAAAATTTCATATAGTTTTTTGCACATAGTTTCACACAGTTTAGGTGAGTTTAGGAGAGTTTTTAATTTTTTCTGCAAAAAAGCTCCAATCAGAAATGCAAACCAGGTTTTTCTTCCTACCTCTAAATGCTGAGCTTAAAATATACCTCTAATCGTCCTAATGTGCATGGACACATAAGATAATATTGAGCTGCTTCTACAGGCAGAACACAAAACTCCAGTAGAATAGCGATTTTTAAGCCAGTGTGCATGGACCCTAAGGCAGCTACTGAAATATTAGCAATGGAAATTGTGATCTACTATGGCCAGAATTGTGGCTGTTGAGAGGAAGTGCAGAGTAACATACCAGAAGAATGAACAAAGGTAGTGCATCACAGTTGTCAGACCTAAAACTGGGGAAAAGAAAAAACAGAACAAAAACTATAGAGTCAAAAAACAGTTTCTAAAAAGAGGTACCGGTGATTCCAATAGGAATAGGTCTCGATCTGCTTTGCTACTATCCACTGGCTGATTGGTGATTTTTGATATGATATGCCCCGTACACACGGTCGGACATTGATCCGACATTACGACAACAAAATCCTAGGATTTTTTCCGACGGATGTTGGCTCAAACTTGTCTTGCATTCATTCTGAACATGGTGACATAAAACACGTATGTCGGGACTATAAATGGGGCATAGCCAATAGCTTTCGTCTCTTAATTTATTTTGTGCATGCGTGGCACTTTGTGCGTTGGATTTTGTTGTTGGAAAATTTTATAGCCTGCTCTCAAACTTTGTGTGTCAGAAAATCCGATGGAAAATGTGTGATGGAGCCCACACACGGTCGGAATTTCCGACAACAAGGTCCTATCACACATTTTCCGTTGGAAAATCCGACCGTGTGTACAGGGCATAAGAGTGCTGCTTTCATTAAAATAGGATTTTTTAAAACAACTTACCTGTAAAATCCTTTTCTTTCGAAGGACATCACGGGACACAGAGCCACAGTAATTACTGATGGGTTATATAGGTATCACTGGTGATTGGACACTGGCACACCCTATCAGGAAGTTCAACCCCCTATATAATCCCTCCCCCTTGCAGGGATACCTCAGTTTTGTAGCCAAGCAATATAGTGTATTAGAAGAGGGGCGGGACCTCTGTGTCCTGTGATGTCCTTCGAAAGAAAAGGATTTTACAGGTAAGTTGTTTTTAAAAATCCTATTTTCTTTCTCGAACATCACGGGACACAGAGCCACAGTAATTACTGATGGGATGTCCCAGAGCAATGCTACCTGAGGGGGGGGAACCACGACCAAGTAGGGTGCAATCAGACCTGAGGACCCTGTACCGCTGCCTGCAGCACACTACGCCCAAAGGCGATATCCTCATGCCTTCTCACATCCACCTGATAGAATCTGGTGAATGTATGAACTGAAGACCAGGTTGCGGCCTTGCAGATTTGAGCCATAGAGGCCTGGTGATGCACTGCCCAAGAAGCACCAATAGCCCTTGTGGAATGTGCCCTGATCTGAAACGGAGGAATCTTCTGTTTCAAACCGTAAGCTTGAATGATCAACTGTCGAATCCATTTAGAAATGGTAGCTTTTGACGCTGCCTGTCCTCTATTGGGACCCTCTGGCAGCACAAACAAAACATCCGTCTTGCGGATCTGAGCAGTTGCCCCTAGATAGGCCTTAACTGCTCTTACTACATCCAACGAATGTAGAGATCTCTCTTCCGGAGAACAGGGATCTGGAAAAAAGGAAGGTAGAACAATGTCTTGGTTTAAATGAAAATCAGAAACCACCTTTGGTAAAAAACTAGGATGAGGGCGTAGTACCACTCTATCCTTGTGTATAATCAAATAAGGCTCCTTACAGGAAAGAGCTGCTAATTCTGATACTCTTCTAGCAGAAGAGATGGCCACCAGAAAAATTAATTTCCTTGTCAACAAGACCAAAGGAATCTGACTTATTGGTTCAAAAGGCTGTTTCTGTAACACAGCCAGGACCAAATTCAAGTCCCAGGGGTTTAAGGGCGCTTTAACCGGAGGATTAAGACACATCACACATCGGACCAAAGAATGCAAAGCAAGTGGCCGCTGAAATAATACTGATAAAGCAGAGACCTGGCCCTTGATGGTACTCAAGGCCAGCTTCATCTCTAATCCTAATTGTAGAAAATCAAGAATTCTACCTATGACATATTTCTGGGATGCCAACCTCTGGATTCACACCAGGTTATATAAGCTTTCCAGACTCTATGATAAATCATCCTGGAAGCTAGCTTCCTTGCATTAATCAAGGTAGATATGACAGGACCTAAGAGCCCACGACTCTTCAGAACGTGGGTCTCAATAGCCAAACTGTCAAATTTAGCGTTTGTAAGGCTGGATGGAACACTGGACCTTGAGATAACAGGTCTGGGCATTCCGGTAGTGTCCACGGGGAACCTACTGTCATCCTTACTATTTCTGCATACCAAGTCCTTCTGGGCCAAGCGGGGGCCACCAGAAGTACCGACTTCCTTTCCTGCCTGATCCTGCGAAGGAGTCGTGGTAATAGCAGAATAGGTGGGAATGCGTAAATCAGTGAGAACCGATGCCACGGAATCACCAACGCATCCGTCCCGCATGCAAGAGGATCTTTTGTCCTTGCCACAAATCTGTCTATCTTTTTGTTGAATCGGGATGCAAAGAGATCTACATCTGGAACCCCCCATCTTTGGCATATGGCCCAAAAGACGTCGGGATGCAGAGACCATTCCCATGGAAGTAACTGCTGGCGACTTAGATAGTCCGCCTGCCAATTCTCTATTCCCGGGATGAAAACTGCCGATATGCATGGCACATGCATCTCTGCCCAGACTAAGATCTGGTTCACCTCTTTTTGAGCAGCTCGGCTCCGGGTGCCTCCCTGATGATTGACATAAGCCACTGCTGTGGCATTGTCGGACTGGATCCTGACCGGACAACCCTGTAGCCTGATAGTCCAGGCCTTTAGAGCTAGATGTATCGCTCGGATCTCCAGAATGTTGATGGGTAAGGTCCTCTCTGTCTTGGACCATACCCCTTGGACCGCAGCCTGTCCCAGAACTGCTCCCCAACCTGACAGACTGGCATCTGTTGTTACCACCGTCCAGGTAACCGATAGAAAGGATTTCCCCTTCTGCGGGTTTTCGGGTATGAGCCACCAATTGAGGCTCTGACGCACCGCATGCGACAGGTGCATCGGAAAGTCTAATGCCTGAACCTTCTTGTTCCAGGTCGACAGAATACTGTGTTGCAGCATTCTTGAGTGAAACTGAGCATAGGGAACTGCTTCGAATGAAGACACCATTTTCCCTAGTAGCCTCATACAAAGGCGGACTGAGGGACCCTTCTTGGTCCTTACTGTCAGAATCAGCTCTCTCAAAGCAGTGATCTTTGCCTGGGGTAGAAATATTTTCTCCTGGCTTGTATCTATAATCAGACCTAAATACTCCAGTCTTCTTACTGGTTTTAGGAAAGACTTTTCTAAGTTGAGGATCCAACCCAGGTGTTCTAGATACCTGACCGTGGTCCTCAAGTTTCCATTCAAAGAGGCTACCAACTGGTCTATCAAGAGCAGGTCGTCTAGGTATGCTATGACAGCTATACCCTGAGCCCTTAATCTGGCCAGAGGAGGAGCCAAGATCTTTGTGAACACTCGAGGTGCAGTAGCTATCCCGAAAGGCAGAGCCACAAACTGGAAATGGCGCCCTCCTACCTCGAAGCGCAGAAACTTCTGATGAGCAGGAAAAATGGGCACATGCAGATATGCATCTCTGATGTCTATTGATGCCAGAAATTCTCCTCCCTGCAGGGTGGGAACTACTGTTCGAATTGATTCCATGCGGAAGGATTGAATCCTTAGGAATCGGTTCAGATCCCTTAAGTCCAGAATGGGCCTGACACCCCTATTTGGCTTTTGGACCATAAAAAGGTTGGAATAGAAGCCCAATCCCTGGTCCTTTGCGGGAACTATCATAATGACCTCCTGCGACAAAAGTCGTTCTAACGCTAGAAGGAGCGACTGCTTCTTCTCTGGGTCTCTGGGAACATTTGATCTGAGGAATCGAGGAGAGGGGAATTCCTGAAACTCCAGCTTGTACCCTAAGGTTACCGTGGAGATTACCCATCTGTCCTGGAAGTCCTCCTGCCAGAGCTCTGAGAACTGTCGCAGTCTTCCCCCCACTCGAGTGAGCGGGGGCGCCCCCTCATGCAGAGGTCTTAGTGTTTTGCCTAGTAGGCTTCTTTCCCCAGGACTTCTTTTGTCCCTGGGGTTGACTCTTGTCTCTGGACCCCGATGGAGGCGGCCGTCGAGACTGCCTGGAGGCTGAAGCCCGCGGCGCTGGGGAAAGAGTCCGTTTGAAAGAGGGACTCTTACTCTTCTTCTTGACAGGTAAGAGAGTGCTTTTCCCACAAGAGATTCTCTTGATATAGTTATCCAAGTCCTCTCCAAACAACCTTGCACCACGAAATGGAAACCCAGCCAGTAGCTTCTTACATGGTGCTTCGACTGACCAATTTTTCAACCATAGGATTCTTTGTATATGCACCAACCCCAGTGAAAGACGGGAGGTTTGCACAATAGAATCTCTAATGGCGTCAACCACAAAGCATAAGGCCGCTGGAAGGTTAGCAAACCCCTGGGCCTGCTGTTCAGGTAATACTTTGATGACCTGCTTAACATGGTCTCTTAAGTATTGACAGACTCCAATCGCTGCTACTGCAGGTTGGGCCACTGATCCTGCTAAGGAGAAAACATCCTTCAATAGGGATTCCATCCTTTTATCTAAAGGATACCTGAGCATCTGAGCATTGTCTACAGGACAAGTCAGGCTATTATTTACGGAGGAAATGGCGGCATCAATAGCCGGTATTCCCCACATTTTAATAAACTTTTCTTCCATCGGATAAAGTGTTGAAAACTTTCTCGGCGGAAAAAAACGTTTGTCTGGGTGATCCCACTCAGAATAAATGAGCTTTTCAAGTAAAGTATGAACAGGAAAAGCATGTGCTGCTTGGAAAGGTTTCAGTGACCCCAAAGCAGAAGAGGATTCTTTAGCAGTTTCAGGTATGGGCAACTTAAATGTGGATCGGACCAATCCAGTGAGGATCTGCACTAAGACTTTCTCCTCTTGGGAAGTCGCAGAGGGTCCCTCTCCACCTGATTCCTCCGAAGAGGAATCATCCGTCCCATCCTGAACCTCTGAAAGGGATTCATCTCCTTTATCCCAGAGCTCCTCTGTCTGAGGGTCTTGGGGAACAGAGGAAAGCCTAGTGCGTTTTCTTCCACTGAGTGAAGACGTAATCACGGCCATTAATCTTTCCTCTAGACCATTAATGGTTGAGGAAAAAACCTCTTGTGTAATATATACAGGGGCTGAAGTGCCAGAAGCAGGTGTAGCCCCTGACCCCGATGGCTCTCCCTGGCTAGCCGTCCCTGGCCCATCTTTAGGGGGGGAGGATGCTGCCGACAGGGGGCCCTCAGAACCTGAACGAGATCCCCTAGTGTCTCTGGTTCCTGGGGTGCTTGAACCTCTTCTACCCATAGTGCAAAGCAACAAGGTGTGAGGTATACAAATGAACACTGCCCGCTGAGCGATGTAGTCTGGCTAAAAGTCTTGCTACCCAATGCTCAGTCTGGTGTTACTTCAGTAAATGCTGCCTAGGAGAATGCCTGTGTCCCACCTTACATGCGACCGTCAGCTCTGTGTCTCTCAGAAGGCTGAGTGCACCTGTACAGAGTGCCTTTAATAGCCTGCAGCTGGCCTGAGTGGGAGTCTAAGCACCTGTGCTGACGTCCCGCCCCCTCCTCTACCGCCGGCCGACTCTCCTGTCATGCTTCTGGAGAAAGGCTGGGGATGGGGGGGAGGGAGAGAGGCTGGTAACAAGATCTGCCTAAACGGCTATCTTCAGAGATGGTGGCCATTAGGCCGCAGAGCCCGGGTGGTATAACCACTTTCTAGACCCCTGTGGCCCCTCTCTAGCCTGGGGGGGAACATTCAAACATGAGAAATCCCCCCTTCCACCTTACCTTTTTTGCAGCCGGCCTGAGATGCTGGGACATGAACAGCAATGAAAAAACACTGAGACAGACATGTCAGCATGTGCAGGTTTGTGCTCTTGGCAGCCCCCGGTGGTCACAATAGGCATAGCATGCATTTACCTTAAAGGAGAAAAGCCACTAGAACTCAAAAATTCTGTGGAATCTCCTCTTACCTTATCCAGCCGCAGGGTGCTGTTTACACAGACCCAATCTTCACCTCTCATGGTGGGCTCCGTTTGAAAAAACCGTCAGAGACTGGGGCCCCCTACGAATAGGGGGATCCAACAGTTCTGGGACCGTAAAGCACCTCGCCAGAAATTAGGAAGTTTAAAGCCATTTTCTGATCTGCGGGGTCCAGCTCTCTAAAAAGAGAAGCATTACGGGTAAAACCTCGTTTCTTCGGACACGAGGCCCGGGTACCATTCAATTCGGCCATGAAAAGACACTTTGAATGGATCCGGTTCGCCTGGCTTGCCCCAGTATAGGATCTTAGGATATTCCCTTTGGAGCTCAGCACAGGACATCTTTACACGTCCATCACCTAAGACACTGGCGTAAAAACTGAGGTATCCCTGCAAGGGGGAGGGATTATATAGGGGGTTGAACTTCCTGATAGGGTGTGCCAGTGTCCAATCACCAGTGATACCTATATAACCCATCAGTAATTACTGTGGCTCTGTGTCCCGTGATGTTCGAGAAAGAAAGATGTTTTTTGCTTGGTACTAACCCCAGTGCCCTTCTTTTTTGCTGAATAAGAATCTGATTGAAGATATACTGCACATTGCAGTTGGAGGAGATATTGTGGATATACGGCGCCATCATGCTGAAGTCCCTCCGTAAGTGTGGTAATCACTAATGTGGTGTTGTTGTGGGTAAGGGTAAGCTTCAATGGATAGCACCAGCAATAGACAATGTTATAATTCTGCAAGGCTGTAGTAATTGGCAAAAGTGACTTACACTTTTGTAGCGTGAAAGATCCACGTATAGCTGCAGACACGCATAATTTTCAGTCACTTGGGTTGATTTGTGAAAAGTTGATATAAGCTGTTCTTTCACATAAAAGAAATGGACTCACACATAATGATGGCCCTTGGAATATTAGCAGGGACATGAGTTGGTTTTGGGAGGCAGTGTATTCTGCCACTATCTCAGAGGCAGGGATAGATGGCAGCGCTGTCCAGATCAGATGGCAAGGATATTGTTGTAGCTGAGCAACTTGCACAAATTCAGGGATACCACAAATCTTTATATTATTTCTTCTCAATCAAACTTCCAAGTCAGCTACCTTGGCTTGAAGACTTTCAATCCCATCTTCTCGATCATTGTGCATATCAATAGGTGTGTTATGTGATGATGCAAATTCTCTCATTTTCTGCTCCACTCTTTCCCCAAGATCCTGCACTTCAGCCTTAAAGCAGAGTTCCACCCAAAAATTGAACTTCCGCTTTAAGGGAAGGTGACCCCCTGACATGCTGTCAGAATCCATGAACCAGACCGAGACAGAAGTACAGTAAAATCACACTTGTTTATTAATAAAAGTAAAAAGGTAAATAGCGTAAGCGTAGTCAGAACATAGCCAGAATCCAGTAACTGGATTGGGTAGTCAGCCAAGCCAGAGTTCAGTAACCAGATCAGGTAATCAGCCAAGCCAGAGTTTAGTAACCAGATCGGGTAATCAGCCAGGCCAGAAGTCAGGGATCCAAGTAGAGAAACCACAGCCGGGCACCCACAGTGACAATGCTGGTGCCGTAGAGAGGAGGGGGAGACGAGCGGGGCTTCATTCCCCCACATTGCTGGACTCTGGGACAGGTAAGTGTCGGATTATTAAAAGTCAGCTGCTGCATGATTTTTAGCTGCTGACTTTTAAATGTTATTTTTTAGTCGGAACTCCACTTTAAGCCTCTGAACACATTTCATCATGTCAGTGTGTAATGAAGCAGGCAGGGAGACCAGCATGTCTGTTAAGGTTGTGTCAGAAAATGTCTGGTTACTTGTAGGGAAAGTGTTCATTGTGTCTGCTAGAGTTCTAGTTTCATTCTGTGAATTGCAGCCAGTGCTCACCTCAAAAGTAGCTGATCCTGCTGATAGATGAGGTTTGCTCTTATCTGGGTTCTGGGAAAGTGGTATAGAAGCCATTGGAGATTGTGGCTGTACTTTCTTCTGAGCACCAGCTTGTTGAGAGCTCCGAGATGTGTGTTAGGAGCCCCTAGAATAAGCAGGTGAGCAACTGCCAGGGGCATCTTGGGTCTGTGACTGCTCTACAGGGAAGAAGAAATTATGATTTCTTTGGCTGGGAAGCTTCTTTCCTCTTGCAGGCCCTCTTTGGGTGTAGACTGGCACCTCAGCAGGTAGAGTGTGTGTTTTTTGAAGTGTGGCGTCACCTCTGTCTGCTGCAATTCCCAGCGTTATTGGGGAGCTACTGTTTTAGGCTTCCATGCAGCAGATTGATATCCACACCCCCCACAAAGGTCCTTTTTAATGTAGAAATCCCTGGTGGCAGAGCACAGTTCTGGCCCTATGCGGCCATCTTACTGAGCAGTTGAAATACCCCCCCTGCAGAGAAAACCTTTGACAATGTCAACTGAGAGTAGATGTGATATACAGCAGGACTGCCCCCTATCTCTATTAATGTTGAATATATCCATAGAGCAACTAATAGGATCCCCTGCTTCCACAGACTTTTTTAGAGGGTTAATGGTTGGAACACATTGAACTCAAATCGGCCATGTATGGCAATGGTATTATTATCATATTTGCCAAAGAGTGTTAGATGGAGATCAGGGACAAAGGCTGATACAGTATTTCCACATGTCAAACTCCTAAATAGTTATTGAACAAAATTAAACCCCTTTCACTTTGAGGCGCTCAAAAACTGTCCTTAAAACATCAGGCGTTTTTGGAGGTGCTTTTGCGGCGCTTTTGCGGCATTAGCGGTGTGCTTTTTTAAGGTCATGTGTCTAAAAAAAAAAACACATTTTGCAGCGCTTTTGAAGCACTTTTCGTGCACTTTTCAGGTGCTTTTGAAGCACTTCCCATTAATTTCAATGGAGAGGGGCGTTTTTGAGGTGCTTTCATGCTCCAAAGATGCTGCTTGCAAGAGATTTTTCACCGCCCCAGTGTGAAAGCATCCATTGAAATGAATGGGAAGCAGTATTCAGGAGCTCTTCAAACGTGCTATTTTTAGTGCAAAAAATGCCTGAAAAGCGCCCCAGTGTGAAAGGGGTCTTAGAGAGGTTGCACAGGAAGTCCAACTCCTCCAGAGTGGAACGTATTGATCAATATGTGCCATTGCCAGAAGGTTTGCTGTGTCTCCAAGCACAGTCCCAAGAGCATGGAGGAGATTCCAGGAGACAGGCAGTTACTCTAGGAGAGCTGGACAGGGCTGTAGAAGGTCCTTAACCCATCAGCAGGACCGGTATCTTCTTTTTTGTGCAAGGAGGAACAAGATGAACACAGCCAGAGCCCTATAAAATTACCTCTAGCAGGCCACTGGTGTGAATGTCTCTGACCAAACATTCAGAAACAGACTTCATGAGGGTGGCCTGAGGGCCCGACATCCCCTAGTGGGCCCTGTGCTCACTGCCTGGCACAGTGCAGTGAGCACAGGGCCCATTGGGCACATTGGCATTTGCTATTGAATACCAGAATTGGCAGGTCCAACACTGGTGCCCTATGCTTTTCACAGATGAGAGCAGGTTCACCCTGAGTAAATGTGACAGACGTGAAAGGATCTGGAGAAGCCATGGAGAACGTTATGCTGCCTGTAACATTGTTCAGCATGACCGGTTTGGTTGTGGGTAAGTGATGTTCTGGGGAGGTATATTCATGGAGGGACGCACAGACCTCTACAGACTAGACAATGGCACCCTGACTGCCATTAGGTATCGGGATGAAATCCTTGAACCCATTGTCAGACACTACGCTGGTGCAGTGGGTCCTGGGTTCCTCCTGGTGCACAACAATGCCCCACCTCATGTGGCAAGAGTATGCAGCCAGTTCCTGGAGGATGAAGGAATTGATACCATTGAATGGCCCCCATGCTCACCTGACCTAAATCCAATAAAACACCTCTGGGACATTATTTCGGTCCATCCAGCGGCGCCAGGTTGCATGCTCACCTGTGCGTCCCTCCATGAATGCACATACGTGCCATTGCTTCAGTTTGTGTCAGTGCGCATGTGCCGATGACGTCAGCACATGCAAATACAGGGGATATCTCCTAAACCATGTAGGTTTAGAAGATATCCTGGGTAGCTACAGGTAAGCCTTATTATAGGCTTACATGTAGCAAAAAGTGGTCAGTAAGGGTTTACAACCACTTTAACAATATATAACATACTGAACAATGCATAAATACTGAGTGTACCAGAGAGAAAGAAGGGGAAAACCTTGTTTTTTTTACCTAAACCAGGGTATGTAGGGGCTTTCATTTTGATAAATCATTTTGCATTCTGACTTTAATTACATATTGTCCAGATCTTCACCTTTGGCATTTTGATGTGATCCAAGGCCAAAAATTTGGTCTTGGATGGACCATTTCCAAAGCTATTGGCAAAATGTCGTGGTCATACGTTTTCCTATGGATTTCCTTACGTTTATTGCATATAACATGCATTAAATGAACATAGCATCCAATATATCACATCTATTGTTGAGCAGTTTACAAAGTGCTTTGGAAAAAAAAATATTGCCAATTCAATAGTCATTTGTTTGTATGTATATATGTAGCAGCACTGATGGTAGCTTCACATTTATATGTCCCTTTAATAGAGGGTACAAAAACATGTTTGTCTGAATAATAATGACTGTAAATCAGGGAGTTTTTCAGAGATTGTGCCCATCTAAATGAAATCTGTGGACAGTTACTGAGAAATTGTCCTAATGTTCTGCCCCCTTTCCGTAAATGCCAATATTTAGTTAGCATGTGTGCAACATGTTTTATAATGTATACTATTTATGGTTAAATCTAGTAGTTACCGTATTTATCGGCGTATAACACGTGCCAGCGTATAACACGCACCCCAAGTTTAGAAGGGAATTTTAAGGAAAAAAACTTTTAGGAGTAAAGTTTAAGGAAGAAAAACTTACATTAAAATGCCCATTAATGCAGCGTTATCGGTGTCCATCTGCAGCCTTGTCAGTGTCAGTGCAGCCTTGCTCCAGTGTCTATTGCAGCCTTGTCAGTGCAGCTTTGCCCCAGTGCAGAATTGTCAGTGCAGCCTTGTCAGTGCAGCTTTGCCCCAGTGCAGACTTGTCAGTGCAGCCTTGACAGTGCAGCTTTGCCCCAGTGCAGAATTGTCAGTGCAGCCTTGCCCCAGTGTCCATTGCAGCCTTGTCAGTGCAGCTTTGCCCCAGTGCAGCCATGTCAGTGCAGCCTTGTCAGTGCAGCCATGTCAGTGCAGCCATGTCAGTGCAGCTTTGCCCCTGCAACTCCGGGTAGGAGGTAGGAAGGCGCGCGTGCCTTCTGCCGGTGTAATGCCCCGTACACACGGTCGGACTTTGTTCGGACATTCCGACAACAAAATCCTAGGATTTTTTCCGACGGATGTTGGCTCAAACTTGTTTTGCGTACACACGGTCGCACAAAGTTGTCGGAATTTCCGATCGCCAAGAACGACTAGAAAAGGTCGGTTCAGAACCAAGCGCGGCACCCTTTGGGCTCCTTTTGCTAATCTCGTGTTAGTAAAAGTTTGGTGAGAGACGATTCGCGCTTTTTCAGACTCGTGGCTTTCAGATCGTTTTCTGCCGTTCAGTTTGTGCTTGTGGGTTTGTATCTGCTCTTCAGTGCGTGCAGTCAGTTCGTATCGGAGTTTTCTGTGCGATCTTGCCCGCTCGTTGCTGTTTTTCAGGTCGCTCTTCACAGGCCTTGCTGTTCTTCAGTGCGTTCTGTTACTTCGTTCTGAGCAGCCGACCGTTTTCTAGCCATGTTTCGTATGCGTACTCCTCGTAGAGTTCGTGCTGTGCGGGGGCTTGGTGTTGGGGTCCTGACCTTGACACAAGTCCAGTCCATGAACAGGGTGGGGAGGAGTTCATGGACCAAGAATTGGTTGCTTCAGCGTGACCAGTTCTCTCATATGCCTTTGCTCCGTGAGATCCGTGAGAATAATCCTGATGATTTCAGGAACTTTCTCAGGATGACGGACCCCGTGTTTCACCGTTTGTTGGCTTCGCTGACCCCCTATATTAGCAGGCAGGATACCTGCATGAGGCAAGCCATCACTCCGGAGCAGAGGTTGGTCGCTACCTTGCGGTATTTGGCCACAGGGAGAAGTCTGCAGGACTTGAAGTTCTCGACTGGCATCTCCCCCCAGGCTCTGGGGATCATTATCCCAGAGACCTGTTCTGCCATCATCCAGGTCCTGGAGAAGGAGTATATGAAGGTAAGATTTTTATCCTTTTATATCACATTTTATTGTATTGAATGTTTGATAATATATTGTATTTCTTCCCTCATACCCTAATTACCATGATTGTAATATGCTGTGAATGTCCCCTTTGTTCTCATGCATGCTGGATTTTTAGGTAATTATTATTTTATGTCCTTCATACATATTTGCCCTTCAATAACCTCCCCAGCATGGTGTCTCCTGGCCTATATTCACCTCATGTAGTCACTTAACAATGTATTTTATCAGCTCCATAGTAGTGCTTTACCCCAAACACCCCCTAAAATGTTTGGAAATGTTATTTTTGATTTAAATTCAGGCAGAGTGCCAGAGGCTTTTTTTTGTGGTGTCCCCAAATTTTTTTTAACCCTCCCCCCCCAACTGCTAAGTCAGCTGATCCCAATTCTCTATCCTCAATCATCTATCTGCTGACTTTGCCAAACCCATACACACTATACCCATCTCTTTACTGGTCAGATTTATGGATGAATTCCCCAAAGCATGTAGTGCAAGGGCCTGCCTGTATACTTTCCAATGGTACTGTTTAAAGTTTTTGTATCCTATTATTATCTTGATAGGTAATAGCAGAATGTTCAAATGTCCTCAAATGTGTACAGTGTGTATTTATATCTTTGTATTATGACACTTCTTACCTGTCCAGTGGTCTGCCAATAGTGTAACTAAGGAGGGGCTGTTCCAAGTAATACCCTGTATTTAGGCATTCATCTCTCAATGAAGTGAAGAGGGTTACCTGTCCAAGAGTTCCCCCCCCTATAATGTTAGAAATGGCCCATGAGAGGGGGGGAGGGGGAATATGATAGGTGTACCTTATACTTTGTTGTTGTTAAATTCCCCTTAGTAAATGCTATCTGGAGGTTGCCCCATAATGTTTGTGTATAATCTGCTTGCCATGTTTCTGGGAAAAAATAGTAATGTTTATTTTTTTTCCCTCAACAGTTTCCTTCAACGCCACAGGAATGGCAGACTGTGGCCTCCCACTTTGCCCAGCGGTGGGACTTTCCTAACTGCGGAGGGGCAATTGATGGGAAACACGTCCACATCGTCCCACCACCCAACTCGGGGTCGTACTATTATAATTACAAGGGGTTTAATAGTATAGTGATGTTGGCGGTGGTGTCGGCTAATTACGAGTTCTTGTATGTGGACGTGGGGAAGAATGGCCGGATGTCCGATGGTGGAGTGATCGCCCAGACGGAGTTCTACAGGCGTCTCCAGAATGGCAGCTTGGACTTGCCACCTCCAGAGGACAATGTTGAAGGTCTCCCATTTGTGTTCGTTGCTGATGAAGTATTTGCGCTGGGGGACCACCTGATGCGGCCATTCCCGATGAGGACCCTCACCCCAGAACAGAGGGTTTTTAATTACCGGCTGGCCAGAGCCCGAAGAGTGGTGGAGAACACATTTGGAATCCTGGCCAGCCGGTTCCGATTATTTCTGACACCCATCCATATGGCGGAGTATAAACTGAACCATATAATACTTGCCTGCTGTGTTCTCCATAATTTTTTGAGAAAACATTCAGCCAACTATGCTGGCTCAGTTGGGCCTGAGGCCGGAATCCCTAATCCATCAACACTGACGGCGCTTGAAAGTGGCCGTCCTGGCTTGCCCTCCCTGAATGCCCGTGATGTCCGGTTACGCTACCTGGAGTTCTTTGTGGGTAGGGGGGCTATCAATATGCCAGACAATCTGTGACACCTTTTTCAAATAAAAAACAACCAAAAGAAATTCTTTGTGGACATTTACTGCTTGTGTTTGTTTTAGCTGACCCTGACAGAAATGTGTTGAGTGCAGAAAATGTCGTGATTGGGTAACCTTATAAAAAACAGTGTTGGCTGGTACTTTCTAAATGCAAAAACACATTTCACTACAAGTGCACTTGCAACTGCACTGAACCTGCACTTGTAGTGCAAAGAGGATTTGCCCTTAGGAAATAACCCCCATTTTTGCATAAAACAGCAATTACATCACCCCAAAAGTGTTGTAGTGTTGAGACAATAATCCACACATTCTTGAGCAAGGCACTTTTTTATACCTGCACAATCACATGTGCATTTCCCAAAGGTTTTTAAAACAAACCAACATGTTTGTTGTATAACAATGTTTGCAGTAGCATTATCAAAAATCGAAATATCCATTTCAGATAAAACAGGCCTGTGTAAAACCAACAAGAAAGCCAAAAAACTTGAACTTACAAAGTTCACATATGGTAAAACCTGAAGGCTATATCAGACATGAGTATTTATGAACTGGGTTTGATATAGCGTTCAGATGGGGGGAAATCACCCCTGGAAAAGCCAAATTTGGAAGATGCACACCAATTTACGAATGTCAACATGTGCTATCTGCCATCAGGGGGGATTTGGGGGAGCAAGCCCTTCCTCAACGCTACTTTATAATTGAGGAAGGGGTTGCACCCCCAAAACGCGTCCATTGATCTCCCATGATGACAGATAGCACATGTTGGCACACTGTGTGCATCCTCTAAATTTGGCTTTTCTAAACATTGAAAAAATTTTGGTACGATAAAACAGGTGTTTTTGTGGGGTTTAAATTCGCCCCAAAACATCAATGATGTTATTATTTTTTTTAATAACATCACTGATTTGTTGCTGGGTGTTTTGCAATTGGAGATTACACCCCATGATCTCCCCGATGAGTATCTGGGCACTTTCAGATGTAAAGCGTTCTGGATCACGATCACCTAAAAAGAGATAAAGAACAAAAAAAAAGGTCTCAAAAATCTGCCACCATCCATCTCTTTTACCTGAGCCTGTGGTCGCAGGCACTCACCTGTTGTGGTGCCAATCTCCACCACGTCTTCTTCTTCCTCCTGCTCTTCTTCTTGTGTTGGTATTTCCCCTTCTTCCAGAGGGGGGGAGGTCTCTGGTCTCCTGGGATGAGGGGTGTCCGAGTCTTTTCTCCCCTATGTAAAACAAAAATGGTATACTTAGCACACAGATATTTGATGGCAGAACTAGAAATAGGAAACATTGCTCGGAAGTGAGGTACAATTGTCTATTTTAGCAGAGTTCCAAGATGTATATTTTTTATTGCCCTTTGTCAAGCTGCAATACTTTACCTGTTTGGTACAAGCTTCACAGATGTAGCCCCCCCTATAGTATACACTGGAGCACCTGTGTGCCCCCCCTAATAAAAATGGTGTTCTTGTGTCCCACACTAGTGCTCCAGTGTCCAGATGTGAAAACAGCTGCTCAGTGTCCTCTCCTTACACACAATCTAGTTTGCATTTCATTCTAGTAACAAACCCATCTACACAAACAAATATTTGGCATCCAAGTAGGCCCCCAAAAATGTGTGAAAATGCATATGGCCTAAACAATGGTGTTCTAGAGGCCGAAAGAAAAATGTTTGATACGAACGAATAATGTGCCCATGAACATTAAAGTTGACCTTTTGAAACGTTACAACTAATAAAAGCATATAGAGCAGAACGAACGTAATAAAGACAGAAAGAATAGGAACACAGCACAACTACTTACTTTTTTGCAGCACTCTCCGGATCTTTCGGTACTGCTCTGGCTCTCTCAACTTCAGGTCCGACCACCGCTTCCTGAGCTGATCTTTAGAACTTCGTACCCCGAAATTCCGCTCTAGACTCCTGACCACTTTCGCCATGATCTTGGCCTTTCGGATGTTCGGGTTGGGGTAAGGCCCATATTTTCCGTCATAGTCGGACTTCCTCATGATGTCGACCATCTCCAACATCTCCCCAAACGACATATTTGTGGCCTTAAAACGTCTCCTTCTGGATCGGGACGTGCCTGGATCCGCCCTTTCCTCCTCCTCCTCCTCGTTGCTACAATTAGCCCGCACCTGCTGTATGTCCGCCATCATGCTCTTCCCCCACTGCGCCGAACGAAAAGGGGCGGGGAATACACTAGAAAGAATGTCAGGGGCGGGCGGAGTTACACGCATGCGCAGTGTATATAAAGCGTAACACGCGTGCGTATTACGTTTGATCTGTGAGTGGAGGAAGGAGCATTGGACGTGCCGATCGTAAGAACGAAGGTAAGAGACAAACTTGTGCCTATACTGCTTCTAGATTGAGGCCTATATTGTACCAAGATTAGGAGAGTTTAGTGTGACATTAGGCTTTGTCTTGTGTTGTGTCTTGCAGTGAACATGGATATGGTACTCAAAGATAAGGACTTCATTTCAGTATTCATAGAGATGCTAAGGGAGCTGCCCTGTCTGTGGGAGATTAAACACCCCCATTACAAGAACCAAGCAAAGAGGAAGGCAGCACTGGAGCAATTGTGTGAAATTGTGAAGCAGGTGATCCCCACGGCAGACATCACTTATTTAAATATTTTCATTGGTGGCCTGAGGAGCACATATCTGAGGGAGCGCAATAAAGTCCTGGATTCACAGAGATCCGGAGCAGCAGGTGACATCTATGTCCCCAGGATGTTGTACTACGACAGGCTGCACTTTCTGGCAGGCCAGACTGAACCCAGGCCATCCCTCTCCAGTCTTCCTTCCACGCTTCCTTCCCCCCCGGCTGAGGCTTCTGACGCCCAACCTGGGCCTTCCAGGCTGCATGTGGAGGAGCCCAGATTGAGCCAGGTATAGCATTCCTCTAAATATTTCTGCTTGTCGAATCAATGATGTGAACTATATGTTAGTTGGGAGTACTAATTAAGGATTGTGATTGATGATGCAAAACATTACAACTATGTCCCTTTTTCATACACAGGGAAGTCTCAGCCAGGAGGTGGCCGGGCCGAGCCGGCTGGCTGATATCAAGGTCCCTCCACCCCCCCTGAAAACAGAAAGTGGCAGTAGGACGAGTGACCTAGAGGAGGCGGCTATCAGATTCTTTCGGAGGGCTACAGAGGTCCTGGGAGCACCACACACCAGGCAGGAGAACATTGCTGCATTCATAGCCTATAAAATGCAGAGGATGGAGGAGGGCCAAAAAGCCATGTGTGAGGCCCTCATATCGGAGGCTCTGGCGAAAGGTATGAGGGGCCAAATTACACCTCACACACAGCTTTGGGATGGTCCTCCTCCTCCTCCTGCAGGTCCTACTCCTCCTCCAGGTCCTACTCCTCCTCCTGCCACATCTCCAACTGCACAGCCACAGCCGGGAATGAAGCGTGAAAGGAAGACCAGACAGTGAGGATCCTGGATCCAGTCTGTTGGGCAAAAAAATGCAGCCTCTTGTGGTACCACAGCCTGCGGACAAAGATGTCATCTGCTGCTATCCAAGTCTCTGTGAATCCCGGACCAGACTGCCCTCCCTTACATATGGACTCCTCAGGCCACCAATTTTGATGTTGAAGAATTGATGTCTGCCATGGGGGTCCCAGGCTTCGCTAATTTCTCTTGTTGATCCAGTGTTGCCTTCCTCTTTGTTTGGTTCTGATCCCTTAATAAAGGATTTTTGTTTTGAATTATACTCTCCTATGTGTTTTACTTCAAAAAGGACAGTTTGTTTGTGAGGATTCAGGTACATTTCAAATATACAATGTGAAATGAACAAGGGACACCAACAACAAACAATCTCCTTGAGATTAAATAATAAAAGATATCAATGGTGTTGGGGTAACTTGACACACAAAACACACCCAAAAATATTCTGGAGTAAAAATAAAAATAACATTGAACAAAGATCAGCCTTGGAAAAAATACAAACATTAAATTTAAAAAAAAAGGCTTAAAATCCAAAATAAAAAAAAATTAAAAAATATAAAACTGTCAGATGTGACAACTAATAACAATATATTCAGGGAATCCCACTAAAAAAACACAAATAAAAGTTTGTGAGAAGTGTGTGTGAATACGAGCAGCAAAACGACTTAATTCTTGTCACATTATAAAGAAGAAGAGAGTGCGCTGTATTAAACCATTTTTAACATTGCAGCGTGACGAAAGTGCTGTATCCATTGCGAACGCTAAGTTTACCAGAACGAGCTGTCCCGTGTTGGAATTTCTTCTGAGCATGCGTGGCACTTTGTGCGTCGGAACAGGCCACACACGGTCGGAATTGACGCGATCGGATTTTGTTGTCGGAAAATTTTATCTCCTGCTGTCCAACTTTGTGTGTCGGAAAATCAGATGGAAAATGTCCGATGGCGCCCACACACGGTCGGAATTTCCGACAACACGCTCCGATCGGACATTGTCCATCAGAAAATCTGACCGTGTGTACGGGGCATAACACTTCTGCTGTGATTTGTCACAGCAGATATCGATCTGGTGGTGCCGGCTAATGGATGTCAATCAGAACCAGCTGATCATGTGTAAAAGACACAGAACAGAGCTCTGCCGTAAACAAGGCAGAGCTCCATCCTGACAGGGGGAAAGTGATGGATTTTCTTTCCCTGCAAAGCCATGAAAAGAAAATCTATCACTTCCCTTAGTAAAAACACTAAACACAGTACACAAAAACACAGGCTAGGTACACATTTAATCCCTTGATCACATTAGTGTCACTGGTTCCCACAAAGTGTCAAAAGTGTCAGAATGTGCAGTGCAGTATCTCAGTCCAGCTATAAGTTGCTGATCGCTGACATTACTAGTATAAGTAAAAATTCCAATATATATATATCATAGTTTGTAAATGCTACAACTTTTGTGCAAACCAATCAATGAACGCTTATTGGGATTTTTTTTTACCAAAAATATGTCGCACAATACATATTGGCTTAAATTTATGAAGAAATCAGATTTTCTTTTTTTTTTTTATTGGATATGTTTTATAGCAGAAAGTAAAAAATAGGATTTTTAAAACAGCTTACCTGTAAAATCCTTTTCTTGGAGTACATCATAGGACACAGAGCCTCAAGTATTTAGTATTTAGTGGGTTATGGGCCTACCTTCAGGTGTTGAATCTGGTATAACCAATACAGGAAGCTGACTCCCCTATATAACCCCTCCTCCTTCCAGGAGTACCTCAGTTTTTGTAGCCAAGCAATATACTTACACCCCATAAAACAGAGGGGGGGGGGCTCTGTGTCCTATGATGTACTCCAAGAAAAGGATTTTACAGGTAAGCTGTTTTAAAAATCCTATTTTCTTTATCGTACATCATAGGACACAGAGCCTCAAGTATTTGCTTAGTGGGACATCCCATAGCAATGCTACTTGAGGGGAGGGAGACACAACCCATAGGGCAACCGCCAGACCTGAGGACTTATACTGCTGCCTGCAGCACACTGTGCCTGAAGGCGATATCCTCATTCTATCTTACATCCACTTGATAAAATTTTGTGAATGTATGCACTGAAGACCAAGTCGCGGCCTTGCAGATCTGAGACATGGAGGCCTGGTGACGCACTGGCCAAGAAGCACCAACCGCTTTGGTAGAGTGCGCCTTAACTTGAAAAGGGGGAATCTTTCCCTTTAAATGATAAGTTTGAATTATAACTTGCCAAATCCACTTAGTGACAGTGGATTTCCACGCTGCCTGTCCTTTCTTAGGACCCTCTGGCAGAATAAATAAGACCTCAGTCTTACGAATCTGAGAAGTTTTCTTTAAATAGATTTTCACTGCTCTCACCACATTGAGACAATGTAGTGACTTTTCTTCCCTGGAACATGGTTTTGGGAAAAACGATGGCAGGACAATATCTTCATTCAGATGAAAGCCTGAAACACTTTAGGCAAAAAGCCTGGACGAGGGCGTAACACCACTCTGTCCTCATGAATAATCAAATATGGCTCTTTGCAAGAAAGAGCAGCCAATTCTGATACCCTCCTTGCTGAGTATATAGCAACCAAAAATACCAGCTTCCTTGTCAAAAGGACTTAAGGAATATGCTGTAAATGGCTGTTTTTGTAACACCGACAAAACTAAATTCAAGTCCCAAGGGCTTAAGGGTGATTTAACTGGCAGATTAATCCACATCACTCCTTGCATGAAACCCTGGACTAAAGAATGCGTAGCAAGCGGTCTTTGAAATAAAATTGTTAAGGCTGAGACTTGGCCCTGAATAGTATTCAGGGCCAACTTCATCTCTACGCCTAATTGTAGAAAGGCAAGAATTCTGCCTATAATATATCTTCGGGGGTGCCAACCCTTGGATTCACACCAGGAAACATAAGCCTTCCAGACTCTATAATATATAGCTCTGGAAACTGGCTTCCTAGTATTAATCAAAGCAGAGATAACTGACCTGGAAAGCCCACGTTTCTTCAGAATGTGGGTCTCAATAGCCAGGCCGTTAAATTTAGCGTTCGTAAAGTAGGATGGAATATCGGCCCCTGTGATAGCAGGTCTGGCCTTAGAGGGAGGGACCATGGGTCCTCTGCTGCCATCTTCACGATTTTTGTGTACCATGACCTCCTGATCCATGCTGGTGCTACCAGTATTGTCGGGTTTCTTTCCAGCTTGATCCTGCAAAAAAGTCGAGTCAGCAACTGAATCAGAGTAAATGCATAGATCAGTGAAAACTGATCCCACGGGGTCACCAACGCATCTGTTCCATATGTGAGTGGGTCCCTTGTCCTGGACACAAAGTTGACTAGCTTCGTGTTGAATCTGGATGCTAGAAGGTCTACGTCCGGAGTCCCCCATCTTTGGCAAACAGCCCGAAAAATCTCAGGATGAAGAGACCATTCCCCCGGGAATAACTGCTGGCGACTTAAGTAGTTCGCCTGCTAATTCTCTACTCCCAGAATGAAAACTGTCGATAGGCATGGGACATTCTTTTCTGCCCAAGTTAGATTTTGGTTCACCTCTCTCTGATCTGAGAGACTTTTGGTGTCCCCTTGTTGATTGATATATTCCACAGCCGTGGCATTGTTGGATTGGATCCTGACAGGACAATTATTTAACCTGGAGGTCCAGGTTCTCAGAGCCAGATACACTGCCCATCAATCTCTAGGATATTGATGGGCAAGGCTCTTCCGGTTCTTGATCACTGTCCCTGGACAGTCGTCTGCTCTAGTACTGCTCCCCAGCCTGAAAGGCTGGCATCTGTTGTTAATACTTTACAGATAATTGATCTGAAGGACATTCCCTTCAGCAGGTTCCGAGTTAGTAACCACCAACTGAGGCTTTGGGACACTCTTGGAGAAAGCCGCATTGGCAAATGCAAAGCTTGAATCATCTTGTTCCAAGCAGACAGGATACTGTTTTGAAACAGTCTTGAATGGAAATGGGCAAAGAGAACTGTTTTGAATGAAGCTACCATCTTTCCTAACAACCTCATGCAAAGGCGAATTGAGGGATTTCTCTTTGACCTGACCATCCGCACCAGCTGTTGTATGGAGCTGATCTCTGCAGGAGGCAAGAACACCCTTTCTTGGGCTGTGTCTATTAGTGGCTTTAAGGAGGATTTCTTCAGGTTGAGAATCCAACCCAGACTCTCCGGGTAACTGCTTGTAATGGCTACATCTTGCTTCAAGCGAGCCGCTGACTGGTCTATTAACAATAGATCGTCTAAGTAAGCCAAGACAGTTATGCCCTGTGCCCTTAACCTGGCTAGAGGTGGGGCTAGTTCTTTTGTGGTACTGTAGCATGCCTGAAGGGCAAGGCTGCAAACTGAAAGTGCTGTTGTTCTACTTTGAACCGCAGAAACCTCTGGTGAGGAGGAAATATAGGGACACGCAGATATGCATCTCTGATGTCAATGGATGCCAGAAGTTCTCCTCCTTGTAGGATGGAAACGACTGACTTGATTGACTCCATGCGAAAGGAGCAGATCTTCAAGAACTGATTTAGATTCCGTAGATCTAGAATTGGTCTGACATCCCCATTTGGCTTTGGTACCATAAACAGCTTTGAGTAAAACCCCAAACCTTGCTCTTGTGTGGGAATCTGTATGATCACCCCTTGAGCCAATAATCGGTCTAATGCTTGCAACAGGGATTGCCTTTGCGGCCCCAGGTCTTCCTTTGTGCCTGGGTATGACCCTGAGGTCTTCCTCTAGAGTCTGACCCTGCCTAGAGGTGGATGCACCTGGCGCGGGAAAAAAAGTGTGTTTAAACAAAGGACGTTTATATTTTCTTTTGATTGGCAAAAGAGTACTCTTTCCGTTAGAAATTGTTTGGATGTATTTATCCAAACTATTGCCAAATAGTCATTCTCCCTTAAAAGGAAAACTAGTTAGCCTTGCAAGGCGCTTCAGCTGACCAACCCTTTAACCAAAGGGTCCTTCACATGTGTACTAGTACAAGCGCAAGGCGTGATGCCTGATGAATAGAATCCTTCATAGCACCTATGGCAAAACATAATGCTTTTGGTAGCTCAGCCAACTCCCGGGCCTATTGTGCAGGGAGCGCTTTAGGAGCATCTGTAAACTGGTCCTTTAAGGACTGACAGATGCCTATAGCTGCAATTGCAGGCTGAGTCACAGTCACAGTCCCTGCTAACGAAAAAGAGGACCTTAACAGGCCTTCCAACTTCTTAGGAGATGAAAAATGCTTATCCTGGATGATCCCATTCCGTATAAATAAGCTTTTCTAGTAATGCACGGACGGGAAACGCATGCAAAGGCTTTAAAGGTTTCAGGGAACCCAAGGAGGAGACGGGACCTTTAGCTAACTCTGTTAGGGGTAGCATGAAAGCGGAGGGAACCATCTCTGTAAGGCTCTGTACTTCAGACTGTGAAGCTGAAACATTAAGTATTGTTTCCTCTGCAGAGGAATAACCGGCTTGTCTTTCATCTCAATTATCTGAGGGTAATACCTCATCTTGTTCCCACAATTCCCTTGGACCCTCCACTGCTTTTAAGGAGTTTAAGGTGGGAGAGGGGGATCTAGGACAGTTCCTATTCACCTAGATGGAGGATGCGATTAAAGCCGCTAATCTTCCTTCTAAGCCCTGCAGGGCCAAAGAAAATACATCTTCAGTCACGTATGCAGGGGCTGAAGTGTGTGAAGCAGTTGCCCCCCTGCTAGCTCACAATGACTCCCCCTGGCTTGCCATGTCTGGTATCTCTGGAGAGGATGACAGTATGGCGACATGACTGGGGTTCCCAGGTACCTTTATGGTAGCTCTGGAAGTCATAGTGCAAAGCACAAAAGAAGAGGTAAAAATATATATATTATTTGCTTTGACAACAGTTTTAACAAGAAAACAATGTCACCATAGGATCAGTTTTAAAATGCTGATAACAATAGTGTTTCCTGTACTGGAAATGCCTGTTTTACACCCAGAGGCGTATCTAGGGTATGGCAGCCATGGCAAGTGCCATGGGCGCCATGGGGGGGCGGCAAAAAAGCACAAAAAATAAAGTCCCACCACCCGTCCTCTCGCGGCCGCCTCCCGCTATATTCTTGTCCCCGGCGCCACGACCGGCCTGCTGGAGCGCAGCGCCGGCACAGCAAATTAGCAAGTGAGGAGGCCAGGAAGGAAGCTAGTGACAGGCGCCCCCCCTGACGGCCGATGAGTTGGTCTGGCCAGAGTGACCGCCCCTGGGTCATCTACGTAGAGATAAAGTAACTGGCGGAGGCGGAGCCTAATGCTCCGCCTACCCTCCTCTGCGCAGCTACTTCGGCTTCTCTTCTGGTGGGTCTCACGGGCCGGGTCGGGTCTTTGTGACGTGCTGACGCCCGGTGCTCTGACGTGGTCGGCAACGGACTCTATAGGGGAACATGGAGGCTGGCGACCAGGAGAAGAAAGAGACATCAGAGAGTAGAAAACCAATTGGAACCCCCCCCCAGGCAGCAGCAGCAGGTACTAGTACTGTACAGCACCTGTCACCATGATATTGATCATCTTGTGCATGTGTACCAGTAACCAGCACCAACTTCAAAGCATTTGTTACCGCATTTTTGGGTGCTGGTTAGGCCACATTTATGGGTGCTCATGTTACTGCTTTTTTTTAGTTGTTGGTAAGGCCGCATTTATGGGTGCTGATGTTACCACATTTATGGGTGCTGATGTTACTGCATTTATGGGTGCTGATGTTACTGCATTTTTGGGTGCTGGTTAGGCCGCATTTATGGGTGCTGATGTTACCGCATTTATGGGTGCTGGTAAGGCCGCATTTATGGGTGCTGGTAAGGCCGCATTTATGGGTGCTGATGTTACTGTATTTATGGGTGCTGATGTTACTGTATTTATGGGTGCTGATGTTACCAAATTTTGGGTGCTGGTGAGGCCGCATTTATGGGTGCTGATGTTACTGCATTTTTGGGTGCTGGTAAGGCTGCATTTATGGGTGCTGATGTTACTGTATATATGGGTGCTGATGTTACCGCATTTTTGGGTGCTGGTGAGGCCGCATTTTTGGGTGCTGGTAAGGCCGCATTTATGGGTGCTGGTAAGGCCGCATTTATGGGTGCTGATATTACTGCATTTTTGGGTGCTGGTTAGGCCGCATTTATGGGTGTTGGTAAGGCCGCATTTATGGGTGCTGATGTTACTGTATTTATGGGTGCTGATGTTACCGCATTTTTGGGTGCTGGACAGGGGCGCAGTTTCAGTTCTTGCCATAGGCGCCATTTTCACTAGATACGCCTCTGTTTACACCCCTTATGTGCCGAGCGCACCTGTGTCTCCTTAGTGTGATGTGGCCATAGGCTGTAACAGACTCCTTTCTTCAGTTTATAGATTGTGAAACTGAGAGCGTCTGTGTTACAAGCATCAGGTGAAAAGCTGATTGGTGTCCTCAGCGTCTTCCGCCCTTAGTACCATGTGTTCCATGTGGACGTTTCCGTCCTGCACACGGTGCTGCCCATCTTTTTAGGGACATGCCCCTTTGCAAACCCGCCCCCTCCTCCTCAGCATAACACAGTCCATGTGCACGCGCAATGCTTTTTCATTTGAAAGAAAAAAGATACACGAAAGGAGGAGGTGGCATTGCCGTCTAGAGCCAGCAATGCCGTCTGGTACTTTGTCCCCACCTGTCAGAGCGTACTGCCTGTAAGATCAGGCTGGGGAATCATTAAAAACCAGCAAGTTATGTACATGAGGGCAAGTTTTATATATATATATATATATATATATATATATATATATATAAAAAAAATTGGAAGTGGCCACCGCACCTCTCCAAGAAGGGAGGGAGGGGGAGGGGAATCTTTATCAGCAGTATGTATAGCTTTTGTAATAGTAGCTATCTATTATACATAATATGTTTTTACAGTATATGAAGCAAGAAACCCAAGATTGAGCTGATAGCTTGTGGATATAATCCCATGCCTGTCAGGAAGTCTCCTAAGGCTGCGCTGGCTGCCAGAGTACTTAACCTGTGCTATGCTGCTTCTTGTTACTGCTGTACCCCTTCTTTGATTCATCTAGAATAGGGACACCATTTGTTTACTAAGAACCCCCCTCTGGCTGCTGGGACCACACGTGGCTGTTATATTCCAGACACAGAGCTGCTGAAAGCATCGTATTAAGGTATGTGTAACTTACTCCCTCTAGAGGAGACATTTTAAAGGCATAAAGCTTTTAAATATATAGAAGGAAAGGCATAGGCACCTTTTACAGTTTCTAGCCTCTTCCCTTACCTTTTCCTCGCTGAAGGATACTGCTGATTTACAGACAGATCCAAACTTCACCCATCATGGCAGGCAGCATAGTTAAACCTTCAAAGACCAGGTCCCTTTCTTTTAATAGGGGTTTCACTCCTTTGGACCTATATAGCACCCCTCAGGAAAAGCTTTAGGTAATGTCGCAAGACCAAAAAGAGTCCTGGTTCCTAGGGTCCAGCTCTCAAAGAGAAGTGTTACAGGCAAAACCTCGTTCTTGAATCGAGGTCCAGGAACCATCCTATGGCCTCAGTGGCGAGGATGGATCCGGTTGTGGAGGTTTTTTAAATCCAGCATGAATCCCTCCTTGGAGCTCCTCAGGGCACATCTTCACTCGTTATATAGGGGAGTCAACTTCCTGTATTGGTTATACCAGTGTCAACACCTGAAGGTAGGCCCATAACCCACTAAATAAATACTTGAGGCTCTGTGTCCTATGATGTACGATAAAGAAATGATTGTTTTATTTTTTCAAAATTGTCGCAAACAATTTTAAAAAATGCAGTAGTGATTAAATACCACCAAAAGAAAGCTCTACTTGTGGGAAAAAAATTACACAGTTTAATTGGGTACAGCATTGCATGACCGCACAATTGTCAGTTAAAGTAACGTAGTGCCAAATTGCAAAAAATGGCCTGGTCATTAAGGGTGAGAGAGTGCAGGGCAGCCACCAGCAGCTGAGAGATGTGCGGAGGACTCATGGCTGGGACCAATGCCATCTTGGCTCTGTCCATCGAGATGGAGTGCCTCCCTTGGCTGAATAATGAGGGGATTTTGCCCGCCAGAAGTTTGGCTGAGAGCCCGTGGTGTCCATAGCCTTCTTCTTCCTCATAGTGTGCAAAAGAAAAGGCAAAGAAACCCTTGTGTGTCACTGAAAAGCTGGTGTCAGGACGGAGCTAGTAGGTGTGCATTCTAAACTGCCTTGAGCAAACCAGGGCCCCCATTATTTACATTTTTTTAATGAATGACTACTATGTTCCCTTTTGTCCTTAGTCACTCAGATAGGGGGAGGCAGTATCTGAGAGCTCCTTTATTGTTAAAGGAGGTTTCTAGATTTTCATGAGCCCCTGCCTGCACACCCATCACCAGGCCAGGGTTGTGGTAAAGAGGTCCTTGTCCAAATCTACATAGGGACAAGGTACTTTGCCAGGAGGTGGGGTTTAGGTTCTCCCTGCTGCTCTCCATAAAATTGAATTTTTAAAATAGATTTTTTCCTCTTTGGGCAATGCCCAGCTTCTCATGCCATTTGTTTGACAATCCTTTGCATATTAGCCTAGAAAATGGCCATTTGTTTTTAAACATTCAGCTCCCTTTTTTTTAATGGGGTTTGAATTTGGTGCATGAACTTTAGTTGTGTTTCAAACCTGCCCGATTTAGGCCCGGGTATTTTGGGTAATTAGGGAGCTGTGGACAGTAATGTGGGGGGGGGGCTGAGGGCAGTAATTGGGAAGAGCTGAGGATTAGAGCATTCATTAACAATTAATGACATTTTTGCATATCTGCTAAAGAACAGCACATTTCTCTGTGGGTTGGGAATGCATGCAATTTCACGCATGTTCCCCAGCTTCAAAGATTTGAACCTAGCCTAAGAGGAGAAGGGGGTTGTGATGTGAATGATATAAGTCATCGTACAAACAACTCAGACCACTGCTGGAATAATATTTGACTAACTGTGCCTCCGTGAATTTTAGTTCCATCCACTGTCCTACAGGTTCACCTAAAATCCTAAAGAAGTATTCATAATAATAAAATATATAGGAGGTATTTCCAGCAGCAGAAAAAAATCATGTTTTTTTTCTTTTGTTTTTTTCTTTTCCTAAACAGTCCTCTGAGCAGTTCTACCAACAGTTCTGGTTATACAACACCCTGAAAGAAAAAATCCTGCGGCATCAGTAAGTACAGTAGCTATGAACATGTCTTATAGACAGATGTTTCCCCTCCACATGAATGCACATTTTACCTAATCACACAAGAACCAAATTCCTATCTTCTCTCAAAACTTCTTGAGTGGTTTTGATATACCAGTTATGGTTATTAGTGTTTGTTATAGCACATGACAATGTTCATGAAATATCCCTGCCCAACGGCAAACTTTGTACAATTAAGGGCAAGTTGCCTGTCAAAGGTTGTAAATGTTTTAACTTCAGGCTTTAATCTGACAAATCAGACTTTAGCATTTCTTGAAAAGCTGTAACGTTGTCCTCCAGCAGTCCAGACCCTCTGTTAACCATTGTAGTAGATACATGTATAAAAAAGAAAGAGAGAAAGAAAGAGCTAAAGGAAAGGTCCACAAAATTTGTACAACAAATTTGTTTATTTAGAATTAAATGAGTGAGGTCTTATATCAAATTAAAATAAAATGGGGGGAATTTGATTATGCTGATGCACCACTTTTTTGGCGTTAATCCCACTTGTTAATGTACAGTATAGCACCAAATTCTTGAAGTATTTGCAACACTTTTGGTCCTGACAGCAACTCGTACACCGAATTCAGGTAGTTCTAGAATATTCCACTTTTTCATTGTGTCGCATTGAGTGCACCACTTCTATATTGTGTTGCATGGAATGTTCCAAATGTAAAAATGTAGCTAATTAAGACCAACCCTCTTTTGGTGTACAGAGAGAAAAACTGGCACAGACACATTTGTGAAATGTCTCTCATGCATTATAAAAGTGGAGCAGAATGAGCCAAATTCAAGTAGAAGTCCTAGACAAGTATATGATTTGGGCGAATTCAGTATCACTATTTCAGTGCATGACAGACGCTTTCTGTCTGCCTGTCTGTCTGTACCAGTCTTTATGAATTCCAGAGAATGTGTTTAAAAAAGCAAGAATAATTTAGCTTTAAAGTTTAAGAAAATCCTAAAAGGTAACTTAATATACAGGTAAAATCAACTATCATGCACTGGGCCATTATAAACTTTTGGGGCTATTTATTGTTGATTACATGGGCAATTTGCCCAGTAAATAAATGATAATATAAGATTAAAAAACAGTTCCTGCACAATAAACTATTTACTATAGTCCTTAAGGTGTATAAAACGGAGAAGCCTGCAGTAGGCATAGTGCCTCCGTGTCGGCGAAAACAATTATTTTTTCAGGTCAGCGGGCAGTGGATCTACATCGGGGGGGCACAGTTTTTTCCAGATTCTAATAAGCCCTCTGCCCGCAGACCCCGACAACCCTGGGCTGTGGGAAAAGGCCCTTGTCCCCATCAACATGAGGACAAGGTGCATTGGAGTGGGGAGCGCAGAGCCCCCCCTGCACCAAAGCACCCACCTCCCATGTTGAGGGCATGTGGCATTGTATGGTTCAGGAGGGGGGGCGCTGGCTTGTTCTCTCTTTCCTGACCTTCCAGACTGCATGCTCAGATAAGGGTCTGGTATGGATTTTGGGGGGACCCCATGCTGTTTTTTTTTTTACATTTTCCTATTGCTGGGCAATTGCCAGCATTCTTTTCTTTACATTCATCTGTGCCTGGGACAGTCACTCGATCAGACTGATTGATAACAACTGTGTCCCATGCGTTGTGGGGTGCGTATTGGAAACCCGTAATATGGTCTTGTTAATATTCCTATCGCACACGTTCCTGGCAAATATGGCTCTTAAAATGGTGGGTGATGCAACGATTACCAGCTGGGTCCTGAAAACATCAAGCAAGTACACCATGGATCAAAAATCATCGTCCAAAGGTTCCTTTTATTGAGAGAGATCACATCACAGAGATGAGTGCAATGTTTTAGAGCCGCGCAAGGCCCCTTCGTCAGGCATGTGATGAGGGTTGTTAAGGACTTGGGTGGCCAGCTTCCTGGCCCACTTAACAACCAGCTATTTCTTCACACAGAATTCAAATTGATCGATCGTTTTTCAAACGATCCAAATTCTAATCTTTCGGAAAAGTTGGAATTCTAGTTGGAATTCGTAAGAAAATGAATAAAGAAAACACATTTTTGTTACTATTCATTACCATTTCATTCAGAGATTCAAATTAAACCTAAAATTTGGCCAAAATTGTATTCGGACCAAAACAAATTGCACATGTCTAATTTTCAATACATTGCGAGTGCATCAAGCTATCCAGCAAAAGGCCAGTATTTGTTTGAACTCATTTTATTGACAGGAGCATTTCCATTTTAGTCATGTGTTTGTAATATTCTCCAAAGCCCCAGAAAAATCTTCAGCAATGTTTGTATTATCTGGATTTGGCCCTTAATTTGTGTATTTCTTACTGAAAGGATCTCTATAACAAAAAAAAAAAAAAAACTGTAACAAAGATGACAATGCTGCATTCATTTCTTTGTGGCTGCAAAAGTGTTGTCACCATGTTCCATTAATAAACACAGCCACCAAGTTTCTGTCTGGTTCCTCATATCTTAAAGATATGATAGTATTGTAACTCAGAAAACAAACTGATATAATATAATGTGAAGTGCAGCATGTAACGAGCCCCTTTGCTCGCTCGATTCCACTCTCAGACACTCCTCTTCAGCTATAGAATCAGATTGCAGATCGCAACATCTGATTGTTCGGTCATCCAATACTCCGGGATTAGAACTACAGCTATGTGCCGTTCTAACCAAGTTGTGATAGCTCAGAATAAACACCAGGCAGGCTGGATGTAAGTTCAACCAGGAATCTCTCTTTATTGACAGGAATACAGTCTCTTTTATACAATAAAAGAGGAGGTGCAGACCTCCTGCTCATATTACTCTAACAATACAGCTGTAACCTAATTAACCTAATTAACATGAGCTAATTAACTAATCCCTTTAGACAGCCTAGATGACTCAGACATGACCTTTAGGCCAGACTGGCCGTCTTGTAGTTCAGAAAATCCAATCAACATTATCACAATAGCAGAATTAATTAAACACAAACAACAATGGGGATCTAATGACTCTTAGATCTCCTACTAGAGACTTATTTACAATACACATTTTAGCAGACAACAGACAGGTAGCTGGAATTGATGACATTAGCATTTAACAGTAGGAGTCCCAACGGTATGAATCAGTCACTATTCTAATATGGCAAATCCAGGGTCCCCAGAGTCTGTGTGTCCTGGGGGACCAGGACCCGAATCCACAGTAATACCACCTCAAGGGTCCCCAGGCATACAGCTCACAAAGAGCACCGTTACCCCAAATGACAAGGCCCACGATCGATCAGCAAGAGGCTAGCATTCAGTCCCCTCCAAAAGTCTCTCTCCCAGCTAGGTCTGTCACACAGCATATTGTTTTTTTTTAATATGTTCATAGTCAAGTTTATATAAGGCAGATGCAAATATCATGCTGGCTTTGAAGGTTTGTATTGTTCATGATTAGTTGTGAAAGGTTGTTTTTGTGATTATCACTTGCTTAGAAAAAGTATGTGCGGGGGGGCATGGTCTAGCTCAGGTCCGAGATGGCCACTTGAAGAAGAAGGTCAGTGTACAGAGACAACAATAACATCCTTTGGGCACCTTCAAACCCTGCAAAAATGCTGAGATCTGGCGGCAGTACATCTGCGAACTGGACCCCATGGGATACGGGCACTCAGTTAGTGTCCACATTCCGGCACTGCTCCGAACCCAGCACTCGGAGCACCAAGCGGCCTCCACCTCGCCGATGTAATGCTAGCCTGGCAGTGATCCAGAAGCTGTGACGGTGACCAGTAAGTCTCATGGCGCTACTGTCTCCTCTCTCCCAGGCCTCTCAGACCTGAAAACTGTAGCCACCGACATTAAGTCTACACTTGGGTCTGCTATCTCCGAGCTCTGCTTGGACCTGCACTCTGTGATAATGAGGCTCAGTGAGACAGAGAAGGCCACCACGCTGTAGGGCTCCACCATTAAGCAGTTGCAACGCACCTCTGACTCCCATGTTGCTCATCTAATTGAGATGCACAGGCATATAGAGGACCTTGATAATCAAGGGAGAAGGCACAACATTAGGGTCTGCGGTCTCCCCGAATCCGTTGAACCCCAAGCCTTGGAATAAGCAGTTACAACTCTTTTTAATGATCTCCTAGACAAGCCAGCTGATACCCCCATCATCTACGAGCGGGCTCATAGGGCCCTGAGGCCCCCGCGAAGAGAGACTGACCCGCCTTGGGATGTCATATGCTGCCTAGTCAGTTATCCCCTGAAGGAGGCAATCCCGCACAAGGCAAGGGAGAAAGATCAGATCATCTTCAATGGCTCTGATATCAAACTATTCCAGGACTTATCCAATATAGCTCTGCAGCACCGTCGGGCCCTGCGCCCATTACTGGAACTTCTCCGCACTAGGGGGATAACATACAGATGGTGCTTCCCCTTATGCCTTTTTGCCTCCACTTGAGGCAGATCTGCCTCCCTAAGGATGCCAGAAGACCTCCAAGATTTTTGCGGGACACTGGAGATCCCCATGATCGACCTGCCTGAATGGTACCGTGCCTTCTACGCTGCTGATCCCTGGATATCTGTGACCATTAACAACACCCCTAAAGGCCAGCGACAATGTGGAAGAAAACGCCACTCTCAGGCTGCCTCTACCTCTCCATGCCAACGAGATGAAGAATAAAGCAGCCCTGCTTCCTCTCCCTCTTGCCGCTGGGAGCGCCTCGATCTCTAATCCTGTCTTTGCGATCTTCTTTACAATCAATGTTATAGCGAACCTTCCTTGGACTTTTTTTTGGTGAGGTGTTTTGGTTTTTTTTTTACCTCACTCTTCACACTAGGGACCATAACTGATGTTAGATTGAGCTCTCCCCACCTGCCCTGTCCACAAATTCTGGAGATATTCATAATACTGACATCTTCTCATTGCCTTATAACTTTTATTAACAACAGTTACTTTTGGTACAGAGTAAACCACTATTTTATTGGAACTCCTTATTTGAAACCTTGCTAATCTCTCAACCCCATCTTTTTTTATTTTTGCTTGTTTCTTTAGCCCTGGTATTATGCCAGGGGAGGTCTGTTCTTGTTCAAGTTTCCCAGTAGAAGTCATTGTTTCATGGTTTTTGTATACTGTTGTGTATTGTGCTAACTCTTCTTCTTTTTATTAAGGTATACAATTGGCCTCCAGCCAATGGCAGCTCTACATTGCCATACACTATATTATATTGCTTACATCCTTTGTTTGTAGGCTTGGATGTATTCTTGATATATGTTTATAGATGAGTACAGGCCATTTCCTGCACCTATTATTGCTATATAGCGAGTGCGGAGGGATGCCCCCTACTCACCCTGTTATTGCATTATGTCTCTATACGCATATTGCTTACCCCTTCTCTGGCCAATTGTGCTTTGCTCCACTCCCACACAGCAGAAGCTCAAAGCTCCTGCTGAACCTTCTGGAAAATATCTTCCTTCAACTTTCTCCTTTTCATAGACAAGCCAGTGTGTCTGAGCCTGTCTCCGGATACATACCTTGTTTTCCTCTAATCTCTCTCACATTCTGAACACATTTCTCTGCCTCTTATTTCCATCCCTCTTTGCTCTTAGTGCTTCTACGCATTTATTTTTCTCCTCTTTTTTCCATCCCCTCACACCCCTCTCCCCCTTCCAATCCCTCCTTTTTTTTGGTTTTGTTTTTTATTGTTTTTTTTTTATTATCTGCCCTTTCACTTACAAATGAAACTAACTACACGTTCTACCTGACTAAGAGAAAGAAAAAATAAAACTGCGCTAAAAAAGTGAAAACCATGTACCGTAAACCAATATTCGTGAAAGCAGCAACTCAAAATATATGACACACATATACCCAATCAAAAATAAAAAAACACCTGAATCGCGCTAATAAGTAATCATAGAAATTGATAAGTGATCAGTGATAAATAAAACCAATAAGTATATGACCTTATTGATATATAACTGTATGCTCATTAATAATAAACATTAAGTGCACATATAAATAACAATTGATAAAAGGAAGAAAAAAGTCTCTCAATAAGTGATAAATAATCCACCCATGCAAAACACAAATTACAAAAGTCCATCCATAAGAAAATCTTAAACTGTTATGCAGCGAGAAATGTGAGCCACCACCAGTATAGAAGGGGTTACTTCTTACCGGACATAAATGATCTCCCATTACAGAAGATCATAGCAGGCATGTCAGCTGTATAACTCCCATGCTGGACTGCTGCGGCTGTGCCTCAGATCATCAAAGGAACCTGATCAGTGAAGTGGTAAGTATTGCATGTAACACAAAGTGGGAAACTCCGATCGTGTAAAACCTTTTTGCTTTATTTATATAAAAAGTCAAAGACACACTTACATAGAACATCCAAAAACAAGCCTAAAGTCCGTTGTGTCAGCCGAACACATACGGACAAACCCGTCCTACTGGAAGAAAACACACAGGCTGGAGGTGACGTCAGCGCGTCGTCCTGCTCCGCCCTACGTGTTTCGTGATAGGTCATGTCATCCAGGGGCACGGGCGGAACGCTGCGTCACCTCCCTATATATCAGGAACACCGTACCAAGCCTCGTTCTGAGCCACGGACCACCAATGAGCAAATCACCCAGAATGGACCACAGGACCAGACGAGGGAGGCCGATGAATAACAACATATAATGTCACTCCTAACCAACATGGTATTAAAACGGACTAAGTCCAACATAATACACAAAAGCGTCTCACATCACTCTGATGTACCCCATATTATATGGGGCATGAATAGAGTTCTGAAGTGCCTATGCATATTTATCTAATCCACATCTAGCGAAAGGCATCCAGTATTACTGGTGTGCATAAAAATCCGACAACATTGATTAATACACATAAATAAAATTAATATAACTATTTTATAAAAGATACCTGTTGACAAAAAAAAGCCCTTAATAGATGTGACAAAAACATATCACAGAGTTGCCAATCAAAAATCTGTAAAAAATGGTAAAAATACATATCGTGTCAATCACAATTATAAACAAAACAAGAAATCATATAAAATGAAATAAATCAGCTGTTATGGGGTGTTTGATCCATATCTAATCTCTGTCAATCAACAACCCCCAAAAGGACCAACAATTCTCAATGGTCTAATATATAAAGAATAAAATAAAATAAATAAAAAATCCATTTGGATCCTATCTAATGAACTAAGCCCGGAAATCCAAAAATTTGGACAATTGGGGCCACAACCACATTAGGAATTGTTGCCATCTAGTGGTGGAAACATAAATGTACAGCATAAATATCATTACGCTCAGGAATAATCCTAACACCTTATTGATGTAACACTCTTGGAAGGTGCTAAAACCACCAGACATTTTGTATAAATACTCCTGAACTAGCTATGACTAGTGTCACGAACATATAAAAATAGGTAATATAAAATATTAAAAATAAGAAAAATAAGATAGTCCAGAGACAGTCTCAAGGGTCAAAGCATTGATACCATGGGGGACTCATAGAACTAAATGTATAGAGGCTCGGAGCAACCTCGCCCACTATCTCCTGATCAACCAAGAACCGTGGTACCGATGTATGCTCAAGAATTATTAATAAAAGCATTCACATCGGTATCAACATTGAGTCCGAATGGGACATAAGATTTGAGTCTATAGATCCAGGACATTTCACATTTAGAAATCTCCCTGACCAATGACCAACCCCTCCAATGGGGTCTGTACATATCAATGCCCATGTATAATGTATTAGAGGGGTTCCTAGCATGTACCTCATAATAATGCTGTGAAACTGGGTGTTTGTCGAAACCCCTTCTAATATTGTTTATATGCTCGGTCAGTCTAACCTTCAGTGCCCTTTTGGTCCTCCCCACGTACTGTAAACCACAAGGGCACTGTATGAGGTAGACCATGCCTTCAGATGAACAGGTTATGAATGGTACTACCTCATACATACGAGAGGTGCTGGTGGAGGTAAACTGGCTGATTTTTCTGTCTCTACACCTATTTATGGTACAGACCTGGCATTTTTTACATCTGTAATAACCTGTGAGGTTATGAAAAAAATTTCTATCCAGGCTCGGTGGGTCCTGGACCGTGGGGGCAATCTTATTACCAAGCGAGGATGCTCCTTTGAACACGACCTGGGGATTCTTTGGCAATATAGTCCCAAGAATCTGATCACTGGTTAGAATATGCCAATGTTTACAAATCAATCTCTTAACACTCTTATGTTGTGTCGAGAACGTCGTAATAAATGGCAAAGAAAATTGGGTGTTAGCCTCATCCTGTTGTTTGTCCTTCAAGAACAACAGTCTGTCTTTCTCACGTATAGATTTGAGCGTTCTCAACAGTACACCATCATCATAGCCCTTGTCCGTGAATCTTTTGGTAAACGACAGCCGCCTGATTGTTAAAGGTGTCAACCTCAGTGCAATTCCACCTCAGACGTGCATACTGACCATGAGGAACTGCCCTTAACCAAGGTCCATAATGACAGCTATCGAGGGGGATGTATGAGTTCTTATCGGTCAGCTTAAAGTAGGTGGATGTTATAAATTTATCACCTCTAACAGTGATTTTTAGATCCAAGAAATTTATTTCCTCACGGCTGGCCTCAAAGTTCATTCTAATCCCCCTGTTGTTGTCATTAAGAAACAACATGAAGTCACGAAGTGCAACCTCACTGCCATCCCATAGGAGGAGGACGTCATCAATGTACCTGGCCCAAAGGACCAGTTCTGGTCTAACCTGAACATTGATGACATCCTCCTCCCACTTGGCCATAAAAAGACTGGCCAAGCTGGGGGCATATTTAGCCCCCATGGCCACACCCCTATCCTGGCGATAAAATTGATGGTCGAACCAAAAGTAGTTGTGACTGGCCGCATACTCTAGAAGTTCCATAATAAAGCTGATCTGGGTTGAAGCCAGACCAGATCCTCTGGTTAGATACAACTGCACCGCCTCCAATCCCAAAGAGTGGGGGATGATAGTATAGAGGGAGGTCACGTCAGCCGTGACCAACCATAATCCTTTCTTAGGAGTGATGGTAGACAGCATATTAATAACCTGTTTTGTATCTTTGATGAAAGAGGGAACCTTCTGAACTAAAGGCTGTAGATAAAGGTCTATATACTTGCCCACCCGGGACGTAACCGAGTCAATGCCACTGACTATGGGACACCCTTGGGGGCAAGTAAGACTCTTATGAATCTTTGGGAGATGGTATATGACGGGGGTACGAGGAGCAGCTGGCACCAGAAACAATTTTTCTTTTTTGGTTAAGATGCCACTGCGGAAGCCCCTATCTACAATATGCTAGCCATGTACAGTGCTTTAGCCGACCTGTGAGTATAGACCTCTTTCTCCACATGAGGTCTTTTCTCCCCTCAGGGGTAGAATATATTAACTAATACTATATATCCATTTGTATTTACAGCTTATCTCTGTACCCAACTCCTGATGAATGGCATATAGCCATGAAATGCGTTGAGTTTCCATGGGGTGCTCAGTCAAGTCTGGCTCATTACCAATTCACTGGCCCATATATACTTTTTAAACATTCAAAATTCATTGAGTACTATGCAATTATTAATGTGTATGTGTATCTTCCTCTGTTTTTACAGCAGCTCTGTTGCATATGGTGTACCAATGCCTGTTAATAGGAAATATCTTGTACTATATTTACAATTAATCATGCTCAAGATTGAGATCATTCATCTTATTGCCAAATGCCATTTCTATGACATATGTACATGTATGTATTTATACCATTTTACCAACATTAGTTACTTCTCATGTGCTGCCAAGCTGACATATATGTATTGATATATCCATTATGTTCATGCCGTGTGTGCATGTGTATGTATATATATGAAATAACTTTTTTACTTGTTTCATACTATTGTCACAAATACATAATGCTTACCAACCACTCTACCTCCACAAGTCAATTGCCTCATTTAAAGTCCCATATTCCTTTCTTGTTAACCTGAATCAGGGATGGAGGTTCATTCATTGTGCCTCATTTAACGTCCCCCCTTTTATTTTTTCCCCAATAAGGTTTGTCTCAGTGAACACTAAATATACCAGAAAAGCGCTCTCAATTCCTTGCAGAATTCCGCAGATTGAGAGCAAAGTAGTTTTGATAGAGGAAACACACTTTAAGACGGGACATGTACCAAAATTTACTAATAAACATTTTTCAGTAGTGTTCCATGCCACATCTGCCGAAGCGAAAGCAAAGAGAGTCACAATCCTATTATCTAAAAAAGCTAATTTTCAGCTTCAGGACACCAAAGTGGACCCAGAGGGTCGGTACTTGTTTATAAGGGGCCACAAACAGTTTGATGGTAAAAAAATATTCAAAATGTATTACACATTGATAATATATAGCATCAAACCCAAATTTTGGCAGCAGAAATGGAAACCAGCTGCAAGGAAAAGCCCAGAGCTTTGTCAGACAGACAGAACATCCAATGCGTTTCAAAAAACAAAATGCAGATCTTCTTCAGGGACAGAGGGCTTGCGGGTTCCAGATCTGTAGCTTATATCCAAAATGTTGATGCTCCACCCATAAAGACAAAGAACAAAGCTCAAAAATGAAAAGAAAGCTATGTGCGTCCGTCAAATAATAGGAAAAAACTTATCATTAGGGATGAGCCCGATATTCGAGTCGAACATAAGTTCGACTCGAACATCGGGTGTTCGCCTGTTCACCGAACAGCAAACAATATATGGTGTTTGCAGCAAATTCGAAAGCTGGCGGAACACCGTTAAAGTCTATGGGACACTAACATGAAAAATAAAAAGTGCTCATTTTAAAGGCTTATATGCAAGTTATTGTCATAAAAAGTGTTTGGGGACATGGGTCCTGCCCCAGGGGACATGTATCAATGCAAACATTTTTTTTAAACACGTCCTTTTTTTGGGAGCAGTGTTTTTTTTGCTTAAAGTGAAACAATAAAAATGAAATATTCCTATAAATATTGTGCCTGGGGGGGTGTCTATAGTATGCCTGTAAAGTGGCACATTTTTCCAGTGTTTAGAACAGTACCACAGCAAAATGACATTTCTAAAGGAAAAATTGTCATTCAAAACTGATTGTGGCTGTAAAGAATTGCCGGCTCTCTGCAATATAGATAAAACACATTGAAAAAAAGAGGGGATCCCCCCCCTGTCCATTACCAGGCCTTTGGGTCTAGTATGAATATTAAGGGGAACCCCAAACCAAAATGAAAAAGAACAATTGCGTGGGGGTCCCCCTAAAATCCATACCAGGCCCTTTAGGTCTGATATGGAAATTAATAGGAACCCTGTGCAAAATTTAAAAAAAGGATGGCGTAGGGGTCCCCCCAAAATCTATACCAGACCCTTATCCAAGCATGCAACCTGGTAGGCCACAGGAAAAGAGGGGGGATGAGAGAGCGCCCCCCCTCCTAAACCGTACCAGGCCACATGCCCTCAACATGGGGAGGGTGCTTTGGGGTAGCCCCTCAAAGCACCTTGACAAGGGCCTCATCCCCACAACCCTTTTGTGTTCTATCTTAGCCGATACCTCACATGTGTGGTTTGAACACCGTTTTCATATGCGGGCACTAGTCACGTATGTGTTCGCTTCTGCACGCGAGCTCGTCGGGACGGGACACGTTTACATTTTTTTTTTATTATTTATTTTACCTTTTTTTAAAACATTTTTACACTGTTTTTTTTTTTTTTAAAGTGTCACTTTTATTCCTATTACAAGGAATGTAAACATCCCTTGTAATAGAAAAAAGCATGACAGAACCTCTTAAATATGAGATCTGGGGTCAAAAAGACCACAGATCCCATATTAACATTAAAATGCCCTGCAGTGATATGGAGACAAGTAGGGGCAATCTTCCCCTCACTCATCTCCATACCCAGGCAGGGGACAGACGCGATCACCTCCGCAACTGCCGACGGCTCTGGTAAGCGGCGGAGGGCACCGGATCATGGCAGGAGAGGGTGGCCCTCTTCCGCCGCCGATAAAAGTGATCTCACGGCGAATCTGCCACAGAGACCACTTTTATCTTAAACTGGACCGCTCGCTGAAGACGAGGACACCGGGGGTTATGGCAGCTAGCTGCTGCCATAACAATGATATCCTCCTTCAAAGTACCGATGTATAATGATGGTGGGCGGTCCAGAAGTGGTTAAACTCCCTTCCGCGAAAAAGTTTTATCCCTATCGTGGGGTCACCACCAGTACAGTATTTATAAATTGAAATCATATCCTCTCTCAAGCGTCTCTTCTCCAGAGAGAATAAGTTCAGTGCTCGCAACCTTTCCTCATATCTAATATCCTCCAGACCCTTTATTAGCTTAGTTGCCCTTCTTTGTACTCACTCCATTTCCAGTACATCCTTCCTGAAGACTGGTACCCAAAACTGGACAGCATACTCTAGGTGCAGATAGACCAGAGTCTTGTGGAGCGGGAGAATTATAGTTTTATCTCTGGAATTGATCTCCTTTTTAATACATGCCAATATCCTGTTTGCTTTGTTAGCAGCAGCTTGACATTGCATGCCATTGCTGAGCTTATCATCTAGTAGGACCCCCAGGTCCGTTTCCATCCTAGATTTCCCCAGAGGTTCTCCCCCCAGTGTATAGCTTGCATTCATATTTTGCCACCCAAATGCATTATTTTACATTTTTCTACATTAAACCTCATTTGCCATGTAGTTGTCCACCCTGGTAATTTGTTCAGATCTTTTTGCAAGGTTTCCACATCCTGCGGAGGGGTTATTGCTCTGCTTAGCTTAGTATCGTCCGCAAATACAGAAGTTGAACTTACCCTATCCTCCAAGTCATTTAAGAACAAAATAAATAGGATTGGTCCCAGCACAGAACCCTGGGGGACCCCATTACCCACCTCTGACCATTCTGAGTTCTCCCCATTTATCACCACACTCTGAACTTACCCTTGTAGCCAGTTTTCAATCCATGTACTCACCCTATGGTCCATGCCAACAACCTTATTTTGTACAGTAAATGTTTATGGGGAACTGTATCAAATGCTTTTGCAAAATCCAGATACACCACGTCCACGGGCCTTCCTTTATCTAGATGGCAACTCACCTCCTTATAGAAGGTTAATAGATTGGTTTGGCAAGAACGATTCTTCATGAATCCATGCTGATTACTGCTAATGATACCATTCTCGTTACCAAAATCTTGTATATAGTCCGGTATCATCCCCTCCAAGAGCTTGCATACTATTGATGTTAGGCTAACTGGTCTGTAATTCCCAGGGATCTATTTTGGGCCCTTTTTAAATATTGGTGTTACATTGGCTTTTCTCCAATCACCTGGTACCATTTCAGTCAGTAGCCTGTCAGTAAAAATTAGGAACAATGGTCTGGCAATTACCTAACTGAGTACCTGAAGTACGCTCGGATGCAAGCCATCTGGTCCCGGTGATTTATTAATGTTAAGTTTCCCCAAGTTTATTTTCAATTCTGTCCTCTGTTAACCATGGAGGTGCTTCCTGTGATGTGTCATAAGGATAAACACTGCATTTTTGGTTACTTAAGCCCCCCGATTCCCTTAATTAGAAAAAATCCTTTAATACAGTACATCACAACAGGGCCATATCCAACCTGTCTAATGTGGGGGTGCAGTAAAAAAATGTCAGGAAGGCAGAGAAGGTCAGTAGGTCAGTGTACAGGGGGTCAGCAGGACAGGGGACAGGGTCAGCAGTTTGTATGGTAGTGTACAGGGGTCAGTAGTAAGTGAGACAGATCAGTAGTAGATGAGGTAGAGTTCAGGAGTGAGTAGTAAGGGACCCAGAGGGCAAATTTTGCCTAACAGTGGGAGATAATTAATGAGAATCTGTGCCTAGTCACTGTATACTTTGCACACATATCTACAGTCTTTGGACTCACAAAATACTACTTACTATGACACAAGGGACAGTCTCACAGATACACATAAACCTCAGAAAGGAGGATCATTTTTTAAAATGTAAACATTTCCATCACATATTTTTTCTGCATACTACAAGTAATCACTTTGTCTGAGACAACCTTAAAAAATATCTTCATTAAAACCAGCAACTGTTGAGAAAATGAACACTGTGCAGCATCAGGAAGAGCCCACCTGTTTTCCACAACCGGGATATGGTGACTGTCAATCAGCCATTTTCTGTAAATATTGGGTCTCCTTTTTCCACCTGTTTACGTCATGATCCCTCCTTACATCAATAATTCCCATCAGAGTTCCTCCTCAAACATGGTCCTCAAAATCCTCCTGCTTATATCAGGGTCCCCAAAGACCCCCTCCCAACAGTACATCAGGGTCTTACAGTATATCAGAGTCCTCAGAGTCATCTTCTTTACATTAGGGTCCCCAGAATGACCCACCTTACGTCTTGGTCCCCAAAGTTTCCCCCTAACATCAGGATCCCCAGTCACCTGCCTTATGTCAGGGTCCCCGAATTCACCCTCTTTTACATCAGGGTCCCCAGAGTCCCCCCTCCCTCTTCCTTACAACACAGTCCCTAGCATCACTCATGTAAAGGAGAGTCCCCAGAGTTTCCCTTTTACATCAGGGTCCCTCCTCCTTACATTAGGGTCCCAAGAGTCCCTCTTGAATTATAGGCAACACAAATGAAAGATAGAAGTAAGGGGAAGCATTTAAAGCAGACCACAGATAGATTGAAATTTGTCTGATTCCTGCTGACCAATCTGAATTTCTATCCATCTATAGTATGGGAAGTTTAATTGTACTGAAGTTATCTATCAATTAACTTCAGTACAACCAGACTGTCATTTTTTTTTTTCATATGACCACTCCCGGTGGCTATAGCCGGCAGAAGTAATCATTGTATTCTGAAAGCGGAAAAACCTCCTGCAGTCAGCACAGCGAGGGAGACTCCCCCAGACTGTGTTGATGGGGAAATTGAGCAATTTTCTTTTCTTCAACCCATGGTTGAAGGAATGAAAATTGCTTAATGTATGGTCGGGTATAAGAGTAGCCAAGCAAACAAATGCTCATCAATAATGTGTTAAATAAAAATAAATCCTCTCACCTGATATCAGAACTTTCACTGCGCAGAGCCTTATTTAATGATGGTCTGACTGTGTATCTCAGTCTGCACTCTATGCTGATTGGTCCAGCAAGCAGAGATGAAGGTTTACTGCACATTCCAGTTCAGCCTTATTCACTGTTGGGCTGGTTGCCAGTGTGCAGTGAATGTTCAGCATAGATTTGACATTAAGACACACAGTTAGCCTGGAAATAAATAAGGCTCAGCTGTAATGTGCAGTGAACATTCAACTTTGCTTGCCAGACCTGTCAGCCTAGATTGGTGATCAAGATACACAGTCAAGGGGGTGTGACTGGAAGCTGCCCTGTATGGAAGCCTGAGCTCTTAGCTCTCCATCAGCCCACAGCCTAACGGCCTATTAAGGGGACTTTTAACACCTGTATATGGGTGGAAACAGGAGAACACGAACCTCTAAAACCAGAGGATCATCCCAACCACCTTCCGGCTCCTCTACGACTCCCCCGAGTGTACTTTAAGCCACCTTCCGCCTCCGACGACGGGATGGATAAGATGGCGCCGACGACATCTGCCTCCTCCACGAGGCCACCGCTACCTCCGAGCTCTCCACCACCAACGCATTCACAGAGCACATCAGCACTGGCTCGGGAGCCAGGCAGGCTACAACACCGGGACCTAGGTGTGGTGAGTCCATCTCCCACACATCCCAGGCTGAGCTGCAGCATGAACCCCCGGGACACAGTACTAGGCCTCACTGCAGCCACGTATACGCAGTGCTCTGAGGCCTTCCCATGGCTGCTGTGCACGGCCACAGACCCGATCCTATCTGCGGGAGGAGCTGTATCCCCTACCCCCTCACTACAGTCGGGTGACGTTCCTCCACTACCAGATCCAGAGTATGCCCGGGGCCCAGGAACCCTAACAGCGGAGCAAACTGGAGAATGTACCCCCCAGAATTGTCCTGTCCCAGACCCTCCCCAGCCACAGAGACAATCTCGCCACAGTAACCCCAAATTCACAGAGCAGGGGACAGGCCAGGCAATGTCCTATGCTCAGGTGACCAGCTCCCTGAACTTGACCCATATGGAAGTGCTAGCAAAAGGTCATCCTTCTCCTTCACAGATGCCTGTGTGGGGTAACATGCAGGACCCCCAAATGCAGACCTGGGAGTCACTGCGATCTGCACCCCCCATCCCTCAGCGAGAACCCTCTCCACTGCATTATCCACAACAACAAATGGGGGTTGATCAGCAGACCCCATCATGGCAGGCCTGTCTCCGAGCCATCCCCACCAAAGAGGACTTTAAACTCCTTATTGAGGAGGTCAAATCCGCCTGTCGGGCGGAAATCCAAGTAATTCATGCCAACCTTAAACATCTCTCTGAGAGGGTGGAGATGGCGGAGGAGGAAATTCAAGAGACCAAATTGGCCGTACATCGTACATTGTGCATCGTACCCAACTACAGGGAGCTGACCACCATCTAATGCTCCGGAACATGAAGCTCCATATTGAAGATTTGGACAATAGGGGGCGCAGAAACAACATCTGAGTCAGGGGCCTACCTGAATCAAAGGGTCCGGAAGATTTACACGAGACCCTGCAATCTTTATTAAAAAATCTTTTGGGGAACCCCCCGAACAAACCCATAGAGATGGATCGTGCACACCGTGCCCTACGTCCCAAAGGGCCTATCTCCAGACCCTGCAATGTTATATGCAGGGTCCATTCCTTCCCTTTAAAGGAAGACATCATGCGAAAAGCCCACATCACCAAGAAGGTGGTCTACGAAAATACACAAATCCAGCTATACCCAGACCTTTCTTGGATTACTTTGCAGAAACGCAGACTCCTCCAACCTCTACTCATTTCACTACAAGAAAACAATATAATCTACCGCTGGGGTTTCCCTTTCAGCTTAACAGCCTGCCGGCAAGCAAAAATCAGCAGTGTTTTGCGATTCCCTGAGGACTTGGACAACTTCTGTGACACCATGGAGAACCCTGTTCCCCGTCTTCAAGAATGGGACTTAGTGGAAACACCAAAGCCACCCCCATCGTTCTGGCAGAAGATTCCTCCAACTAAACAACCCAGAGAACGGGACTCTCCCCAAGGGTCTACTAAACCTAAGAATGGTTGACTGCCATATTAGTTTCTCCTGATCTACCCATCAGCCTTATTTGCACTCCCCTTAGGCCTCATGCTCATTATCTTGTTTAGTTCATTGGGCACCCCCTAATGGAGACTTGAAAGTGGTAATTTCTATGATCACTAGACCCCCTATAGGATTACCTTACTAAAGTTCCCTTTTTACCTTGTTGAGGTATTTGAGTACCGTTGTTTTTGTTTTTACAGTTCTCTATGTCCCCCCGGCCTGGGTCCTCATTATGGGCTCTGACCGGGAGGACTTACTGGAACTCAATAGATCCCAGGCGGTTTGAACTGCTTGGGACTTCATGGCAATGTTTACTTTTAATTACCATGTTTCTAACTAATCTCTTTTTTTCCTCTTCTCCCTCTATCTCTTTCCCATCCACCCCCTCCCCCTTCCTGGTTCGCCATGGGTTCTGGATGATCACCTGGACGTATCCTACACATGGGTCCCTTCCTTTCCTGGATGTCGAGGCACTCTTGCGACTGGATCAGCTAAGTAATCTTGAGCTCACACACACTCATGACCATGGCTAAGATTATGTCACTTAATGTCCACGGACTAAACTCAAATAAAAAAAGACATCTTTCGTTGAGAGAGCTCAGGCATTCTGGGGCGGACTTTGTCCTGCTACAGGAAATGCATTTTGATAAATGAGACGCCTTCACCTTTGCATCCAGACAATATCCTCAGGTTTACCAGGCATTTAGCCCCCGCAAGCGAGCAGGAGTGGCTATTCTATTTAAACGTGGTTCCCCCTTTAAATGTTCTGAGTCTGTTGTAGATCCACGGGGGCACTACATTATCTTGCGAGGTCAGTGGCAAACACAGGCTGTTACTATATTTCTAACACATAGCATGTACATAGCAAAAATGACACCCCAAAATACATTCTGCTACTCATCCTGAGTATGGTGATACCACACGTGTGAGACTTTTACACAGCCTGGCCACATACAGAGGTCCAACATCCAAGAAACACCTCCAGACGTTCTAGGACCATAAAGTACACATCTAATTTCCTGACTATCTATCACATTTTGAAGGCCCTGGAGAACCAGGACAATAGACATGCCCACAAAATGACCCTATTTTGGAAATCAAACAGCCCAGCATATATTCCATGAGGCATCGTGAGTCTTTTGAACATGTCATTTTTTCCCCAAGATTTTGAAAGATGTGGAAAGAAAATTAAAACATATTTTTTTTTTTACACAAAGTTGTCAATTTATAAGATATTTCTAACACATAGCATGTAAATAGCAAAAATTACACCACAAAGTACATTCTGCTTCTGATCCTGAGTATGGCGATACCACATGTGTGAGAATTTTACCTTTAGGCTATCTAGGGGCATAAATTACACATCTAATTTCCTGACTACCTATCACACTTTTGAAGGCCCTGGAACACCAGGACAATGGGAACACCCACAAAATGACCCCATTTTGGAAATCAAACACCCCAATGTAAGTTCTATTTGGCATTATGAGTCTTTTGAAAATGCCATTTTTTCCCACAAGTTTTTGGAAAATGTGGAAAGAATATTAAAACATATTTTTTTTTTACACAATGTTGTCAATTTATAAGACAGTTGTAAAACACACAGCATGTACATATCAAAAAATATACCCCAAAATACATTCTGCTACTCATCCAGAGTATGGCGATACCACATGTATGAGACTTTTTCACAGCCTAGCCACATAGAGAGGCCCAACATCCAAGGAGCACCATCATATGTTCTAGGGACATAAATTACACAAATAATTTCCTGACAACCTATTGCATTTTTGAAGACCCTTCATATTTCTAACACATAGCATGTACATACCATTACACCACAAAATACATTCTGCCGAGCAAAGGGAAAACAAAAGATGACCTGTGGTTTTAGCAGTGCAGTGGTCCACAGAGGAGAGAATCGGTCCAGACAGCAGGCAGGGACATGGTCAGGAATTGTTCAGGCAGCAGGCAGGAATACTCTTCATATTCAGTACAGGCAGCAGGCAGATATACTGTCAGCATAGCCAAAGCATTGGTCTAGGTAGCAGGCAGGGACATGCTCAGCAGCAGCAGCAGTCCCGGCAGCAGGGAGGAACATGGTCCATAAAGTCCTGGGTCATTACAGGAAGAGATTAGGTCAGCAAAGCTAAAATATTGGTCTATGCAGCAGGCAAGAACATCAAGCTTAGGGCATTGGTCAAGAAAAAATTGGGACAGGGTAGAGGCTTCTCCCACCCAAATCTCTTTGACGCCTCCGATCTCCAGACCCTGTTCTAGGAGGCTGGAGCTGGGAGTATTTGCCTTCATACACATGGAAGGCATGGTCATATCCTGTGGTTCTTTCACATCATTTGTTGAGTTTTAATCTGCACCCGGTACTCTTACTGGGAATATATTGTTTGAATTGCAGCCGGCCAGTGAAGTGGACAAGGGATTTATTGACACAAATGTTTTGGTCTGGAACATAAATTTCTGCAAATCACTTGGAAAAATAATTTACTAATTATAATTTACTAATTTACTAAATATAATTATATTTTATATAATTTATCATTGTTAGGATGATCTCGGGGGGTGCACTGCGAGTTGTCATTTGAATGCAAGAAGCGCATGATCATGTCATAGCGTGTCCAGGACATGACAGGAGACTAAATTGGCATGTGGTGGATGGGGTGCGTGACCAGTAGGCATGCATGTTGTTTTTCATCGTAAGCCTCATATTAAATGTAAGGCCCAAAACCAATTTTAAACTCGTCTACTGTGAAAAAAAACCATATGGCATAGGAAGAATTGGGGTTGGGGGTAATAAATTGCTCTGCAAAAAGATTTGTTTTGGTCCAAGATGTACTGCAGCAGATTCTGAGGGAAAACAAATTGAAAAAATCTATTTCCAAAAAAAAAAAAATCAGTGTTGGGCTTTACACCTGGCTGTGCTGTGAAAGGGGTGATTGTAACTGACCCTGAGCTGGAAGGCAGCCATAATGGGTTTGCCAGGGCACCAGGAAGGTAGATTTGGGCCCAGATTCTTTGGTTTGGTTTGGTGCGGTATTTCAGTGCTGGTACTAGTCCTTTACTCCTGGGGTCTAGTTCTGTTTGTGTTAGTATCATTGGGGTTTATGGTGCTGCTGGTTGTAGACAGGTTTTCTGATCTTGTTATTCTTCTTATTCTTTTGGGAGGGACTGTTTCATCCTTGGATTCAGTTCCCGATCCACTTCTCTCTACTGGCTTGTATTCCAAACCAGAATCAGATGGTGAGAGCTCCCTGCTGCTCTCATTATCCGACATAGTAAGGATTGTATATGCCTCCACAGGTGAAAAATAACTTTTGGACATGGTGGCTGAAGTGAAGCTGCGATGGGCACACTGCTGATGGGTGGCAGTGATGTTGGCTCTGTGGCGGGTGACACTGATTAGGCTACACTAATGGACTGTGTTGACAGATCCACTGATGGATTGCATGACAGATCCACTGATGGTGGTACTTAGGGGTTGTCCTGACAGATCCACTGATGAAAGCACTAATGGACTGTGTGACAGATCCACTGGTGGTGGCACTAACGGATTGTCCTGACAGATCCACTGATGGACTGTGTGACATATCCACCAATGGGCTGTGTGACAGATCCGCAGATGGTGGCACTGATGGGCTGTGTGACAGACCTGCTGATGGCAGCACTGATGGGCTGTGTGACAGATCCATTGGTGGTGGCACTAAGGGATTGTCCTGACAGATCCACTGATGAACTGTGTCACAGATCCACTGATGGGCTGTGTGACAGATCTGCTGATGGCGGCACTGATGGGCTCTGTGACAGATTTGCTGATGGCGGCACTGATGGGCTGTTTGACAGATCCGTTGATGGCGGCACTTCTGGGTTGTGTGACAGATCAGTTGATGGCAACACTAATAGACTGCATGACAGATCCTCTGATGGATTGTGTGACAGATCCGCCAATGGAAGCACTAATGGCCAGTGTGACATATCCACTGGTGGTGGCACTAAGGGATTGTCCTGACAAATCCACTGATGGACTGTGTGACAGATCCGCTGATGGAAGCACTAATGGCCTGTGTGACAGATCCACTGGTGGTGGCACTAAGAGATTGTCCTGACAGATCCACTGATGGACTGTGTGACAGATCCACTGATGGCGGCACTGATGGGCTGTGTGACAGACCTGCTGATGACAGCACTTATGGGCTGTGTGACAGATATGCTGATGGGCTGTGTGACAGATCAGTTGATGGTGGCACTGATGGGCTGTGTGACAGATCCACTGATGGTGGCACTAATGGACTGTAGGACAGATCCTCTGATGGGCTGTGTGACAGATACGCTGATGGGCTGTGTGACAGATCAGTTGATGGCGGCACTGATGGGCTGTGTGACAGATCCACTGATGGCAGCACTAATGGACTGTAGGACAGATCCTCTGATGGGCTGTATGACAGATCTACTGATGGGTTGTCCTGACAGATCCACTGATGGCAGCACTGATTGCCTGTATGACATATCCGCTGATGGCGGCACTTATGGGCTGTTTGACCGATCCATTGATGGGCTGTGTGACAAATCCACTGATGGTCTGTGTGACCGATCATTGATGGACTGTATGACAGATCCCTGATAGACTGTATGACAGATCACTGATAGACTGTATGACAGATCACTGATGGGGCTGTATGACAGGTTTTCTTTCTTTAGGGGGTCATGTGGAGCATAGTAATGTGTATAAATGTAACAGAAGCAAGTCTCTCACAGATCCCTTGGTTCAACTCCTTCTCACATGATCGGTGTGTGAGGAGAAGAAAGCTCGGAACAGCAAATAACCTCTGTATGTTTACACTTGTGACCGCCTGTGATTAGCTGTTTATCCTGATCGGCAATGGGCTGTGTCCTATGGACATTAGCGGTGCATTCTGATGGACATCATATGACGCCCAGTCAGGATGGCAGAGACCCCACTCGGCCATCAATCTGCTATAGGCCGCACGAGATCTGGTTGAAAGCTCAAAGTCCTCCACCAAATGGTGATGAAAAAGTGCAAATAAAGCAGTCATTAGGATGTTTCCTCTGGGCAGGATAAATCCCAATTTCAGTCCTCCACCTTTAACAGGTTAATCACCCTTTTTGTTCAGTGGACTTACTGTAAACCCCTCAGGACACCGCACTCACCGCAAACACATGCCTGTCAAATAACGATTAGCAAACTGTGCTTTTGTTTAAACATCCATTCAGGTGGATCCATCAAACATCTTCCATACCCACAGCAGTCATTTTATAACTCTTAAACTCAAGGCAAGGAAACAAAGCAACACACATAGCGTAATCCCATCAAACTAATTAATTGCATTTTTTCCTGCCATTAAAAAATTACTCACAAACATAAAAAGTTGATCGCTTTCTTAAAAATCATTCAAATGTCAGGCTTCTGCTGTCTCAGGATGGCATGCAGTGTCTCACGAATGGACAGAGGAAACATCAGGGCCGTGGCTAAACTGCATGTCAGCCCTATGGTCGGGAGTGATGCAGATCCTGACAGAGCGGTGAGACACCACATGTCATCCTGTGACATGTGCGTCTTAATTAAAGGAGAACTCCACTTTTGTTCAAAAAAGTTAATATAACATTTAAAATTGTTACACAAGCTATTTTGTAATTTCTTGTTAAAATGTACCTTTTCATTTCAATCTTAAGTCACTGTAATCTTCCAAAAATGTTCAAAAAGTTGAATGCATGCCAGACCACTGACTCCATTTGAACGCCTGCTTTCCTCTATATACAAACTGAAGAATGCCCCTACGGAGGACTTTGTACTTCCATATTAGGGATGAGCCGAAAACCCCCCGGTTCGGTTCGCACCATAACCTGCGAACGGACCGAAAGTTCGCGCAAACTTTAGAACCCCATTAAAGTCTAAGGGACTTGAACGTTAGAAATCAAAAGTGCTAATTTTAAAGGCTAATATGCAAGTTATTGTCCTAAAAAGGGTTTGGGAACCCGTGTCCTGCCCCAGGGGACATGTAGCAATGCAAAAAAGAGTTTTAAAAACGGCTGTTTTTTTGGGAGCAGTGATTTTAATGATGCTTAAAATGAAAAAAAAGTGAAATATTCCTTTAAATATAATACCTGGGGGGTGTCTATAGTATGCCTGTAAAGTGGCGTGTTTCCCATGCTTAGAACAATCCCTGCACAAAATGACATTTGTAAAGGAATAAAAGTCATTTAAAACTACTTGCGGCTTTAATGTAATGTTGGGTCCCGGCAATAGTGAGACAAACGGCATGGGTACCCCCCCACCCCCCAGTCCATTACCAGGCCCCTTGGGTCTTGTATGGATATTAAGGGGAACCCCGCACCCAAATTAAAAAAAGGAAAGACGTGGGGCCCCCAGGCCCTATATACTCTGAACAGCAGTATACAGGCGGTGCAAACAAGACAGGGACTGTAGGTTTGTTGTTAAAGCGGGGGTCCACCTATCTATCATTTTTTTTTTTTTTGGAGTTCATTCACAAACTTTTCTTCTCATGATTATCTACTCACATGTTCTGTGTAATAAGTCCGCCTGTGTCCGATTTCGTTGTAAAGAATAACTTATAAAATTCACTGAAGGCGGTTTCCATCTCCATTGTGGGCATTTGAAGCCCACAAGCATGTATTTCCTGGATGCGGTGAATGCTGTGCTCCCAGCATTCACCGAGATGTTGTGATTACGCTGTTGCACAATGCATGCTGGGACTAGCTCCCAGGGGACTGTGGGAGGTCTGGGAGAGGCTAGAAACACACCTACTCCCATGGGAGGAAAACCAGGAAGTGCTAAGAAGATTAGAAAAAAAGGTAATTACAGCGATTTAAATTTTTTTTTACACAGCATGTCAGCATCTAGGCAAGGAAGAGAATGCATAGAGATAATGTTCAAAATTTGGGTGGAACCCCGCTTTAAGTAGAATCTGTTTGTAATTTTGAACTGGTACATTTTAAAGTGTAGCTCCAGCCAAAAAATCTATTTTTAAGCTTTTTGGAAAACATAGGGAAGGGTTATTACCCCTGTAACATTTGTTTTGCTGTCTGTGCACCTCTTCAGAAGATTTCACCTCACTTTATGTCCCAATGACAAATGTTTTTTTTAAATTTGGGGTTTTTAGTGAAACAAGGATTGGTGATAAAGCATCAGTGGAGAGCAGACACTTTTTTCCCATATTAACTCTTACAGGAGAGAATTTCCCTTCCTAGGGATAGATTTCATTTCACCTCCTGTTGTCTCCTTCCGTTTGCAAGTAGGAGTTGCTTGTAATTTGGATGTTTGAAAGTAGGGGCCTGCCCTATATACTCTGCAGAAATTGGGGCCTTAGGTGTTGGTGTTGCCACAACACTGTAAGCCCTCGCAGTTACTCTTTGTGGATGCAGGAACAGGCCCTGCTGTCAAATATTAGATCATGAATTGTAATTACATGCCATTGTTGAACAGTGGTAGAAAAATTGGACCTTTGGTAGTGCTGGTGGTGGTGGTGCTGGTGCCACAACACTGTAAGTCCTCACAGTTACTCTTTGTGGGCGCTGGAACGGGCCCTGCTGTGAAATATTATATCAAGAATTGTAATTACATGCACCTTTTGAACAGGGACAGAAAAATTGGGCCTTTGGTGGTGGTGGTGGTCGTGTTGCCACAACACTGTAAACCCTCACAGTTACTCTTGGTGGGCACAGGAATGGGCCCTGCTGTGAAATATTAAATCAAGAATTGTAATTACATGTCCCTGTTGAACAGGGGCCTTGGGCACTGGTGCTGGTGCCACAACACTGCAACCCCTCACAGATACTCTAGTTGGAGCACAGGAGTGAGCCCTGCTGCAAAGTATTGCATCAAAAATTGTAATTACATGCCCCTGTTAAACAGGGGCAGAAAAATTGGGCCTTAGCCACTGCTGCCACAACACTGCAACCCCTCACAGATACTACAGTTGGAGCACAGAAAGTAGCCCTGCTGCAAAATATTGCATCAAAAATTGTAATTATATGCCCCTATTAAACAGGGGCTGAAAAATTGGGCCTTGGGCACTGGTGCTGGTGCCACAACACTGCAACCCCTCACAGATACTCTAGTTGGAGTGCAGGAATGAGCCCTGCTGCAAAGTATTGCATCAAAAATTGTAATTACACGCCCCTGTTTAACAGGTGCAGAAAAATTGGGCCTTAGCCACTGCTGCCAAAACACTGCAACCCCTCACAGATACTATAGTTGGAGCGCAGGAATGAGCCCTACTGCAAAGTATTGCATCAAAAATTGTAATTGTATGCCCCTGTTAAACAGGGACTGAAAAATTGGTCTTTGGGCACTGGTGCGGGTGCCACAACACTGCAACCCCTCACAGATACTCTAGTTGGAGCGCAGGAATGAGCCCTGCTGCAAAGTATGCATCAAAATTGTAATTACATGCCCCTGTTAAACAGGGGCAGAAAAATTGGGCCTTAGCCATTGCTGCCACAACACTGCAACCCCTCACAGATACAATAGTTGGAGTGCAGGAATGAGCCCTGCTGCAAAGTATTGCATCAAAAATTGTAATTATACGCCCCTGTTGAACAGGGGCAGAAAAATTGGACCTTAGCCACTGGTGGCGGTGCCCAGAACCAAAGTGTTCTTACAGGCTATCAGCATGAAAATTGGGGAGGAAGAGGATTGTCACTCAGCATAACAGAATAGGCAGTCTTGAAGGGATCTCACATTAAAAAAAAAAATATTCGGTTACATCAGCATCAGGTGCTTGGTAGCTGGTGATCCAAGACTGATTCATTTTTATGAAGTTTAGCCGATTTGGTGGACAGGCGCACCCTGTGATCGGTTACAAATCCTCCAGCAGCACTGAATGTGTGTTCCGAAAGAACGCTGGATGCAGGACAGGCCAGTAGCTCAATTGCATACTGTGCAAGCTCTGGCCAGTGATCCATCCTCAAGACCCAGTAACCCAGAGGATTTTCGGTGGGAAAGGTGTCCAAGTCTGATCTTGCCCCTAGGTAATCCTGCACCATGTGAATCAGATGCTGGCGATGGTTGCTGGAACCGATCATACCTTGGGGCTGCGGACTAAAAAATTGTCTGAACACATTGGTCAGACGTCACCTTCTCCACCGCTCCTTCTGTGACTGACCAAAGCCTCAGCAACACGTTGTCCAGGAGGACCAGGAAATTGTAACCTCCCAGGCTCTGGAAACGCATTGCACGAACCTTTCTGCAAGGCCTCCTGAAGATGTTTCATCCTCTGCTCCCTCTGCAATGGCAAGATAAGGTCCGCAACCTTACCCTTGTAACGTGGATCAAGGAGGGTTGCCAGCCAGTAATCATCCCTCCCCTTGATACCACGAATATGAGGATCCTTCCGCAGGATTTGCAGGATCAGGGGGGCCATGCAGCGTAGGTTTGCTGAGGCATTCGGTCCAGAGTCCTCTGGGTCACTAAGGACGACACGATCCTCAGCCACCTCCTCTCAGTCACGTACAAGTCCATGAGTTTCTTCGGACTGTAAATGATCCCTTGTAGATTGCTGCTGATGCTGAGTGCCAGGTTCCACCTCCATGTTGACACAATCCTCCTACTCCTCCTCCTCCTCATCCTCTTCCTGTGTGATCAGGGGGCACGCAGGAACACTGTCTGGATAAAGGGGGCCTTGAGAGGTAAGGAAGTGCTCCTCTTCCTCCCTCTGTTCTGCCTCAAGTGCCCTGTCCATTATTCCATGCAGCGTGTGCTCCAACAGGTGGACAAGAGGGACAGTGTCACTGATGTATGCACTGTCGCTGCTCACCATCCTCGTGGCCTTCTCAAATGGTGACAGGACAGTGCATGCATCCATGATCATAGCCCACTGATGTGGGGAAAAAAAACAAGCTCCCCTGACCCTGTCCTGGTGCCACAGTCACATAGGTACTCATTGATGGCCCTCTGCTGCATGTGCAGCCGCTGCAGCATGGCCAACATTGAGTTCCACCTGGTGGGCATGTCACAGATTAGGCGGTCCTTGGGCAGGTTAAATTCCTTTTGGAGGTCAGCCAGCCAAGCACTAGCATTTTATGACCTGTGGAAATGCACACAAACTTTCCTGGCCTGCCTCAGGACATCCTGTAAGCCCAGGTACCTGCCCAAGAACCACTGCACCACCAAGTTAAAGACGTGAGCCAAACAGGGCACGTGGGTTAGTTTTCCCTGGTGGGCATGTCACAGATTAGGCGGTCCTTGGGCAGGTTAAATTCCTTTTGGAGGTCAGCCAGCCAAGCACTGGCATTTTATGACCTGTGGAAATGCACACAAACTTTCCTGGCCTGCCTCAGGACATCCTGTAAGCCCAGGTACCTGCCCAAGAACCACTGCACCACCAACTTAAGGACGTGAGCCAAACAGGGCACGTGGGTTAGTTTTCCCTGTCGGAAGATGGAGAGGAGGTTGGTGCCATTGTCGCAAACCACCATTCCTGGCCTAAGCTGGCGTGGCATCAACCACCTCTGAACCTGCCTGTCACGTACCTGGTGATGGAGCCTGATATGCAGAGGACGGCTTCTCTTACAACTCTGACTTGGAGCCCCTGATAGAGCTGACAGGAAGCACTGAGATGCAGAGTCGCACGAGTGCCTGGCGGGATCGCTGAACCTGGAGCTGGATCGGAGCACTCGGCCAGGCTGTAGAGGTGTCTGTAGGAATCCCAGAGCAGTGGTAGGCAGGTAGCTGGAGTGAGTAGACAACCGGTCCCCACAGGCAGAAGTGCAGGTGCAGCAGAAGGGATGGTGGCACCCTCGAGGCTGAAGAGAAGGCAGATAAATGCAGGCCAGGTCATACACAAACGGGCATGTCAGGAACAGAGGCTGAAGCGGAATCAGATTACAGGCCGGGTCATCAGCAGACTGGCAGCAAAGTGGCAGAAGGAGCAGGCAGATGCAGAGTAGAGGACAAGCCGGGGTCGGATGCAGGCAGGAAACAGGAACGTCAGGAAGCAAGTCGGGTCACAACAGGAACGGAAGTCAGGTAGGTAATTGCAGGATACACAGGGAATGCTTTAGAGCAGACAGCACTGAGTCTAGAAACTGACTGAGTTTAAGTAGCTGTCACAGGGTGGGTGTGCATCAATGGCATTCTGACAGGGGCAGAGGTAACAGGTCATCTTCTTCGGCAGCCATCTTAGGTGCTGGCATGCCCTTCCTGACAGACAGAGGTAACAGGTTGTCTTCTTCAGGAGCCATCTTGGGTGCTGGCATGCCCTTCCTGACACTGCCCCCCCCAAAGGGCAGCCTCTGGATGCCCAACTTGGCCTACTTGTCAGGATGGGAGTTCTTAAAAGCTTGAACCAAATTTCGGGCATAGATATTACCTTCAGGTTTCCAAGAGTTGTCCTCTGGCCCATACCCTTTCAATTTTATCAGGAAATGGATCTGATTTCTTCTCTTCCTGCAGTCTAAGATTGCTTCCACCTCAAACTCTTCCTCCCCGTCAATAATTACAGGTTCAGGCGGGCTGGAACTTCGTCCTGGGAAGGGGTCAGGAATGGCAGGTTTCAACAAGGTTATGTGGAACACAGGGTGGATTCTAAATGACTCAGGCAACTCTAATTCATACGCAACCTCATTGATCCGTCACCGGAAATGGTCCTATAAATTTAGGGCCCAGTTTCTTCGAGGGACAGGCCAGTTTCAAATTAGTAGTTGCTAGCCACACTTGGTCACCAGGGTTCAAGATCAATTCTCCCCTTCTTTTCCTGTCAAAAACTTCCTTATTGTATGCCCGTGTCTTGGCCATTGCTTCCTGTAGCAGTCTGTTATTGGGGTTGAAGAAATTTATAGTTTCAGAAACAGCTGGTACAGGGGAATCTGGAATTGTATTAGATAAAAAAGAAAGTTGAAAACCGTAGTTTGCAAAAAATAGAGATTGCTTTGTAGCAGAGTGTACTGAATTGTTATAAGAAAACTCGGCCAGGGGAAGCAGAGAAGCCCAATTGTCTTGAGAAAATGAGGAGAAACATCTCAGGTACTGTTCGAGGGTTTGATTAGTCCTCTCTGTCTGCCCATTCGTTTGTGGGTGATATGCAGAAGAAGATGAAAGTTCAATCCCGAGTGAATCACATAAGGCTCTCCAGAATCTGGATGTAAACTGCACCCCATGGTCGGACACAATATTGGCCGGAATCCTGTGAAGCCTTACGATCTCCTTGACAAAGGTTTGAGCTGTTTCTCGAGCAGATGGTGTACCTTTCATGGGCAGGAAGTGTTCCATCTTAGATAGTCTATTGACAACTACAAAAATGGTGTTGTGGCCCTCAGATGGGGGAATTTCTACAATAAAATCTATTGAGATCATCTTCCAAGGTCTACTGGGGACAGGTAAGGGTTTTAGCAGACCCCAGGCTCTGGATCTGCTGGTTTTATTGGTGCAAGATTCCACATATTTCCTACAATCTTTTTCCACCCCAGGCCACCAAAATGTCCGTTGTACTAATTCAGTTGTCTTGCCAATGCCAAAATGACCTGTCAGCCCATGATCATGGCATCGCACCAGGATGGCTATTCAGAGGTCTTCCGGCACAAAGACCTTGTCTTCATGCCAAAGTAGCCCATCCTTTGCCAGTAGAGAGACCCCGGCTGGTGAAGGGTTCCTTACTAGAGTTTGTTTAATTTGTTTTATTAACTCTCCTTGAAGTAACAGGAATTTCTCAGGGGATAGAATAGTATCTGGAGATGAGATTTCTTCAGGTTTGCTGAACATGCGTGATAACGCATCGAGTTTTGCATCCTTGGATCCGGGCCTAAACGTTAAGTGAAAAGTGAATATAGAAAAGAATAGTGCCCACCTGGCTTGTCGGGGTTTCAATCTTTTTGCTGTTCTTAATTACTCGAGGTTCTTATGATCGGTATAGATCAAGATTGGGTGTGCGGCCCCCTCTAAAAGGTACCTCCATTCCTCCAGGGCGGCTTTGATGGCCAAAAGTTCACGGTCCCCTACGTCGTAGTTCCTTTCTACATTTGACAGCTTGCGGGAAAAAAAAGCAACTGGATGCAGTAGAGCCTTAGCTCCCCGCCTCTGAGACAATATTGCTCCGAGCGCTTTTTCTGAGGCGTCTACTTCCAAGACGTAGGGCAAGGCTGGGTCAGGGTGTTTCAGGACAGATGCAGATGTGAAAAGTCTTTTTAGGGTGTCAAAAGCTTTCTGAGCTTCCAGAGACCAAGAGAATCTTGTACCTTGTTTGGTTAAACTTGTAATGGGGGATATGATTGCAGAAAAATTTCTGATGAATTTTCGATACAAATTTGCAAACCCCACGAAACGTTGGACACCCTTCTTATCACTGGGAGCAGGCCAATCCAGGATGGCTGTAATCTTCTGGGGATCCATCTGGATGCCTTCGGTGGAAATGATTAAACCCAAGAATTGGATGCTTTGGCGTTCAAATACACATTTCTCTGGTTTTGCATTAAGTCCGTGTTGTCGAAGGCGACTCAATACATTCTTGACATGACTACGGTGGTGATCTAGAGAGGGAGAGAAGATTAATATATCATCAAGATAAACAACAACAAATAGATCCAGGAAATCTCGGAAGACACCGTTGATGAAGTGCTGAAAGGTAGCTGGGGCATTGCAAAATCCAAAGGGCATCACAAGGTATTCAAAATGCCCAAACCGTGTGCGTAACGCCGTCTTCCATTCATCCCCCTCTCGTATGCGAACCAGATTATAAGCACCCCGAAGATCCAATTTTGTGAAAATGGTGGCTGCACAGAGTCGCTGGAATAATTCAGGCACAAGTGGAAGAGGGTAATGGTTTTTTACAGTGACCTTATTAAGTTCACGGTAGTCCACACAGGGCCGTAATGAGTGGTCCTTTTTTTCTACAAAGAAGATCCCCGCACCGGCAGGAGATGTGGAGGGTCGAATAAACCCCTTTTTAAGGTTGTCATCAATGTAGTCTTTCAAAGCAACAAGTTCAGATTCAGATAGAGGAAAGATCCTGCCAAAAGTAACTTCAACCCCAGGAAGGAGCTCAATTGGACAGTCATAAGCCCTATGAGGAGGAAGCGTTTCTGCCCCTTTTTTGCTGAAAACATCCATAAAGTCGTGATATGCTACTGGAATGACTTGGCGGGCTTCGGACTCCAAATTGATACACAGCAGGGGAGATTGGTCCTGATGATTCTCTTGCCAACAATGCTGAAGGCAATAGGGGGAAAGAAACTTGATTTCTTCTGTAACCCAGTTAATGTGAGGGTTATGAGCTTTTAACCAAGGCATACCCAGAATGATTGGGAACAGAGGGGAAGCGATTGCATCTAGGCGTAGAAACTCTTGATGGTTTTCGGCAATGTTGGTAGATAACGGGATGGTTTCGTGAGTAACCAATCCAGATTTAATGGTGGATCCGTCTGCCAGATGTACAGAAAGTCTCTGAGCCTTGGGTAGTAGAGGAATGTGATGTTTGGCAGCAAAAGTTAAATCTATGAAACAGCTGCAAGCTCCAGAGTCAATTATAGCGGGGGGGTCCGGATAGTTCCTCCTGGGAGCTGTAACAAAATGGGAAGAGCAAGATGATCAGAGTGATTGGGTAGAGATGGAGGAGAAGCGGATGTAACTGAGAGGCACTGGTGGATCTTGACCGGGCAAGACCTCACATAATGTCCTGATCCTCCACAGTACAGGCAAAGATTTAGCTGGCGTCTGTGCTGGCGTTCTTCTGTAGTCAGAGAAGGACTGAGGAGACCAAGCTTCATGGGTTCAGATGCGTCTGAAGCGGATGCAGGAGCAGGTTAGCGGGACTGAAAGAACCAGACACTCGTGGAAGCATCCATACTGGATGGGACTGGTCGGTGGCTCGTTCCGACCTACGTTCCCTTAAGCAACGGTCAATCTGGATTGACAAATTTATAAGTGTCTCCAAGGTGGAGGGGACACCTGTTCGTGCTAGCTTGTCCTTGAGATTATCAGAAAGGCCCATGCCGAACTGGTAATGCAGGGCAGCATCGTTCCAGCTGGTGTCGGAACTCCAGCGCCTGAATTCTGAAACATAGTCTTCCACGGCCCTGTTACCCTGCTGAAGCGTGTGAAGGGCGGCTTCCGCAGTAGCGGCTTGCTGGGGGTCTTCATATAACTGAGCCATGGCTCCAAAAAAGGAGGCTAAGTCCGTCAGAGATATGGCCTTTTGTTCAAGGAGTCGGTGAGCCCAGGCCTGTGGTTCCCCCTGAAGCAAGGAAATGACAAACCCGACCTTGGTGACTTCCAGGGAGAAGGTTCGTGGTTGTAACGAAAAATAGAGTTTGCATGCATTGTGGAAGGCTCTGAACTCATTGCGTTCTCCGTGGAACTTTTCAGGAGTTGGGACTCTGGGTTCAGGTGGTAGCATAACGACTGCGGGAGCTGCTGGCATCCCAGAAGTGGAAGGTGCTTGAACAGGAGCAGAGGCAGGCAAGGTCTGTATTTGACCTTCCAGCTGGGTATAACTCTGTTGTAAGTCCTTTACAGCTTGTGTAATACCGGCTAGGTGTTGGCAGAGTTCCTCCATAGGAGAGGGTCCTTGCACAGGCTCAGACATGGCTGTCTGCTACTGTCACGTACCTGGTGATGGAGCCTGATATGCAGAGGACGGACAACTCTGACTTGGAGCCCCTGATAGAGCTGACAGGAAGCACCGAGATGCAGAGTCGCACAAGTGCCTGGCGGGATCGCTGAACCTGGAGCTGGATCTGAGCACTCGGCCGGGCTGTAGAGGTGTCTGTAGGAATCCCAGAGCAGTGGTAGGCAGGTAGCTGGAGTGAGTAGACAACCGGTCCCCACAGGCAGAAGTGCAGGTGCAGCAGAAGGGATGGTGGCACCCTCGAGGCTGAAGAGAAGGCAGATACAGGCAGGCCGGGTCATACACAAATGGGCACGTCAGGAACAGAGGCTGAAGCAGAAGTGGAATCAGATTACAGGCCGGGTCGTCAGCAGACTGGCAGCGAAGTGGCAGAAGGAGCAGGCAGATGCAGAGTACAGGACGAGCCAGGGTTGGATGCAGGCAGGAAACAGGAACGTCAGGAACCAAGCCGGGTCACAACAGGAACGGAAGTCAGGTAGGTAATTGCAGAATACACAGGGAACGCTGTAGAGCAGACAGCACTGAGTCTGGAAACTGACTGAGTTTAAGTAGCCTGTTTGGGTGTCAAAAGCTGTCATAGGGTGTGTGTGCACCAATGGCATTCTGACAGGGGCAGAGGTAACAGGTCATCTTCTTCGGCAGCCATCTTGGGTGCTGGCATGCCCTTCCTGAAAGACAGAGGTAACAGGTCGTCTTCTTCGGCAGCCATCTTGGGTGCTGGCATGCCCTTCCTGACACTGCCCCTGCAGAGCTGACAGAATCTCTGCCCCAGTGTGGCTCATGTCCCCCAAGCACACCAGCTCAAGCATCGCATGGCATCTTTTTGCCTGCGTGCTTGCGTAGCCCCTTGATTGCCTAGAGAGCACCGCTGGTTCCGAAGACAAATCAGCACAGGAAGAGGCCATGGAGGAAGAAGAGGAGGGGGTGGAGGAGAGAGGTGTGGCAGAATCACCACTAGTAGAATTTTGGAGGTGTGGTGGTGGAACAACCTCCAACACTACTTCACCCTGTCCTGCATCCTTCCCAGCTGCCAGAAAAGTCACCCAGTGCGCGGTGAAGGATAAGTAACGTCCCTATCCATGCCTGCTGGACCATGAGTCAGCATTAATATGCACCTTACCGCTGACTGCCCTGTCCAGTGAGGCCAAGACATTGCCTTCCACATGCCAGTAGAGAGCCGGAATCGGGCAGAGTCTACCAACTGAAAAGGCAGCAGTTGAAGTGCTAGCAATTTAGCCAAGCTAGCATTCAACTGCTGGGCATGTGAATGGCTGGGAGCTAACTTCTTTAAGCAGTACAGCAGCTGGGGCAGGGAAAATTGCCTGGTACAATCTGACATTGGTGTACCGATAGCAGATTGCCCACAAGTACTTGGCTGTGACACACCTAATTCTACACCTTCATTCCTCTCAGTGCAGGTTTCAGAGAGGACTGAAGGTATAGTTGGGTTGGAGATCCCAGCTGGTGAGGAGCAGGGAGAGGTCCGCTTTGTTCTTTGGTGTGGGTCTTTTAGGTACGCTTGCCAATGAACTGCATAGCAGGTCGACATATGTCTGGTCAAGCATGTGGTGCCCAAGCAGGTGATGATTTGGCCACGCGATATACGCTTGAGACATATGTTGCAAATAGCAGAGGTGCGATCTGATGCACTCATCTCAAAAAAGGCCCACACCAAAGAACTTTTGGAATACCACGCAGAGACATCAGCGCCCTGCGGTGTGATGCAGTCGTGTGCTGCCCTTAAGCTGGCCGCTGGAGGGCATCCTGCCTCGTTGGAGATGTGCCGCCTCCTCCTCTCTCCTATCAGGCACCCACGTGGAGTCAGTGACTTCCTCATCATCCCCTCCCTCCTCATCACTGGAGCAAAGCTGGCATTATGCTGCAGCTGGGGGAACATGACTGCCAGCACCCCCTCTCTCTGGGCTCACGTTACTGCCTTCCTCTAGCTGGGTACCATCATCGGAGCCTTCAAAATGCTGGGCATCCTCCTGGAGCATGTACCCAACACTGTGGTCAAACAGTTTGGGGGACTCCTCAGGAGGACATGGTGGGGCTAGGGAAGGAGTGATTGATGCCATTGAGCCGAGGGAAGAGGCCGCATTGGCAGCTGCTTTGCCAGACAAAGTACCCTGAGCCTGGGTGAGAGAGGATGAGGAGGATGAGGACGGCTTGGTCATCCACTCTACCAAGTCTTCCGCATGTTGTGGCTCAACGCAGCCAGCTGCTGAAAAAAGGACAAGCATGTCCCACGGCCACGTGCTGATGAGGATGCACCGTCTCCACGACCAGCACTGTTGCCTCTAGACACAGAGCTTGCTTGCCCTCTTTTATTGGCTTGTGACTGTCTGCCTCTCCTTGTTGGCCTTCCAGACATACTAATGGCCTGCAGTGAGATGTAGCTGCACAAAGCTGGGCTGTATATATACTGATTATAGTGCAGATAGCAGAATCAACTGCCTGCCTGTGGTATTAATAGGATCAGAACACCAGCAATTGTCTTCAGGTAGCTTTAAGTGCACACTGTGCAGAGGACACAGTACACTAACTGTAAATACTGCAGCTGCCTGCCTGTGGTATTAATAGGATCAGAAAAACACCAGCAATTTTATTCAGGTAGCTTTAGCTGCACACTGTGCAGAGGACACAGTACACTAACTGTAAATACTGCAGCTGCCTGCCTGTGGTATTAATAAGATTAGAACACCAGTAATTGTCTTCAGGTAGCTTTAGGTACACACTGTGCAGAGGACACAGTACAATAACTGTAAATACTGTAGCTGCCTGCCTGTGGTACTAATAGGATCAGAAGAACACCACCAATTTTCTTCAGGTTATTTTAGGTGCACACTGTGCAGAGGACACAGTACACTAACTGTAAACACAGTTAGGGATGAGCTTCGAGTTCGAGTCGAACCCATGTTCAACTCGAACATCGCATGTTCGACTGTTCGTCGAATTTCGAACGTTATGGGCTATTCGAGCCAAATTCGAGGGGCACATCACGGCCCATAATTCACTGGGGCATCGCAGTGCATTGCTGACTGATGATTGGCCAAGCATGCACTATAACCGGCATGATTGGCCAATCACAGCGCCGTCTGTACAGAGAGCCGTAATTAGCCAAAACCAGGGTGGCTTTGGCCAATTATGGCTCAGGGGGTTTAGTACACGCCCCACACAATATAAGGCCGCCTGCATGGCGGCCTTGTGTAGTGTGTTGCAGCGGCGGCGGCGGAGAGATAGAGAGACAGTGTCGTTTGATTTAAGTTGGATAGAGTAGGCAGGTGAGTCAGTTAGCTGCACTTACAGTGTATTGTGTATATACACTGTATTCAGTTTAGCTAGATCCGTTCCTGTTATTCTCTTCCTACTGACAGGCAGGCAGGTGTTTTTACAGTATTGAAGAAAATTGCTGGTGTTCTTCTGATCCTATTAGTCCTATTAGGTATGGTTTTTACAGTTAGTGTAGTGCGTCCTCTGCACAGTGTGCACCTAAAGCTACCTGAAGACAATTGCTGGTGTTCTTCTGATCCTATTAGTACCGCAGGCAGCTGCAGTATTTATAGTTAGTGTAGTGCGTCCTCTGCACAGTGTGCACCTAAAGCTACCTGAAGAAAATTGGTGGTGTTCTTCTGATCCTATTAGTACAGCAGGCAGCTGAAGTATTTACAGTTAGTGTAGTGCATCCCCTGCACAGTGTGTACCTAAAGCAACCTGAAGAAAATTGGTGTTGTTTTTCTGATCCTATTAGTACCGCAGGCAGCTGCAGTATTTACAGTTAGTGTAGTGCGTCCTCTGCACAGTGTGCACTTAAAGCTACCTGAAGACAATTGCTGGTGTTCTTCTGATCCTATTAATACCGCAGGCAGCTGCAGTATTTACAGTTAGTGTAGTGCGTCCTCTGCACAGTGTGCACCTAAAGCTACCTAAAGACAATTGCTGTTGTTCTGATCCTATTAATACCACAGGCAGGCAGCTGCAGTATTTACAGTTAGTGTACTGTGTCCTCTGCACAGTGTGCACCTAAAGCTACCTGAAGACAATTGCTGTTGTTCTGGTCCTATTAATACCACAGGCAGGCAGCTACAGTATTTACAGTTAGTGTACTGTGTCCTCTGCACAGTGTGCACCTAAAGCTACCTGAAGAAAATTGGTGGTGTTCTTCTGATCCTATTAGTACCACAGGAAGGCAGCTACAGTATTTACAGTTAGTGTGCTGTGTCCTCTGCACAGTGTGCACCTAAAGCTACCTGAAGAAAATTGGTGGTGTTCTTCTGATCCTATTAGTACCACAGGCAGGCAGCTACAGTATTTACAGTAAGTGTACTGTGTCCTCTGCACAGTGTGCACCTAAAGATACCTGAAGAAAATTGGTGGTGTTCTTCTGATCCTATTAGTACCACAGGCAGGCAGCTGCAGAATTTACAGTTAGTGTATTGCGTCCTCTACACAGTGTGGACCTAAAGCTACCTGAAGACAATTGCTGTTGTTCTGATCCTATTAATACCACAGGCAGGCAGCTGAAGTATTTACAGTTAGTGTACTGTGTCCTCTGCACAGTGTGCACCTAAAGCTACCTGAAGAAAATTGGTGGTGTTCTTCTAAACCTATTAGTGCCACAGGCAGGCACCTGCAGTGTTTACAGTTAGTGTACTGCGCCCCTCTGCACAGTGTTCACCTAAAGCTACCTGAAGACAATTGCTGTTGTTCTGATCCTATTAATACCACAGGCAGGCAGCTGCAGTATTTACAGTTAGTGTACTGTGTCCTCTGCACAGTGTGCACCTAAAGCTACCTGAAGAAAATTGGTGGTGTTCTTCTAAACCTATTAGTGCCACAGGCAGGCACCTGCAGTGTTTACAGTTAGTGTACTTCATCCTCTGCACAGTGTGCGCCTAAAGCTGCCTGAAGACAATTGCTGTTGTTCTGATCCTATTAATACCACAGGCAGGCAGCTACAGTATTTACAGTTAGTGTACTGTGTCCTCTGCACAGTGTGCACCTAAAGCTACCTGAAGAAAATTGGTGGTGTTTATCTGATCCTATTAGTACCATAGGCAATCAGCTGCAGTATTTACAATTAGTGTACTTCATCCTCTGCACAGTGTGCACCTAAAGCTACCTGAAGACAATTGCTGTTGTTCTGATCCTATTAATACCACAGGCAGGCAGCTACAGTGTTTACAGTTAGTGTACTGCGCCCCTCTGCACAGTGTGCACCTAAAGCTACCTGAAGAAAATTGGTGGTGTTCTTCTGATTCTATTAGTACCACAGGCAGGCAGCTGCAGTATTTACAGTTAGTGTACTGCGTCCTCTGCACAGTGTGCACCTAAAGCTACCTGAAGAAAATTGGTGGTGTTCTTCTAAACCTATTAGTGCCACAGGCAGGCACCTGCAGTGTTTACAGTTAGTGTACTGCGCCCCTCTGCACAGTGTTCACCTAAAGCTACCTGAAGACAATTGCTGTTCTTCTGATCCTTTTAATACCATAGGCAGGCAGCTACAGTATTTACAGTTAGTGTACTGTGTCCTCTGCACAGTGTGCACCTAAAGCTACCTGAGGAAAATTGGTGGTGTTTATCTGATCCTATTAGTACCACAGGCAATCAGCTGCAGTATTTACAATTAGTGTACTTCATCCTCTGCACAGTGTGCACCTAAAGCTACCTGAAGACAATTGCTGTTGTTCTGATCCTATTCATACCACAGGCAGGCAGCTACAGTATTTACAGTTAGTGTACTGTTTCCTCTGCACAGTGTGCACCTAAAGCTACCTGAAGAAATTTATTGGTGTTCTTCTGATCCTATAAGTACCACAAGCAGGCAGCTGCAGTATTTACAGTTAGTGTACTGCGTCCTCTGCACAGTGTGCACCTAAAGCTACCTGTAGACAATTGCTGTTGTTCTGATCCTATTAATAAAGAAAAAGAGAATCACGCTAAATAAGTGTGCAATATTGCATACGTAAAGCAATGCAAAATAAATACAATGTATGTGAACAATAAATGAATACTCGTGACAACTCCATGTAATCCAAAAAATGTGTCACATCAGCTAAAAATAAAAAGTGACTAGAGGTCACCCATAAATCATTAAACACAAAGTCCAAGTGATTAATAATAATTCATCTGTGAGAACCAGAGAAGATCCACCACCAGGAATAGAAGGGGTCACTCCTTACCGGATGGCCACGATCCCAGACTACAGAGGATCATAGCTAGCAGGTACACTTTAAAACTGGCTGTGGAAACTTGTGTCAGCATCCGCTAGGGGTCATCACACCATCAATATCAACAGCAAGCTCATGGAAAAGATGCACCATAAAACGAAAGATGGAACTCACATAGCGTAAAACCATAACAGTTGTTTTATTTAGTATACATAAAATGGACACTTACAATAATCCAGAGAATAGATAGCCTTAAGTCCGGTTTGTGGCCAGATGAACTTGGACAAACCCGTCCTACTGGAGTACTGCACAGCTTGGAGGTGACGTCAGCGCGTCATCTAGCTCCGCCCTATGCGTTTTGTGACATCATCACATCTTCCAGGGGCACAGGCGGCGCACTACGTCACCTCCTTAAATAGTATCAGAACTAACCAGGCCTCGTTATGGATCCCGGTCCGTCCTGAGAATTACCCATGATGTACCGAAAGACTCAACATCCGGATACGCTTCTCAGCATGGACAGTCAGCAGTAAAACCACCACATTGTTACCACTGTATATAAACCGCTTCACATAAGTGGAACGGACCATATTTATATGCAAAGATCATCTTAAGCATATGTAAAGTTAATGAAATCAAATTTAAACACTTGTTTAAAAAACAGTATAATTTTTGGGTTATAACAAATGACCATAAGTCAAAGAAATTCTTCACTGATCAAGGTTGAGTGTTACCAGAAACCTATTTAAAAAGCAAAAAAGAAATAAAAAAGAAATTTCAATTTATTTTCCACTATTTGTCTCCATCCGAACGATACTGGTACCAGAAATGGAGTAATTGATAGGCTGTAGTCCCACCAGAATATTGCCATAAAAAATCAGCAGCGCCATCTAGTGGATAAACCTAGAAAGCAGCCGAAAAAATACCTATTGCAAAATATACCATTAAGATGTCGCTGTTGGAATTAAAAGTGGCATCTAGTGGATAACTTTGAGAATGCAAAACTGCCAATCCCAAAATAATAAACCTAAAGAAACCCTTCAAACAAAATTATATCTAAAAAATAAAAAATAAAAATAAAAAATAAATGATAAAAAATAAAAAATAAATGAATAAATAAAAAAGGAAAAAAGGGAGAAATTAACTCTGATTAAACAAAGCCCCTAAAAAATAACTTAATCTGAATAAACAAGGCCCAATAAACCTCATATCTTATGTGGCACTCTAAAGATAAAAGCTAAGTAACCTCTATTAGCAAAGAACCAAAATTATGGATACATAGACATATAATCAGCAAATGATCTTACAATTTATGTGTAGGTAAATAGATACAGTGTGTCCATACGTGTACAGACAGTTTATTGCATTAAGAATTATTGATAAATGCATTTACATCTGTATCTACATTTAACCCAAAAGGGGCATAAGTTCTTAACCTATAGATCCAAGACATTTCACACTTGGAGATTTCCCTTACCAATGAACTCCCTCTCCCGTGGGGTCTGTACTTATCAATCTCCACATACAGGGTATTGGAGGGGTCCCTACTGTGTACTTCATCGAAATGTCTCGAAACAGGGTGCTTATCAAAACCCCTGCGGATGTTATTTATGTGTTCGGTCAATCTGACCTTGAGAGCCCTTTTCGTCCTCCCTACATATTGCAGTCCGCAGGGGCATTGTATAAGATAAACAACCCCCTCGGACGTGCAAGTTATAAAAGGTTTCACCTCATAGACCCGTGAGGTACTGGTGGAAGTGAACCGACAGATCTTTCTTTCCCTACATCTGTTAAGGGAGCAAACTTGGCAACTCCTACACCTATAATATCCTGTAAGGTCATGAAAGAAAGATCTATTAATAGTAGGTGGATCCTGAACTGTGGGAGCAATTCTATTGCCCAGAGTAGATGCTCCTCTGAACACGATACGGTGATTCTTAGGTAAAACCATATTAAGGACAGTGGTCCAGATATGCCAATGTTTTTTGACTAGGTCCTTAATCTGGCGAAGCTGAGTAGAGAATGTGGTGATGAATGGTAAGTGAAAATTATCATTAACAGCCTGACGCTGGCTTGTTCCCAACAACGATGATCTATCTCTACCCCTTACTGTCTCGAGTGATGTCGACAATACATCTTGGTCATATCCTTTCTTCATGAACCTCTCAGTTAAAATAGCTGCCTGATCATCAAAAGTCTCAATTTCGGTGCAATTACGCCGAAGGCGTGTGTATTGTCCTAAAGGAACCACTCTCAACCAGGGTTCATAGTGACAGCTATCAAGGGGAATGAATGAGTTTTTATCAGTTGCCTTAAAGTAAGTGGAGGTAACCAATCTATTGTCCTGGACCTTAATCTTAAGATCAAGAAAATGAATCTCCACCTCACTAGTTTCGAAGCTCAGCTTGATGCCCCTGTCATTCTCATTAAGGAAAGCCATAAAGGATACAAGCTCAGCCTCATTACCGTCCCACAGGAGGAGGACGTCGTCAATGTATCTAGCCCACAAGACCACCTGTGGTCTTTCCTGGGCCTTGACGACGTCCTCCTCCCACTTGGCCATAAATAAATTGGCCAAGCTGGGGGCATATTTCGCCCCCATAGCCACAACCTTATCTTGGCGAAAAAATTGATGGTCGAACCAAAAATAATTGTGGCCAGCGGCATAATTGAGCAATTCCATAAAAAAGTTCCTTTGAGATGGGACAAGACCAGAGTCCCTAGCTAGGTACATACCAACTGCCTCCAATCCCAAGTCATAGGGTATGATAGTATAGAGTGAGGTCACCTCAGCCGTGACCAGCCATGTACCTGGCTTCCACACAATCTGGGACAACATATTGATCATCTGTGTAGTGTCTTTCACAAAAGAAGGGACCTTCTGGACTAAGGGTTGTAAAAAGTGGTCTATATACTTGCCCACCCGGGGCGTAACCGAATCAATACCACTGACAATCGGACGTCCCGGGGTACAAGTCAGGCTCTTGTGGATTTTGGGGAGATAATAAATTACCGGAGTGCGGGGAGCACTTGGCACTAGGAAGAGTTTTTCTTTTTTATCCAAAATCCCATCACGGTAACCCCTATCCACAATAGCCTCCAGTTCTTTCTTATACTTAACCACAGGATCCCTATTAAGGGGAGTATATGTATCCAAGTCATCCACGATACGATGCATTTCTTTCAGATAATCGCTCCGATCAAGGATGACTATCCCCCCACCCTTATCTGCGGGGCGAATGACCAAGGATTTGTCATTGCATAAAGATTCAAGGCCTAATTCATGATTCTTGTGCATTTTAGTTTTTCTAACTTTAATATGTTCCAAATCCCTCAACATAACATCTTTAAATGTTTTAATAGCTGGAGCTCGGGAACCAGGGGGGTTAAAAAGTGATGCATTGGCAAGACCGGAATGTTTGTAAACAGAAATGCCACTGGTATCACTCCCAACTGGATTGTTTAACATATACCTTTTAATATTTATCTTTCGTATATATTTATGTATATCCATATAAGTTTGAAATTTGCTCAAGCTCCTGGGCGGAGCAAATTTCAAACCCTTGCCAAGTAGCTGTAATTCAGAATCCGTTAGTACCTATTTACTTAAATTAAACACTCCAGTACCTAAGGTCACTTTCTTTTTGGCTGACTGAACCCGCCTCCCCCCTCTGACTCCTCTTTTCGTTCTACTGGCCTTATTTGGCCCTGGTTGTTCCTGGGAAAACCCCAATTGGAATTGCCCTGTCCCCCTTGAGGTCTTGAGACATAATTAGATCTAGACTGTCCATACCCCCCCTCATATCTTGGGGGATAATACGCTTCCCCATTCCTCCCCGTTTCATTATGTGCATATCTATATGTATCCTGGTCAAAAAAACCAGGAGCTTCAGAATCCGACAAAGGGAAAAATCGGTTCTGGGTAGATATATTGGCCCCAAAATCACCATTGCGAACTGGGTAATGAGTGTAATTACCTAAATTGGGGCCTGATTGGTGTTGGGAAGCACCTGATCTTTGTCCACTCATTGGAGTACCCCATGGACGTGGGGAGTTGGTCCTCTGATGATTGGACTGGTTATAATGACCCAAATCATACTGTTTATTGGGTACATTGGGAGGGGTATCTGAATAGGGCTGTATAGGGCCATGCCTAAGGGATTTCCCCTTATTCCTATTGTTATTTTTATGATTATTGTTATTTCTGTTGGGGATACCCCTCATGGGAGAGTGGTGGCAACCTCTCCCTAATTGAGCAGGGATAGGATTCAAAAATGGTCTTGCTCCCACCCCCTTTACAGGTTGAGTGTCCATGACCGTATCACCTTCTAGTTCTGAGGCAAGCTTCCTCTGCCAAGCAAAGACCAAGCCTGCTTGGTAGTCCTCCTTGTCTCTCATATACTTTTTCTTTTTTTGATTTTTTGGTCCCTCTCCTCCTTTTCTAATGTTTTGAGTAAGGCTTTAGAACATTCCTTATATTCTTCGCTGTTGGCAGTGGGTGTTAATTTCTCTTTAACCTTTTTAATCTCCTCATCCAAACAAATCAGTTTCTCACTTTTCCTCTGAGTGAGGAAACGCAAAAGACTGACACCAGATTCATTAAAATACTTAAACCACCCTTCTAAGTCACTGTCTCCTTTTTGGGGGGATACCTCCCATCTCAGACTCCTGGGGACCATGGCCTCCCTAATATAAGTCTCAAGGTAGGCTATGTCCCATTGAGTATGTAATTCAGACACAGTAAGAATTTTTAAGCGAATAAAAAGTCCACTTATTCCCGAATCTACGGAAGTTGGATTGGAGTCAAAAACCCCTGTGGTGTCAACAACCCTCTGAGCCCTAAACTCAAAAATATCCATAATATATACCAATGAAGGTGTATTACAAACCAAGCAGCAGCTAATTGGATGTTAAAAAATGATACAGAAAAAATTGGGGAAAAAATGTACAGTCAGCAGTAAAACCACCACATTGTTACCACTGTATATAAACAGCTTCACATAAGTGGAACGGACCATATTTACATGCAAAGATCATCTTAAGCATATGTAAAGTTAATGAAATCAAATTTAAAAACTTGTTTAAAAAACAGTATAATTTTTGGGTTATAATAAATGACCATAAGTCAAAGAAATTCTTCACTGATCAAGGTTGAGTGTTACCAAAAACCTATTTAAAAAGCAAAAAATAAATAAAAAATAAATTTCAATTTATTTTCAACTATTTGTCTCCATCCGAACGATACCGGTACCTACTAGCTATGATCCTCTGTAGTGGGGGATCATGGCCTTCTGGTAAGGACTGACCCCTTCTATTCCTGGTGGTAGATCTTCTCTGGTTCTCACAGATGAATTATTATTAATCACTTGGACTTTGTGTTTAATGATTTATGGGTGACCTCTAGTCACTTTTTATTTTTAGTTGATGTGACATTTTTTGGATTACATGTAGTTGTCACGAGTATTCATTTATTGTTCACATGCATTGTATTTATTTTGCATTGCTTTACGTATGCAATATTGCACACTTATTTAGCGCAATTCTCTTTTTCTTTATTATTTGCCTTTACAATTGATGTTTATTGTTAGAATTGCTGCTTTTTTTCACTGTTATTTTTTACATTCAAATACTTTATAGCGCAGTTTTTTCCCCAATTTTTTTCTGTATCATTTTCTGATCCTATTAATACCACAGGCAGGCAGCTACAGTATTTACAGTTAGTGTACTGTGTCCTCTGCACAGTGTGCATCTAAAGCTACCTGAAGACAATTGCTGTTGTTCTTATCCTATTAATACCACAAGCAGGCAGCTGCAGTATTTACAGTTAGTGTACTGTGTCCTCTGCACAGTGTGCACCTAAAGCTACCTGAAGACAATTGCTGGTGTTCTCATACTAATAATACTACAGGCAGGCAGTTGATTCTGCTAGCTGCAGTATCAGTATATATATACATCCCAGCTATGTGCAGCTACATCTCACTGCAGGCCATTAGTAGGTCTGGAAGGCCAACAAGGAGAGGCAGACAGTCACAAGCCAATAAAAGAGGGCAAGCAGGCTCTGTGTCTAGAGGCAACAGTGCTGGTCGTGGAGACGGTGCATCCTCATCAGCACGTAGCCGTGGGACACGCTTGTCCTTTTTTTCGGCAGCTGGCCATGTTGAGCCGCAACATGCGGAAGACTTGGTAGAGTGGATGACCAAGCCGTCCTCATCCTCCTCATCCTCTCTCACCCAGGCTCAGGGTACTTTGTCTGGCAAAGCAGCTGCCAACGCGGCCTCTTCCCTCGGCTCAATGGCATCAGTTATTCCTTCCCTAGCCCCACCATGTCCTCCTGTGGAATCCCCCAAACTGTTTGACCACAGTGTTGGGTACATGCTCCAGGAGGATGCCCAGTGTTTTGAAGGCTCCGATGATGGTACCAAGCTAGAGAAAGGCATTAACGTGAGCCCAGAGGGGGTGCCCAAGAAAGACAGCAATCTGGCAGTCATGTTCCCCCAGCTGCAGCATACTGCCAGGTTTACTCCAGTGATGAGGAGGGAGGGGATGATGAGGTCACTGACTCCACGTGGGTGCCTGATAGGAGAGAGGAGGAGGCACATTTCCAACTCGGCAGGATAACCTCCAGGGGCCAGATTAAGGGCAGCACACCGACTGCATCACACTGCAGAGCTCCGCATGTGCAGGGCGCTGCTGTCTCTGCGCGATATTCCAAAAGTTCTTTGGTGTGGGCCTTTTTTGAGACGAGTGCATCAGATCCCACTGCTGCTATTTGCAACATATGTCTCAAGTGTATCTCGCGTGGCCAAAATATAATACCGCTTGGGCACCACATGCTTGACCAGACTTATGTCGACCTGCCATGCAATTTGTTGGCAAGCGTACCTAAAAGACCCCAACCAAAGAACAAAGCGGACCTCTCCCTGCTCCTCATCAGCTGGGATCTCCAAACCCACTATACCTTCAGTCCTCTCTGAAACCTGTTCTGAGAGGAATGAAGGTGTATTATTAGGTGTGTCACAGCCAAGTACTTGCAGGTAATCTGCAATCGGTACACCAATGTCAGATTGTACCAGGCAAATTTCCCTGCCCCAGATGCTGCACCGCCGAAAGAAGTTTGCTCCCAGCCATCCACATGCCCAGTAGTTTAATGCTAGCTTGGCTAAATTGCTAGCAATTTAACTGCTGCCTTTTCAGTTGGTAGACTCTGCCCCCTTCCGTGAGTTTGTGGAATGTGCGGTTCCTCAGTGGCAGGTTCCCAAATGCCACTTTTTCTCATGGAAGGCGATTCCAGCTCTCTACCAGCATGTGGAAGGCAATGTCTTGGCCTCGCTGGACAGGGTGGTCAGCAGTAAGGTGCATATTACCGCTGACTCATGGTCCAGCAGGCATGGACAGGGACGTTACCTATCTTTCACCGCACACTGGGTGACTCTTCTGGCAGCTGGGAATGATGCAGGACAGGGTGCAGTAGTATTGGAGGTTGTTCCGCCACCACGCCTCCAAAATTCTACTAGTGGTGATTCTGCCACACCTCTCTCCTCCACCCCTCCTCTTCTTCTTCCTCCATGGCCTCTTCCTGTGCTGATTTGTCCTCAGAACCAGCGGTGCTCCGTAGGCGTTCAAGGGGCTATACAAGCACACAGGCAAAAAGATGCCATGCGTGCTTGAGCTGGTGTGCTTGGGAGACAAGAGCCACATTGGGGCAGAGATTCTGTCAGCTTTGCAGGGGCAGGTTCAGAGGTGGTTGACGCCACGTCAGCTTAAGGCAGGTATGGTGGTTTGCGACAATGGCAGCAACCTCCTCTCCGCCCTCTGACAGGGACAACTGACCCATGTGCCCTGTTTGGCACACGTCCTTAACTTGGTGGTGCAGCGGTTCTTGGGCAGGTACCCGGGCTTACAGGATGTCCTGAGGTAGGCCAGGAAAGTCTGTGTGCATTTCTGCAGGTCATATAATGCCAGTACTCAGCTGGCTGACCTCCAAAAGAAATTTAACCTACCCAAGAACTGCCTAATCTGTGACATGCCCACCAGGTGGAACTCAATTTTGGCCATGCTGCAGCGGCTGCACACTCAGCAGAGGGCCATCAATGAGTACCTATGCGACTATGGCACCAGGACAGGGTCGGGGACCTTGTTTTTTTTTCCCCACGCCAGTGGACTATGATCAGGGATGCATGCACTGTCCTGTCACCATTTGAGGAGGCCACGAGGATGGTGAGCAGTTACAGTGCATGCATCAGTGACACTGTCCCTCTTGTCCACCTGTTGGAGCACACACTGCGTGGAATAATGGACAGGGCACTTGAGGCAGAACAGAGGGAGGAAGAGGAGAACTTCCTTACCTCTCAAGGCCCCCTTTATCCAGACAGTGTTCCTGCGTGCCCACCAATCACGCAGGAAGAGGATGAGGGGGAGGATTGTGTCAGCATGGAGGTGGAGCCTGGCGCTCAGCATCAGCAGCTGTCTTTAAGGGATCATTTACAGTCCGAAGAAACCCATGGACTTGTACGTGGCTGGGAGGAGGTGGCTGAGGATCATGTCATCCTTAGTGACACAGAGGACTCTGGACTGAATGCCTCAGCAAACCTACGCTGCATGGCCTCCCTGATCCTGCAAAGCCTGCGGAAGGATTCTCATATTCGTGGTATCAAGGGGAGGGATGATTACTGGCTAGCAACCCTCCTTGATCCACGTTACAAGGGTAAGGTTGCGGACCTTATCTTGCCATTGCAGAGGGAGCAGAGGATGAAACATCTTCGGGAGGCCTTGCAGAAAGGTTTGTGCAACGTGTTTCCAGAGCATGGGAGATTACAATTTCCTGGTCCTCCTGGACAACGTGTTGCTGAAGCTTCGGTCAGTCACAGAAGGAGTGGTGGAGAAGGTGGCCGTCTGACAGATGTGTTTAGACAATTTTTTAGTCCGCAGCCCCAGGGTATGATCGGTTCCAGCAACCATCGCCAGCGTCTGATTAACATGGTGCCGGATTACCTAGAGGCAGGATGAGACTTGGACACCTTTCCCACCGAAAATCCTCTGGGTTACTGGGTCTTGAGAACGGATCACTGGCCAGAGCTGCACAGTATGCAATTGAGCTACTGGCCTGTCCTGCATCCAGCGTTCTTTCGGAACACACATTCAGTGCTGCTGGAGGGTGCGCCTGTCCACCAAATCGGTTGATTGGCTGACCTTCATAAAAATGAATCAGTCTTGGATCACCAGCTACCAAGCACCTGATGCTGATGTAACCAATTGATTTTTTTTTAATGTGAGATCCCTTCAAGACTGCCTATGCTGATGCTGAGTGACTATCCTGTTATGCTGAGTCACAATCCTCTTCCTCCTCAATTTTCATGCTGATAGCTTGTAAGAACATTTTTGGTTCTGGGCACCGCCACCAGTGGCCAAGGCCCAATTTTTCTCCCCCTGTTTAACAGGGGCATATAATTACAATTTTTGATGCAATACTTTGCAGCAGGGCTCATTTCTGTGCTCCAACTATAATATCTGTGAGGGGTTGTAGTGTTGTGGCACCAGCACCAGTGCCCAAGGCCCGATTTTTCAGCCCCTGTTTAACAGGGGAGTATAATTACAATTTTTGATGCAATACTTTGCAGCAGGGCTCATTCCTGCGCTCCAACTATAGCATCTATGAGGGGTTGCAGTGTTGTGGCACCAGCACCAGTGCCCAAGGCCCAAATTGTCAGCCCCTATTTAACAGGGGCGTATAACTACAATTTTTGATGCAATACTTTGCAGCAGGGCTCATTCCTGCGCTCCAACTATAGCATCTGTGAGGGGTTGCGGTGTTGTGGCACCAGTGCCTAAGGTCTAATTTTTCTGCCCCCGTTCAACAGGGACATGTAATTACAATTCTTGATCTAATATTTCACAGCACGGCCTGTTCCTTGCTTAGTATTACACATAGAGCATTTAGTCAATGTAAACACAAACAAAGGAGGCAACCTACCCAAGCATAACAGTGTCGGAACACTCATTGCCAAAGCCGCAACGGCGAAAGTGTCAAAAACACCCACGGGTCCAGAAACAGAGGAACCGGAGTATGTGGCTGGCCCCACTCTATCCACAAACCCTTTTTAGGACAATAACGTGCATATTAGCCTTTAAAATTAGCACTTTTGATTTCGAACTTTCAAGTCCCATAGACTTTAATGGGGTTCTAAATTTTGCGTGAACTTTCGTTCCGTTCGCAGGTTCTGGTGAGAACCGAACCGGGGGGTGTTTGGCTCATCCCTAGACACAGTACATTAACTCTAAATATTGCAGCTGACTGCCTGTGGTATTAATAGGATCAGAACACAAGCAATTGTCTTCAGGTAGCTTTAGGTGCACACTGTGCAGAGGACACAGTACACTAACTGTAAATACTGCAGCTGCCTGCCTGTGGTAATAATATGATTAGAACACCAGCAATTGTCTTCAGGTAGCTTTAGGTGCACACTGTGCAAAGGACACAGTACACTAACTGTAAATACTGCAGCTGCCTGCCTGTGGTACTAATAGGATCAGAAGAACACCAGCAATTTTCTTCAGGTAGCTTTAGGTGCACACTGTGCAAAGGACACAGTACACTAACTGTAAATACTGTAAAAACACCTGCCTGCCTGTCAGTATATTAGGAAGAGAATAACAGGAACGGATCTTGCTAAACTGAATACAGTGTATATATATATATATATATATATATATATATATATATATACACACACACATATATATACACAATATACACATATACTGGCGTTATTGGCGTATAACACTCACTTTTTTACCATGAAAACCGGGTGCAAATAGTGTGTGTTATACGCCAATACTTCAATTTTAGCTGCCTCGGAGGGGACAAGGAGGGGGGCCGGACGAGCGCTGTCAGATTACATACAGCGAGAATCTCCTGTTTACTTGGCAGCCTCTGTAATAGGAAGTCCTGTCTCCTGGGCCACCATTGGACCACTGTTCTGTCTATCATAGGAGATTCTCTTTGTATGTAATCTGTCGGCGCTCATCCCGCCCCCTCCCTGTCCCCTCTAGGCTGCAGGTGGACGTCAATCAGGCTGCATTGAAGGCAATCGTGAGGCTGTATTGATGTGGATTGATGAGGCTGCAGATGGGCACTGACCCTTATTTTGCTCCAAAGTTCCTTATTTAAAATTTTAGTTTTTTTCCTGAAACTTCCCTCTTAAAATGAATGTGCATGTTATACACCTGTGCGTGTTATACGCCGATAAATACGGTATATACACAACACCTAGGATGCATATATATATATATATATATATATATACAATACACTGTAAGTGCAGCTAACTGACTTGCCTGCCTACTCTAACTTAAATCAAATGACACTGTCTCTCTGTCTATCTCTCTCCGCCGCCGCAACACACTACACAAGGCTGCCATGCAGGCGGCCTTATATAGTGTGGGGCATGTACTAAACCCCCTGAGCCATAATTGGCTTTGGCCAATTACGGCTCTCTGTACAGACGGTGCTGTGATTGGCAAAGCATGCGGGTCATAGTGCATGCTTGGCCAATCATCAGCCAGCAATGCACTGGGATGCCGCAGTGAATTATGGGCCATGACGCGCCACTCGAATTTGGTGTGAACAGCCCATAACATTCGCAATTCGACGAACAATCAAACAGGCGATGTTCGAGTCGAACATGGGTTCGACTCAAACTCGAAGCTCGTCCCTACTCCACATTTCTGCAAATGGAAACCAGACCTACAAATGTTTCTCATGTAAAGCCAGACTGACAAACTCATTTAATTAGCCCATAAATCTTTAATTGAAAACTGCTTCCAAGAACATGGCTACAGGTTGCTGTAGAGGTGTCTGTACCTTTGTTTGAACTAGTACATTTTGACTTATATCTCCAGATCTTACTTGTATTCAACTTCTAATCCTACTTATCTAACCCACATTGACTTCTGTTTCTGTCTATGTGCATCCCCCTGCTCATGTTTCCATCTTTTGCTGTGTGTTTTGTACTAGAACTCTACCTGCTGAGTCTGTTTCCCTCTGCCTGTGGTTGTCCAGGGAGCAAATCCATGGGTCAAAGTACTGTCAGAGATCCTTTATCCTGGACTCTGCACCTTTGTTGGAAAATGTATCCATTTTCCAACAAAAGGGAATGTGGTATACTGCTGTCTGTCTTCCATGACCCTGTACCTGTTTTCCTGTGTGTCTGCACTGTACTCTGCACTGATTTCTTATCATGCACTATTCTAAATTTGTTATGCTTCTTTTATGAAGTTATTTTACCCAAAAGGCTTCCAAAATCTTAAGACCTGGCAAGTAATTCACTGCTACATGTAACGGGTTGCAGCTGTCTAAAGCAGGTTGCAGCTGTACAGATGACAGCTTCCTGGTTGGATCGCTCAGGTGGATTTAGACTAGAATCTGAATATGACAAAGGTAATCCCTAATTATTTGGATAAGTATAATAAGTTTTTATGAACGTATAGCAGGCATCATAATTTTACTTGCGGCCGAAGGCACAGGGGATTATGGGTTCTCTCTATGATGTTGCCTAAAAAAGCAGTACTACTTTTTTGTGATTCTACCCTAATAAGAAAGTACTTTTCTTACTTACTAGGAAAGAAACATTAGAACATATCTCCTGCACCCCTGTGCCTAATTATTAAAGAGCATGGACTTTCTTAAAACGACAGCCACATTTGGACTAGAAAGGACACGAAAGAGCCATATTCATCAGTTAATGTCAATTTTCAGAAAAAAATCCTTGAGTATTCCAACTCTGACTTGTAAATTGTTTTTCTTGTTCAATATGTTTATTACATTTTTCCATAGTGATAATAACAATTTGATGATAAAATTAAGAATTTAACTTGACATACATATCTTGAGATGTAACATAATAGAATGAAAGCAACATAATGGTATTGCAGATATCAGCAACTTGTCAGAGATGTTAAAAAAAAATACATAAACACCATGATTACCCACAAAGGATTGTAAAGAGAACAATGAGCATCACACGGATTTGTAAACTAGTTGAATAATGGACCTGTTGCTATGGAATCAAATAGTTGAGATCATTATCCACAACACAAGGAGTATGCTACAGGAAAGTAACTGTGGCAGTATGGTTGGGGAGGGGTTGAAAGGGAGAAAAAAAAGGGTTTGAGATGGAGAAGGACTTCCCTAAATGAAGCTGGTAGGAAGAACACCAGGGTTTCCATATAGCAAGGAATGTACTCATTTTGTCTGTGAGGTTTGTTTTTTTATTGAACACATCTATATGAATTTATACCCACCACCTCAACACACCATGATGATTAACAGAACAACTTACAAAGATCAAAACTTCTTTAATAATGGGAGCTCAGGCCTTTTCCAGTCTACTTCACTATGGTATGTTGAGGAGAAAAAAGAATGACTATTTTCAGGAACAATATTCACTAGTGTACATTTTCTGCAAAAAAAAAAAAAAAAAATCCTGTGTATGCAATTATTATATTATTGTCAGGAAGAGTTTCAGTTTTATAAAATAATAAGACATATGATATGTGATCTAAAAGACCACAACATGTACATCATTTTTTAGGATTTTTTTTCTTTTGTGTTTGTTTAGTACAAATATTTTGGTCCCTGTTCTCAAAGGAATTAATTAGCAACTGACATCACTTTAGCTTGGAGCACTCAATTCACAACGTACTATACAATTGCTAGCTCTGGGGAATTTTTGAAGCTATATTTTACTTTATTTGGAACAATAATGACTTTTTGCAATTGCACTTTTGAAAATACACAAAACTAGAACATACCCATTGGCTACAAATGAAACTCTGAGAGTCACATAAGCATCATATGTATGCATACCCTGGAGTCCTTAAACGTTAATATATTTCTTATTATATATTACTTCTGTGGATTTTTATATATGAAGAGAATTAAATTGAAATACAGATAGAAGCAAACAAACAACACAATAGATTTAGTTATGGCAGAATTATATAAGCAGTAGTAACACAAAAGCACAAGATTATGCAATATCACACCATAGCCAGCAAAAAATTAACTCATTGTGTGGTGACTAAGGGCTTCATGTTACAAATAAAGCAAAGGGACATCACTTGGCATAGCGACATAAATACCTACAAAAGATAATTCTCAAACCTACATTTAAAATGCCACATTCTATAAAAAAAAAAAAAAAGTTATTTTTCCCTCATTTAATATTGAGTATTCAAAGTGAACACAGATGAACCCTATTTATTATCTTTGCTGAGTTTGAACATATTTGCTTTTCAGATATTACCTTTGTGTTTTAGATGACATGAGAAGTTATCTCTTGTCAAGTTTAGAACACAGTATGTTCCTGAGAAAAGTCAGCTCCCTAGCTTTTTAGTGAGAGTCAAGGGACAGATTTTATCAGCAGCAGAGGGCAATAAAAGTCCCCATGCACCAACATAATTGAGCAGTTAGAGACTTAAGAGCAGGAAGGATGGAATTCTTCCTGGGATAGATAGTTAGTATTTAATCAACAGATAAAGCAAAAGACTGAAACTGCACAAGAGTGATAGCAGAATGACATTGTGGCAGCTTTTTTCTGAAATTTTGATTGATTCTTGTGTTTGGTAAGATTGCCACCTTGACATTTGCACCTTGATGACATAAGTACAGTGCATATATAGTAGCTAGTAGTGAGCAACTGAGGAAATTCAGCTTGCTGTGATGTTAGCTGAATAAATAAAAAATGGGCACATCCATCCTAGTTACCAAGGACACACAGGGTATTTTGTTACTGGCATGCAGACAGCTGGGGCCAAAAACCATCATTGGTTAATATGATTCAGGCAGTCGTTAACATCCTAGAAACAGGTGTAGCCTTTAAATGATTGACTTCCTGCTAAAGACGCCAAAGGTCCAGGTAAATAAACTGAGCAAATCTGGCCACTTTTGTTCACCTTTTTGGTGAACAGCACACAGCTTGGGTTTTGGTTGATCTCAAGATCAACCTGAACTCGAATCTCATGCCTAACAGAAGCTTTGTAGTGTCTCCACAAGACATTCTGTAAATGAACCAGGGGAGAATCAATGTTTTACTTTCCCCTCCTCTCCCTTCCTTTTCTCTTGACCATTTACAGAATATCTTGCATTTTGTGAAAAGAATACAAGGTTTGTTTTTCGGATGGAAAGTGAGCGACTTGATCCTTCACTGTACACTAGTCCGATCTGTCACTCTCTGTGCCTGAAGATCACGGGTATCCAGAGTAATACAAGCATTAGAGATGACCTCTCTGGACTACACAGAATTAAAAAAATATATATCCTGGAGATCCACTTTAACTACTTTTCACCCAATTCTGACATTTCTCTCCTACATGTAAAAAACATATTTTTTTCTCTTTGCTAGAAAATGACTTAAAACCCAAATCCTTAGAGAATAATATGGTGGGTTCACTTTAATGAAATTTAATGCACACAAACACAGTATAATACCCATTTTTTGGTAAAATATAAAAGATGATGTTACAGGGAATAAATAGATAGCTAACATATAATGCTTTAAAATTGTTTAATTTTAAAAACAGTTTATAAACCTTTTAAAGGTTACCAGTTTAGAGTTACACAGGAGGTCTGGAGCTAGAATTATTGCTCTCACTATAAGATTTGCGGCAATACCTCACATGTGTGGTGCGAACACCATTTGCATATGCATGCGTGACCGATGTATGCGTTCACCTTTGAGTGAGAGCATGGAGGGATGGAGCGCTTTACATTTTTTTATGTTATTATTTATTTTATTTGCATTTTTTATCAACTTTATTGCTATCACAAGGGATGAACAACATCCCTTGTGATAGCATGAGCAGTGACCGGTACTCTTTAACGAGACATCTACTAGACCCTAGATCTCTTCTCTGCCCTTAAAATCATCTGATCAAACTGAGATCAGTTTGAGCAGATGCTTTTAAAAGCCAGTAATAGTTTGTTTACAACCTAGTGAAACCACAAGTGACAAATTACTTGCCGCTTCCAGTTTCTTAGACAGTAGAGATAATCCGGGACATTTCAGTCCTCAATCATCTCTATGATAAATCTGGGGAACTGCCAGCTTCAGTCCTGGGTTTCCCAATGGGGCAGGAGAGCCCAGAGAGGTGGCAGAAGGCGGTGGGGGGAGCGTAAATAAAAAAGCCACTATGATTGCTTTTACATTACAGAGCATCGCCGGCCAAAAACAAAAAAAGACACTGGGATGCAGGCATCATGTTGATATCGCCACACAAAGTCCAGAGTGTTAAAGTCAAAGTTCAGCCTTGCTAGCAGAGTGATCCCCAGCTTGGCCACCAGGGTGAGAGTGAGCAGGGCCGGTAAAAAAAGGGGGGGGGCGGATGCCCTGGGCAGAGCAATTTACTGTAGGAAGGGGGTTGCAATGAAGTGCAACTGAGCAACCCGGCAACAAGTATACTGTGTGTGGGCACGCTACAATAGTGCAGACTCAAAGCTGCCTGCAACGATGTGCCAAGTGTGCTCCTGCACCCGGCACAAGCCTAAATAAATAAAGTATATATATATATTATATATATATTCATATTCAGAATATATACAGTATATACACAGTATATGAACAAACTCCCCTTAGACAATAATAAAGTAAATATATTGAAGCTGGCTATATTAAGTGCCAACCCCCTTCTAAATGAAAGATATAAAATTGCAGCAGGACCAAAAAATAATATGACATTTGTGCAATGCATTAATAAAAAAGTACATTTTTATTTTAACAATGTCATTTTTTATACTCAGTCAGGCAAAGAAAAGCAGATTAGGCTAAAATATACATGATTTAAAGTGAACAAGTAAAGCATTTATTATTAAATTTTCATGTGCAAGTACAGCCATTTTGCTTCAAAAAATGAAGAAAAACTTTATAATTGCTCATAAAGAAGCTACTAAAATATAGTTCCTTGTTTCATTTTAGTATTTTAGTCTGTGCAGTGTACTATATGCTAACTTGCAAATGTTTGAGGCTTTTCTCTGATTTACAAAAATTCAGTTGGTTCTCTCCAGCTCCGTAAGGAGTTGAATAACTGATAAAAGTGCCAGTGGAGGGAGAATAACTTTTAATTGATTATTCACAATTATAATGTAAAAGGCATAGCAGCAGCAAGGGAGGATTTTGCTCAGGGATGAGGACAGCTTGCAGAGGACTGAAGACAGCAATGATGCTAATTTATATGGTAACACTTCCCTACGGTAGAGGCCACTGCTATACTGACGGTCGGTCCACAATACTCTGAAGTGGAGACCTTTTTCAATACCTTTGCTGCTGACAGCATCATTTTGGTCTGCAGCCTCTTCCTGAAGCACATCAACCATGGCACAAGTACCAGCCATTCGAGTTCCAGATGCATGAGAAACAAATGACTCTGTACCACAGAGCTTGATGGAAGCAGCACCTTAATGAGACAAGTAAGCAACAAAAGGCCCACACTGCTCCTACTACTACTCAGTAGTCACTTTCCACATCTCCACAACATTCTCTTGCATTGACCATAACAGCAGCAGCTTCTAGCGACAGGGAGGTAAGTCTCAAAGGGGATTTCAGAGACTTAGGATATGCCATGTCAGGGAAGCGGGCCATGATAAGAAAGCTCTAGCAAAGGCATGAACCTCTTTAGGACTCCCCTGTATCCACCCTGCCATCCCAACCAACATCTTTCCAAAGGCAGGTGTCTCTTCTGCAGCTGCTGGAGCAGAAGAATATAAGTATCTTTAAATCACCTACACGCCCAGTGTCTAAATACCAGCTTGGCAAAACTGCTAGATTTGCAGCTACTATTATTTAGTTGTTGGAATCAGCCCCATTCCACAAGTTTATTGCCTGTGCTATACCACCGCAGCAGTTACCCAGCCACTACCATTTTGCTCAGAAAGCCATCTCTGCCCTCCATCCATCAGCATGTGGATTTGAACATGTCAGTGACCCCGCCAACTTTACCCACTAACTTCCTCATTGGCCCCATCTTCCAAATCCTTGAAACCAGCAGTCCCCTCAAAGCACCCCAGAGCAAATGCAACAATACAGGCTACACAATGTCATGCTGTGTTGCAGGTTGTATGGCTGGAGGACAAGGAACCCACTGGGCCAAAACTGCTGACAGCTGTTTAGACCCAGGCCAATAGGTGGCTGACCCCATGTCATTTTCAGCCAGGCACAGTTGTATGTTATAATGGCACTAACCTACTGGCTGCAATTGGCCTGGAAAATAAAATCTACCTTGCCTGGCACATGTCCTCAACCTGATGGTGCAGCAGTTTATCATGAATGACTTAATGCAACGATAAGGCAAGTAAGTGACTTTGACAGTTATAAGATGATGCCTCTAGGAGTTTAATGTAGTCAGGAGCTGTCTATTATGAATGCAATTCAGAGACATTGGGCAGTGTTATTAATTTGGGGTTGGCTCCCTCTTGGCTGGACTCTAATGCCGCATACACACGGTCAGATTTTCCGATGGGAAATGTTCGATGAGAGCTTGTTGTCGGAAATTCCGACCATGTGTAGGCTCCATCGGACATTTTCCATCTGTATTTCCGACAAACAAAATTTGAGATCTGGATCTCAAATTTTCTGACAACAAAGTCCGTTGTCATAAATTCCAATTGTGTGTACACAATTCCGACGCACAAAGTTCCATGCATGCTCGGAATCAAGCAGAAGAGCCGCATTGGCTATTGAACTTCATTTTTCTCGTCTCGTCGTACATGTTGTACTTCACCCCGCTCTTGGTGATCGGAATTTCCGGCAAGATTTCTGTGACTGTGTGTATGCAAAGCAAGCTTGAGCCAACATCCGTCGGAAAAAAAACATGGATTTTGTTGTCGGAATGTGCAATCATGTGTATGCAGCATATGTGTCATTTCCTTTTCTTTTGACAAAACTTAGAGCAGAGCATTGTGGGATGTGTAATAGTATTGTGGGATGTGTAGTTCAGAATGCTGAAGTTTCAATTCCAGCAGGACTGGCTTGAACTATGACTACCAAATTGCTGAGAATAGAAGAAAAGACTGCTGGAAGAGGATATAAAAAGGGCTGGAAAGGCTTACATCGCTCTCTTGGGATCGCTCAGACTGACACACCGCTCCACCGATCGCCGCGATGCGCGCCCCCGGGGGCGCGCTGCGGCATGTTATCCTGCTGGACGTCATATGACGTCCAGCCAGGATAACAGAACCACTTCCCGGACGTCAATCCGCTATAGGGCGGGCGGGAAGTGGTTAAAGGAGCCAGCCAATTTGAACACAACAGTTTGCATATTGTTTGTCATGTTGTAATATTGTTAATGGCCTGTGGGTTGAGGAAACAGAAGGGAGTGAGCCTGACATAGGAAATAAAGTTCCAGTTCCCTCCCCTTCTGCTGACCTGTTCACATAGGTTTCTGTGATTTGGGTAAGGTTTAATTTGAATTTGAGTCATACTGTGTACTCTGTATTTTCCTTGCTACTGAAGGGTCTCAAGTCACTAAGTTTGTCTTTCATAAATAGAGTTATAGTGTTCAGATAAGAATACCTTTTACCATTCACAGTGTGTGTTTTTACATTTTTCTGCGTTCTCATTAATACAGTAAACAACTTGAACTGTTTCACTGTTGGCAAGATGACTGAACCCAGGGTGTCAGAGGCGATGGAGGATTTACAGAGTCGAGGGAACCAGTGGGGTACAGATTCTATTACCAGCCCTTACGAGGGTAGCGCTACAGTAAGTATATATTGTTGCTTACTGGACACACTACAATTTATTGGTCTGTTATGATGACTGACCCTGGCTTCTAGGAGGTTCTTCATCATTGTTGTCATCTGTGACGCCTATTAGACATGTGCAGAACGAAAAAAATAATTTTGTTTCAATTCGTTATTTACATAAATTTGTTTAGTTAAATGTGTGTCATTTGTTTGATTCATTTTCTGAATTCGTTTTGTTTTTTCGTTTTCAAATTGATTCAAATTCAGATCGATTCGAAAAGTTTTTGATTCAATTTCGAATATTTTTCGAATTTAATTTTCAAATTCAAAAATTTTTTGAATTCGAACATTTTTTGAATTCAAATAGTTTTCCAGTTTCCAAAGAGAATAAAATAGAATAGAAAAAAAAGGAATAGAATAGACAAAATCGAATAGAAAAGAATATAACAGAAAATAAAAAAGAATATAATATAATAGAGTATAAGGAACAAAGTAGCATAGAAAATAAAAGAACATAATAGAATGGAATTGAATAGAAAGGAATAGAATATTACCATCTTCTGAAATGCAAACAGAATAGAAAAGAATAGAATTAAAAAAACAATAGACTAGATTAGAAATAATATAACCATTTTCCAAAAGACAAATAGAATCAATCTGAATTTGAATAGAATAGAAAAGAATAGAGTAGAATAGAATAGAAAATAACAGAATAGTATAGAAAAAAAAACAACAGAATAGAATAAAATAGAATAGCATAACTATACCAATCTTCCTATTCTAATCTATTCTTTTTCTTTTTAATTATACTTTTTCCTTTTTTTGTTTATTCTATGCTATTCTTTTCTGTTCTATTATTTTATTTTCTGTGCTATTCTTTTCTATTCTATTCTATTCAAATTTATTTTATTCGAAAATCGAATTTTGGAAAATGGTTATATTCTTTCTATTCTATTCTATTCTAATCTTTTCAAATTCAAACTAATTCTATTTGAATTTTGAGAAATGGTTATATTCTTTCTATTCTATAGTTATTTTTTTATTCTATTCTTTCCTATTGTATTATAGTCTTTTCTATTCTATTCTTTTCTTATGTATTCAAATTCAAATTTATTCTATTTGAAATTTGAATTTTGGAAGATGGTTATATTCTTTCTATTCTAGTCGATTCCATTCTGTTGTCTTTTTTTTTTTTTTTTTAGCTATATATTTTATTTTCTGTTTCAATATTTTTATTGAAGAAATAGCAGGTTACAAATAATACGACGTCGAACTATACGGCATATATACTTGTAATACATCATTACCAACAAAAACAGGAACATGAACCAAAATGTTACATATATAAATTCTCTAGGATACGTACATCTGTGGAGCAATGTTTAGGACTGAAACTAAGGCATAAGGTCTGTAGCTTTTCCTAGGGACCAGGTGTTAAACCTATGCCACACGCACCCCCAACGGGAACTAACTGTGCGTGGGTGAGGTTGGTATTACCTTAGGATCATGCATTTAACTGGCCGGTCTCTCTGTTATAGCCATCTTAGTGGTAAGTCCTATTGTTGTTATGGATAGTCAATGTGATTTTCTTTGACTAAGATCTGTCTATGGAGATAGTGTATGTGTGTGGGGATGCAAAGACTAAAGTAAAGAGGATGTTAGGAAAGGAAGGAGGGGTGGGGATTCAAGACCAGGTGTGGGGTTTGTATGTGAGGTAATATGTACCGTCCCGTCCCCCAGGCCAAGCTATGAAGATTTCAACATAATGTTGTTATATTCTGTCGTTTCTTTAAAATGTAACCAGCAAGCCCATGTTTTATAAAATTTAGTCGGTGTATCCCGAGCTTGGTGCATTAAATCTTCCATCTCAGCTATTTTCCCTATTCTACGGAGCCATTCAGAAATGTTGGGAGGGGAAGTAGTCCGCCAGTGCGTGGGAATGCAGAGTTTCGCTGCATTTATGAGGTGTAGTGTAAGAGATTTTTTATAGGTTGATGGTGGTATAGATGTATGGTGTAAGAGATATTGGGCCGGCATGAAGTCTGGGGTATAGGTTGTGATCTGCGAGGTAAGTTGGTGAATTTCTGTCCAGTATGGTTGGATTAGGGGACATTCCCACCAGATGTGTAGTAGAGAGCCGTGAGAGGTGTTGCATCTCCAGCAAAGTGGAGATACATGGGGGTGGAATTTGTGAATTCTGTCTGGGGTTCTATACCACCTGGAGTATATTTTGTACCCATTCTCTTGTGTGGTTACATTTATAGATCCTTTATGAATGTGAGTATATATGTTATGCCAGTCTTCTTGTGTAAGGTCTGTGGATAGTTCTCTCTCCCATTTTTGGCGTGTTGCATCTTCCATGGATGGTGTGTCGGGGAACATTAGAGAGTACATGTCTGAGATGACGTGCCTCTGAGGGCTGTGACTTGTGCATAGGGCTTCGAACTGTGTATGGTCTCTATAATATTGGGATTGTGGAGTCGAGCTCTGTAAAAAATGTTGAATTTGGAGATATTTGAAGAAGGGTATGTCCATGTCAGGAAGTCGGGTTAGGATGTTTTGGAAGGATAACAATTTTCCTTTATCAAAGAAGGATTCTGCTCTGATGGAACTAGGTGTAGATCTATCATCAGTGTCAAGGTTTGTGATACCCGGGGGAAAGTCCGGGTTCCAGTTAAGTGGTGTCAGTGGACCGGGTGAGGAGGCAATGTTCATTTTTTTACAGACTGTGCGAAAAGCCTGTAACGTAGGGCCTGTCAGGGGATGTGATCTGTTTTCTTGTGGCGTTTTGTGTGGGCTTATCCATGGCAGGTGATGAATAGGCAGGGAGGAGAATGTCCCCTCGATGTCTATCCATGCTTTAGTCCTGGAGTGTAAGTGCCAGTCTATGATTCTAGCTAAGTGGCATGACCAATAATATTTTTGTACGTCAGGGAGGCCGATTCCTCCTTTCAGCTTTGGGATCACCAATTTTCTCTAGCTTATACGTGAATGTTTGTTGGCCAAAATAAATTGTAGGCAAAGCCTTTTATATGTATCAAAGAATGCCGGCGGTAGTTTAATCGGGATTGTTTGTAGTAAATAAAGGAGTCTGGGGAGGATGTTCATTTTTATAATTGCTGCTCTTCCGAACCATGAAAAAGTGCCTCTGTTCCAGTCTTGGATGTCTTTCCTTATTGTTTTCCAAATGGGGGCAAAGTTTTTAGGATAGAGGTCAATTAGGTTACATGGAAGCTGAATCCCTAAGTAGGTTATGGCTTGAGCATCCCAACCAAACAGGAAGTTTGCTTTACAAAGGGTCACTGTGGAACCTGGTAGGGATATGTTAAGGGCTTTAGATTTGGAGAAATTTATTTGGAGATTGGACAGTTTCTTGAAAAGGGAAAAGTCTTTTAATAAATAGGGAAGTGTGGTAATGGGGTCTGTTAGGAATAGGAGGATGTCATCGGCGTACGCTGCAATTTTGTATTGTTTATTGGCTATTTTGACTCCTTTGATGTCCTGGTTTGACTTAATCCTGCGGAGTATGGGTTTCATTGTGAGTATAAATATGAGGGGGGATAACGGACATCCCTGTCTGGTTCCGTTTGACACGGAGAAGGCATCCGACAGAAGACCGTTGACCCTGATTTTTTCAGTTGGGGATGAATAGAGGGCTAGAATGTATTTAAGTATACGTTCTTTAAACCCCAGTTTGCGTAAGACTTCCGTCATGTAGTCCCAGGCCACTCTGTCGAACACCTTCTCCGCATCGAGGGAAAGGAAGAAACCCGGGGTGTTGGAGGACAACAGCCAGTGGTGAATATTAATGGCTTTCAGGGTATTATCCCTGGCTTCTCGACCGGGGATGAATCCCACTTGATCTAGGGAAATCAGCGAGGGGAGTAGGGGAAGTATACGATTTGCCAATATTTTTGCGTAGAGTTTCATATCTACATTTATAAGCGAAATAAGTCTATAGTTGGAAACTATGGTAGCGTCTTTATCCGGTTTCGGTATCATCACAATGTGGGCTTCGAGAAGGTCCCTACCTTTGTCAGGTTGGGTATATAGTGAGTTGAAAGTGTTTAGGAACTGTGGTATGAGTGTCTCTGTGAAGGTTTTATAGTAACTGGTGGGTAGGCCATCCGGGCCAGGGCTTTTGCCTGGTTTCAGTTGTTTAAGGGCTTCAATGGTTTCTTCCCTTGTGAAAGGTTTGTCTAGCTCGTTGGCTTCTTCAGTGGTGATGGGTTGCGGGCCAAATTGTGATAGGAAGTCATCTATCAGTTTTTTAATGTCACCATTCGGGTCAGTTGTTGGTTGAGTCTTTAAATTATATAATTTGGAATAAAATTGTTGAAATTGGTTTGCTATACCGATTGAAGATTCTATTTTGTTCCCTTGTGGGTCCAAAATATTGTGGATAGTTGAGTTTGCTTTTTTGGATTGGAGAGCTCTGGCGAGCATTTTACCTGATTTGTTCCCGAATTCATAAAAAATTCTTTGCAATAAGGCAAATTTACGTCTGGTTGATTTCCCTATTTCCTCTAGGAGATCCTCCCTGGCTTTCAATAGTTCTTGGAGGTTTTGATCTGCTAACGATTGCTTGTGTTTCCCCTCTAGAAATTGAACTCTGTCCGATAGTTTGTTTAGAAGTGCTTGTCTGGCTTTGCGCTGTTGTGCGGTTATTGAAATTAATTCTCCCCTAATTACGCACTTATGAGCCGCCCATAGGGTCACCGGATTGGTGTCGGAGGATGCATTTTCTCGAAAGTAATGTGACAAGCAATCGTTGAGTCTCTTCTGGTGTGCAAGATCTGTGAGGATAGAGTTATCTAATCGCCAGTTCAAATAACTCGTGTAGGAAGCTGGGAACGCAATGGTGATGGAGATGGGATGATGGTCCGATATTACCATTGGATCAATTGTAGCAGTCAGAAGTGGGCCTAATGCCGCGTACACACGAGCGGACTTTACGGCAGACTTTGCTCGGTGGACTTTTCGCCGGACTTTGTCGGCTCCTTGCGCCGGACTTAAAAAGGGACGGACTTGGCCACACACGATCACTGCAAAAGTCCGCTGGTTTGGAACGCGGTGACGTACAGCAGGTATGACGGGACTATAAAAAGGAAGTTGAAGCCCCACTTCAGCACCCTTTGGGCTCCTTCTGCTAATCTCGTGTTTATCTCGTGTTAGTAGAAGTTTGGTTAGAGACGATTCGCGCTTTTCACACTTCAGCTTATTTTGATCGTTTTCTGCGGTTCAGTTTGTGCTTGTGAGGTTTGTATCTGCTTTTCAGTGCGTGTTGGTCAGTTTGTAACCTGCCTTGCAGGCCGTTCTGGTCCGCTCGTTCCTGATTTTCAGGTCATTCTTCATAGGCCTTGCTGTTCTTCAGTGCGTTTGTTATAAGTTTGTTTGTTTGACCAGCCGACCATTTTGAAGTCACGTGGACGTACTCATTCTCGAGTTTGTGCTGCGTGGGGACTTGGTGTTGGGGTTAATACTTTGACCCGAGTCCAGTCCATGAACAGGGCGAGGAGGAGTTCATGGATGAAGAATTGGTTGCGCCAGCATGACCAATTCTCGCACATGCCTTTGCTCCGTGAGATCCGTGAGAATAATCCTGAGGATTTCAGGAATTATCTCCGGATGACGGACCCCATTTTTGAGCGTCTGCTGGCTATGCTGACCCCCTATATTAGCAGGCAGGATACCTGCATGAGGCAAGCCATCAGTGCAGAGCAGAGGCTTGTTGCCACGTTACGTTACTTGGCGACTGGGAGAAGTCTTCAGGACTTGAAGTTCTCGACAGGCATCTCCCCCAGGCTCTGGGGATAATAATCCCAGAGACCTGTTCTGCCATCATTCAGGTCCTGCAGAAGGACTATATGAAGGTAAGTTTTCTACTTTAACATTACATGATATGTATTTAATGTTTGCTAACGTATTGTATAAATGTCCTCCTTACCTAATTACCATGCTTTCAATATGCTGTGAATGTCCCCTTTATCTTTATGCATGCCTATTTTTGGACATTAAATATTTATTGCCCTACATGCATATTTACCTTCAATAACCTCCCCACCATGCAATCCTGGGTCCATTTATATCTCTAGCCTATAGTCCCTTGAACAATGTATATTGTCTGCTCCATTGTCTTGTTTGCCCCTCCCCCACCCCACAAATGTTTAAAACAGTCAGGTGTGTTTTGGACCCTAATGAGAACCCCTCCCCCACCCCACAAATGTTTAAAACAGTCAGGTGTGTTTTGGACCCTAATGAGAACCCTTCCCCCACCCCACAAATGTTTAAAACAGTCAGGTGTGTTTGTTTACCTAATGAGAACCCCTCCCCCACCCCACAAATGTTTAAAACAGTCAGCTGTGTTTTGGACCCTAATGAGAACCCCTCCCCCACCCCACAAATGTTTAAAACAGTCAGGTGTGTTTGTTAACCTAATGAAAACCCCTCCCCCCACATTCAAATGGATCAATGGGCCATCAGAGGGGGTGATTAATCCTATAAGTGGGCCTTATGTTTTTTACAATTTAAATTACACACACACATTAATAATGTTTGACTGCTGTTGTTCATTAATGTTTTTGTGTAATCTGATATCCAATTTATGTTTAAAAGTCCTTATCTTAATGTTTGTATTTTTTTTCACTCCACAGTTTCCTTCCAGTACACAGGAATGGCAGACTGTGGCCTCCCAGTTCGCTGACCGTTGGGACTTTCCCAACTGTGTCGGGGCGATTGACGGGAAGCATGTCCGCATTGTGCCACCACCACATTCGGGGTCTTATTTCTATAACTATAAGGGGTTCCATAGTGTAGTTTTGATGGCGGTGGTCTCGGCACATTTGGACTTTCTGTTTGTGGATGTGGGGAAGAACGGCCGGATGTCTGATAGAGGAGTCTTTGCACAGACCGAGCTGTGCCAGCATCTCCAGACTGGTGGCCTGGGATAGCCACCTGATGGCCCGAATGTTGATGGACTCCCCTCAGTTTTTATCGCTGATGAAGCGTTTGCTCTCGGTGAGCACTTGATGAGGCCGTTCCCCCAAAGAACACTCACCCCTGAGAGGAGGGTATTTAATTACCGGCTGGCCAGAGCAAGAAGAGTTGTGGAGAATGCCTTTGGGATTCTGGCCAGCCGGTTCCGTTTGTTTCTTTCAGCAATAAATCTGGCGGACTATAAACTAAATTACGTCATACTTGCTTGCTGCATCCTACATAACTTTTTATGGAGACATTCTGCGACATATATTTCTTCTGTTGGGCCTGAGGCCGGACTGGTACAACATCCAAACAATGACAGGCCTAGAAATTGGCCGTATTGGCTTGGCCCCCCGAACCGCACGTCAAGTGCGTGAGCGATATGTGAATTATTTTAATGGTCGGGGGGCCATTGCTATTCAGCAAGAGATTAAATTTTTTTTAAAAATACAATAAAAAAATTGTTAAAAAATATCTTGTTTTTATTCTTGTTTGCATTTTGTTTGGTCTGTCTCCTAGTGCACTTGTAGTAGTGGCAAGTGCATTTACATTTAGTTAATCAGGCCCTTTGTCACTGTAACCACACAAAAAAAAAATAGTATTGAGAAATAATCAGCCACACACATTGTAGTAGTAAAAACATTTTACTGTGTGCACATTGAAAGGTGCATTTTTTAAACTTTTTTTTTTTTTTTAGAATATATTTTTTTGGGGGTAAAAATATTTATTTTGTTTTAACGTTATTAAAGGCATATTTTTACAAAAATAGACCTTGTTTAAAATCTTTACATTCACAACAGTGTTTTGAAAAACATACCAAAAAATTAAAGAACTTACAAAGTTCAACATTTTCAGAACGGTGCATGTGATGTCACCCTTGTAAATAGTTAATTATTAATATGCTCAAAATTGAGCATTACAAAAGGGCCAAGTCAACATGTGCTATCTCCCATCATGGGTGAGCAATGTACGTGTTTTGTGTGTGCAATCCCTTTGTTCCTATCACCACTAAATAATTTTGAGGATGAAGGGGTTGCAAACACAAAACAAGTACATTGAGAACCCATGATGGAAGATAGCACATGATGACACACCGTGTGCATCCCAAAAATATTTTTGGGATCCAAAAAAAAATTACAAAAAAATTTCAAGAACAAACTTCACAAGGAAATGAAGAACATGATTGATGTTTTTAGGAAAAAAGTTATTATATTCTGCCCAAAACATCAATCATGTTCTTCATTCCCTGTTGCATGGAGTCCAGGCGAAGTTGCATGCTGTGAATTTGGTCACACATTTTATCAATTTGGCCATTCCACAGCATTATCTGGCCAATCAGTCTTTGGGCACTGTCTGTGGTGAATGGCTCTGCCGCTTGGCCTTCCACAACCAGAAGCTCACCTAAAATGAGTGAATAAAAACAAGGGTTAAAATATGCATGCCAAAATACATTACCTTAAGCTGGGGTGTCAGTCACTCACTTGGTGGGGTTGAAACCTTGCACACTTCCTCCACCTCTCCTTCCTCCAGGTCGTCGGGTGGGCGTGTTCATGGGCTGGGGCTTGGGGTATCTTCAGCCTCAGGCTGGTGACTTGGGAGGTCCTGGGATCCTTGGACTGTTGTCTGCGTCTTTTCTCCCCTATGATAATTCAACAAAAGGTATAGTTAAAACACAGTGATATTTTAGATTTTATAAAATAATATGAAACATTGGTTAGGAGTTGTGGACAATTGCCTTTTTTTGTCCTAAAAAATTTAGAAGACAGGATGAACATTCCCTCTGAACAACAATTATAAACAATGCACATTTTCAGGCAAGTTTCACAGATGCAGACACCTCAATTATCTCCTATGTGTATGACCCACCAAAAATTTAGTTATGGTCACATAGTACACTATAGTGCTCGTGAGTCCAGATGTGGAACCAGCTGCTGTGTCCTGTCCTTACATTACACTGATTCATTTTTGAAGAAGCATTATATTTTCAAACACATCTACACCACATCAACAAATTGTGTGAATATGAAAAATTATCAAGACATAAATGTATGTCCAACCCTGTACCATCGGATTTGGCGAATAAATTACATCATTTTCGAAAGTATCATATGTATTTTACAAAGAACGGTCTTTACGAACAGTGCTGGATAAAGTAAAAAAATATAGATCAGCATGCAAGTTAAGTATCTCAATATGAAAACACAACAAGTACTTACTTTTTTTTAAGCAGCTTCTTTATTCGCCAATATTGTTCTGGCTCCCGACTTTTGATGTCAGACCACCGCTTCCTCAATTGTTCTTTCGACCATTTCGTGCCAAATTTTGCTTCTAGAGCGGTGACAATTGAGGACATTATTTTGTCCTTACGCATATTCGGTCGTGTGTACGGTCCTTTTTTGCCATCAAAGTCCTCCCTTCTCAATATGGACACCATCTCCACCATCTCTTCAAAAGCCATGTTGGTGGCCTTATATCTCCTCCGGGATGTGGATGGTTGTGGCTCCGGGCTTTCCTCCGCGCTACTTCCACTGATTCTCTCTGCCATCTTTAGCTATATACTCCCACTGCGCAATGAAGAGTGAAGGGGCGGGGACAAATCGTACTAAAGAACGTCAGGGGCGGGTGACGCAGGTGGAGCATGACACATGTGCAGTGTATATAAAGCTATTACGATGGCCTACGTATGTCCGTGCGGAAGTAGTAGTAGTAGTGCCTCTGAAACGAAGGTAAGATTAAAGTGGGGGTGTGTGTGTTTGGTGAATTTGTTTGGTGTGTGTGTGTGTGTATGTATGTGTCCCCTAGATTCCAAACACAAATAATCCTGTGATTTGTGACTGACATTAGTTTGGATCTTGTGTCTTGTCTTTCAGAAACAATGAATCCCTTTAAAGAGGCAGATTTTTTGTCCCAATTTATTGAGCTATATCAGGAAAAGAAAAACCTGTGGGAGGTCAAACACCCACTATATTACAATAGAGATGTAAGGAAGGCAACACTGGGCACACTTTCAGAATTTGTGAAGACTCGAGTCCCCCAGGCAGACCTCAAGTTTGTGGACAAGAAAATTGGTATCTTGCGAAACATGTACAAGCGGGAACACAATAAAATCCAGGAGTCGCTCAGATCCGGTTCAGCAGCTGACCAAGTTTATGTACCCAAGTTGTGGTACTACCACAAAATGCGATTTCTGGATGACCAGACAGAAGCCAGGCAATCACTTTCGACCCTTCCCCCCACCCTTCCCCCCACCCTTCCCTCCAGCCTTCCCCCCACTCTTCCCTCCAGCCTCCCATCCACCTCCACCCCAGCTGAGGAGTCCCAGGAAGAACTGGGCCTTTTCATCATTGATGAAGTGGATGCGCCCAGCTTCAGCCAGGTATCCTTTTTTGTGGAATTTGTGATTGTGTCAATGTTATTAATGATGTTAACGTGTTACATTTTTAAGTGCTTCATAAAAAATGACTTCATCACAAATATTAATATGTAGACATATCACTAGACAGTAGTGGCCAAAAATATACTTCTGCATAGGTGTGCGCAGCCTCTTGCATTAGGGTGTGCACCCCAAAGCTCAAATACATATGCATGTGTATATGTACTGATGGTGTTAGTAGGGCAGTGGACAGTGTAATTTTGTTAATTTTCTTGTCCCTTAAATTTTTAGCTTGTGTAACATTTTGGGGGTGGATGAAATATCAGTGGTCTAAACAGAGGGGAATATGCACCACACAAGGCAATTAGGGTGTGCCCAGGCACACCTGGCACACCCTGTGTGCACGCCTATGTACTTCAGATATTGTTGATCACCTGAAATAATGGTGGTGTCAAATAGATAGCCTTTACTATTTGTTGAGAATTATATTTGCAAGTCATGAGCTGAAAATTGTGTGTGATTGCGTAACACAAAATTACAAATATGTCCCTTTTTTTGACACAGGATGACATCAGCCAGGAGGAGGCCTTGACCAGTGGGAGAGAGGAGGAGGCTGTGGCTGGGCCAAGTAGAAGCCGCATGGAGTGTCAGGTGCCTCCCCTCCGCATTCTCCACCAAAGGCCCAGGAGAATGACACAAACTGAGCAGGAATCCCTAGCCCTCATACGGGAAGCAAGCCAAATCCTGAGTACACCACCCAATGCAGAGGAGGCGTATGGCACCTATATAGCCAGCAGATTGCTGGAGTTGGAAAAGGGCCAACGCCTCCTCTGTGAGGGTTTGATTTTTCAGGCATATCAGAAGGGCTTGAGAGGGGAGCTTACTGCTACCACGTATCTGGCAGATGAAGCCACTCCTCCTCCTCCTGCCCCAAGTACACCACCAGAGGCCCAACCTCCGAGGAAGGCTGCAGAGAAACGTGGAGGGAAGGCTGCAGAGAAGCGTGCAGGGAAGGCTCCACGGAAGAGTCGAAAGTGATTGCCTGGTTTCTGTCTGGTCTGACTGTGCACCCTGTGCTCCCTATAGTCGCAAGATACCAATTTTCTTGTCCTAAAACTTGATGTGTGTCCTGGGGGAAGAAAGGCTTCACAGATTCTGAAAGTGTCTCCAGTGTTGGCTTCCTAATTTTTTTTTGACCAAAATAAATGGATTTTTATGTTACCTTACATTATTGACTATGTGATTCAAAAACGCCATTTTGTTTGGGAGTAGGCAGGTACAGGTGAAAAAGACTATGGGGTTGATTTAATAAAAGCAAATAGACTGTGCACTTTGCAGAGGGCAGTTGCCCTCTGCAAGTGCAATTGCTCCAGAACTTCGGAAATGAGGTAAGGCTTGACTTTGCAAAGAGTACCCAATCCTGTGCAAGGAAAATTCTAAAAACAGCATTTTTGCTTGCACATGTTTGGATGATGGAAGTCAGCAGAGCTTCTGCTCATTTACTAAGCTCTGGAGCAACTGCTCTTGCAGAGGGCAACTGCAATTTGCAAAGTGCACAGTCTTTTTCCCTTTAGTAAATCAACCCCTATGTGTGTTTTTGCCAAAAGGCTAAATCATTTCTAAAATCAAGTGAAAAGTACTAGTGAAAAGTTCACTTTAGAAATTGCACAGCAAGTGCACTTGTTGGAAGTGCAGTCACTGTAAATCTGAGGGGCATGTGCCCCTCGGATCCACAGTGAAGGCACTTCAAAATGCTCTTTCTGTGCAATTCCAAGTAGAATTTGCACTTGTAGTGAAAAATGAATTTGCCTTTGGAAAATACACCCCCCTATGTCTCATTAACAAGGGACACCAACCTCATTAAGGCTCATTAAAACAACACAAAATATTAAGGTTATTGTGGTAACTAGAAAATCCAGAAAAAATCAATAAAAAAAAACGTTGGTATAATTTAGCACACATTGTAAAATAGATAAGTGTTGAAATCAATAAAAAAAATAAAGATGAGTCCAAAATGTAATTTAAAACTTTATTTATGGAGATCTGGCTTTTTAAAAATATCATATTAGTCATGGCATGAGGATAAATCATGAAGAAAGTAGTTTGTGAGAACTCTGTGTGAATATAAAGCAGAAAAACTTCATTCCTCTCGCATTATAAATAAAAAAAAAAAGCGCTGTATTAAATGATCACAGAAGAGGAATGTGCTAGCTTCAATACGAAGGCTAGTTTTACCAGACCGAGCGCTTCCGTCTTGTAATTGCTTCAGAGCATGCGTCAGTTTGAGTTCGTCGGACTAGCACACAGTCGACCGGTTTGTCCGCTAGAAAGAAGAGTCCGTCAGATAGATTTAAAACATGTTTCAAATCTAAGTCCATCCAACTTTGAAGCAAAGTCCGCTGGAGCCCAAACACGATCGAATTGTCCGACGAAATCCAGTACGCCGGACCAACTCTGCTGTAAAGTCCGCTCGTGTGTACGCGGCATAAGTCACGTTGAAACAGAAAAAGGTAGTCTATCCTTGTATATTTATTGTGGGGAGGAGAATAGAAGGTATAGTCTTTAGCGTTTGGGTGTAATGTGCGCCACGCGTCATGTAGAGCTAGGTTGGCTAGTTGTGTTTTGATTGCACGGAGTGCATGATAGGTAATAGAAGATGCACCTGAAGATGCGTCCATGGAGGGATTGAGGGCTAAGTTGAAGTCGCCCCCAACAACCAGCAGACCCTTGGAAAATGTGGTGAGGTTTTGTAGGGTGTCGCGAAAAAAGGGGACATGCTGTTTATTGGGAGCGTAGAGGTTGGCCAATGTGATAGGCTTGTTGTGCAATTTGCCCCTCAAATGTATCGTGCGTTGCTATCAATCATTGTGTCGTGGATCTGTATGGGACAATTTTTGGAGATTAGGATGGAAACTCCCTTGGAGTTGATATCTTTATTGGTGGCATGGTAAACCATTGGGTAAGATTAATTAAAAAGTTTGGGAATAGCGTCTGATCTGAAGTGTGTTTCCTGGAGAAAAACCACATCTGCTTTGGCTTTTCATAATAGTAGAAGTAGTTGCGATCTTTTTTCGGGGGTATTAAGTCCCCTTATGTTTAAGGAGTATAGCTTGACCTGGGGGGGTCACCTTTTCTAGGAAGTGGCATATCGCTATCGAGTGTTTACACAGTGTGTATGTGTAAGAAGTGTAGATGCTGTGTGAGGAAGCGAGGGGGAGGGGGTAGGTGTGGGGAGGATATGGGGGAGGGGATAGAGTAGGAGGCTGATACTCCTAAACTGTAAACTGAGCAGGTCTGGGATCTAATCCAGTACCTGTATTAGTAGGTTCGGTAAGGTACAGAGTGAGGACAAATAGAACCTGTCTAAGAGAGGCCCTCTCCGGTCCAAACTGCTGTGTGGGGGTTGAGAAAGTCTACACGGGAAAGATGTAAAGTAAAGTAAGATTGTGGTAAACCGCTACTTTCTATGCCAGGGACAGGTGAATGTATGCATTTGGGAAGCGTTATTTGCGTTTTTGTCTTTTCTGTTTTTGTTTTCCTTTCACTCTTATCCTTGGTGCCGGATATGTGAATGATATAGATGGATATATTTCTGATTTTGTAAGTCGGGCAGACCGTTTAGGTCAGGGAGGAAGTATTAATCCAACATAGGTGCTCAGTATTTTTATCTGCTATTCATGTATACATGTAAGACCGGACCATTCATGGAGGTATGGTATAATGGAATTCAAACATTTAAGTCTTGCAGAAACAAAATCAACAACTGGTAAAACAATAAAACAAACATAGCTTTGTATGTAACTGATAGCGGACCTCTGTATACTAAGAGCGTAACCTGAACAGGTGAATGTCTTGAGGGTTCTAACTCTCGTCCTTAATGTGACCATGAGCCGGAACCCCAAGATCTGATTTATCTCTATTTTATATATGGGGCGAAGGGATGTTTTCGATGGAGTGGGGCATAAATATTCTCCCTGGTTTAAGGGGTCATAGTCGACCATGGGAGAATTATGCTATGATTCCCTCTAACTTGTATGATATGTCTTCATCTGCTGGGTAATATATGAAGCATGCCCTGATAGTCAGTGTTATGTGTGCGAAACAGGTCAAACTTAAGTAATAAAATGAGCTAGCCTGGGTCTCCTCCACCGCCATTATCATCCCCAAGTAGGCGAATTATATATAGAATGGGATAGACGGTAGATGGGTGATGTGCCATACAAGGCGCACTAGTCGGAGTAAAGCGGTCTCATGTCAGGGAGCTTCTTAAACATAGAAAGACATTGGGGCAAGTTAAAGGGGTGATTGGCAGTAGGGAAGCCCCGGCTAACCCATAGTAGCATACCCTCCATACATACTCTTTTTTCGTATTATGTATGGCATTGAGTTAATAACATTAGGTTATTTAAATTTGTTGCATGTAAAGATCATGAGTAACATGCCATGTTTAGTATCTAAAAGCAGATTGATTAGTTTGGGCAAAACAAGAAACAATCCCAATGTAAAACCTGTTAGACCGATCGGGATGAAGGCGGTGGAGCAAATAAGCCATTCAATTTTCAAGGTAAAATAGCCTTGTATTGTGAGATTCACTGTCTCTGTTAGCTGATGTAAGATGTGCAGAGACTTTTAAGTGATAGAATATTGGAGTCCTCAAGAGCGAGAGTAATTTTCTTACCTATTCAGATCTAGAGGTCGCAGATGTGAATGATGGAAACTGTCAATCCTAAGAATGCATGTGTTTAGACGTTACTAAAATAAAGAAGAGAAAAAACAAAAAAAAAGAAACAAAAACACCTTGTAACTTTTCTGCGATCGCGGTGAGTCTCTGTTCAGGTAGGCGGAGAGCGATCGTGAGTCAGGCCAAAATCACATCTGGCTCTTCTTGATCGCGGAGATTCGGACGGGCTGGTGTCAATGCAGTTTCCTCTGGATGATGTGTGCGATCTGTTGCCCGATGCTGATCTGCATCTGCAATATCTGGCTTCCTGCTCTTCCATGGGTTCTTCGTGGCGTTGATCTCTCCTGGGTGGAGGGTGGCGGAATTCGGCGTACCAGTTCGGGACTTCCATCATAGGGATGCCCATGGCGTCGCAAAAAGATGGCAGGTCTTCGGGTACTCTCAGTAGTGCTGTGAGGCCGTGATAGGTAGCAAAAAGACCAAAGGGGAACTTCCATCTGTATGGTATGGCTTTGGCGCAAAGTGTGTCTAGGAGTGGTTTCAGATCTCTTCTGTTCTGCAAGGTAATGCCAGAAAGATCTTGGTATATGTGTATCTCTGAACCCCCATGTGTGAGTTGGATCCTATTTCTCGCATTGCGGAGTATGTCTTCTTTCAATTTGTAGTCCACCAGGCAGCACACTACATCTCTGGGGGGGTCATTCTCTCTGCCTTTGGGTCTGAGTGCATGGTGAATGCGCTCCATATCTATGTTGGTCTGTGCTGGCCTGTCCAATATATTGTTAAATAGAGCTGTAATGGCGGTAGGAAACTGGTCATTTTCTACTGATTCAGGCATTCCTCTGACACGGAGGTTGTGTCTTCTGCCTCTATTGTCCAAATCCTCCACATGCCTCTGTAGGTCCCTCAATTGAGTAGTGTGGGCATTCACCTTATGGGTCACTCTGCGAAGGACCGTGTGGTGCTGGGCTGTAGTTTTTTCCACATATTGTACTCTGTCAGCAATGGCGCGAATGTCAATATGCAGGTCGGCTATGGCCGCTGACAGAGTATCCTTGATGTCTGCCGCCACCGCTCTAAGGTCTAGGAGGCTCGGGTGTTGCTGTGTGAGCGCGCTGTGAGCTCCGGATTCCGATGTGAGGAGGTTAGAAGTCGCTCCTGGCAGTGGCGGTGTTGAGGTCTGTGAGGGAGTGTGGCGGGACGCCGCCATGTTGGTTGTCTGTGTGCGGAACCGTTTGGGGATGCTCTGGTTCATACCGCTCTGTTGATGTCCTCTTGGTGAGCGGGAGCGTGAAGCGGAGGATGTCTGTGAAGCTGTCCCCATCTTTCGGTGTCCGGCAGTGCAGTCGGACGCTTCCCTGGAGCGGAGAGGCTGTGAAGTAGCCGCCAGCGGCCATCTTCCCGTGCAGCCGGGCCACGCCCCCTTGTCTTTTTTTTATATATATACTATTCTGTTATTTTCTATTCAATTCTAATGGACTCTATTATTTTCTATTCTATTCAAATCAAATTGATTCTTTTTGAATTTTGGGAAATTGTTATATTATTTCTATTCTTTTCTATTCTATTCTAATGTTATGTATGCAAATTCAAATGTATTCTATTTGAAATTTGAATTTCAAAAGATGGTTATATTCTTACTATATTAATCTATTCTATTTGTTTCTATTATATTCTAGGCTATTCTGTTCTTTTATTTTCTATTCTATTTTGTTCTGTTTTAGTCTATTATATTCTAGTCTTTTATTTTCCGTTATATTCTTTTCTAGTCTATTATTTATTTTTTCTATTCTATTCCTTTATTTTCTATTCTATTTTATTCTCTTTGGAAATTGGAAAATGATTCGAATTCCTATCTATAAACTATTCAAATTGGAAAACTTTTCGAAAATGATTCGCAAATGATTTGAAAACGATTTGAATTAGAATTTAGGACAAATTTTTTTTTCGTTATTTCGGATTTGTTAAAATTTGGTACTATTGTAATTCGGAAATTCAAATACATAAGAAACATTTCTTTTTTTTTTTTTTTTCCATAATAATGTTTATTAACAAAAGTAATTGTACAACAATTTACACTGAAATAGTGGTATTTTACATTCCTTTTGTACATGTTGATCTCGGTTACATATGTATTACATTTATATAGTTTGGTACAGACATATCCAAATTTACACTCTTTAGTTATTACAATCGTTTGGTACTGTTCGTAACCACATCTAGTCTGCTCAGACGGGAGTTATAGGAAGCCCCTTGTGGTGGCAGGGAATGTATTTCGTGGGAAAGGTGAAGAAAGAAGAGAAAAGGAGAGAAGAAAAGAAAAGAAAAAAGGGGAAAGAAGAGATACAAAGAGAAAGGTAGCGAAAAGTCCGGTCCGTCTAATCTCCCGACGCGGGACTCCCCCCCCCCCTCCAGGTTTCTCAAATTGTACTGATTCTGGGTTATGAAGTTATATAATTGTTTGACCTCTCGATTAGGCCATCATAGTTGTCAATGTTGAAGTGTTCTGTATCGCTGGGTTGTTTTGAAGTAAATCCAGCAAGACCACGTGGCCGTGAACTTTTGAATCCTGAGAGATGTGTACTAACTCCTCCATCTCCTCTATCCTGGAAACCCTCCGGAACCATTCCCCTATTGTGGGGATGGAGGTAGATCGCCAATGTATTGGTATACAGAGCCTAGCCGCATTCACCAAATGCATAGCCAAAGATTTGAAAAAGTCACTCTTAGTCAGGTGGGTGTGGTGGAGAAGATATTGAGCAGGCGAGTAGGTCAAAGTGTATGTTGTGATATGTGAGATGAGGTCGTGTACATCCTTCCAAAAGGGTTGTAATAGTTCACAGTCCCACCATATGTGTAACATAGTCCCTTTAGCTTTCCCACACCTCCAGCAGGTGTCTGGGACAGAAGGGCAGAACTTATGTAGAAGTGATGGAGTCCTATACCAGCGTGTTTGGATTTTATATCCGTTCTCCTGAATGGCTACATTAGGGGAGCCCTTATGTATGTATTCATTGATCCGTGTCCAGTCCTCTTCTGTCAGGGTCATCTGAAGATCTGTTTCCCAAGCTTTATGTGCTGTGTCGAGAGAGCATGTGGCGCCTTCTGAGAATGTGTTGTGTATGTGGGAGATGAGATGTCTCTGTGGAGAGGTGCGGGTGCAAATGTCCTCAAATAGAGTTAGTTGTCTGGTCCAAGTTGGAATTGTTCCTTGAGTAGAAAGGAAATGTCGAATCTGTCTGTACGTCCAAAAGGGAAGGATTTGAGCAGAGAAAGGTCGACTAGGTTCTCGTATGATCTAGGTGTTTTGTCAGCAAAAAACTGATGTGCCAGTATTTTATTATATGGCCAAAGTTGTTTAAGGAAGGAGTGTGATAGCCCAGGAGTGAACTCAGGGTTCCCCCTCAGGGGAGTTAAGGGGCCTGGTATAGAAGATATGTGAAAGAGATTGGTAGCTCTTCTAAACGCATTTAATGAGGCCGATATCAAAGGGTGTGTTGATGCCTGCTGTGGAACCTGTACAGGTAGAATCCAGGGTAGAGATTCTAGTGGGAGGTGAGAAAATGATTTCTCCAGAGTGACCCATGTTTTGCCCGGTTCGTGGACATTCCAGTCCACCACCCGAGCCAAATGGCTTGCCAGGAAATATTTATGGAGATCCGGTAGGCCTATGCCTCCCTCAAGTTTTGGTCGCGTGAGTCGAGTGAATTTTATGCGTGGGGGTGAACCTCGCCACAAAAATTGATTGCACATCTTCCTGTATGTAGCAAAGAAGGCAGCCGGTAGATTGATAGGTATGCATTGGATGAAGTATAGGAATCTTGGTAAAATTATCATTTTTAAGAGGGCTGAGAGACCGAACCATGAGATGTTGAGGGGTCCCCATTCTGTCAAGTCATATTGGGCTTTTTTCAAGGCCTGGAGGAAATTGATCTTGTATATCTCATCTAAGTTGGTGGGGATTTGAATGCCTAGATACGTTATTGAGCTTTGGCTCCACTGAAAAGGGAAGAGAGATTGACACCGTTCAAGTTCCTGTGGTGTAAGTGTGATATTTAGGGCTTGCGATTTTGCATAGTTGATTTTAAAGTGTGATAGAGTCCCAAAATGTTCAATGTCCTTGAGCAGGTTGGGTATAGAGGTGATTGGGGAAGACAGGGAGAGCAAAATGTCGTCCGCAAATGCTGAGACTTTGTAGTTTCGACCTTTGACTGTAATGCCTGCAATATCTGAATTGGCCCTTAGTCTGTTAAGGAAGGGTTCGAGAGATAACACAAAAATTAAAGGTGATAGGGGGCAGCCTTGGCGTGTGCCATTACTGATGTGGAAGGCGTTCGACAAGTGGCCATTAACCCTTACAGCTGCACTCGGGTTAGAGTACAGCGCCGAGATGTAGGACAGCATGCGTGGGTGGAGGCCAATCCTCTTTAGGACCTCACGCATATAGTCCCAGGCCACTCTGTCGAACGCCTTCTCCGCATCTAGAGACAGGAAAAAGCCATGTGTTTTTGTGGTCGTGAGCCAGTGGTGTAGGTTTAACGTTCTGATAGTGTTGTCCCTAGCTTCCCGGCCAGGGACAAAACCTACCTGGTCTAATGAAATAAGTCCTGGCAGAAGGGTAGACATTCTGTTAGCTAAAATTTTTGCGTAGATCTTAATATCTACATTTAATAATGAAATTGGCCTGTAATTTTGTATCTGTGTGGTATCCTTTCCTTCCTTAGGGATTACTGTGACATGTGCCTCCAGCATGCGTCCCATATGCATTGTAGGTTGTGCTAACGAGTTAAAAGCGGTTAACGTTTTAGGGGCTAATATCTGGGTAAAGCACTTATAGTATTGTAAGGTAAACCCGTCTGGGCCCGGGCTTTTACCTGTTTTCATCTGTCTCAGAGCCAATTGTAATTCCTCCGTGGAGAGGGGTTCTTCTAGTTCTTCTGCTTGTGTTTGTGTGAGTGGTTGTGGGCCGTACTGGGATAGGAAGTTTCGTATGTCATCCTCTCTGTTTAGGGCTTGAGTCGGATTCGTATTTGGGGGGGTTAGGTTGTATAATTTCTTGTAGTATTGTTCAAAAGCATGGGCTATATCTTCATTTTTGGATAACAGAGTGCCTTGGTGGGTTCTAATATGATGTATTGTGTTGGATGATTTAGAGGCTCTTACTGCCCTAGCTAGCAGCCTACCACTTTTGTTGCCTTGTTCATAAAAGACTCGTTGATGGAGGACATATCTTCGTCTAACTCGTTTACCTAGTTCTTCTAAGAGCGTTGTGCGCATATGTATCAAGTCCTGTAAAGTCTGTTGTGATTGGGACTTTTTGTGTGTGGCTTCCAGTCTTTTAATATTGGTGATCAGGTTGTCTATAATCGTCTGGTGGGCTCTTTTGACTTTCGCTGCTTGGGACATCAGTTCGCCTCTGATCACGCATTTGTGAGCTTCCCACAAAGTGATGGGGGATATGTCGGGAGTGGAATTCTCCTTGAAGTAGGTGTTGATGGTGGCTGTCAGATGATTAGTGAAAATGTCGTCTTTTAATAGGGAGGAGTTCAGTCTCCAGGTCTTTGTCTTTGAGGTTAAGTCTGGGAAAGTCAATGTGACTGATATGGGATGGTGGTCGGATAGGAACATGGATTCAATTCTGGCTTGCGTAAGGTAGGTCAAGTCAGGTTGGGAGAGGAAGAGATAGTCTAGTCTAGAGTATTTTTGGAAGGGGGTGGAATAAAAAGTGTAGTCTTTGACAGGTGGGTACAATGTGCGCCATGTGTCGTGCAGCTCCAGGGCTTGGAGTTGTAGTTTAATTTGTTTCAGAGCTCGAAAGGATAGAGCTGAGGTGCCTGAGGAAGTGTCTAGGTCTGGGTTGAGGGGAACATTGAAGTCACCTCCCGCAATAACTATCCCTTCCTTGAAGGATAGCAAAAGATCGCTCACTTTCCTAAAAAATGACACCTGATGTTCGTTTGGAGCATATATGTTAGCTAATGTCAGGGGTCTAGAGGCATAAGTACCCTTAATGAATGCAAATCTCCCTTCTGGGTCTATCAAGGAGTCTATGTGCTTAAATGGGGCGTGTTTAGAAATGAGTATAGACACTCCTTTAGTTTTTGCAATAGGGTTTGTAGCGTGAAAGACAGTTTGGAATATGTTGTTGGTCATTTTTGGTATAGAGTCAGATCTAAAGTGGGTTTCCTGAAGAAAAATGAAATGAGCTTTTTGTTTGGTGAGGGAGGATAGGACCTGCGAACGCTTCTCCGGTATATTGAGGCCTTTTGCGTTTAAGGAGATACATTTCAGTGATAGAGGAGTTTGAGAAGGCATTTCGCTACTTAATCGGGTAAGTAGTTTCTGGTGTGAAGTTCAAAGTTCAGGAGTTTATCTGTCCTCTTTTATGTAGACCGACTCACAACGGAGCGTACCGGACAGTAGCAATAAAGAGGTAGTAATAGAGTGGGTCTTATGTAGAATTTGGGGAGTAACTATTAATCAGTGAGGGGGGAGAGTCCCGCACCAAGAGCGACAGACCAACCTAGAAACAAGGGGATCAGAAGGAGCAAGAGAAGTATAAAGAAGAGAGAAGTACCAGAGGTGAAAAATGGAGATGCCAAGTCACCTATTGGAGTGAGGCCGGATGGTCAGCAGACTAAAATCTAGTGCCGCTGCTGGGGGTTGGTAAGAGTGTCTGGAATCCTACTCCGTGTCCACATGGAGGATTTGGTGAAAATAGCAGTGTGATGGGGAATATAGAGCAGCGGGGAAAGGAGCATTATTAATGGTAGTACATTTGGTTTATGCTGTCGGATACCTAAGGTTACATATCCTGCAAATCTGTCAATAGTGAGTAAGTACATTTAATACCATAAACATCCAGAGATAACTAAAAATTTCAAAAACTTGTGCTAGACAATAAAGTAAACATTAATATAGGTACGAGGCCAACTGTCGTAACTCGTGCTTCCATACGATAGCCTAAACGTTTCGTGAGTGTATGGCAGCCGCCCCACCACACATGAACGTAATCTAAACCTTTCACATAGAAGAATAGGATGGTATGGTTCTAGAATTTTAGCTTTTGCTTATATCTCGTGTGTTATATAGAAGCCTTTCTGTAAGGGAATGTAATAACAAGTCTCTGAACCAGCGAATCTCGCCAGTTTTAATATAACAATGGTCCTTGGAGTCCTCAAGGCAGTTTAAGTGAGGTGTCGAATACGATTGGGAGAATAGTGTACTTTAATAATAGGTAATAGTAAGGAGTGCTGTTCCCCAATCTGTTTAGGTGTCATTGACCTCTATTATGCAAACCATAAATAAGCGTCTGCGTCAAAGAAAAAGGGGGGGGGTTGCTTATGGCTGCCTTGGTGACTCCAGGTCCCTCATGTGTCCTCCTACTATTCATGGGTTATATCATTTAGGGCAGATGACTTCATTACCAGATTAATGGGATAGCGGAAAAATGGGGGGGGGGAGGGAAAGGAAAGGAAAGGAAAGGCTGGGGGGGGGGGCGGGTTGAGGAAAAGGGAAGTGGAATAGGTGGGGAGGTGGGAGAGGGGGGTAAGGGGAGGGTAGGAAGGGGAGAGGTGACGGGGAGAGAAAGGGGCAAGGTATAGGGAAGGTGGGAGGTGAGGAGTGGGAGTGGAAGGGCATAAGAGCAAATCAGGAGAGAATGGGTTAGGGGAAGGTCCAGTGAAGTTGGGTGATAACCCAGTTACTACAGTGACATTACTATGGTTATTGTCCTTAAATTAAGAACAGTTTGTCTGTTCATCACCTGAAGTGGTCTTCGTCGGTAGCTTCAGTAAACAGAGAGTGTTCTGAAAGTCATCTGTGTGGGTTGCTTCGTCGGTGTTGGTTCTGTAGCCTATTGAACAGTTCCTGTTACCCATAATGACCAGGCGATGATCTCGTCACAGGGTCCTTTGGCTGCTGCGTTCAGTTCCTTGCTTTGGCTGTCTCCTCCTATTCTGTGTTTCCTTGTCTTTCTTGGGTATATGAGATGTGTACCATTCCTCTTGGCGTAGTGGGTTTCTATGCTCGTTTGAATGAGGCTATTATGTGGCTGGTTAGTAGGTTGCTTTCTGCTACCTATATGACAAGCTGTTAAACTTCCTTGTGAGTGAGCTGAAAACGGTGCACGGGATGGGCTGGGAAGCAGAGAATGAATCTGGCAAAGTAAAAAGTCAGTAACAGTAGTGTGAGTCTCTCTGGCGAAACCGGCCTATTCAGGTCGAGTCAGGTATTGTGTGTATCAGGCTTCATGGTTGTTCCTCCGGGGGGTTACAGGTTGTCCCACCTCACGGTATGTCGAATCCCGGCGGGATGTGTGAGCACCGGGGGAGGGGGGACCCTATCTTCTTCGTCTGAATCAATGCCTCTGAGCTTTAGGCGAAGGGTTGTGTGAGAGTGGTCTCCATGGTTCCGACGGAAAGTGGAACGAACACCAGTCCGGAAGCTCCGTCAGCGGTAGATCAAGCTGATCACAGAAGGCTGCTAGATCGTCTGGAGATCTCAGGAGTGCGGTGCGGCCCCTAGCGGTGGCGGATAAACAGAAGGGAAACTTCCAGCGATATGGTATGTTCCGCGCTCTGAGTTGGTCCAACAGAGGGCACAGTGCCCGTCTATTCTGCAGAGTGGTTGGAGAGAGATCTTGGAAAAGCTTAATCTCAGTGCCATTGTGGTGAATTTGGCCCCTCTCCCTGGCTTTTCTCAAGATTTCCTCTTTCAGCGGAAAGTTCACCACACAACATATAACATCTCTCGGGGGCTCGTTGTCTCGGGGGGGAGGTCTGAGGGCTCGATGCAGTCTCTCCATCTCATTCGGGGAATCCGGAGGACGATCCAATAGATCGTTAAAAATGGCACAGACTACTTGGGGCAGTGAGCCTGCATCCAAGCTCTCCGGGACCCCTCTAACACGAACGTTATGCCTCCGTCCTCTGTTGTCGAGGTCTTCGACTTGACGGTGTAAATCATATAAATATGATAATTGGGCATCATATGTGTGTTGCACTTGCCTGATAGCTGCCGTGTGGAGCTGCGTGGTTTGCTCCGCGTCTGTGATCCGGGCCGCTACTGCTTGGATGTCCATCTTGAGGTCTAATATGGCCGCTTTAAGGGTGCCTGTAATATTATTGGTGATGTCCACCGCAAAATGTTGTAGGTCCGAGAGAATGACCGCTTGGCTGTGTCGGTGGGGACGTGTGTCCCCGTCAGTCAGCTGCGAGTCCGAGTCATGGCTGGGCGAAATAGAGCCTGAGGCCTGTGGTAGCTGCAGGGCCTCGTGGTCGCCGGACCGGAGTGTTCGGAAAATCTCCGGGATATTGCGGCTGAGCTGGGTTATCGGCTCCTTCGGTGTCCGGGAGGCTGAGGCACTTCGGTTAGGTTTTCCCATGGTGGAATATTGCGACGTTCCCCAATAAAAGGCTGGTTTTAATCCTCGGGTGGCCGGAGCTCCGTATTCAGGCAGCCATTTCGGACTCCAGGCAAACCACGCCCCCATAAGAAACATTTCTAGCGACTACTAAGCCATGGAACTCAATGTTGGCCAATAGTGATGAGCATTGGGTTTCAGTGGACCATGAGTTTGACCTGAACCCAAACTGTTTGCAGGTTACTGAATGGGGGAAACAAATGGCCAGATTTGGCCAGTTTATCAACTCACTTGAATCTTCAGCTGCTGCAGCCAGAAGTCCTTTATTTAGTGGCACAAGGTAAGGAGCCTACCAGAGAACTCGTCCTCATATTAATGATGGCAAGGACTCATCTCCACATCCTTTGCCCAGTGCATGGGGGGATCTTTTGGGGAGGATATCCTCTCTACATTAATGAGAAAGGGGTATATGTACAGTATGCCCTTTTAAGTAAAATAGTAATAGTAAAAACACCTATACCTTTAGAAACAGTCCTTTTACTAAAAAAACAATGTTCCACAACATAAATCCTGTGTCAATTATGTCACCCAGTGATATAGATCATGTCGATCATGAAAAATGGTGTCCTTAAAAAGCCACAAGCATGATGAGCTATGCGGCATATCCTCTCCCACCAATACTCCATTTGCAAATGACAGTTCATGGCTATATTTTGTCAATTACATCACGTAGGTTCCCTGGTCTTGTGTCTGTAATGTCATTGACAGTGATGTCAGTGACAAAATATAGCCATGAACTGTCATTTGTGACAGGAGTACATCCAGCGTTTTTCAAGTTGTTACAATAACAAGAAATAAACAGCAAGGCACAATGAAACAGGGCAAACAACAACGAAAGGTACTTTGTACCCTTACATGTGCAGCATTTTCCAACCTTTTGAAGAGTCTACTAAAATAGTGAGCCATGAAAAGCAGGGATTAGGTATGCAATTCCTCTTATATTCCTCCTGGAGTACACACTGCAAAGCCTGATAGACTGCAAACTGGAGTCACTAAAGCAATAGGAAGAGGCGGGCAGGAGGCCAAGGAGGAATAATAGGAGGAGAGTTGGGGTGCTGTTGGGGAGGAGAATAAAATAGGGTAGGCTTCAAAGAATATGTTTCACCCCTTTCAAACCTTAGATGTTATATGATAGGGATGGGCTTAAGGTTCGGCTTGAACACAATTTCGGACACATGTCTTAACATTAATCGGTTCAGTGGGAGTTGAGGATCATGTTGATGTCACCAGCCCCAAGCAATTGAGTCAGGATAATTTAAAGAAAGACTCCTTAGGTCCTACATAAATTTTAAGGGGCACCCCATGCAAAAAGATAAACAAAAAAACAAAAAAGGTCCCCTTCAAAATCCATACCAGGCACTTATCCAAGCATATAGCCTTGATGGACAAAAAAGGCTGTGGTGAGTATGCTCCCACCTTCCCTTCCTGAAGCATACCAAGCTACAAGCCCTCAACATGGGGGATATCTCGGCAAAGCATCCTGTCCCCATGTTGAAGCAGGTGGGGATTTATTTAATAAATTTGCCTTCTCTTTGTCCCCAGTCACCCACTCTAGATTATTTTCTAAAGGGCCTACATGCTCAGACCTGACCTTTTTACTATTACTATATTTAAAGCATTTTGGGGGGGTTTAAAAGTAAAATAGCGGCACGCCCATATGTGAAGATTTTGATAAATGACAATAAAAAAGTTTGGTATTTGAAATTTGCTGCAGCTGTCACTAATGTGCTCCCACAAGTGACCATAGAAAATAAAAAAAGTGTGGCAGCACTGCAAATAATTAATATGCCAAAGAAACTTCTACTGATAATGCAAATATTAAAAAAAATAAAATAATGCAGTATAGTGTGAAAAAGATATAGTAATGCAGTATAAGGTGCAATAAGTCCAATAATGCAGTATAATGTGCAAAAAAATTGAATAATGCAGTAGAAAGTGCAAAAAGTCCAATAATCAATAAATGGAGAATCCTTCACAGTGATATTTCTTCTAAAAAAAACTCTTTATGCTGAGTGCTCCTACCACCGCATGCAATGGCCGCTCACCTCCTTTATGCGACCCCAAGGGGTCAAAAAGGCCTTTGCACTTAATGCCAATAAACTCTTCAAGGAATCCTCTGTAATCTTTAATGTGCTCAAACAACACGATCGATGGCCAGCATAAGTTCCATCCACTGTGCTGCTTTCATGTTTAAGACGAGTAGATGTAGAAATACATATGAAAGAACAAGGAAAAGTGCCTCCTATAGTGCAGTATCTGAGGGGTTAAATAATGAAACCTCTCCACCCCAGCTAGAAATAAACTCACATTTATTAAAACAATTAAAAGCATAGGAAAAAGCAAATCTGAACATTCTCACTCAATGTCGATCAGTCCACCGCCAGGCTCCACCTCTACTAGTTTTGCCACCTCCCACGTGGCTTCATCTGGAGGAGATGCCAAGCAGCTGTGGCGGGACCAATATATAGGGTACAGTGTGAATAAAAGTGATTACCTTTGTTGTGAACAGCTGTGGCGTTCAAAACGCCTGCACGCGTGCAATAGCGCTTCCGCGTGTCATTACAACACAATGTAAACAAACAGCGCGCTATTATGAGGCACTTCCGGTTAAAAAAACAGAAGTCGCTGGTTTGTGACCATTTCCGGTCACGGACTATAATAAACCTGCGGGGCTTCAAGAAAATAGCCGAAAATGAGGACATATTATTAGCATATAGAGGTGGAATCCTTAATGGAGTTAACATTATAACATACATCTTTAGAACAGTTTAATGCAGCATAAACGGTGAATAAATATATTGCAATTTATAGCTCGGTATGAGAAAACATTTGAACTGAATTAAGGATATAAATCAGCAAAAAGTAACTTCATTACCCGCCTATAGTCATATGACATCCGCAGGAGGGATCTCCCATCCTGGACGGGCGTCATGTGACGTCCTCTGCTTCCCAACCGCGCGCAACCACCGCGTTTCTCGAGACCCGGTGCACTTGCCCGGCGGCCGCGATGTCCGCCGGGCACCCACGATTGCCCGTGAACACAGCAGGACCATGGATCTGTGTGTGTAAACACACAGATCCACATCCTGTCAGGTGAGAGGAAACCGATGGTGTGTTCTCAGTACAGAGGAACACTGATCGGTCTCCTCCCCTTGTGTGTCCCCACCCCCTACAGTTAGAATCACTCCCAAGGAAACATAATTAACCCCTCGATCACCCCCTAGTATTAACCCCTTCCCTGCCAGTCACATTTACACAGTAATCAGTGCAATTTCATAGCACTGATCGCTGTATAAATGTGAATGGTCCCAAAAATGTGTCAGAAGTGTCCGATATGTCCATCGCAACATCACAGTCACGAAAAAAATTGCAGATCGCCGCCATTACTAGTAAAAAAAAAATTAATAAAAATGCCATAAATCTATCCCGTATTTTGTAGACGCTATAACTTTTGCGCAAAAAATCAATATACGCTTATTGCGATTTTTTTTACCAAAAATATGTAGAAGAATACATATCAGCCTAAACTGAGGAAAACTTTTTTTTTTTTTTTTTTTTTAAATTGAGATATTTATTATAGCAAAAAGTAAAAAATATTGTGTTTTTTTCAAAATTGTCGCTCTTCTTTTGTTTATAGCGCAAAAAATACAACCAAAAGAAAGCTCTATTTGTGGGTAAAAAACCATAAACATTTAATTTGGATACAGTGTTGCATGACCGCGCAATTGTCATTCAAAGTGCGACAGCAATGAAAACTAAAAATTGGTCTGGGCAGGAAGGGGATGAAAATGCCCTGTATTGAAGTGGTTAATTATGGCCATCTCCACAGAGGTCATTCACAATACCTATATGGGAAGAACCCCAGCATCCGATAAACAGTACAATTAAGCAAAAGGTCCCAAATGTATTAAAATGAAAGGAACCAATTATCAAATATGATCCCAATCTTAATAAAATAATTATGAATCTCGATAATAATTAATAAAAAATAAGAATAATATATGAAAAATACATTAAACATTATAAATTAAAAATTAGGGATAGAAATATGCATAGAAATATGACTTTAGAAATCCTTTATAAAGCAATTAATATTGAAATCAATATTATGCCCAGAGGGATAAAAAGTATTCATTTCATGTATCCAGAAGAACTCACATTGGCTAAAGGATTTGACTTTATTAGTACCTCTCCATTGTGGATGGTATTTTTCTATCCCCCAATAAAGGAGAGAGGTGGGGTCTTTATTATGATATATTGCATAATGTTTAGAAATACTGTACTTAGGGTAACCTTTGATAATGTTTTGCACATGTTCCTGGATTCTTATCCACATTGGTCGTTTGGTACGACCAATGTATTGAATTTGGCAGGGGCACTGGAGGACATAAACGACACCCTCCATCCTACATGTAATGCAGTCTCTTATCTAGTACTCTCTTCCTGTAGCAGTAGCTACAAACTTATCTTTTTTGATGTTCTTTCTCTAATGGGGCGTACACACAGTCGGACTTTTCGTCTACAAAAGTCCAACGGACGCCGACGAACTAAAGCTGGCTGGTAATCCGATCGTGTGTGGGCTTCTCCGGACTTTCAGCAGACTTTTTCAGCCTCAAATCCGACGGACTTTAGATTTGAAACATGCTTCAAATCTTTACGTCGTAACTACGACGGACTCCGAAATCCGCTCGTCTGTGTGCTAGTCCGACGGACAAAAATCCACGCTAGGGCAGCTATTGGCTACTGGCTATGAACTTCCTTATTTTAGTCCGGTGTACGTCATCACGTACGAATCCGTCGGACTTTTGTGTGGTCATGTTTTGGCAAGTCCGTTCGTTAGAAAGTCTGCTGCAAGTCCGCCGAAAGTCCGCCGGAAGTCTGTCGGACAGGCTGTCGGACTTTTGTAGACGAAAAGTCCGACCGTGTGTACGCCCCATTAGTTCTGATACATGCATAACATTGATTGCACGGAAAAAAACCTTTCCTGAGAAGAAGGTAAAATCTGGTACTTTTGGGGGTTCTACTACATTCTTAGCAATCTTATCCCTTAAAGTGGGGGCTCACCTATATGTAAACTTTGGATTAACTGGTAGTATTTGTTTAAGGTGCCTGTCTGAAATAAGAATGGGCCAGTGCTTTTTAAACAACTTCCATTTTTTTATGCTGTGCTCCATAGTTAAGAATCATGGGCGTGGCTTAGCGCTCGGTGGATATGGCTGCTTGCTAGAGGAGCTCCGGAGGACCCGCAGCCTCAAGCCCGTCATTCTGCATCTTAGCTCCTGATAATGAGCAAGCAGAACAACCGGACACCACACACCCGATCTCGCCGTTTGGCGACGGCTTCACAGGGCAGGAACATCTCTGAAATTTTCTGGAATCAGTCTCTGTCCTGGAGCAACGTGGCCGGAGCTAAGATGGCGCCGACACACACGGAGGAGGACTTCAGTGAAGATTCACAGTCTGCTGTGGAGGACAACGGTAGGGGACTTTCAGATTCTAATCACCCCCTCACTTATGCAGACAGGTCCATATTCACAGCAGACATTATGTCCACATTCTAAGCAGCAATAACTGACCTCAAATCTAACTTGCTGGTGCTCACTGAGAAAATGGCCTCGGCTGAGGCAGCTGGAAAACAGAGGGAGAGAGCTATTTGCAGGCTTGAAAAAGTCACTTCTTCACACTCTAATCATTTCATAGAAATGAACAGACACTTGGAGGACCTTGATAATAGGGGGAGGAGGAGTAATATACGGGTCCGAGGGATCCCCGAAACTGTAGACAACGATCAAATCATCCCAGCCCTTCAAAGAGTATTTAATAGTCTTCTGTAATGGCCTGAAGATACTGCCATTGAATTTGTGAGAGCACATAGGGTCCTGAGAGCACAAGGCCCAGACAACATGCCCCCACATGATATTATATGGTGTTTACAGAGTTTTGCACTGAAGAAAGACATTATGCAAAAGGCGCGCCGCAATGATCAAATTGTGTTTAATGCAGAGGTGATAATGCTCTTCCAGGACTTGTCTCAAATAACTTTGAAAAATCGCAGGGCTCTGCGACCCCTCTTAGACAAGCTCTGTGAGAAAGACCAAAGGTATACGTGGCGCTTCCCGTTCACCCTACTTGTGATGCACAATGGCAGACAATACTCTTTACGCTCACCAGAGGACCTTCCAGAGTTTTGCAACTCCTTACAACTAGGTCCGGTCGAACTCCCGGACTGGTACCAAGAATTTCTTCTTCCTCCCCTGACAAGCGCCAAGCTAAGAAGATGAAGCAGGGTAGACAGGGAGGTTTACTTTCCGGCACCCCCAGAGCGCACCGGTCAGGAATCCTGGATGATACCTAGAGGATGATATGTCTCTTCACATTAAATGTTCTAATTGCCATGTTTAATGCAGTGTACACTGTATTCTCTTTACAGCAACTGGATTTTTGATCACTTTTTTCTACGTGTTCATTCAATTTTGATCAAGAAATGGGATACCCTAACCCCAGTATGGGGACTGAACTTGTGCAACTCTACCCATACTCAGCAAATAGAGGAATTTGCTTTAAACCTGCAGCTACAAAAGTTACATTCTGGACTCTGTGGGACGTGTTATGGGCTATCTCCCCTACACCGCCTGAAGTACGAGATGTAGATGGAGTATGCACCTTATTATTGCGGTTATGATCCTGAAAGACAGAATTGGATGAGATTGGGAAACAGGAGCTGAGTCTCATTGTTGGACCTATGTTAATCCATGGTGATAAGTGATTACCTACTGATCTCAGGGTTACACCTAACGTTTCTTTACTTTACAGGATCATCAGTTCAGAATTTCAACACACAGTTGATGTTGGTTATGCCTATATCAGAAACACTGGTTTAGAATGTTATTTTTTCTCTCATATATATGTTACGGTTGTTAGTAGTGTTCCCATAATAAGGATATATAGTATGGAAGGCATGGGCACCCCAATGTTGCGGTTATGTCTCGGAAAGCCTGACACCGATGAGGCTAAGAGACAGGAATAAGGTCACCCTCTACTGCCACTATTATCCCCTACCTATTATGTAACTTATTAATGTGGTTGTTTTTGCATCTCATAGCCTTCACATTACGATGCAGAATGATTCAATTTTAACCCAATCATTGGCTACATGATGAGGCTGAGGGCCTCTTATCCCCGTTAGGTGAGTTTACTTCCCTTGCAGAGTAGCGGCCTTTTTTGCCCGGCGATATCCATATCGGTCAGTACCTCCCACTTCCCCCACAAAGTGCCTCCCTTTGTGACCTTGGCCACAGGAGAGTGCATTACATAAGACCTTAATGATAGTATATCTATTTAAAAGGTAAAAGATTGATGACTCACTTTCTTCTTGCTGCTATTCTCCATCTTTCTATACTTTCCTTTCTTAGTAGTGGTTGCTTGTTCGCATACAAGCGTTTATCGGAGATATATTCACCTGTACTCACGTTCTACTTGACTAGTAGGGATGAGCCGAACACCCCCCTGTTCGGTTCGCACCAGAACATGCAAACAGGAAAAAAGTTTGTTTTAAAAGGCTTATATGCAAGTTATTGTCATAAAAAGTGTTTGGGGACCTGGGTCCTGGGTCATGTGTATTGTTAGACCGGGAATGCAATAGCCGCAAGTAGTTTTAAATGACTTTTTTCCTTTGAAACATTTTGCTATCAGACTGTTCTAAACATGGGAAACATGCGCCCCTTTACAGGCATACTATAGACACCCCCCAGCTACGAAATTTAAAGGGATATTACACTTTCATTGTTTGACTTTAAGCATTATTAAAATCACTGCTCCTGAAAAAACTGCCGTTTTTAAAACTTTTTTTTGCATTGATCCATGTCCCCTGGGGCAGGACCCAGGTCCCCAAACACTTTTTATGACAATAACTTGCATATAAGCCTTTAAAATTAGCACTTTTGATTTCTCCCATAGACTTTTAAAGGGTGTTCCTTTGCCACGAACCCCCCAAATTGTTCGCTGTTCGGCAAACTTGCGAACAGCCAATGTTCGAAGCTTATCCCTATTGACTAGTGTTGTTCACAGGACACAGTTCTCTGGATCTGTCTATGGTTGTACAATGGCGTACTCTTCGCTGGGTCGTAATCTTACAGTAGTATCTCATAACATCAGAGGCTTGAATGTACCAGAGAAGCTTTCGACCCTCTTAAGGGAATTAAAGAAAGGTAGGCCTCATTTCACATTTTTACAAGAGACGCACTTTAAAACACACAGCATACCCAGGCTCACTGATTCTTATTTTATTGAGGCACACCATGCGACAAATACCTTTACTAAATCTAAAGGGGTCACGATACTGATTAGCAAAGATGCCAACTTTGAACTGACCGACAGTTTGGCTGACCCAAAAGGGAGATATCTTTTAATCAAAGGAAAACATAACAGTATTCCAACAACCTTAGCTAATGTCTACTCATATGTACCACACTTAACCTTCTGTAGATGCATGGTAAAGGATCTTGAAGGTTTCTGCTTGGGCCGTATAATTCTGGGAGGAGATTTCAATCTCCCCTTAAATGCTTTGACAGATACATCTTCTGGCAAATCATACATAACCTACCGAATTTTGAAAAGCTTAAAATCACTGCTGAATTCTTTGCATCTTATTGACACATGGCGATATATCCATCCAGACGGTAGAGATTTTACCTTCTTCTCTGCCCCACATGCAAGATACTCCCGGATAGACTATATCTTCATATCACGCAAGGATCTACACACAGTCACGGAAGCTAACATTGGCATCCAATCCATATCTGACCATGCTCCTGTCTCACTTTCGCTGGATTCAACTACCTCCTCTACTAGGGCTCCAAACTGGAGACTGAATTCCTCACTTCTGACAGACCATGTGTTGTTACCAAAAATCACATTACATTTGAAAGAGTTTTTCACTCAAAATGAAACTCCATAGATTGATCCCCTGATGATATGGGAGGCCCATAAGTGCTCTGTCAGGGGGGAATTAATGAGGATGGGGGCTCTGCGAAAGAGAGACAGGGAAAAAGATATCACAAAACTGACAGATAAAATCTCAAACTTGGAATCCCAACACAAACAATCACTGACAACACAAACAGCAACTGAACTACTTGAAACCAGGAAAACCCTACAGCAAACAGTAGACACTACAACTAAACGTTTCCTATTTTTTAGGAAAAAAATATATTATGAATATGGAGACAAAACAGGCAAATTTCTAGCTAGGGCTCTGAGAGGACCCCGACATCACAATAAAATCCTAGGCATACAAAATAAAAAAGGGACTTTGGACTTGACTGATGAGCTGATCGCCCAACACTTTCATGACTATTATTCTAACCTCTATAATTTACCCGCACCACATAAACCAGCAGAGATGCAGGGAAACAGGTCACAAATTATTCAAGACTATCTAAAATCCTCTAGACTCCCTAAACTATCAGAAGCAGACATCAAGGCTCTGGAACAACCTATTGACAATTCCGAAATACAATTAGCGATCAAAGATTTAAAGACGGGGAAAAGCCCTGGCCAGATGGCTTTACGTCCATCTACTATAAAACCTTCATGGACACATTGACTAGTCCCCTGATGAAAGCATTAAACTCCTTTTTCACACCCAGAGAAGTCCCTCTGACATTTATTTTGGCACACATAACTGTCATACCTAAGCCGAATAAAGACCCTAAGCAATGCCCCAGCTACAGACCAATTTCACTGTTGAACCTGGACGTGAAGCTTCTATCCAAAATACTAGCTAATAGACTTAAAGTGGAGGTCCGCTGAAAAAAATATTAAAAGCCAGCAGCTACAAATACTGCAGATGCTGACTTTTAATATATTAGGACTCTTACCTGTCCAGGGAGCCCGCAATGTCGGCAGCCGAAGCCGATCCGTCCTTCGGCTCTTGGCTACTGCCGCTGCCATCCTCGGTAAGGGAATAAAGAAGTGAAGCCGTGCGGCTTCACTTCCTGCTTCCCTACTGCGCATGCGCAAATCACGCTGCCCATTATCTCAGGTCCCTGCTGTGTTCTGTGTCTCACAAAATATAGCGGGGGAGGATGGGGTAGGCGCCGGAAGTGGCATAGGTCACCGCAAGCGCCGCGGTGAGCTATGCCAGGAAGTGGGAGCAAATACCTGTATTAGACAGGTATCTGCTCCCTCCTCCCCCCTGAAAGGTGCCAAATGTGACACCGGAGGGGGGGGAATCCAAAAAGTGGAAGTTCCATTTTTGGGTGGAACTCCACTTTAAGCCCCTACTCCACAATTTAATTGGTCCGGAACAGGCTGGATTTATGCCCGGCAGAGAAGCAAGGGATAACGTCACAAAATCACTGAACTTAATCTATGCGGCCAGAATGAGAAAGATCGAGGGCCTTCTCCTGTCTACGGACGCGGAGAAGGCCTTCGATCAAGTAGCATGGGACTTCATGCTGGCAACATGTCGGTACGTTGGCCTAAGCACACATATGATGGCATGGATATCTGCATTATATAACTTCAGCTAAATTAAGAATTAATGGCTCTCTATCTGATACGGTAACCATTACCAACGGCACTAGGCAAGGCTGCCCACTCTCCCCACTCCTTTTTATCTTATCACTTGAACCCTTCATTAGGAGGGTAATGGCTACTCAAGATATCCAGGGATTTAAGATTGCTAATACAGAATTTAAAATAGCAGCTTATGCCGATGATTTATTATTTTTCTTGACTAAACCTCTCACTTCGATCCCCACATTATTAAAGGAATTCTCCCTCTATGGATATATTTCCTGTTTGAAAATCAACTATGCAAAATCAGAGGCAATGAATGTCACTCTACCCAAAAAAATACGTAAGGACGCACAACTTCACAGCCCCTTCAAATGGGAGGCCTCGGCCCTCAAGTATTTGGGTGTTTGGCTGACCCCCCAACTCTCCCAAATTTTTGATAAGAACTTCCCACCCCTTTTGAAAACTATAGGAAAAGAATTATTATCTTGGCACACAAAAAACTTTTCCTGGTTTGGTAGAGCTGCCATTTGTAAAATGTCCATATTACCCAGAATTCTTTACCTTTTCAGTTTTTTTAAGAAACTACAATCGATCCAACTCGATTTTGTATGGGCACATAAATGCCCACAGATCAAGTTTGATCATATAACCAGACCTAAAGAAAATGGTGGAATGGGCCTACCCGACTATAGAATGTACTACCATGCTTCACATATCACTAGGATTATCGACTGGCACTTCCACCAGACCCTCAAAGACTGGGTATCTCTAGAAAATGAAATGAGCACAATCCCCTTAAAATTCTATCCCTGAATACCATGGACGAGATATCCACCAACTCTGAAACAACACCCTTTGTTGAATGCCACTCTGTCGATCTTTCACCTTCTGACAAAAAAATCAGATCTTTCCACACCCTTAAGTCCTCTCACTCCACTACAAAACAACCCCGACTTTCCACCATGAATACAGAATCATTCACTACAAGCATCAGACGTTGATTTACCCTTACTTGCTAAACACTGTTTCAAAAATGATCTAATCCAAGATTATGACATAATGAAAAGGGATAACCATACCCAGGGTCTGCCGCTCTGAACATATTTTCAATTGCGAAGCTATGTCAACAATACTCACCAAAAGAAACACTTCATAAGACAATTAACAGACATGGAATCAGTGTGCCTGCAGGGAGCTGAAATTCGAAAAGCAACCTCATTAGCTTATGCCTGGTTGCAAGACTCAAAACAACTGACCCTGGACAGATTCAGAGAGAACTGGAATAGGGAACTCAATGTAGAGCTGTCTGACCGACAATGGCAAAGGGCATGTATACTTGCTCCTTGAGCACCAGAATGCAGGAAACAGGATATAAATTGCTCACACAATGGTATGCTACACCTGCCAAACTGCATAAATGGTATCCTCAATCCTCAGAACTTTGTTGGCGTTGTAAGAAAGCTAAGGGCACTCTCTTTCGCATATGGTGGCAATGTACTGGGATATCACCATATTGGTCAGAGGTTGTAAAAATTATACGCCATATCACGGAAACCTTGCTGAAGCTGGATGCGGCGTGTTGTCTACTCCACATTACCAATTTTTCACTTCGAAAATACAAGAGGTCCCTATCTAAACACTTGTTAAATGCAGAAAAATCCCTTATACCTTTGCATTGGAAATCTACTAATGTGCCTTCTATTAAAGAATGGCTACACAGGATTACTGATATTCGTGACATGGAGGAGACGATCGCTCAATACAATGATGCAATTGAGAGGTACCACCAAACATGTTCTCCTTGGTTTGCTTTTAGATATTCACAAGAATATGAGAAACTAAGATCACCTGAACTAGACTGATGATATCCATTCGACCCCTCCTAGGGGCTCTCTTGTTTCAGCCCATACTTTCCATGGAACTTAACCTTGCTTTAGACTATAGGCTTAATAACAAAAAGAAACAAGTTTGAAACGTCCACATATATAGAACTCCTTTTCAAGTTAGAATTAAAATAAAATACTTATTTGTTCAATTTAGATAGTAGCTTACTATATGATACCGTTGAACTGATGATTTGACATGTTCTCGATGAAACACACCGGTCACTCCTTATCATTATTTACTCCACACCTTTATATTTCTTCTTATAATGTCTCTACTCCTACTGCATCCTCTCTCTTCTCTAATCATAATTAGTCTTTACTTTACATTTCTATCTCTCATCTCCACCTTTACTTACCAATATTTCACTTAAGGTACAGCTCTAAGGTGACCATAAAGAGTCAACGAAATGACAAAGATTTCCTAGTATTCCTATTAGACTACATATGCAATATCTAATTCCAAACTCTCACTCATATCCTGTTTATTTGGCTCCAGATAACTCTGTACGAATTTTAATGGATATTATTTCACTTATGTTCATGTTAACAGTGATTATATGTAACATGTGTTAACTTTAATAAACTTTTTGAATGAAAAAAAAGAATGATGTGCATATGGTCCTGGAAAACATTCTGCTTTGGTTTATCTTTTATTAGAGTTGTTCTGTCTAATGCATTCACCATCTCTAGTTGATTTTTAATATGAGCTTCTTGATATCCTTCTTATTCAAGGAATCTCTGGCTAATTAAATCAGTCTGTTCTTTAAAATCTTGTTCATCCGTGCAATTTCTTTTCAGCCTCATAAATTGTCCTTTTGGCACATTCAATAACCAAGGAGCATAATGACAACTTTTCAAAGGGATATAACCGTTCCTGTCAACCGTCTTGAAGAATGTCTTTGTTTTAAATTTTCCTTCAGTCAGTGATATAGTAAGGTCCAGAAAGTGAATTTGTTTTGTATCGTATTCCCATTTGAACAATATACTCTGATTATTTTGATTAAGCTTTTCCAAAAAATGTAATAGGGTGGTTTCTGTGCCTCTCCAGACCAAAATGACGTCATCAATGTATTGTTTGTACAAAAGTAATTATTTTGGTGTATCTTGATAAATAGCATTTTCTGCATAGAGGATACCTTGGCAAAGCATCCTGTCCCCATGTTGAAGCAATGTGCCTTCTCTCTGTCCCCAGTCACCCACTCCAGATTATTTTGTAAAGGGCCTACATGCTCAAACCTGACCTTTTTACTATTAATATATTTAAAGAATTTTTGGAGGGTTGTCCTTCTATCTTTTACAATCTGCTGTTGATTTTGAATTTTTGCATCCTTGATTTCCTTTTTACATATTGTGTTATATTCTTTGTAACATTTAAACAATGATAGTATTCCTTCATGTTTATATTTTGTAAAAGCCATTTTCTTATTATTTATAGCTTTTTTTAAATTTGGCCATAAGCCACATTTTTTTTTTTAGCCTTTTAAACTTATTGCCCATGGGAATATACTTTGCAGTGAGTTTGCATACAGTCTTCTTGAAGAATTCCCATTTCTGTTCTGTGTTCATTGATGCCAATATTCCCTCCGAGTCTAAAGCTGGATACACACTATACAATTGTCTTTAGATTTTTTCCTTTAGATTTAACCAAAACCATAATATGAAGTCAAATCTAAACACTTGCAATTTGAATGCAATCATACAGGCCCTTGCACTACATGGTTGAAGGTAAATCTAAAGGAAATCAAACAACAAATGTTGTATATTGTGTATCCAGCTTAAAGCGGAGTTCCGCCAATTTTTTTTTCTTTTTAAAGTCAGCAGCTACAAATATTGCAGCTGCTGACTTTTAAAATATGGACACTTACCTGTACCTTGCACCCGCGATGTCGGCACCCAAAGCCGATCTGTCCCAAGGCTCTTGGGTGCTGCTGCTGCCATCTTCGGTAAGGGAATCAGAAAATGAAGCCTTGCGGCTTCACTTCCTGGTTCTCTACTGGGCATGTGCAACTAGCGCTGTGCATTCCCATTGGTCCCTGCTGTCTCCTGGGACATGTGTGTCTCCCAGAAGGCAGCGGGGGGGCGGGTATCTATGCCCGAAGTGGGAGCAAAATACCTGTATTAGACAGGTATCTTCTCCCCCCTCCCTCCTGAAAGGTGCCAAATGTGACACCAGAAAGGGGGGAGGATTCCGAAAAGTGGAAGTTCCATTTTTGGGTGGAACTTCGCTTTAAGTCTTGGAAAGCAGCCCTCATCCTTGGGAAATGTGCTCTCGTAAAGTTAAGCATTTTTATATTTCCTGTATGTGTTTCTTACAGCTAAAATTAAATTTAATCATGCTATGGTCACTGCTACCCAGATGTTCTTTTATATTAATATTGGTAATAAGCTCTGCATAGTTTGAGATTACCAGGTCCAGCAGAGCATAATTCCTAGTCGGGGCCTCAGTTAACTGGACCATAAAATTGTCTTGTAATAAGTTTATAAATTTTCGCCCTTTAACTGTTCCAGCATTGCCATTACTCCAGTCAATTTCCGGGTGTGTGGGAACATATGGATGTATGAAAACGTCTCCTCTCTGGGCTCCCATGCTGTCTCCAGTCCTCTAAGCTGAGACCGCCTCTACCGCTGTTTCGTTAGTTAGCTTTGCTGCTAAATTTAGTAATCAGTCCCCCTTGCTCTCCTCGCCTGGAGCCTCGGAACTGCCTCGGAAATTGCCTTATACCAGGACAACATTATTCAGCACCGGACCCATCCACACCATCTGTCACTACCAGATCCATTGGATCCTTTAGAGATGCTCGGCACTACTTGGCATTTCCCGCTGCTACCAGATCCAATAACTATTCAGAGCCCCTCAGTATCACTTGCAGCTGGCTGTTTGATGTTGATACTGAAATATTAACATTATTATATTTATGGAAATATTTAAAAATCTATGGTTAGGAGATTTTCATGTCTTTCCACAAATCAACCAAATAATTCAAATTTGTTTATCCATGCTAGTTTGAAGACAAAAAGGAATGTTTTAAGATTTTAGCTTTATTAAGAGTAAACTTTCTTATAGCTTTTGGATCTTTTGTGACTACTGCCTTACCTATTCATTTCAGGGCTATTACTGCTTGATAAAGAACATCACAACACAGCTAGAACTTCTTAAAATGGCTTTTTTATTTCAGTTTAAAATGAATCAGATTGGAGTGCAACTACTTAATTTAACCTAAGCTAAATATAAAAATTAAAAAAAAAATGATCTGGACCTTGAATTGTTTGCTTTCAATGAATGGGTAGACCCTTATCGACAGTAGAACAGTTTTGATGCTTATCAGTTTCTAAAAACTAAGTCACTTAGTAGTGTTAAGAATTGCATGTACTGTGTACTGTGTACTAATGTTTATAGATATTTGTACATATATAGGAAGTACAGTGGCCAAGTGGCTAGCACACATATATATGTACATATGTACAACATCACCCCCAGCTACTTCACCAACCTAATCTGCAGATATTGCCCAAATCGTCCTCTCCGCTCCTCTCAAGACCTCCTGCTCTCTAGTTCCCTTGATACTTCCTCCACTGTTCACCTCTAGGACTTCTCCAGAGCCTCCCCCATCCTCTGCAACTCCCTTACCCAGTATGTCCAGTCAGCCCCTACCCTGTCCGCCTTTAGGCAATCCCTGAAAACTCACTTATTAGGACCCCACTTCCACCTAAGAACTGTACCTGAGCCACCTCCATCAGATCAACCCCTGCAGCTATTACATTTTGTACTATCTACCCCTCCCTTTAGATTGTAAGCTCCACGAGCAGGGCCCTCCTGCCACTTTTGTATATAACTGTATTGTAATTGTACCATCCTCCCTCTACATTGCACAAACTGTTGGCCCTATATAAATCCTGTAAAGAAATAATAATACTAGTAATAACATGTATTAATTGTGTAAAGAGAATTTTGTTTCTTTTTTTTCTCACCTTACGGCTATCTGTACACTTTTTTCTAATTTTATTATGATATGTGAACATATTTTTATATGGGGCTTTCCTAGATTGTTTGTTTGCCTGCTGCAGTTATTTGGGCAGTGAAAGGTAAATTTGTGGATTGTGTGGAAGAGGAGAGTATGTAAAAAGAGCAGTGTCCCCTGACCAGCCTTCTTTGGGAAAGATTAGTGGTATCCAATCGAAACATGTTGGTATAGGCAGGAGGTAACATCATCAGTGCTGGGGCATTGCTGTGGAGTGTACACTGTCATCAGAGTTTTTTCTTTTTACTATTAGGTTCCATTTACATCTAAGCGTGGCAATTTACTGGCATTTTTTGGTCATTTTTTAAAGCATTTTTGCAGCTTTTTACAAGCATTTTTAAAGAGTTTTAGAAATGTGTTACAAGCATTTCTCAAATTCAGCCATTTTTGCTTAACCAATAGAAAGCACTAGGGGGAGGAGAGGGAGAGGATATTAGTGGTGGAGAGCTGCTATTTGAGCAGAAAATGAGTGACAAAATGCTTGTAAAATGCTCAAGTCAGGCATTTCTATTGCAATCTATGGGGCTAAAAATTATTGTAATCTGTCAAAAAGAAGCCATAGGCATTTTGTTTCATGTGACAGAACATGCATACAGTATGTGAACAGGGGCCATTGAAATGACTGGGATTTGGCTTGTTGAGTGTTTTAGAGCTACAAGCTTCAAACAGAAAATCGCTCAGGTGTAAACAAGGCCTTACATACAAGCCGGTTGCCAGTGGCCAGGGCCCAACCTGTTTGTGTTAAGTTGATTAGTGCTCCTGTTCCTTGCCCTGCTCCTAATGTACCTGTCATTAGGCACACACTTGCTTGTACTTCATTAGCTACATTGAAGCAACATGCAGCTGGCAATATAGAGTGAGTGTCTTGTTTTATTGTTATACATGTCATTTATTCTTTTATGTTCATTTTTGCACAAAGGATTTGTGAATGAGTGCTGCAGGAATTGTTTATAGTGTAAAATATGAAAATCAATTACACATCCAAAATATGTGATGTCAGAATATGATGTCACTGATGCAGTCCATGAAAGTCATATTCTTCCCCAAGGCTACATTAACACGGGCAGATGGGTTGGGATAATTTGCTGCATTAAAAGGTGGCTAAACATTACCTCTAGATGCAGCAACACTCTGTGCTATGGTCACATGCAAACAGGCTGTGGGCAGTTTGGGTGCAGCCAGACCTTTGCAGAAATGGCAATCCTGGATGCACACAGTCTGAGTCCAGAGTCTGTTAGAGGTTCTATTCACAAGTAACTTGATTACATGTGAACAGCGTTGGCATTGGCCATTGAGTTGTACAGAGTACAAATTTAACAGCTGCAACTGACAGTTGTTGCTGGTCACACACACAGCATACACAGGCAGCAGTTAGTACTACTGACAGGGACCTGATAATTCTTTCTGGCAGCTGCCACTGGCCACCCCCATGTGCCCCTTTGAATGTAGCCTAACTCCACATACAGATTAGAGGCATCTCCCAAGTGTGTAGTTTAATGGAATTGTGTATTTCATTGCTGCCCTAGAAGCCACGTTAAATAGAGCGTCTCCCCACCGTGCTATGTAAAAATAAATGTTTTGTTAAATGTTTCCCCATGGCACTGCAAGGCTCTCCATGCCCTTTTTTGACATCAGTTTGCCTATTAACTCAAAGGTCAAAATGCAATAACAGGATTCACCTCTCCATAGGCTTAGGATTCATCATAAAATTCACATTCCCTGAACTTCAATCTAGATTTCAAACCCTTGGCAAATGAAACCCAGGCAGATTCGCCCATCATTATTGGAAAGAATAACATATTTTTAACTTGAGATTTAAGGGCAGATCTTGTCAATAATAAAGTAATCTGATAGAAAACATACTGTATCTGTCACCCTGGGAACAGTGCAGATATTTATTTTGTATTAAATTGTAAATGAAGACACACTTGAGCAACTGATGTTCTTTATGAGAGTGAGATGATAGAGTAAATGATCTAGCACACAGCAGAATAAAAGATTTTACAGGAAAACAAAATCCTTTTATATTAGGTTTTAATTTTTGCCCATAATAATAATACATGTTATCCCACTAATAACAATGGATTATTAGTAAATGTTTCCAAAGAGAAATGTTATTTGTGAGATTATTGTTACAATACAACATTTAAGCTAGCAAAAAATTAACAATCACATGGTACAAAAGTATTTCTCCTAATATACGGCAGTGTCCTTTTATTTTAGTTCTTTTAATGGCCTCTCTGTAAGATAAAATAGCCAATTTGCAGAGTTCTAAACTGTTTTATACAAATCCATTGGGAATTTATCTAGATAGGGATAATTTTAATTGCCTTTCTAATCTCTACAGAATTAATTGCCACAAGTCAAGGTTTTGTTGATCATTAATACACAGAAAAATTGATCATTTCAGCATGTTGTCGTTTGCCAAATGTGCATATTTTTTTCTAGAGAAACAGGTAAACTTTTTATGTCAAGGTCTTAGGAGAACCTCATTATAATTACATTGCAAAGTGTCTAAAACTAAGGAATAAGTTAACTTTTCTTGCCTGTATACTGCCATTTTTCCCCTTGCAGGCAGACAAGCTGACATCAAAGACAGCAATGCCTTTTTCACAACATCAAAGTGCCTGGTATAGTATAATTATCCTAAAACATGGTAATGTCAAAAACAGCACATTTGATTCATTTCTAATTGTCATATTTGACTTTTAATCAGCTGAATCCTATTATTATTTCCCTATTTAAAATATTAATCTTATCAAAATAGGTAAAGTAGCCACTTGTTATTCATTATTATAGATTAGTAAAGAGTTGAACATACTTGGGTTTGGATTGAGGCATGTATGATAAACATTACCTACTAAAGCTTGGGTGATGAATCCAAACCCCATTGAATTTAAAGGAAGCTGAATGTTAAAAAACAGTAATGGTAATTTTCTAGGCTAATAGGCAAAGGATCGGCAAACAAATGGCATGGTGGGTTGGACATTTCCCTTGGGAATATGTACCAAAGCAAAACATTTTTAAAATGTCAGTTTAGTGGGGAGGAGCAATTGTCCTAGTGCTTAAAGTGAATCACTAAATAGCATGCTTGGAGGACACTCGGATCCTGCCTGTGAAGTGGCACATCTGTGTGATATATACAATCTACTACAGCAAAACTGACACTTACAAAAAATAAAGTATGTTTACACTACAAAATAAGTGTAACGAAGTAGAGCCGTGCTAAACATTTTAAATACCCAGAAAAAGCAGCATGCAAAACACGATACACCGTGGTATAAAATATACTAAAAACAAAATATGCAGCACAATTTTTATTAAATAAACTATGTGTAATCATATTATAAATGGAATTAGTGTTGAAAAGTGCTCCAATAAGTGCATATAAGATAAAAAATATATCTAAAATACATGTTTACATCATACTAACATACAGTGATTCAAAAATCACAAAACACAAATCAAAGTCCCATTAAGTACCAGTGAAACGTCTCTATTCAGCTTTGTAAGCACAATCCTTCCAGTAAATACACAGCAAAACAATGTCATCAAAGGGCTCTTACTGATTGCAAATGACCCAAAAAGATTGTGTGGTCATATGCAGCTTAGTAACACAAGTATGCCCTCCTCCAGACTCAGTCACAGTCTTCTCCACCTTTCACATGAAACCTTCTGTCCCAAGGATCAATGTATATGAAAGGGGAATCAAAATACTCCAATAGCATATGCCAGGCAGTGCTATTTGATTAAAAAGAGAGAATAAAAACACTCACATGTGCCAATGTACCATATCACTAATCGTTACAAACATTTTGAATCCCAAACAGTAGTAAGTGCAATGCGTGTTCACCTCAGCCCATCTGGCTCTGCCCCAAAGCCTTTCATTAAATGGTGACATCCTCAGGGGAGTCACCACCACTGCTTTGTGATTTTTGGTGCACTATATGTTAGTATGATGTAAACGTATTTTTTAAATATATGTTGTATGCACTAAGTGGAACACTTCTGGACACACATCTTATTTTAATATGATCACATATAGTTTATTTATTTAGAAATATAGAAATAATGCTGTCAAAATTACATCTCCCATCTAGACAAAGCAGTCAGGGATTCCTTTTAATTATACTAGACCATTATGTTAGATGAGGGTCCTAAATAGATATAAAAAAACAGCATGGGTATTCTCTAATTCATACTAGATGCCTCAGACGTGTAATTTTTAAGCATGAGGTCCCCCCAAAAATCCATACCAGATCATTATCTCAGCATGTAGCCTGGCAGGCCAGGAAAGAGGCAGGACAAGAATGCAACCTCCACATTCTGAACCATACCAGGTGCCATGGGGGGGTACCTTGCCAGGGGGGTCCCACTTGACAAAGAACTGTGTCTCCATGTTGAAGAGGAAAAGGCCCTTTTCTCCACAACCCTGGCCTGGTGATTATGGGGGACTGTGGGCATGAAGATTATAAGAATTTGGAAGCCCCTTTTAATAATAAAGATTCTGCTGCCCCATGTGAATAAGTAAGCTGTACATGGAAGCAACTGATTCACTAAAAAATTGTAGACAGTTAAAAATACATACACACACAGTTTTTAACAAGTCTTTTTACTAAAAATAAGTCCCACAATGTACATCCACCATCAACCATATTATCCAGTGAAGTAGATCCACATCAATCATGATGCTTGACACCCATCGACTTGCTGAAAGAAAAAAAAAAAAAAAAACACCACCTGCCAACACATGTCTGATCCAGCCACTTCACTGCTACTGAATGTCAAGTCTGACAGATGACAGCCTATATAAACCAAAGGGGTGGGATCAGAGTGAAATCATTGCCCACACAGTATTTGGACATGACCATAAATATGGTCAATGATGTCACAGTAAAGTGAAAAGCTTTCATACGCATTACTCTGACAGCATGTTTTACCTTTGCACCATTCCAGCACTACAGCCTCTATCGGTCTCTTTAGTAATCAACATTTCTGGTTGTGTGAAATGCCTTACGCACATCCTCTTACCCTTATATCATTACAGGACTCAACAATGACGTAGGGCCAGAGGACTATTTTTCCAACAAGGCTGTACCATAACATTTTAACCAGAAGAATATTTTTAGAGATCATTAGTTACAAAGGTAGGTAAGTTACTGGCCTGCCCTCCACAGTAAGTCATTAGCAAAGGTAAACAGCTCAATAAACAATATTTCTATAACCACATAGATATGTGAAAGCAGTATGGTCAATTATGGGCAAAAACAAGAGGGATAAGCCCTATAAATGAAATGTTGTATATGTAGAAATAAAGAATGACTGTGAAATCCAACAAACAATACACAAAGCATAATTTAGTTATGAATTCAAACACTGATTTATACATTTTAGAACGTTATAATTATATACGTTTAGAATTTTACAACTGCTGGCTGTGTAAAGAAGTCTTGGAAATTTTTTTGGGGAAAAGGATCTGATAACAGGGGCATAGTAGAAATCCAAATCAGAGCAGGAGCAGAGCACAGTGTATACAGACAAGCATACAATAATAACGTGTTTTGTGGTCAAATTAGCATTTAATCACCAACCATTATTAGGTGCTAGTTTGCTAGTTTAAGCAGGAAACGCATTATCTCTTGCTTTTCTCCCCTATGATGTGATGTGTACAGTTCATTTTCTTGAATAAAAGCATATAAGGCGTGCAGCTGTTCTAGACTTTTCTTTTTTGATAACTTTTTTGATAACTTTGTTTTTTCCTGTGTTAAAGATAGGGATGTGCAAATGTGTCTTGGTCTAATAGGCAAAAAATTGAAAAGAAAAGAAGATGGAAAGGTAGGCGCTGCCATAGGAGACATGTATTAATGCAGTGAGTAGAGGCACTGCCATCTTTTAATGCAATTTTGAGGGTGATGTGGGAATAAAACAATCCTTTCAATGATATGCTTGGGAGATGCCTTTAAGCTCTATGTGGTATTACAGAACAGTACAATGCTCATGGTCAGCATCAGCGACATCATGTTCTAGCCTGACCTATTAAGTTTTACATTTTTACATTATTGCTTGGTTTAAATACAGCAACAGCATCCCAATCTAATTAATCACAATTTGAAAAAAAAGGCTTTTTTAGGTATTTTTGACTGTGACACCTGATTTTTTATTAAGCGGTAATAGGCCTGAATTTAAATGTGGAAATAGCAGCCATAACAAATCTAAAAGCTATAATAAAATGTACTCTGGAAAAAAAAGTTATGATTACGTTTAAGTTTGCACCATCTGGCCAGTGTCAAAATAGCTTCAAGCATAAATGTAAAAAAAGAGTGCAGAGAAACTCTTAAAAACTACAGCCTCACATTCTCCAAACCCCATTCCTTTCCCATACCCTTTATTATTCCCGTAATATTCCAAAAAAAGATTTTAGATACCGTATGTGTTTGGTAGAAAATAACTCTTTGGTATTTAACATTTCTGGTAGTATGAAATGCCTGTGTACCCTACTATGCACAAAGGAGTCATCCTCCTACCCTTATATCATTAGAGGACTCAACAATGACGTAGGGCCAGAGGATTTTTTTTCCAACAAGGCTGAAACTCTTAAAAACTACAACCTTACATTCTCCAAACCCTCTTCCTTTCCCATATCATTTAGTATTCCCGTAATATTCCAAAAAAAGATTTTAGATGCCGTATGTGTTTGGTAGAAAATAACTAGTTTTAGGACAGTACAGAAAAATGTTTAAGCGTGCGGGACTTTAAAGGTACCCAATTTTAAAGACAACCATATGTTTAAAAAATTGTTAAATTTTTATTATCATATAGATATAGATTGTTCAAGTATTAATATTGCATCAATATTGCCCAACACGTTTCGAGTATCACGCTTTCTTAGGGGCAGAGGTTGAACCTGGTGTCAGGTCACCTGAGACCAGGTGACAGATGCACTCCGTAGGAGTCAGGAGTGCACCGCTAAGGTAATGGACCCTTAGGACTGACTGCTGCGGATTGAACCCTGGGAGGTTCAGGAAGCAGGTCTCTTCCAGTTACCTATTTAGGTTATACACAAAGGGATCTGCAATAGGCAGAATTAGCCTAAACTTAAGGGAACCGTTAATCGGTCAACATAGACAGAGCAAGGTAGCCAAGTCTAGGAGGAATAAACTCCACGGGTGAAATAGACAATATTTCTCCCTCCTTTTTGTTTTGGATTGGTGGGATCTAATATACCTCTAGCTCTTCAAATTAGATAATAAAATCGCATCAATATACTCTTCAAATTAGATAACAAAATCACATCAATATATTACACACACCAACTAATACAATTTTAATAATCCTGGTTGCCTTTCAGCACACACATTATTTATGATGTGTGTCCCGCATGGAGCACCACGTCTCTCTTGTCGCCTTTCACTCAGCTTCCTGGCACGGTGGGGAGACGTAGCTGCCCGGCGTCTACCCACACATGTGCTTCCACAGTGGGACCCATTCTTGTTTGGGCCACTGGAGGGAGCTCCTCTCCGTGCCGGCGGCATTCCTGGATCACCCCGGACATTTAGGGGTTTCGCGCATGCGAGGTTTGACCTGCGCATGCGTGAAATGTCATGACATCACGCATATTGCATCGGGGCTGATGGCTGTCACTGGGGCATTGCCTTCCGGAACGCCGAGGGGGCCACGCTAATACCGTCAATCTGCGGTTGGGTCTCCAGTTGCAGGGGGAGGATGTGGGGTTGAGATGAGCACCTGTGATCAAGAGGCAATTAACTCTATTAAATAAAGGTGCAGCTTCCTGAAGATCTTCAGGTGATCCCTGGATGGCTGCCAACACATGCAGGAAGGAACCAACAAGTAAGTGCTTGTACTGGATATGTCCTGCCAGCCGCAGTATGGAATATATTCATATATTTTCTATGATTTAGGTTTCTCAATACATTTATCACATTGGCATCTTATACACATAGTCCAATAATAAATAATAATAACAGTATTATCATTTTCACCACCTGTTTATAACCTTAGATATTCCTTTATTAGGCACTTCACATCACTTTACCTTGTATAGATTGTTTTCACCATCACACATCACTAGCCTTCTTAGTTCTTTTCCCTTTTTCACGTTTGTTATATATTTTTTTTTTTTTTTACACGTTTTTGTTTTTGGCGTACATCAATAACACTTTACTTATGCTATATTTCATTACACAGACCCCATGCTTTTAGCACTTATCAACAACATTCTATTTATGTTACACTTTATCACATACATCCCATCACTTAGTTTTTTTCACATACTACCCCACCACTCAGTATCATTACCTTTGTAAGGTGAGGCATGAAAATATAGAGCTTGTTTAAAGAGATTTTTTTCATCAAGTACTCTATACACTTAGTTCAACATATCATATACTCACATATCACAATTTAGATCCAAAAATTATTAAAATATGAGCAAAGGGACAATATTAGTCGAGACCACCCTATTAATTGTTTTGAATATTAAACAGTCTGGCTATATAGGACAATACGGAACACTCACCCAACCGCTGACTACATACTAATTTTTACAAATATCAAATTACAGGTGCCTCACCCTACACCTTCCCCACTGGGTCCAAATTCCTGGCTCCTTGCAAGCTCCGTGGACTATGGACGCGCCCAGAGGCGACAGAGGGAATGAGCAAACATTGTGGAACCACCGCACGCAACGGCTTTTATTAATTCAAACTATGCGACACAAGCCCATTTTCCTATTCCCAAATGGTAAGTACTTCACCATATGTATGGAGATGTACTTTCAAAACCTTCAAAATATCACAAAATGATCTATCATGTTTTGTATATTGTAGAAAATCCTAATGGAATTTTTTGATGTATCTCTTTAGAATTTAAAACTCCCCTGAAGAAGACCAGAAAAGGAAAAAGGGTCGAAATGCATTGGGGTATTCATGGGGATTCATATGGATAGTATTGATACAATGTAACTGTACAATTAGAACTTTTTTAATGAATTGATTGCCATGGGAGATGGTCTTTTGTTGTTGCTTGTATCGACTACTGGAAATTTTATGTGATATTTATTGTATCTATGTAATGCATTCTATGTCTGAATTAAATAATATTTTTACTAAACATGTTTACTAAACATGGTTACTAAACATTGTTTCAGAAATATTTTGCTGCTTAAAAGCCCCCTGGGGAAACTTTTCCACTAATTTTGCAATGCTTTTTGGGGTGTGCAGCTGTGTCAACTCTTGCATGGGTTACTTCACTTTGTTGGTCTACTAGATCACTAACACAGATCCCAGTGGGAGCTAGAGCATAAATTCCCCAGGACACGGAGTCTAATGCCCCGTACACATGGTCGGATTTTCCGATGGAAAATGTCCGATCGGAGCGTGTTGTCGGAAATTCCGACCGTGTGTGGGCTCCATCGGACATTTTCCATCGGATTTTCCGACACACAAAGTTGGAGAGCAGGAGATAAAATTTTCCGACAACAAAATCCATTGTCGGAAATTCTGATCGTGTGTACACAAATCCGACGGACAAAGTGCCATGCATGCTCAGAATAAATAAAGAGATGAAAGCTATTGGCCACTGTCACGTTTATAGTCCCGACGTACGTGTTTTAAGTCACAGCGTTTAGAACGATCGGATTTTCCGACAACTTTGTGTGACTGTGTGTATGCAAGACAAGTTTGAGCCAACATTCGTCGGAAAAAATCCTAGGATTTTGTTGTCGGAATGTCCGAACAAAGTCTGACCGTGTGTACGGGGCATAAGAGCCAGCAGGTGTTCACCAGAGCCTCTAGTGGCGAGGATGGACTGCGCTGCAGTCTGGCTCCAGGTCGCGCCCAGGGTCTCACAGCACATGCTCACAGTAGACTACAGGAGATAGAGGAAGGAAGCAGCAGGCTGGAACAACAAGGATAGCAAGGGGATGAGCCAAGGTCGGGGCAACTAGCAGACAAGGATAACAGAGTGCATGCCAAAGGTTCAGGGTCACAGGCAAACAGGGATAGTTGGGGACATGCCAAAAGGTCAGGGTCACGAGCAAACAGGAATAGCCGAGAACACGCCAAGGTTGGTAACAGAGAAAACGTAGAGCACACGGCAAGCAGGAAACAGGAAGCCAAACACACAATGGTTGATCAGCAAGGTTGACTTGCAATGAACAGGTTAATATAGTGTTCCTAATTAGAGGCTGAGGTGGAGCTATGCTGAGGGAAGACTATATATTCAGTCAGGTGAGAGTGGCTGGCCTCTAAAGGAACACATGAAGAGAGATAAGCTGACAGACACACATTACTGCATAACCATGACAGTACCCCCCTCTTATGAGGCCTCCCCCTCCCCCACCTGGACCCAGGTTTAAAGGGAAACTCCAGATGAAACCTCCTCAACAGACGAGGCGCAAAGATCTCAGATGCAGTTATCCAAGACCTCTCCTCAGGACCAAACCCTTTTCCAATGTACGAGGTACTGAAGAATGCCTCTACGGAGCCGGGAATCCAGAACTTGACTAACCTCGTACTTTAGATTATCCTCAGAGACTGAAACCGAGGTAAGGCGAGGATGAGAGGACTTATTGAGGACTAAAGGCTTCTTAGGAATGGGTAAGGGCATGAGAAGACCATCAGGAGCCTGAGCAGGGTCCTCCAGACCCTTAAAGATGAGCTGGACATCCAGCACAGGACCATCAGACTGGGCAGAGGTCAATGGATCACTGAGACCAGGTTGATTAGAAGGTGACATGTCACAAGAGTCAAGCTGGATAGCTGAAACACAAGCAGAATGCAGAGAGCCCAGAAAGAAAGATTGAAAACCTCACCTGGCCGAATGAGGCAGTCTATCCAAAGGATGGATTGAGCCTCTTAAACAGGTTTGAATGGACATAGTAGTAGTAGTAGGGTGAGGCCAGGTTACAGAAGGTCCTGAATAAGAAGAAGCAGGAAGCTCCCTGGGCATAGGCTGGACTGGCATAACTGGTGCAGAGGCCGACTGAATAGCATCTCCAGGTGCAGCGACTACCACAATCGCATCTCAGGGCATAGTGACTGTAGAACTGGTGGACGAGTTAACCTGGGTGTGCGTCCAAGGGAGTTTAGAGACAGGCAAATGTAAGTGGTTATGCAAACTGGAGTGAATGATCAGCTCAGGTTTATAGGTGGACTCCTCATCCAGAGTGCCACATGACCTAGAGAGTGTATCAGTCCGACTATTGCAGGACACATCCCAGAAATCGCTATATACAGCAGGAAGAGCAGAAGATACTGGGATAGTGGCAACAGGAAGTTTCTCCTTTGGGGCAACCTTGAGTAGGCAAGAAGAGGAACAGGAAGAACCCCAAGCCAGGATCTGTCCAGCAGTCCAGTCAACGTGTGGGGAATGGAGCCCTGACCAAGGAAGACCTAATAAGATAGGAGATGAAGCCTTAGGTAAGACAAGGAAGGATATCCACTCCTGGTGGAGTGTCCCTATCGACATCTTAACAGGAAGGGTCTGGAAGTGGATAGGGCCCCCTGGGAGAATGGTGCCATCAATTGCCAAGACCACCAATGGTGTTTGAGGTACAAAAGGGTAAGTTTCATGGAAGATGCAAATTTCCCAATCCATGAAATTGCCAGCGGCTCCGGAATCTAAATGTGCCGAGACCGAATGAGAGGAAGCGCCGACATGAAGGAACACAGAAAGGAGAAGACGAGAAGGTGATATTTCAGGGTCTAATACTCCACCTTCCAGTTGTATTAGCCCTGAGCGTTTTTCCTGACGAAGAGAACAGGTGTCATGAAAATGACCTTTGATCCCACAGTAGAGGCACAGGACCAGAGTTCTGCGCCTAGCTCAGACTGCCTAAAGAATGGGGAGTGCTGGCATCTTTTTTCCAGGGCCCTCTCCTGAAAGCGAATATCGATCTGGTTACACAAGATGATGATACAGATCAGCAGGGAGGGATCTTCCTGCTAATTCATCCTTCACTCTATCAGAGAGACCACGTAAAAAGGTTGCAACTAGGGCCTCATTATTCCAGCTCAGCTCAGCAGTCAAAGCATGAAAATGAAGATCGTACTGTCCCACAGAAGCGGACTCTTGACGGAGACGTAAAAGAGCGCTGGCCACTGAGGAGACACGACCCGGTTCCTCGAACATATTCCAAAAAATTTTCAAGAAATCAGACAGGCTAGAAACCACTGGATCATTCAGTTCCCACAGAGGAGCAGCGCAGGTTAACACCTCGCCGGACAGTTGGGATATAATATAGGCTACCTTAGCCCGATCGGACAGGAAGTTTTGGGGCTGGAGTTCAAAATGAATTGTGCACTGGCTAAGGTACCCCCTTCAGGCCTTGGAGTCCCCAGAGAAGGGGCCCGGAGCTGGCAGTTCTAATGAATGTGTGGCTGCGACTGGTGCGATAGGTGCAGCAGCAGATAGCGGTTGAGGTTGTTGAACCGGGGGTCCTAATGAGGCCTGAACCTGTTCAAAATGGGAGGCCAAATCCTGAAGGAATCGCATCACCTGGGTCTGATTAGATTCCTGGGTCTCAAGTCTGCGGACTATGCCTTGCAATGGATCAGCTGCAGGAAGCGGCACGTCAGCCGGGTCCATGGCTGATCAAACTGTCAGGTCCCCTGAGACCAGGTGATAGATGCACTCCGCAGGAGTCAGGAGTGCACCGCTAAGGTAGTGAACCCTAGGACTGACTGCTGCAGATTGAACCCTGGGAGGTTCAGGAAGCAGGTCTACTAGATCACTAACACAGATCCCAGTGGGAGCTAGAGCATAGATTCCCCAGGGCACGGAGTCTAAGAGCCAGCAGGTGTTCTCCAGAGCCTCTAGTGGTGAGGATGGACAGCGCTACAGTCTAGCTCCAGGTCGCAGCCCCCAGGGTCTCACAGCTCACACTCATAGTAGACTACAGGAGATAGAGTAAGGATGCAGCAGGCTGGAACAACAAGGATAGTAAGGGGATAAGCCAAGGTCGGGGAAACTAGCAGACAAGGACAACAGAGTACACGCCAAAGGTTCAGGGTAACAGGGAAACAGGGATAGTGAGGGACACGCCAAAAGGTCAGGATCACGAGCAAACAGGAATAGTCGAGAACATGCCAAGGTCAGTAACAGAGACAAACATAGAGCACACTGCAAACTGGAAGCCAAACACACAATGGTTGATCAGCAAGGTTTGATTGCAATGCACAGGTTAACATAGTGTTCCTAATTAGAGGCTGAGGTGGAGCTATGCTGAGGGAAGATTATATATGCAGTCAGGTGAGAGTGGCTGGCCTCTAAAGGAACACATGGAGAGAGGTAAGCTGACAGACACACATTACTGCATAACCATGACACCTGGCTGGCAGGAGTAGACAAATATCAAAAAATAATTATATCAAATACAACGTATAATGACAGCACATAAAAGACAATCAATGTTCCACAGTCTTAAGTTGGAGTCTACAGTGTCAGTAAGAGAAATATGGACAAAAGTCTACAATTATTTCTTTAACCACTTGCCTACAGGGCACTTTCACCCCCTTCCTGCCCAGACCAATTTTCAGCTTTCAGCACTCTTATGCCACGTACACACGGTCGGACTTTTCACCTACAAAAGTCCGACAGCCTGTCCGACATACTTCCGGCGTACCTTCGGCGGACTTGCGGCAGACTTTCTTACGAACGGACTTGCCTACACACGACCACACAAAAGTACGACAGCCTAGTACGCGGTGACGTACACCAAGTCCGACGAGACTATAAAACGGAAGTTCAATAGCCCGTACGACATCCTTTGGGCTCCTTCTGCTAATCTCGTGTTTATCTCGTGTTAGTAGAAGTTTGGTGAGAGACGATTCGCGCTTGTGAGACTCGTATTTTTCAGTTCGTTTTAACTGTTGTTCAGTCTGTGCTTGTGAGGTTTGTATCTGCTTTTCAGTGCGTTTGGTCAGTTGGCATTGAGAAATCTTTGTTTTATTGGCCGCTCGTTCCTGATTTTCAGGTCGTTCTTCACAGGCCTTGCTGTTCTTCAGTGCGTTCTGTTAAGTGCGTTCTGACCAGCCGACCGTTTTGAAACCATGTTACCTGTACGTACTCGTCGTCGAGCTCGTGCATTGTATGTGTTTGGTGCTGTAGTTGATTCTTCAGCCCAAGACCAGTCCATGAACAGGGCGAGGAGGAGTTCACGGACCAAGAATTGGTTGCTTCAGCGTGACCAGTTCTGTCACATGCCTTTGCTCCGTGAGATCCGTGAGAATAATCCTGAGGATTTCAGGAACTTTCTCCGGATGACGGACCCCGTTTTTGACCATTTGTTGGCTTTGCTGACCCCCTATATCAGCAGGCAGGATACCTGCATGAGGCAGGCCATCACTCCGGAGCAGAGGCTAGTTGCCACGTTGCGGTACTTCGCGACAGGGAGAAGCCTGCAGGACCTTAAGTTCTCGACAGGCATCTCCCCCCAGGCTCTGGGTATCATTATCCCAGAGACCTGTTCTGCCATCATCCAGGTCCTGCAGAAGGACTATATTAAGGTAAGATATTTTTCTTTTATTAGCATCACATGTTCTTTTATGTAATCTTTGATAATGTAATGTATTTCTTGCTTCAAACACTACTTACCATCATTGCAATATAGTGTGAATGTCCCCTTTTTATCCTCACACATGCTGGATTTTTTTCCTGTTATTTTTTGTCATGCATGTATATTTTCCTTCAATAACCTCCCCAGCATGCAGTGATGTGAACATATCCACCTAGTCTACTCATTTTGAATGTATTTTGTTTGAGTGTATTTAGTGTGCTTATAATTAGCAATTAGCTAGATTTCACAACCCCCCCCCACCTAAACTCACTCCAAATAGTGTGCTGCTAATTAGCAATTAGCTAGATTTCACAACCCCCCCCCCCCCTCGTAAAAATTTGCTTGAATGTTCTGTGGTGTTGATTTGTCTAAAGCAAATATATGTTGCACTTTGCTAAATGCATGTGCACTCTACAAGTGCATTTGTTCCAGTGCTTTAGTAAATGAGCAGAAGCTCTGCTGATTTCCATCATCAAATCATATGCAAGCCTCAAAGTGTTTTCATTAATTGCCCTTGCATGTGATTGTGTACTCCTTGCAACATGAATGCCTTTTTACATTACCTCATTTACTGTAAGCTGGTTAGCAACTGCACCTGCAGAGTGCGACAACTGCAGTCTTGTAGCCTTTTTAGTCCCTAAATTCCTGCGTGTCCTAAAAGTAATCTTTTTTAGGGATTTCACAACCCCCTAAAATGTAATCAATGTTCCATCAGAGGGGGTGAGCAATCTGATAAGTGTGCCTTTCCATATTAGTTATTCCAGAAGAATTAAATGATTTAATGTTATACTGATGCTGGGGACTAATGTTTTTAATTGTCTAATTTTCTTGCAATGTTAGCTTACAAATTAATTGATTTGGGTTTTCTTGTTTGATTCCCCAGTTTCCTTCAACGCCACAGGAATGGCAGACTGTGGCATCCCATTTTGCCAGCCGTTGGGACTTTCCCAATTGTGAAGGGGCTATAGATGGGAAACATGTCCACATCGTGCCACCACCCCATTCGGGGTCATACTATTTCAATTATAAAGGGTTCCACAGTATTGTTTTAATGGCGGTGGTGTCGGCACACTATGAATTTTTATATGTGGACGTGGGGAAGAATGGCCGGATGTCGGATGGAGGAGTATTTGCCCAGACGGAGTTCTGCCAGCGTCTCCAGAGTGGTGGCCTGGGATTGCCACCTGATGCGGATAATGTGGAAGGACTCCCCTTTGTCTTCATTGCCGATGAAGCCTTTGCTCTCAGCAAGCACCTCATGAGGCCATTCCCCCAAAGAACCCTCACCCCGGAGAGGAGGGTTTTTAATTTCCGGCTGGCCAGAGCTAGAAGAGTGGTTGAGAATGCGTTTGGAATTCTGGCCAGCCGGTTCCGCCTGTTTCAAACAGCCATTAATTTGGCGGAATACAAACTTAATTTTATAATTTTATCGTGCTGCATTCTGCACAACTTTTTAAACAAACATTCTCAGAATTATATAGGCACAGTTGGGCCTGAGGCCGGACAAATAGATGCCAACCTTACGGGCCTGGATACTGTCCGTACTGGCTTGGCCCCCCAAAGTGCCCGTCAAGTTAGACAGCAATATGTTAATTATTTTATGGGTAGGGGGGCCATTGCAATGGGCCAGGATATTTAATTTTTTACAATAAAAAAAATATTGATGAAATCTTGAATTATATTTATTGCTTGCCTTTCTTTTGGGCTGTCTCCTAGGTTATGGTCGAGCAGTTGTAGTGCCAACTGTATTTTAATTTTAAATGTCTAAATAAGCTCCATTGCCACTGTAAACAACTTTTTTACAATTATAACCAAACTGATACTGAGCATTGAAATAACAAACCACACATTTATTTAATTCCTATAAGGAGATGTTTTTATTAATGGTTGTTATGCATTCAGTTCTGCATTTAGTATAAAATGTTCATAGACAAAAATATAATGATCTCTTAATAATTTTGCAAAATATAATTATATTTAAATATTTCTCCCTAATCCACAAAAAAATATTTTTGGCTTTTTGATTTTCGCAAACAGGCTTTTTTTTTTTTTTGTTTTTTTTGGTTTTTAAAAATCAAGTTTTTTATTTTTTTTGGTTTTTTTAAAATCAAGTTTTTTTCTTTTTTTTGGGTTTTTTTAAATCAAGTTTTATTTTTTTTTTGGGGTTTTTGAGAAAATCAATTTTTTTTTTTTTTTTTTGTTTTAAAATCAAGTTTTTTTTTTTTTTTGGTTTTTTTAAAAACAAGTTTTTTTCTTTTTTTTGGGTTTTTTGAAATCAAGTTTTATTTTTTTGGGGGGTTTTTGAGAAAATCAAATTTTTTTTTTTTTTTTTTTGTTTTAAAATCAAGTTTTTTTTTTGGTTTTTTAAAATCAATTTTTTAATTTTTTTTGGTTTTTTTAAATCAAGTTTAGTATTTTTTTTGGTTTTTTAAAATCAATTTTTTTTTTTTTTTTTGGTTTTTTTAAATCAAGTTTTATTTTTTTTTTGGGTTTTTTAAATCAAGTTTTATTTTTTTTTGGGGTTTTTTAAAATCAAGTTTTTTTATTTTTTTGGTTTTTTTTAAATCAAGTTTTTTTTTTTTTTTTGGTTTTTGAGAAAATCAAGTTTTATTTTTTTGTGGATTTTTTAGGTATTTACGAGAAACAGCCCTCCTTTTTTAAATTAGGTTAAACAGCCATTTCTGTTCAGCCAAAAAAATAAAGAGAAGGCCCAGAATGGGGTCAGCAAAACAGGAAATGAAGGACATGATTGATGTATTGGGGTTTCAAAAAGGGCATTTAGATTCGACCCAAAACATCAATCATGTCCTTCATTTCCTGCTGCATACGATCCAGCCGATTACGCATTTCATCGATGTCCTTATTCCAGGCCATTATTTGACCAATTAGCCGTTGGGCACTTTCTGAGGTGAAATAGTCACTTCTTGTACCTAAAGTGGAATGAAACCAAAAAATTTATTTAGAAATATGCACACATACATAGTTTACCTTACCATAATAAAGCTGTTGTCTCAGACACTGACCTGGTGGGGTGCCCATGTAGCATAATTCCTCCACATCCTCGGGGGTGGCACTGTTGCTTGAATCAAGCACAACCAGATCCCCTAAAATAGAGTAGACAAATTACATTAAACAAAAGGCAGCCATGCATAGATTACCGTAAGCTGGTGTGTCAGACACTCACCTGGTGGGGTGCCCATGTCGCCCACCTCTCCTTCCTCCACATCCTCAGTGGGACTTGGGCTGATTTCCCAATCATGTTTGGCTTGGGGTGGACTGTCTTCTTGTTGGCTGAGTGATTTTTCCCCTATGTGAAACAAAAAATTATTAATCTACTTAGCACACAGATATTTTAGTACATAGTAATTTTCCAACATTTGTAGTGAAGTGGTTTGTGTAGAGTTCCTATTTTACCTCAATATTTAAAATTATAAAGACCTATCGTATAGATAGATATCTAGATATCAATATCTCAAAATATAGTTAATAATCTTTATATCTCTCTCTCTCTCTATATCTGGAACAAAATCTCTAAATATCTAACTAAATGTAAAGAAAAAAAAAAAGATAACTTAAAATATTCCAAAAGAATGTTTTACATTTCTATATCTATCTATCTACCTATCTCTATATTTCTCTCTCTCTCTACAGTAGGTGACCGCGATATTGTGTCAATCTCGCCGCACTTCTCGGCGAGATTTGACACCTACGAGCCCCGTCGCAGGGGCCAGCGCCGAGATGGCTCACTCATCGCGAAAGGAAAACTTTGTTTTCCTTCCGCGATGAGTGACAGGCAGTGCTGACAGCTGTCTGGTATGAATCCTGAGGCGGGAACACCACGCCAAATTTTAAATGAAAAAACCGGCGTGGGTTCCCCCCTCGGAGGCATACCAGGCCCTTAGGTCTGGCATGGATTGTAAGGGGAACCCCCTATGCCGAAAAATCGTCGTGGGGGTCCCCCCCAAATCCATACCAGACCCTTATCCGAGCATGCAGCCCGGCCGGTCAGGAAGGGGGGTGGGGACGAGCGAGCGCCCCCCCCCCTCCTGAGCCGTACCAGGCCGCATGCCCTCAACATGGGGGGTGGGTGCCTTGGGGGAGGGGGGCGCCCTGCGGCCCCCCCACCCCAAAGCACCTTGTCCCCATGTTGATGAGGACAAGGGCCTCTTCCCGACAACCCTGGCCGTTGGTTGTCGGGGTCTGCGGGCGGGGGGCTTATCGGAATCCGGGAGCCCCCCTTAATAAGGGGGCCCCCAGATCCCGGCCCCCCACCCTGTGTGAATGAGTTTGGGGTACATGGTACCCCTACCCATTCACCTAGGGAAAAGTGTCAATATAAAAAACACACAGTACACAGGTTTTAAGAGTAATTTATTAGTCAGCTCCGGGGGTCTTCTTCCGACTTCGGGGGGTCCCCTTCCGACTTCTCCCGGTGTTCGGCCTCTTCTCCCGGTGTTCGGCCTCTTCTCCCGGGCCCCACCGCTATCTTCTTCCAGCTCTATTGCCAGCGAGGGGCCCGGTCTGCTGCCGCTGTCTTGTCGCCGCTGTCTCGCCGCCGCTGTCTCGCCGCCGCTGTCTCGCCGCTTCTTCTCTTCTTTTCTTCTTCCCCGATGTTGACACGACACTCTCTCCGACTCGAATGCTGTGTGCGAGCTGCGGAGCCATTTATATAGGCGGTAACCCCGCCCCCTTACGACGTCATGGTCCCAGCATGCGCAGGGACTCTGGCGTCATAAGGGGGCGTGACCCCAGAGTCCCTGCGCATGCTGGGACCATGACGTCGTAAGGGGGCGGGGTTACCGCCTATATAAATGGCTCCGCAGCTCGCACACAGCATTCGAGCCGGAGAGAGCGTCGTGTCAACATCGGGGAAGAAGAAAAGAAGAGAAGAAGCGGCAAGACAGCGGCGACAAGACAGCGGCAGCAGACCGGGCCCCTCGCTGGCAATAGAGCTGGAAGAAGATAGTGGTGGGGCCCGGGAGAAGAGGCCGAACACCGGGAGAAGAGGCCGAACACCGGGAGAAGTCGGAAGGGGACCCCCCGAAGTCGGAAGAAGACCCCGGAGCTGACTAATAAATTACTCTTAAAACCTGTGTACTGTGTGTTTTTTATATTGACACTTTTCCCTAGGTGAATGGGTAGGGGTACCATGTACCCCAAACTCATTCACACAGGGTGGGGGGCTGGGATCTGGGGGCCCCCTTATTAAGGGGGGCTCCCGGATTCCGATAAGCCCCCCGTCCGCAGACCCCGACAACCAACGGCCAGGGTTGTCGGGAAGAGGCCCTTGTCCTCATCAACATGGGGACAAGGTGCTTTGGGGTGGGGGGGCCGCAGGGCGCCCCCCTCCCCCAAGGCACCCACCCCCCCATGTTGAGGGCATGCGGCCTGGTACGGCTCAGGAGGGGGGGGGGGGGCGCTCGCTCGTCCCCACCCCCTTTCCTGGCCGGCCGGGCTGCATGCTCGGATAAGGGTCTGGTATGGATTTGGGGGGGACCCCCACGCCGATTTTTCGGCATAGGGGGTTCCCCTTACAATCCATGCCAGACCTAAGGGCCTGGTATGCCTCCGAGGGGGGAACCCACGCCGGTTTTTTCATTTAAAATTTGGCGCGGTGTTCCCGCCTCAGGATTCATACTAGACAGCTGTCAGCACTGCCTGTCACTCATTGCGGAAGGAAAACAAAGTTTTCCTTTCCCGATGAGCGAGCCAGCGCGACATTCACAGTACCCTGTCGCCGAGAACCAGCGCGATGCTATCGCGCTGGAAACACAATCTCGCGGTCAGGTACTATATATTTTTTTCTCTCTCTCTCTCTCTCTCTCTCTCTCTATCTATATATAATATATATATATAATATATATATATATATATATATATATATATATATCTATATATATATAATATATATATAGATATATATATATCTATATATATATATATAGATATATATATATCTATATATATATATATATATATAGATATATATATATCTCTATCTCTATATATATATAGATATATATCTATATATATCTCTATCTCTATATATCTATATATCTATATAGATAGATAGATAGATAGATAGATAGATAGATAGATAGATAGATAGATAGATAGATAGATAGATAGATAGATAGATAGATAGATCTATAGATATGTAACGAGGTTTAATAAAAGATCGTTTAAAACGATGAACAAAAAAATCGTATAGGAAGGAAAAGCACATGGAGCAGTATACAAGGTAATAAACACAAGAGAAAAACACGACAAGTACTTACTTTTTTTAAGAACTTTCCGGATACGTCTGTATTGATCCGGCTCCCTGAGTTTCAGGTCAGACCATCTTTTTCTAAGTTGATCTCTGGAGCGCTGGACCCCAAAAGATGCCTGCAAAGTGTCCACGACCTTCGCCATTATTTTGGCCTTGCGCAAATTTGGCCGTGCGTACGGCCCATACTTCCCATCATAGTCGTCTTTGTGAAGAATGGCCACCATCTCCACCATCTCTTTAAAACTCATATTAGAGGCCTTAAATCTAGGCCTCACAGATCTTGACGTTCCGGCCTCCGGGCTGTCTCCACTACCTGAGGTCGTCAACATATCAGGTGTCTCCGCCATTATTTACCCCACTACGCGCCGTAACAAAAAATGGGCGGAGAACATGAGTTAATTTCGAACGTCAGGGGCGGGCGACGCAGGCGGAGTTTCACACATGCGTAGTGTATAAAGAGGGCCCTTGCGCACGTGTCGTACGTACGTTCTGTGCGTCAAATTAGGGGGCGGAGAACATGAGTTAATTTCGAACGTCAGGGGCGGGCGACGCAGGCGGAGTTTCACACATGCGTAGTGTATAAAGAGGGCCCTTGCGCACGTGTCATACGTACGTTCTGTGCGTCGAATTAGGGGGCGGAGAACATGAGTTAATTTCGAACGTCAGGGGCGGGCGACGCAGGCGGAGTTTCACACATGCGTAGTGTATAAAGAGGGCCCTTGCACACGTGTCGTACGTACGTTCTGTGCGTAGGTGATAGTGGACCAGGACGTTACAAAACGAAGGTAATTTTAAATATATTTTTTTGGGGTTTTATGGTCATGACTTTGTAGCAAGCGGCCTATATGGCTTGATAGATTGATGAGGCCTACATAGGGAGAAGATGATGAGGGGTTAGCAGAAACCTATAATAAGTGTTTTTTGTCTTGTGACTTTATCTTTTCCAGATATAATGAATCCCCTATTTAAGGATCCAGAGTTCCTTACAGCTTTTATTTCGAAATATCGAGAGATGAGGAATTTGTGGGAGGTGAAACACCCTCAGTATTATGCAAAGCATGTGAGGAAGTCAACGCTGGAGAGACTTCTGGCCTTTGTCCAGGCGACCATCCCGGAAGCAACAATGGAGACATTGCTCAAGAAAATTGGGGTCTTGAGGAACATGTATAAGAGGGAGCATAAGAAGATCCAGGAATCAAGGAGATCAGGAGCATCAGCAGATGATGTTTATGTACCCAGGCTGTGGTACTACAATCAACTCCGTTTTCTGGATGACCAGAATGAAGCCAGGCCATCACTTTCAACCCTTCCCTCCACCCTTCCCTCCACCCTTCCCTCCACCCCAGCAGAAGCTGATGAGGAGCAAGCTGGGTCTTCCATCCTGGATGAACCGGATATGACCATCTGGAGTCAGGTAAATTATTTTAACAAATATTTACTGTACTAATATTAATGATGTTAACTGGATGTTATAATTGTCTAAAATAATTTTGCACTCAAAATTGTGTATACATATCAATTGACAGTAGTGGCTAAATATGTTTGGCACCTGCTTGAAATAATTAGGGTGTCTGATTAGACTCTTTTATTAAAGAGATGTATTTACATTGAATTTGCTATTCATGAGAAGCAAACTGTGTGTCATTGATGAACCCAAAAAAATATACTCAAACTATTGTCCTTTTTTTATACACAGGATGACTCCATCCAGGAGGAATGTGGGGAAAGTGGCAGGCAGGAGGAGACCGGGCCCATGGACAGCCTGGAGGAGGCCGGATTCACCATCATCCTGGAGGAGGCTGGGCCCAGTGTCAGGCAGGAGGTGGCTGCTCCCAGTGAGGTGGCTGGGCCAAGTGAGGTGGCTGGGCCAAGTGAGGTGGCTGGGCCCAGTAGGAGCCTGACCGAATCCCAAGTGCCTCCCCTCCACCTTCCCAAAAAAAGGGCCAGGAAGGGGATGGTCACACAGGACGCATCCCTGCGCCTCATGCAAGAGGCCACCCGTTTTTTAAGGAGCCCCCCCGAAGTGGAAGAATCCTATGGCTGCTACTTAGCCAGCAGGCTTCTTCAGATGGATTGGGAGCAGCGCCTCATTTGTGAGCGCCTATTTGGGGAAACAATCCATAAGGGGCTGCAGGGAACGCTAACACGAAACACCCAACTACATGAGGCAGCCCCCCCTCCTCCTCCTCCTCCTCCTCCTCCTCCTGCCACAACTGAAACACCAGAGCCACAGCCTCAAAAGAAGGCTACAGGGAAGGCTGCAGGGCAGCGTGGAGGAAAGGCTGCAGGGAAGAGAAGAAAGTGATGACCTGGGTTCAGTCTGGTCTGACAGAAGATGCAGGCTGTTGTAGGACCACAGTCTGGGGACATCTAGATCATCTGCTGGTGCTGTAGATCTCTGGGATTCTTGGACCAGATTGCGCTCCCTCTTATATGGACTCCGCAAGATCCCAATTTTCTTGTACACCGACTTTTTCCAGCGTTGACTTCCTCTTTATTTTATTTTGACCATGAATAAATGGATCTTTTTTGAGTTTAGCAAAAGACTTTATGTGTTTTCTTTTAAATCATTGATTTTACACACAATGTTAAATTAACAAGGGACAACAATCTCATTGAGTTAGAAAAAAACACACCAAAAATACATTACTAATGTTAATAATGTTCAAGTGGTAAGTCTTGAAAATAAAAAAATCTACATAACCGAAAACGGTGCTTTGGGTTAACTTTATCTAAAAACTAAAAAATAATCACTAGAAAAAAAAAAATAGAATAATGGGTTTTTTGTGGTAACTTTACAAACCTAAAAAAAAAAAAAAAAAAAAAGGGAAAAAGTATTATTAGTATGGAAACATTGTTTTTAAAAAGCATACTATATCATTCATGAGATCAAAGAGAAAAAGAATCCAGAAATCAGTTTGGGAGAACTCTGATTATGAACAGCAAAACACCTTCGTTCTTTAGAGCATTCGTAAAGAAGAAATAAAATGCGCTGCATTCAACGATCACAGATTTTGCAGCGTGATGAATGTGCTACCTACAATACGAACACTAGTTTTACTAGACCGAGTGCTTCCGTTTAGTTTTTGCTTATGAGCATGCGTCGTTTTTTTGTCCGTCGGACTAGCATACAGACGAGCGGACTTCGGGGTCCGTCGTAGTTACGACGTAAAGATTTGAAGCATGTTTCAAATCTAAAGTCCGTCGGATTTGAGGCTAAAAAAGTACGTTGAAAGTCCGGAGAAGCCCACACACGATCGGATTACCAGCCAGCTTTAGTCCGTCAGCGTCCGTTGGACTTTTGTAGACGAAAAGTCCGACCGTGTGTACGCGGCATTACACTTTGAATGACAATTACTCAGTCATGCAACACTGTACCCAAATTAAATTTGCGTCCTTTTTTCACACAAATAGAGCTTTCTTTTGGTGGTATTTAATTACTAGTGGGTTTTTTATTTCTTGTACTATAAATAAAAAAAGACTGAAAATTTGGTGAAAAAATGCCCTTTTCTTTGTTTCTGTCATAAAATTTTGCAAATTAGTAATATTTCTTCATAAATTTTGGCCAAAATTTATATGACTACATATCTTTGGTAAAAATAACCCTAATTAGTGTATATTATTTTTTTTTGTGAAAGTTATAAAGTCTACAAGCTATGGTGCAAATCTTTGAAAATTGATCACACCTGATCACACTTGATGTACTGAAGACCTATCTAATTTCTTGAGACACTAACAAGCCAGGAAAGTACAAATACCCACAAAATGGAATTTTGGAAAGCAGACACCCCAACGTATAATCTATGAGGCATAATGAGTATATTGAACGGTTCATTTTTTTCTAGAAGTTTTTGGAAAATGTGGAAAAAAATGAAAATGCATTTTTTTCCCACAAAGTTGTCCATTTTTAAGATATTTCCAACACATAGCATGTACATAGCAAAAATGACACCCCAAAATACATTCTGCTACTCCTCCTGAGTATAGCGACACCACATGTGTGAGACTTTTACACAGTGTGGCCACATACAGAGGCCCGCCAGTGAAGTAGCACCTTTAGGCATTGTACAAGCATAAATTACACATCACATTTCTCAACCACCTATTACAGTTTTGAAGGCCCTGGAGCCCCAGAACAATGGAAACGCCCACAAAATGACCCCATTGCGGAAAGCAGACACCCCAAGGTATAATCTATGAGGCATAATGAGTCTTTTGAATGGTTCATTTTTTTCCAGAAGTTTTTGAAAAATGTGGAAGAAAAAGGAAAACGCATTTTTTTTCCCCAAAGTTGTCCATTTTTAAGATATTTTCAACACATAGCATGTACATAGCAAAAATGACACCCCAAAATACATTCTCCTTCTCCTTCTGAGTATGGAGATGCCACATGTGTCAGACTTTTACACAGCCTAACCACATACAGAGGCCCACCATTGAAGTAGCACCTTCAGGCGTTCTACAAGCATAAATTACACATCTAATTTCCTGACAACCTATTATTTTTGAAGGCCCTTATATTTCTAACACATAATATTTACATACCAAAAATTACACTCCAAAATAAATTCTACTGGGTAAAAAAAAAGTATTACCTGTGGTTTTAGTAGTGTCCCCAGAGGAGAGAATTGGTCCAGGCAGCAGGGCAGGCAGGGATGTGCTTAGCAACAATAGTAATTATCCAGGCAGCAGGCAGGAATATTGTCTATAGTCAGCACAAGGATATTATCAGCACAGCCAAAGCATTTGTCCATAGAAATTGTCCAGGCAGAGACAGCCAGCACAGCCATAATATTGGTCCTGGTACACCGTTACCTCCTTGCACTCATTATTGTACCGCTGTCCAGCCCTTCATAAACATACTGCCTCTTGCTACAGCTAATTATTTCCATAGTCCAGGTAGGAGGTGTGGTCAGTTTATGCTGCAGGCAGGGGGGTGGCGGCAGTAAATTAGCAGCTGGCTGAGGGCCGCAATCAGGTAAGACCTGTGCACAGGGGCACAGGGTAGAGGCTTCGACCCACCCAAATCTCTATGAAGCCTCCAGACTCCAGACCCTAATCCGGAAATTACGAAACCCGGAGACAACAAAAAAATTTGTTTTCTCCATCCGGAAAAACATTTCTGGAGCCCCTCACATGTGAGACCCCTGTGTCCCACAGTAGCAGGGCAACAGATCAGTCCAAGCAGTAGGCAAAAGCATAATCCATAAAACAGGCCAGGGTCAGATGATATGCAAGCAGTCCAAGTGGTAGGCAGAAGCGTAGTTGGTAAAACAGGCCATGGTCAGTTCACATGTAAGCAGTCCAAACAGTAGGCAGAAGCGTAGTTGCTAAAACAGGCCAGGGTCAGTTCACATGTAAGCAGTCCAAACGGTTGGCAGAGGCATAGTCAAAAAACAGGCCAGGGTCAGTATATGTAGAAGGCAGTGGCATGGTTATTTGAGGAAGCATGGGAAATGGTCAGCACAGATGATGAAAATGGGGGAAATGGTTAAGAATATGGGCTAATATTTTAGGGATGTGTGATATAGTCTGAAGCATTCACCAATGCAAAGGCCGGGTTCGAAGGGACACAGGGGACAATGGTAGCTGGTATCTTTTCTAAATCGTTTATTGCTGCATACTCAACATCTTTTTTTGCGTCTTCGGACTACTTCAGATGGTGGAATGTGGTCCGGGAAGTGGCGTTCATGAAGTTGGCTAACAGCATCAGAGCGAAGGTTTTCGGGGGGGGGGGGTCTTTGATGGTAGATGAGGGATGTGACAACTTCTTCTATGAATTTCAGGAAGTGGGCATGGCTTTCGGTGGATTTGGTGTAAATTATGTAGGCATTATAAATGGCCAAATTAATTAAATAGAGTGCTACTTTCTTGTACCAGAAACGGGACCTCCTTATTGCTAAATAGGGCCCCCATGTACAGATTGTAATCTTGTACACATTTTGGCTTTACAATGGGACCTTGTCTTCTCTGAACGTCAACTGTAGTGTCGTCATGGATGGTGGACATCATGTACACATTCCTGGTATCCTTCCACCTCAAGGCCAGCACTTTGTTGCATCGCAAAGTTGCTCTTTCTCCCCTTCGCAATACTATAGCCTGTGGGAAGCCCTTCCTATTCTTTCTGGAGAATCCACAAGCCAGGGTTTGTGCGAGGTATAGGTGTTTGAAAAGGGGCAGGCTTCTGTAGAAGTTATCCAGGTATATGTGGTAATCTTTCTTCAGCAGTGGGTATGCCAGGTCTCATACAATTTTACCAGTTGTGCCCATGTAGGCCGTGCACTCAGGGGGCTGGAGCTGGGAATCTCTTCCTTCACATATGCGGAATGCATACAGATATCCCGTGACTCTCTCGCAAAGCTTATAAAATTTCACTCCGTATTTGGCCCTTTTACTAGGAATGTATTGTTTAATTCCTAGCCGGTCTGACAAGGGTACCAGGGACTCATCTACACATATATGCTTATCGGGGACATAGAGTTCTGCAAATCGTTGGGAAAAGAAATTAATGAGTGAGCAAATTTTTTATAATTTATCGTAATTTGGATGATTGCGGGGAGGGCACTGGGTGTTGTCACTGAAATGAAGAAAGCGCATTATCATCTCGTATCGGGACCTGGACATTACAGAAGAATAAATGGGCATGTGGTGAATGGGGTGGGTGGACCAATAGGCATATCCTTCATTTTTTTTTGTAAGCCCCATGTTTATGGTGAGGCCCATAAACATTTTGAACTCCTCCAGAGTCAAATCCTTCCACTCAAATGGACGGGCGTATGAAGATTGGGGGTTGTTGGCAATATGAGTTGCAGCAAAGTGTTGAGCAAAAATAAATGAAAACAATCAATTATAGAAAAATTTTGGGTATTGGCCTGCACACCTGGCTATGCAGTGAAAGGGGGAATTCTTGCTGATCCTGAGTTGGAAGACAGCCATGTTGGATTGGCAAGAGCATCTGGGAGATATGTAGCGGCCCAGATTCTTGGGGGATGTGGCACTCCAGTGCTGGTAGTTGGAGTTCCTGTGCTGGCATTTGGGCGTGATGCTGCGGAAGTGCTAGTACTGGGCATTTCTTGTGGCCTTTCACTGGCGGCAGCTCTGGTACCGGGCCTTTGGTTTTGGGGTCTATCGCTGGCAGCAGCACTGGTACTGGGCCTGGGAATTTGATCCTGGGGTATATTGCTGATGGCTGCCTGGTTTCCAGAAAGCCGTGCTCTTTTAGGAGGGATCCATTCTTCCTCTGATTTGTTTGCCGATCCACTACTATCGATCAGTACAAATGCTGAATGTGATTCACGATCAGAATTGGCATTTGAATCTAATGAGAACTCCCCGCTGCTCTCATCAGTCATGGAGAGGATCTGGAACGCCTCCTCACTTGTATAGAATCTTTTGGACATTTTCTCTGATGGGCTGTGCGATGGGTGACAAATGACGGTTACTGATGGGCGACAGGTGATGGGTGACAGGTGATGGTCACTGATGGGCGACAGGTGATTGGTGACAGCTGACGGTCACTGATGGGTGACAGGTGATGTTTGACGGTCACTGGTGGGTAGCAGGTGATGTGCGACGGTCACTGGTGGGTGACAGGTGACATGTGACAGTGACTGGTGAGTGACAGGTGATGGGTGACAGTCACTGATGGCAGTCTCTGATGGTGACTGGTGCACTTTATGGGACTGATAGTTGACAGATGAGGGTAACGGATGGGTCACTGATGACAGTCACTGATGACGGTCACTGATGACGGTCACTGGCGGGTGACAGGTGCACCGCTGACGGCAGTCTCTGATGGTGACAGGTGCACTTTGTGGACACTGATGGGTGACAGGTGCACTTTTATAAGCACTGATGTGGTGACTGTTGGGTGACAGCTGTAATGGGGGGGGCGATGTGACAGGTTATCTTTGTGGTGTTGGTGCAGTACACTACAACACACACATAGATCGGTCACCCACTACTCCTGGCTCTTCTCTCCTCACACTGGAAACGGTGTGTGAGGAGAGAAGAGCTGGTAACAGCTAGTAACTGGTCTTTGTTTACATTTAGTGATCGGCTGTGAATGGATCACAGCCAATCACGTGGTAAACAGCCACCAGCCATTGGCTGTTTACCCTTGTCGGTGACGAGCAGTGTTCCTGGGAACACGCCGCCACCGACATGTCGGCGCTGTGTGCTCCCGATTGCTCACATGCGCAGTCTAAAGCGGGGAATAACCCTTTGTGATCGGCCGTGACGTAATTGCGGCTGATCACATGATGAACAGCCATGCCCAATGGCTGTTCACCCCTGTCGGTGTCCCAGGAACACGGCGACACCGACAGAGCAGGGCTGCGCGCCCGCGATTGCGCTCATACCCTGTGTGAATCAGCCGCCGTCATATGACAGTGACCCAGAACAAGAGCCGCACCGCTCCGTCATCATATGATCGTGGGCGGGGCGGCAATTGTTTAAAGAAACTCGATTGGTGCAATCCCATAGTGATCAAACCCCAATGGAGATGGGGCGAGAGTGGGTGCAGAGATCCCCAAGGCAGAAAAATATCTGAAAAACATGTACTGTATAGAACAAAAGAAACTAAGAGCCCAAATTTTAAAAATACATACATATTAAACAAAGAAAGCCAAACTACTAAAAAAAAAAAAAATAGCAACAACTAACCTTAAATTGGTTGTAAAGCCTTAAGGTTTTCACCTTAAAGCATTTAATAATCATTAAGTTGAAAAACCTGTGAAGCTCCCCCCTAGACCTCCGTTTTTCTCACCTGAGCCCCATTCAATCCAGCGATGTGCACAAGTGCAACCGCTGTTGCTCTCCTCATTGGACAGATTGATAGCAGCAGGAGCCATTGGCTTCTGCTGCTGTCAATCAAAAGCTGTGATGCGGGAGTGGGGGGGGGGAGGGCCGAGTGCCACTGTCTGTGTCAATGGAAAGCAGAATTCCGTGGGGGCACCGGATGAAGAGGAGGGGCCTGAAGCACCGGCGGGGGACCACAAAAGAAGAGGATCAGGGCTGCTCTGTTCAAAACCATTGCACAGAGCAGGTAAGTATAGGCAAGTTTGTTATTTAAAAAAAGAACGTTTACAACCACTTTGAACTCCATAGCTTGTCCCGGGCCATGGCCGACCTCAATAATCTAACCAAGAAAGAAGCAGAGCTAGCTATGCCTCAAAATAGACCCCTTATATATGGTACAAAACAGAAAATTGAATGTAGGTCGATGTCACTTGGTAATAGATCCATGTACTGCCAGATAGTCTGTCCCTCATTACAATAGAGACTCCAGAAAAGACCCTACTGCTTTCTATTGGATTCCCTACCACACATGCACCGAAAGACACCAGTCGCAAAAAAAGATATGACATCCCCATACATGTATAGCAGGAGAGGTCATCTGGGGGAACCCCTTTGTGCTGCAGATAACCTGCAGACTGCTAGGCAGAGCCTGATGGAAAAGCAGGCCTCAGTCCTGCAGTCTGTGAAAAACACATCACAGTTAGGAAAGGTTCCTACCCCATCTCACCCCACACAGCCTATCAGTATACCCTCCTCCCCTAAACTGCCACAATTCAGACACAAAGAGGGAGGGGCTTCCTTTTCCAAGTGGCACTCAAAACCCCCAGATTAGGAGGGGAAGCACAGACCGAGGAGCCAACAAAAATAATATGTGTATTCAATTTATACTAGTATTTGTACAAAACCCATATTGATAAAACAATATAAAAAAGTACAATACATATTATCATTGTATACCTATCAGCATATTTCATGTACAAAAGAAAAAAATATAAAACAAATAAATAAATATATAATATACAGTATATGCATCAATGAGCCTGTCAACGTGGATTCCGAGTGGAATATCTTAAAGGGTTAAGTTCACCCTTTGTAACATGTTACATGACAGGGTGTGTGACATGTAATATGTTATAGATGAACCAGCCCCCGCATCCTCCTTATCCTCTGTTTAGACAGCAAACCATGCATCTTCATCCCCCACTTGCTGTCACAGCCTTCAGCCTAGTCATTCATTTACAGTGAATACAGCTGTTGGCTGAATTTCAGTGGGGGCAAGTGATAAAAAAAATACCAGTTCAATCTTGAGTATTGAAAATGGAAAAATGGAAGTGATACACACACTATGTTAGTCAGTAGCATCAGCTGCAATGGTTTTGTAATTACTGCAGATTTAGGACTGGTTCACTTTTGCTGAGCTCGTAAGGTTTCCGTTATAGGCCTGAATTCTCGTCGTCTAGCTGCCGTGGCCTGGGATAGGTCTGCGTAGATTGCGAAGCAAGAGAATGGATCAGGTAGGAATTTTAGTTTCCTTGCAGTGGACATGAGCATATCTTTGATATGAAAAAAATGTATGCGTGCGATTACATCACATGGTACTGAGTCTGGGAGGAAGCTAGGTTTAACAAGGCGGTGTGCCCACTTAATGAGTAGATACTGTTTGGATCCAATGAGATCTGGCTGCGTCACAGATTCCTGTATACCCCTGATTTTAACATTGTTCCTTCTGGATCTGTCCTCTAGGTCTGCCATTTTGTCTTTAAGTCGATGTATTTCCTGTGATTGTACCAAGTATCCACCAAGTCATTGAGCTGAAACTACTTCCCCCACTTTTGATTCTAGGTCACCTGTTCGTTCAGCAATGTGGGTGATCTGCGCCTGTGTGTGGCTAATTGCTCTGTCTATGTTGGATTGAATACCCATGTATAGTGACTGCAGCATGTGTTTGAGGTCTGATACAGTGGCAGACTTATCTGAGGAAGGGAATTCCTCAAGGGGGTTGTCAGGCTCAGTGAGTGGCAGCAGTGTCAGTGCAGGGGAGAGATTCAGCTGTTTACGCATATTTGTCCTGAAGAGTGAGGATTGCAGTGGTGAAAAGGTTGGTCTCTTGTGAAGGTCTTTTTGAGGCAACTGGAGGTCTGTGATGTCTTCTGTGAGCTCTGATTCCTCCTGTGCGCCTATGTCAGTGTTTCTGTGCAGCTGTGCAGCCAACACTGCCGTGCTCAGTGTGCCAGTGCCATCTTGAGATTTCTCCTCAGACTACCTGGGGAAGAAGTCCATCATAAAAATAAACTTAATTGCGCTAGCAAAAATGAAAACAATTAAATAAAGTGCTAAGAAAACACCATACATGTGATGACAGTGAGTGCATAAACATCTTATCCCAAAATACAGTCAATAATCATAGGCAGAGGCCGTCTGTGATCAGTCCATAATAATGTGAATCTCATGAAATCAAGCTAAAAAGTCCGCTCCATGTGTTTCATCATCACAAGCCAAGGATTGCTAAGCCAAAATACTTCTGTTCAGGTATACAGTGACAACGATAAGAGAAGTAGTAGATGTGCGCTTACCCCAAGTGTTGGACCTCCCCTGTGGCAAGGTCTTATGAGCTTGCAGATTTCACCCTCTGCAGGGACAAGTTGTTAATCTCCTGGTCCTGGCAGCGCGTGCCGCCGACTTCCGTGTGGCCGGGATGGTCCAACTATTCGAACCTCAGAGGGGGGACTCAGGAATGCCAAAAGTCCATGAACAGGAGAGGGAGGCAAAACGGAGAAAATACTCCAATAGTGTGATATCGTTTTTAAGGTATTTATTGGTTAAAACATACCACAAGAGATCATGTAAAACTCAAGTAAAAAATTCATTAAAAAAGCCGGCATATTTAATGAATTTTTTACTTGAGTTTTACATGATCTCTTGTGGTATGTTTTAACCAATAAATACCTTAAAAACGATATCACACTATTGGAGTATTTTCTCCGTTTTGCCTCCCTCTCCTGTTCATGGACTTTTGGCATTCCTGAGTCCCCCCTCTGAGGTTCGAATAGTTGGACCATCCCGGCCACACGGAAGTCGGCGGCACGCGCTGCCAGGACCAGGAGATTAACAACTTGTCCCTGCAGAGGGTGAAATCTGCAAGCTCATAAGACCTTGCCACAGGGGAGGTCCAACACTTGGGGTAAGCGCACATCTACTACTTCTCTTATCGTTGTCACTGTATACCTGAACAGAAGTATTTTGGCTTAGCAATCCTTGGCTTGTGATGATGAAACACATGGAGCGGACTTTTTAGCTTGATTTCATGAGATTCACATTATTATGGACTGATCACAGACGGCCTCTGCCTATGATTATTGACTGTATTTTGGGATAAGATGTTTATGCACTCACTGTCATCACATGTATGGTGTTTTCTTAGCACTTTATTTAATTGTTTTCATTTTTGCTAGCGCAATTAAGTTTATTTTTATGTTTGTCACTCCATAGATATTTGGAGTTTTATTTGCAGCTGCACATGTTTGTTTATACACTTTGCTCATTAGCGCAGGTTGATTCTACAATTTTTGAAGAAGTCCATCAGTTTGCAGGGCTGCATGGGCATGGGCTTCCCCCTGACTGATCCTTCCTTGTGTCTGGTGTCATTACCCACAGTAGCGGTTGGTGCCTGGCCAGAAGGTATTGCTTTAAGTTTCTCTAAGAGGCTGTGGATTGTCAGAGCTCCCTGCTCAGGCTGCCATTCAGCTCTAAGGCTAGGACACACCCCCAGGACTGGTTCACTTTTATTAAATTGAGCTGGTCCACAGTGTCGGGGGGAAAGAAGGATTTGTCTTTCTGTAACAAAATCACCTGCCTCACTGAAGGCCATCTCTGACACTGGCCAAAGAGAAAGTCTAAAACTCTAGTATGTACTGTGTAAGCTTTATCCAGTGGTCTACTATAGGATCCTCATTCACAAAGTGTACATATGTTTCCTGTACCTAAAGTAGTCTGCAATTATATGGTTAAGGTGCTGCCTGCTGTCTTGCCCTTTCAGGTATTTGTGGATTGGAGGCACAATGGTTTCTGCCATTATCTAGAAATAGGCAACAAATTAAAAGAATTCTGCAGTTTGGGCTTCTGCTGCCAACAATACCATAGGGGGGTCTACAGTCTCTGTCGGCAGCATATCAGCTGTGGTAATAGTACCAGCTTTTCTGGTTCCACATAAAGAAACATCAAAGAGCTCAGCAAAATCACTGCAGCATTGATACTAGTAACCAGCAAAAGGCCTGAAAAAGAGCCCTTGGGTACCAGGGTTTAGATCTTAGGAGGCTTGCTAAACTATGTTGAAGTTCTGACCATTAATTCAAACCCCATTAAGGTCAACGAGAGCCAAATTTTTACAATTAATTCTGTCTATTTTGCTGTGGTACTGTTCTAAACACAGGAAAACTGCACCACTTTACAGGCATACTATAGACACCACCCAGGCACAATTTTTAAAGAAATATTTCATTTTTATTGTTTCACTTTAAGCATTATTAAAATCAATGCTCCCGAAAAAAATGGCCGTTTTTAAAACTTTTTTTTGCAGTGATACATGCCCCCTGGGGCAGGACCCAGGTCCCCAAACACTTTTTATGACAATAACCTGCATATAAGCCATTTTCATGTTCGTGTCCCATAGACTTTAATGGTGTTGGTTTGTTCGTCTGAATTTTTTGCCTGTTCGGATGTTCTGGTGCGGACCGAACTGGGGTGTGTTCGGCTCACCCTTACTCTTCAAATCTGTGCTCCTTATAGATCCCCTATAGCAGTGATGGCAAACCTTGGAACCCCAGATGTTTTAGAACTACATTTCCCATGATGCTCATGCACTCTGCAGTGTAGTTGATCATCATGGGAAATGTAGTTCCAAAACATCTGGGGTGCCAAGGTTCGCCATCACTGCCCTATAGGTATTGCATTCACCTGAACCACTCACCTCACACAGGCACACAGGGGTATCTCACTTTCACAGTATCTGCCACTGTGCAGCAATCATCAGATATTTATCTGCTGTGTCAGCTATATCTTTCTGTGCTTGCGGTATTAAAAAACACAGGTAGCCGGGACGATTCACGTTCCACGGCCGGAAACCAAAAGTGATGCCAAGACGCTAGATGCTCTGACCTTGGGCGGCTTCCTGTGTTTTTTAAGGGCTTATATGCATTTGAATCAATGTGAGTACCTGTCCACTTTTATGTCACAATAAATGTGATTTAAAACAAAATCACACTATGGAGATGTCTCTTTCCTATATGTGGGAGATGCAGAGGGAGATCTAAAGAAGAAAGATACACCTAATACAGCAAGCACGGAAAGATATAGCTGACACAGCAGATAAAGATCTGATGATTGCTGCACAGTGGCAGATACTGTGAAAGCGAGATACCCCTGTGTGGGGTGAGTGGTTCGGGTGAGTGCAATACCTGTACGGGATCTATAAGGAGCACAGAGCTTATTTTTGAAGAGCACCTGTCACTTTTTTCATTTTTAATGTTCAATTTTTATATTTCACTTTATTTTTTTTCTGAAATGAACTATGAACTATTTATGATCACAGCATATATATATATATATATATATATATATATATATATATATATATATATATATATATATATATACACATACATACACATTTTTATATTTTTTTTGCATGAAAATAATATTTTGATATATATGAGTATCACCAAGGCATGGTTTTGAAGAGCACCTGTCACTTGAGTAATTTTTTGATTACAACACACTCATTTACTCTTGCATATGTGCATTGATTGCACTTGCACACACTAGGATTTGCACTAAGTATTTGACACTTTAAACTCTGATTTTTATTATTTTTAGTGGGAGTATAATATAGGGATACACAGAGTGTCACATAGGGGCATGCAATTATTGTACCCTAGAACAGTGCAACACCTACCTTTGCATTTACATTCCACTTAGGTGGTTGTACCGATAGGGGCAGCAGTTCTTTTTTCCATCCCATTCATTGCCATAAGCGCAGGGCCACCAATATATTTTACATTAAATTAAGCACTCTAACTGATTATAATTGGGAAGATAACACAGCGAGTTATCTGCTATGCCACTCTGCCATTCCTAGACACAAGTATAAATAAGCAATGGTGATTAACCTGTTAAATCCAGCCAAGGCCTCCATTCCTGCACACTGGAAGCAGGATCCCCACCCAACACTCTCATTGTGGTTCGTTAAGGTAAATGTGGATAACTGTATGGAAAACATCACAGCCACTCTGAAAGAAAAGGAAGAAAGGTTCAGGACACCTGATTCCACTGGACAATGTTTACCTGCTCCAGGGAATCTGAAATTATTTTAGTGATCGAAGATTAGATGTATGGTCCCCATGTCTTGTTTTTCCTTTTCCTTATCATGACTGTGAATTTTTGGAAAGGGTCTGGGACTTTTTTTCTGCTTTTGCGTATAATATACTTCAATGGAATTGCACCAAAAATGCAAGTGTTGTGTTTGTGATGCGATTTTTAATGTGTTTTGCTTGTTGTGGTTTTTATTTTTCTGTTTAAACACTGTATATAACTGGTTGCTAACAACTGATGAACACTGGGAGAAGACAGCTCCGGGAGAAGACAGCTTGAGGATAAGACAGCTTGGAGAGAAGACAGTTCTGGGAGAAGACAGCTCGGGGCTTCTTTTTTTAAAAAAAGGACTTGTCAAAAAACAGCTTTTTTTTTTTTAACATTTCTCTGCTTTTTGGGGGAATGGGTAGGAGTACGATGTACCCGATACCCATTCACATGGGGGGTGGAATCTGTGGGGCCCCCTTGTTATGGGGTTTCCAGATTCCGATAAGCCCCCTCCCGCAGACCCCGACAACCACAGCCCAGGGTTGTCGGGAAGAGGCCCTTGTCCGTATCAACATGGAAGCAAGGTGCTTTGGGACGGGGGGCTGAGCCCCCCAATGCACCCATCCCCCATGATGTGGCCTGGTATGATTCAGGAGGGGGGGGCGTTACTCGTCCCCTCCCTTTCCTGACCTGCCAGGCTGCATGCTTGGATAAGGGTCTGGTATGGATTTTGAGTGGGACCCCACGCCATTTAAAAAAAAAAAATAGTATGGGGGTCCCCTCCAAAATCATACTACACTCAAATGGCCTGATATGTACCTGGGGGGGACCCCACACCGTTTTTATAGTGATTTATTTTTTTACATACAGCTGTCAGTGGGGAATACGGCTGACAGCTGATGACTCATCAGTTGCTAACCACTTAATAAACGGCCGATAGCCAAATGACGGCTACAGGGCGGTTTTTTAACTCTAGGAGGGCGTACAGTGACGTCCTCCCAGAATTCCGCTCTCGTGCGCCCCCTGGGGCGCGCACCCGAGAACATTTGTGACCGCATCACGGATCCCAGTAAATGGCCGCTGATCGTGGCCATTTACCATGTGATCGCTCCATCAAATGACGGAGCGATCACATGTAAACAAACCGGCGTCATCTCATTACGACGGTTCCTCTCCTCCCCTCTCTGTACCTATCGGTACACTGTGAGCGGAGAGGGGGAGGGATCGGATGGCAGCAGTGCTGTGGGCTGGATCTGTAGTGCCCGCACCGCTGCTCAGTGACAACTGCCATCCATCCATCCATGCTCAGCCATCCCTCAATGCTCTGCAATACCCAGCAATACTCTGCAATGCCCTGCAATGCTGTGCAATACTCTGCAATATCCCGCAATACTCTGCAATACCCCACAATACTGTGCAACACTTTGCAATACCCCGAAATACTCTGCAATACCCCACAATACTGTGCAACACTCTGCAATACCCCACAATACTGTGCAATACCCCACAATACTCTGCAATACCCCACAATACTCTGCAATATCCCACCATACTGTGCAATACTCTGCAATACCCCACAATACTGTGCAATACTCTGCAATACTCTGCAATACCCTGCAATACCCTGCAATACTCTGCAATACCCCACAATACTGTGCAATACTGTGCAATACCCCGCAATACTCTGCAATACCCCACAATACTCTGCAATACTCTGCAATACTCCACAATTCCCTGCAATACTCTGCAATACCCCACAATACTCTGCAATATCCTGCAATACTCTGCAATACCCCGCAATACTCTGCAATACCCTGCAATACCCGGCAATACTCTGCAATACCCCGCAATACTCTGCCATACCCAGCCATACTCTGCAATACTCAGTGATACCCAGCCATACTCTGCCATACTCTGCAATACCCTGCCATACTCTGCAATACCCCGCAATACTTTGCCATACCCAGCCATACTCTGCAATACCCCGCAATACTCTGCAATACTCGGTGATACCCAGCCATACTCTGCCACACTCTGCCATACCCAGTCATACTTGGCGATATCCTGCAATACCCTGCCATACCCAGCCATACCCAGCCATACCCAGCCATGCTCAGCCATACTCCGCCATGCTCAGCCATACTCGGCCATACTCGGCTGTACTCGTCCTCTGTATGTGGCCAGGCTGTGAAAGTCTCACACATGTGGTATTGCCGTACTCAGGAGGAGTAGGAGAATCTATTTTGGGGTGTCATTTTTAGTATGTACATGCTATGTGTTAGAAATATTGTATAAATGAACAACTTTGTGTTAAAAAAAAATGCGTTTTAACCACTTCCCGCCCGCCGGCCGCCATATAAAGTCATTGACTTTGTGCGGGAATATCTGAATGATGCCCGCAGCTACAGGCATCATTCAGATATCAGCTTTTTTCAGCCAGCGATTCCCTACACCATAGGAATGATCATAGCGGCTGTTCCACTGCTTGATCATTCTTATGGGAGGTGAGAGGGGACATCCCCCCTCCTGCCTCCCTCTGGTGCTTCTACCGACTCACCGCTACAATCGAAGCCAGGATCGTTTTTTTTTTTTTAGTTCAGGCTTCCCATCCTAGAGGTGAGATGTGGGGTCTTATTGACCCCATATCTCACTGTAAAGAGGACCTGTCATGCCATATTCCTATTACAAGGGATGTTTACATTCCTTGTAATAGGAATAAAAGTGATCAAAAAAAATTTTGGGGGGGAAAAAAGCATCAAACTAAAATAAATAAAGTAAAATGAACAATAATAAAAAAAAATGTAAAGCACCCCTGTCCCCGTGTGCTCGCATGCAGAAGCGAATGCTGTGTAAAAGTCTCACACACGTGGTATCGCCGTACTCGGGAGTAATAGCAGAATGTGTTTTGGGGTGTAATTTGTGGTATGCATATGCTGTGTGTGGGAAATAACCTGCTAATATGCCAATTTTGTGGAAAAAAAAAAGGAAAAAAAAAACTTGATTTTGCAAAGAATTGTGGGAAAAAATAACAACTTCAAAAAAGTCACCATGCATCTTTCTAAATACCTTGGAATGTCTTCTTACCAAAAAGGGGTCATTTGGGGGGTATTTGTACTTTTCTGGCATTTTAGGGTCTCAAGAAATTAGATAGGCCGTCAGTACTTCATGTCTGATCAATTTTCAGATATTGGCACCATAGCTTTTGGACTCTATAACTTTCACAAAGACCAAATAATATCCACGGATTTGGGTTATTTTTACCAAAGATATGTAGCGGTATAAATTTTGGCCAAAATATATGAAGAAAAATGACTAATTTGCAAAATTTTATAACAGAAACAAAGAAAAATGCATTTTTTTACAGATTTTTCGGTCTTTTTTCTTTTATAGCGCAAAAAATAAAGAACCCAGCGGTGATTAAATACCACCAAAAGAAAGCTCTATTTGTGTGAAAAAAGGACAAAAATTTCATATAGGTACAGTGTTGCATGACTGAGTAATTGTCATTCAAAATGTGAGAGCACCAAAAGCTGAAAATTGGTCTGGTTATTAAGGGGGTTTACGTGCCCAGTGGTCAAGTGGTTAAGGACATGGCTTCCTGGGCCCCTCCTTAGCAACAGGCTATATACAGTGTGTTTAAAGAGAAAAAAATGTAAAATGCTAAATGCATGAAAACTGCATGCAAAAATACATAAAAAAACAAGGTTTTAAAAACACAAAACGCACTGCAAAATGTTCCAGAAAAATGCATCAAGCGCAGCTGCATAGATGTGAACCTAGCCTTAAAAAGTCCCAGACCCTTTCCAAAAATGCAGAAGCACAAAAATGCATTGATGCAAACATGTTACATAGGGATCCATGTTAAAAAATGTCCTGCGGGGGCGTGGCCTGACCCCGGGAGAAGATGGACGCTTGAGAGACGAGCTCCTGCAGCTATCCATCCTCCCTGCTCTGACGGAAGCCCTGTACCGCTCTGCCAGCTGCTAAACATGGGGACATCGTCCGGGAATTCATCCGCATCCCGCTCCCGATCTCCACGGAGACACTCAAGCGCTCTTAGCCAGATTCTCCCCGAGCTATTCAGGACCCAGCTATTCAGGAGTAACATGGCGGCTTCCCGTCAGAGCCCGCCGGAGAACACAGCGCCACCACTGCTGAGCGCACCGCCTACCCTCTCCACATCTGATCCAGGGGATCATGCCGCTCTCCAGCAACAGCACCCCAGACTCTATGATCTGAGAACAGTGGCAGCAGACATTAAGGACACCCTGTCAGCAGCCATAGCAGACTTGCATCTGGATATTCGCACCATTTCTGACAGGGTGCAAGAAGTAGAAAAGGTCTCAGCTCAGCACGGAACGGTCCTTCAGCCGAGTGACCCAGAAGGTAGATATACATACCCTGCAACTTAGAGACCTCCAGCGTCATGTGGAGGACCTGGATAACAGAGGCAGGAGCCATAATTTGCGTGTCAGGGGACTGCCAGAATCAGTAGAGACTGAACAGCTTACGGCCACCATTACTGGCCTGTTTAACAATCTCTTAGACAGACCAGCGCAGACAGTAGTGGAAATGGAACGTATTCATCGCGCTTTGAGGCCCAAGAGAGACAGAAACGGACCCCCCCCCCCCAGAGACGTGGTATGCTGCTTGGTTGACTATAAGCTGAAGGAAGACATACTTCGCAAGGCAAGGAACAGGATCCAACTCTCACATGGGGGCGCAGACATCCACATATACCAAGACCTCTCAGGTATCACGCTGCAGCACAGAAGAGATTTGAAGCCATTGCTGGATACTCTGTGCGCCAAGGGCATCCACTATAGATGAAAATACCCCTTTACCCTCTCTGCCACTAATCAAGGCCGCACGGCAATACTACGAGTTCCAGAAGAACTACCTTCCTTTTGCTTGACTCTTGCCTCTATCTCAAACGAACTATGTGAATGTGAGCACAGAAGATTAGGGTATGATATTTGGCCTCGCCCCCCAAGGGGCTTATTACATACGTGTGTACATTGCAGGAATAGTAAATGAGCTACCACAGGTCTGCTGGTTTCCTCTCTCGGTAACCTCACCATGTACTTGCAACAACTAAACCTTGTACATTGTGAGGTCCCCTTTAACTTTAAATGTACAGCAAGTGGCCCCACACCGGACTCTGTACAGTCCCGAAACATCCCCTATTAATATGTCTGCCCCAGTGCAGACATCCCTATCCAACTTAAGGACTCCAGCAGGCCTGTGTAAGTATACCTTGAAAGCTCTTTCAACAGACCTTTACCCTTACTCACCATCAGCACTCAGTACAGGCCACGGGTTTTTCAGTGTTACATAGCATACTGCGGGTGGATCTTCTTCCCTCCCCTCGGGATGATATCTAGGGTTCTCACCCTTGACACTAACTATACTGAAAAGAATTTGAACACCCTAAGGAGCTCCCCTATAGCTCCCAAGCAGCGAACGGACAGCCCTGCTTATGCACTGAAAACCTCGTGGCAGGGTTACCAACCCAGGATAGCCAAGGCTTAGCCAAACCTCCGCAGTTAATGGGCATAATCCCATGTAATCCCTATAGACTCCTTGGCTGAAACGAATACATGTTGCGGTTTTTAATTTGGTTCACTGTGTGTTTATCTGTTTCCACAGTATCCTAACAGTTACAAGTTACAGTTATTGTTGTATTGAGACATGTCATACAGCTATCCCCATACCCTTAGGCGGCATCTCCTTAACTGTCTTGTTATGCTTAGAATGCAGGCTGACACAAATCCCACTTTCCCCTTCAGTAATGAACACTCCGTCTGACTATTAATGTAGTGCAGATAGAATGCTTGGGTCCCACGTCCTACATACCTAGACCACTGGCAGCATTGTATCTTTCCAATCTGAACACTTCCCAAATACACCTCCATATACCTGTCGCTGGAGGGTATAGTGACAGGTCATCCTGACACACATCTCGATCTTCCCCCATTGGTCTCTCTCAACCCCCATACAGTAGTGTAGATTGGAGTAGGCCTCCCTAGGGCCGGCGCTCTCTAACCCCACTCTGTACCTCACCGACATCTTTCTTGTAGAAGAAAGGGCTGGTCCCTCACCTTCTCGGTTTACTAATTAGGAGTACGATCCTCCTACCTCTTCCCCTATTCCGCACTACCACCCTTTATCTTCCTTCCTCTCCCAGACCCCTTGCTACCTCGGCGCCCTTCGTTCAGACAGACAAGGAAAATCCCCACTATTTTATGGCTCCTCCCAGCGACGGGGCTCCCCCCCTCAGGTCAGGCTATACTCTCTAAACATTAGGGGACTCAACACCCCTGAAAAAAGGTCTCAGCTGCTTCTCCTTCTAAAAAAGGCACAGGCTGATGTGGTGTTTCTCCAGGAAACACACTTCAGATCTGACAACATCCCCAAACTTTACAACACCTTCTATCCCACAGTCTATCACATGCGACTAGCGCTGACTCCAAATCTAAAGGAGTGTCCATTTTAATCTCTAAAAACTGTCCCTTTCAAGTCCAGGACACAATGCTTGACACCAATGCTCGCTATATATTTCTCAGGGGCAAATTACATAACAAACCTATCACGCTGGCCAACCTTTACGCCCCCAACAGACAGCAAGTACCCTTTTTCCGCAATACCTTACAAAGTCTCACATCATTTTACAGGGGAATGCTGATTTTCGGAGGTGACTTTAACTTGGCCCTCACCCCTTCATTGGACTGCATTGCGCGCAATCAAAACACAGCTAGCCAACTTAACCCTGCATGATACGTGGCGCACACTAAACCCCACTACTAAGGATTTCACCTTTTATTCTGCAGCACACCATAAATATATGAGGATAGATCACTTCTTTTTGACTCAATCAGACTTGGACTCCTTATTAACTGCTACCATAGACCACATGATCCTGTCAGATCACCACCCCATCTCCATCACCATCACTTTTTCCACAACTCCCTCGAGGTCAATGGTCTGGCGTTTGGACAACTCCCTCCTCAATGACCCAGAGCACATAGAGAGAATAAACACATGCCTACAACACTATTTTCGAGAGAATGCCCCCTCCGATACTCACCCGATGTCCCTTTGGGCGGCACACAAATGTGTCGTCCAAGGCGAACTTATATCCATTGCAGCAACAAGGCGGAAAGCCAGACAAGCACGAATTACTGAACTATCGGAGTGTATCCATTCTCTGGAAAAAAAGCACAAACAATCTCTAGCTGAAAAAACTTTTAAAGAATTATTGATGGCCAGAGAAGACCTTCTCGAGGAACTCGGGAAATCAACTAGACGCAAATATGCCCTTACACAACGACTCTTCTACGAATTTGGTAACAAATCGGGCAAATTACTCGCAAGGGCCCTACAAAACAAAAAGGCAGCCTCGACCATCCATGCTATTGTAGATCCTTCAGGACGCAAATTTGAAACCTCCTCGGACATAGCTAATCAATTTAAACAGTTCTACTCCAAACTCTATAATCTACCTACCCCTCCGACGACAGACCTCACTCAGGACAGGGAAAAATTGATAAAGGACTTCTTAACCCACTATGGCCCACAACCCATCTCAGACAATGAGGCTGCAAATCTAGACAATCCACTTACGTGGGAAGAGACAATTACAGAGCCTTAACCAAGTGAAACCAGGCAAAAACCCAGGCCCGGACGGCTTATCTATTAGCTATTACAAAACCTTCAAGGAAACACTTATCCCACACTTTCTGGCCACTTTTAACACACTGCCTACCTCTCCCACTAATAACCTGGATATCCTGGAGGCCCACATTGCTATGATACCCAAACAGGGTAAAGACACGACCGTGGTGTCAAACTATAGACCTATCTCACTCATAAACGTTGAAGTGAAGATTTATGCGAAAATACTTGCGAACCGCATACTTTCTCTACTCCCCACATTGGTTTCTTTGGATCAGGTAGGCTTCATCCCTGGCCGCGAGGCCCACGATAACACCCTGAAGGCCATCAGCGTACATCACTGGCTGTCCTCATCTAACACTCCGGGCTTTTTTCTTTCCCTCAACGTGGAGAAGGCGTTCGAATGAGTGGCCTGGGACGACATGACAGAAGTACTATGCAAATTGGGTTTTCGAGACTGTATGCTCCAATATATACTGGCTCTTTACTCATCCCCAACGGTGAGAATTAGGGTCAATGGTCACCGGTCGGACGCCTTCTCCCTGTTGAACGGAACTCGTCAGGGGTGTCCCCTATCTCCCATTATGTTCATTCTCACTCTGGAACCCATGCTTCACAGGCTTAGGACTAATCCATCTATCAAAGGAGTTACCATCAAAGATAATAATTATAAACTTCGCGCATACGCTGATGCCATCCTTCTATTTCTCACGGACCCCATAATCACAATTCCCAATCTCCTCAAAGACTTCTCCCTCTTCAAATCCCTCTCTAACCTCCAAATTAACTTTACAAAATCTAAGGCCCTTAATGTTTCCTTACCCAACTCTTTAATGTCACAATGCCAGGCCAACTTCCCTTTTGGGTGGGAATCGCAGGCCATCACCTACTTAGGTATCCAGTTGCCGGCTAAACTTGAAGACCTTTACTCTTGAAATTTCTTACCCATTCTTAAGACTATACAAACAGACCTCCAAGCCTGGAATAAGGGCACTTTTTCCTGGTTCGGGAGGGCAGCCATCCTGAAAATGAACATATTTCCCAGACTTCTGTACCTGTTGCAAACGATACCAATCAATCAAGCTCCCCCCTTCTTTCTTTACCACCTACAAAAAATTGTGCTTGAAATTTCTATAGGCTGACAAACACCCACGTATACTCTGGGAGAAACTTGTGACACCTAAACTGAAGGGAGGAATTGGTCTCCCAGATATACAAAAATACTATTGGGCTTGCCATCTAGCCAGAATTGTGGACTAGCACCTGCACGCTAAACTTAAGGCCTGGATTGGCCTTGAGGAGGCATTCTCCTCATTTCCAATTCATCATTCCCCATGGATAAGCGCCCTCGGGACCCCGAAGAAAAGCAGATCACACCCCCTAATCGGCCCAACTTTACAGATTTTCCATAATGTCTGCAAGAAGATGAAAATTGCCTCCTCGCCAGGCCCACTGACCCCATTAGATCGAAACCTGGACTTTCCTCCGGGTATATCAGTCCTTCATATTACCGATGACCCTGTAAAACACTCAGTCAGAGCAGGATCCTTTTTTGATAAAGGGAAGATGATCCCTTTTCAATCTCTCCCTTCCAAACTTCCAGACACGGATATTCCTTTCTTTAACTTCCTCCAGATCAGACATTTTTTGATTAATTCTACCCAACCTACCCAATGGAACAGAGATTTAACGCCCTTTGAAGCTTTATGCACGAGATCTGAACCTAAAAGGCATGTCATATCAGATATTTATACCTAATTATATGCTAAAATCTCTACTAAAGATGACACTGCCAGACAAAAATGGGAAAACGAACTAAAGATTGACTTCACTCAAGAAGACTGGGACCACATCCTCACCCACATACATAAAGGCTCCTTGAACGTTTCCACACAGGAAAACGGTAACAAAATTTTCTCAAGGTGGTATAGAACCCCCGATAAAATCCACAGATTCCATCCCAACGTCCCACCACTATGCTGGAGGTGCAATAATGCCCACGGATCACTAGTACACATCTGGTGGGAATGCCCCCTCATCCAACCTTATTGGAAAGCGATACACCATCTCATTTCACAAATCACTACCTACACCCCAGACTTTACCCCAGCTCAATACTTACTCCATCACACCTCCATTCCCCAAGGAGCGTACAAAAAGTCCCTAAACCTACATATGATTAACGCGGCAAAACTTTCCATACCCACCCACTGGAGAACTACCTCTCCCCCCAGCATACCCGAATGGATACGTAGAGTGGGTAAGATAGCTGGGATGGAGGATCTCATACACCAGGCAAGAGATACCCCCTCCAAGTATCACACAACATGGGCATGTTGGCTACATTTTAAGGAATCAGCAGACTACCATAGCCTCATATCTGCATCCCTATAGCCTGACGTGAGGGGTAGAACCAGCTACCTAACGCATGAGCCGACTACCTCTCTACAGATACACCCCCTCCCTCCAAAAGCCCTTTCCCCATCATCTATCCCCCTCCCTCCCCCCCTATAACCAAATAAGGGCCTCACAGACGGAATTTTTGTGTACAATTGCTACACCACGCTCAGATGTGCCTGGCCAGGGCCGAAATAGCTGAACCACTCTGTAGAATGCACCACACTACCGTGAGACTGGTATATTAGCATCTAACAGTCGGACAGTGAAAGCCTCCACCCAAACACAGTTAGATCCCGACAGGGGTGTGGCTAGATACCCAATCTCATTGAGCAATGAGCAGTGTACATCAGTACAGAGTCCTTCCCCAGAATATAACGCACCATCTCAGCTACAAGACTTCTTAAAGTTATCCGTTAAGATCGAGCTATATAAGTTAGGACGTGATTGTACCTCTTCTGTATTTTATCTGAACTCCAAGATTTACAACGCATCCTAACTGTTTTTGTTTCTTTTTCTCCAAGTCTGTAATGATATTCTGCCCAATGTCTTATTGTTTGTACTATGCAAAATCTTTAATAAGCTGGAAGAAACCCCCCCCCAGAGCTGTCTAATAAATTACTTCAAAAACCTGTGTAGTGTGTTTTTATTATTGACACTTTTTCCCTAGGTAAATACTCATTCCGCATTCACATAGGGTGGGAGGCCGGGATCTGGGGGCCCTCTTATTAAAGGGGGCTCCCGGATTCCGATAAGCCCCCCGCCCGCAGACCCTGACAACCAATGGCCAGGGTTGTCGGGAAGAGGCCCTTGTCCTCATCAACATGGGGACAAGGTGCTTTGTGGTGGGGGGGCCCACCACACCCACCCCCCATGTTGAGGGCATGCGGCCTGGTACGGTTCAGGAGGGGGGGCGCTCGCTCGTCCCCATCCTTTTTCCTGACCGGCCAGGCTGCGTGTTCGGATTGGGGTCTGGTATGGATTTTAGGGGGGACCCCACGCCGTTTTTTCGGCGTAGAGGGGTCCCCTTTAAAATCCATACCAGACTTAAGGGCCTGGTATGCCCCACGCTCGCCGCAATAGGAAAATGTGTTTTTCCTATTGCAGTGAGCGTGACATGCAATACCCTGCCCTTGCGTTGTATCTGGTCCATCGGACCAGCATACAGACGACCGAGACGAATGGGCTTTCCATCAGGAACTGAGTCCGGCGGACCAAGATTTGAAACATGCTTCAAATCTAGGTATGGCGGACTTTTGGGAAAAAAAGTCCGCTGGAGCCTACACACGATCGGATTGTGCGGCCGACTCTGGTCCGCCGGACCAAGTATGCCGGAAAGTCCGCTCGTGTGTACGCAGCATAACATCCACCAGCTCCATTAAATGTCATCATGAAGGAGTGGAAGAGAACTTCAGTGGCAAACTGTGAAGCTCTGGTGAACTCCATGCCCAAGAGGGTTAAGGCAGTGCTGGAAAATAATGGTGGCCACACAAAATATTGACACTTTGGGCCCAATTTGGACGTTTTCACTTAGGGGTGTACTCATTTTTGTTGCCAGCGGTTTAGACATTAACAGCTGCGTGTTGAGTTATTTTGAGGGGACAGAAAATTTACACTGTTATACAAGCTGTACACTCACTACTTTACATTGTAGCAAAGTGTCATTTCTTCAGATATAATAAAATATTTGCAAAAATGTGTGGGGTGTACTTACTTTTGTGAGACGTTGTATATATATATATATATATATATATATATATATATATATATATGTGTGTGTGTATTTGTAATATTAGGAAGATGATTTTTGAATTACATCTTGGAGCTGCATAGTTTAAAAAGCAGTGTGATACTATATTTGTACTCTGTTTTAGTAGTGAATAGAGGGAGAGTGCTGCAATCATGAGATTATCCTCCCACGAGAAGTAAAGAGACTACAGAGGCTAGACTGGACTGTGAATAGGCTGAACTGTTACTACTCTGGCAGTTTTGGAAGCACTGGCTTTTATATTGTTTGTTTTTATTGTTTTGGCTGCCATCTTGGTCTCTGTTTGATCTGCAACTGCCATTGTGGTGCACATGCGTTCAGTTTGACTCCAGTCATTTGATGGTTTAACAGTTTGTTTGAAAGCACAAGCAAATGAGAGTTTGCATTCCTGGCATGCTGGGAATTTAACAGTTTTTTTTTTTTTTTTTTTAAGCAGTTAAATTTATGGGTTTAGTTATGCATTAAGGGCTCGTTCACAAGTGTGTCAATACTATGTGTTCATGCAGCATTTATTTAGCATTTCTAATGCCTCATAACCACTCATCACTGCCTGTTATGAATATTAAAATGGTACCACCCAGTGCTGTTCACACAGGAGTGGTAGCGCGTTGTGTCATATTGTGTTAAAAATTAAAGCGGTGTTCCACCCAAAAAATAAAAAAATAAAAGCCAGCAGCTACACATACTGCAGCTGCTGGCTTTTAACAATAGGACACTTACCTGTCCTGGAGTCCAGCGATGTCAGCACCGTAGCTTTCCATCAGCTGTCGGATGCTGCCGCCACCATTGTGGGTAAGGGTACCCGGCAGTGTAGCCCTACGGCTTCACTCCGGGAACCCTACTGCGCATGCGCTAGGCCCCGCTCCTCTCTCCTACTGGCCTGGCAACAGGGAGAGGAGGAGGAGGGAGCCCCGCGGTGATGTCACAGGCCGCGGCCTGGACTCCTGGAAGTGAGAATAGGATACCTTTCAAAGACAGGAGAGAAGTGAGCAGAAGTTCCACATTTGGGTGGAACTCAGCTTTAAGTAGCATGTCACTTTCATGAGGCATCCACGCTTGTCAACTGCCTACATTGATTTCAATGGTGATGTCCACCTGTACCAGGGGCGGACTGACCATTGAGCCACTCGGGCACTGCCCGAGGGCCCTGGGCCACTAGGGGGGCCCCATCAGGGTTGCCAGCCTCAGTAAAACCAGGGACAGTATGTACAAATCTGTGTTTTTTTTACATCTGTCTGTGTATACTGTGTGTACATGTATGTGTATACTGTGTGATTGTATACTGTGTGTGTGTATACTGTGTGGCCCCATAATCTCTGATTGCCTGGGGCCCCATGAGTTATCAGTCCGCCCTTGACCTGTACCTTAAAAGAGAAGTACAACCAAAGCTCGTTTGGCTGTACTTCTCCTGTGGATCACAGGAGTGCTGTTCATTCTGCACTCCTGTTACCCATTTTCAGCAGACAGCGGGATGAAGCCTGCTGTCGGCTGACACCACAGAAACCGTCCAGGCATGGGCAAGATCACAACAATGGAATCGGAATCTGCCCACATGCCTGGACCGCCACATGGCTCAGCCTCTCAGCAAGCCACTGAGAGCCTGAACCGTCTGCTCCCGCCCCCTCCACAGCCCAGTGCTCCAGTAAACGGGGGAGGGGCAGAGCAGAGAGTCCTGACTGACAGCCGCCAGCTCTCTGCTCACGGAGCTGTGAGAACCAAGTGATCGGTGGTGTTCGATCACTTGGCTTTCAATGTTAGAGGCGCCTGGGGATAGATACAGCATTGGACTGATGCTGCATTCACCTAGGTAAGTATGAATCTTAAAAAAAAAAAAAAAACATACATACTCTTTTAACAGCACTTAGGGCATTTATGGTGTGTTAGTGAAGCATTTATGAAGCATTAGCTGGGCATTGGGGGAGAAACAGAATATTGGTAACTGTAAGCGCAAACACACAAGTCCATATATAACAGGAGATATAAAGGGCTGAGCAACTTAGTCCATAGGGGACAGGCTGGAAGTTCAAGGGTTAAGTGGTAACCGGTAATGTAATGGTTAAAGTTAAAGGCAGCTGCTGTCCTCAGAGAGCTGGCTCTGTGATGGATGAGAGAGGGGTACAGAAGGAAGCGCCACCTGAGTGTAGTATTAACAAATGATGTTTAATGACACTAGGTAAAAACACACTTACAGGATAAAAACATATAAAAGGCCTCTTGAAGGAGCAGTGGCTCCGAGCGCGTAGCATTCTCTCAACCTCCCTGCAAGCCCTCCTCTCTGGACAATCCCTCCCCTGGATACCGAACCCGGAAGCGGACGGACGACCTGTGACATCACGCATGCTCCACGTGCGCTCCACGCCGGCCCCTAGTCTCTTCCTGATGGCCACAGAAGGAGCTCCCAGCTGGTAATCCACCTTCTGCAGCCCAGCATGCCTGCAACGTCACTACCACAGGATCAGAGGGAACACTGAGGACCATATACCTATAAAGATGAGCCTTTTATATGTTTTTATCCTGTAAGTGTGTTTTTACCTGGTGTCATTAAACATCATTTGTTAATACTACACTCAGGTGGCGCTTCCTTCTCTACCCCTTGGGCATTGGGGAGAGACTGTGGAGGGTCCAGTATCCCAGAATACACTGGGAAATAATGGGGAACTAGGACACAACAGCTCCAGCCACTTCCCGGTTGTACAGGACAGCCATGTGGTAACTTCATTTACTCCTGTGTGCAGGCAAAATCATCAACCAGCCAGCAATACTGACAGTGCTAGGTAGGAAATATGAAAATTGTAATGTTTCACTGCACAAGTATTAAAATGATATAAGCAGCTAACACAAAATAATTAAAACACAAAAAAATCCTAACACCAAATAAAAATAAAGATAACTGTGCAGCACTAGAAGTGATACTCTCTAAAATTAACATGTGTTTCAACACAAATATACATGAATATTACAGTGCTATAATTAATATATATATATATATATATATATATATATATATATATATATATTGTAATAGTGAGAGTCCCTGTCACTGTGAAAATGGGGTTGAGGTGGACATGGGGTATGCACGTTTGCTTGGGGCAGGGCTTCAGAGCATGAATGTGGACTGGAGAAAACTGCTTTTGCAGCTTTCTCCAGGTTTTGAGATCCACCAGCAGATTGACTGGTCAGGTGTGTGTTGGGCTATTTGTAGACACCTGACCATAGTTCTGGGCTCCACCCTCCCGAGGAGTCCAGGCAAGCAAGGGAGAAGTGTGCATGTCTGCACAGGTCTGTCAGAGTAGACAGAGGGTCCAAGCCTGTGGGCTGTAAAAGGAAGCTGAAAAAGAGTGCTGAGGTACTGGGTGTACAGGAACTCTGTTATAGAGCCGAGAGGGCTGAAGTATAAGTCTGAGCAGCAGTGCTGCTGAAGAGAGCCAGGTGGCTTGGTATTTTTGATTAAACTTACATTGTTGCTGTGGAAAGCTGAAACCCCTGTGTGGGCAACACTTCTGTTATTGGACATTTCCTTTCTTTAATAAAAGTGGGCCGACAAGCCCTTAAAACTGCGTATCTGGCGTGGACTCGGCTCGCTGGTAAGCTCTACCTTTAAGCTAAACCAACCCCCGATGTTACAAGTGGTGGAGAATGCGGGCAGAAGACGGTGGAATCCGGGTCCTTGCTCCACAGTGAGTTCAAGTCAGGAACTATTGGCTGTGTGTGGAAGTGCAGCCAGGCAAAAGGCATTGTGTGTTGCAGGTGGTGTACCTGTGAATGAAAAGTCAAACTTATTTTTTTTTTTTCCTGCTATGAACTGTGTTTGTGTGCATGAGACAGCACAATCTGTGTGTGCACTGTGCAGGTGAGGAAAGCTTGCATGAAGTGAAAAGCAACTTGCTCTAAAGTGACAGTACTTCATTTTTTGCTGGAGGCTGCAAAAGTGCAGTGGAGTGACTGCGAATATGGAAAGTCCACCAGTGTTTGAATCGGCTGTGGACTGGTGCAAACGGCACCTGGCAGCGCTGGACAAAGCTACAGAGGAAAGAAAGCCAACCCTCAGTGTAAGGGGAGAGCGGCTGGATGTCCATAACTGGAAGAGGGGTGTTGTTGCCCCTGGCAATGCTGCTGCAGTTAAAACAGTAGCTATTGTGAAAAATGTCAATGTGTCAGGATCCAGCAGAGAGAAGCCCATGCTATTTACAAAGAGAGAGGCTGATCAAAGGCTGAGACCAAGAGTGGTTGCCCGTAGCAACAGAGAGGAAGCCAGTCGGGCTGTCTGTGTACCATGGGGTATGTCTAACCAGGATCGTGGCAAGTGGCTTCAGGAGAAGCCGATACATCATGTTGGAGAGAGCCAGCAAAGTTCTGCTGGGAGAGTGCGATCTCCCATGGCGACGAGAGTGAAAGTGGTGCCGGACAGAAGGAGCTGCAGAGGAGATTTGGCTCAGCATCCCCGCAAAGAGGCTTGTGCGTTCCAGCCAGCTGGGAATCACCAGGAGAGAAGCGCTCTGGGAAAAAGTCGTCCAGTACCATGCCTGGAATGTGGCCAGCTGGGGCGTGGCATGTTTTCTTGTCCTAGGTTCTGGAATTCAGCTGGAGATAATATTGTTGAGAAAAGGTCTTTATCTGCGGACCCAGATTCCTGTAAAAATATGTTTGCAGTCACCCCTAGCAACAAGAAGGAGTTTCCTGTTGTGTCGGCAGGTGGTGCTAAACAGTGGGAGATGCCTGCTGTAGTTTCATCCCGTGGCCACCAGGGGGAGTTGGCCAGTAAAAGTGCAGCAGAGGATTGGTTCATAAGACAACGTACTCAAATGAAGATGGTGACCCCAACTACTGCGGTGGGTAAGACTGTCTTTAATGAAATGGTGGCTGGAACTGTTGATTTCCGGTATAAAAGGACTGGTTACAAGACTGTCCCTTATGATGTGAGAGTGACCCCAGTTAGTGGGGCCACTGAATGTGTTCTTGAGGGTGACTTGTCCCTGTGCAGTACCCTGTGCAGTGGGGAGGCAGGGGTTAAAGTCAAACCTGCACCTGTGTGTGCATCTCAAGAGGAAAATAGTGATGTGTCTAATGTCTGCCATTTTCAAGTTGGCGGTGGGCTAGGACAGCCTGCAAGAGGTACAAATGCTGTCAATGTTGATGATTATGGAAAATGTATTGCTGTTGGGAAACCCCCAGGTTCTTGCAGAGCAAAAGCTGTAGTCAAAAATGGGCCATTGCCCATAGCAACTGGTAGTAAGACATCACAGTTGTCCCTAGACATCTCCAGGGAACTTCATTTATTGGAGCCGGAGGTTGCCCTGGACAACTGCGATGTCACTCTGGTGGGACAGTGTGGAACTGTACCGTGTAATGGTAATGTGTTAGTGCAAACTGCTAGTACTAAAAATGTGCAGGTAAATGGTGGGTTAACACAACCTGTGAAAAATGCAAAGGTGTGTGAGGTTTATGAAGCACCAGCCGAGCAAGGTGGTGAACATGGTATATTGCAACCTTCTGTGTTAAAACATGTATTACCACAGTCTGACATGATTCACAATGATTTGTGTAATGAGCCTGAGCCCATCTGTTATGTGTCCCCTTGGGCGGATGGATCGGTTCTGAGGAGTACAGGTGAATGGAGCGCACAAACAATGGATTGGGATAGTTGGAGTAAAAATCTTATCTCCCTGATAGATGAGGTTTTTATGCACAAAACTGAGGTTGTCATGGAGTGTCAAAGTGACGTTGTCACTGGTAATGTTCTGGAGCCGTTCACTGATGCTGAACCTGAGAAGTTGGGTATGAGTCCAGCACCTGGCAGCGCTCTGGGTGAGCACCAGGCTGTGGTTACCTCCAGCTGGGAGGATGTTGGTTTGACAATTGCAACTTCTCAAGTCTCAGCCAATGAGTCTCTCTGCATTCCCAATGTAATGAAAGTCCCCAGAACGGACTTGGGTCTAGGATTAAGGGTCTGGTCTGTAACCAAAGCATTAAAGGAGCTGCTTAAACTTTGGGATGTACAGCCAATCTATATTGGGGTGTCTCCTCCACAGTCAGATGGCCTGGTACTGTGGAGTACCACTAGGTGGAGCACTAAATGGCAGGCTGTACAGAACAAAGGAGAACAAGACAGGAATGGTTTATTCTTGAAAGTATTACTCTTGTTAAAAGTTGCTTCTGGGTATGCTGCTGGGTTAATTCCTGAAAAAATGGTATATGGGAGATGCTTTGGAGAAACTAAAAATGAGTCAATGTCTGAGGTTTCACCTCCTAACAGCCCGATGGGAAGCATTTCTGCGGTTATGGTCCAGGGTGGTGCTGGTCAGTTGTCGGTGAAGGGCGCGTATACTGCACCGGTGGAAAAACCACGTGAGATGGAAGGGCCGAGCATGGACCAGAAAACAGCAGAAATCCTGACCGGGGCTCAGACAGAGGTGGTTAAAGAGACTGGGGTCACCAGTCCAATAATAGGTTTATGTGACAAACCTGATATGGTCCCTGAGACAGGGAAATGGGTAAAAAGTGCAATAAGGTTGGTACGCGGATCAGACGAGAGCTCGCCTGTTCCGGTTTTGGATAGAAATCCAGGTGGTATTAAAGGTCAAGTGGTAGGACAGCTGTCTGCAGAGTGGGTGAACCCAGGGGAGGTGACATCCTGTGAGGTTCCTGTGGGTGATGGCGGCCCTCCGGTATGTGTGCCCTCTGCAGACTCTGCCCTAGCAAATGCTGAAAAAAAAGGCATTGGTGACATGTGCAACATTGAGAGGTGTAATGTTGGTTTGAAAATGTCTGTCAATGATGAATCAAGTAATGTGTTAATGGTACATTATAATGTGGTGTCCAAAGGTACAGGTAAACCTGGTAAACAATTAGTGACTGCTGAGTCAGGTACCAGAAATAAGAGGAGGAGTCCCGTTAAAAACACCATAAAAATAGGCCCCCTACAGTCTCAGAACAGTAATGCTGAGAGAGGTTTTGGGAAACCAGGAAACTTGAAGCGGGGAGGCAAAAGAGTTGGTAAACCCAAGAGACCTATTGTGATGGGGAAAACGGGTACCAGTGAGGGAAAAGGTGGTTACTCATCAGGCGTAGTGTCTGGAGGAGGTTCTCTACAGAATCAGGAAACTGAGTTGGAAGGAAGTAGCAGGAAAGGCAGGGGGCCAACAGAAAAGAAATGTGAGCTCAGGAACCCCAAGGACAGAGGGAATAGGCTGAGTATAGGGAAATGTAGGACCCTGTTAATATCCAGGGTGGGACGTACCTGGAAGCGCACCCGAAAAAAAGGTTGGGCCTACGTGGCTGACAGCCAGCGCAGAGGTGTCCCAACCATGACGGGTGCTGGTGTTCCTCCCTCCGGATCGAAACAAAGGGGGGGGATATGTAATAGTGAGAGTCCCTGTCACTGTGAAAATGGGGTTGAGGTGGACATGGGGTATGCACGTTTGCTTGGGGCAGGGCTTCAGAGCATGAATGTGGACTGGAGAAAACTGCTTTTGCAGCTTTCTCCAGGTTTTGAGATCCACCAGCAGATTGACTGGTCAGGTGTGTGTTGGGCTATTTGTAGACACCTGACCATAGTTCTGGGCTCCACCCTCCCGAGGAGTCCAGGCAAGCAAGGGAGAAGTGTGCATGTCTGCACAGGTCTGTCAGAGTAGACAGAGGGTCCAAGCCTGTGGGCTGTAAAAGGAAGCTGAAAAAGAGTGCTGAGGTACTGGGTGTACAGGAACTCTGTTATAGAGCCGAGAGGGCTGAAGTATAAGTCTGAGCAGCAGTGCTGCTGAAGAGAGCCAGGTGGCTTGGTATTTTTGATTAAACTTACATTGTTGCTGTGGAAAGCTGAAACCCCTGTGTGGGCAACACTTCTGTTATTGGACATTTTCTTTCTTTAATAAAAGTGGGCCGACAAGCCCTTAAAACTGCGTATCTGGCGTGGACTCGGCTCACTGGTAAGCTCTACCTTTAAGCTAAACCAACCCCCGATGTTACAATATATATATATATATATATATATATAAGCAAGATATCTTCAAGGTGATCAATATTGCAGCATGAAAAGTGAGACCACCCAAACTTAAGCAAACTATGCACATGCAAAAAATTTCCTGGCAGGTGTGCCAGCTGTTCACTAGAAGTGAGACTCCCTAAACCTGAAAGTGTTACTATTTACACATTTTTAGTAAACAACACACATTTTTAACAAATAACATGTGTTTCAAATATAAGTGATAAAACCTTTCCTACAGAGTATTGTGCAAGGTAGGTAACTGTCATCACGCCAGTTAGATACCCTAGGGAGAGCTGCTGCCATACTGTTATGAAGGAGAGGAGGTTCGTTGGACGCTCTTTGCATTCTTAAAGAGATATATTGAGATTTTTAATATGAGTATATATTACATGCTATTTTTAATAAACTATTAACAACCCAAGTATCCCTAGCTATTGTGACACATACAAAAAAATAGAGCTGGCAACAAGTCACCAAGTGGGTATTATCCTTAGACTGGGAAAAACTGTCCTCCAGGGAGCAGGAGAGCAATAGTGAGTATGATTGCATGGCTACTTTTATCATTTTATATAATTATTATAATATATCCTAAATCAACATAACAAATTAGATCATTTCCTCTACATCTAATCAATAGACAGTGCTACATTAAAAAAAAATCAGCAATGATAATAAATGTGTAACTAAAAATGGTAATCAATAAACATATATTGCTTAAAGTCCCCTAGACACATCGTCAAAGCATCGACTTCTTCAGTAGGGCCCTACTAAAGAAGTTAATGCTTTGACGATAAGTGTCTAGGGGACGACGCCTGTGTATTGACGTTACATTGCGGCCATCTTGAGACCTACTGTGTCTGAAATGTGTTTTCAGCTTGCATGGTTTACAGTGCCATCTTTGTGAGTTTTATATCTTACTCTATGGGGAGTTTGTAGAGGAACCAAACTCGCCACCAAGGCACCCAAACACCCCTATAGGGAACAAACTGTGAGTGGGTGGGGGCATTTACAACTGGCCCTTATCATGTTATCGTATCGGTTCTCCGAGTGGTATATTTGAGTCACTCTACGTCTCGGGTAGCAGGTGTATAACAGGGCCATCATTGTAGATGTGTTTCAAGAGAGAAGCTCCTACAGTAATATTAGTTCTGTGTATTCTGGCTGGGTTAGCTCAAGAATCAGTAAGGGAACCTTAGTTTCTGTCATGTGGAGGGGGGTTATAGGAAAAGTGGGGTACAGGTGGTGAACTGTAATGCCCTGTACACATAGTTGGATTTTCCAACGGAAAAAGTGCGATCGAATTGTGCTGTCGGAAATTCCGATCGTGTGTGGGCTCCATCAGACTTTTTCCGTCAGAATTTCCGACACACAAAGTTTGAGAGCAGAATATAAAATTTTCAGACAACAAAATCCGATCATTTAAATTCCGATCATGAGTACACAAATCCGATGCACAAAGTGCCACACATGCTCAGAATAAATTAAGAGATGAAAGCTATTGGCTACTGCCCCGTTTATAGTCCCGACGTATGTGATTTACGTCACCGCGTTCAGAGCGATCGGATTTTCCGACAACTTTGTAAGACCATGTGTATGCAAGACAAGTTTGGCACAAAATCCGTCGGAAAAAATCAGACGGATTTTGTGGTTGGAATGTCTGATCAATGTCTGATTGTATGTATAGGGCATAAGTGCGCAGGTAATCATCCGGATTATTATCTGACACTGTGTAGGTGCCCCCAGGTCAAGCTATGGTGTTACTTTTGACAGACTGGGGAATTCAGGAGATTCCATGAAATTAATCCAGCAGGCCCATGTTTTGTGGAACTTCATCAGGGTCCCGCTCGCCTGTTGGATTAGGCCTTCCATTTCGGCAATCCTCCCTACACATTGAAGCCATTCTGAGATATTAGGGGGGGGGACTAACCTTCCAATGTAGGGGTATACACATTTTGGCTGCATTGATGAGGTGAAGGGTGAGAGATCGTTTGTAGGCCGATTGGAGTAAGGATGTGTGGTGGAGTAGATATTGGGCCGGTGTAAAGTCTGGAGTGTAATTCGTTATATGAAAAATCAGGTGGTGTACGTCTTTCCAGTAGGGTTGTATCAGTGGGCAGTCCCACCAAATGTGGAGCAGAGAACCGTGGGCTGTGTTGCATCTCCAACATAGTGGAGAGACACTGGGATGGTATTTATGGATTCTATCTGGGGTCCTGTACCATCCTGGGTAGATTTTTAATCTATTTTCCTGTATGGAGATGTTTATGGACCCTTTGTGTATATGGGTGTGTATTCGCTCCCAGTCCTCTTTTGATATATCTGTTGCGAGTTCCCTTTTCCCATTGTTGACTAGTCACGTTGTCTTTGGGATTGCTACCTGCGAATTGTAGAGAATACATATCCGATATCAAGTATCTTTGTGTTTCCGATCTGGTGCAGAAATAAAAGATAGACAATACAAACTAGCAGCATACGCAGATGACATCTTGCCATTCCTCACAGACCCCGTCACCACAATTCCCAACCTATATCTTACCTTTTTTTTATACAGATACTCCTCGTTTAATGATCTACCTGTTTAACGACTGCTCGGACTTAGGACCAGCTCTCCCCACCTGAACGACATGCTGTAATCATTGTATTATACAGTACAGTACAGAATTTTCATTTGTGTGCTGTACTTATGCAAATTAAAACAACGTTATTGAGATGGAATTTTGTGTTTAGACTTTTTTTTCACAATACAGTACAGCAGTTAAGAATGCTTAAAATATTGATTACTTGTGACTCCTCATTTAACAACCAATTAGTTTAACGACCTGGTCGTTGGAATGGAACCTGGTCGTTAAGTGAGGAGTATCTGTATATTATTAACCTCCTGACATCCGGCCGTAGCCGAATGACGGCTTCATCGCGGATGTCAATTCCCGGGAGGCCGTCATATGATGGCCTCCCCTTTCCTCGCTCCCCGTGCGCGCTCACGAGCGCGGAACGGGGAAATTCTGTGTTGGCCATGTCCCTTGGACACAGCCAATCACAGATCGCTGTAAACGGCTAATCACAGCGGCCGTTTACAGCGGGATCGCTGCCTCCAATGAGAGATGATCTGAAATGTACACAATTGAGATCATCTCTCATTGCCGGCTCTCTCTCCTCACACAGAGACAGCGTGTGAGGAGAGAGAGATCTGTCAGCGATCTGTGAGTGATTACTGTGTGATTTACTGTGCCTACAGTGCCCACAGTGCCCATCATTACAGTGCCCATCATTACAGTGCCCCATCAGTACAGTGCACCATCAGTACAGTGCCAATCGGTGCCCACCTGTGCCAATCAGTGCCCACCTGTGCCAATCGGTGATCAGTGTCCAGCTGCACATCTGCACAATCAGTGACCACCTGTGCCACCTCATCAGTGCCCACCTGTGCCACCTCATTAGTGCCCACCTGTGCCACCTCATCAGTGCCCACCTGTGCCAATCAGTGCCCATCTGTGCTGCCTCAGTGCACATCTGTGCTGCCTCAGTGCACATCTGTGCAATCAGTGCACATCTGTGCCGCCTCATCAGTGCCATCTGTGCTGCTCCATCTGTGCCGCCCCATCTGTGCCACCCCATCTGTGCCACCCCATCTGTGCCGCTCCATCTGTGCCGCCCCATTTGTGCCGTCCCATCAGTGCCCAGCTGTGCCACCTCATCAGTGCACATTTGTGCAATCTCAGTGCACATCTGTTCCACCTCATCAGTGCCCACCTGTGCCGCCTCATCAGTGCCCACCTGTGCCGCCTCATCAGTGCCCACCTGTGCCACCTCATCAGTGCCCACCTGTGCCACCTCATCAGTGCACATCTGCACATCTGTTCCACCTCATTAGTGCACATCTGTTCCCCCTCATCAGTGCACATCTGTTCCACCTCATCAGTGCCCCTCTGTGCCACCTCAGTGCCCATCTGTGCTCATCAGTGCCCATCAGTGCAGGCTTAGCAACCATGGCCAAAAGAAGCTTTTCCGCCGAGGAGGCATACCAAATACTGTCCCAGGCCGACGAGAGCAACGGGGAGCTCTCTTTTTCAGATTCCCTTTCCGACTCCGATTCTGAGTCGGACATAAAGTATGAGCCAGTCCTCAGTAGTGGAACACTGAGTGACTCAGAGGAGGAAGAGATTCGGCCCGCCAAACGAAGGCATTCTGGTGGGGAGGCAGTGGCATCTACCAGCACCGCAGTCCCATCCACCAGCACGGCAGTCCCATCCACCAGCACGGCAGTCCCATCCACCACCACGGCAGTCCCATCCACCAGCACGGCAGTGCCATCCACCAGCACCGCAGTGCCTCAGCAAGAAAAGCCAAGGACCCAAGCCAGCCTTCCCTATGCCCTGCAGAACCCCTTGTGGCTTCCTCCTAATTCAGGAGAAGCCAACATTCCCCCATTCACTGCCCAGCCAGGAGTCCAGGTGAACACGGAGAATTTTTCCCCAATAGATTTTTTTAATTTATTTTTTACCAAGGACATGCTGTCAAGTATTGTGGCCCAGTGCAACCTTTATGCACAGCAATTCATTGCGAATAATCCAACGTCCTACTATGCCCGTCCCTACGAATGGAGAGACCTAACGGTGGAGGAGTTGAAGGTTTTTTTAGGGCTCACATTTAACATGGGACTCACAAAAAAAAACACTTTGCTGTCCTATTGGTCAACCCACCCCCTCCAACACATGCCAGTATACTCCAAGGTAATGTCCAGAAACAGATACCTCATGATATTGAGGTTTCTTCATTTCAACGACAATACCCAGTGCCCTCCCCGAAATGACCCAAACTATGATAGACTTTTCAAAATTCGGCCACTTTTAAATTATTTTTCTGTACTATTCCCCCTGTTGTTTACCCCGGACAAAAACATATGTGTGGATGAGTCCCTTGTTAAGTTTAGTGGCAGGCTTAAAATAAAGCAATATATTCCCAGTAAAAGGGCCCGCTATGCGGTGAAGGTATACAAATTATGTGACCGAGTCACAGGTTACTTGCATGCCTTCAAAGTGTATGAAGGGAAGGACACCCAGCTGCAACCCCCTAATTGCCCAGACTACTTGGGATCAAGCGGGAAAATTGTTTGGGACCTCACATACCCCCTACTGGAGAAAGGCTACCACCTGTACATAGATAACTTCTACACATCTCTGCCCCTGTTCCACAACCTGCATCGGAAGAAGACGCCTGCATGTGGTACCATCAAAAAGAACCGGAAGGGCTTTCCTCAAAGTCTGGTCAATAAAAAATTGAGAAAAGGAGAAACGGCGAGTCTACGAAACAACGAGATTTTGGCAGTGAAGTGGAGAGACAAAAGAGATGTGTACATGTTGTCTTCAATCCACGATGATACCTTCATGGAAATCCCCAGAAGAAATGGCCCCATACAGAAACCTAAATGCATCTTTGATTACAATTTGTTTATGGGGGGAGTCGACTTGAATGACCAGATGCTGGAACCGTACCTTGCTACAAGACGGACATACCATTGGTATAAGAAAGTCGCAATTTATTTTTTTCATTTGGCCATCTACAATTCTTATGTCATTTATCGTAACTCCACCCAAAACCCCAAACGCTTCCTTGGCTACCAGGAGGAAGTTTTCACTGCCCTTACATTCCCGAACGGCCCCCAGAAAATATCCGATCTGATGTTCTAAGTCGACTCTCCGAACGCCACTTTCCAGATAAGATCCCTCCCAAACCAACAGGCCAAGGACGGCAAAAAAAATGTAAGGTGTGTACCAGAGCTGAATTCAGAAGAGACACATCTTATTATTGTGCACAATGTCCTTCTGAACCAGGCCTCTGCGTAGGTGAATGTTTTCGTCGTTACCATACTTCACTAAATTATTAGTGAAGTATGGTAAACGTAAGCCTCCGTTCCTGCAATTTACCCTCACACCCCATATGCCACTGCCTCCTCTGTAACTGACTCTGGCTTGATATTTGACCACGCTTCTGCCTAACGATTCTGTACATACCTCTGCCTGATCTGGAACTGACCCTGGACTGTTATTCGACCATGCTTCTGCCTAACGATTCTGTACATACCTCTGCCTGATCTGGAACTGACCCTGGACTGTTATTCAAACATGCTTCTGCCTAACGATTCTGTACATACATCTGCCTGATCTGGAACTGACCTTGGACTGTTTGACCATGATATTTGCCTGCCTCTTGGACTGATCTTGTACCCTGATACTGGACTAGTGGGATTCAACACAGGGGTCTCACATATGTGAGGGGCTCCAGAATTGTTTTTCTGGATGAAGAAAAAATTTTTTTTGTTTTCTCAATCCTAGATTAGGGTCTGGAGACTCGGAGGCTTCAAAGAGATTTGGGTGGGAGAAGCCTCTACCCCTGTCCCCATTCTGTCCTGAACGAGGCCCTACTTCTGCCTGTAGGACTTACTGCCGTCATGCCTCTGCCTGTTGCACTGACCACACCACATGGACCTGCCTACTACCAGGACCAATATTTTTGGCACTGCGGACAATATCTCTGCCTGCACTGACCCTGCACTTTATATGGACAGTAACCCTGCCTGCTGCCTGGACAATTGTGTTCGCCGCTGCTGACCAAGTCCCTGCCTGCTGCCTGGACCAGTGCTATCCTCCTGTGTACAACTGCGCTACTACAACCACAGGTAATCTTTTTTGTTTATATATAAAATAAGTACAGCGCTAAACCATAACCAAAAAACATATAAATGCCAAAAAATAACACATGTGAAATTGTGCGTAATATAATAACTGGCAATAAAGTGAATCAACACATATAATATAGTAACTAGTAATGAAGTGAATCACCACAGAGACTACTGAAGTAAGTATAAATGTCTATAATGTCATATGCTAAACTCTGTAACCAGAGTCCATGAATAAAGATGAAAGCAGTCTTCTCAGACAGTGGGAGTGCTTTGACACAGGATGTTGACTGGAACTGAACTGCACGGAAACCACAGGTAATGCGTCATAAACATCTAAGGTTGGACACTCTTACCGGATGTTGTGGGACATATCTGCCATATGGCAGTACGTCTGACAGAGCCTGTGGAGGTAGCCTCCCGTGAAATCCAGCAGATTATCCCTTCGGTCCCGATCTCGGATGGGCAGGATATGTCCCTTGGGTCACGGTCACTGATAGCCCAGATCGTCACAGATGGCGACTGTCCCCTCACTACCACACTCTCCAGCTCCAGGTGGGTTCAAGAGGTCAGAGGCAATCGAATCGTAGATGAAATCATGGAGAAAAAAGAAAAAAAGGGGCTCCACATGGCATAGGTCAAAAAGTAAAGGGGTTTTATTGGATAAAAAACCTTACAAGATAAAAAAGTGATCACTGAATAAAATAATGGCAACGTGGGAAGCAAACGCCCTACGCGTTTCAACTAAAAAGCCTTCAACTGGGGCATGAAACAACCTCCCCACGTTGCCCCAATATATAGACTACAAACATCATGTCAAGATAATTAGGTCCGCCCCATCATGGCGGGACCGGAAGTGCACTGTTTAGTACTGTAATCATGATAAACTGATTTTACATAATGCTATTTGCACATATAATGACACAGAGCATCAGGTTACAGAAGGGGGAATAGTTCCTGGGGTTAAACTAGAACATACACCATGGAGGGGGCCCCGAACGTCGGATCGCCGAATAGGCTTGCGTTCCAAGCCTCACCTCCACAGTGATTGTCATAGTGATCTAAGCGGCTTGCGTTCCAAGTCAACCAGACACGTGACTTGGAAGGAGACAGCAGCCGGCGAACAGTGCGCCGCTGACGTCTCACGTAGACATCCTCCAAGGGCATGCGCTCTAGGTCCTGGACGTAACTAGGGAGATGAATGCGTGTTGACGGCCAATGCGCCGCCAGCATCCGCCCTCACCCATTCCTATGGAACGTGCGCTCACAGCCTATTGTGTGGGAGGGAGGAGCGGCCGCTCTCATATTGACCACATCTGATCTCAGGATAGGTCAGATCACTCGTGGGCGCACTAGGAAGTTAGCCACCCCCCTCCTGTCATCTAGAGGATACAAGACCAGTTGCCCTGGCAACACCAGATGACGACAACAGGATAGCTCAATAATAATAACAGATCCCGTTCAAGCATCTAAATCGCCAGCCAAGGAGTGGCCAGATACATGAATCATATATGCACTATCATTAAGGACATACCCAGTATGGTAGTTAGATGTACAAGAGGCATCCAATACAGTACATCCTAGTGTGGAAATAAGCATACAGCACTCAACATTAAAACCAGCCCAGGTCACCCCCCTAGCATAACAGACAAAGTAATACGTGCCCAGGCCACCAGGGGTAAGGGCCGAGCAACGCCACATCGTCCAAATGACCCGGGGGGAGCCAAGGGCCGTATGATAAAGGAAAAATAACATTATTATCCTCTGTAGTCATATCGTAAATATCATTGTACATACAGTAGATAAGCCCACACAGCTTGCAGTATCACTCCCTAAAGTGGGGGAAATTGGCTAATAGGCCAGTCGCCCTATCACACATGATGGGACGGTCCCTCCCACAAATGCTGAGGTAAAATTAACGAAAAAATGGGGGAGGGGGTAATCAAATTCTATAAGTAACCAACATAAATCCACACTGGATGGTACCGCAAACCAACATTCCATCCAATCATAAGTGAATTAAACGATCAGCTAATCCATTAGACAAAAGAGCCCGGGGTAAGGGCATGATACCCAAAATCAATATAATAGGGCACAATGAAAAAGAATGGGGAGACTTGACTGTTAAATTAACCCAATATCACTCATAACAACAACCCAATAACTGAACGTGACCCGAAGAGGGGTGAGGAGGTGTGTCGCGGCACGAGAGCAAAGGCGCCACTCACGGTTAATGAAACTATTGATGTCCCACTCAACATTCATACCGTGAGGTGAGAAGCACCTGAGCTCGTATATCCAATATGTTTTGAGCCGCGACACACCCCTAAGACAAGACTCGCCCCTCCAATGGGGGACAAATTTATCAATAATAACAAAGGAAGTGCCTGTAGGGTCCCTATTGTGACTTTCAAGGTAATGACGCGGAACACTATGTTTAATACAGCCTTTCTTAATTTTGGCAATGTGTTCGTTGACCCTGATAGAGAAAGTTCTAGTGGTACGCCCGACATACTGTCTACCACATGGACATGTGATAAGATAGACAATATGCCGGGTGGCACATGTAATAAAATGTTTCATACTGTACTCCCTGGAAGTCATGGTAGAATGAAAACTCGTTGTTTTACGTCTCCCGCTTACATTGTGTAGACACACATTGCACTTTCTACACGGGAAATAACCCCTGCAATCATGAAAGAAAGAGACAGACCGGGGGGGATCAATAACATTGGGGGCAATTTCCCCCTGAATTGAACGTGCACCCCGGAAAATAATACCAGCCCGGTCCGGTAAAACAGGGCCTAAAACACGGTCATTTTTCAAGACTTTCCAGTGCCTATCAATAATCCTTTTGACTTCTTTGTATTGAGTGGAAAATGCAGTAAAAAAGGACCATTTATAGGGGTTATCCCCCTGTCCTTTGGGGCAGTCAGTCAAGAGTGAACTCCTATCTACTCCCTCAACCTCCTTGATGGTGCTGTCAAGAATGGAGAGTCTATATCCCTTTTCGATGAATCTTTCTCTGAGGGTCTGGGACTGTAACTGAAAGTCCTCAGTATTGCTACAGTTGCGTCGCAACCTGAGGAACTGTCCCTTCGGGACCGATTTCAGCCACTGTTGGTGATGGCAGCTATCTGTCGGGATATACCCATTCCGATCAGTAGGCTTGAAAAACGTTTTGAGCACCAGTTGTCTATTAATTATGGACACCTCAAGGTCCAGAAAATGTATTGTCTCAGAGCTGACCTCAAAACATAGAGAGATGTTTCTGTCATTAGTATTCAAATGTTTCATATATTCTTCAAGTGACCTAAGATCACCCTTCCATAGGAGGAGGATGTCGTCTATATACCTAGCCCACAGAACCCCTTTACTTTTTGACCTATGCCATGTGGAGCCCCTTTTTTTCTTTTTTCTCCATGATTTCATCTACGATTTGATTGCCTCTGACCTCTTGAACCCACCTGGAGCTGGAGAGTGTGGTAGTGAGGGGACAGTCGCCATCTGTGATGATCTGGGCTATCGGTGACCGTGACCCAAGGGACATATCCTGCCCATCCGAGATCGGGACCGAAGGGATAATCTGCTGGATTTCACGGGAGGCTACCTCCACAGGCTCTGTCAGACGTAATGCCATATGGCAGATATGTCCCACAACATACAGTAAGAGTGTCCAACCTTAGATGTTTATGACGCATTACCTGTGGTTTCCGTGCAGTTCAGTTCCAGTCAACATCCTGTGTCTAAGCACTCCCACTGTCTGAGAAGACTGCTTTCATCTTTATTCATGGACTCTGGTTACAGAGTTTAGCATATGACATTATAGACATTTATACTTACTTCAGTAGTCTCTGTGGTGATTCACTTCATTACTAGTTACTATATTATATGTGTTGATTCACTTTATTGCCAGTTATTATATTACGCACAATTTCACATGTGTTATTTTTTGGCATTTATATGTTTTTTGGTTATGGTTTAGCGCTGCACTTATTTTATATATATCTGTTGTGACTTGGTTTGTCTGTGTGTTAGCTGCTACCCGTTATATTGTTTACACAATCTTATTTTTGGGCCAGCGCAGTTTCCTTTTTATATCACCATCTTTTTTGTTTACGCTTTGCTCAGCATAATGTATTTTGGGGTGTAATTCTTGGTATGTGCATGCTATGTGTCCCTGGAACACCTGACGGTGTTCCTTGCATGTTGGATCTCTGTATGTGGCCAGGCTGTGTAGAAGTCTCACACATGTGGTATTGCCATACTCAGGAGGAGTAGCAGAATGTATTTTGGGGTGTCATTTTTGCTATCCAAATGCTATGTGTTGGAAATATCTTATAAACGGACAACTTTGTGTAAAAAAAATGCGTTTTCATTTTTTTTCCACATTTTTCAAAAACTTCTGGAAAAAAATGAACCATTCAAAAGACTCATTATGCCTCATAGATTATACGTTGGGGTGTTAGCTTTCCAAAATGGGGTCATTTTGTGGGTGTTTCCATTGTCCTGGTGCTCCAGGGCCTTCAAAAGTGTAATAGGTGGTTGAGAAATGTGATGTGTAATTTATGCTCCTAGAACACCTGATGGTGCTCCATGCATGTTGGGCCTCTGTATGTGGCCAGGCAGTGAAAAAGTCCCACACATGTGGTATCGTAATACTCATGAGGAGTATCAGAATGTATTTTGGGGTGTCATTTTTGCTATCTAAATGCTATGTGTTGGAAATATCTTATAAACGGACAACTTTGTGTAAAAAAAAATGCGTTTTCATTTTTTTCCACATTTTCCAAAAACTACTGGAAAAAAATAAACCATTCAAAAGACTCATTATGCCTCATAGATTATACGTTGGGGTGTTAGCTTTCCAAAATGGGGTCATTTTGTGGGTGTTTCCATTGTCCTTGTGCTCCAGGGCCTTCAAAAGTGTAATAGGTGGTTGAGAAATGTGATGTGTAATTTATGCTCCTAGAACACCTGATGGTGCTTCATGCATGTTGGGCCTCTGTATGTGGCCAGACTGTGAAAAAGTCCCACACATGTGGTATCGTAATACTCAGGAGGAGTAGCAGAATGTATTTTGGGGTGTCATTTGTGGTATACACATGCCATGTGAGAGAAATAAGCTATTACAATGACAATTTTGTGGGGAAAAAAAAAATCTCAATTTTGCAAAGAATTGTGGGAAAAAAATACAACTTCAAATAACTCACCATGCCTCTAACTAAATACATTGAAATGTCTACTTTCCAAAAAGGGGTTATTTGGGGGGCATTTGTACTTTCCTGGCTTTTTAGGGTCTCAGGAAATGAGATAGGCCTCAGTACATCAGATGTGATAATTTTTTTATGATTTGCACCATAGCTTGTAGACTCTAAAACTTTCACACAGACCAAATAATTTCAACAAATTTTTGGTTATTTTTACCAAAGATATGTAGCAGTATAAATTGTGGCCAAAATTTATGAAGAAAAATTACGAATTTGCAAAGTTTTATCACAGAAATTAGGAAAAATGTTTTTTTTTTCAAAATTTTCGGTCTTTTTTCATTTATAGCGCAAAAAATAAAAAACCCAGAGGTGATCAAATACCACCAAAATAAAGCTCTATTTGTATGAAAAAAAGGACATTTGGGTACAGTGTTGCATGACTGAGTAGTTGTCATTCAAAGTGTGAGAGCACTGAAAGCTGAAAATTGGTCTGGATAGGAGGGGGGTTTAAGTGCCTAGTAAGCAAGTGCTTAAACATTTTAAACGGAGAGCACTAGATTCTGCCTTCCTTCTTTTGCATATCCATCATATCTGGTGAGATGATTGGGATTTTTTATCCCAGGGGAATAAGCAATTTGAAGGAGGAAAGTGATTACCAACACCACACCAGCCCTCTCTATTATCCCCAGAGGGGAACACTGCTGATTTGACTCAGATGTGCGGTGAGCAGCCTGTGAGACTGGTGGAGGAAAGCACAAGCACTTTGGATTTTTGCACCATTGATGTATTGATTTTTTTGAATTCACTTCAATCAGTCACAAATACTATGTATGAACTTTCAGCAATATATGTTTATTGATTACCATTTTAATTTACACTTTTATTATTATTGATTTTTTTTTTTATAGCGCAGCACTGTCTATTGATTAGTTGTACCTTTTAAGTGAAGTGAGAAAACTTGTTAGTGATAGCAGCTATTATTAATTATTCACAATTTGTTTACACCACTTTATTGCATGGGTTTGAGCAGATTGATATTCACTTTATTTCCTCTACATCACTTCCCCTTTAAGCACTTCCCACTAGAAAATCAATGTCTCCATGGGCATTTATTGAGCATTGCCTTGCATTACGCTGGATGAGGTCCGCTCGCTACACAGAGAGCATTTAAACAGCCCTTTTTTTTATTCACAGCCAGTTCTCACATTGATACATAATTTGTGTAGTCTGCACCTGTTACTACTAGTTTTCACTCCCACTGGGCGGGGTCTGCTCATTACATAGGGAGCATTTAAACACACTTCTTTCCTTCACAGTCAGTCCTCTGACTGAAACACATCTTGTGCAGTCTGCTGGCCTTTACTTCTATATCAGTAACACTAGGTACCTACCACTATCATTATGACATTTATTTCATATGTGGTTTCAATCCCAGGACTTTACCAATTTCTGGGGACCTATGCTGTCTTGATATCAGTTCATACTCCTGCTATTTGAACTCCTTTCTTTGATTAGCTTACTTCTTTATATTTTCAGCACCATTTGGTATTCATATTTTTATTGATCCACAGAATGGAGCCCATTTTTCCTACTGTTCCAGATACTCTGGATCACACCTATATTTATGCTTCCTGTGTTCCTGTTGGACCCTACTAACACAGCTTCCGGACCAGGCATTCCTTTCGGCCCTAGCACCCCGGCAATGTGTTTGTTTCACACTAAGCAGATATGTGATTCCTACAGGGACGACTATCCTATCCTTCCTGTATGTATATTTATTTTTTGCCAATTTTTGTCTATGAATGGTTGATTTTGATATACTTACCTCTCTTTATACAGATGTATCATACATCCGCCTCTGATGATTGGATAGATCCCATGAAACGCGTTGGGCTTAACCTGGATGCAATGCATACATACCTACATGGTTTTTGGATCCAGGCAATATCGTGGATTAAAACTGTTATATTATAGTGACTTTTTATGATGGAGGGTAATACTATTGTATATTCTATTTATACTTTAACATGTAAATGATTTGGATACATGATTTGTTATATTATGTGCCATTATTGCATGTATTGTCTGCCATGTACCTACTCAATCATGGCAAACAAATAAATACCTGTTCATGTTTTATTTTGATTCCTTCAATTAGCCACAATATACACACCTCATTTAAAGTCCTGTCCCTCTTTCTTTATGTACTTGAATAGGGATGGAGATGCATGTTACCATGCGTCTCATTTAAAGTCCCAAACGCCCCCTCTATTGCAACTGTGCAGAGATGAACCTGTCAGAGCCCTGCTCTCCTCTATGGGGAGATCGGATAACAACGGACTGCCCGTCTGTTTTCATCTGATCCGATCCGATCCTCTAGCCAGATGGAAAATAGGGTCACCATCTGTCTGGGTTTCACAGACAGGATCGGATCGGATATCGGTAGATGTGAGCGGAATCCGCTGACATTTGCTGCTCCATACAGGGGAATGGAGTGTCTGATCATGTCCGCCTGAAAAACTGACAGGCGGACCTGGTCGGAAAGCCGGTGTGAAAGGGACCTAAGCCAAAAAAATGCAAACTGAGATGTTTACAAGTGCCCTAAAATTTCTGTATAAAGAAAGAGATCTTAAAAATGTTCTCAATACATTTTTCCCATTTTTACAGAAGCAATGTGACTATCTTTTTTTCAGAAATATGAGCTACAAAGGAGCTGTAGGTAGAAATTAGTAGTGGTGCTCTGCCTCTTAGGCTGATGTCACACCACTACTGGCAGAAGGCCACCACAGTCAGTCTTTGGGCTAGGGGGCTATTAAGCATGCTGTTCTTAAAGGGGAAGTGTATTCCCCTTTACTTTTTTTTTTTCACTTTACATACCGATTAAATTAATGAAAACAACCTTCCAAGTAAAAATTATTGAAGTTTCTCTCGCAGTTTTATTTTTATGCACATTTTTCTTCTAAAATATGATAAGACACTGAAATGCAGGTGCTTGCTCCACTGGACTGAACTGATTGAAGCTGGTTGGCAGATATGGTGGCAGTTCACTTTCTCAACACCTGTGCTGAATCAGATGTCTTCTGTAGGGCAACAGCTGCTGAATAAATATTTTAACACAAACAGCCAGTGCAAGATTTACAATCAGCCTATTGTCATCCTGCTTCCAATAAATAATGGCAGAGTTTCAACCTGAGACAATTACTTGTTTTTTTCACTGAGCCTGGTTAAAAAAAAAAAAAAAGAAAAAGCAAATGTAGGGGAAAAAGGATTTCAAAACATTTTTTATAATGTGTTCAAATTTTAGAGTGTTGTCCTATGCAGTTCATGGCATTTTCACTATTTATTTCACAGCTGTTGTCTACAGAACCACCAAGCAATCAGTATTATTGTAAACTTTAAATTACAGTAACACAAATATTTGTATTCAGCAAAAAAACATTATTTAATGTGAAATGTGGTAATTAAGGGTTAAATCAATTTTGAAAATAGAAAATTACACTGCAAGGACAACATGGTTCATTTGCTACACTGCCCGTAAAAGATGTTTATCAGCAATATTAATTTAATATTTTAATAATTTAATACGTTAATATTAATTAAAAATTTTATATAGTATTGACAAGCAGTAATATTAGCAGTCTTAGCAGAGTACACAGAACCATTAGCACTGGTCCCTGCTCAAGAAAAGCTTGTAGCACAACCACTAAAGTAATGTAAGGCCAATTTGAGTGGAGTCTTAAAGTATAACTCCAGTCAAAGCTTTTCTTTTTTAGTTTTGAATAGAGTAGGGAAGAATTAGAACCTCAATCAGTTTTATTTCTGTACATGCCCTTACAGGTTAGATTTCCCATCACTTCCTTTTGTGTCACCAGGACAATAACTGAGCAGCATCTTTCCAACGTAGACAACAAACAGCAATAAAAATGCTTTTTTCTCTAGAGTGAATTAAAACCTCTGTCTGGCTTATACTGTATGTGTATGTATATATGTACAGCATATGTGTGTGTGTGTGTATATATATATATATATATATATATATATATATATATATATATATATATACACAGCCCTCAAATTTTCCACTCGCATTTTGTGAGTGGAAAATGAGGGCTTGTGAGCTGGGCTGCCTGCCTGGGAGAGGGGGGGAGCACCGCCAGTGCGGTTGATCAGGAGCCGTACTCCCAGCGATTGCCCCGGGGAGGAGGAGGAGAGCCATGGGATAGCATGCTGTTACCGGCGCTTACATTATAATTGTCTCCGCTCTGCTCGACACAGCCCCACCTCCACCTGACCTGCGCCTGTGATAGACAGAACGCCGGTCCAATGCTGGGATGCATTCTGCCTATCACAGGCGCAGGTCAGGAGGAGGCGGGACTGTGTCGAGCAGAGCGGAGACAATTATAATGTAAGCACCGGTAACAGCGTGCTATCCCGCGGCTCTCCTCTTCCTCCAGCCATGCATTCCTCTGCCCAGGTGGGGCTGCAATGGGAACAGTGATACTGCATTGGGTACAGTGTGGCTGCAATGGGCACAGTGTGACTGCAATGGGCACAGTGTGACTGCAATGGGCACAGTGAGGCTGATATGGGCACAGTGAGGCTGATATGAACACAGTGTGGCTGCAATGGGCACAGTGTGGTTGCAACGGGCACAGTGTGGTTGCAACGTGAGGCTGCAATAGTGGGCACAGTGAGGGTGCAAAGGTGGGCACAGGTGAAAATGTCTTGGTATGCTGATGCCTTAAGAGATCCCTTGACTAGAACTAAGGGGCCAAGCCCAATGCCTGAAAAACAACCCCACACCATAATCCCCCCTCCACCAAATGATTTGGACAAGTGCACAAAGAAATGTCCATAAAGACATGGATAAGCAAGTTTGGGATGGATGAACTTTACTGGCCTGCACAGAGTCCTGACCTCAACCCAATAGAACACCTTTGGGATGAATTAGAGCGAAGACTGTGAGCCAGGCCTCCTCGTCCACATCAGTGCCTGATCTCATAAATGTGCTTCTGGAAGAATGGTCAAACATTCCCATAGACACACTCCTAAACCTTGTGGACAGCCTTCCCAGAAGAGTTAAAGCTGTCATAGCTGTCAAGGTTGCAAAGGTTCTGTTATAGCTGCAAAGGGCCAACTCAATATTCAACCCTACAAACTAAGACTGGGATGCCTCTAAAGTTCATGTGCATGTAAAGGCAGGCATACCAATACTTTTGTTTAACCACTTGCTGCCGGCAGGATGGTACAGCTGTTATCCTGGGCCGCTGTCATATGACGTGATGGCTTTCTATGGGGCACGGCCTTCTGCTATAAATCTATCCCCTTATTTTGTAGACGCTATAACTTTTGGGCAAACCAATAAATATACGCTTATTGCGATATTTTTTAACCACTTCAGCCCCGGAAGGATTTACCCCCTTCCTGACCAGAGCACTTTTTACAATTTGGCACTGCGTCGCTTTAACTGCTAATTGCGCGGTCATGCAATCCTGTAACCAAACGAAATTTGCGTCCTTTTCTTCCCACAAATAGAGCTTTCTTTTGATGGTATTTGATCACCTCTGCCGTTTTTATTTTTTGCGCTATACACGGAAAAAGACCGAAAATTTTGAAAAAAAATGATATTTTCTACTTTTTGTTCTAAAAAAAATCCAATAAACTCAATTTTAGTCATACATTTAGGCCAAAATGTATTTGGCCACATGTCTTTGGTAAAAAAAATGTCAATAAGTGTATATTTATTGGTTTGCGCAAAAGTTATAGCACCTACAAACTAGGGTACATTTTCTGGAATTTACACAGTCTTTAATTTATGACTGCCTATGTCATTTCTTGAGGTGCTAAAATGACAGGGCAGTACAAAACCCCCACAAATGACCCCATTTTGGAAAGTAGACACCCCAAGGAAATTGCTGAGAGGCATGTTGAGCCCATTGAATATTCATTTTTTTTGTCCCAAGTGATTGAATAATGAAAAAAAAAAAAAAAAAATTACAAAAAGTTGTCACTAAATGATATATTGCTCACACAGGCCATGGGCATATGTGGAATTGCACCCCAAAATACATTTAGCTGCTTCTCCTGAGTATGGGGATACCACATGTGTGGGACTTTTTGGGAGCCTAGCCGCATACGGGGCCCCGAAAACCAATCACTGCCTTCAGGATTTCTAAGGGCGTACATTTTTGATTTTACTCCTCACTACCTATCACAGTTTTGAAGGCCATAAAATGCCCAGATGGCACAAACCCCCCCCCCAAATGACCCCATTTTGGAAAGTAGACACCCCAAGCTATTTGCTGAGAGGCATGTTGAGTCCATGGAATATTTTATATTTTGACACAAGTTGCGGGAAAGTGACAATTTATTTTTTTATTTTTTTTTTTTTTGCACAAAGTTGTCACTAAATGATATATTGCTCACACAGGTCATGGGCATATGTGGAATTGCACCCCAAAATACATTCTGCTGCTTCTCTTGAGTACGGGGATACCACATGTGTGGGACTTTTTAGGAGCCTAGCCGTGTACGGGACCCCGAAAACCAATCACCGCCTTCAGGATTTCTAAGGGTGTACATTTTTGATTTCACTCTTCACTGCCTATCACAGTTTCGGAGGCCATGGAATGCCCAGGTGGCACAAACCCCCCCCAAATGACCCCATTTTGGAAAGTAGACACCCCAAGCTATTTGCTGAGAGGCATGGTGAGTATTTTGCAGCTCTCATTTGTTTTTGAAAATGAAGAAAGACAAAAAAAAAAAATTTTTTTTTTCTTTTTTTAATTTTCAAAACTTTGTGACAAAAAGTGAGGTCTGCAAAATACTCACTATACCTCTCAGCAAATAGCTTGGGGTGTCTACTTTCCAAAATGGGGTCATTTGGGGGGGGTTTGTGCCACCTGGGCATTCCATGGCCTCCGAGACTGTGATAGGCAGTGAAGAGTGAAATCAAAAATTTACGCCCTTAGAAAGCCTGAAGGCGGTGCTTGGTTTTCGGGGTCCCATACGTGGCTAGGCTCCCAAAAAGTCTCACACATGTGGTATCCCCGTACTCAGGAGAAGCAACAGAATGTATTTTGGGGTGTAATTTCACATATTCCCATGGCATGTTTGAGCAATATATAATTTAGTGACAACTTTGTGCAAAAAAAAAAAAAAAAATAATTTGTCTCTTTCCCGCAACTTGTGTCACAATATAAAATATTCCATGGACTCGACATGCCTCTCAGCAAATAGCTTGGGGTGTCTACTTTCCAAAATGGGGTCATTTGGGGGGGTTTGAACTGTCCTGGCATTTTATGCACAACATTTAGAAGCTTATGTCACACATCACCCACTCTTCTAACCACTTGAAGACAAAGCCCTTTCTGACACTTTTTGATTACATGAAAAAATTATTTTTTTTTGCAAGAAAATTACTTTGAACCCCCACACATTATATATTTTTTTAAAGCAAATGCCCTACAGATTAAAATGGTGGGTGTTTTATTTTTTTTTTTCACACAGTATTTGCGCAGCGATTTTTCAAACGCATTTTTTGGGGAAAAAACACACTTTTTTACATTTTAAAGCACTAAAACACACTATATTGCCCAAATGTTTGATGAAATAAAAAAGATGATCTTAGGCCGAGTACATGGATACCAAACATGACATGCTTTACAATTGCGCACAAACGTGCAGTGACAACAAAATAAATACATTTTTAAAAGCCTTTAAAAGCCTTTACAGGTTACCACTTTAGATTTACAGAGGAGGTCTACTGCTAAAATTACTGCCCTCGATCTGACCGTCGCGGTGATACCTCACATGCATGGTGCAATTGCTGTTTACATTTGACGCCAGACCGACGCTTGCGTTCGCCTTAGCGCGAGAGCAGGGGGGACAGGGGTGCTTTTTTTTTTTTTTTTTTTTTTTCTTTATTATTTTTTTGCTTTTTTATCTTATTTTAAAACTGTTCCTTTCATTTTTTTTTTTTTTTTAATCATTTTTATTGTTATCTCAGGGAATGTAAATATCCCCTATGATAGCAATAGGTAGTGACAGGTACTCTTTTTTGAAAAAATTGGGGTCTATTAGACCCTAGATTTCTCCTCTGCCCTCAAAGCATCTGACCACACCAAGATCGGTATGATAAAATGCTTTCCCAATTTCCCAATGGCGCTATTTACATCCGGCGAAATCTAAGTCATAAAATGCTCGTAGCTTCCGGTTTCTTAGGCCATAGAGATGTTTGGAGCCACTCTGGTCTCTGATCAGCTCTATGGTCAGCTGGTTGAATCACCGGCTGCATTCTCAGGTTCCCTGTTGAGACAGGAGAGCCAGAGAAAAACACGGAAGACGGTGGGGGGGGGGCATTCTCTCCCACTGCTTGTAAAAGCAGTCTAGAGGCTAATTAGCCGCTAGGATTGCTTTTACATGAAAGCCGACCGCTGGCTGAAAAGAATGATACCAAGATGATACCTAAACCTGCAGGCATCATTTTGGTATAACCACTCAAAGTCGTGAATGCTGTACCTGAAGACAAAAATATGGTTAACAATAAAGCACAGTAAACGGTAAAGTATAAAAAATTGCAGACCTGAAAAGCAAACATGATAAAACATAATAACAATAAAACATTGCAGAATAGAATACAGTAAAAAAGAGCAGAACAATAGAGAGAATAGAGAGAGAGAGAGAGAATAGAGAGAGAACAATAAAACTACAACTATTATTTTTTATTTTATATTTTTGTTTGTGTTTTTTTTTTTTTTTTTTTTTTTACACTTTTTTTGTAACTGTAACTTTTATAACTGTAACCGGTTCGAGGTTCGGGTCTCTCAAAATGCGATGGCATCTTGGGAGACCCTGTGAAAGTGTGTCCTAGTCTGTGCAATGCTGTACCCTACGCTAATACTCAACTAGTGAATGGTAGCGTTCAAAACATTCACCAATGCAAAGACCAGGATTGTCAGGACAGGAGGGACAATAATAGCGGGTGTCACGCCTATATCCGCGCTTGCTGCAGACACAACATCTTTTTTGGGGGGGTTCGTTGGGTAGGGGTACTCGGGAGGACATAAAAATGCCTCTCATGCAGCCGACTGCATTTGGTTGGGGATGTGAATGGGGGAAGTACGGGCGCTGCAGAAGTGGTGGGTTCCCAATTAGGATTGGCGAATGCAGCAGGAAGGGCACTATGGGCACGACGGGCCTGTGTTTGTCTTCTTGGTGGCAGCGGGACACTATTTGTGCTTGCCACCTCACCAGCTTGAACTGCACTTATGGGACTCGCCACGTCACCAAGTGTTACTGCAGTGCTGGTTTGACTACGACCGGGGTGTACTAGGCCGCTGGCGCTTGCCAGTTCACCAAAATGCTACCAAAAAAACTGTTAACGATCGCAGGGATCAGGCCTGACTCTGCGAACGCTGCAGTTATGCATTTAGTGTTTTGTAAGTGACAGTGATCGATCGATACTGCACTTGGGTGGGCTGGGCTGGGCCGGGCGGAGGGGCAAAACGCAGGTGCTAGCAGGTATCTGGGCTGATCCCGCTGACACTGCGTTTTTGGGAACCCTAAACTGCTGGGGACGCCAGTATAGATCTGATCGGATCAGATATTGATCAGTTCAGATACTATACCACTAAGGGAGGTGTACGGTGCATGCGTGGGTGTTAGCGCTACTGGCACTAACCTGACGCTGCCTGGGGCTGGTGCTTGCCAGTTCACCAAAACGCTACCAAAAAAAACTGTTAGCGATCGCAGGGATCAGGCCTGACTCTGCGAACGCTGCAGTTATGCGTTTAGTGTTTTGTAAGTGACAGTGATCGATCGATACTGCACTTGGGTGGGCTGGGCTGGGCCGGGCGGAGGGGCAAAACACAGGTGCTAGCAGGTATCTGGGTTGATCCCGCTAACACTGCATTTTTGGGAACCCTAAACTGCTGGGGACGCTAGTATAGATCTGATCGGATCAGATATTGATCTGTACAGATACTATACCACTAAGGGAGGTGTACGGTGTGTGGGTGTTAGCGGTACTGGCACTAACCTGACGCTGCCTGGGGCTGGTGCTTGCCATTTCACCAAAATGCTACCAAAAAAACTGTTAGCGATCGCAGGGATCAGGCCTGACTCTGCGAACGCTGCAGTTATGCGTTTAGTGTTTTGTAAGTGACAGTGATCGATCGATACTGCACTTGGGTGGGCTGGGCCGAGCTGGGCGGAGGGGCAAAATGCAGGTGCTAGCAGGTATCTGGGCTGATCCCGCTAACACTGTGTTTTTGGGAACCCTAAACTGCTGGGGACGCTAGTATAGATCTGATCGGATCAGATATTGATCTGTACAGATACTATACCACTAAGGGAGGCGTATGCTGCGTGCGTGGGTGTTAGCGGTACTGGCGCTAATCTGACGCTGCCTGGGGCGATGCATATCACCGCCGGGCGATCAGGGGGCTAAACCTTTATTCGGTAATAAACGGCGGGTGCCCTGACACTATAAAAAATAAACAAACTAACCAGCGTCACCCGTAACACTTATACGGTGATCAGTGGTGAAAGGGTTAACTAGGGGGCAATCAAGGGGTTAAAACATTTATTCGGTAGTATATGGGGGTCCCTGTCGCTATAAAACGCTGACGGCGAACCTAAATATTTACGTCCCTAACTAGCGTCACCAGCGACACTAATACAGCGATCAGAAAAATGATCGCTTAGCGACACTGGTGACAAGGGGTGATCAAGGGGTTAAAACTTTATTAGGGGGGGTTAGGGGGGTACCCTAGACCTACAGGGGGCCTAACACTCACTGCCCTGACACTGTAACTGTCACAAACTGACACCAATACAGTAATCAGAAAAAAAAAAAAAAAAAAAAAACCTGCTTGGTGTCAGTTTGTGACAGGGGGGGGTGATTGGGGGGGGATCGGGGGGCGATCGGGGGGGGGATCGGGGTGTTTTGTGTGCCTGGCATGTTCTACTGTGTGTAGTGTGTTGGTGCACTTACATTGCAGTCTTCTCTCCTCGGCCCGGAACGGAAAATACCGAGCCGAGGAGAGATGACATCATTTCCTCTGCCTCTGTGTACAATACAAAGGCAGGGAAATGATCCCATTGGCTGAGAGCGATCGCGAGGGGGGGGCCACGAATGGATGGCCTCCCCCTCACCTCCGATCGCCGGGGAAGATTTGCCGACCGCCGCAGGCACCGGGGGGGGGTCCGATCGGACCCCCCACCCGCGGGCAGGCAAGGACGTACATACACGTCCTTTTGCCTGCCCGTGCCATTCTGCCGACGTATATAGTCGTGCGGCGGTCGGCAAGTGGTTAACAAAAATTTGTAGAAGAATACGTATCGGCCTAAACTGAGGAAAAAAATTTTTTTTTTTTTTTTTAAATTGGATATTTATTATAGCAAAAAGTATAAAATATTGTGTTTTTTTTTAAACTTGTCACTCTTGTTTTGTTTATAGCGCAAGAAATAAAAACCACAGGGGGGATCAAATACCACAAAAGAAAAGCTCTATTAGTGGGGAAAAAATGATAAAAATTTCATTTGGGTACAGTGTTGCATGACCGCTGAGTGGTCTTTCAGCTTGTCCCTGTTAACCTATACCTTGATCTGTTCCAGTTACCTGTGTTTGACCCGGCTTCACCTGTACCTTCCTTTGGACTTCTGCCTGCCTACCTGTGACTTTGGCTTGTGTTCGACTCTGCTCCTGTCTCATGCTCCAGTACCTCACTGCCCAATTGTGTACCAAACCCGGCCTGTATCCTGTCTTAGCTTCAGTCTCGTGTTCCTTTACCTGCTCTGCCCGGCTGTTGATGGCCCTCTGGCTTATGTTCCGCCAACGCTTCTGCCTGCTGATCCATCGACACAGAGTTCCAGTTCCCAGTGCCTGTCCAGTGATCTACAGTGATCAGGTTCCTGCCAAGGCTCAGCTGGTGCCACCTGCTATACTGGCCCTCATGTCATTCTGTGTCCTTTACTTCCTGTCATCTCTATCAGGGGCGTTGGACAGGAGGTGCAAGAGAAGTCCTCTCTGCATCTCGATCTCCACCAGGTTTGTGACAACAGTACTGCTACAATGTGAACTACATGTAGTTGCAGGGCGTTTGTATTGAGGCTACACCCACTTGATTGGGTCCTGTTGGATTACAGTACTGATTGAAACGCTTGATGTGATTATGCCACCATGTCCGTGGTGCACGTCATGCTATGCGGTTGAAGCATCGGGCCACCACGCTCTGCATTTCTGGCTAGTGGGTTACGAGCCTGGGCTGATACACAGAGCGCTGATATATTAGCAATTAACTCTACTGCCCCGTACACACGGTCGGATTTTCCGACGGAAAATGTGTGATAGGACCTTGTTGTCGGAAATTCCGACCGTGTGTAGGCTCCATCACACATTTTCCATCGGATTTTCCAACACACAAAGTTTGAGAGCAGGATATAAAATTTTCCGACAACAAAATCCGTTGTCGGAAATTCCGATTGTGTGTACACAAATCCGACGGACAAAGTGCCACGCATGCTCAGAATAAATAAAGAGATGAAAGCTATTGGCCACTGCCCCGTTTATAGTCCCGACGTACGTGTTTTACGTCACCGCGTTTAGAACGATCGGATTTTCTGACAACTTTGTGTGACCGTGTGTATGCAAGACAAGTTTGAGCCAACATACGTCAGAAAAAATACTAGGATTTTGTTGTCGGAATGTCCGAACAAAGTCCGACCGTGTGTACGGGGCATACAAGTGAACTCTAAGTGGTTAGGAGACTGAGCAGGCCATGTGACATCCAGGTGCAGGTACATGCAACAGCTCTCACCTAATTAGATTTGGTTGGTTGTTTTCTGAATGCATTGACTTTAGGTGTTCAAGAGTATATTCAATGGGGCTGTCATTCTAATATTGCTGTTATAGCATGTTTAGCTCATACCACTGCCCGTATACATACGTTGGTAGACCCCGACTGCTGAAACTAAGGATCAGTTGAATAAGTTGAACTTTGTGCCATGTCCTGCAAGATTTGATCTGCTTTTGGCTGCTATAGCACTAATGAATCATCTGCTCCTGCTACTAAAATCTGCATTGTGTCTGCTGCTGCCACTTTGCTTGCCTGCATTCCTCCCTTGTATGGCCACTGACATCCTCCAGCTCTGCATACCAGAACTCCCTGCTCAAACATGGACTGAGACCTCTTTCATTGTTGTCACATATATCCCAGTATATCTGGGACTTCCTAATATGATTACCATGTAATTCCAGATGGACAGTGGGCTAATTACACATTAGGAAATGGAAGTTCCATTTATGGAATGACATCAGTCGGACGTCAGTCTATCAGTTGCTCTTTATTGGGTCAAATTTTTGGGCCTAGATGTCAGTGATATACTCACCTTGTATGGTTAATTTTACAGTGGTTTCCTAGGTCTCAATAGGACCATTGATTTAACTGTAATATATTTTGTATATATCAGCCGGCTGTGTATGTGAATGATGGCATGACTGTGACCCAGGGTTTATTTTAGATGTGACAACGTTGTCATTTTTTTATTATAAATTCTGTAAAATAATAATTATGTATTGTGCAAGCCACTATTGGTTTTTGGGGGTTGTATTGAGATTTTTTTCTATAATTGATAAAGTTTTGTGAAGGAGAGACTGCAGTTTGCCCCTGTATTAGAACTACTTCAGTGGGTTTCTTCCCACATTTTAGTTTACAACTTTAGTTTTTGTTCTGAGGGCACCACCAGTTATTTCTGGTGAGTCAGTACTCTTCTTATAATTGGTCCAATATCCACTTGACCAATTTGAATCCCCCTAGTTTTAAATGATTGTTCTCTGGATTACAGTACTGCCCACTGTACATAACTTGTGATAAAATTTTTGCCATGGTTATGAACCAAAGTCTTGCGGCTGCAGTATGTGTACTACTACTTCCACCTGGCATATTATGTTAAGGAGAGTGGTTAGGGGTGGTAAAAATGCAGATCAACCACCTGTTTCCACCCCCCCAGCCGCATTTGTTAACAATATTGCTCCCTGGAATGGAAAGGAAAAAACAAAACATGGAATGACAGATGCATTTAAATATGAAATCTATTCCTTGTTATCATCATCTTCATGCGTATGTATAACACAAATCAAATAAACATTAACATGAGTTCAATTATTTTTTTTTATCTGTTATAAAACAATTTAAAAGGGTGGTAACTGAAAATTAAAGTGAAATACCAAAAAATGAAAAACAATTAAACCAAAAAATACAATATGGGACTTTTGAGGTGTAATCTTACAAAAAAATAGATATAAACAAAGTTTTTCTTTTCTTTTAATAAAATCACAAAATATTATCAATACTCAAAACCAGAAATTTAAATCCCGATAAAACATTGATAGGCCTTCATAACACCTTAGTGGGGCCTAGCCACAACAACTGTACGTTTCTACCAACATATATATTGGGTAATGGGTAACGGGTGACCCCGCCCCCTCTGACATCACGGGGAATGCCACAGGGAAGTCCCCGTCAAGTCTCCGTGCGTCAGAGGGGGGCGGGGTCACCAGGTGGCCCGCCCTCCGTTATTTAAGAAGTGTCAGAAGAACCGAAGCATCACACAGCAGAAGACTCCCACTGATACGGATCGTGCGGACGGAGCGGAGAAGAAGCCGGAGGAAGATGCAGGACGAGAAGAGCGGAGGAAGAAGAAAATGGAGAAGAAGAAGATGGAGGAAGAACCGGAAAGAAGAAGAAATGAATAAAGGACTTGTCAAAAACCGTCTCTCAAGCGTCACACAGCGGGAGCCTCCCATCATGGATGCGGAGCGGTCCGAGAACGAAGAAAGGAAGAAGACGCCGCGGAGGAAGATGCTGGACGAGAACACCGGAGCAAGAAGCAGAGGATCAGAGGAAGAACCAGAGGAAGAAGAAGATGGAGGAAGAAACCGAAGGCAGATGGAAGAAAGAAGAAAGAAGATGGAAAAGAAGAAGACTTTAAATAAAGGAATTGTCAAAAACTGTCTCTTTTCATTTTTAACATTTTTGACACATTTTTTGTGAAATGGTAAGGGGTACTTTTGTACCCCCTCACCATTTCACACAGGGGGGGTGGGATCTGGGGGTCCCCTTGTTAAAGGGGGCTTCCAGATTCCGATAAGCCCCCCCGCAGACCCCCACAACCACCGGGTAAGGGTTGTGGGGATGAGGCCCTTGTCCCCATAAACATGGGGACCCCAAAGCACTTTTCCAATGTTGAGGGCATGTGGCCTGGTACGGTTCAGGAGGGGGGCACTCTCTTGTCCCCCCCTCTTTTCCTGCGGCCTGCCAGGTTGCATGCTCGGATAAGGGTCTGGTATGGATTTTTGGGGGGACCCCACGCCATTTTTTTTTTAAATTTTGGCGTGGGGTTTCCCTTAAAATCCATACCAGACCCACCAAGGTGGGAAGTAATTCTGAAATCTCTACTCCGAAAAGATGAGGCATGCAGTCCAAGACAGCAGGAGCATGATCACATCACTCTGCTGAGAGCTTGACTCCCCGCTGATCCATCCATCTATACCAGGGGTCTCAAACTGGTGGCCCTCCAGCTGTTGCAAAACTACAAGTCCCATGAGGCATTGCAAGGCTGATAGTTACAAACATGACTCCCACAGGCAGAGGCATGATGGGACTTGTAGTTTTGCAACAGCTGGAGGGCCGCCAGTTTGAGACCCCTGATCTATACCAAGGTCCCTGATGTTCCATCCCAGTGTTCAACCTCGGTTTTTCGGTGGTCCGGAGCGATTAGATCTAACAGCTCACCCAGACCCTCTGTAACGGGGGGTCATGGTTTTCTGGTAAGAGGCTAGTCACTCTATATGTGGTGGTGGACCCAAGCACTTTGTCCTAATCCAACAGGACCTTCATTCCTATTTAATTCAACACTCGGGTGTTCTAATTTTTCACATTTGGACTCACATTAATTATTAATTATACATTTTCTTTATTGCTGCACATGAAGACTGCACTTTTGATGATAGATGTATTGATTATTTATACATGCCAATTTATATGTGATATGATTTCTATATCTATACACTTATTTGGACTTTATCTTGAAGGCGATTTGATTATCACTTGTATGCACATTTGTTTTTCAATAGCGCGATTCAATAGTTTTATAATATTCATGTTTTGTGTTTTTGTCACATATAGGAATCTGCAGCTCTTATAATATTTTATCTATTTTTCATTCATTCCTAATTGATTCTTTTTTTGATTGCACAATTTCACATATGCGCAGTTAATCCCCCCCCACCCCCCTTTTTGATCATTTTGCTGTCAGACTGTTCTAAACATGGGAAACATGCGCCCCTTTACAGGCATACTATAGACACCCCCAAGGTATGAAATTTAAAGGAATATTACACTTTTATTGTTTCACTTTAAGTATTACTAAAAACACTGTTCCCAAAAAAACAGCCGTTTTTAAAACTTTTTTTTTGCATTGATCCATGTCCCCTGGGGCAGGACCCAGGTCCCTAAACACTTTTTATGACAATACCATGCATATAAGCCTTTAAAATTAGCACTTTTGATTTCTCCCATAGACTTTTAAAGGGTGTTCCGCAGCTTTCGAATTTGCCGCGAACACCCCAAATTGTTCGCTGTTCGGCGAACTGGCGAACAGCCGATGTTCAAGTCGAACATGAGTTTGACTCAAACTCGAAGCTCATCCCTAATGTAAACTGCCTGTGCAAGGATGGTGCAAAAAGGTCTAGATATTAGTATACATGCAGTGGCAATAGTCTCAAGATAGGGTACACGAGACATGCACCAGCGTGCAGCCAGCCAACGGCCTTTACAAATTATACAGTTTGTATGTTGCTACAGGATGGAATATGTATGTATTTGACATAATGGGATACATTTACTAAAACTGGTGCACAGCAGAATCTGGTACAGCTGTGCATCAGCTTGTGCAATTAAGCTTTGGCAATAAAACCTAGAAGCTGATTGGTTTCTATGCAGATCTGCACCAGATTTTGCACTCTCCAGTTTTAGTAAAAAACCACCAATGCATGAATTGAAAAAAATGTTGACATCTGTTAACATTTACTATTGGTCATAAATTCCAAACTGTTGGTGGCAATGGGCCACTGCCCACCCTGGAACAGTGTGCCACACAATGACCTTAAACACAGCATTACTTTGTACTGGATAACATTAAACCTTCATTCGAGTGGGCTATATTGGAATCCAAGAGTATCTGCTTTTTAAATACTACATAGAGAATCTACACATTTGTATAACAGTGAGATATAAACATACACAGAATGTTCTCTCAGCCAATGGTGTAGCTATTGAGCTAACACCACTCAGAAACAACCTTTTGAGTTTTAACAATCAATTTTTAATTCCAGAAGACTTGATTTAGTGACTACATTTGCAAAGCAACATTTCCACTTAAATGCCTGTTCTTCAGCACTGGTTATGCCTTCTTTCTGTTCATTTTCTTATACACAGGAGTGAAAGGACCATGTAACACCATGTATGATCAGGTTGAAGATTACAGAGAACTAAAGACTCCTTCCTAAGCGTGATCTAGGCATTGCTCATCACCTAGTGCTGCATTGTGGTGGGAAGTAGAAAGAGTCCACAATGCTCCCAATATATTTATGCCTTGTTTCCACTGAGCGGATCGGTTCGGTACGGTACGGTACGCTATTTTGGGTGTTTCCATTATGAAAGCGGCCCATACAACCGAACCAAACCGTTCCATTCAGGGTCCTGCTTCAGATGTGGGGCGATAGAAAATGGAACGGTTCGGTTAGGGCGGAGCTATGATACATTCCACTGATTGGCTGACAGAAAACCCTCTGCTTTGCTATGCTGAGGCATTTTTTCTAAACCCTGTATGGCCCCTTGTGGTCCCACTTGCAGTGGAAACGCTCACCAGAATAGACCGGACCATTCTAGGCCATTCAAACTGTACTGACCTGAACCGATCCGCTCAGTGGAAACAAGGCATTAGACCACTTTCACACTGAAGCAGCGGCTGCGTTAGCGGTAAAGCGCCACTAGTTTTAGCGGCGCTTTACCGTCGTTTTAGCAGCTCTTTTTGGCTGCTGGCGGGGCACTTTTTACCCCGGCTAGTGGCCAAAAAAGAGTTAAAAGCGGCGCTGGCTATTGATTTCAATAGCAGGGGCGTTTTGGGAGCTGTGTATTCACCGCTCCTAAACCGCCTAAAAATGCTGCTTGCTGGACTTTTTTTCCCATCCTGCAAGCACACTGCTCCAGTATGAAAGCACTCAAGCTTTCACACTGGAGTGACAGGAGAGGCGCTTAACAGGCGCTTTGCAAGAACTATTTTTATCGCTAAAATGCCTGTAAAGAGCCTCAGTGTGAAAGTGACCTAAAAGTACTGGGTATTTTACTTACTGCATGCAGCCAAGAGAAGTGACAGAGGGTCAAAAGGAAAGTATGTAAAAATAGGGAAAGCATTAAGTGAACCATATGCTTTGCTATACATGGAAAAAGTACAAGTCAATTTAAAGAAACCAACCGCTTCATAAGAAAAAAGTTTGAGGAACTGAATATCTAAAAAAATAGCACAAGAAATCAACCGATAGTTAAGCAACAAAGCAGAGAAAATCCTTCTGTATGCCAAGTCCACTTTTTATTCAAATTGCTTAAAGCAGTATAGGCTTTCTTTCTTGTATTTTTCCCCGGTGATCCTGCCAGTAAGTCAGCAGAAAAGCTCTCTCGCAGTTATAGGGATGGGACAGACCATTTAACACTGGCAGGGGTGCCTAAAAATGATCAGCTTTAAGGCTCCATTCACACTAGCGCGTTTTTTGATGCATTTTGCATTTTGCAGAAATGCACGGGAATTTTTTAACATGGGTTCCTATGGAACATGTTCACATCAATGCCTTTTTGTTTCTCTGCATTTTTGGAAAGGGTCAGGGACTTTTTTTAATGCAAAATGCAGTGTTTTGCATGTAATAGAATTCAATGGACAAGCATCAAAAACGCAAGTGCACCGTTTTTGCAGCGTTTTTGCAGCGTTTTTGATGCGTTTTTGCCGTTTTTTTTTTTTTTTTTGTTTTTTTTATTTTTTTTTTATTTTTTTTTTAGACTGTAAAAAATAACTGTAAAAAAAAAAAACGCAAAAACGCCGCAAAAACGCTGCTCAAAAACGTGGCAAGCATGAAAAAAAAACCTCCAAAAACGCCCAAAAGCAACATGCATAGGTGTGAATCGAGCCTTAGGCTCGATTCACACCTATGCATTTTTAGTGCTTTTTGCATTTTGCAGATTTGCACTACAGAACGTTTTCCATTGGAAACCATGTTAAATGGACTATTGTGCAAATCTGCAAAATGCAAAAAGCACTAAAAATGCATAGGTGTGAATCGAGCCCAAGGCTCGATTCACACCTATGCATGTTGCTTTTGAGCGTTTCTGCAGTGTTTTTTGCCGCGTTTTTGAACATTAGTTTTTAATGCGTTTTTGCCACGTTTTGCGTTTTTTTTTTTTTACAGTGTTTTTCTTATACTGTATACAGTGTAAGAAGAAAGAAAGGAAAAAAAATGCAAAACACGGCAAAAACGTGTTAATAACGCGTCAAAAACGGATGTGGGTCCATTGAATTCTATTACATGCAAAACGCTGCATTTTGCATGTAAACAAGTCCCCGACCCTTTCCAAAAACGCAGAGGCACAAAAATGCATTGCTGTGAACATGTTCCATAGGAACCAAAAACAAGAAGGATGGGAATCCTGCCTAAATAAATACAAAGTAGCACTCACCGGGTGTATTGCGGGGGGGTGTAATCAAAATACTAAGACAGAAAAATAAAAAAACAAAAGACTATAACACACCCTAAAGAGTTAAACTACACAATTTTATTAAGCTATAAAATCAGAATACAAAAGGCAATATATAAATCCCTAAATCCCCTATAATAGATCAAAGAAGGAAGTCCCACATAGTGGGAACCCACCAACCTGTCTATAGCCTCCCAAATAATGACCTGTAAACAGATGGTCCATGCAATTGAGTCTATATGACTAAAATGAAAATCTGCAGTCCATGGAACCCTCCTACCCCCTTCTACACCTATATGAACCCCCAGCTACCTAAAAATGAGGGCTGAACCATTAAATTCCCAAGGAGACAGCATGATTCTGCAAACATAGAAATTGTCACGCTGTTTCCTAAAGTGAAGTGACACAGTAGCCAAACACAGAAGGTACAGAAGTTACCCAGTTAGTCAGTCCGTCAGTCAAAAGATGTCATGAAAAAAATGAACAAAAAAGGGGGAAAACTATAATAGTCCAAACAAAAGGCATGTGGGGGGAAGGAGAGCGCTGTACTGCTTAGATAATTGGTAGCCTTGAGTATGGATGATTCCCATTGATCCTCTGGTCCAAGAAAAAAGTTATTGTGAGATACTGAGCATCGTTGGTGAATCACTGATTGCTGTAAAATATGTGATCATAATGATAGACATATACCCTTGAATATATTATCCTATAACCATATGCTGAGGTGCCTACTACATGTAGGTGTATCCTCCAGGCTGTTATAGCAATAAACGCTATGTGAAAGTGCAGCTCCGGTTACTTACTGATAACTATATGTCCTCTAGACATTTGTAGTAAACAGGGGTATATAAGAGCACAATAACGATTACTCACTGATAGTTGATCGCTCAGAAGTCTTTCTGATGCACCGTAGGATTCAGTCTGTTAATCGATGAATGTGCTGTAAATATCCAGTTGACACTGTGTAATATATGTCCAAACGGTATCCCAAAAAAGGAAAGAAAGCGATGTCTCAATGTATCTCATATGAGTTGGTAGCAGATCAGAAGATGATTATTGACCATATCCATGATGTCTGTAGGTAATGTTGATTGTCCGTAGCCATTCCATCTGAGAGTCATTAGATGTATTCACTTCCAAGATTAAATTGACAGGTGCCCTAACACCCACAAACAAGTGTTAGCTGGGGTTGGTGAATGGCGGGGGTGCTTCTCCCAAGGTAACAAGCTTACATGTTTCGTTCCCTATATCATGGAATTTCTTCAGAGCTACACTGACTCTCAGATGGAATGGCGATGGTCAATCAACATTACCTTCAGACATCATGGATATGGTCAATAATCATCCTCTGATCTGCTACCAACTCATATAAGATACATTGAGACATCGCTTTCTTTCCTTTTTTGGGATACCATTTGGACATATATTACACAGTGTCAACTGGATATTTACAGCACATTCATCGATTGACAGACTGAATCCTAAGGTGCATCAGAAAGACTTCTGAGCGATCAACTATCAGTGAGTAATCGTTATTGTGCTCTTATATACCCCTGTTTACTACAAATGTCTAGAGGACATATAGTTATCAGTACGTCTCCGGAGCTGCACTTTCACATAGCGTTTATTGCTATAACAGCCTGGAGGATACACCTGCATGTAGTAGGCACCTCGGCATATGGTTACATGATAATATATTCAAGGGTATATGTCTATCATTATGATCACATATTTTACAGCAATCAGTGATTCACCAACGATGCTCAGTATCTCACAATAACTTTTTTCTTGGACCAGAGGATCAATGGGAATCATCCATACTCAAGGCTACCAATTATCTAAGTAGTACAGCGCTCTCCCTCCCCCCCACATGGCTTTTGTTTGGACTATTATAGTTTTCCCCCTTTTTTGTTCATTTTTTTCATGACATCTTTTGACTGACGGACTGACTAACTGGGTAACTTCTGTACCTTCTGTGTTTGCCTACTGTGTCACTTCACTTTAGGAAACAGCGTGACGATTTCTGCGTTTGCAGAATCACGCTGTCTCCTTGGGAATTTCACGGTTCAGCCCTTATTTTTAGGTAGCTGGGGGTTCATATAGGTGTAGAAGGGGGTGGGAGGGTTCCATGGACTGCAGATTTCCATTTTAGTCATATAGACTCAATTGCATGGACCATCTGTTTACAGGTCATTATTTGGGAGGCTATAGACAGGTTGGTGGGTTCCCACTATGTGGGACTTCCTTCTTTGATCTATTATAGGGGATTTAGGGATTTATATATTGCCTTTTGTATTCTGATTTTATAGCTTAATAAAATTGTGTAGTTTAACTCTTTATGGGGCGTACACATGGTCGGACTTTTCGTCTACAAAAGTCCAACGGACGCCGACGGACTAAAGCTGGCTGGTAATCCGATCGTGTGTGGGCTTCTCCGGACTTTCAGCAGACTTTTTCAGCCTCAAATCCGACGGACTTTAGATTTGAAACATGCTTCAAATCTTTATGTCGTAACTACGACGGACCCCGAAATCCGCTCGTCTGTGTGCTAGTCCGACGGACAAAAACCCACGCTAGGGCAGCTATTGGCTACTGGCTATGAACTTCCTTATTTTAGTCCGGTGTACGTCATCACGTACGAATCCGTCTGACTTTTGTGTGGTCGTGTGTAGGCAAGTCCGTTCGTTAGAAAGTCTGCTGCAAGTCCGCCGAAAGTCCGCCGGAAGTCTGTCGAACAGGCTGTCGGACTTTTGTAGACGAAAAGTCCGACCTGTGTACGCCCCATTAGGGTGTGTTATAGTCTTTTGGTTTTTTATTTTTTATTTTTTTGTTTTGTGTTCCATAGGAACCCATGTTAAAAAATTCCCATGCATTTCTGCAAAATGCAAAATGTATCAAAAAACACATTAGTGTGAATGGAGCCTAAGGCCTGAGTCACACCTATGCAGATTGCAGTTTGCATATTGCAGGTGCCTTTTGCATTTTTCAATATATGCTTTTCATCCATTGAAGTCTATGGAACCAAAAACCAGAAAAAAGTCTCTGGCCCTTTCTATAAAATGCACAGATGTGAACTACATCCATAGGAAACCATGGTAAATGCACTGTAGTGTGTTTCCGCAAAACTGAAAACGCGCTAAAAATGCATACATGTGAACTAGGACTTATTTATGTAAAATTGTTATTGCAAAAGGAAAAAAAAAATGCTTACTGTTAGGCTCGATTCACACCTATGCATGTTGCTTTTGAGCATTTCTGCAGTGTTTTTTGCGTTGCTTGGCGCGTTTTTGAACATGCGTTTTTGCTGCGTTTTTAACGCATTTTTAATGCGTTTTGCATTTCGCTTTTATTTATTTATTTTTTTTACAGTTTTTTTTGTATACTGTATACAGTGTAAGAAAATAGGAAAAAAAACCCCGCAAAATGCAAAATGTGGCAAAAACGCGGTAAAAACGCAGTATTTGCGTTTTTGGATGCGGGTCCATTGAATTCTATTCCATGCAAAATGCTGCATTTTGCATGAAAAAAAGTCCCGGACCCTTTCCAAAAACGCAGAGGCACAAAAATGCATTGATGTGAACATGTTCCATAGGAACCCATGTTAAAAAATTCCCATGCATTTCTGCAAAATGCAAAAAACGCATTAGTGTGAATGGAGCCTAACTGCTTATAAAATGTTAGCTGGAGTTCAGCTTGTGTTTGTTAGTGTATTTACAATTGCTAGTACTTCTAACACTCTCCTCTGATTACATCCAAAGATTATGATGCTTGCTACACAAATAAGTTAAGGGCATTTCTGTATATGAATATTTATACACACAAATATAAATCTTTATTCATATTCAGTCATATATTAAAGAGCAAGCTGTCCCAAACAAAACAAAATGCTACCTTAAAAATATATACTTTACTTAGTAAATATTTTTGCTTAGACAGAAAGATGTTTGCCTTCTCTGATGTCTTGACTTTTCGATCTAAATCATAATGACAGTTTGCAGATTGTAAAATGACACAGGTCCATCAAGTTCATTATTTCATACATACTGATTGCATTGTGCTATTACATGAAAGAGTTTTGAAGGTTGAGGTCGTTTATTACTGCAGTAAAGCAAAATATACACTTTCTTTAAGCAAAAAAATTAAATAAAAAATGTGATGTGAAAAACAATTTACTTTTGCATGAAAAATGACACTCCAATGCTATAGTTTAAAGTATAAAGTATTTGAAATGAGTAAAAAAAGATACCTGTCATATTCTAATGTAGAGGGCTCATCACATCCTCTGTGTGGGGCTGATTTTTGCTGTTCCTAGCACAGGCGGAACAGAGGAGAGCTATGAAAAAGATTTACTAAACTGTTCATTAACCAAACCCAAGTAGATTTGCACATCTCAAACTATCTCCAGTGTTCAAAGTTTAGAGGAGTTCCTAAATCAATGCAGTTTTTCTGCTAAAAAGTCTGAGTTTAATATAAAAGACAAGAATCCTTTGATTTTCATATGAAGACATGGAAATAGTAGAAGGATTGTGAAAAATAGCTTAAAAGAGAATTCTACATTGCTTTAGTCTGTTCTAAAACACTACAACAATCTAACATCTATCACCAACCTTTATTAAATATATATTAATCAACAATCAACATAATTATGACTTTTTTGGAATATTCAATTTGCCCAAACACCAACGTGGCTACTTATAGACCTCCTTTTTTCAGAAACCCTTCAGAGTTTCAGAGTATTGACTATACAGTCCAGAGCACCATGAAATGTGTGTAATAACTTGCATCAAACTAACTGATAAATAAGGTAATTCAGTTTAGCAAATGCAGAAGTCAGCTCAGTGAGACTCTTGTATGCTAATGATATGTTATACAATATTTTCCAGTTAGGTACTACATAGAAACATATTACATAGATATTACCTAAATATGGTCACAAACAGATTTTAATATTGATGTTTAACCGGTTTAGGAACAATTGTTTAAGGTAGAAATGGGCAAATAGTTTGGGCTGAGCATCGGTTCGCCCCTGAACAGCACCTGTTCGGGTGTTCACCGAACACCCAAATTTGCGGAGCGTTCAGCTGGATGTTTTCTTAGCGAGCGCCCTACAATGCACTGCATGCTGCACAGTGCATTCTAGGGCCCTGGTTGGCTGAAGCAATGCATCTGACTCCATGTTGAGGGAATGTGACCTGGTATGGTTCAGGGGAGCACTCGCTCACCCCCCCCCCCTTTCCCGGCCTGCCAGGCTGCATGCTCAGAAAAGGGTCTGGTATGGATTTTGGGGGACACCACACCATTTTTTTTTAAACATTTTGGAATGAGGGTTCCCCTCAAAATCCATACCAGACCCAAAGGGAGGACCATCAATGTTTTTTTTTTTTAATTCAGCTGTCAGCATGGAAGCACATGCACTAAAATGTGGCCATCATACAGACTTGCTCCCCAAGTCATTGTTTACAAAATAAAGAAAGCTTGCAGAGAAAAACAATTTAAATGTCATTTTTTTCCTTCTATATGTCAGTTTTGCTGCAGCAGGTTCAATGCTTGGTACAAATGCGCCACTTTACAGACAGACCAAGGCACTATATTTAAAGGAATTTTTCATATTTATTGTTTCACTTTAAGCATAATTAAAATCCCTGCTCCTTTACCAGTTCCCACCTGGTCAATAGAAGATTGACGGCTGGGCGGTGTCTTTCCCTTCCTGAGTGGACATCATATGACGTTCTTCAGGATGCGCTGCTAATGCATGCCCCTGGGGGCGTGCAGCGCGGTAATCAGTGATAAGCTGTGTCCCCAGGACACAGTCTATCCTCTATCAGGATAAACAGCCAATGAAATTGACTGTTTACCTCGTGATCAGCTGTGTCCAATCACAGCTGGTCATAACGTTAAACACACAGCGATTACTTGCTGCTCCTGGCTTCTTCTCCTCACACACCGATCATGTGAGGAGGAGAAATGGAGAGCTGTGAGTGACCTGCTTCTGTGAGTTTTCTGTACACATTACTGTGCACCACACAGCCCCCCCAAAAAAAATAAATAAAAAGAACCTGTCAGATCATTGGATCTGTCACACAGCCAATGTGGATCTGTCACACAGTTCATCAGTGATCTGTCATGCAGTCCATCAGTGGATCTGTCACACAGCCCATCAGTGGATCTGTCAGGACATCTCCTTAGGCCCCATTCACACTAGCGCGTTTTTTGATGCATTTTGCATTTTGCAGAAATGCACGGGAATTTTTTAACATGGGTTCCTATGGAACATGTTCACATCAATGCTTTTTTGTATCTCCGCGTTTTTGGAAAGGGTCGGGGACTTTTTCTCATGCAAAATGCAGCGTTTTGCATGTAATGGTTTTCAATGGACAAGCATCAAAAACGCAAGTGCACCTTTTTTGCAGCGTTTTTGATGCGTTTTTGGTGCGTTTTTGCCGTTTTTTTTTTTTTTTTTTATTTTTTTTTTTTTTTGTAATTTTTTTGTAAGACTGTAAAAAAAAATGAAAAAAAAAAAAAAAAAAAAAAACGCAAAACGCAAATCGCGGCAAAAACGCGGCAAAAACGCCGCTAAAACGCGGCAAAAACGCGGCAAAAACGCAGCTCAAAAACGCGGCAAGCATGAAAAAAAAACCTCCAAAAACGCTCAAAAGCAACATGCATAGGTGTGAATCGAGCCTTAGTGCCGCCATCAGTTGATCTGTCATACAGTCCATTAGTGCTGGCATCAGTGGATCTGTCACAGAGCCCATCAGTGGATCTGTCAGGACAACCCTTTTGTGTTGCCATCAGTGGATCTGTCATATAGTTCATTAGTTCCGCCAGCAGTGGATCTTTCATACAGTCTATTCTTTAGCGTTTCTTTTGGGTTTGCATCCTCTCTTTTATTTATACATCACTGGGTTCAGTAATGTATTATTTACTCCTGATTAAGACTTCTTATGACCAATATTGAAGACATCTTCATTGCTGAAATATACACATGACATATATAACTCTTGGTGTATTTCATTGCAATCTTTTATGTGTATGTCATAATTTTAAAGTGTAGTGAAATAAAGAAAAAATATATTTTTAATTCAAATGATTTTTATTTGACATACAAAAGTAAAGAAAAAATGTATACTTTTTATATTGTCAAAGGGTAACAACATTTTCTATATTTTGTGTGTGTGTGTGTGTGTGTGTGTGTGTGTATATAACAATAAAAAATAACTATTAATTGCTATAAAAAACTATATTTTCTTATTTTATATAAACTATAAGAAAATTTGTATCTTATACATTGCCATACAGTAAACTTACTAAACATCCCTTACAACTGTTCCAAAGAGACCAATTTGAGCTCATATTTACCTAAGTTTCCATCTTTATAAGCTAGTATTTTTTCATATTCAGCTATTACGTTGACCTGTCTGATAATCTCTCTGACATTAGGCACGTCATTCGACTTCCATTTGAGCATTATTGCTGAGTGGGTGGCCATAATTATCTGCATGGCTATTGATCTAACTGATGCACGGAAAAGCATCATGTTAATACCTAAAATGGCTTGTTCAGAAAGGGCGCATGCGCAAGGGATTCGTGATGACCACCTGCGCATGGAGCTCCGCACCACACCAGACCAGTGGCGCCCGCAGCGCCCTCTCTAGCCACACTCAGCTAGTCTAATCGGGGCGATTGGGCCCCTGCACCACCAGAGAATACCCTCACCTGTTTAATCCGGCTTCCATGCGTAATCTGGAGCTGGCATTCGCAGCCTCCACCCAGCCTGGGTGTACCAAGATGGCCGCAGTGGCAGATGCAGCCACAAAGCCTCGTGCCTCCCTCACAGATGTCCTGCTGGATCACAGGCAAGTGCTCTCTCCAGCCCTTCTACACTACCCACCAGGGTCTCAGGGACAGGGCCAGAAGGATATGATACCCTCCCCGGCATCCACAGAGTCCCTGCTAGGCCACTCTTTCGGGGATCAGGCCTTCTCCCCCGCAGGGCCTGCTATGGCCGCCTACACAGACTTCCCCCATCATGATACCCCTCCCCAGGATCACCATTTTATTGTGGAAGATTCCTCATACTGTCTGCAGCTAAAATTACCGGGGACATAAAAGCAGATCTCCAAAATATTGGCTCCAGGATGGAGGCAATTGAAAGCAAACTGGATTAGACTGCTTCAGTATCTCATCAAAACTCTGATCTCATTCAAACCCTCCAAGATCAATTGGACACTGCTGTTTCCCACATTGATGATTTAGAGAATAGGTCCAGGAGGTACAACTTCAGGATCAGAGGCCTACCTGAATCTATCCTGGACGTCACAGCGGCGACACAAGACCTAATGAAAATGCTGATCCTGAACATCCCGCCCCACCATCTGGTGCTGGATAGAGCTCATAGAGCACCCCCAGGAAGGATGGCAACCCCAGCGACATCATTGCCAAGGCCCACTTTTACGCAGTCAAGGAAGCCATAACGAAGCAGTCACAAGCCATGCCCCAGGTGACATGCCAAGGTCACCCTGTGCAGATATTTGCAGACCTTGCACCTTCTACTATCCAACGCAAAAGAGCCCTGAAACCACTTCTACTCGCCCACACACAGAGAAACATAAAGTACAGATGGGCTTTTCCGTTCGCAGTGAAATTCACATATAAAGGAAGGAAGGATGACAACCCCAGGGACATCATTGCCAAGGCCCACTTTTACGCAGTCAAGGAAGCCATAATGAAGCAGTCACAAGCCATGCCCCAGGTATCATGCCAAGGTCACCCTGTGCAGATTTTTGCAGACCTTGCACCTTCTACTATCCAATGCAAAAGAACCCTGAAACCACTTCTACTCGCCCTCACACAGAGAGACATAAAGTACAGATGGGCTTTTCCGTTCGCAGTGAAATTCACATATAAAGGACAGAACCAATCTTTTTTCAACTTCGCCACGGGTGAATAACTGCTCCTCAGCCTGAAGATAATAGCCCAGTAGATGGACATGGAAACCTCTTTCCCCTCCACAGGTTCAAACAAACGTCCGCCACCAGTAAGCCCTCTGAACCCCCTATAAAGGACAGAACCAATCTTTCTCCAACTTTGCCACAGGTGGAAAACTGCTCCTCAGCCTGAAGATAATATTCCAGGAGATGGACATGGAAACCTCTTCCCCCTCCACAGGTTCAAACAAACGTCCACCACCAGTAAGCCCTCTGAACCCCCTTTGGAATAAGCCCAAAGCTTGCAGGTCTTCCCATAACGGCCCTCTACGAACCCTCATCTGACGCAAAGTTTATATACTAGTTGGAGACAGGCGATTAACTGTTCTTCTCTCTGCCAAGATTGACTTTCTCCCTTATCCCAGGATCTGTTATCCTGGCCCTCATCCGGTGCCTTACTTACAGTTATATTGCAGTTTTTAGTATTCTCGTTCCTTTTAGCAATGTGACTTCCAGAGACCCTTTTTCAACTCCGATTGTGAAAGACAAGTCTCCCAGATCTACTTAGTGACTCTTCCTCTGGTATTGTCTTAGCCCAGCTTAGGAGCCCCTGGGGCTCTCACCCCCCCCCCCCCATGTCACCTAGTGGGATGAGGGGGGTTGTGACAAATGGAGATCCTAGGGTCTACTGATCTCCCCTTATGATTACATTGGTTTCCAGTGTTTGCTTTCAGCTCAGCTGACATTGTTCCAATTGCCTTGATCACATGTTTTAAGGTTTTTTTCAAAAAGTTTATTTATTTTTTTCCATTTCAGGGTGCCCTGGTCTGGGGTGGCTCACATGCACCTCCTCCTATCCCTTAGACTCCTGACGGTTTCTGGGGGATAGGACCTTCAGGCCTTGTTTGGACTTCAAAGCTCTCTCACTTCTACGTGCAAGATGTTCTCTATGTTCCTTTTCTACTCCCGGGATTTCCACACGCCCAGGGGAAGAAAACTCCCTACCCCTCTATCCCTCTTCCCTTTCCTTCTCTCTTACCCCTCTTCTTTGGAGCATCAACTAAGCTTCTTCTTCATTTCAGTTTGGGTACTCACCTGGCCTACACAACCGGAGAGACCACATTGGAGCAGACCAGAACTCCCATTTACTCATGCATACAGGAACAGACTCCCAGAGGTAAGTGGCGATGAGCATTTTTGCACCCCTCATCTATGGTTCCATGGCTGACCACACACAAAATGCTTTAATGATAGCTACTTACAATGTCCAGGGCATGAATTCCCCACTCAAAAGGAGAAAATTGTTTAACCATTTTAAATCTTCAAAACTGGATATTGTCATGCTTCAGGAAACTCATTTCCCGGCTCGGGACAGTCCCAAATTCCTCCACTCTCACTTCCCCAATTTTTTTTCTTGCCAGTGCAGAAAATAAAACTAGAGGGGTGGCCATTATATTTGCAAAATCCTGCAATTTTAACTAGATCTCTGACACAAAAGACCCAGAGGGCAGATTCATCCTAGTTAAAGGAACAATAGAAGGTCATCTTTACTCTTTGATCTCTTACTACGCCCCTAACAAGGGTCAAGCTGCCTTTTTCAAACACCTCTTTAACTCCCTCTGCCTCATCCTGGAGGGCACGGTCGTTTTCTGGGGGGACTCCAATGCAGCTTTCGATCAGGGCCTGGATAGACCCAGACCTCCCAAATGACCCGCCCGACCAAAGAAAGCCTCAAGATTGCCAAACTCATTCATGCCCGTGGCATTGCTGACATCTGGAGAGAACTAAATCCCACCAAACGAGACTTCTCTCACTTCTTCAGCCCTCACAATTTTTATATGCCAGGATTGATCACCTTCTAGTTCAGACCCACACTATCCTCCTCATCAATAATTCACAAATCAAAGACACAGTACTGTCAGATCACTCTTTAGTTACCCTGACACTACCACTGCATCACTCGAGACCAGGCCAAGAACATTGGAGATTGAACATGTCTCTTCTCTCAAACACTGTGAGAGTCACCATGTTAGATAAATCCCTGAAAGAATACTTCAATCTTAACATTGCTGAGGGAACTTCCGCAGAAACCTTGTTGGCAGCCCACAAGTCGTACATCAGAGGGGAAATCATTAGGATGTCCACTCAAATAAAAAGAGAAAGGGCAGCCGATATAAAGAGATTAGACGAGGAGAACACCTCTTTACGATCCCAAAACAAACTGCACCCCTCTCCATCTTTACTGGCCCAACTCGACAAGGCCAGGCTGAAGCTCAACCTGGCCCTCATGGTTAAAGCTGAAAAACAAATCCGCTGTAGCAAAAACAGATTTTATACCCAGGGGGACAGAATGGGATCCATGCTGGCTTCAAAACTATCTCCCCGATTACGGTCTTTCGTAATGCCAAAGATTAGAGTCCCAGGGCACGGCTCCACAGCTAACCCCTCCAAAATCCTCAAGGTTTTCCGTGACTTTTACTCCAACCTATACGGTCCCCACAAAACCAAAGATAACACTTCTATCTCCAAGTACCTAGGCGGCCTCCCCATCCCATCTCTCTCCGCAGAATATAGAGACATACTGGAATCTCCTTTCTCTGAAGGAGAGGTCCAGGAAGTAATCAAAGCCCTTAAATCAGGATCAGCCCCTGGCCCAGATGGGCTCTCTAATCCCTACTACAAGACATTTCCCAACACACTGGTCCCCCACTTGACAAAATTCCTTAACACAAAGACACAAGGAACCCCACTTGATCCACACCTTAACACTGCCTATATTGCAGTCATTTCTAAACTGGACAAAAACCTAGAAGAGGTTAGCAACTACAGACCCATATCCCTTATCAACAGCGACTTAAAAATCCTCACTAAAATTCTGGCAAACCATCTAGCTTCCTTCATTAATGCATATATTCATAAAGATCAAGTGGGGTTCATCCCGGGAAGGCAAGGCCCTGATCAGATAAGGAGGGCCAAACGAACTGGGCGGGGGGCCCTAAACAACCAGGCGTGCTCCTCTCACTAGACCTTCAAAAGGCCTTCGATTTGGGCTCTTGGCCATACATTTTTGTGATCCTTGAGCGTTGGGGTCTCGGCAAAAGATTTATGGGCTTGATACGTGCTCTTTACTCGAATGCTAAAGTGTACATCAGGTTCCAAGGATATTACTCCAAGCCAATATACATAGCGAAGGGTACTAGACAAGGCTGTCCACTTTCTCCGCTTTTCTTTGTGGTAGCCATTGAGACACTTGCCATTTCCATTCGCCAAAACCCTAATATACAAGGAGTCACTTGTGGCTCTCAGATCCATAAATGTGGCCTCTTTTCAGATGACATTCTCCTTTTCCTCACCTCTCGTTTAACCTCTCTCCCCAACCTGTGCCACACCTTAGATGAATTTGCCAAAATTTCAGGCCTTCAAGTAAACTACTCCAAGTCCCAAGTGCTAATCATATCCCTCCAATCTGACACGGTTGCCCTCTTACAAAAAACTTTAAATTCGAATGGAGTGAATCCTCCATTAGATACCTGGGAATTAACCTAACAGCAAAAACTGAGGCTCTCTATGCCAGTAACTATCCCCCTATGTATCTAAAGCTAGAGTCTGATCTCATATCCTGGTCCAGGAACAACCTATCATGGCTTGGGAGTGAAAATGACGCTACTCCCCAGGCTATTATACCTGTTTCGTTCTCTTCCAATACCAATTAAAAAACACCATATCAAATAATTTCAAAGCAAACTACTCAAATTCACATGGGAAAAGGCGGGCTACAGAATCCCTCAACAAACTCTATACCTACACAGAAAAAGGGGGGTCAGGGTTGACCCCACCTACACAAATATTACCTAGCAGCCAGAATAACTCAATTTTCGGTAATCTACTCCAGGTACGAGGATTGGGTGCAAATAGAAAAACAGGCAGTACCACGATTTACCCTAGACTACCTGCTCTGGAGCTCCCCGAAAACTCGCCCCCCCATTATGGCCCACCCTTTCCCATACCTTTGCCCTCTGGCAGGGGCGGCTCCAGACAATTTTTTTGGGGGGTGCTGTGTGGGTGCTGTGCGAAAAAGTGGTGGAGCTAATGCAGAGCACACAGTGCATCATGGTCTTGTGGGTGTGGCCAGAAGTGGGTGTGGCCAAAGGTAAACATGACTGAAAATTGTGTGTTTTTTTACACCCCCCCCCCTTTATATAGACAAAATAGGGCCTTTGGACACACAGAATTTGATTGTTGGAGTAAAAGAAGCCCAAATGGAAATAACAATGATAACCCCCAGCAAGTGTCAAGGTCAGCAATAGCTCCCCAGCAAGTATAAGGGCCAGATAATCTCCAGTACATGTCAGGGCCAACCATAACAACCAGCAAAACATATAATTAGCCCCTTAGCATGGCAGAACAATTAAATCCCAGCATGGCACAATAATGTAGCACAGCAATAAACTCCCAGGAATATGCATTAATAACTACCAGAACTACACAATTAACCCCCAACACTGTACAATAATTACCTTCCAGGATTATAGCAGTCAGTGAGCCCCCTTCATTCTAAAACTTACAACAGAGAATATACAGCGAAGAGGTCAGCACTATATGTGGTCACCGTAAGTGCCCAGATTAGGAGTGACACCCTAGGATGCCCAGAGCAGGAATGTCCCTTTAAACTGCCCAGAGCAGGAATGACCCCTAAGATCACAGTGCCCATATAGATCAGGCTTGCTCCTTAGAATGGCCAGAAGAGGAGTGCCCCCTCAGAGTGTACAGAGCAGAAAAAGTGTCCCCTCAGAATACCCAGAGCAGAAGAATGTCCTCTTAAAATGCCCAGAGCAGGAGTGTTCCATCAGGGTTCCTAGAGCAGGAGTGACCCATCAGAGTTCCTAGAGCAGGAGAGTGACCACCTGAGTGTCCAGAGAAGGAGAGTGACCCCTTCAGAGTGCCCAGAGCAAGAGAGAGATCACCTCAGAGTGCCCAGAGCAGGAGAGAGACCCCCTAAGTGTTCCCAGAGCAGGAGAGTGACCCCCTCAGAGTACCCTGAGCAGGAGAGTGACAACCCTCAGAGTGCCCAGAGCAGGAGAGTGACCCCCTCAGAGTACCCAGAGCAGGAGAGTCACCCCTAAGTGTACCCAGAGCAGGAGAGTGACCCCCTCAGAGTACCCTGAGCAGGAGAGTGACCTCTAAGTGTACCCAGAGCAGAAGAGTGACCCCCTCAGAGTGCCCAGAGCAGGAGAGTGACCCCCTCAGAGTACCCAGAGCAGGAGAGTAGCCCCTAAGTGTACCCAGAGCAGGAGAGTGACCCCCTCAGTGTACCCAGAGCAGGAGAGTGACCCCCTAAGTGTACCCAGAGCAGGAGAGTGACCCCCTCAGAGTACCCAGAGCAGGAGAGTGACCCCCCTCAGAGTGCCCAGAGCAGGAGAGTGACCCTCTCAGAGTGCCTAGAGCAGGAGAGTGACCCCCTCAGAGTGCCTAGAGCAGGAGAGTGACCCCCTCAGAGTGCCCAGAGCAGGAGAGTGACCCCCTTAGAGTGCCCAGAGCAGGAGAGTGACCCCCTTAGAGTGCCCAGAGCAGGAGAGTGACCCCCTTAGAATGCCCAGAGCAGGAGAGTGACCCCCTCAGAGTACCCAGAGCAGGAGAGTGACCCCCTCAGAGTACCCAGAGCAGGAGAGTGACCCCCTCAGAGTACCCAGAGCAGGAGAGTGACCCCCTCAGAGTACCCAGAGCAGGAGAGTGACCCCCTCAGTATACCCAGAGCAGGAGAGTGACCCCCTCAGTATACCCAGAGCAGGAGAGTGACCCCTCAGTATACCCAGAGCAGGAGAGTGACCCCCTAAGTATACCCAGAGCAGGAGAGTGACCCCCTCAGAGTGCCCAGAGCAGCAGAGTGACCCCCTTAGTGCCCAGAGCAGGAGAGTGACCCCCTTAGTGCCCAGAGCAGGAGAGTGACCCCCTCAGTGCCCAGAGCAAGAGAATGACCCCCTAAGTGTACCCAGAGCAAGATAATGACCCCCTAAGTGTGCCCAGAGCAGGAGAGTGCCCCCCTAAGTGTGCCCAGAGCAGGAGAGTGACCCCCTAAGTGTACCCAGAGCAGGAGAGTGTCCCCTCAAAGTGCCAGATTACTTATTAAGATCAGGCATGCCCAGGGGTTGAGTCCTGTGAGAAAGCATGGGAACAGAGTTCCTGCACTTTTTCCACAGCAGGGACGTCTTTCCCGTTTGCATTCATCCTGCAGGACGCGGCTCCTCTCAGTGGGGTGCCACAGATTGCAGGGGTATCTGGCCGGTGCCGCTCAGGGGTGCCCACTGGCTGACAAAACCCAGGGCCGCATGTCCATGTGGGGGAAGCAGCTGGGCTGCTCCTTCAGCCCGCGCCACTCACCCCCCCTATTCGGTTCAGCAGGCAGAGCGAGGGCTACAGCTGCCCTTTGACAGCATGAAGGGGTAAGGAGCTGCAATGGATCTCAATCCCATCACCTGTTGCCGCCTGCCAGATGGGGAAAAAAGTAAGTGCTCGCCTGTGCAGCAGCCTCCCTGTGCCTAGATAGGAGGAGTGGCGGGGCAGCGGCATATAGAGGAATTGATCTTTCCATATTCTTCCTGCAACCATTGAATGCCCACTTCTCCTCCTCTCCCTCTTGCAGGCATTCAGCGGCTGCAGGAGGAATATGGAAAGATCAATTCCTTTAAATGCCGCTGCCCCGCCACTCCTCCTATCCAGCTTTTTTTGCTGCCCCCCCATGCTCTTCTGCTCCTCCAGTGTTCTCTGCCCCCGTGTTCTCTTTCCCACCCAGTGCTTTCCAGTTTCCCCCCCAGTGCTTTCCAGTTTCCCCTGTGCTCCCTTCCCACCCCCCAGTGCTCTCCGGCTCCCCCAGTGATCTTCGCCCCCCCCTCTTGTTCTCTGCCCTCCCCGTGCTATCCAGTTCCCCCAATGATCTCTGTCCGCCCCCAGTGCTCTCCGCCCCCACCATGCTCTTCAACCCCCCACGATCCTCAGTGCTCTCCAGACCCCCCAATGCTCTCCAGCTCCCCCAGTGCCGTTTGGCTCCTCCAGTGCTCTCCACCCCCCGCACTCCCTGATCCCCAGTGCTCTCCAGACCCCCCACCAGTGCTTTCCTATCGTCTATCATGTCTGGGGTCTCTCACCATCTCCTGTAGTATGTCTGCAGTCTCTGACTATCTCCTGTAGTATGTCTGCAGTCTTTGACTATCCCCTGTAGTATGTCTGCAGTCTCTGACTATCTCCTGTAGTATGTCTGCAGTCTCTGACTATCCCCTGTAGTATGTCTGCAGTCTCTGACTATCTCCTGTAGTATGTCTGCAGTCTTTGACTATCCCCTGTAGTATGTCTGCAGTCTCTGACTATCTCCTGTAGTATGTCTGTAGTCTCTGACTATCCCCTGTAGTATGTCTGCAGTCTCTGACTATCTCCTGTAGTATATCTGCAGTCTCTGTCTATCCCCTGTAGTATGTCTGCAGTCTCTGACTATCTCCTGTAGTATGTCTGCAGTCTCTGACTATCTCCTGTAGCATGTCTGCAGTCTCTGTCTATCTCCTGTAGTATGTTTGCAGTCTCTGACTATCTCCTGTGGCATCTTTGCAGTCTCTGACTATCTCTTGTAGTATGTCTGCAGTCTCTGACTATCTCCTGTAGTATGTCTGCAGTCTCTGTCTATCTCCTGTAGTATGTTTGCAGTCTCTGACCATCTCCTGTGGCATCTTTGCAGTCTCTGACTATCTCCTGTGGCATCTTTGCAGTCTCTGACTATCTCCTGTGGCATCTTTGCAGTCTCTGACTATCTCCTGTAGTATGTTTGCAGTCTCTGACCATCTTCTGTACTATGTTTGCAGTCTCTGACCATCTCCTGTATTATGTCTTTTGTATCATGTCTGAATTGTGAAAATGGATGAGGATGAGGATGAGGATGTGTGGGGATGAGAGTTAAATTGTGGAGAGCCTCTTCACTATGTAACTCTCATCCCCACCCAGAGTCATCCTCATCCATTTTCACAATGCCACTCCATCATTCCCCACCCAGCATCAGCCATTCCTCTCCACAATGTATCTCCATTCCCACCCAGAGTCATCCATCCCCTTCCACAGTGTATCCCCATCCCCACCCAGCATTATCCATCCCTCTCTACAGTGTATCCCTATCCCCACCCAGCTTCATCCATCCCTCTCCACAGTGTATCCCCATCTCCGCCCAGCATCATCCATCCCCTTCCACAGTGTATCCCCATCCCCACCCAGCATCATCCATCCCTCTCTACAGTGTATCCCCATCCCCACCCAGAATCATCCATCCCTCTCTACAGTGTATCCCCATCCCCACCCAGCATCATCCATCCCTCTCCACAGTGTATCCCCATCCTCGCCCAGCATCATCCATCCCTCTCCACAGTGTATCTGCATCCCCACCCAGCATCATCCATCCCTCTCCAGGATTCTGGCGGGGATGGGGATACATTGTAGAGAGGGATGGATGATTCTGGGCGGGGATGGGGATACATTTTGGAAAGGGATGTGGATGAGTTCCCACACTTTTTCCCCAGGACTTGACCCCTAGATATACCCCTAGATCAGTGCCTGCCACCACCATAGAGGAGAACAGGAGTCCCCCCTTGTCTCAGCTCAGATGCTCCATAAGGAACAGGAACTGCCTGGTGTGGGGAGGGGTTGGCACTGCCTGGTTTGGGGAGGGTTGGCACTGCCTGGTGTGGGGAGGGACTGGCACTACCTGGTGTGGGGAGGGGCTGGCACTGCCTGGTGTGGGGAGGGTTGGCACTGCCTGGTGTGGGGAGGGTTGGCACAGCTTACTGACAGAAAAACAATCCTTATCCTTCCTCCATTGATTAGGACTGGAGTCACACTGCCTGCCCCTCTCCCCTCCCAGCTCAGCAGCTCCTTAATAAGGATCAGGGCCAGACAGGTGATAATGTGATGGTAAGGGTGCAGGTGCACTGTACTTACATTTCCAGAAGAAATCCTTCTTCCTCCGGGGCTGGGATAGGAAACTCCCCTCTTGTCCTGATCTTGGCTCAGCCCACAGCAGCTCCATAGAAGCACACACAGCTCCTGTCTGCCTGGTGGTGACGAGGAAGAGGGGTTGGCGTGGCTTCCATGCAAGGAGAGAGAGACAAATTCCTTCCTCCAAGGCTCGGCCGGGCTGAGAGCTTCTCCCTCCTTCCTTTCCTTAGTGCCGCTGGCAAGTACAGATACGCCACATGTCCCAGTGCTTCAAAAACCTAGTGCCTCTGTACAGTACTGAGATCAATCCACCGCTAATGATGCCAGGACTCACTGAAGAGCAGAGGCTTATGCGGTCAGAGCTGCAGTATCCCTCCTCTATATGAAAGTCCCCAGACTTTTTTTGTCACACAGAGCACACAGGTAAAAATTTATTTAAAAGAATTGTGTGACATATATTGGAACTTTAAGTGTACATTTTAATTTTTGAGGGTGCTTTAGCACACCCAAGCACCCACCTGGCACCGCCCCTGCCCTCTGGGACTCTGTGATCACACTCTTCTCTAGTGTCAGCATATAAACCATTGTCACGCTTCTTTAACAATCCAGACTTCCCTCCGGGAAGGAATATTCTGGCATTTAAATGGTGGTTGGATAAGGGACTGTACCGAATCGGACACTTCTTTACGGCTGCGGGTCCTATCACCCTCACCCACTGCACCAAAAAGCTTGACTTACCCACATCTGAAAGATTTCAGTTTGGACAGATTTCTCACTTCTTACACATGCTTTGGAAGGACAACCCCCTACCTCCTCGGTTCACAGATTGAGCTATGGCATGGACAGGCCATGGACCAGAAGGGGGGGTCTCGATAGTCTACTCGTCACTTACCTCTCCAACTGCTCAGTCGTCCTACATGCACTCCTGGGAATCTGATTTCCAATTCCAGTGGGACCTGGGGATCTGGCAGAAGGCAAGCTTCAACTCCTTCAAAGGCATCTTGAATACTACTTTAATGGAAGCAAGTCTAAAAGTTATATCTAGATGGTATTATACACCCACAAGATTAGCCTCTATTTTTCCTACAGCTGACCCTCTGTGTTTCAGAGGATGCCAGCTTGTAGGCACAATGTCCCACATCTGGTGGGAGTGCCCCAGAATATGATCCTTCTGGAAACTAATTTTCAATATGATTGATAAGCTTGTGGGTAGCCAGATCCCCAGGACCCCAATGGTCGCCCTCCTCAACACTTATATCCCAAAAATATCCAAAGCCTCATACAGGCTGATTCAGTTTGTCCTGCTAGGGGCTAAACTCACAGTGGCAAAAGCCTGAAAAAATCCAAAAATCTCCTTACCAGCGGTAATCAGGAAGGTCTCCTGGATAATAACACAAGAGAAATTCTCTAGCATGCTGCTGAATAAGGATGAGCTGAACACCCCCCCGGTTCGGTTCACATCCAGAACATGCGAACAGGCAAAAAATTTGTTCGAAAACGCGAACACCGTTAAAGTCTATGGGACACGAACATGAATGATCAAAAGTGCTCATTTTGAAGGCTTATATGCAAGTTATTGTCATAAAAAGTGTTTGGGGACCTGGGTCCTGCCCCAGGGTACATGTATCAGTGCAAAAAAAAGTTTTAAAAAAGGCCGTTTTTTTGGGAGCAGTGATTTTAATAAAGCTTAAAGTTAAACAATAAAAGTGAAATATTCCTTTAAATTTCCGTGTTTAGAATAGTCTGACAGCAAAATGACATTTCTAAAGGAAAAAAGTCATGAAGTGATAGCGGTGTTGGCTATAGTGAATTGTCTATGGGAGAAATCAAAAGTGCTAATTTTAAGGGTTAATATGCAAGTTATTGTCATAAAAAGTGTTTTTTTGTAAAAGGAAAAAGTCATTTAAAACTACTACAATACACATAAAAGTTCACTGATAAAAACGGCATAGGATTTCCCCACAGGAGAACCCCGAACCAGAATTTTAAAAAAATGGCGTAGGGGTCTTCCTCAAAATCCATACCAGACCTGAAGATTTTAAGGGGAACACTGCGCCAAAATGTAAAAAAAATGGCGTGGGGTCCCCCCAAAAATCCAGACCAGACCCTTTTCTGAGCAAGCAACCTGGCAGGCTGCAGGAAAAGAGGGGAGGACGAGGGAGCGCCCCCCTCCTGAACCGTACCAGGCCACATGCCCTTAACATTGGGAGGGTGCTTTGGGGTAGCCCCCCCAAAGCACCTTGTCCCCATGTTGATGGGGGGAAGGGTCTCATCCCCACAACCCTTGCCCGGTAGTTGTGGGGGTCTGTGGACTGGAGGCTTATCGGAATCTGTAAGCCCCCTTTAACAAGGGGACCCCCAGATCCCGCCCACCCGTGTGAATTGGTAATGGGGTACAAATGTACCCCTACCATTTCACAAAAAAGTGTCAAAAAGGTTAAAAAACACAAGAGACGGTTTTTGACAAGTCCTTTATTAATTTCTTCTTCTTTCCGCTTCTTTCTCCATCTTCTTCTTCTCCATCTTCTTCTTCTCCATTTTCTTCTTCCTCCGCTCTTCTCGTCCCGCATCTTCCTCCGGCTTCTTCTCCGCTCCGTCCGCACGATCCGTATCAGTGGGAGATTCCTGCTGTGTGATGCTTCGGTTCTTCTGACACTTCTTATAAAACGGAGGGTGGGGCCACCCTCCTCTAATGCACGGGGACTTTACAGGGAATTCCCTGTGGCTTTCCCCGTGCGTCACAAGAGACGGTTTTTGACAAGTCCTTTATTAATTTCTTTTCTTTTCATCTTCTTTCTTCCAATCTTCCTTCGGTGTTCTTCTTCTCCCTCCATCTTCTTCTTCTTCTCCATCTTCTTCTCCATCTTCTTTTTGCGTGCACAGACGCCGTGAACAGTATGACCATGCCCGTGGGACCCGCGGACTCGATGTCCGCTGGTGTCTCTGCAATCGTGTCACGGAATGGGGGGATGCCTATGTAAACAAGGCATTTCCCTGTTCTGCCTAGTGACATGCCAGAGATTACTGCTCCCTGTTATCAGGAGCAGTGATCGCTGTCATGTGAGTAGAAGCCCATCCCCCCACAGTCAGAATCACTCCCTAGGACACACTTAACCCCTAGTGTTTAACCCCTTCCCTGTCAGTGTCATTTACACAGTAAATGTCCCTTCTGTATTGAACTGTACTGTAATTGTGCTGTCCCCCTCTACATTGTAAAGTGCTGCGTAAACTGTTGGCGCTATATAAATATTAAAAATAAATTATCGTGAATAATATTAATCAGTGAATTTTTATAGCATTGATCGCTGTATAAATGACAATGGTCCTAAAATAGTGTCAAAAGTGTCCGATGTGTCCGCCATAATGTCGCAGTCATGATAAAATTCGCCGATCGTCGACATTACTAATAAAAAAATAATAATAATAAAAATGACATAAAACTTTCCCCTATTTTGTAGATGCTATAAATTTTGCGCAAACCAATCAATTTACGCTTATTGCTAATTTTTTTTACCGAAAATATGTAGAAGAATGCATATCAGCCTAAACTGAGGAAAACATTTGTTTTTATATATTTTTGTAGGATATTTATTATAGCAAAAAGTAAAAAATATTGCTTTTTTTTCAACATTGTCGCTCTTTTTTTGTTTATAGCGCAAAAAATAAAAACTGCAGAGGTGATCAAATGCCACCAAAAGAAAGCTCTATTTGTGGGGAAAAAAAAGACGTCAATTTTGTTTGGACGTCGCACGACCGCACAACTGTCAGTTAAAATGACGCAGTGCCAAATCGCAGAAAGTGCTCTGGTCAAGAAGGGGGCAAAATCTTCTGGGGCTGAACCCACACCATATGGGTTAGATTGCCCACTTGAGCACATCCTCTCCAACAGAGGTTTGAATTAGTGTCAGAAAATTTTGCTACAATATATGGAGTATAGTGTCATCTCAAAAGGATTTTTTGTGCTAATTCCCAATAGTTAGAGCAGCGAGAATATTGGTATTTGCACTTGATTGCTCCAAGCCATTGGTTATCGGAGTATACTTTCCCCAGTCCTTTTTCCCATTTTTGCAAAAGGGTTAGTTTGTTGAAAGTTGTTTTAGAGTTTAAAGTGTTATATATTAAATGAAATGCCTTTTTGCGTGGAATCTTGAGAGTGCCAGAATTTCCAGATTTTGACTGGAACTAGGCAGAATGTACCTCCAAGGATATGGAATAGTGAGGAGACTCGTAAATATGAGAACAATTCTGTTTCTGGTAACAGAAATTTGTGGGATAAGTCTGAAAATTACATTGATTTGCCATTGGAGAACAAGTCTCAAATTATGAATACCTCAACCATGCCAATAACCCAAAGAGATATCTGGTGTAACCCATTTAGGAGATTCCAAGGGGATAGGAATCTCTGACCAGGTTAGATTGGTGTCAACCATTGGTTAGATTGTTGTCAACCATTTTTTGCAGGTATGATCAAGCCTGAAAAGAGGCCAGAATAGTAGGATGTTCAATATTTTTTCATTGAAATTTAAGACATTAGGTATGAGTAGGGATAAAGGAGACTTATTGTCCATCCAGGCCATCTCCAGTTGACACCCAGGTTTTAGTGGAGGGCGACTAAACCAATATTTGAGTTGGTCTAATATTAATGCCATGTAGTAGTCTATCAGGACAGGAATACCCATACCTCCCATCAATCTATGTTTCCGTTGGATTTGTGGGGAGCATCTCACTTTGCTACCTGCCCAAATAAATTGTGGTAGTTGTTTTTGCATGACCATGAAGAAGTATGTGTGCATAGGTATTGGGAGTGTCCTAAATAGATAATATTTTAGGAAGCAGTAGCATTTTGTACGCTGCTCAGCAGCCTGACTGACCATGATAAGAGGTGTTTTTTGAGTTTAGACATCTCTTGTAGAATATTTGATATAAGTGGGATGAAATTTTCTTTGTATAAGGCTGTAGAGGTAAAAGTTAGTTGGATTCCAAGATATTGCAATGGTTTATCGGACCAACAGTACAGAATTTTCTTTTGTAAGGATGATTTTAGAGTGTCATCAATGGCTATACTTAGAATGTTGGACTTGGAAACATTCACTTTGCATCAGAACTTTCGAACACCATGAAAGTTCGAACCCAAATAACGAACCCAATTAAAGTCAATGGGACCCGAACATCAAAAATCAAGTGTCCATTTTGAAGGCTTATATGCAAGTAATTGGGCATACAATGGTTATAGGGGTCCGGGTCCTGCCTTGGGGGACATATATCATTAAAAAGAAAGTTTGTGAAAAAAGTCATTTTTAAATGAGCGGTGATTTTTAGATTTTTAAAGTGGAAGCATAAAAATGAAAAATTCCTTCCAATATAGTGCCTGGGGGGTCTCCTTAGTCTACCTGTAAAGTGGCAGATCTGTACCATGTCTAGAATCTGCTGCAACAATAATTGCATTTATAAAGCCAAAAAAATGACATTTTCCCTGCAAGCTGCCTTTATTTTGCTCAGCAACAGCTGGGGTGCCAGTGTGTATGATGAGACTACAATGTAGTGCACAGGGAACAAGATTAGAGATTTTTGGGATACATTCTGGTGTCACTTTGACTTTGGATAGAAGTAACGGGTGTGTAAAAATTGGTCTTTGGTGTCGGTGGCGCCTTCCCACCGTAACCCTATAGAGGTACTATTGATGAAAGCGAGAATTGTCCTTGCTGTAAAAAATTGCAATGATATGCATCTGTCAAAGAGGTGCAGAAAAATTACTCTTTGGGTGTCTGTGGCACCTTCCCACCGTAACCCTATAGTGGTGCTCTTGATGAAGGCAAAAAAATTGCAATGATAAGCACCTGTCAAACAGGTGCTTAAAAATTGGTCCATGGGTGTTAATTGTGACCATGAAACCTATACCAAACACATTCTTCCAGATGAAGTGATTGAACACCCTCAAAGGTAGGCAGCCTCGAAGTCCTTCAGAGATTCCACATCCCAAAAGGACTTAATCAGTGACATCGGCATCAGGGGTTTCATAGCTGGTAATCCAGGACTGATTAATTTTTATAAAAGTCAAACGGCCTACTGAGTCTGTGGATAGACGTGTTCTATGATCAGTAACCTCCTGCAGCACTGAATGCCCGTTCTGCAAGCACGCTGGATGGAGGGTAGCCCAACAACTCAATAGCATACTGGGCAAGTTCTGGCCAGTGGTCTATTCTCATGACCCAGTAAGTCAGTGGATCATCAGCTGGAAAGCTCTCCATCTCTGTTTTGGCCCCAAGGTAATCGTCCACCATGCGATGCAGACGCTGCCAATTGGATGTGGAAGCTGACAGCCCTAATGTAAAGATCAGAGGCATACCTGAGAAAGCCCTGCCACAGGATCTTAATACATATGCCAGGAAGCTAATTTAAACTCTATTGCCTGAACTCTCACCCAAGGAAACTACAATTGATAAATTGATGAAAAAAATCAACAAATTCCGTCAAGCTCACCTTATTATGTGCGGTGATTTCAATATTGTACCAGACAACTCTCTAGACACATCTTTCCACACCAATAGACTTACTTCACCTATCAGAAACTTCATAAGAAACAATGACTTGTACAATGTATGGAGCTGCTACCGTACCACCGAACGTGACTACACTTTCTTTTCCCACCATCACAATTCATTTACCCGAATTGACTACTTCCTAGTGGACAAATGGAAACTATACAAAATATAAGAATTTTCTATAGCCACTACATGCAACCATCTCGATAACTACCAACAATTTACCAACTACTCCACGTACAAAGGTCTGGAGAGCCAACACTTCGATTCTCCACTCACCTAAACACTCCACCTATATATGTGAGCGCCTAGAAGAATTCTTTGATCTGAACAAGGGAACAATACCATACTTTGGAATGCCCACAAAGCATTCATTAGAGGGATTATTATTCAATTAAGTGCTAGAGAGAGTAGGCATCTAGACAAACTCACATCCAATATTAAAACCATAGAAAACCAAAACCAAACATCCTGACCCTATACTGAAAGAAAAATTGTTACTCCTCAAGCAAGAACTGAGAACTCTATTATTAGAATGGCCTGACAGACTTCCAGTTCCGGCGCCACATGAGGTGGAGGTGAGCAGACACAGCTCCTGCTGTACTCCACACATAACTGGCCAATAAAGCCTGCTACAGCTTCATGGAGACCCCCCTCTATCCCTGCTACCTTGTGGGACCCCATGGACCATTTTGTAGAGCGATTGTACTCCAGAGCGATGTCCTCCACGCTACAACCCATGGGAGACATAGCCGTGGATTCAGCCAAAATGGTGGCCGCTCCCTGTGCAACAGAGACACTGCAGTCTCCCGCAATGTCAGGAGCAACTGCCAAGGATCCTGCCTCTCCTGCAGGTATAGCACAGGCAGCAATCACTCTCCTTGGCCCTACTCTGACTGCCACAGTAGACGCTGCAGTGCAAAGGGGATTGGAGGACCTTCACGTTGAGCTCCAGGCACAGGCTCAGAGATTAATGGATTTCCTCACTGGAGGATGAATCCACTGCCAACTCTGCTGTGCTAGCACACATATCTGCTTCTAACAGGGTCATATGAGATAATCTAGACGATTTGGAAAATCACTTAACAAGGAACAATCTGTGCATAATTGGGCTGCCAGAGTCCGTCTCCAATACCCAGTTCACGAATTTCTGCGTTAAAGTTATTCCTGAGCAACTGGGTCTTCGCTTTCCCTGCACTCGAACGTGCTCATCTCATTGTCAGTATACAGAAAATCGCACCAAACCTCTCCATGTCATTGTCAGATATCTCAATTATGCTGACAAAAATTCCATTATGCAGAAATTTCACCGTTCACATTCTCTGTCCGTTGATGGCGCAAACCTGCTGCTCTTTGCAGACTATTCAATGGAAGTAATAAAACAACGTAAGGCATTCTCTCCAGTCTGCTTGACACTATACAACAATCAAGTTAAATTCTCCCTAGCCTATCCGGCAGTCCTACATATCCAATCGCACACAGGAGAACATCTTAATTTTCCCTCCCCGGAAGATGCAGAACAGTACATCAACAATGCCTCTGGCACAGAAATGGAACACATCAACTTTGCTGAGTGCTCTTCTTCAACATCTGCTAATACTTCCTCCGTGCTGCCTAAACAACAACACAGTCAGACTAAGCCTCCGTACAACTGTAGTCGCTTTACTCACCGTGAAGATCGCTCCGGAAATAGCTGAACAACCCCTGGGACTTTCTATCACTGGAATTGCATAGGAGACGGGTAGTATTACCCCCTTCTATTTCCCTCTTTGAACTCCCTGTTGCATTTTATGGGCTAAACCATTGCACTATTCTTTTATAGTTGCTAGTTGAACGTTTATTTTGCCACTAATGCACATTGCTATTCATATCTATGGTTACCTTTAAGATTAATGCAGTTACCCAACTCCTTGTTCCCTCTATGGGTTGATCCTTGAGCCACGTTATCGCTCTCACGGGTCCCCCCCTGCCCCCTACCCCTCTCTCTATCCCTCCTCTCTACAGGAGCTCTGCCTGGCAGTTGAACCTCATTTGGAAAAAAGTGAAGTTTACACTGTCTGTTTTTTTTGTTATTTTTTTGTTGTTTTAGTTCTGACTATGTGACAATCATATTTACCTGTTTTATACCTATACCCTCAGGTGACATACAATACTTTGGTGACTCTCAGATGGAAGGCACAATGTCAGAAGGGAAGCTTTATTATAAGCCTCCAAATCACTACTTTCTTTTACACCAGACATGGCTTCTCCAACCTATGGGAATCACCTAAAGATTGTTTCATGGAACTTTAAAGGGCTTTGCATGTTAAACCTTAGACACTTGAATCGTCTCTGGGCAGATGTGGCGCTGCTGCAAGAGACACACCTGTCTGCAGACGATTTAACCCATCTTCGCAAACTATGGGTTGGTGATGTACATGGTTCACCAGCAATTGGCTGCAAGGCCTATATTGCTCGACAAAAATCTGAGATATACTATTGAAGATATACGGACTGACATGAATGGCCACAAAATAACACTGCATATGACTTTAGCCACTAAAGACATAGCTATCACTAACATATATGCTCCTAACTCTCCTGATGCTTTCTTTTTTCAAGACATGGTGAATTGGGTACTGAGTGCCCCTGAGACTCTACACTTGGTAGGCGGAGACTTCAATTCTGTTATGTCCACATTGGAAGACCGCACAAGTGATCTAACCCGCAGGCCATGAAAATCTGCTTCCCTAACTTCTGACTCTACCCTTTTAGCACAGTTCATCGCTTTTATGCGTTTTGTAGACTTATGGCATCTAACACACCCGGCTGATCAAGAATATACATTTTTTTTGCACCCCCCACAATTCTTTTTTGTGCATTGATTATTTTTTGCCTCTCCTGCATTAGTATCGATGTTGCACAGCTTGAAAATCAGCAACGTGAGAATTTCGGATCACAGCCCCATAGTTAAACACTTGACACATGCTAAACCCTCTTCTCCCTCACCCACATGACACTTTCCTTCCTATCTGGCAGTCAGACAATGAAGACTTACGCCACATGCTGTATTGAAGCATGGGCAGAATATGCTTCTACGAATGGGACACACCTTACCGGCTCAAACCTCTTCTGGGAAGCAGGTAAAGTCTTTCCAAGGGGGAAAATCATTTTGTATACTACCCAATTTAAAAGACACTCTAGGCAACAATACATGCAGGCCAGTGAAGCTGTCAGAGAACTCAGTGCTAATGCCCGTCTCCATGCAGCAGTGGCTAATTCCCATTCTGCTAATGCCAATGGCCATGCACAGTGTCCCCGACAGAGGCGAACGAGTTCTGGAACGAACGTGCGCACTTGCGCACCCATACGAACGTGTGCACACACTCACACACTCATGCTAACGTGTGTGCGCACTCACGCACGCACATTCACGTCCACCAGTCCTGGCGCATGGCACCCTATATAAACAGAGTCTCTGCCTGATACCAGTGCTGGATCGTCTTCAGCTTGTTCCTGAGTTCCTGATTGCTGTTTGACCTGTTATCTTGCTTCTGACAAACCCGGCTTCCTTGACCATTCTCCTTGATCACCCCTGCCTGTTATCTCCCTTTTCTGATTATACAGACCTTGGCTTGGATTCTCTACTACGGCTCTGCCTCCTGATTCTGTGCCTCGCTGCCAGCCCGTTGCCAACCTCTGCCTGTCCTTGACTACGAACTTGCCTTCCGTTTAAGTACCTTGTTGCCAGCCAGTTGCTTTCCTTTGCCTGTTTCTGACGTTGCAGTTGTTCCTGAATCCATACTTACTTGCCTGGCTTCTGCTGAACAGTTCCGGTGATCAGTCTTCACACCTTCCTCTGAGAGGACCCTGTATCTCCAAGCTCCAGCCTTCAGCCTGCAGGCACCTGCACCCTTTCGTTGCCCCAACACTCCCTGTCCTCACTACCAGGGGTGTTGGGACCGGAACCGTGCAAGAGGCTACCCTTAGCATTTCGGACTCCGCTGTAAGGTACGTGACAGTACGATCCAGCCAAAATTGAGTCCAAAAGGGGGGCCTCACCTTTGGAAGCTCTGTGTTAGCAGATTGCGGCCCTTACCCAGGCAGTCCAGGGCCTGCAAGATGGCTATCGTCAAATTGAGCAAAGAGTGGAGTCATTGTCTCCAAGCACCTCAACTCATCAGGCGGCCACAGCATCTCAGCCCTCCGGCCCAGCAGCCTCAGCATCAGCACCTGCAGTAGTGGTGCCACCCCCAGAGCCTCGAGTTCCCACTCCAGAGAAGTTTTCGGGGGATCGTAGCAAGTTCCGTGCCTTCAGGAATGCCTGCCAGCTGTAGTTCCTGCTACAACCCCATACCTTCTCTTTGGAGAGCACTAAGGTGGGATTCATCCTCTCACTACTCCAGCGGGGACCCCAAACTTGGTCTCACCGCTTATTGGAACAGGTCAGCTCTCTGTTAGACACTATGGACTCTTTTCTGAATGAAATGGGCAAATTGTATGACGACCCTCAGCATGCCACAACCACGGAGGCCAGTCTCCATGCCCTCCAGCAGGGTCATAGGCCAGTGGAGGACTACGTAACAGACTTTAGGCAGTGGAGTTCCGATACACTATGGAACGATGCTGCCCTCCTCTATCAGTTCCGCATTGGACTCTCGGAGGCACTGAAACATGAATTGGCCCGTGTTGGAGTTCCCAGTTCTTTGGAGGACCTGATCCAACTGTCCATCTAGATAGATCGTCGTCTAATGCCCCGTACACACGGTCGGACTTTGTTCGGACATTCCGACAACAAAATCCTAGGATTTTTTCCGACGGATGTTGGCTCAAACTTGTTTTGCGTACACACGGTCGCACAAAGTTGTCAGAATTTCCGATTGCCAACAACGCGGTGACGTCAAGCACGTACGACGAGACTAGAAAAGGCCAGTTCAGAACCAAGGGCGGCACCCTTTGGGCTCCTTTTGCTAATCTTGTGTTAGTAAAAGTTTGGTGAGAGACGATTCGCGCTTTTTCAGACTCGTGGCTTTCAGATCGTTTTCTGCGGTTCAGTGTGTGCTTGTGGGTTTGTATCTGCTCTTCAGTGCGTGCAAGCAAGTTCCGCGTGACTTTAAGTAGTCATTGTGTTCTTGTTCGTTCGTTACTGTTTTTCAGGTCGCTCTTCACAGGCCTTGCTGTTCTTCAGTGCGTTCTGTTACTTCGTTCTGAGCAGCCAACCGTTTTCTAGCCATGTTTCGTATACGTACTCCTCGTAGAGTTCGTGCTGTGCGGGGGCTTGGTGTTGGGGTCCTGACCTTGACACAAGCCTAGTCCATGAACAGGGTGGGGAGGAGTTCATGGACCAAGAATTGGTTGCTTCAGCGTGACCAGTTCTCTCATATGCCTTTGCTCCGTGAGATCCGTGAAAATAATCCTGATGATTTCAGGAACTTTCTCCGGATGACGGACCCCATATTTCACCGTCTGCTGGCTTTGCTGACCCCCTATATCAGCAGGCAGGATACCTGCATGAGGCAAGCCATCACTCCGGAGCAGAGGCTGGTCGCTACCCTGTGGTACTTGGCGACAGGGAGAAGCCTGCAGGACCTCAAATTCTCAACAGGCATCTCCCCCCAGGCTCTGGGGATCATCATCCCAGAGACCTGTTCTGCCATCATCCAGGTCCTGCAGAAGGAGTATATGAAGGTAAGATTTTTATCCTTTAATATCACATTTTATTGTATTTAACGTTTGCTAAGATATTGTATATCTTTCCTCATTCCCTAATTACCATGATTGGAATATGCTGTGAATGTCCCCTTTGTCCTCATTCATGCTGGATTTTTAGATAATTATTTTTGTACTCCTTCATACATATCTGCCTTCACTTACCTCCCCAAAATGCTCTCCTGCCCCTATAGTCACCTCATGTAGTCACTTAACAATGTATTTTATCAGCTCTATAGTAGTGCTTTACCCCAAACACCCCCTAAAATGTTTAGAAATCTGATTTGTGCTTTAAATTCAGGCAGAGTGCCAGAGGCTTTTTTTTTTTGTGGTGTCCCCAAATCATTTTTAGTAACCCTCCCTCCCCGCAACTGCTAAGTCAGCTGATCCCAATTCTCTATCTATCCTCAATCATCTATCTGCTGACTTTGCCAAACCCATACACACTACACCCATCTCTTTACTGGTCAGATGTATGGATGAATTCCCCAGAGCATGTAGTGCAAGGGTCTGTCTGTATACTTTCCAATGGCAGTGTTTAAAGTTTTTGTATTCTATTATTATCTTGATAGGTAATATCATAATGTCCAAATGTGCTCAAATGTGTACAGTGTGTATTTATATCTTTGTATTATGACACTTCTTTTACCTGTCCAGTGGGCTGCCAATAGTGTAACTAAGGAGGGGCTGTTCCAAGTAATACCCTGTATTTAGGCATTCATCTCTCAATGAAGTGAAGAGGGTTACCTGTCCAAGATTCCACCCCCCCCTATAATGTTAAAAATGGCCCATGAGGGGGGGGGGGATTATGATAGGTGTACCTTATACTTTGGTGTTAATTTTCCCTTAATAAATGCTATCTGGAGGTTGGCCAAGAATGTTTGTGTCTAATCTGCTTGCCATGTTTATGTGCAAAAATAGTAATTTATTTTTGTTTTCCTCAACAGTTTCCTTCCGCACCACAGGAATGGCAGACTGTGGCCTCCCACTTTGCCCAGCGGTGGGACTTTCCTAACTGCGGAGGGGCAATTGATGGGAAACACGTCCACATCATCCCACCACCCAACTCTGGGTCGTACTATTTCAACTATAAGGGTTCAATAGTATTGTGATGTTGGCAGTGGTGTCAGCTAATATACGACTTCTTGTATGTGGACGTGGGGAAGAATGGCCGGATGTCCGATGGTGGAGTCATCGCCCAGACGGAGTTCTACAGGCGTCTCCAGAATGGCAGCTTGGACTTGCCACCTCCAGAGGACAATGTGGAAGGACTCCCATTCGTCTTCGTTGTGGATGAAGCCTTTGTGCTGGGGGACCATCTTTTGCGGCCATTCCCCATGAGGACCCTCACCCTGTAACAGAGGGTTTTTAATTACCGGCTGGCCAGAGCCAGAAGAGTGGTGGAGAACATATTTGGAATCATGGCCAGCCGGTTCCGCCTATTTCTGACACCCATCCATATGGCGGAGTATAAACCTAATCATCTAATCCTGGCGTGCTGTGTTCTCCATAACTTTTTACGCCAACATTCTGCCAACTATGCTGGCTCAGTTGGGCCTGAGGCCGGAAATCTACATGATACAACCCTGACAGCGCTTGAAAGTGGCCATCCTGGCTTGCCCTCCCTGAGTGCCCGTGATGTCCGGTTAAGATACCTTGAGTTCTTTGTGGGTAGGGGGGCCATCAATATGCCAGACAATTTGTGAATCATTTATCAAATAAAAAAAAATTAATCTTTGGTGACATTTACTGCTTGTGCTTGTTTTAGCTGACCCTGACAGCAATGTGTGGAGTCCTGAAAATGGCGTGATTGTGTAACCTTATACAAAGCACTGTTGGCTGTTATTTACTAAAGGCGTATATACTTTTTATACTACAAGTGCACTTGAAACTGCACTGAAACTGCACTTGTAGTGCAAAGAGGATTTGCCCTTAGGAAATAACCACCATTCTCTCAGAAAGCAGCAATTACATCACCACAAAAGTGTTGTAGCGTTGAGACAATAATCCACACATTCTTGATTAACAAACTTTTTAATACCTGCACAATCACATGTGCATTTAGAAACGGTTTTTAAAACAAACCAACATGTTTGTTGTATAACAATTTTTGGGGTGGCATTATCAAAAATAGAAATGTCCATTTATGATAAAACAGGCCTGTGAAAAACCAACAAGAAACACAAAAAACTTGAACTTACAAAGTTCACATATGGTAAAACTTGAAGGCAATATCAGACATGAGTATTTAGGAACTGTGTTTAATATTGCATTCAGATGGGGTGAAGTCACCCCTTGAAAAGCCAAATTTGGAAGATGCACACCAATTTACGAATGTCAACATGTGCTAGCTGCCATCACGGGGGATCAAGGGACATGTTTTGTGGGAGCAAACCCTTCCTCACCGCTACTTTATTATTGAGTAAGGGGTTGCACCCCCAAAACGCGTCCATTGATCTCCCGTGATGGCAGATAGCACATGTTGGCACACTGTGTGCATCCTCCAAATTTGGCTTTTCGAAACATGGCTCAAAAATTTAAAAGATTGTAGCACACAAAAAAAAAGTGATTTTGTGGGGTTTTAAATTCGCCCCAAAACATCAATGATGTTATTATTTTTTTGAATCACATCATTGATTTTTTTCTTGAGGTTTTCCAATTCTAAATTACACCCCATGATCTCCCTGATCAGGATCTGGGCACTTTCTGATGTGAAAGGATCTCGATCCATAACATCACGATCACCTAAAAAGAGAGAAACCAAACAAAAACAGGTATCAAAAATCTGCCGGCATCCATCTCTTACCTGAGTCTGTGGTCGCAGACACTCACCTGTTGTGGTGCCAATTTCCACCACATCTTCTTCCTCCTCCTGCTCAGCTTGTGTTTGGGGTATTTCACCTTCTTCCAGAGGTGGGGGGTCTCTGGTCTCCTTGGATGAGGGGTGTCCTCCGAGTCTTTTCTCCCCTATGCAAAACAAAAATGGTATAATTAGCACACAGATATTTGATGGCAGAACTATAAATAGGAAACATTGCTTGGAAGTGGGGTACAATTGTCAATTTTAGCAGAGTTCCAAGATGTAGCTTTTTTAGTGTCCTTTGTCAAGCTGCAATACTTTACCTGTTTTGCACAAGCTTCACAGATGGAGACCCCCCTATAGTATACACTGGAGCACCTGTGTGCCCCCCCCTAATAAAAATGGTGTTCTTGTGTCCCACACTAGTGCTCCAGTGTCCAGATGTGAAAACAGCTGCTGAGTGTCCTCTCCTTACACAGAATCTAATTTGCATTTCATTCTAGTAACAAAGCCATCTACACAACCAAATATTTTGCATCCAAGTAGGCCCTAAAAAATGTACGAAAATGCATATGGCCTAAACAATGGTGTTTTAGAAGCCGAAAAAAAAATGTTTGATACGAACGAATAATGGGCCCATGAAATTGACAATTTAAACTGTACAACAATTAAGAAAAGCATATGGAGCAGCACGAACGTAATAAAGACAAAAAGAATAGGAACACAGCACAAATACTTACTTTTTTGCAGCACTCTCCGGATCTTTCTGTACTGCTCTCTTAATTTCAGGTCCGACCACCGCTTCCTGAGCTGATCTTTCGATCGTCGTACCCCGAAATTCCGGTGCAGACTTTTGACCACTTTCGCAATGATCTTGGCCTTTCTGATATTGGGGTTGGGGTAAGGTCCATACTTTCCATCATAGTCGGCCTTCTTCAGGATGTCCACCATCTCCAACATCTCCCCAAAGGACATATTTGTGGCCTTAAATCTTCTCCTTCTGGATCGGGATGTGTCCGCATCCGGGCTTTCCTCCTCCTCCTCCTCGTTCCTGTAATTAGCACGCACCTCCTTTGTATCTGCCATGTGCTCTTCCCCCACTGCGCAGAATGAAAAGGGGCGGGGAATAGACTAGAAAGAACGTCAGGGGCGGGCGGAGTTACACACATGCTCAGTGTGTATAAAGCGTACCACACGTGCGTATTACGTATGATCTGTGAGCGGAGGAAGGAGCATTGGAGGCATCGTTCGTAAGAAAGAAAGATAAGAGACATACTTGTGCCTATACTGCTTCTACATTGAGGCCTATATTGTAACAAGATTAGTAGAGTTTGGCCTGACATTAGGGTTTGTCTTGTGTTGTGTCTTGCAGTGAAAATGGATATCTTACAAGATAATGACTTCATGGCAATATTCATTGACATGTTCAGGGAGCTGCCTTGTCTGTGGGAGATCAACCACCCACATTACAGGAACCAAACAAAGAGGAAGGCAGCGCTGGATCAATTGTTGGAAATTGTGAAGCAGGTGATCCCCACGGCAGACATCACATATTTTAAGATCATAATTGGTGGCCTGAGGAGCACATATGTAAGGGAGCGCCAGAAAGTCCAGGATTAGCAGGTACATTTTAAAAATACAATGTGAAATTAACAAGGGACACCAACAACAAACAATCTCCTTGAGATTAAATAATAAAAGATAATAATAGTGTTGTGGTAACTTGACACACAAAACACACACAAAAATAGTCTGGAGTAAACTAAAAATAACATTAAACAAAGATCAGCCTTTGAAAAAATACAAACATAAAATCGAAAAGAAAAATGGCTTTAAATCAAAAAAAAAAAAAAAAAAAAAAAATTTGTACGATGTGACAAATAACAATATATTCAGGGAATCCCAAGGAAAAAAAAAAGTTTGTGAGAAGTGTGTGTGAATATGAGCAGCAAAACTACTTAATTCTTGTCACATTATAAAAAAGAAGAGAGTGCGCTGTATTAAACCATTTCTAACATTGCAGTGTGACGAAAGTGCTGTATCCATTGCGAACGCTAATTTTACCAGACCGGGCTGTTCCATGTCGGAATTTCTTTTGAGCATGCGTGGCACTTTGTGCGTCGGAACAGCCCACACACGGTCGGAATTGACGCGATCGGATTTTGTTGTCGGAAAATTTTATATCCTGCTCTCAAGCTTTGTGTGTCGGAAAATCCAATGGAAAATATCCCATGGAGCCCACACACGGTCGGAATTTCCGACAAATCCGACCGTGTGTATGGGGCATAAGAGAGCGGAGATCTGAGAGAACCAGCCAAATTCGTCCCACATGGATGTTGCCTAAAGTTCCTAGCAATCCTCCTTTTCCTGCCTCCCATGTACCTGCTGCCACCTCTGAGGCTCCGGAGCCAATGCAGATAGGCCTGCTCTGTTCACCACTGTCACCAGAAGAAAAGCAGCATCGGCGCCAGAACAATCTCTGCCTCTATTGTGGGGAAGCCGGCCACTATGCAAATATGTGCCCAAATAAGACCCGTAAGTTTAACTCTTTGCCTCATGAACCATGTGTATTGGCTTTAACGAAATCCACTCACATTGCTGTCCCTGTCTCACTATAGCTTCCAGAAGGAACACTCCAGGTCCAGACTATAATTGATTCTGGCGCCTGCATCTGCTACGTTGACCATGCCTTCGTCCTGCAACACAACATTCCATTAAAACCCAAGCAACAACGACTCTCCATACGGCTAGCAGATGGGTCAAATATCAAATCCCAGCCTATTACTCATGAAACCCAACCACTATCTGCTAACATACTACCCGACCATCAGGAACTACTATGCCTGGACGTCATCTCCTCACCACTATTTCCAATCATTCTGGGGATGCCATGGCTGCAAACCCATAACCCTCAAATTAATTGGGTTACCGGTGAGGTGGTCTTCCAGTCTACCTACTGTCTCCAGAACTGCCTCAAGGCCTTCCACCATATGGTCCCAGTCATTGGCTGCTTAAAATCTGCATCTGAATCCCAAAAACTGGTCCCATCTCTATACCATAGCTTCCTGGATGTATTTGATAAACAGAAGGCGAACACTCCCCCCCCCCCCCACCGAGTTTATGATTGCCCAATCGAACTATTACCAGGGGCAGAAATTCCTTTTGGAAGGATCTTTCCTCTGTCGGAACCTGAACTCTTGGTCCTTAAGGAGTACATTGACGAGAACCTCAGAAAAGGGGTTCATCCGACACTCCTCTTCTCCAGCTGGTGCTGGAATATTCTTCATCGAGAAGAAAGATCATTCCCTCCACCCATGTGTGGACTACAGGGACTTGGATAAAATAACAGTTAAAAACCGCTATCCTCTCCCACTGATCCCAGAACTGTTCCAGAGACTTAGTTCGGCGAAGATATTCACAAAGCTGGATTTACGAGGTGCCTACAATTTAATCAGAATCAGTGAGGGGGATGAGGGGAAGACGACTTTCCAGACACACTTTGGCCACTTCGAGTACCTGGCTATGCCATTCGGACTCTGTAACGCACCGGCTACTTTCCAACTTTTTGTAAACGATGTTTTCAGAGACTTTTTGGACTTATGCATGATTGTCTACTTGGATGACATTTTGATATTCTCGACCTCCCTAGAAGCACATCGTGACCATGTGAAACAAGTTCTTCACAGATTGAGACAAAATGGACTTTACGCTAAAGCCGAGAAATGTGAGTTTGAGCGCCAGACCATTCACTTTCTCGACCTGGTAATATCAACTGGGGGTGTGGCAATGGATCCTCAGAAGGTCTCAGCCATTATGCCCTGGCCAACCCCAACCGATAAAAAAGGAGTAAAACGTTTTATTGGGTTCTCCAATTTATACAGAAAATTTATCAAAAACTTCTCCAGTATCATAGCACCTATCACGCAGCTCACAAGGAAGCAAAGCCATTTTCAATGGACTGCAGCAGCTCAAGCTGCATTTGACAAATTAAAAGGGTTATTTACCTCCGCCCCAGTGCTAAAACATCCTGATCCTGCATTGCCTTATACCCTGGAGGTGGATGAATTGGAAAGTGCTGTGGGGGCCATCCTGTCCCAACGCCAAGGACCTAAGTCCTTAATGCACCCTGTGGCTTTCTTTTCCAAAAAATTAGGTTTATCGGAAAGAAATTAAGACGTAGGGGACCGAGAACTCTTAGCAATAAAATCGGCTTTGGAAGAATGGCGGTACCTCCTGGAGGGAGCAGCACACCCAATATTGATCTTCACAGATCATAAAAATTTTGAATATCTCAGGACTGCCAAGCGCCTCAGACCCAGACAGGCAAGATGGGCTCTTTTCTTTTCTCATTTTAATTTCCATATTACCTACCGGCCAGGGTCTAAGAACATCAAACCCGATGCGTTATCCCGCATGTTCACGGAGGCTGAGGTTTCATCCCCACCCCCCTACCATAAATTAATATTAAAGAAATTGTTAGGCTCCCCAGTGACATTGTTTCTGATTGTGGAGTACAGTTCACATCAAAATTTTGGAAATCCATTATGTGAAGCACTAGGCATCAAACTCAGTTTTTCCTCAGCCTATCACCCCCAGACCAAAGGGCAGACTGAACGTACTAATCAAACGTTGGAGCAGTACCTACGTTGCTTCTCCTCTTTTTCTCAGGAAGATTGGGCCTCATTACTGCCTTTGGCAGAATTCGCAATCAACAACTCTACTCACTCTGCCACAAATCAGTCACCATTCTTCTCCAATTACGGATTTCATCCCTCCTTTTTGCCAATGCTTGTACCAGACTCTCCTGTACCAGCTGTCCAGGATAGATTGAATTTCTTTGTCACGAACAATCGGTTGCTTAGAGAAACCATCTCTAAGGCACAGGAAGATAATAAAAAATTATTTGACAAGAGAAGAAGGGGGGAATTGGACTTAAAAGTTGGTGACCGTGTATGGCTTTCAACTACTAACCTGAAACTGGCATGCCCTTCCAAGAAACTGGGACCCAGATACTTGGAGCCCTTCCCAGTTAAGAAGAAGATCAATTCGGTAGCCTATGAACTTGAACTCCCCGACTCATTTAGGATCCACCCTGTATTTCATGCTTCACTACTTAAGCCCGATGTACCAAATTCCTTTCCGGATCGTGATGTAGGACCTCCGGAAGCTATAATGGTGGATGGGGAGGAGGAATTCGAGATTGAAGCCATTTTGGATTACAGGAAACGACAAGGGCAGAACCAGTATTTAATCAAATGGAGAGGCTTTGGCCCAGAAGAAAATTCCTGGGAGCCCGAAACAAATCTCCATGCCCAGAGACTCATACAGGCCTTTCATCGCTCCCACCCAGAGGGTTCGGTTTGAAGAGGCATCCGGAGGCTTCCCTTAAGGAGGGGGCAGTGTTAGAGAACTCACAGTGCTAATGCCCATCTCCATGCAACAGTGGCTAATTCCCATTCCGCTAATACCAATGGCCATGCGCAGTGTCCCCGACAGAGTCAAACGAATTCCGGAACGAACGTGTGCACTCGCACACCCATACTAACGTGAGCGTGCACTCGCACACCCATGCTAACATGGGTGCGCACTTGTTCCTGAGTTCCTGATTGCTGTTTGACCTGTTACCTTGCTCCTGACAAACCCGGCTTCCTTGACCATTCTCCTGGATCACCCCTGCCTGTTATCTACCTTTACTGATTATGCAGACCTTGGCTTGGATTCTCTACTATGGCTCTGCCTCCTGATTCTGTACCTCACTGCCAGCCCGTTGCCAACCTCTGCCTGTCCTTGGCTACGAACTTGCCTTCCGTTTATGTACCTTGTTGCCAGCCAGTTGCCAACCTTTGCCTGTTTCTGACGTTGCAGTTGTTTCTGAATCCATACTTACCTGCCTGGCTTCTGCTGAACAGTTCTGGTGATCAGTCTTCACGCCTTTCTCCGAGAGGACTCTGTATCTCCAAGCTCCAGCCTTCAGCCTACAGGCACCTGCACCCTTTCGTTGCCCCAACACTGCCTATCCTCACTACCAGGGGTGTTGGGACCGGAACCGTGCTAGAGGCCACTCTTAGCATTTCGGACTCCGCTGTAAGCTTTACGCTCAGCGCACGATCGCCTAACACTAAACCACACCCCTGATAACATACAATCATGGCGACGCTAAGCGCAATTTTGACCTATGGGCAGAGCAGCAAGAAGCGAATAAAATGTCCTACTCTACTTTACATTTTCACAGGTTTGGTAACAAGGCTTGCAAACTATTTGCTAAGCTATGCTCAGGGCCAAGGCGATCCACCCATATCTCTGCCTTTTAAAAAACGTGGCTGGCTCCCTGGTTACCTCACCTGAGGAAATTAGTAAATTACTTGCAGACTATTATACATTATATATTTTACCTCTCTTTACTTAATATTTAGTTATATCGAGTACCGCAACAGTCCCCACCCTGTTTTTCCTTGTAGGGGCTGAGATATCGGCCGACAGGAGCAGCCAACTGTGGCCGTCCTCTACCCCCTGCCTCTTCTTGTAGTATTATACAACTTTATATTCCGCAGACTCGACTGACCAAACAACTGCAGAAGCTTTACTGGCTAAGATCCGTTTACCTAAACTTCAGTCTACCCACTTGGAGGCACTCAATGCTCCCATCTCCATTGAAGACATCCAGATGACTATTACAGTAAGACTCTGGCATCTGCCAAAGCCCCAGGCCCAGATGGCTACATGGCTGAATTTTATAAATTAAAAAAATACTTTATCCCTGACACCGTGAAGCTGTTTTTACCGCCATGTGGGATTGTGGCCCATATCTCCCTACAGGAACACAGGCACACATTAAACTGATCTCCAAAAAAGGAAAGGACCTCTTACACCCAGGCTCTTAAAGCCCAATCTCCCTAATCAATGTGGATGTTAAAATTTTCTCTAAAATAATTGCTTCACGTTTAGCTCCTTTACTCCCCTCTTTACTACACCCAGCCCAATCTGGCTTTGTTCCAGGGAGATCCACCACCCTAAACATTCGTAGGGTTCTGATGGCACTGGTATTACGCTAAATCACACCCAGATCAGGATGTCACTATCACATCACTTGATGCCGAAAAAGCATTTGACAACATCAGCTTGTCGTGGCTATTCTGAGTGATGGATGGCTTCGCTTTTTCCGGCCCAATCATGCATTTTCTATAGTAAATGTACCAGTCCCCGATGGCACACTTTGTTACTCCCAACTTTATCTCCCTCTGACAAAGGGGACGAGGCAGGGATGCCCCTTTCCCCTCTACTTTTCAATATCTCTATTGAGCCTCTATCCAGAATACTCAATTTGCCTGATGGTGTCAGTGGCATCACTGTGGGCAATCAAGTCTTCCGTTCTTCCATATTCGCGGATGACATATTATTATTCTCCACCAACCCTCTCTCAGACTTTGACAGACTACGAAAACTTTTTGCTGCCTTTCGACTGAGCTCTGGCTTTAGAATTAACTTTCATAAAAGTGAAGTTTTATCACTCCACCCATCTACTAATTGGCGGTCTTTATCCCCGTTTGCCTTGGCACCCCAAGACATTACATATTTGGGTATCCATATAGGCAGAGAACCTCTTTATATGGACTTAACTACCCTCCTCTAATAACCAAAATTGTGAAGGAGCTGGAAGCTTGGGCAACCCCCCTCAGTCTTTGGGAGATGTCACCTCTTTAAAATGGTGTTGTTTGCACGTCTACTCTACCCAATGCAGACCATACCTCTTTTATTAAAATTCTCTGATGTACAGAAAATCCACAAGGCGCTGTCTGCCTTTAAATGGTCCCACAAAAAAACATGCATAGTGTTGCAAATGCTATGTCTCCCTAAGTCTGAGGGTGGTGCAGACTTGCCTAATATACGTTTTTACAATCTCTCCTGCCTACTCAGACAAGGTCTTGATTGGTTGTCTGGAAAATCTAGATACTCCAATATTATACTCGAGGGTGCATTGGCCTCTCCGCATGCCCTTTCTGCTATCCCCCACTTGAATCTGAGAGCTCTACCACCTCACCTTAAATCAAGTGTTCTCATCAAGGACACAATTCTTGCTTGGAAAGAGGTGTGAAAACTCCTGGGGTTACCATTGAATATATTTTGCCATTTGCCAATTCAAGGCAACCTTATGTTTCTCCCATGTATCCTGCATAAAGCTTTTGATCAATGGTGCACTGGAGGCCTTATTAAAATAACCTCCCTTGTAAAATGTACCTTGGTAAACCTGGCGAGTTCAAATCCTTCTAAACCCTCTCACGTGAATTTTCCTTGCCATCATCGCGCAACTTCTTCTATCATCAATTACTCGACTATATACAGTCTTGTTGTGGATCTCAGACTGATTCCCTTCAAAAGTCGTTCATTGACATAGTACTCCAGAAAGACAACTATTCCACCTCCAGCCTATACTCTCACCTCATTACACACCAATCTGATAAATACCATCTCACACCATTCCAAATATGGTCTACCATCTTCGACAATAATGAACTTCTGGGAAAAATCCTTGAAGGATACCGACACATCCACAAACCTACCATCTCAAAAATATGGCGTGAAGCGCAATTTAAAAACATACACAGGGCATACTACCCATTCCGCATCAACATAGCAGACCCTACTCAAGAGCACTGCCCCTGGTGCTCACTATCACCTCCTACACTGCTTCACAGTCTCTGGGAATGCCCAACCATTACTACATACTGGGACTCTGTGCTGGCCTTCATCTTTAAAATCAATAAAACTCGGATATCAAAAAATCCTCTATTGTGTCTATTCGGTTGTGAACCACCCTCTTCCCCATCATCAACAGCGGGACCGCTCAGCTTTCCACAATGGACTCATATATGTCTCCTAGTTGCTCGCAGGAATATCGTGTCCCATTGGATCAAATCAACACCACCCAATCTACCCGCAGAGAAACAAGCTATATTATCACTCTTCTACCTACTTCATCCTTTTTTGCGAGATGGCGTAAATATATGGAGGTCACGTTCACTCAAAAGGAACTGCAGGAACTCATGCAACCAATTCGCTTTACAGACTGGTATCTTAAGCGAGATGTCACCAATTCCCTAGGTAACCTTAAACTGTTGAACCTGTCTGACCCCTCCATTTTCCTACCACCCTAGAGCAGCTACAACCTCATGAAGCTCTTTGGCGACCCAAGATTTTTTTCTGTCTAAAACAGGTAACCTTTTCTGCTGATATTATTCTAGCTATGCCGTTCTCTGAGACCACTAATTAGATACACCAGACGTTGCTTCCACTCCTGAAGGTACTAATGTTCAATATGTCATTTAGTTTTGAAATGTTATGTCATATTATTGTTTACAGGTAAATATGTCTCCCCTGTCATTCTCCCCTTTCCCCCTCCCCCCATGTCCCCCTCCCTTACCCATGATCAAACTTCAATTGTCTATCTGTTTGAGCTTGCTTCAGCGCTATTAAGCTCTATGTTATTGTACTGTGCAAATCTCAATAAATATTTAAAAAATAAAAATAAAAAAAAAGAATCGTTTGACAAAGCCCAAAATCAATTCAAAGCTAAACACTATTCTACAGGAAATAAATCAGGGAAAGCCATGGCCCTTAGAATCAAAGGTCATCACATCAAAACCAAAATGACACACCTTTACCACCCTACCTCAAAACAAAAACTTGTTGAATCACAAGCTATAGCTGATGAATTAAGTCACTACTACAACACACTATATAACTTGAAAGACGAACCTACAATCACGCAACCATCCATAGAAGAAATAGATTCTTTCCTACAGAAAATCAATCTCCCTAAAGTATCCCAAGAACAACTCTCCATTCTAAATGCACACTTTACACCACTAGAAATTTTAGACGTAATTTCAACCCTACCATCCAACAAATCCCCAGGTCCAGACAGTCTCTCTGGAGAGTACTACAAAGCGTTCCGAACGGTACTAGCACCCTTTTTGTCACAATGATGCTGCCTTTTCCTCCTCTCTCCCGCCGGAAATGTTAACTGCGTTGATCATAACATTGCCGAAGCAATACAGCAACACAGCAAAATTTCCAACCCATTTCACTTCTCGATATAGACACAAAAATCTATGCCAAACTAATAGCCACCAGAGTAGTAAAAAATATGCCATCACTAATACATCAGGGTCAATCTGGATTCATGAAAGGGAGACAAACATTTGATGCAACCTGCAGACTCATTGATATAATACATAATGCTGAGTCTACGCGAGCGCCTTCTCTGCTTCTATCCCTGGATGCAGAGAAGGCGTTCGATAGGGTCCACTGGTCATATCTACAAGTGGCACTCCACAAATTTGGATTCCAAGGCCACATCCTTTCCACCATAATGTCTTTATACTCATCACCATCGGTCCAAGTCTACGCATTTGTGATGCTCTCCAAGCTATTCCTAATTACTAACGGCACCCATCAAGGATGCCCCTTATCACCACTTATCTTCAACCTATTGATGGAACCCTTAGCAGAACATATCAGAACAAACATTATTGTTTCAGGTTTTAGAATTGGCACCATAGAACACAAAATCTACTTGTTTGCTGATGATGTGATAATGATAATTACCAACCCCCTATCTTCCCTGGCTTCGGTACCATCTATATTACAAAGATTTAGTACCATTTCCTATTATAAGGTCAATGAAAATAAGTCCTACATCCTAGACTTGGGGTTAGATGCTACAATCAGCAACCTACTACTCAACCTTCATACATACCCATGGTGGACACATTAATATCCTATTTAGAAATCACACTTACTAAATCAACGAAAGGGCTATTCAGTAACAACTACATTGAAGCCAAACAAATGCTTATTAGGGAAACAGCAAAGCTTTCCAAATACAAATTTTCTTGGTCCGGACAGCTGGCAGCTTTTAAAATGTTACTACTTCCTAGATTACTATACCTATTTTGCACACTTCCTGTACCACTTTCAAATTCATACATCAGATCCCTTCAATCCATTATACACAGCTATGTATGGCAGGAGAAAAAACCCAGGTACAGCCACACAAAGATCATTAAACATAGACTAGCAGGGGGAATGGGATACATTGACTTAAGGTATTACAACCTTAAACATTGGTTGTATAGCACCACCACCAATCTACCATACCTCAAACTGTACTCAACGACTAACAAAGCTTCAGTCAAAGCATGGAAATTACTACATTTCATTAAATGGTGTCAACTCCCCACCAAAATCCTCCAAATACCTCTCCACATTCTCCAATTAGTATCACCTGTCCTAATTATACCAGCTTGGATATCAAAACAGGTAACGCATACCTCTGAACTCCAGACTATAATACTACACAAACCCTTTGCTCAAATTCAAGCAACATACAATGCGCCCAACAAATAATTATTTAAATTACCATAGAATCCAACAATGTCTCTCTGCACACCCACATCTAGAGGGGGCAATACCTACCAGAATATGGAATTGCTTATTTTCAAACAGTACAGATTTTAAAGGAATCTCGTTAATCTACTCTACCCTACAAGAAAAGAAGGTGTTTCAAAAATCTAAATCCTTTAAAGATTGGGAAGAGGACATGCGATCACACTTCTCTGAACAGCAATGACAAACAGCTTTAGCCTAGGTTCACATTGGAGCAATTTGTCATGCGATTTGAGAGATCAAATCGCATGACAAGTCGCAGCTTATTGGAGCCAATGGCACTGTTCCAATTGGTGTGAGACTGATTTTGAGGTTCTGTGCCAATTTGCAAAAGTAGTTCCTGCACTACTTTTGCCAATTTCAGGTGCGACTTCAATAGACATCTGTGCATGAATTCACACAGATGTCTATCAAGTAGCACCTGAAATTGCGCTGACCCTGCTACTTTGAAATCATGCTACTTCAAGTGAAGTAGCGGGATTTCAAAGTAGCATCAATGTGAACCAGGGCTTAAAGTTAATATATAAAGCCACTAGTTGCACTTTCTTATGGGAACTAACACAAAAATATCACTGAGATGGTACTTGACTCCTCACAGACTGGCCAAATTTCACTCAATTGCCTCACATATCTGTGAGAAACTGTAACCAAACAGGTACCTTACTACATATCTTGTGGTTATGCCCAGCTTTGGCAAGTCTATGGAAAGAGGTAGAGAACATCATACAAGTTATTTTCCACCTTCCTCTTACACTAACTCTGCAATTAGCCATCCTGAATATAAACGTAGAATCACTCCCTCCAGCTTCCAGACTGGTGACCACACACATACTCCTAGCAACCAGACTACTCATAACTAGACGCTGGAGAACAAATACTACTCCAGCAATCACAAAAGTAGTTGCATTAGTACAATCACATTACACATGTGAATCGTTTAATATCGCAATGAAAACCCTTCTACTCTAAACCACATAACCTATGGCTTCCTTGGGAACGATGGTATGCTAAAAGATTTACTTTAAAACCTTTTGATAACACTCCTTTACATTCGGTCCAAATTGCTATACCAAATGAATTTTCCATTGTGCTCTCTTCCTTCCCCCTCCCTCTCCCTCCCTTCCCCTCTCTCCCACCCCCTTTACCCCACTCCTCCCCCTTCCTTTTATTTTCTTTCTATACTTGAATGTTTACCATAGTTCAACATGAGTACACATGCCTTGTTTAGTGCGTACATCGTTAAAACAAGTTTATATAAATGTACCAAATCTTGTACTGCTTTATAAATGAACAATTCAATGACTTACAGTTGTATTATTGAAAAAAAAAAAACAATAAAAATCTATTAAAAAAAAAAAAGCCTTCTCTGCATCCAATGCTAGGAGCAGAGAAGGCTCTTTGGATTCTTCTATTATGTGCAAAAGATTAACCATCCATTTAGTTGCATCTGGGGCTTGGCAACCAGATACAAAACCCATCTGATCTGGATTGATCAAGCTCGATAGAATTGTTATCAATCTATTAGCTATCAGCTTGGCATAGACCTTCACGTCTACATTTAGCAAAGAGATTGGTCTAAAATGCTGTGGCGTGTTAGGTTTTTTACCCAGTTTAGGTAGAGTGATAATAGTAGCTGATGGCACTTTTTTTTTGGCACCGGGTGGAAGTTTTTGAGGTGTGTTTTGCACGCCACTGGCTTTTCGATAGGGATAATAGTAGCTGATAACATTTCATGAAGAAAGTTGGCTCTGGACATAGCGGTATTAAAGATCTGAAGTAAATGTGGTGATAGCATAGCACTAAATAATTGATAATACTCTGAAGAGTAATCATCAGGTCCTGGAGATTTGTCTTTGGGTGATCTTTTGATCATTTTTTCTATTTCTGGGAGTGCAAATGGTTGATTTAGTTGGGATAGATGTATTTGAGGGAGTGTAGGCAAGGTTACTGAAGCTAAAAATTAGAAAATAATTTTATCCAAGGGTTGGGGGGTATTAGCCTCATTTTCTAAATTGTAAAGTGATTCATAATAATCACTGAAGGCATCAGCAATTTCTTTTGGGTTAAATACTTTGTTGCCTGTTTTAGGATTGTAGGTATTTTTTTGTTTACTAGCTTTCTCTCTTAGCTAAGTACAGTGCTTTGCAAAAGTATTCACCCCCTTGGCATTTTTCATGTTTTGTTGCCTCACACCCTGGAATAAACATGGATTGTTTGAGGATTTGCATCATTTAATTTACAGAACATGCCCACAACTTTGAAGATTTTTTTTTTGTATTGTGAAGCAAACAACAAATAGGACCAAATAACAGAAAAAGTCAATGTGCATAACTATTCACCCCCTAAAGTCAATAAAGTCAAAAGGCACCTTGTACGGCTATCACAGCTCCAAGTAACTTTGGATAAGTCTCTATGAGCTTGCCACATCTTACCACTGGGATTTTTGCCCATTCCTTCTTGCAAAACTGCTCCAGCTCCTTCAAGTTGGATGGTTTGCACTTGTGAACAGCAATCTTTAAGTCTGACCACAAATTTTCTATTGGATTGAGGTCTGGGCTTTGAACATTTACACGTTTCCCCTTTAACCACTCAAGTGTTGATTTAGCAGTGTGCTTGCGGTCATTGTCCTGCTGGAAGGTAAACCTCCGTCCTAGCCTCAAATCACACACAGAGTGGTTCAGGTTTTGCTCAAGAATATCCTGTAATTAGAACCATCCATCTTTTCCTCAACTCTGACCAGTTTCCCAGTCCCGACTGCTAAAAAACATCCCCACAGCATGATGCTGCCACCACCATGTTTCACTGTGGGGATGGTGTTCTTTGGGTGATGTGATGTTTTGGGTTTGCACCAGACATAGCGTTTTCTTTGATGGGCAAAAAGTAAAATTTTAGTCTCATCAGACCAGAGCACCTTCCTACATTTTGGGAGTCTCCCACATGCCTTTTTGCAAACTCAAAACGTGCCATTTTGTTTTCTGATGAAATTAATGGCTTTCTTCTGGCCACTCTGCCATAAAGCCCAACTCTATGGATCGTACGGCTTATTGCCGTCCTATGTACAGATACTCCATTCTCTGCTGTGGAACTCTGCAGCTCCTCCAGGGTTACCTTAGGTCTCTGTGCTGCCTCTCTGATTAATCCTTGCCAGGTCCCTCAGTTTTGGTGTGCGGCAGTCTCTTGGCAGGTTTTCTGTTGTCCCATATTCTTTCCATTTGGTTATGATAGATTTGATGGTGTTCCAAGGGATCATCAAAGATTTGGATATTTTTTTTATAACCTAACCCTGACTTGTACTTCTCAACAACATTGTCCCTTACTTGTTTGGAGAGTTCCTTGGTCTTCATGGCAGTGTTTGGTTACTGGTGCCTCTTGCTTAGGTGTTGCAGCCTCTGGGGCCTTTCAAAAAGGTGTGTATATGTAATGACAGATCATGTGACACTTAGATTGCACACAGGTGGACATCATTTCACTAATTATGTGACTTCTGAAGGTAATTGGTTGCACCAGAGCTTTTTATGGGCTTCATAACAAAAGGGGTGAATACAGACACACATGCCAATTATCAGTTTTTTATTTCTGAAAAATAGTTTTATGTATATATTTTTCTAATTTTACTTCACCAACTTAGTCTATTGTGTTCTGATCCATCACACATAATTCAGATTAAAAAAACATTGAACTAAAGGCTGTAATGTAACAAAATAGGTAAAAAGCCAAGGGGGGTGAATACTTTTGCAAGGCACTGTAGCTAAAAATTTCCCAGCTCTATTGCCATACGATGAGTTTGAGCTTTTAAAGCTCAAATAGACTTATCGTGTTGGGATAGTAAGAGGGATCGTAAGTCCTGTCTGGCCTGAAAAAGTTGTTCACAAATGGTTTGTGATGTAGAGTTTTTATTGCTATTTTCCAAGTGGGTTATGGTGGATAAAAGGTCTTTAAGCTGCTTTGCCCATTGCCATTTAATTTTAGCAGTTAGTTGTATATGTAGACCTCTAATATACACCTTATGGGAGTTCCATAACATGAAGGGATCTTCAACCGAAGAGGCATTAAGTTTGAAGAATTCTTTTAGTGCTGTCAGAATGTGTTTCTTATTTTCTGCTTGGGAGTGGGACGTATAAATGTCATTGCGTCAATGGTTTGCCCTTGTTTCAGTACGAAGATCCCCCACAGTTATGGAAACTGGAGTGTGGTCAGACCACGTAATGTAGTGAATGTCCGATTTGGTAACCTTTTGAAGCAAAAATGTGTCCACTAGGAATAAGTCTATCTGAGAATATGTGTGGTGAGCATTGAAAAAAAAAGTAAAATCCTGTTAGGATGAATGTTGACATCTCCAGATGTCAAATAGATCAGCTGAAGAGATGAAATGAGCCATTGTTGCTTTACGTTTCCCATGGCACAGGTCACCAGAAAGGTCCAGATCAATGTTAGGGATGGCACTGAAACCTCCGCATAAGACTAGATGTCCTTTATGTAGTAAGGAGACTTTTTTCCAGTCTCCTTACTACCTGGTTTATTTCACAGACTAAGATTATAAACCTGCCAGAGGTGTCTGTGTGGACATCCAGTTGAGTAAATTGGATAGAGTCTTTAATGGCAATGGTCACACCTCTTTTTTTGAGGGTCCATTTGCCAAAAATATGTGAGGAAATTGGCGATGTCGGAAGATCGGTGGTTTACGGAAATCAGTGTGTCTTCTGGTAACATATTACGTAAAATTGGAGGTTTCAAGCTTCTTTCCAAGCCATTTGTCTCTTGTGTGGTCTATTTAAAGCTTTCACAATCATTGTAGAAATTATGAAGGCCATGGTTAAACAGTTGTTGGTTGTGTGATAGGTTATGTTGTTGGTCTAGAGGTAAAGTTGTTAAAGTGCAGCAAAATGAGTTAGCTGATTGATGAGGCCTCAGGTAGTTGATGACAAAACTTTGGTGGTTGGAGAGTAGGTTGTCAGGATAGATGAAAAGAGTGGCCAGACATGCTCCTGGATGGTGAAGATCTATAATTGGAAAACTGTACCAAAAATAGTGTCAATACAAGAACAAAAAGAACAAAGGGTAAAAACTGACGATTCAGAACTTGAATCTGTGTGGAAATAAATCCACTCAATTAGTGGGGTCAAAAAGAATTAAACAAAGTGGCATTATCCTGGGTTGCCAGAGAATTTGTGAGTTATATTATAGTGAATAAAGCTAAGGGATTAGCCCACCTCATCATCACACTCACCACAGGTAGATGAATGAGAATGAGGGGAATCTTCATACATTGGACCTTGAGGATCAAGGATGTTCCATTTCTGCAATAGACGTAGTCCTTCTTTTAAAGTAGTGACCACATAGGTAGCGTCATCTTTTGCTATGAGCATTTACGGCTGGATATAGCCAGTGATAGGTGATGCAATAATTATTTCAAGGTTTTGTGATGGTTGTGAGTTGTCTGCGTTGCTGTAGAATGAAAGCAGAAAGATCAGCAAAGAATTAAAGATCTTGTAGATTCTGCGGTAGGTTATCACAATTTCTTGTGACCCTCAATAGCTGTTCTTTTGTGTGGTAAAAATGGATTTTTGTAATGGTATCTCTTGGCAGGTGAGAGGGAATATGTTTGGGTCTTGGGAGTCTGTGTATATTATTATGTCTATGATTAGGTCTTCTAGCAGTGCCTCTGTAATTGAATCTTTTAATATATTTGTGAAGTATTTGTTCAGGTCAGGAGGTTTAACTGACTCTGGGATCCATCGGATCTTGACGTTATTACGTCTCAATCTATCCTCTAAATCTGCCAGTTTCATTTTTATCCCCCCTACCTCGTCATTTCTGTTGTTATGGGCATCCACCGGGTCATTAACTACTTACAGACCACCCGCCGTCCTTGTGTGTCAGGTGTTTGAAGTGGAATACAGTTGTTATCGTGGCAGATAGCTGCCATAACCCCTTGTGTCATCTTCAGCGGCAGACAGTCCTCTTTCAGATAAAAGTGGTCCCTGCAGTGGATTTGCCGCAAAACCACTTTTATTGGGGGTTGGGGGAGGCGCCCCCTCCCATCATGCTCAGGTGGTCTCCCCCTTTTATCTCATCCGACGGTAGCGGCAGAGACAATCAGGTCCTCTCCCCTCAACAGCCTGGAGTCAAGTGAGGGAAAGATGGCCCCCACTCGGCTCCCGCATATGAAAATGGTGTTCAAACCAAACATGTGAGGTATTGCTGCAATCATTAGAGTGAGAGCAATAATTCTAGAACTAGACCTCCTCTAACTCAAAACTGGTAACCTGTATTTTTTTCCCAAATTTGTGCTTGTAAGACCACTGCACAAATAGGGAGTGACATAATGTATTACAACAACCTCCATTTTATTCTCTAGGGTGTATGAAAAAATATATATAATGTTTGGGGGTTCTAATTAATTTTCTAGCAAAAAAAAAAATATTTTAACTTGTAAACACCAAGTCTGAAAAATAGGTCCTTGAGTAGTTAAATGTGAATGCAAACTCTCCCGTTTTTGACTCAATATTGGTTACTATGTTGTTGACTTCTGAGACTTCAGATTTAAATTGATGAGCCAGTACTAATATATCTGCATTTAGGGTAGATCTCAGAGATATTAGCATGTCCTTTAAAGTGGTAACAAGGACTGGCATGTCTGCTGTGGGGAAGTCCAAAATGAAGTGCCGCAGCTCCCTGGTGTTTTCTATAGAAGTGTTAAGACTGCTTTCCTCCAGATTAATAGCTGATGTATCATCCATCCTATGTTTGCTCTTCACAGGGCTGGAGGATGATGAGGGAGGGTGAGAGTGATTTCCCTTCCCTTGCCTTGACCCATTGCTGTGAGATTTATGCTGTGGAGGATCCTTACTGTGTCCCTGGGGAGGTCCTCATAGTGTGCTGACTGGGCCGCCGGCGCCATCTTGGCTTGTATATTGATGTGGCTGGGGGAAGAAATTGGTAATTTTTCCAGGTTTGTCCCGGTCCTTCCTCTTCCTGGAGGTCATCAGGAGATGTGCCTGCAGCTCTGGGACACTGTGGCAGGCTGGCAGCGCAAACTAATTCTACTAGTTGCTGATTTTATCTCCCGCAACCTGCTGAGGAGAGGAACTGTATCAGAGTGCAGCCATCTGCTCCGTCAGCTAGCCAGGCCCGCCCGAAAAATATGTTTTTAGAATTCTTATTTTTTTTTTTGGTAACTACAAAAAGTCCTTTTCCATGTTCATAAACCACTATTTGGGGTATTGTATCTGAGTGATCACTTCTTGGTATTTAGTTTTTCTTTTTTGTAAAATATAAGTTAAGTTTTTTTTGTTCATGTTTTTGATGATTTTTGTTTGTTTTTTATTTCTTTTTTTGGCTTTGGTCTTCTATGGGGGATGATATACTGCAGCAAAAATAGATATAAAGCTGACCATTACTGACCATTGCAGAATACAACATCTTATGCTTTGCTTTGAAAAGTAACAATTTCCTATTGATTTCCTTTTTTTGCTTTTAGAGTATTGGAACTGATTGATTGTGTGTTTGAAAAAAAACCTTGTGAGCTGCTATATAACTCCTAGAAGCTGCCAGCACTTCCCGCATTTCCAAGTATGTGATAGTACAGAATTATTAAAAATAAGTGCAGCACTATATAAACATAATAACTATCCAATGTGCATATAAGTAAAATATAGAATATAAAGTGCAATATACTGTAAATATTCACTGATAGTATACAATGATCAAATTCCTATATAGTAAAATTATTTCATAAATGACATAAACTAGCAATAAAGTACTATGTGCTCCATGCTCCACACAGTGTCCTTATGAATTCCAATCAATGGTGCAAAAACAACAGACAGTCCATTTAGTGATTTATGAAATCAATATAATTGAAGGTAATAGCTTCACACTGATCCACCTCTGTGCATATACAGATATTCTCGTGTCACTTCCACCAGTTGTGTCCTCACCTTATAGGCTTAATATCTGCTCCTTAGAACACAATCAATCCTCGGATTGGCTTTTTTAAAATTTTCCTCCTTTTTATAGCTCATCCATTTACTCAGGCGTCTCACATCACAGGGTGCGCTCCTTCATTATTAATTAACATTGGTCTCATCTCACGTCACCCACATGCAAAGTAACAAAAACTTGCAATAGTGCTTTACATTTTTTAAGGATTTATTGGTATAAAACATAAACAAGTATAACTCACATTTGCCAGATTAAAAACAAGCCCACAGGTGCTAGGACAAAGGTATCACCTCAAGACCGGCTCTGCAGCCCCGGTTATCAGCTCAAGATCCCGACAGGGGAAGGGGGAGCTGTGGACATTCAACCTAACTGCCCAGATCCGGGCAGCACATCCGAGGCTATCCACCACCACACTCAATGTGCAGATCCTAATGCTCTTGCGTCCGGTCCAGCCGGACGCAAGGAGGCTATGCCTCTGAAACGTGGAAGGAGGCTATGCCTCCGAAACGCATTGTCATGGCAACTGTGTGATTTCCTCACCCTCTTCCCCCCTGTATCCTGCTTGTGTTGGTTCGTGTGTCCTCGAAGAGCAGCGCCGGACGCAAGCGCATTAGGATCTGCACATTGAGCATGGTGGTGGATATCCTCAGATGTGCTCTCAGGATCCGCGCAGCTAAGTTGAATATCCATGGCTCCCCCTTCCCCTGTCGGGATCTTGAGGTGGTTATAGGAGTGAGGCCACAGTGGAATCCTTATGCTGTATCCATCTTCAAACAATGTGAGTTTGACCATTGTAGTATTTTTAACTTTACCATATTAAAGAAGTGTGAAAGTTGTAAGATACACCAAAAAGTAAAAAAAAAAAAAAAAAAAGGCACATTGTAAAGTATGTAAAAAAATATATATATTTAAAAAGGGAAGCATTAGGGATGCATTCATTAAATATATGTGCAAGTTGTTTTTCCTCTTAAACTTTCTTAAAAGAACTGCAAAATTAAATTTTGCTACTCATTCAGAAAGCTACAATAATTATACAAAGATACTAGGATATGTAAAAATGTGGTGCATTGCCTTGAAATAATACAAGTAAAATTAATCAAATAAAATCTTACACATCATTGAAATAAACAGATATAAAAAAAAAATTAAATTAAAAGTGACATGGGGACTAGATAAATTATAATGGGGAGAGTAATTTAATAATGCAGTGATTTTCTTGTACTGGGTTTATCTAATAAAAATAATTGAATTGTGGAAACAAGGGGCGAGTTATCACAATCATTTTACAGTACTCCCTGTTACCATAGTAAATGACCTACGTGTCTCTTTTTGCACAAAGCAATTAGACTGAAGGACAGGAAGTGTTTGTTTCATTTATCAGTCAGAATATTAAAGTATGTGAAGGGAAGAAGAAAGTCACAAAGAAGATATGAAAAAAGTTTCTCTCAAAAGAAACCAATGCCCATGCAAAGATTTAGAGGAGCCAAGAATGTTTTTTTAATCAAGGAAAACCATCTCATGGGATCTTATTAAGCTTGGAAAGCAACATTTATATCTACATACGAACCTTATTTTATGTTCAGATACAGAACTAGTCTCCAGTTTATATAAGAAAATCAATAAAATAAATCACTTAAATACCTATATTAACCACCTCAGTGCTAATTGGAATTATAATTCTTTCTCAGCATGACGGTAATATATAAATGTTAAAAGCAAAAATTGATTCATAAGGTAGTTCTAAAGCATAGGGTATAGAGATGATAGATAGATAGATAGATAGATAGATAGATAGATAGATAGATAGATAGATAGATAGATAGATAGATAGATAGATAGATAGATAGATAGATAGATAGATAGATACGCATTGGGTCACATCACACACACATCACAGACAATAATCACAACTTCGTGTGATCACTAAAATGCTTTATACTAAGTGCAACCCCAAAAATGTGCATGGTAGTATTTCATACAAAAAGAACATATTTTTATAATAATTAAAAGAGAGAGAGATAAAAACATATCAAGCTGCCACAATTATTAAAGGAAAGCCACCAGAGGCCTGAAATTATATTACAGTACAAATAAGTGGTTTTAAACTCAAACCAACAGGCCCATATTTTAGAGTGTTCAGCAATGGTACCTCTGGAAATATACGTAGGTTCTTCTAGGAGATATATATCATCTACTTTACCTAGCTATTAAGCTAAGGTGGGTACGGTATGTTGACCCCAGTAAAGTGAAATCAAAGATTTTGCAGCATCTAATGTGGAGTAATTGACCTCTTATATTGGCCTATTGACTCTGTTGTACAATTAAAAAACATAAGCCAAGATTCTACTCTGACCTTGTCGCCTTGAATAAGAGGGATCATGTCTGCCACTGCCTGCCAATACTCCTGAATGAGTGGGTACATATATGGTTGTGGATACAGATTAATGCTCTGTACACACAGTCGGATTTTCCGATGGAAAATGTGCGATCTGAGCTTGTTGTCGGAAATTCCGACTGTGTGTGGGCTCCATCGGACTTTTTCCATCGGATTTTCCGACACACAAAGTTTGAGAGCAGGCTATAAAATTTTCCGACAACAAAATCCGATCACTTCAATTCTGACCATGTTTGGACAAAGTGCCACGCGTGCTCAGAATAAATTCCAACACGGAACTGCTCGGTCTGGTAAAATTAGCGTTCGGAATGGATATAGCACTTTCGTCACGGTGCAATGTTTGAAATTGTTTAATGCAGCACACTCTCTTTTTCTTTATAATGCGAGAAGAATGAAGTTGTTTTGCTGCTCATATTCACACAGAGTTCTCACAATCTTCTTTCTTTATTATTTATCGTGATTTCATCAATATATTTTGATTTGTCACATCTGACTAATTTTTTTTTTTTGTATTTGTTTCAAGCCTGATCTTTTGTTTTTTTTTGTTTTTTTTCCCCAGAATAGTTTTGGGTGTGTTTTGTGTGTCATGTTACCACAACACCATTATTATTGAGTATTATTTAATCTCAAGGCGGTTGCTTGGTGTTGGTGTCTCTTGTTAATTTCACATTGTATTTTTGAAATGTCCCTGCCTTCTCACAAACAAACTGTCCTTTTTGAAGGAAAACACACATAGGTGAGTATAATTGAAACAAAAATTCCTTTATTAAGGGCTCATAACCAAACAAAGAGGGAGGCAACGCTGGATAAACATCAGAAATTGGCGAAGCCTTTGCCCCCCAGGGCACACATCAATTATTTTACTGCAAAATTGGTGGCCTGAGGAGTCCATATATAAGGGAGTGCAATCTGGTCCAGAAGTCCAAGAGATCATGAACAGCAGCAGATGACATGTATGTCCCCAGGCTGTGGTCATACAAGAGCCTGAATCTTTTGCCAGACCAGACTGAACCCAGGGCCATCACTCACTGGTCTTCCTTACACGCTTCCTTCCCGGCTGTGGTTCTGGTGTTGGAGGTGTGGCAGGAGGAGGTGTAGGACCTGGAGGAGGAGGAGGAGTAGGACCTGGAGGAGGAGGAGTAGGACCTGGAGGAGGAGGACCATGGGTGAGCTCACAAATGTGGCTTTGGCATGTGAGTTGGCCCCTCAACCCCTTCTGTAGAGCTTCTAAAATGACACTCAGATAAGAGGCGTTGGCCCTCCTCCATTTGCAGCATTTTGCAGGCTGTTATGGCAGCAAAATCCTCCTCCACACTGTGGGGTGTTCTGATGGCCTCAGTAGCCTTCAAAAATAGGCCAATTGCTGCCTCCTCCAGGTTACTCCTCTTCCTGCCACTTTTTCTTTGAAGGCGGAGGGGAGGGACCTGGGTATCGGGCAGCCTACTTGGCCCGGCCACCTCCTGGCTAAGACTTTCCTGTGTATGAAAAAGGGACATCATTTTGGTTTGTGGTTCATCAATCACAATCATAAATTAGTACTCCAAAGTAGCATAGATTTAACATTATTAATTTGACAACCAGAAATCTTTAGAAGAATGCTATACCTGACTCAAGCTGGGCTCCTCCACATGTTGCTGCCTGGAAGGCCCAGGTTGGACGTCAGAAGACTCAGCTGGGGGGGAAGGAAGCGTGGAAGCAAGAGTGGAGAGTGCTGGCCTGGGTTCAGTCTGACCTGACAGAAAATGCAGCCTGTCATAGTACCACAGCCTGAGGAGATAAATGTCATCTGCTGCTCCTTATCTCAGGGAATCCTGGACCTTCTTGCGCTCCCTTAGATAAGTGCTCCTCATGCCACCAATTAGGATCTTCAAATAGGTGATGTCTGCCGTGGGGATCACCGGCTTCACAATTTCCAGCAATTTATCCAAAGCTGCCTTCCTCTTTGTTTGGTTCTTATAATCAAGGTGGTTTACCTGCCACAGACACGGCAGCTCCCTGAACATATCTATGAATATACTGAGAAACTCCTGATCCTTCAAGATATCCATTTTCTCTGCAAGACACAACAAAAGACAAACCCTAATGTCAGGCTAAAGTCTCCTAATCTTGGCCCAATTGAGGCCTCAATTTAGAAGCAGTATAGGCCCACTTTAAAATCTCACCTTCGTTATCACAATCGCCGCCTCCGATACTCCTTCCTCCGCTCACAGATCGTATGTACTACGCATGCGTGTTACGCTTTATATACACTGCGCATGCGTGAAACTCCGCCCGCCCCTGACGTTCTTTCTAATCTATTCCCTGCCCCTTATCGTTTGGCGCAGTGGGGGAAGAGCACATGGCGGAGACACAGTAGGTGCGTGCTAATTACAGCAACGAGGAGGAGGAAACCCCAGAGCCAGAAACATCCCGATCCCAGAGGAGACAATTTAAGGCCTCAAATATGTCCTTTGGGGAGATGTTGGAGATGGTGGACATTCTGAAGAGGGCCGACTATGATGGGAAGTATGGATCTTACCCCAACCCCAATGTCAGAAAGGCCAAGATCATGGCGAAAGTAGTCAAGAGTCTGCAGAAGAATTTTGGGGTACGATGATGGAAAGATCAACTCAGGAAGCAGTGGTCAGACCTCAAATTAAGGGAGCACGAGCAGTACAGAAGGATCAGGAGAGTGCTGCAAAAAAGTAAGTAGTTGTCCTGTGTTCCTATTCTTTATTTTTCGAACGTTCGTGCTGCTCCATGTGTTTTTCTTAACTGTTGTACATTTTAAAATGGCAACTTTCATGTTCATGGGCACAATATTCCTTCGTATAAAACATTGTTCATTCGGCATAGATAACACAATGTTTTGGACATATGCATTTGAATACATTTTTTGCTAGCCTACTTCTCGTCAAATAATTTTGGTGTCTAGATGGGTTGGTAACTAGAATGAAATGCAAACTAGATTCTGTGTAAGGAGCGGACACTCAGCAGCTGTTTACACATCTGGACACTGGAGCACTAGTGTGGGACACAAGAACACCCTTTTTATTAGGGGTCCACACAGGTGCTCCAGTGTATACTATAGGGGTATCTCCATCTGTGAAGCTTGTACAAAACAGGTAAGTATTCAAGCTTGACAAAAGGAAAAAAATATTTGTTCATCTTGCAACTCTGCCAAAATAGACAATTGTACCCCACTTCCAAGCAATGCTTCATATTCCTATTTCTGTCATAAAATATCTGTGTGCTAAGTATACCTATTTTTTTTTTACATAGGGGAGAAAAGACTCGGAGGACACCACTCATCAGAGGAGACCACAGACCCCCCACCTCATGAGGAAGTGGAAATCCCCCAAAGTCAACAGGAGGAGGAGGAGGGAGATGTGGTGGAAATTATCAGCACAACAGGTGAGTGTCTGCGACCACAGCTTCAGGTAAGAGATGGATGCCGGCATATTTATAATACATGGTGTGTTTTTTTTTTATATATTTTTAGGTGATCGTGATGTTGTGGATGAAGGACATTTCACCAGTGAGAGTGCCCAGATCCTGACTGGGGAGATCATGGGGTGTAATAGGTACTTGGAAAACATCCAGAAAAACATCAATGATGTTAAAAACAAAATGAAGAACATCACTGATGTTTTATTGAGAGTTTAAAACCCCTCGAAATCCCTAATGAAGTTTGCATTTTTTTCACAAAAATTTGTTGCACCTTTTTTTACATAGTGTCGAAAAGCCAAATTTTCAAGATGCGCACAGTGTGTCAACATGTGCTATCTGCCATCACGGGAGATCAATGTCTGCGTTTTGTGGGTGCAACCCCTTCCTCAATAATAAAGTAGCTTAGAGGAAGAGGTTGCACCCACAAAACACGTCCATTGATCCCCCGTGATGGCAGCTAGCACATGTTGACAGTGGGCAATTTGTGTGCATCTTCAAAATTTGGCTTTTCCAGGGGTGACTTCACCCCATCTGAACGCAATATCAAACACAGTTTATAAATACTCATGTCTGATATTGCCTTCAATTTCTGACAAAGTTGAACTGTGTAAGTTCCAGATTTGTGTATTTCTTGTTGGTTTTAAACATGCCTGTTTTACCTTAAATGGACATTTCTACTATTATTAATGTGACCCAAAAAATTGTTATACAACAAACATGTTGGTTTGTTTTAAAAACCTTTGATAAATGCACATGTGATTGTGCTTGTATAAAAAAGATTGTTAATCAAGAATGTGTGGATTCTTCTTTCAATGCTAGAAAAAAATTTAGTGGTAAAATTGGTGGTTTTTGTGACAATGGGCGTTAGTTCCTAAGGACAAATCCCCTTTGCACTACAAGTGCAGTTTCAGTGCAGTCTCAAGTGCACTTGTAGTGCAAAGTGTCTTTGCCTTTAGTAAATAACACACAACAATGCTTTCTAATGTTACCCAATCACGCCATTTTCAGGACTCCCAAAGAAAGACAAGCAGTAAATGTCAGCAAATATTTTAGTCGTTAAAATTTATTTTTTATTTAAAAAATGTCTCAGACATTGTCTGGCATATCGATGGCCCCCCTACCCGCAAAGTATTCCATGTATCTTAGACGGACCTTGCAGGCACTCAGGGGGGGGCAAGCCAGACCAGCCAGCTTCAAGCGCCATCAGGGTTGGTTCATTTACATGAATTTCGGATTCAGGCCCAACTGAGCCAGCATAGTTCACAGAATTTCTCCTTAAAAAGTTGTGGAGAACACAGTACGCCAGGATGATATGATTGAGTTTATACTCCGCGATATGTATGGGTGTAAGAAATAGGCGGAACTGGCTGGCCATTATTCCAAACGTGTTCTCCACCACTCTTCTGGCTCTGGCCAGCCGGTAATTAAAAACCCTCTGGTCCAGGGTGAGGGTCCTCATAGGGAATGGCCGCATAAGATGGTCCCCCAGCGCAAATGCTTCATCTGCAAAGAAGATGAATGGGAGTCCTTCCGCATTGTCTTCTGGAGGAGGCAAGTCCAAGCTGCCATCCTGGAGATGCCTGTAGAACTCCATCTGGGCGATGACTCCACCATCTGACATCCGGCCATTCTTCCCCACGTCCACATACAGGAACTCATAAGTAGCCGACACCACTGCCAACATCACAATACTATTGAACCCCTTGTAGTTGTAATAGTATGACCCCGAGTTGAGTGGTGGGACTATGTTTCCCATCAATTGCCCCTCCGCAGTTAGGAAAGTCCCACCACTGGGCAAAGTGGGAGGCCACAGTCTGCCATTCCTGTGGGTTGGAAGGAAACTGTGGAGTCAAACAAGAAAATAAAATTAATCATTTTGCACATAAACATGGAAAGCAGATTAGACACAAACATTCTTGGCCAACATCGTATTACATTTATTTTAAAGAGTATTTAAAGACAAAGGTATAAGGTCCACCTATCAGATTCCCCCCGCCCATGGGCCATTTTGTGAATTTTATGAGGGGGGGAGATGTTTTGGACAGGTAACCCTCTCCACTTCATTGAGAGATGAATGCCTAAATAATGTGGATTACTCAGCCCCTCCTTACTTACACTATTGGCAGTCCACTGGACAGGTAAGAAGTGTCATAATACAAAGATATAAATACACACTGTACACATTTTAGAACATTTTTACATTCTGCTATTACCTATTAAGATAATAATAGGATACAAAAACTTCAAACAGTACCATTTAAAAGTATTCAGGCAGGCCCTTGCACTACATGCTTTGGGGAATTCATCCATAAATCTGACCATAAAAGAGGTGGGTATAGTGTGTATGGGTTTGGCAAAGTCAGCAGATAGAGGATTGAGGATAGATAGAGGATTGGTATCAGCTGAATTAGCAGTTGGGGGGAGGGAGGGTTCCAAATGATTTTGGGACCCTAAAAAAAAAGCCTTTGGCACTCTGCCAGAATTTCAAACACACATCACAATTTTTAACATTTTAGGGGGGTTTTAGCACTACTATGGAGCTGACAAAATACATTGTTAAGTGACTACACAAGGTGAATATAGGGCCAGGAGAGCATGCTGGGGAGGTAAGTGAAGGCAAATATGTATGAAGGACAAAAAAAATTAACTAAAAATCCAGCATGCATGAGGATAAAGGGGACTTTCATAGCATATTACAATCATGGTAATTAGGGAATGAAGAAAGAAATACAATACATTAACAAACATTCTATACAATAAAATGTGATGTTAAAGGATAAAAATCTTACCTTAATATACTCCTTCTGCAGGACCTGGATGATGGCAGAACAGGTTTCTTTGATAATGATCCCCAGAGCCTGGGGGGAGATGCCTGTCGAGAACTTAAGGTCCTGCAGACTTCTCCCCGTCGCCAAGTACCACAGGGTGGCGACTAGCTTCTGCTCCGGAGTGATGGCTTTCCTCATGCAGGTATCCTGCCTGCTGATATAGGGGGTCAGCAAAGCCAACAAACGGTGAAATACGGGGTCCGTCATCCTGCGAAAGTTCCTGAAATCATCAGGATTATTCTCACGGATCTCACGAAGCAAAGGCATGTGACAAAACTGTTCACGCTGGAGCCACCAATTCTTGGTCCATGAACTCCTCCCCACCCTGTTCATGGACTGGACTTGTGTCAAGGTAAGGACCCCAACACCAAGCCCCCACACAGCACGAACTCTACGAGGAGTACGTATACGCAACATGGCTAGAAAACGGTCGGCTGCTCAGAATGAAGTAACAGAACGCACTGAAGAACAGCAAGGCCTGTGAAGAGCGACCTGAAAATCAGTAACGAACAAACACAAACACAATGACAAGTCAACTGTACTCGCTGCATGCACTGAAGACCAGATACAAACCCACAAGCACAAACTGAACAGCAGAAAACGATCTGAAAGCCATGAGTCTGAAAAAGCGCGAATCGTCTCTCACCAAACTTTTACTAACACGGGATTAACAAAAGGAGCCCAAAGGGTGCCGCGGTTGGTTCTGAACTGCCCTTTTATAGTCTCATCGTACGTGGTGTACATGACCGCGTTCTTGGCGATTGGAAATTCCAACAACTTTGTGCAACCATGTGTATGCAAAACAAGTTTGAGCCAACATCCGTCGGAAAAAAATCCATGGATTTTGTTGTCGGAATGTCCGATCAATGTCCAATCGTGTGTACGGGGCATAAGAGTTTTTTGTGGCTGCTTCAGACTCTGCAGGTGGTCCTTCCTTGGTTTCCCCATTATATAAAGAGGCAGGGCCGGACTGGCCTACTGGGATACCGGGACATTTCCCGGTAGGCTGCCTGCCCTGGGCCGCTTTGGGCTAAGCTGTGGCTGCAGTGCTGCTCTCCCTCCTTCCCCTCTACATGTCACACATAGTAGGCATCTCCTGCTGTGTGTCTCGGAGCTGAGTGTGAAAAGTCCCGCCCTTCTCCTTGAGCAGCTAGGCAGAACAATGCGTCTATCACACAAACTGGTCTGGGAGGAGGGCGGGACTTTTCACACTCAGCTCAGCCACTGTGCTGTCTTGTGCTGCTATCCTGACGAGACGATATGGATTGGGATTGGCATTATGTGTGCTGCTTATGCTTGCTACCAAGAATATTGTCTGTAAGTTTTCTACCTACATTAAAGTCTGTGCTTTTACTATAATAGAGAGCACTTAGATTTGTTTTATTTATTCATGACCGGGATACATGTGAGATTGGGATCTCTCGCACTCCAAAGTGTTTCCCTCTGAAGTGGGAAAAAGTGTTTAGTGATCTTCCTTTTGGTTCAGGATTTTGCCTGTTGGTTGGTGGTACAAATGGATCTGATAAAACTTGTGGATTCTTGTGTCTTTTATTGGGCTCTGGACTGCTCTTAATGATTAATGCCATATTGGACTTTTTATAACTTCATCATATTTAGTGCTCTGCACTGTCTGTTTTTACAAATTTGCATTTGGAGCTATGTGACATTAACCCTTAGTGTTCAGCTTGCAATAGTTTTTCAGTTATTTGCGCTGATTAGTATTATTTTCTATTTATCCCGAGGCTGCGATTATGGGTATAATAAGGCTGCATGGACTGGCACACAGGCTGAATTGACGGGCACTGGTGAGGCTGCATTGATCTCCTGTACCATGCCAACAGCGACTGACATCTCCTGTACCATGCCCACAGCCTCTGACATTGTCTGTACCATGCCTGCAGCCTCTGACATCTCCTGTACAATGCCCATAGCCTTTGACATTGTCTGTACCATGCCCACAGCCTCTGACATCTCCTGTACCATGCCCACAGCCTCTGATATCGTCTGTACCATGCCCACAGCCTCCGACATCCCCTGTACAATGCCCACAGCCTCTGACATCTGTACCATGCCCACAGCCTCTGACATCATCTTTACCATGCCCACAGCCTCTGACATCTCCTGTACCATGCCCACAGCCTCTGACATCTCCTGTACCATGCCCACAGCCTCTGACATCCCCTGTACCATGCCCACAGCTGCTGACATCGTCTGTACCATGCCCACAGCTTCTGACATCTCCTGTACCATGCCTGCAGCCTCTGGCATCTCCTGTACTATGCCCACAGCCTCTGACATCTCCTGTACCATGCCCACAGCCTCTGACATCTCCTGTACCATGACCGCAGCCTCTGACATCGTCTGTACCATGCCCACAGCCTCTGACATCATCTGTACCATGCCCACAGCCTCTGACAACGTCTGTACCATGCCCACAGCCTCTGACATCTCCTGTACCATGCCCACAGCCTCTGACATCTCCTGTACCATGCCCACAGCCTCTGACATCTCCTGTACCATGCCCACAGCCTCTGACATCTCCTGTACCATGCCCGCAGCCTCTGACATCTCCTGTACCATGCCCACAGCCTCTGACATCTCCTGTACCATGCCCGCAGCCTCTGACATCTCCTGTACCATGCCCGCAGCCTCTGACATCTCCTGTACCATGCCCGCAGCCTCTGACATCTCCTGTACCATGCCCACAGCCTCTGACATCTCCTGTACCATGCCCACAGCCTCTGACATCTCCTGTACCATGCCCGCAGCCTCTGACATCGTCTGTACCATGCCCACAGCCTCTGACATCATCTGTACCATGCCCACAGCCTCTGACAACGTCTGTACCATGCCCACAGCCTCTGACATCATCTGTACCATGCCCACAGCCTCTGACATTGTCTGTACCATGCCCACAGCCTCTGACATCTCCTGTACCATGCCCACAGCCTCTGACATCTCCTGTACCATGCCCACAGCCTCTGACATCTCCTGTACCATGTCTGCAGTCTCCGACATCTCCTGTACCATGTCTGCAGTCTCCGACATCGTCAGTACCATGCCTGCAGCCTCTGACATCGTCTGCACCATGCCTGCAGCCTCTGACATCTCCTGTACCATGCCCACAGCCTCTGACATCTCCTGTACCATGCCCACAGCCTCTGACATCTCCTGTACCATGTCTGCAGTCTCCGACATCGTCTGTACCATTCCTGCAGCCTCTGACATCGTCTGTACCATGCCCACAGCCTTTGACATCATCTGTACCATGCCCACAGCCTCTGACATCTCCTGTACCATGCCCACAGCCTCTGATATCGTCTGTACCATGCCAACAGCCTCTGACATCTCCTGTACCATGCCCACAGCCTCTGACATCTCCTGTACCATGCCCAGAGCCTCTGACATCGTCTGTACCATGCCCACAGCCTCTGACATCTCCTGTACCATGCCCGCAGCCTCTGACATCTTCTGTACCATGCCCACAGCCTCTGACATCTCCTGTACCATGCCCACAGCCTCTGACATCTCCTGTACCATGCCCACAGCCTCTGACATCTCCTGTACCATGCCCTCAGCCTCTGACATCGTCTGTACCATGCCCACAGCCTCTGACATCATCTGTACCATGCCCACAGCCTCTGACAATGTCTGTACCATGCCCACAGCCTCTGACATCTCCTGTACCATGCCCGCAGCCTCTGACATCTCCTGTACCATGCCCGCAGCCTCTGACATCTCCTGTACCATGCCCGCAGCCTCTGACATCTCCTGTACCATGCCCACAGCCTCTGACATCTCCTGTACCATGCCCACAGCCTCTGACATCTCCTGTATATCCCTAGCTTCATGTGCTTTCATATCTGTCTTATTTATATATAATACGCTCTTTAAATGTGCTTTAAAATACATTGTTTTTTCTTTCATGAACAAGAAAATAATGACTTTATGCTGTTGGTCTGGTATAATAATGCTATGGGGCTGGTATGACATTTTTTCCAGGGCTGGATTTTATTCCCAGTCCGGCCCTGTAAAGAGGATAATAAATGTATTTAATGTGCTCCGTCTTCTCACACATATATAGAAGGTGATGGTGACTGTGCTGATCCTGGTCAACTTGCTTCTGTGAGATGTATTTCATCTGATTTCTAACATCAGCAAATCAGTGAGTCCAAGTGAAAGGCTGTTTTCAGAGGCATAACTAGAACCTTCAGTCCCCGGTGCAAAAACCATAAAGGGGACTCCCTGACCCACTGATCCAGTCAGTTTAGCTCCCATGCTTGAGACGCAGGATTTTCCATTCTATTACTAGGGTAGGACCCACTAATTCGGGGTACTTTGTCGCAGTAAGTGGGCTTAGCACTATATGACCATATAGTGTGACCAAACACCCGTATTTTTTCGAATATGTTCAGGTGTTTTTAACTAGCCTTGCAGGAAATGTCATTCTTGAATGTGTGCGCTGTAATCTGTTTTGTACTGTTTGTTGGTCTTATAGCAGCACCATCTTGAATTTAAACGCATTTTAGGGTGTGCCCCCAAATATATTTTTGTATATTGTAATATACCCTGACCAGATTTTTTTGGGCTGGAGCACCCCTCCCCCTCTTCATTACCTCTTATTTAGTGGCCACCAGTACATAGGAGGAATCCCCTTCAGTTCTCCCACATAAAGGAGTTTAGCTCCTATGGTTGAGACGCAGGATCTTCCATTCTATTACTAGGGTAGGACCCACTAATTCGGAGTACTTTGTCACAGTAAGTGGGCTTAGCACTATATGACTATATAGTGTGACCTAACCCCCATATTTTTTTGAATATGTTCAGGTGTTTTTAACTAGCCTTGCAGGGAATGTCATTCTTGAATGTGTACGCTGTAATTTGTTTTGTACTGTTTGTTGGTCTTATAACAGCACCATCTTGATTTTTTTTTAAATCAGATTTTTTTTTTATTTGTAAAGCATAGGAAGAGAAAAACTCTTTCATTAAACAAAAACAAAAACATACATCAAATAGCATTGCCAAGGACATATTATCTAAATGTACAGCCAATCGGATTTGCTTCTCCTGCATTGTTATTTTATATGTGAAATTACAATCAATTTAAGAAGACAAATCTCTACATGTACATACCAGTATCTACCGTTTCGTATATTTCCTTCTTTAGTAAGCATGTCCTTTTAGTTTTCTGTACCCCTACTCCGCTCCCGGTCCTAAAAAGAACAATCGGTCGGTGTAGAGGTACCCCCCCAAACAGTGGGGGGGGATTTCCAGTGTTCTTCCATTAACTATCTTATATAAGTAAACCATATAACTCGTCACTGCAGAGTAATGCCCCGTACACACGGTCGGATTTTCCGCAGAAAATGTGTGATAGGACCTTGTTGTCGGAAATTCTGACCGTGTGTAGCCTCCATCACAAATTTTCCATCGGATTTTCCGACACACAAAGTTTGAGAGCAGGATATAAAATTTTCCGACAACAAAATCCGTTGTCAGAAATTCCGATCGTGTGTACACAAATCCGACAGACAAAGTGCCATGCATGCTCAGAATAAATAAAGAGATGAAAGCTATTGGCCACTGCCCCGTTTATAGTCCCAACGTGCGTGTTTTACGTCACCGCGTTCAGAACGATCAGATTTTCCAACAACTTTGTGTGACCGTGTGTATGCAAGACAAGTTTGAGCCAACATCCGTTGGAAAAAATCCCAGGATTTTGTTGTCGGAATGTCCGAACAAAGTCCGACGGGGCATAAGACATCTTCTCATCAAGAATATTATTTCAGACTGATCCACATTCTGAGTCTCTATGTCACATCTCACCTTTACCCACCTAGTGTAGATAGCCTCCTTCCTCAGAAGAGGGGGTGGGCGTCTATGTCCTGCCACCAAGTTCTCTGTTTTGGACCAGTTGGAAGGGGGCTAAACCAGGTACCTCCAACCATGGATCCCATGGATCCCATGGATCCCATATGACAACTTTTCCCTCAATAGGGTGTCGTTTATAGTATTAACCCATTCTGTGTGTGTTGGCGGTGACACCGAAAGCCATTTTCTAGCTATAAGTTTTCTGGCAATAAACAATACCCTGAGAATGGCTACGTAAGTGTGTGGTGTATATAGTTCCTCGTCTAACCATCCCAGCAGACACAGCTTGGGGTCAACTGCAAATGTAAGATTCCATATTTTGTTTATAGAGTTGATTATTTCAGACCAGTACCTGTGCAGAGCATGTGGATAGGGGTACCGTTATCTATCGTGCAATGAGGGCAAAAAGGGTCATCTCTTCAGTGCCATTTATGTAGTTTATATGGGGTACAGTAAGTTCGGTGTATAATGAATAGTTGTGTGAGTGTGACACCTTGGGTACATTCTCCATTATAGCAGACCATTCCTCGTCTGTGATGTGGCCTATATCTTCCCCCCAGCTTGTCCTGCATTTTAAAGACACAGTCTTGGATACCTGCATTTTTAGGGATTCATATATAGATGATCTCTGTCCTTTCCTAGATGTTGATGTTACTAGTTGTGTGAGCACCGAGGGTCTAGTTAATTCCTATGTGGACAGTGTAGCTTGTGCTTAGATGGCATGCCTAAGTTGTAGATATTGAAAAAACAAGACGTTTGGTAAGCCATATTCCTCCCTCAGGGATTGAAAGTCCCGTAGGAGTCCGCCTCGGTATAGCTGCGGGATGTATACCACCCCGCTTCTAGACCACGCAGAGAAGCCTTGCAATTTACACAGTTAGGGAAAGTTGCTATTGTTCCAGATACTAGACCATTCAGAGTACCCTTCATATTGAAAGTGTTGCTTGGCCTTGTTCCATATTTTATCTATAAGCACCATAGTTTGGTATTCAGGTATTTTGCGGAATTCTCCCGCTTCCATGCACTCCACAAAGCTCCCGCTCGAGAGCAGAGTGCGTATGATATTGCTTGTGGGGTCAGAGGACCCGGGGCGCTGCCATGCCGTTAGGTGCTGTAATTGGGCCGCTATGAAGTAATAGTATGGGTTCGGGACTGCCAGCCTGCCCGAATCCTTCGCCTCCTGTAATGTTTCCAATTTAATATGCGGCACCTGTTTCCTCCATATCAAGGAGCGGAATATGGTGTTGCACTTTTTGAAAACATGGATAGGAATCCAGATGGGGGCGTTGTGGAGTGCATACAAGAGTTGTGGACCCCAGACCCTTTTTATCAGATTACATCGACCCACTACCGAGAGGGGAAGTTTAATCCAACTAGCTGCTTTTTCCTGGAATTTTTTAATCGGGGGATTTACATTAAGTTTAACATATAGTTCTAGGTTGGGATGAATAACTATGCCTAAATACCGGAATGTATCTACCACCCTGACCTGGTCTGCTGCTGAGGGAAGAGGCCATACAAGGGGATCAAGTGGTAACAATGTGGATTTGTCCCAGTTTATCTTGAACCCCGAGTAGAATACAAATTTACAGATTAACTCCATGAGATTTGTTAAAGACGCAAACGTGTCACCCAAAAAAATGAGCGCATCGTCTGCGTACAGGGCTATTTTATCTTCCAAATCTTTCCTTTTAAAGCCACATATAGCCGGGTTCCCTCTGATAGCAGTAGCCAGAGGCTCTATGGCCAGAGCAAAGAGTAACGGGGATAGTGGGCAGCCCTGTGTTGTTCCCCAGTGTAGATCAAAGAAGGGAGGTAGCGTGTTATTAATTCTAATGCAAGCTTTCGGTGCCCTATATAGTAGTTTAATTCAAGAAAAAAAATGTCTCCCCCAAGTTGAATTTCTCTAACACCCTCCAAAGGTAATCCCATTCTACACTATCGAATGCCTTAGCGGCGTCTAGTGAAAGGATAGCTTTTTGACTTTGATTATCTGTTGGAATCTGCATGTTTAGATATGTAATCTGCGAAGATTGTGCACTGTGGACCTGTTAGGTATAAATCCCGATTGTCACCACCTTGGACAACCATGTAGCGAGGACTTTAGTAATCAATTTTAGATCGTTATTTAAAAGTGATATGGGCCTATATGGCTCAGGTTGGTTGGGATCCTTCCCGGGCTTCAACAGGACCACTATCACTGCCTCGTACATGGAGTCTGGTAAGAAGTCATTAGCATGTGCTTCCTTGATGGTATGGAGCAATTATGGTAGGAGTATGCCTCCAAATTTCCTGTACATCTCAATTGGGAGACCATTGTTTCCCGGGGCCTTAGAATTAGGGAATGTTGCTAGGGCAAATTGCAATTCCTCTAGAGATAGAAGTGCATTTAGCAGTTTTTTGTCTTCCCTCTGTATTGTCGGTAGTGGGATTCCATCTAAGAACTCAGTTAAGGCGGCTTCGGAATAGTTCACCTTTGAGGAATGCACATCCTGAAAAAAGGTACAGAATCCCTTCATAATTGAAGCGGTGTCCATAGCTACCTGTGTTGGTGACACCGCCAGGTGGTGAATAATTGGTGACGGTTGTTGCGATTTAGCTATTACCGATAACATATGGCCTGTTTTTTCCCCCTCTTCAAAGTATGTTTGTGAGGTAAAGAAGTGTTTATTTTCTGCTTGTTGGTTATGTATGGTGCGATACATTTTTTGTGCGTCTTTCCATTTTTTTTTCACTATCAGGTGTGGGCGCTTGTAAGAATTCCTCCTTTGCTTTGTCTACCACTACACTGGCGTCTGTTGCCCATTGTCTACAGTTTGTTTTAATTGTGGCTATTTCCTTGATACACATCCCCCCGATAAAAGCCTTCAGAGTGTCCCAAACTATACCAGGTGGGGCAGAATGTTTATTATCCAGTAAAAAGTGTTGAATTTGTGTTTGCATATGTTAGAGTAATTCAGAAAGAGTTCATCTTCCAGTGTATAGTTTTACAGTAGGGAAGCTTAACCACTTACCGACCGCCTCACGCCGATGTACGTCGGCAGAATGGCACGGCCAGGCAGAATCGCGTATCTGTACGTGATCTGCCTGCCGCGGGTGGGGGGTCCGATCGGACCCCCCGGTGCCCGAGGCGGTCGGCTTCTGACTGGGAGTGATGAGAGATGAGGGGGAGGCCATCCATTCGTGCCCCCCCCCTCGCGATCGCTCCCAGCCAATCAGAATCATTCCTCTGCTGCTGTATGCTAAACAGCAGCAAAGGAAATTATGTCATCTCTCCTCGCCTCGGTATTTTCCGTTCCGGCGCCGTGGAGAGAAGACTGGAATGTGAGTGCACCAACACAACACACTCAGTAGAACATGCCAGGCACACTTTACACCTCCGATCACCCCCCGATCACCCCCCAATCACCCCTCCCCCCGTCACACTGACACCAAACAGTTTTTTTTTTTCTGATTACTGCATGGTGTCAGTTTGTGACAGTTAGTGTGGTATGGCAGTTAGTGTTAGCCCCCTTTAGGTCTAGGGTACCCCGCTAACCCCCCTAATAAAGTTTTAACCCCTTGATCACCCCCCCGTCGCCAGTGCCGCTAAGCGATCATTTTTCTGATCGCTGTATTAGTGTCGCTGGTGACGCTAGTTAGGGAGGTAAATATTTAGGTTCGCCGTAAGTGTTTCATAGCGTCAGGGACCCCCATATACTACCTAATAAATGTTTTAACCCCTTGATTGCCCCCTAGTTAACCCTTTCACCACTGATCACCGCACAACTGTTATGGTTGACGCTGGTTAGTTAGTTTATTTTTTATAGTGTCAGGGCACCCGCCGTTTATTACCGAATAAAGGTTTAGCCCCTTGATATGCGTCGCCCCAGGCAGCGTCAGATTAGCGCCAGTACCGCTAACACCCACGCACGCAGCATATGCCTCCCTTAGTGGTATAGTATCTGAATGGATCAATATCTGATCCGATCAGATCTATACTAGCGTCCCCAGCAGTTTAGGGTTCCCAAAAAACGCAGTGTTAGCGGAATCAGCCCAAATACCTGCTAGCACCTGCATTTTGCCCCTCCGCCCGGCCCAGCCCAGCCACTCAAGTGCAGTATCGATCGATTACTGTCACTTACAAAACACTAAACGCATAACTGCAGCGTTCGCAGAGTCAGGCCTGATCCCTGCGATCGCTAACAGTTTTTTTGGTAGCGTTTTGGTGAACTGGCAAGCACTAGCCCCAAGCAGCATCAGGTTAGCGCCAGTACCGCTAACACCCACCCACGCACGCACCGTACACCTCCCTTAGTGGTATAGTATCTGAACGGATCAATATCTGATCCGATCAGATCTATACTAGCGTCCCCAGCAGTTTAGGGTTCCCAAAAACGCAGTGTTAGCGGGATCAGCCCAGATACCTGCTAGCACCTGCATTTTGCCCCTCCGCCCAGCCCAGCCCAGCCCACCCAAGCGCAGTATCGATCGATCACTGTCACTTACAAAACACTAAACGCATAACTGCAGCGTTTGCAGAGTCAGGCTTGATCCCTGCGATCGCTAACAGTTTTTTGTTAGCGTTTTGGTGAACTGGCAAGCACCAGCCCCAAGCAGCGTCAAGTTAGTGCCAGTAGCGCTAACACCCACGCACGTACTGTACACCTCTCTTAGTGGTATAGTATCTGAACGGATCAATATCTGATCCGATAAGATCTATACTAGCGTCCCCAGCAGTTTAGGGTTCCCAAAAACGCAGTGTTAGCGGGATCAGCCCAGATATCTGCTAGCACCTGCATTTTGCCCCTCCGCCCGGCCCAGCCCACCCAAGTGCAGTATCGATCGATCACTGTCACTTACAAAACACTAAACACATAACTGCAGTGTTCGCAGAGTCAGGCCTGATCCCTGCGATCGCTGTTTTTTTGGTAGCATTTTGGTGAAGTGGCAAGCACCAGCGGCCTAGTACACCCTGGTCGTAGTCAAACCAGCACTGCAGTAACACTTGGTGATGTGGCAAGTCCCATAAGTGCAGTTCAAGCTGGTGAGGTGGCAAGCACAAGTAGTGTCCCGCGGCCACCAAGAAGAAGACAAACACAGGCCCGTCGTGCCCATAATGCCCTTCTTGCTGCATTTGCCAATCCTAATAATTGGGAACCCACCACTTCTGCAGCACCCGTACTTCCCCCATTCACATCCTCAACCAAATGCAGTCAGCTGCATGAGAGGCATTTTTATGTCCTCCCGAGTACCCCTACCCAACGAACCCCCCCAAAAAAGATGTTGTGTCTGCAGCAAGCGCAGATATAGGCGTGACACCCGCTATTATTGTCCCTCCTGTCCTGACAATCCTGGTCTTTGCATTGGTGAATGTTTTGAACGCTACCATACACTAGTTGAGTATTAGCGTAGGGTACAGCATTGCACAAACTAGGCACACTTTCACAGGGTCTCCCAAGATGCCATCGCATTTTGAGAGACCTGAACCTGGAACCGGTTACAGTTATAAAAGTTACAGTTACAAAAAAAGTGTAAAAAAAAGAAAAAACACAAAAAAATATATGAAATAAAAAAAATTGTTGTTGTTTCATTGTTCTCTCTCTCTCTATTCTCTCTCTATTGTTCTGCTCTTTTTTACTGTATTCTATTCTGCAATGTTTTATTGTTATTATGTTTTATCATGTTTGCTTTTCAGGTATGAAATTTTTTATACTTTACTGTTTACTGTGTTTTATTGTTAACCATTTTTTTTGTCTTCAGGTACGCAGTTCACGACTTTGAGTGGTTATACCAGAATTATGCCTGCAGGTTTAGGTATCATCTTGGTATCATTCTTTTCAGCCAGCGGTCGGCTTTCATGTAAAAGCAATCCTAGTGGCTAATTAGCCTCTAGACTGCTTTTACAAGCAATGGGATGGAATGCCCCCCCACCCCCACCGTCTTCCGTGTTTTTCTCTGGCTCTCTTGTCTCAACAGGGAACCTGAGAATGCAACCGGTGATTCAGCCAGCTGACCATAGAGCTGATCAGAGACCAGAGTGGCTCCAAACATCTCTATGGCCTAAGAAACCGGAAGCTACGAGCATTTCATGACTTAGATTTCGCCGGATGTAAACAGCGCCATTGGGAAATTGGGAAAGCATTTTATCACACCGATCTTGGTGTGGTCAGATGCTTTGAGGGCAGAGGAGAGATCTAGGGTCTAATAGACCCCAATTTTTTCAAAAAAGAGTACCTGTCACTATCTATTGCTATCTTAGGGGATATTTACATTCCCTGGGATAACAATAAAAATGATTAAAAAAAAATGAAAGGAACAATTTAAAAATCAGATTAAAAAAGCAAAAAAAAAAAAAAGGAAAGAAAAAAAAAAAAAAAGCACACCTGTCCCCCCCCTGCTCTCGCGCTAAGGCGAACGCAAGCATTGGTCTGGCGTCAAATGTAAACAGCAATTGCACCATGCATGTGAGGTATCACTGCGAAGGTCAGATCGAGGGTAGTAATTTTAGCAGTAGACCTCCTCTGTAAATCTAAAGTGGTAACCTGTAAAGGCTTTTAAAGGCTTTAAAAAATGTATTTATTTTGTTGCCACTGCACGTTTGTGCGCAATTTTAAAGCATGTCATGTTTGGTATCCATGTACTCGGCCTAAGATCATCTTTTTTATTTCATCAAACATTTGGGCAATATAGTGTGTTTTAGTGCATTAAAAATTAAAAAAGTGTGTTTTTTCCCCAAAAAATGTGTTTGAAAAATCGCTGCGCAATTACTGTGTGAAAAAAAAATGAAACACCCACCATTTTAATCTGTAGGGCATTTGCAAAACCCCCACAAATGACTCCATTTTGGAAAGTAGACACTCCAAGCTATTTGCTGAGAGGCATGTCGAGTCCATGGAATATTTTATATTGTGACACAAGTTGCGGGAAAAAGACACATTTTTTTTTTTTTGCACAAAGTTGTTACTAAATGATATATTGCTCAAACATGCCATGGGAATATGTAAAATTACACCCCAAAATACATTCTGTTGCTTCTCCTGAGTACGGGGATACCACATGTATGAGACTTTTTGGGAGCCTAGCCGCGCACGGGACCCCGAAAAACAAGCACTGCCTTCAGGCTTTCTAAGGGCGTAAATTTTAACTGCCTATCACAGTTTCGGAGGCCATGGAATGCCCAGGTGGCACAAACCCCCCCAAAATGACCCCATTTTGGAAAGTAGACACCCCAAGCTATTTGCTGAGAGGCATATTGAGTCCATGGAATATTTTATATTTTGACACAAGTTGCAGGAAAGTGACACTTTTTTTTTTTTTTTTTTGCACAAAGTTGTCACTAAATGATATATTGCTCACACAGGCCATGGGCATATGTGGAATTGCACCCCAAAATACATTTGGGGGGGTTTGTACTGCCCTGCTATTTTAGCACCTCAAGAAATGACATAGGCAGTCATAAACTAAAAGCTGTGTAAATTCCAGAAAATGTACCCTAGTTTGTAGACGCTATAACTTTTGCGCAAACCAATAAATATACGCTTATTGACATTTTTTTTACCAAAGACATGTGGCCGAATACATTTTGGCCTAAATGTATGACTAAAATTGAGTTTATTGGATTTTTTTTATAACAAAAAGTAGAAAATGTCATTTTTTTCAAAATTTTTGGTCTTTTTCCGTTTATAGCGCAAAAAATAAAAACCGCATAGGTGATCAAATAACATATAAAGAAAGCTCTATTTGTGGGAAGAAAAGGACACAAATTTCGTTTGGGTACAGCATTGCATGACCGCGCAATTAGCAGTTAAAGCGACGCAGTGCCAAATTGTAAAAAGTGCTCTGGTCAGGAAGGGGGTAAATCCTTCCGGGGCTGAAGTGGTTAAACTGAGTTGTACCGGGGAGTGGTCGGAGAGACCTCTGGTAAGATAGGTGACCTTAGGGTCATAGTAGTGTGTTAATGTATTGCCCAATGCTAAATCAATTCGTGACAAAGTGGAGTGTGTTAGTGAGTGACATGAAAATTGTGCCTTAAAAGGAAACTTACACTGCCATAAATCAAAAAGCCCAATTTCCGTTAAAAATTTGGCAAGAGCTGTATATGTCCTTGGGCCCTGCGGGTAGTACTTCCTGTGCACATCTAAAGACGTGTCCAGAGTACTGTTAAAGCCCCCCATTACATACACCGGGAACCTGAGGATATTTAGCTAGAAATCTGGAAAGACATTGCAGCACCGTTAAATGTTGGAGGTATATATACATTTATGATCACACATGCATGTGATTCCCAAGTTCCCATCAGAAAAATAAATCTGCCCTCTACATCAATTTGTACATCAATTTTTGTGAATGAGGTAGTCCTGGAAAACAGTACACTCACACCCTTTGAATACTGGGTATGTGTAGAATAGTATTGGATAGGATACTTCGAGAGGTGCAACAGGTTGGTGGTGTCTTTAGTGAGATGCGTTTCTTGCAGACATAAAACAGTGGGAGTCCTGTATAAGATAAAGGTGAAAATGGCAGTTCTCTTTATAGGGTCACGTAGGCCTCTCGCATTCCATGAGAGGATTGATTCTGTTCGCTTATTCATTTGGTCTTATTTCTGGGTGTGACCCATTCTCCCATATGGGAAACCTGTGAGAGGCTGACTCAGATGATTCATCATAGATTCTGGAGTGTAGAAAGTGTATTGTGTGACTAGTGCTATTTGTCTCACTCTGCGGGTCTGCATCTAACAACAAAGCAGACTTGCTTTGCGACCCAAATATACATTACCCATTCAACCAGGGCTTAAAAACTGAAAAAAGAAAAACAAACTTGAACAATGTAACTTCCATTGGTGCCCCACAGGGCTCTTGGTGGGGTAATGACGAGGGCTGGGACCTTGTGCCCTTAAAGTCATAAACTATAGGGGTCACTGATAAGAGAAATCAATAAAGTCAGTTATGACTCTCTGTGGGCTCCATTGCTTTTAAGGTAAGCATTAAGAATCAGTGTATGCAGTTTATGCATTTTCTTATCCCGGTTCGTTTTTGCGTACGGCTGCCTGTAAGTGTCTCTTGTGGCGGTCAAGCCAGTTGGTAGCCATCATTGGATTTTCAAAAAAATCTACCCTGCCATCAGCAACCACATGCAGCTTGGCAGGGTATAGCATGGAATATACCACCGAGATTGCTCGCAATCTCTTTTCGACCTCTGTGTATTTTGCCTGTTTGTGCACAGCTGCTGAGAAATCTGGGTATATGGACACTCTGGCGCCTTGTATTTCCATATTGGGTTTCTGTCTTGCCAGATGGAGGTTAATAACCCTGTCTAAGTAATGTAATAGTTTTAGCAAAAATGGTCTGTCATTGCCCACTGGTGGCGGTGGACGAAGTGGCACTCTATGGGCTCTCTCAATAGAAAATAATGGAGTAAGGTTGTTTCTCCCAAATGTGTCAGCTAGCCAGGTTTCAATAAAATCAGTGGGGTTTTTTCCTTTGGATTTTTCAGGCATACTGACAATGCGGATATTTGATCTTCTCAATCTGTTCTCCATGTCCTCAACTCTGTTCGCTGTTTCTGTGGCTTTAGCTGAAGTTATGTGAATATCCTGAGCAAGAGGGGGTATATCATCCTCTAGTGTGCTACCATCTTGAATTTAAACGCATTTTAGGGTGTGCCCCCAAATATGTTTTTGTATATTGTAATAGACGCTGACCAGGTTTTTTTGGGCTGGATCACCCCTCCCCCTCTTCATTACCTCTTATTTAGAGGCCACCAGTGCATAGGAGGAATCCCCTTCAGTTCTCCCACATAGAGGAGTTTAGCTCCCATGGTTGAGACGCAGGATCTTCCATTCTATTACTAGGGTAGGACCCACTAATTCGGGGTACTTTGTCGCAGTAAGTGGGCTTAGCACTATATGACCATGTAGTGTGACCAAAACCCCGTATTTTTTTTGAATATGTTCAGGTGTTTTTAACTAGCCTTGCAGGAAATGTCATTCTTGAATGTGTGCGCTGTAATCTGTTTTGTACTGTTTGTTGGTTTTATAGCAGCACCATCTTGAATTTAAATGCATTTTAGGGTGTGCCCCCCAAATATGTTTTTGTACACTGATCCAGAGGCTCTTCCCTCTGAGCCTGGGCCCCTTTACTCTGATCATGGGGCCCTTTAGTATGACCCCCACAGTGGGACCCTTTCATGTGTTCTGCAGCATGCCTCCTTCCTGTTGTCTTGGTGCCCCCCCCCCACTGTGGTAGAACACCAGTCCCCTGTCACAAGTGTAGCCTTTGTGACCCTGGTAGTTCCGCCACTGGCTGAAATACTCTTCAGTGTCATGGGATGGGTAAAATGCTCTGCAGTGTATCATTGGAAAGTTGTACTGCTCTGCAGTGTATAATGGGATGGGAGGAATGCTCTGCAGTGTATGAGGGGATAGGTGAAATGCTCTGCAGTGTGTCATGGGATGGGTGGAATGCTCTACAGTAACTTGGGATGGGTGGGATGCTATGCAGTAACATAGGATGGATGGAATGCTCTACAGTGAATCATGGGATGGGTGGAATACTCTGCAGTGTTTTATGGATGGACAAAATACTCTACAGTGTATTATGGGATGGGTGGAATGCTCTGCACATATATACACACATACAAACAGATATAAAAACACACACAATCACACTCACACAATCACACACACGATCACATATATAATCACACAAACACAATCAGACAAACACACACACACAAAATCACACAAACACACAGGTAGCGGTACCCGCGTAGGGGCTGCTAAGTGATGTGGCCCACCTGTCACCCTGCCAAGCCCTGCGTTCACCTCTCAGACACTCCAAGACAGAAAACAGTCCATGTGCTTGTTTTTATGTTTTATTGAGGCATTTGAACTTGGATGGGATATAGGAAGTATGGGATGCCCAGTGGAATTTTGCAAAACTTGCTGGGACAACTATATACACGCTGGTATATATACACTCCATTTATCCTCCTATCCTGCTCTTTAATATTCACTCCTCTCTCCTCCTGCACATCACATCTTCTCTAATGTTCCAGGTACAGCTATCACAAAGTGGTTAGGCCTGACAATGGCTCACCCAGGCCTTAGCAATTGCCTTTTGCAGGCAGGGGCCACGAACCCCTATAGTTTAGCAGAAATATAAAGTTGGTGCTAGCTGTCCTAAATGCGGCTAATGAGCCCAGTAAGCCATCTTCAGGCCCTGCCAGCCCTCTGGGCTGCATCTGCCCCTCTCCACTGCCGATGACAATACAGTCTATGCCGCTGGTTCTGCACCCATCCCAGTCCTCTCAGGCTGTTAGGATTACGTTCACCTGCTGGTGGCACTATCCTGTTCTGGGCTGTTTGCTGCAGCTCCAGTGTACATTAAGGCTCGATTCACACCTATGCATGTTGCTTTTGAGTGTTTTTGGAGGTTTTTTTTTCATGCTTGCCACGTTTTTGAGCCGCGTTTTTGCCGCGTTTTTGCCGCGATTTGCGTTTTGCGTTTTTTTTTGTTTTTTTTTTTTTTCATTTTTTTTACAGTCTTACAAAAAAATTACAAAAAAAAAAAAAAAAAAAAAAAAAAAAAAAAAAAAAAAAAAACGGCAAAAACGCACCAAAAACGCATCAAAAACGCTGCAAAAACGGTGCACTTGCGTTTTTGATGCTTGTCCATTGAAAACCATTACATGCAAAACGCTGCTTTTTGCATGAAAAAAAGTCCCCGACCCTTTCCAAAAACGCAGAGATACAAAAAAGCATTGATGTGAACATGTTCCATAGGAACCCATGTTAAAAAATTCCCGTGCATTTCTGCAAAATGCAAAATGCATCAAAAAACGCGCTAGTGTGAATGGGGCCTTAGCCAGGGGCGGAAGTATAGGGGTCGCAAAAGTCGCATTGCGACTGGGCCCCATGCTGCAGGGGGCCCGTGTGCCCCCCTCTCCCCGAGCGGTGGCTGCATATGGGACCGAGCTCCCTGATCCTCAGCCGATGCGTAAATCATTCGGCAGTGCAGGAGCTCGGTCACAAAGTGAAAGTAAGTGAGACGTGTCTAGCACACTGTGTGCTGTGCTCTCTGCCTCCCCCTACAGTGCAGTACTCGGCATGGAGCGTTGCTGCAGCTGCAGATTTTTAAAAAGGCGATCTATATATGTTTGTATGCGTGTGTGTGCTTATATGTGTGTGTCTGCATGTTTGGGTGTGTGTCTGCATGTGTGTGTGTGTTTTATATGTGTGTGTGTGCGTTTATTTGTGTGCATGTGTATGTTTACATGTGTGTGCATGTGTATAGAGTTATATGTGTGTGCGCATGTGTATAGAGTTATATGTGTGTGCGCATGTTTATAGAGTTATATATGTGTGTGCATGTGTATAGAGTTATATGTGTATGTGCATGTTTGTGTGTTTGCTCATGTGTGTGCGTTTATGTGTGTGCATGTATTTATATGTATATGTGTGTATTTGCGTACGTGTGTGTTTACATGCATGTATGTATACACATTACTTGTAATTCTGACCCCCTTTTTCTTTACGATCAGAACAGATTTTTTTAGGGTGGGTTCATAATACCAACAAGAAAATACCATTCCTCTGAAAAGCGATGCAGATCGCTTTTCAGAGGCATTTGACAGGCAGTGAAGAGGCAATATGTTGCACCTTGACTAAAATGTTGAAGAAATGTTAAGAAACACTGATACAGAGAAACTGATCTCTCCATTCTCCTCCTGCAGCTGCTGAAAGGAGATGAGAAGTGGGGGAAATGGAAAGATCAGTTCCTCTATATGCAGTCGCACCCACCACGCCTCCTATGCAGCTTCTTTCTGCTGCCCCCCTGTGTGCTCTCCAGCCCCCCTGTACTTTTTCCTGCCCCCCGCTCTATCCTGGCCCCTCCCCTTGTCCCCACAGCTCAGCAGAGTTCCCCCCTCCCCTCTCCTGCCAGCTGCTGTAGGGTATCTGCATGGAGAGTCAGTGATCCATACCGATCACGGACTCAATCCATTCATAACTGAAACATAGTAAACTGCATTTACTATGATTCAGTTTGCGAATAAAGGGGCAGCTCTATACAGAGCTATTCCTGTCCATTCATTCTGTGCAGCTGAGGCTGTGCTCTCAATCTCCTTTCTCATTCTCAAAGGTGAAACATCAGAGGTCTGCTTAGACCCCTGATATCTCACCAAATCCCCCCAACTCTTAAAAAAAATATATATTTTTTTTTTATAAAATAATATTGTAAAACAATAAATAAATGGTAGAAAAATACAATAAAAATAAAAAAAACAGACGCCAGTGGCAGAACTACCAGGGTCACAAACATCACACTTGCGACCGGTCCTTGGCATTTACGCCATCGGCTTGGAGGGAAGGGCCCCAGCTGGGGGTCAGGGGGGCCCTTCATGATTTCTTACACCGGGGCCCTAAAGGTTCTAGTTACGCCACTGCATTTAGCAGGTGTTTCCCAGGAGCCAGCAGGCTGGGGTAATCAGGTAAATTAGTGTTCAGCTGCTGGAGGGCTACTTAAGGCTTCTCCTCCCTTTCCCCAGCACGTCACGATTCTGGTCCCTTTCTTGCTGCCTGTTGTTCATGCTTAGCCTCATCCAGGGGCGTCGGGAGGGGGTGGCTAGACGTGGCTGAAGCCCCGAATGTGCCCCCGAAAAGCCCCGAGCCTCAGGCATGCAGCTCACAATTGAAAGCCCCGAGCGGCAAGCGCCGGGACCGATCTGATCCCGAGCGCCGCCGAGTTTGGCCGAGTGTCATAGCAGGTCCCGCCTTCTGGAGCCTGCAATGCCTATAATGGACGTCCCCCTGGTCCAATGATGGGACCGCGGGACGTGTGACGTCCATCATAGGTGCTGCAGGCTCCAGAAGGCGGGAATTACAATGTGGCCGCCGCGCCACATACCCGCTCTGCGCTCGGGCGGCCCGCTCTCCTCTCCTCCTCGGGTCCTCCTCCTCCTCCTCCTCTGACTGCCTGGCTGCTGTGCTGTGACACCGCACACCACAGCTGAGGTAGGTCAGACACAGTGTATGGAAATATCAGTGTAGGTAGGTCAGTGTATGCCAGTGTACGGGCTTTTCTTTTTTATATTAAATAAAACTTGGAATGTTTGAGGCAGCAGCACTGTTTCTATTCATCAGGTGTGAGGCAGCTTTGTGCAGCGATGGGCTGCTTCCATTTTGTTATGGCATCGGCTGATCATGGTGGAAGTAGTAGCTGAGGTGGATTCTAGCAATGTGTGCTTGCAGGAAGAACCACAAGGGACTGGCTCATATTATGGCTGTGGTAAAACATTCCCAGTCAGCTTAGGAATTTTTAGGTAGGTCAGTGTAGGTAGGTCAGTGTAGGTAGGTCAGTGTAGGTAGGTCACTACCATCAGTGTAGGTAGGTCAGTGTAGGTAGATCACTACCATTAGTGTGAGTAGGTCAGTGTATATAGGTCAGTGTAGGTAGGTCAGTGTAAGTAGGTCAGTGTAGGTAGGTCACTACCATTAGTGTATGTAGGTCAGTGTAGGTAGGTCAGTGTAGGTAGGTCACTACCATCAGTGTAGGTAGGTCACTACCATCAGTGTAGGTAGGTCAGTGTAGGTAGGTCACTACCATTAGTGTAAGTAGGTCGGTGTATGTAGGTCAGTGTAGGTAGGTCAGTGTAGGTAGGTCAGTGTAGGTAGGTCACTACCATCAGTGTAGGTAGGTCAGTGTAGGTAGGTCAGTGTAGGTAGGTCACTACCATTAGTGTAAGTAGGTCAGTGTATGTAGGTCAGTGTAGGTAGGTCACTACCATCAGTGTAGGTAGGTCAGTGTAGGTAGGTCACTACCATTAGTGTAAGTAGGTCAGTGTATGTAGGTCAGTGTAGGTAGGTCACTACCATCAGTGTAGGTAGGTCAGTGTAGGTAGGTCACTACCATCAGTGTAGGTAGGTCAGTGTAGGTAGGTCAGTGTAAGTAGGTCAGTGTATGTAGGTCAGTGTAGGTAGGTCACTACCATCAGTGTAGGTAGGTCAGTGTAGGTAGGTCACTACCATCAGTGTAGGTAGGTCAGTGTATGTAGGTCAGTGTAGGTAGGTCACTACCATCAGTGTAGGTAGGTCAGTGTAGGTATAAATAGATATTAAAAGAGATAGAAGTGGCGCTGCCCTCTATATTGCTTGTTGAATAATATAATCTTTAGCCTAAGTACAAGTGTCTGTGGCATATAGGACCTTCATCACTAAATGCCGTAAACAGGTCCCAAGATAGAAAATCTTTATAATGTAAACAGAACAGAAAAATTATATTCGAGTAAGATAAATACGATAATACTGTGATGCAGGTGAGAAGTGTATATGATATTACATGTGTCGTTGTGCTAACATAAGTGAAGCAATAATCTTTGCACCACAACAAAGAGTAATTTAGACAAGATATAGGGGTAGGACAGATCTGACCTCAGAGTAGGACACATCTCTCTATATGTGTCAAATCTAAACACGAACCCATAGGCTGTGAGTACTGGGCGACCTTTAATCTGTGGGAATATCTCTACCAGATACATTGATAATGGCCTTGTTTCTCCGGACTACACATATAAAAAATGTGTAATCATGCCTATATGTAGAATTCTACACAAAAAATCTTAATCATTCTTGCATGCAGTACCTTTCCTTATCTGCATGTAGCACTACACTTACCTGTTTACATTCAACTCTCACCATCGGGTGGATGAGCAATAATCATAAGGACATAATTTTAATTTTAGGTATTTTAATTAGGTATACTTTTAAAGAATTCCTTAGAATATTTTTTTAAAAATTTTAAATTCATAATTAAAAACCACAAAATAATTATAATAAAGTTTATATACATTTGTGGCCAAATAATAACTTAGTTTTTTATATACATTTTTTATTACAGGATTTATGGATTAGGTTTATTGTAATTTTATATCTACATATGGGGTGTGTACCATAAAACATAATATGTTGGGGCTTCTATATATATTTTTTTATATATTTTTTTAAAATTTTTTTTACATGTTTTATTGTTTAATTTTTATGATACTCTTAGTTCTCTAATGTATTTATATATATATATACTTTTAAAGTCATTTTTTGTATTTGTACTTCCCAGCAACCAATAATAATTATCTATTATCTGCCATATTTATGCATTGCGATCTGTTTCCTCTCACTGTGGTTTGTTCCATCCTTTATATATCACTAATCTGGGAGGATTTACACTGCATTCACCCCATTTATTTGTCTGCAGACAGCACTCATCTGTATGTGGTATTGCACATTGTATACCTGTAACATGCACAGCAGAGAACAGATCGTAATGCCCGCGTATATTGCTAACCTTTGTCTAAATTGCATGTATAACACTGTGAGATGTCAACGGCTTTAACACATCTCCACCCCCCGAGCGATATTATCATATTAAGGGGAGGTCCGATGTGGGCCGTATGACTATATTAGTGTGTGAAGCGTAGGCGTCGACACCGTCTTTGAAAACGTCCTATGACGAAACGCGTAAGGCGGAGTCACGCTCACACGTCATACCCGGAAGTAGACGCTGGAACGCAAGTTGGAACGCACGCTCGCAATTTCGATGCTGGTTCGTTCCTTGCATACAGCGCAGCTTGATTCGATTTCAAATACAATTTTTGGCTAGTTTCGATTTGGATATTCGTTTTGAACTTTTCTTTGCTTAATTGGAATAAACTACCTATACATACTTCACGAAGGCAGCCCCTTGTGTTTCTCTTTTCTTCGGTCATCTGGAGAGTTTAACATTTTAAAGGTGGTATACAGCTGGAGGAGTATGGTGATATTAGAACACTCTTTTTCCCTGCAACAACCGTGAGGACCGCACTAAGCAGAGGATTGGAAGCAGTCTTTGGAGTGAAAAACACCCGCCCTAAGGCACCCACTCAGACGCTTGGTACCCCTGCAGGGGTGGTTATTTCTGGTGAGTGGGGTAACACTGGGGGGCGAGCACTACAAGTCACCTTGTGAAAAATCGCACTGAAGTCACCGCGGTGTACCCTCTAGGGTGAAATAAACAGCAATTTTTACCTGAACTCTGCTTTTTCTACATGGTTTATAATTTTCCTCTTTGCATGGACTATATATAAACTTTACCTGAAATCTACCATATTGTTTGATAAACTGGAACTATTGTATATTTATCTATTTATAATTTTATTTATGCACAGTTAGTGTTTCTACTTAATGCTAAACTAATCCTGTTTTACATTAGAACACGTCACAGATCACAAGTGGCACACTGTTTCAATAATTTTGAACATTTGAGTTAAACATTACCGTAATTATTTATTCCGGGGGGTATTTACCACTTAATTGCAGTAACCCACCTACAATTTGTCATTGGTCTATTAGTTAATGCACTGATATTTTTTTCACTCATGTTTTTTGATTTAACATAAATATTTTTTTCATTTTTTTCACTTTTTAGCGCCATCTTGTCCCAATACTTTTGAATTTTGGGGTGTATTTTTCATTCATTTTTGAATTTCCTCTTTGTTGTGGTGCAAAGATTATTGCTTCACTTATGTTAGCACAACGACACATGTAATATCATATACACTTCTCACCTGCATCACAGTATTATCGTATTTATCTTACTCGAATATAATTTTTCTGTTCTGTTTACATTATAAAGATTTTCTATCTTGGGACCTGTTTACGGCATTTAGTGATGAAGGTCCTATATGCCACAGACACTTGTACTTAGGCTAAAGATTATATTATTCAACAAGCAATATAGAGGGCAGCGCCACTTCTATCTCTTTTAATATCTATTTATTCCTGTAATTAGACCCTTAGTGGTACTAATTTGAGATAGGCAGCAGCCCACTGACTGTCCTAAGCGCGGATTTTTGTATATATATAGGTCAGTGTAAGTAGGTCAGTGTATGTAGGTCAGTGTAGGTAGGTCACTACCATCAGTGTAGGTAGGTCAGTGTAGGTAGGTCACTACCATCAGTGTAGGTAGGTCAGTGTATGTAGGTCAGGTAGGTCAAGGTCCAGCCGGAAAAAAAAAAAAGGCCTGCGTCACGTGTACCCCCCCCCCCGTTTCCGGCCTTGGACTTCGGGCTGAAGCCCCTGGTCTTTTTGCCACCTAGCAACGCCCCTGGCCTCATCCAGTCTGCTCCCCTCTGCCTTGTTCCTGTCTTGCTCCCTGCTCTTGTACCCAGTCGTGATTCCCTTCTTTGTATCTCTGCATTCCCTGTGCCTTGTGTATAGTTGTATTTAGTCTTTTAGTATATAGACAGTAGTTAGGTTAATTTGTTATTTTGTTTGCTGTAGAGGTTTATGTTCTCACTGGTTGCTGTGTATGTGTATTAGTTTTATTTATTGTTATACAGGATTAGTGTGTTTTAGTGTGTTTCACTGTAAATAAATATCACCTTAAAGATTTATACTTTGATTGTTCCCTTGTGTAGCTATGTGTCTGCTCTCATTTAGCCCAGGGGTGGATCCAGGGGAGGGGGGCAACGGGTCAATTGCCCCCCAAGAAAATAGTGCGCAGGCTGTGCCACAGGGCAGCAGTGCCAAAACTGACAGGCTCTGTGAAGGGACACAGGCAGAGCCATAGCTGCGGGGGATTTCCACCCCTCCTCCTTGAGCCGAGTAGCTCTTATTCACCTGGCAATGCCCGCTCCTATTGGCTACATTCAGGACCAATGGCTGGGAAACTAACACCAAGAGGATTATGGGGCATGTAGTCCCGGATACCAGCAGGCCCAAGGCGATTCCCTGAGAGTGCACTGCAGCCCCCAATATGTCGAGTGGAAGGAGAGGAGGATGTCCGTGAGAGGAGAAGAGGGACACACAAGGCTGTCGGGTGGAGGGAGCCAGAGAGAAAGTGCCAGTGATCTAATTCTACTATATATCCCCCAAGTTAAGAACATACCTCCAGGTGGGGGATGCAGGCTTCCATAGAGGTACAGGACCTTATCACTGGCTGCTCCCACTCTGTCCTCCCCTCCATCTGGCTGCTCCCGCTCTGTCCTCCCCTCCACCTGGCTGCTCCCCCTCTGTGCTCCCTTCCACCTAGCTGCACCCACTCTGTCCTCCCCTCCACCTGGCTGCTCCCACCCTGTCTTCCCCTCCACCTAGCTGCATCCACCCTGTCCTCCCTTCCACCTGGCTGCATCCACCCTTTCCTCCCTTCCACCTGGCTGCATCCACCCTTTCCTCCCTTCCACCTGGCTGCATCCACCCTGTCCTCCCCTCAACCTGGCTGCTCCCACCCTGTCCTCCCTTCCACCTGGCTGCTCCCACCCTGTCCTCCCTTCCACCTGGCTGCATCCACCCTGTCCTCCCCTCCACCTGGCTGCATCCACCCTTTCCTCCCCTCCATCTGGCTGCATCCACCGTCACCTCCCTTCCACCTGGCTGCTCCCACCCTGTGCTCCCTTCCACCTGGCTGCTCCCACTCTGCCCTCCCTTCCACGTGGCTGCTCCCACTCTGCCCTCCCCTCCACGTGGCTGCTCCCACCCTGTGCTCCCTCCACCTGGCAGCATCCACCCTGTACTCCCCTCCACCTGGCAGCATCCACCCTGTACTCCCCTCCACCTGGCTGCTCCCACCCTCTCCTCCCCTCCACCTGGCTGCTCCCACCCTCTCCTCCCTTCCACCTGGCTGCTCCCACCCTCTCCTCCCTTCCACCTGGCTGCTCCCACTCTGTCCTCCCTTCCACCTGACTGCTCCCACCCTGTCCTCCCCCACCACCTGACTGCTCCCACCCTGTCCTCCCCCACCACCTGGCTGCTCCCACCCTGTCCTCCCCCACCACCTGGCTGCATTCACCCTGTCCTCCCCCTCCACCTGGCTGAATCCACCCTGTCCTCCCCTCCACCTGTCTGCTCCAACCCTGTGCCCCCTTTCACCTGGCAGCTCCAACCCTGTGCCCCCTTTCACCTGGCAGCTTCCACCCTGTGCTCCCCTCCACATGGCTGCTCCCACCCTGTGCTCCCTTACACCTGGCTGTTCCCACCCTGTCCTCCCTTCCACCTGGCTGTTTCCACCCTGTCCTCCCTTTCACCTGGCTGTTCCCACTCTGTCCTCCCTTCCACCTGGCTGTTCCCACTCTGTCCTCCCTTCCACCTGGCTGTTCCCACTCTGTCCTCCCCTCCCCCTGGCTTCTCCCACTCTGTCCTCCCCTCCCCCTGGCTTCTCCCACTCTGTCCTCCCTTCCACCTGGCTGCTCTCCCCTCCACTTGGCTGCATCCACCCAGTCCTCCCCTCCACTTGGCTGCATCCACCCAGTCCTCCCCTCCACCTGGCTGCATCCACTCTGTCCTCCCCTCCACCTGGCTGCAACCACCAATACTTTTTCAAGACACTGTGTATTTATATGTGTGTGTGTGTGTGTATATATATATATATATATATATATATAATTGCATTTTATAGTTACCCCCCTACTTTTGTCCCTGTCCCCCATGTGCCCCCCCCCGCCTTAATATGAAAGCTGGAGATGCCACTGTCTTTCACCATCCCCCTGCATTACCGCATTTCTGCATTTAAAAGAAGACTGCCATAACTGTGCAGACGCAGGCAGCAGAGAGATGACATCATCTCTCAGTGCCGGCCCTCACTCTGGAACAACAGGGACACAGTCACTGGCCACTGGCAAGTGACAATCTGTATCTGGTGACAGGCAACTGTGGAAAGTGACAAGCTGCATCTGATAACAGGTGACGTAGCAAGTGACAATCCCCATCTGGTGGCAGGCGACGGTGGCAAGTGACACGCTCAGGGCTCCCACTGATTCTGCATTATGGTGAGTTGAACTATTTCATTTTATATTACAATGTAATAATAGAAATAATGCCCTTTAATCATTCTGACACCATATTAACCATGGTGCCCTGACAAATTGCCCGCAAAAATTTTGGCAGTGCCCCTCCCGAGATTAGACTCTGGATCCGCCCCTGCTTTAGCCGCTGATCCCTGACTGAATCGTGACGCCCACCAACAACCAGATCCACTATACTTGGGAAATGGATACTACCTTTTTATAGAAATATCCGGTAGTTGGGACTACAAGATATATGGCGTCTAAGGAATCAGCTTTCTAAGGAAATATTCCTGCTGCTCTAGAACTTATCAGATGTTATCTGGTACAGATTCAGTTCTTTCTTGGGTCTCTAATATTCAATATTTAACCGAAGGGTTATCAGACCATTCACCTATAGTAATAACCTTAGAAAAAATAAAGCCAAAAATTAGGAGTAACTGGGGGGTCCCCGCTTTTTGGTTTAAAATTCAACATCAGACGGATTCAACGAATTGGGCCCTAGTAGAATTTTTTCATTTTAATGACAATTCGGCTTCACCACAGGTGGTATAGGATACCATGAAGGCCTTTTTGAGGGAACTTCTGCTTAAAACCATAAGGAATCCCTGTTAGCAGCTGAGGCACAGCAAAAAGAAGCTCAGTATATTCAGGACCCCACTATTACTAATCGTGGGGCTTGGAAGGATGCATGATCAGCACACAGACAGGTTTCTATGAACAAGGCCGCGCGGTCTGGCTTTTTGTCCAGATGTCGTAACTTCGAGGAGGGTGAAAAAACGGGCAGAATGTTATCTGTAATTGTGAAGTCTCAGGAAAATACCAAATTTATTTCAGCTATTCGTACAGCAGGAGGAGATATTTCTCAAGATCAGAATGTAATCCTATGATCTTTTGTTTCTTTCTATGGTAATCTATATCAAAATAAAACGAAACAGTCCAAGACAAGACTTAAGGAATTTCTAGAGCCACTAAAACTCCCCTCTTTGTCAGTAAATTCTAAAGAGGAACTTGATGCACCCCTGACCTTAGAGGAACTGGTCAGGGCAGTATCAGAAAGCCCAAACGATAAGGTACTGACGGCCTACCTTCAGAAGTATTTAAACAGCATGGGGAGGTTTTGCTTCCAGAACTACTGAAGGTTCTCAATCAAGCCTCGGAATCATTCAAGCTTCCAGACTCTATGAAGGATGCCTGTATCATTGTATTACCAAAAACTGGAAAGGACACTTTGGCTCCGGAATCTTACTGCCCGATATCATTGTTAAATGCGGACGCTAAGATTCTAGCCAGGGTCTTTGCCACAAGACTAAATAGACATGTCCAGAGATTGATTCATCAAGACCAGTGCGGCTTTATCTCTACAAGATCTACAGCAATTAACTTGAGGAGGCTATACTTAAATATGCAATTACCATCTGATAACCCTGGGAGCAGAGCTATTTTGTCACTCAACGCTGCAAAAGCTTTCTACAGCATCGAGTGGACCTAGCTGTGGGAAGTGATGGGTGCGTTCGGCCTTGGGTAAAGATTTATTATACAGTGGATTAAAATGCTGTACTCTGCCCCAAGGGCCTGTATGCAAATAAATGGTATGGTATCTGAATTTTTTTCACTATGCAGAGGAACTAGACAGGGATGTCCCCTGTCTCCTCTACTATTTTCAATGGCCATCAAACCCCTGGCTGAAGCCATCCGACAATCGGAATCTATTTGTGGATTTATTAGAGGAACTAGGAATGAAAAAATCTCTCTATATGCAGACGATGCTCTGCTCTTTCTTGGGGATACGGATAAATCTTTAAGATCTTTATTGGCACTTATACATAATTTCGGTTTGCTTTCTGGATATGTCATTAACTGGGATAAATCTGTTTTGCTCCCTTTAGACAATCCTAGTTTGCCCATGTTAAGAGAGGCTCCTCAGGTTAAAATTGTTTCATCATTTAAATATTTGGGAATAATGATACATTCCAAGGTAGAAAATTATTTGATGGATAATTTATCCCATATCCTTACTAAATTCCAACTTAAGAGCATGTCATGGACTAAGTTATCATTATCGGTGATAGGTCGAGCAAACCTTATAAAAATGTTCTGGGCCCCTCAATTATTATATATTTTTCACAACTCACCGATATGGATACCTCTCAAATGGTTAAAAAAAATAGAATCAATTTTTCGAAGGCTATTATGGAAAGGAAAAAACCCCAGGATTAGACTATTAATTCTCCAGAGAGAAAGGGATGGGGGCGGATTGGCAATACCTCAGCCTAGACTTTACTTCATGGCCGCCCAGCTTCAGCAATTTGCTGGCTGGGGAGTTGTGAACTGGGTGGACCCTATACAGGCCCTACTGCTAACTAATAGCTCTCACTATAACCTCCTGGCCCAGTTGGAATCTGGGGCCTTTGTTCATACCTGTAAGAGCCCAACAATGGCACTAATGAAAAGAGTTTGGAAGGAAATGAGGAGTATAATGAAATATGAAGGTGCCTTGGAGTATTCACCACTTTGGGGGAATAGGCAATATAAAGAACTAGGTAAACTGGAGGGATTCGAAAGCTGGCACTCTAAGCGCCTCCAATATATAACACAGTTGTACTCGCATAATATTCTACGCTCCTTTCAGGTTTTGCAAGAATCTTTTAATTTACCCCATCATAGTTTTTTTAACCAGTTGCCGACCGCTGCACGCCGATGTACGTCTGCACAATGGCACGGGCAGGCATAAGGGCTTTCCTGTACGTCCCAGGCTGCCCGCGGGCGGGGGGTCTGATCGGACCCCCCCTCGGTGCCTGGGGCAGTCGGATTATCGTCACGAGTGATCCGAGCTGAGGGGGGGCCACTGATTCATGGCCACCCCCTCACGATCGCTCCTGGCAAATGAGAATCTTCCTCTGCTGCTGTAATGTAAACAGCGGCAGAGGAAGTGATGTCATCGCTCCTGGTGAAGCCTTTTCATTCCGGCTTCCGAGGAGAGAAGACATCAGGTAAGTTTGCACCAAACACTACACTAACAGTAGAAAATGCAGGCACACTTTTCACCCCCCGATCACCCCCCAATCACCCCCCTGTACCGCCTGTCACAGTGACATCAATAGCAGTTTTTTTTTTCTGATTTTTGCATTGGTGTAATTTATGACAGTTATAAGTGGTAGGGCAGTTAGTGGTAGGCCCCTTTAGGTCTAGGATACCCCCTAACAAAGTTTCAACCCCTTGATCACCCCCTGTCTCCAGTCTCACTAAACGATCATTTATCTGATCGCTGTATTAGTGTCACAGGTGATGCTAGTTAGGCAGGTAAGTATTTAGGTTCGCCGTCAGGTGTTATAGCGTCGGGTACCCCCATATACTAGCTAGTAAAGGTTTTAACCCCCTGATTGCCCCCTAGTTAACCCTTTCACCAGTGATCACCGTATAACTGTTATGGGTGACGCTGGTTAGTTAGTTCATTTTTTTTATAGTGCCAGGGCACCCGCCATTTATTACCTAATAAAGGTTTAAACCCCTAGTCGCCCGGCGGGTAATATAAGTTAGGTTTTAGGATCAGATAGGGTCTGTGTCGCCCCAGGCAGTGTGAGGTTAGTGCCAGTACCGCTAACACCCACACACGCAGCATACACCTCTCTTAGTGGTATAGTATCTGAATGGATCAATATCTGATCCGATCAGATCTATACTAGCATCCCCAGCAGTTTAGGGTTCCCAAAAAGGCAGTGTTAGCGGGATCAGCCCAGATACCTGCTAACACCTGTGTTTTGTCCCTCCGCCCAGCCCAGCCGACCCAAGTGCAGTATCGATTGATCACTGTCACTTACAAAACACTAAACACATAACTGCAGTGTTCGCAGAGTCAGGCCTGATCCCTGCAATCGCTAACAGTTTTTGTTGGTAGCATTTTGATACAGTCGCTAACAGTCAGGAGCTTTTTTTACCTGTGAGTCTCACTACTGTACCACTAAATTTAGAGCCCAAAATGGCAAATCGAAGGTACAGTAATGAAGAGGCCTACACGTTTCTGAGCATCACAGATGGTGAAGAGGAAGTCGCTCATCTGTCAGATTCAGGCTCAGAATATGAACCGGTAGACAGCAGTGGCTCCATGACAGATAGCTCTGACGATGGAGTTGTGGTCCCTGCCAAGGTCAGGCATACCAGACCCCAATCTTCTTCTGCTGTTGAGGTGCAAGAACCGCAGGGCTCTCGCATGGAGCAGAGAAGTACTAGCGCCACTATTCCTTCTGGTGAATTGGCAAGCACCAGCGGCCTAGTACACCCTGGTGGTACATCCAGTACTGCAGTAACACTTGGTGACGTGGCGAGTCCCATAAGTGCAGTTCAAGCTGGTGAAGTGGCAAGCATAAGTAGTGTCCCGCTGCCACCAAGAAGACTAACACAGGCACGTCGAGCCCATAGTGCCCTTCCTGCTGCATTTGCCAATCTTAATTGGGAACCCACCATTTCTGCAGCACCCGTACTTCCCCCATTCATTGGCCAACCCGGCATTCAGGTGGAAACAGTTGATTTTACATCACTTGGTTTTTATTCGCTGTTTTTCACCGAAGATCTCTATAGATCTATTGTGGACAAAAGCAATTTGTACGCTGGTCAACACATCGCCACTATTCCCCAGTCCTCCCTTGCCAGAGATTGGAAACCTATCCCTCCTCATGGGTATAACCAAAAAGAGTGAGTTGTGGTCATATTGGTCCACTGACCCAATTCACCATATGCCCGTGTTCTCTACTGCCTTGGCCAGGGCACGATACGAGCAGATTTTGCGGTTCATGCACTTCAACAACAATGAACTCTGTCATCCTCGCGGAGACCCTGGATACGTTTGGCTCTACAAAATTCGGCCCCTCGTAAACCACTTCAACCAACGTTTTGCAGACTTGTTTACTCCCCATCAAGATGTCATTCAAACAGTACCTTACCAGCAAGCATGCCAGATACGGGGTCAAGATGTATAAGCTCTGTGACAGGGCCAAAGGCTATACATGTAGTTTTATGGTTTACGAGGCAAGAGAGTCACGTAGAGCCGACAAACTACCCTGACTACATAGGAAGCGCTGGCAAGATTGTGTGGGGCTTGGTGTCACCCTTATTCGGAAAGGGGTACCACTTGTATGTGGACAATTATTACACGAGCGTACCACTTTTTGGTCAATTGTTTGATCATCAGATTGGAGCATGTGGCACCATGCGATCTAATCGCCGGGGCTTTCCCCAGCGGCTTGTAGATTCCCATCTTATTATTATACAGTATTTATACAGTATTTATATAGCGCCAACAGTTTACATGGCGCTTTACAACTTGAGGGTAAACAGTACAAATACAATACAATTTGATACAGTAGGAATCAGAGGGCCCTGCTCCTTAGAGCTTACAATCTAAGAGGGAAGGTCAAGAGATACAAGAGGTAATAACTATGGGTGATGTGCTGATTGAGAAGATAAATGTACAGTTGTTAGGTGGGGGCCAGATAGGCTTCTCTGAAGAGATGAGTTTTCAGGGATCGTCTGAAAGTGGATAAAGTAGGAGAAAGTCGGACGGATTGGGGTAGAGCATTCCAGAGGATGGGGGAGGCTCTGGAGAAGTCCTGAAGGCAAGCATGGGATGAGGTGACAAGGGAGTTTGAGAGCAGGAGGTCTTGGGAGGAGCGAAGAGAATGATTAGGTTGGTATTTTGTGACTAGGTTAGAGATGTAGCTGGGGGCCAGGTTGTGGATGGCTTTGTAAGTTATAGTTAGTATCTTGAATTTAATTCGGTGACTGAGTGGCAGCCATTGGAGAGATTGGCAGAGGGGTGTGGCAGACGCTGAGCGGTTTGTGTGGTGGATGAGCCTGGCAGCAGCGTTCATGATGGACTGAAGTGGGGATAGCCTATTTAGAGGTAAACCAATGAGGAGGGAGTTGCAGTAATCGAGGCGGGAGATGACCAGGGAGTGGATTAGAAGCTTTGTGGTGTCATTGGTTAGTAAGGGGCGTATCTTGGAGATGTTGCGAAGACTGAGGCGGCAAGCTTTGGATAGTGATAGAATGTGGGGTCGAAAGGTTAGTTCAGAGTCCAGGATTACACCTAGGACCTTTGGGAGATGGGTTGATAGTTGAGCCGTTGATCTTGACAGGGAAATCAGGGGAAGTGGCACCTGAGGGAGGAAATATCATGAGCTCAGTTTTGGATAGGTTGAGTTTGAGAAAGTGATGTGACATCCAGGCTGATATGTCTGCTAGTAAGTTGGTAATGTGTGAGGAGACAGATGGAGAGAGCTGGGGGGTGGAGAGATAGATTTGGGTGTCATCAGCGTAGAGATGATATTTAAAGCCGTGGGAGGCAATCAACTGACCCAAGGAGGTGGTGTTGATTGAGAAAAGGAAAGGTCCAAGAACAGAACCTTGGGGGACCCCAACGGAAAAAGGAAGAGGAGAGGAGGAAGTAGAGTTGTAAGTGACACTGAAGGAGCGGTGGGATAGGTAGGATGAAAACCAGCGAAGAGTACAGTCACGGAGACCGAAGGAGTGGAGTTTTTTGAGGAGGAGGGGGTGGTCTACTGTGTCAAAGGCAGCAGAGAGATCCAGGAGAAGTAGTACAGAATAGTGTCCATTGGCTTTAGCCATTAGTAGATCATTTGAGAGTTTAAGGAGAGCAGTTTCCGTGGAGTGTTGAGGGCGAAAACCGGACTGAAGGGGATCAAGAAGTTTATTCATGGTCAGATGGTCGCTTAGTCGGTTGTAGACCAGTCTTTCAAGAAGTTTGGAGGAGAAGGAGAGTAAGGAGATGGGACGTAAGTTGTTGAGATTGGTGGGATCCAGTGAGGGCTTTTTTAGTATGGGGGTGACTAGTGCATGTTTTAGAGAGTTTGGGAAGATGCCACAAGAGAGGGAGAGGTTGAAAATGTGAGTTAGAGAGCGTAGAATCAAGTCAGAGGGTGAGCATAGGATTTGCGAGGGAACAGGATCCAGGGGGCAAGTGGTTAGATGAGTGCTAGATAAAAGTTTAGCAACCTCAGTAATAGTAGCAGGGTTGAATGAGGGAAGTAATGATTGTGTCTGTGGACATGGGGTGTTGCATGGGGGAGGTTTTTGCGCATTGGTGATTTCCTCATGAATTGTATTAATCTTAGTTTTGAAGTGATTGGCAATCTCCTGGGCAGTGAGTGAGTTGGTGGGTGGAGGCAGTGGAGGACAGAGTAGAGTGTTGAAGGTAGAGAAGAGTTGACGTGGACTGGATGAGAAGGTGTTAATGAGTGTGATAAAGTAGGTCTGTTTGGCAGTGTGAAGGCAGGAGTAGTATTTTAGGAGTGCAGATTTATATTGTGTGAAGTCTTCCTGGGTCTTAGTCTTATGCCACAAGCGCTCAAGAGCGCGGCTACGTTTTCTGAGACTTCTGGTGTCATCTGTTTGCCAGGGTTGTAGCAGTCGGGGACTAATTCTGCGTGTAGTGAGGGGGGCAAGCTTGTCTAGGGAGGAAGACAGTGAGCTGTTGTAGATGAAAGTAGCTAGGTTGGGGCAGGACAGAGGTGAGATTTTGTCATAGAGGTGATCAGTAGCAGAGTAGAGAAGAGAAGGGTTGAGGTGGCGAAGGTTTCTACGTGTATTTGTTAGGCGGTTGAAGGGAGAAGAGGTGGAAGACAAGGAGAGAGCAAAACTAATAAGGTGGTGATCAGAGAGTGGGAGTGGATTGTTGGAAAGGTTGCACGGAGTGCACATATATGAGAAGGCAAGGTCAAGGGTGTTGCCATTGGAGTGGGTAGGAGCCTGTATCCATTGCTTCAGGTCAAGCGATAAGGTTAGACTGAGAAGTTTAGAAGTAATAGTAGTGTTAGTGTTGACAGGGATGTTGAAGTCCCCTAGAATAATTGTGGGGATTTCAGAAGAGAGAAAGTAGGGTAGCCAGGCAGAGAAGTCATCAAGAAAGGCTGATACTGGTCCAGGGGGCCGGTAGATGACAGCAATTCTTAGAGAAATGGGAGAAAAAAGACGAATGCAATGTGCCTCAAAAGAGGAGAGTGTAAGAGAGGGAGGTGGGTGAAGAACCTGATAGGTGCTGCATGGGGCTAGAAGGATTCCCACTCCACCCCCCTTCCGTCCACTTGGTCTGGGGGAGTGAGTCCAGAGAAGGCCCCCATGGGAGAGGGAAGCAGGAGAAATAGTATCCGATTCATGAAGCCAGGTTTCAGTAATGGCAAGTAGGTTAAAGGAATTTGTGATAAAGATGTCGTGAAGGGCGGTGAGTTTGTTGCAAACAGAACGTGCATTCCACAGGGCACAGGAAAAGGGGGGGCTAGTTTTGGAAAGAGGAATAGAGACCAAGTTTTGTGGGTTACAGCTCCTGCCAGAGGGTGTAGGGGGATGGGAGCAATGGGCAAAGACAGATGATGGTGGCCCAGGGTTTGGGGATATGTCACCAGAGATTAGGAGAAGCAGGAGGGTGAGGGAGGTAATGTGGGACTGTGATTTATGTGAAGGGGCATGTCTCAGAGTACTGGAGGTTTTATCAGTGTATGGATGTAGAATGAGCGAGAGTTGGTAGGAGCAGTAGTAGGGAAAAGACAGAAGGCAGGGTGATATGTATAAGCAGGCGGGTGGAGAGGGGGGGTGAAGGTAAGAGAGTTTGAGGAGAGAGGAGTGTCAGAAGCAGTGGTAGAGAGTGCATGTTACAGAGCGGAAGGAGAGCCTATTAGAGAGACAGGGTCACCTGCAGTCTGTTAGCTGCTTTCCAGTGCAGATTGCTGTATTTGTTTGCTTTGTGCAATCGCTGAAGTGCAGAGATTGAAGTGCATATCACTTGTAGAAAGACTCACTTAGAGATAGAAGTCCCTGCAATGTGCTCCCCGAGCAATGTGCTCACCCCTTAAGGATGCTCAAATATATACTGTTATAAGGGTGGGGTTGAATTTTGTTAATTAATCATGAGTGACTATAAGAATGCCTAACAATCAAAGTGGACTTTTTGCTTCAAAAGTCAGAATAGCAAGAGGCCAAGATAAGATCAACACATAAAACTTAGGTAAGACAGTCCAGAGCAACAAATAATGTCATGGTTGTGCGCACAGGGCAACAGATAGAGAAGGCGACATACCAGAGACACACACATACAGACAGCAGGAAGATCCCAATTTCAGTTAACGGTGAAAGATGTGGGTGAGCTGACACATACAGACAGCAGGCAGATCCCAATTTCAGTTAACGGTGGAAGATGTGGGTGAGCTGACACATACCAGAGACACACACATACAGACAGCAGGCAGATCCCAATTTCAGTTAACGGTGGAAGATGTGGGTGAGCTGACACATACAGACAGCAGGCAGATCCCAATTTCAGTTAATGGTGGAAGATGTGGGTGAGCTGACACATACCAGAGACACACACATACAGACAGCAGGAAGATCCCAATTTCAGTTAACGGTGGAAGATGTGGGTGAGCTGACACATACAGACAGCAGGCAGATCCCAATTTCAGTTAACGGTGGAAGATGTGGGTGAGCTGACACATACCAGAGACACACACATACAGACAGCAGGCAGATCCCAATTTCAGTTAACGGTGGAAGATGTGGGTGAGCTGACACATACCTGTAAGAGACAGAGAAGGAATGATCAGGTGAGGCAGAACTTGAAGCAGAGATTGAAGTGCATATCACTTGTAAAAAGACTCACTTAGAGATAGAAGCCTTAACGATAGAAGCCTCTGCAATGTGCTCCCCGAGCAATGTGCTCACCCCTTAAGGATGCTCAAATATACACTGTTTTAAGGGTGGGGTTGAATTTCGTTAATTAATCATGAGTGACTATAAGAATGCCTAACAATCAAAGTGGACTTTTTGCTTCAAAAGTCAGAATAGCAAGAGGCCAAGATAAGATCAACACATAAAACTTAGGTAAGACAGTCCAGAGCAACAAATAATAATGTCATGGTTGTGCACACAGGGCAACAGATAGAGAAGGCGACATACCAGAGACACACACACAGACAGCAGGCAGATCCCAATCTCAGTTAACGGTGGAAGATGTGGGTGAGCTGACACATACAGACAGCAGGCAGATCCCAATTTCAGTTAATGGTGGAAGATGTGGGTGAGCTGACACATACCAGAGAGACACACATACAGACAGCAGGCAGATCCCAATTTCAGTTAATGGTGGAAGATGTGGGTGAGCTGACACATACCAGAGACACACACGTACAGACAGCAGGCAGATCCCAATTTCAGTTAACGGTGGAAGATGTGGGTGAGCTGACACATACCTGTAAGAGACAGAGAAGGAATGATCAGGTGAGGCAGAACTTGAAGCAGAGATTGAAGTGCATATCACTTGTAGAAAGAATCACTTAGAGATAGATGCCCCTGCAATGTGCTCCCCGAGCAATGTGCTCACCCCTTAAGGATGCTCAAATATATACTGTTATAAGGGTGGGGTTGAATTTCGTTAATTAATCATGAGTGACTATAAGAATGCCTAACAATCAACGTGGACTTTTTGCTTCAAAAGTCAGAATAGCAAGAGGCCAAGATAAGATCAACACATAAAACTTAGGTAAGACAGTCCAGAGCAACAAATAATGTCATGGTTGTGCGCACAGGGCAACAGATAGAGAAGGCCACATACCAGAGACACACACATACAGACAGCAGGAAGATCCCAATTTCAGTTAACGGTGGAAGATGTGGGTGAGCTGACACATATCAGAGACACACACATACAGACAGCAGGCAGATCTCAATTTCAGTTAACGGTGGAAGATGTGGGTGAGCTGACACATACCTGTAAGAGACAGAGAAGGAATGATCAGGTGAGGCAGAACTTGAAGCAGAGATTGAAGTGCAAATCACTTGTAGAAAGAATCACTTAGAGATAGAAGCCTTAACGATAGAAGCCCCTGCAATGTGCTCCCCGAGCAATGTGCTCACCCCTTAAGGATGCTCAAATATACACTGTTATAAGGGTGGGGTTGAATTTCGTTAATTAATCATGAGTGACTATAAGAATGCCTAACAATCAAAGTGGACTTTTTGCTTCAAAAGTCAGAATAGCAAGAGGCCAAGATAAGATCAACACATAAAACTTAGGTAAGACAGTCCAGAGCAACAAATAATAATGTCATGGTTGTGCACACAGGGCAACAGATAGAAAAGGCGACATACCAGAGACACACACATACAGACAGCAGGCAGATCCCAATTTCAGTTAACGGTGGAAGATGTGGGAGAGCTGACACATACAAACAGCAGGCAGATCCCAATTTCAGTTAACGGTGGAAGATGTGGGTGAGCTGACACATACCAGAGAGACACACATACAGACAGCAGGCAGATCCCAATTTCAGTTAATGGTGGAAGATGTGGGTGAGCTGACACATACTAGAGACACACACATACAGACAGCAGGCAGATCCCAATTTCAGTTAACGGTGGAAGATGTGGGTGAGCTGACACATACCAGAGAGACACACATACAGACAGCAGGCAGATCCCAATTTCAGTTAACAATGGAAGATGTGGGTGAGCTGACACATACAGACAGCAGGCAGATCCCAATTTCAGTTAACGGTGGAAGATGTGGGTGAGCTGATACATACAGACAGCAGGCAGATCCCAATTTCAGTTAACGGTGGAAGATGTGGGTGAGCTGATACATACCAGAGAGACACACATACAGACAGCAGGCAGATCCCAATTTCAGTTAACGGTGGAAGATGTGGGTGAGCTGACACATACCAGAGAGACACACATACAGACAGCAGGCAGATCCCAATTTCAGTTAACGGTGGAAGATGTGGGTGAGCTGACACATACCAGAGACACACACATACAGACAGCAGGCAGATCCCAATTTCAGTTAACGGTGAAAGATGTGGGTGAGCTGACACATACCAGAGACACACACATACAGACAGCAGGCAGATCCCAATTTCAGTTAACGGTGGAAGATGTGGGTGAGCTGATACATACCAGAGAGACACACATACAGACAGCAGGCAGATCCCAATTTCAGTTAACGGTGGAAGATGTGGGTGAGCTGACACATACCAGAGAGACACACATACAGACAGCAGGCAGATCCCAATTTCAGTTAACGGTGGAAGATGTGGGTGAGCTGACACATACCAGAGACACACACATACAGACAGCAGGCAGATCCCAATTTCAGTTAACTGTGAAAGATGTGGGTGAGCTGACACATACCAGAGACACACACATACAGACAGCAGGCAGATCCCAATTTCAGTTAACGGTGGAAGATGTGGGTGAGCTGACACATACCTGTAAGAGACAGAGAAGGAATGATCAGGTGAGGCAGAACTTGAAGCAGAGATTGAAGTGCATATCACTTGTAGAAAGAATCACTTAGAGATAGAAGCCTTAACGATAGAAGCCCCTGCAACGTGCTCCCCGAGCAATGTGCTCACCCCTTAAGGATGCTCAAATATATACTGTTATAAGGGTGGGATTGAATTTCGTTAATTAATCATGAGTGACTATAAGAATGCCTAACAATCAAAGTGGACTTTTTGCTTCAAAAGTCAGAATAGCAAAAGGCCAAGATAAGATCAACACATAAAACTTAGGTAAGACAGTCCAGAGCAACAAATAATGTCATGGTTGTGCGCACAGGGCAACAGATAGAGAAGGCCACATACCAGAGACACACACATACAGACAGCAGGCAGATCCCAATTTCAGTTAACGGTGGAAGATGTGGGTGAGCTGACACATACAGACAGCAGGCAGATCCCAATTTCAGTTAATGGTGGAAGATGTGGGTGAGCTGACACATACCAGAGACACACACATACAGACAGCAGGCAGATCCCAATTTCAGTTAACGGTGGAAGATGTGGGTGAGCTGACACATACCAGAGACACATACAGACAGCAGGCAGATCCCAATTTCAGTTAACGGTGGAAGATGTGGGTGAACTGACACATACCTGTAAGAGACAGAGAAGGAATGATCAGGTGAGGCAGAACTTGAAGCAGAGATTGACGTGCATATCACTTGTAGAAAGAATCACTTAGAGATAGAAGCCTTAACGATAGAAGCCCCTGCAATGTGCTCCCCTTATGCTGGGGGAGAGAGCCTGCTTGAAGTGTAGTAACTTGCTCGCTATGAAGTGGAGGGATAATAAGTATGTTTTCATTCTTACCTCCCTTTATGCAGACACGACTTTCCAAATTACTACGGCGACTGGTGTTGTGGAGAAACCCCTCTGTGTCCACGAATATAACCAAAATATGGTAGGGGTGGACCTCAACAACCAGTTGTTGGCGCCTTACTTAGTTGCCCATAAGGCCAGACACTGGTTTAAAAAAGTGTCTGTATACTTATTTCAATTGGCTTTGCTGAACGCTCATGTGCTATACAGAGCTTCAGGATGGAATGGATCCTTCCTTAAATTCCAGGAAGAGATCATCAGAGCCCTTCTGTTTCCAGACGGTGCTCCATCTCACCTTCCCCAACCAAATGCAGTAAGCCGGCTGCATGAGAGGCATTTTCCTTATGTCCTCCCGAGTACCCCTACCCAACGAGCCCCCCAAAGAAAACGTTGTGCCTGTAGAAAGTGCGGATATAGGCGTGACACCCGCTATTATTGTCCCTCCTGTCCTGACAATCCTGGTCTTTGAATTGGCGAATGTTTTGAGTGCTACCATACACTAGTTGAGTTTTAGCATAGGGTACAGCATTGCACAGACTGGGCACACTTTCACAGGGTCTCCCAAGATGCCATCGCATTTTGAGAGACCCAAACCTGGAACCAGTTACAGTTACAAAAGTTACAGTTACATAAAAAAGTGTAAAAAAAAAAAAAAGTAAAAAAAAAAATTACACAAAAAATATAAAATAAAAAAAACAAAAATAGTTGTCATTTTAATGTTCTCTCTCTCTCACATCTTCTCTCTATTGTTCTGCTATATTCTATTCCGCAATGTTTTATTGTTGTTATGTTTTATCATGTGTGCTTTGCAGGTATGTAATTTGTTTATACTTTACTGTTTACTGTGTTTTATTGTTTACCATTTTTTTTTTTCAGGTACGCCATTCAGCTGCAGCGCGGATTTATTTATCTTGACAGCAACAGCGTTTGCTCCCACGATACATAAAGCCGTGACTCCAGCGCTGTCGGAGGTGATTTCACCACCACAGTTAAAAAAAAGAGCATATAAGCCGAAGCATGGGGGCAGCGATTTGCTCCTACCTTTTGCGGGTGGATGCACCCATGCTTCGGCATATATATATATTTTAGGCACAGGTTGCGTTAAAAAATGTTTTATTTTTTGCTATGTTTTCTTTTTTGTATTTGCTTTGCAGATATGGTATGTCTTACTGTTATACTGTAATGTTACTTTGTTTTATTGTTAACCATCATTTGCTTAGCAGGTATGCCATTTAGTTGCAGCGCGGATTTATTTATCTTGACAGCAACAGCATTTGCTCCCACGATACATAAAGCCGTGACTCCAGCGCTGTAGGGGGTGATTTCACCACCACAGTTAAAAAGAAGAGCATATATATGCCGAAGCATGGAGGCAGCAGGGGTGGAGGAGCGATTTGCTCCTAACTTTTGGGGCGGATGCCCCCATGCTTCAGCATATATAAATGGTGCATGTATGCCCATCATTAGAAGTGGGTGGATGAAGGGAGGTATTCTAATGGTGGGCCTACCCACCGATCAATCTCTTTTTTTCATTCAGCCCACAGGCTGCATGAAAAAAAAGATTACAATATATGCCAAACAAGGACCAGCAACATACTGGTATGTTGCTGGACTTTGAGTGGTTATACCAGAATGATGCCTGCAGGTTTAGGTATCATCTTGGTATCATTCTTTTCAGCAAGCGGTCGGCTTTCATGTAAAAGCAATCCTAATGGCTAATTAGCCTCTAGACTGCTTTTACAAGCAGTGGGAGGGAATGTCCCCCACCCCTCCCACCGTCTTCCATGGTTTTCTCTGGCTCTGCTGTCCCAACAGGGAACCCGAGAATGCAGCCAGTGATTCAGCCAGCTGACCATAGAGCTGATCAGAGACCAGAATGGCTCCAATCATCTCTATGGCCTAAGAAACCTGAAGCTACGAGCATTTCATGACTTAGATTTTGCCGAATGTAAACAGTGCCATTGGGAAATTGGGAAAGCATTTTATCACACCGATCTTGGTGTGGTCAGCTGCTTTGAAGGCAGAGGATAGATCTAGGGTCTAATAGACCCCAGTTTTTTCAAAAAAGAGTACCTGTCACTACCTATTGCTATCATAGGGGATATTTACATTCCCTGAGATGACAATAAAAATGATTAAAATAAATGAAAGGAACAGTTTAAAAATAAGATAAAAAAGCAAAAAAAATAATAAAGGAAAAAAAAAAAACACCCCTGTCCCCCACTACTCTCGCGAAAAAGCGAACGCAAGCGTCGGTCTGGTGTCAAATGTAAACAGCAATTGCACCATGCATGTGAGGTATCACCATAAAGGTCAGATCGAGGGCAATAATTTTAGCAGTAGACCTCCTCTGTAAATCTAAAGTGGTAACCTGTAAAGGCTTTTAAAGGCTTTTAAAAATGTATGTAGTTTGTCGCCACTGCACGTTTGTGCGCAATTTTAAAGCATGTCGTGTTTGGTATCCATGTACTTGGCCTAAGATCATCTTTTTTATTTCATCAAACATTTGGGCAATATAGTGTGTTTTAGTGCATTAAAATTAAAGAAAGTATATTTTTTCCAAAAAAAAATGCATTTGAAAAATCGCTGCGCAAATACTGTGTGAAAAAAAAATGAAACACCCACCATTTTAATCTGTAGGGCCTTTGCTTTAAAAAATATATATAATATTTGGGGGTTCAAAGTAATTTTATTGCAAAAAAAAATGTTTTCATGTAAACAAAAAGTGTCAGAAAGGGCTTTTTCTTCAAGTGGTTAGAAGAAAGGATGATTTGTGACATAAGCTTCTAAATGTTGTGCATAAAATGCTAGGACAGTTCAAAACCCCCCAAAAGACCCCATTTTGGAAAGTAGACACCCCAAGCTATTTGCTGAGAGGCATGTTGAGTTCATGGAATATTTTATATTGTGACACAAGTTGCGGGAAAAAGACACTTTTATTTAAATTTTTTTTTTTTTTGCACAAAGTTTTCACTAAATGATGTATTGCTCAAACATGCCATGGGCATATGTGAAATTACACCCCAAAATACATTCTGTTGCTTCTTCTGAGTACAGGGATACCACATGTGTGAGACTTTTTGGGAGCTTAGCCGTGTACGGGACCCCGAAAACCAAGCACCACCTTCAGAGTTTCTAAGGGTGTAAATTTTTTTATTTCACTCCTCACTGCCTATCACAGTTTTGGAGGCCATGGAATGCCCAGATGGCACAAACCCCTTCCCCTAAATGACCCAATTTTGGAAAGTAGACACTCCAAGCTATTTGCTGAGAGGTATGGTGAGTATTTTGCAGACCTCACTTTTTGTCACAAAGTTTTGAAAATTGAAAAAAGAAAAAAAAATGTTTCTTTTCTTTCTTCATTTTCAAAACCAAATGAGAGCTGCAAAATACTCACCATACCTCTCCAAGCAAATAGCCTGGGGTGTCTACTTTCCAAAATGGGGTCACTTGGGGGGGTTTGTGGCATCTTGGCATTTTATGGCCTTCGAAACTGTGATAGGTAGTGAGGAGTGAAATCAAAAATTTACGCCCTTAGAAATCCTGAAGGCGGTGATTGGTTTTCGGGGCCCCGTACGCTCCCAAAAAGTCCCACACATGTGGTATCCCCATACTCAGGAGAAGCAGCAGAATGTATTTTGGGGTGTAATTCCACATATGCCCATGGCATGTTTGAGCAATATATCATTTAGTGACAACTTTGTGCAAAAAAAAAAAAAAAAAAAGTTTGTCATTTTCCCGCAACTTGTGGCAAAATATAAAATATTCCATGGACTCAACATGCCTCTCAGCAAATAGCTTGGGGTGTCTACTTTCTTGGTTGGTTCTTGGGTGCTTGGTTTTCAGGGTCCCGTACGCGGCTAGGCTCCCAAAAAGTCACACACATGTGGTATCCCCGTACTAAGAAGAAGCAGCAAAATGTATTTTGGGGTGCAATTCCGCATATACCCATGGCCTGTGTGAGCAATATATCATTTACTGACAACTTTTTGTAAAATTTTTTTTTTGTCATTATTCAATCACTTGGGACAAAAAATAAAGTATACAATGGGCTCAACATGCCTCTCAGCAATTTCCTTGGGGTGTCTATTTTCCAAAATGGGGTCATTTGGGGGGGTTGTATTGCCCTGCCATTTTAGAACCTCAAGAAATGAGATAGGCAGTCATAAACTAAAAGCTGTCTAAATTCCAGAAAATGTACCCTAGTTTGTAGATGCTATAACTTTTGTGAAAACCAATAAATATATGCTTACCAAAAACATGTGGCTAAATACATTTTGGCCTAAATGTATGACTTAAATTGAGTTTATTGTTTTTTTATATAACAAAAAGTAGAAAATATAATTTTTTTTTTCAAAATTTTCAGTCTTTTTCCATTTATAGCGAAAAAAAAAACTGCAGAGGTGATCAAATACCATCAAAAGAAAGCTCTATTTGTGGGGGGAAAAAAGGACACAAATTTCTTTTGGGTACAACATTGCATGACCGCGCAATTAGCAGTTAAAGCGACGCAGTGCCAAATTGTAAAAAGTGCTCTGGTCAGGAAGGGGGTAAAACCTTCCGGGGCTGAAGTGGTTAAATACTTACAACTAAGACAAGTGGTCCAATCTCAGTTTAAAGGGGAAAAGAAAGTGATAAAACCAATGCCACTTATAACTTTATTAGCACAGATGATTGAAAAAAAAGGCTTGAACTCATCTCTATATGGTCAACTTATGAGATCATATCGAGATGAGGGTGTTTGCCCAGGTAGAAGAGGGTGGGACTTAGATATAAGGGACATTTCAGATGCTACTTGGCAAACAATATTAGAAAGGGTACCCCTAGTTTCATTATCACCAGCACAATGTCTGACCCAATTATTTATAATATACAGGGTATATAGAACACCCCAAACTATTTAAGTGGGGTAGGCGTGATTCCCCGGACTGTCCATGGTGCCAAAAATCACCTGCTGATTTAATACATATGTTGTGGAACTGTCCTAAACTGGTTAAATATTGGCGAGAGGTGGTGAATACAATTAACGAAACCTTTAATACATATATCCATAGGGACCCTAAAATATGCCTGTTGGGCTACCTTGATGTAGAACTTATGCCCCATGAGATTCTGATACCAGTTAGCAGACTACTGTTTATGGACGAAAGCTAATTGCCCTAACGTGGATATCTCCGAGTGCACCTTCTTTTGAGGAGTGGCGCCTTCAGGTAAACAACAATATTCTGAAGGAACAACAGATCTATTGTAACAGGGGCATACCCAATTACCTGTACAAGCTGTGGAATCCATGGATTTCTGTTCCACGGTTAGCCCTATCCTCACTGGCTTTTGCTGATCCTTAGAAGGATGGGCAAGCATAATTATGGATAGTAAAAATAATACCAGACGGAATATGGAGGTAGAGGGTAAAATCAGCGGTAGAGAAGAAACTACTGACTTAAGCAGCCGGCAGAGGTAACTTTTTACATAGGTACAGATACATAGAATACTACAGTGGGCAGGAAATGGGGTGGGGTGGGTGTGTTTTTTTTTTTTTTTTTTTTTTTTTTTTTTGTGTGTTTTTGTTATGTGGATTAGAAAATATATGTAAGAAAAAGATAGAAAAATTCACAATTTGCCATGGATTGACTATATGTAAGGTATTAGAAATAAGGAATTTATGTACAAACTGTATAAGTGATAAGTACTATATCCAATAATAATGTATTTTAGTTTGTAATAAATGAAACATTTATAATAAAGAAGTAATATATAAAAAAAATACTGGGGAACTGGGAGCCAAATGCTTTGGGGTTTTGCTTTTCCTTTGTCAGTATGCTGAGAGTGAAGGTCATATGCCATGTGCAACTTGCAGTAGAAGATAAGGATTTGTGTCATTCACTTTGTCAGAATCTCACTGAGGAGGAGCTTCTTGGAAGCATTCTGACATCACATGCTTTAGCTGCTGAGGGTAGATTTTCACTTAGCGAAGTACAACCTTTTATTAAGGTCTTTTCTGAGCTACTTTTTCAGTTCCAGGTCCTCTCGGGGCCATGATCTTTTCATTCCTCCATTTACTATGTATCAGGTTGGATTTTTGGGATGTTTGCTGAAACATTGTGGAGGTTCCTTTTTCCACCAGTATTCAGCCTATTCACAACAGGTGGTGTTGGATTGTATTACTTCTGTGCACTGTTTAATTGAGCAATGTGAGCAAGGGAGAGACAAACTGACATTAGTTCAACCTCTACTACAAGCTTGGTCAGAGATCATGTCCCCAGTGCTAGATGAGTCACATAAAGTCAGAGCTGCTGCTAATAATCAAGAATCTGTTCCTCTGTTACCCTTAGCAACCACAGCTGCTACTGAGTGTTTGTTATCTCCTGTAGATCTGTACCCTGCCACCAGTAAGCACACTTCCTCTGTATGCAATCCATCAAAAGCCCCCCCCCGGCAGTGCCGTTACCCATAGCAAAATCTCAGGCCTCTTCCTGTATTTCTGCTACTCTTCCCTCTATTATTTCCAGTACTGTTACTACCTCTCCGTCAGCAGTACACTCTCAGCACAATGCAAATATGTGCAGGACTCCAGTATCCAAACCAAAGAAAAAGAAACAAAACTTTTCTCCTGCTCGTATAACTCTGCCACTATATAAGTTGCCTGCTGATCCTATGGCCATCGATCCAGTGTCTGCTGCCCAGTCTACAGAACTGGTGCCAGATACCCAGCCTGATGTGATGCTGACTGCTGCTGATGCGATCCAATACTCCTCCATGCAGATGACTGCTGCTGATGCGATCCAGTCCTCCTCTGTGCAGACCACTGCTGCTGCTGTGATCCAGTCCTTCTCCATGCAGACAACTGCCGCTGATGCGATCTAGTCCTCTTCCATGCAGACGACTGCTGCTGATGCGATCTAGTCCTCTTCCATGCAGATGACTGCTGCTGATGCGATTTAGTCCTCCTCCATGCAGACTACTGCTGCTGATACGATCCAGTCTCCCTCCATGCTGATGACTGCTGCTGATGCGATCCAGTCCTCCTCCATGCTGATGACTGCTGTTGATGCGATTCAGTCCTCCTCCATGCTGATGATTGCTGTTGATGCAATCCAGTCGTCCCCCATGCTGATGACTGCTGCTGATGCAATCCAGTTCTCCTCCATGCTGATGACTGCTGCTGATGCAATCCAGTCCTCCTCCATGCTGATGACTGCTGCCGGTGCGATCCAGTCCTCCTCCTTGCTGACTGCTGCCGATGTGATCCAGTCCTCCTCCATGTTGCCGCCTGCAGATGATGTCCATGCCTCCTCCATGCTGATGCCCCCTGCTGATGGGGTCCGTGCCTCCTCCATGCTGATGCCCCCTGCTGATGGGGTCCGTGCCTCCTCCATGCTGATGCCCCCTGCTGATGGGGTCCGTGCCTCCTCCATGCTGATGCCCCCTGCTGATGGGGTCTATGCCTCCTCCATTATGATGCTGCCTGCTGATGGCGTCCATGCCTCCTCCATGCTGATGCCACCTGCTGATGGGGTCCATGCCTCCTCCATGCTTCTGCCGCTTGCCAATGGGGTCCATGCCTCCTCCATGCTGCCTCTTGCCAATGGGGTCCATGCCTCCTCCATGCTGCCACTTTCCGATGGTGTCCATTCCTCCTTCATGCTGTTGCCAAGCCTGCTGCGGGTAATCTGCTATCTCTTGCCAAGCTTGCCACGGCTGGTTCCCAGGCTGCTGCTGCCCCACTGGACTATTTTGGTTCCTGGGCTGCTACCCAGTCTGATTTGCCCACTGCCCAGACTGTTGATCTAGTGCCCACTGCCCAGCCTGCTGATTCTGGGGCTGCTGCCCCTCTGGACTATGCTGATTCTGGCACTGCCACCCAGCTGGACTATGCTGACTCCGGGGCTGTCACCCAGCTGGACTATGCTGATTTCAGGGCTGCTGCCCAGCTGGACTATGCTGATTCCAGGGCTGCCGCCCAGCTGGACTGTGCGAAATCCCTACTTGCTGTTAAGTTGGACTCTGTTAACCGGGTTATACTCCCACCTCCTGATGTGTCTGAGGCTTCTAAAATTCCAGTGTTATGTGGCCTAAAAGGGTTGTCTGGGTGGGTTAAGATCCCTACTATTGCTCATCCTGAGTTCTTTTTGCAGCCAGCGAATCCTGTTGTGCCAGGAGGTCCAGATCTCCACTTTGAACTTGAGAGCCACATCTGCTGTTACAGCCCCAGTAGTAGAGGTCCTATGGGGAACCCAGGGGTCATCTCTGTGATCCCTGGTGCATTTGGGGACCCGAGTGGAGTAACCTATGCTCTGGGTAGACCCAAGGGACAGGTAAAGTGCAGAGCGGTCTCTAGCAACAGAGGGAGAGAGGGTCCAGTCGTAAAGGAATGCCCTGGTGTCAGGGTACCTGCACAGACCAGGGACTTTAGCATTGGGAGGTCGGGTGTCCTTTGGTGTCCCAGCATTGGGACACAGGCTGCTTTTGAGAATAAGCCTTTGGTGTTGCGCCTCCTTGGGGATCTGACCAGCAGAGAACCCAGACAGTTTTGGGACGCCGGCGGCATGATTCTCACCAGGCCTTCAGACATGGACAGTGGAGTGCTCAGGCAGCTTGTAGACACTGGTGGTGGGGCCATATGGAGCGCCCAGAGGCCGTTCTTTGGGGGGGGGGGGGATCTGTTAGGATTAAGTTCACCTGCTAGTGGCACTATCCTGTTCTGGGCTGTTTGCTGCAGCTCCAGTGTACATTTAGCAGGTGTCTCCCAGAAGCCAGCAGACTGGGGTAATCAGGCAAATTAGTGTTCAGCTGCTGGGGGGCTACTTAAGGCTTCTCCTCCCTTTCCCCAGCACGTCACGATTCTGGTCCCTTCCTTGCTGCCTGTTGTTCATGCTTAGCCTGATCCAGTCTGCTCCTCTCTGCCTTGTTCCTGTCTTGCTCCCTGCTCTTGTACCCAGTCGTGATTCCCTTCCTTGTATCCCTGCATTCCCTGTACCCTGTATATAGTTGTATTTCATCTTTAGTTCTTTAAGGGAAAAACGCCTAAATTGAAAGAGTTTAATCACCAGATAAAAGTACCATCATCCCAAATGTCTAAATATACAGAGATATCGGGGGTAGGGAAAGGCCGCAGTTGGCTGCTTCTGTCGGTCCATATCTCAACCCACCATGCGGAAGGAAAGGGAGGGGGCGACTATTACGGTACTTGATATTACTAATATTCAGTAAGAAAGGATAAAGAGGGAGATAGTAATATGATAAAATACACTTTTAATAGAAAACATTATTAAAATTGGTTACAGTGTCACATACAGTTGTAATTCAAAGCATAAGCACTATACACAACCATATGAATTACATCCAATAATGATGGTGGATACAGATATAGCTTGAATTCTCGACCGGTTTCGCGGTTTTCACCGCTTCCTCAGGAGAGCAATATCTATAGTGCAAAATTATAATCAATACACACAAATCAGCAAATACATGAGAAAGTTATTGTTGCAGCAAAATCATTAAATAATGTATTAAATAGTTACATACAACTTATATACAATAAGGATGAGCTCACCCGTTCAGGAATTCTCTGTGGGTATGTACAGCCCCCCGTAATTCCCCCCGCGGCGAACACAGGGGATAGCAAACAGCCTCTGGTAAATAAATTTAGATGATTGAATTAAAAGCATCACTTGGCTACGAGGTCAAGCGAAAGAATGGAAAAAGGGGGTGCCAATCATGTAGCTCTAAGACTTGAACACCCGTGTGCGGAAGGGAACAAAGGTGAAAGAAAGTGCAAGGAAATGGCAGGAGGAAAGGGAAAAGAGGGGGGAGAAGGACAGTGAGGAAAGGGGAATAGGAAAGAGGGGTAGGGGAGAGGGGAAGGGGAGAGGGAGAAATGGAGGGAGAAAAGGGGGGGGGGAAGGAAAACCAGGGGGGAGGGACAGGGAGGAAAATGGAAAGGGGAGGGGGGGTGGGAAAGGGGGAAAGGGGAAAGGGGGGGAAGGGGAAAGGGGGGGGAAGGGGAAAGGGGGAGGTAGAGGGAAAGAGGAGGGGACATAGGAAGTAAAAGGAGGGGAGGGGGGGGGGAAAGAGGGGAAAGGGGAGGAAAAAAGGAGGGGGAAAGGGGGAGAGGGGGGGGGGAGGGGAAAGAGGGAGGGGAGAGAAGGGGGGGGAGGGGAAAGGGAAAGTTTGGGGGACCAGTGAGGAATGAATGAAGAAGAAAACCACTAATTCCATCTATATAGGAAGGGTCAGGACTGAAAAAGGTTGCACACAAGTATTGAGAGCTGGCACTCACCACTGGAACATTAATCTGTTGAAGGGCACAAAGGCCGGGAACACAGTGGACAACATAACGGAAGCTCATGTGGCTAGAGAAATAGAATCGCCAGCAGCAGTTGAATTAGCAATGAGGACCCCCCGGGGCTGGACCATTGGCAAATGCAAAGGAAAGTCGCAGCAGCAACTGCAAAAGTGTATAATAGAATTACCATCCATAAGGTTATCAAAAGTTTACCCACATGTAGAAAACAAAGGAAGCAAGATTAAGGTTAAAATGTACAACGTTGTAGATAATATAGAAGGCAGTGGATATAACACGGTGCCAGATTAGAGGGCATTGGTACTCCACAGAGAGAAAACTCACTCTGATAGACAGTAAAGCGGGCATATACGGCCACTGACGATGATATAACCTGGAGGGGTCATATACTAAACCTTGCTGCTAAACGGGGGTGCAGAGGAGGAAGGAGTCTAACCCAGAACAGGGGGGGCGGCAGCACTTACCCAGAAGGGTGATCCTCAGGGAGCGCGGCGTGGAGAGGCTGTAGGCTCGCATAACGGCCGTGTCCGGCCGCTATAAGAGCACCCCAACCCGGAAGTCAGGGACGGCATAACGAGGGCAATCCCTGACGTCACCGGGTCTGTTCGCCCGCACTGCGCAGGTGCACAATAGGTGCTACTGCGCAAGCGCGCGCTCCTGTGACAGGGAAACAAGTTCCCGAACGTGGAGACACAAGCAACACTAAGGCTGCCAGGGCGAGCATGTGTCCGCCGCAAGGAGAAAGAACCGAGGCAGGACAAAACCACAGAGTCTGACAACAGGGCAGAGGTTATCCTTGTACAGCAATATAAATAGAAACATAATAAAACATGATGAAAAGAAGAAAAAACGAGACAATACATTGATTCTGTATATACACATCAAAATGTCAACGACAGCAACATTCAGGAGTAAACCTTAAGCAAGAGGGCAACATAAATCGTATTAGAACCCAATAGTGATAAGGAGGGGGGGGGGAAGAAAGGGAGGAAGGGGGGAGGGGGAGGGGAAAGGGGGAGGGAAAAACGGGGTAGGGGAGGGAAGGGGAACACCAAGGGAGAAGGGTGATGGAAAGAAAGAAGATGGGGAAGGGAGGAATTATGGGACAAGACCTCATAGGAAGGCCCTGTGGGGCCTTAGTATACACAGGGTGGATAACACACCCATTTATTCTTCCTCGTGCCTCTGGGTGAACAGCAACACCCACATGTTTTTTTCAGTAGCGCCGCTTTCTATACTTGTTCTTCGAGCTCATTTGAATTATTATTTTGTGTATTTTTCTGTATTTTGTCTTCACAACACTATTTAGGGGTTACCGCTGGCAGTTAGGTTCAACATGGATGTCCTTGGCACAGATTGGACGGGCTTTATGTCCAACCTCAAAACTGCATGTTTAAATGAACATAAAACTGATGATGATATTTCAACGTTTTTCGCGCGAATGTCCAAACTTCTTAAACGTAAGTCACACTTACACTGGCACATTGAATACTTTAAACTATATGTTAGTGAAAAAATCTGCCCTTTGGGTTTAAGGGGTCAGATCTTCCCTACCCTTAAAGATCCCTCAGCGGACTTTAAGAAAACCTGGGAAGATATTCTAACTAAAAATAGTCTTGAACTAATTGGACTACTTATTACCCAATACACCCTTGATATGACTTTACTTGATAACGACATCGAGCGGCTCAACACCGAATACTCCCACTTGACCGATAATACGGTCTTCAAAACCAAATGGAAAGAACTTAGAGAACGCTTGGAGATCATGAACAAGGATATTATTATCAAGAAACAGATCAAGTTTGGGAAGGACAAAGCTGCCTTCATTGAGGGCCTGGCCTACCACTGGCCTGGTAGAGGCCGGGGTAGACGAGGCCCTCCTCGTACTAATTATAGAAATTTTACCACTGACAATGAATCAGATTCATCGTTATCTTCCACTGTATCCTCCTTAAGTATCACTCAACCGAACACTTCATCTGCACTCAACTCCTCACGTAAGAGACTTCGTTTTGGGGGTAACACCCCACCAACGAATCCTAAAAAGGATAAGAAAGGCCCAAAAGGCCCTAGATCTACTCAGGTACCCCCTACACAAAATTCACATGATTTGAGCACCCCCTTAGAAGGGGCAACTGGTCACTCCACACTACACGGCACAATTCCCAAAATCCTAAATTCGGCTTTATTGACTAATAAATACACGAAAATTAATGAGGATGCTATTTTTTTAGATCTGAAAAAACAACAGAGCAATCTAGATACCTACGTTCTCAAACCGTCGACATCCCAACAAAATCCTCCCCCCCACATCACACCGACCGTAATATCATAAACCTTACTCCGTACATATTCAATAGCGAGGAAATCTCGTTGTTACAGTTAGGTCTGGGTTTTTGTCCTTTGGATGCATTGAAGGTCACTGAAACAATTAAGGACTTGTACCTTTTTGCACGCAATTTAACATTTAGGTTTATTTACGACAAGGACCGTATTAACCTAGGATTGGAGCGTGAGCTCGCGGAGCGTACCAAAGGCTTCTCTATGGAGGAGTTTAGGGCGCTCCGCGACCTGATGCTCCTATTCGATGAGGGTGATACCGGAGACCCCGCATCCTCACAAGAGTGCGGGTGCTCTGATGTTATCCCTTCAAACGTACCTGTGGCAGGGATAGCTTCACTTGCCCCCCCTGCACCTAATAGGTCCGGCCCTCTGGTTACCTCTAAACAAACATCTTTACCCAAGCCCTTTCGCCTACGTTCTCGTAGGTTTCCCGATCTTAATACCTGCCCTGAGATTTGGGCTTTTCTTCGGGCGACGATTAGTGACCTCAAGAAACAAAAATGGCCCAACTTTTCCCCAAATCTTGACCTTAGCCAAATTCGAGCCCTTCGGTCTCTACAACAACGCTCTGATGTCGTGATTAAACAATCGGATAAGGGTGGTAACATTGTCCTTATGACCAATCACCAATACCAATCTATGTGCCTTGCTATTCTCAACAACAAACATTGGTATAGACCCATTTCTGCCACCCATGTATCTTCCTTTGCACAGGAACTCTGGACTCTTTGCACTGAGGCCTACTTTTTAGGCCTCATTGACAAAGATACCCTTGAGTTCCTGGTCCCCAAATTTCCCCGCACTCCCACCTTTTATTCCCTACCCAAGACCCACAAAGACATACACACTCCCCCGGGAAGACCTATAGTGTCAGGGATAGGATCCCTAACAGATAACGCGAGCAAATTCGTTGATGCTTTCCTAATGCCCCATGTCCGTAGCCTCCCGTCCTACATCAGGGACACCACCGACCTATTGCAACACCTGGAGGGAATCCAGATCCCTCCGGACGCCCTGCTCGTGGCTGTTGATATTGAAGCTCTTTATTCCAGTATCCCCCACGAGCAGGGGGTACGGATGGCTGGATCCTTCTTAGCTGAACAAGACACAACGACTTGGCCTTTGAATCAGTTTATACTGACACTACTGTATTTCATTTTGACCAAAAATTATTTTATGTTTAATGATCAACTATTTTTACAAACACAGGGTGTTGCAATGGGGACGTCGTGCGCCCCAGCATATGCAAACTTATATCTAGGCGGCTGGGAGCGTTACATCCATGCTCATGATCAATATATGGAATTTCTAAACGATATCCTTTTATGGTATCGCTTTATTGATGATCTCTTCATGGTATGGACGGGTTCTAGGGACAAACTCTTACAGTTCTTACGTCAACTTGATAATAATGATCTAAATCTCAAATTTACTTTCAAAATCGAGACTGAGCAAATTCCCTTCTTAGATCTACTAATCATTAAACAGCCGGATGGAACTTTAGGCACTGACCTTTACAGAAAACCCACTGCTGGGAATACTTTGTTCGCCACCAGCGCTCACCCGAACTCCTTGGTACGGAGCATACCTTATGCCCAATACCTGCGGTTACGCAGAAATTGTACACATGACAGCGACTTTAAACGCCAGGCCCTAGCACTACGCGAACGCCTTTTACAACGAGGTTACTCCTCTACCAATTTGCGTAAAGCATATAACAAATCTCTGTTACGCCCACGGACTTCCCTACTTTTCAAAGGCAGGAAACCTTCTCCCCCTAGAGAAACTGTAAGATTTATCACGACCTACTCTGCACACCACAACGTACTGCGTAATATTCTAACCAAACACTGGCATCTTTTGACTGGACATCATGTATTGACCAAATACGTTAGACATACGCCAGAAGTGGTCTTCCGTAGAGCGCGGTCACTACGTGATCAACTTACTACCAGCCATTATAACCCCAATAAATCCGTGAGAAGTGGCCCCAACGGCACGTTCCAATGTGGGGAATGTCCCCGGTGCCCTTGGGTCCACGAAAGTAGAACCGTGGTTCTACCCAATGGGGAGCTTTTGGTCCCACGGACCTCTGCCAACTGCGGTACAAAAGGGGTGATCTATCTTATGAGCTGTATATGCCAAGCCTTTTATGTGGGCAAAACAATTCGGAAATTTAGACAGAGAATCGGTGACCACCTCTATGACTCAGAAAATGGCAAATTGACGACTATCGGCCGACATATTGGCCTTCATCATAGGTACGATAATACCGTGGCCAAATTTCTGGTACTGGAGGTGGTTCAACCCAACCCCAGGGGTGGGGATTGGGATCGCTCGTTACTCCAAAGGGAATCCCTTTGGATCGAGCGACTCAATGCCACCATCCCCCCCCGGCCTTAATGAGTCAGTGTCCTACAGGGCCTTCCTATGAGGTCTTGTCCCATAATTCTTCCCTTCCCCATCTTCTTTCTTTCCATCACCCTTCTCCCTTGGTGTTCCCCTTCCCTCCCCTACCCCGTTTTTACCTCCCCCTTTCCCCTCCCCCTCCCCCCTCCCCCCTTCCTCCCTTTCTCCCCCCCCCCCCTCCTTATCACTATTGGGTTCTAATACGATTTATGTTGCCCTCTTGCTTAAGGTTTACTCCTGAATGTTGCTGTCGTTGACATTTTGATGTGTATATACAGAATCAATGTATTGTCTCGTTTTTTCTTCTTTTCATCATGTTTTATTATGTTTCTATTTATATTGCTGTACAAGGATGACCTCTGCCCTGTTGTCAGACTCTGTGGTTTTGTCCTGCCTCGGTTCTTTCTCCTTGCGGCGGACACATGCTCGCCCTGGCAGCCTTAGGGTTGCTTGTGTCTCCACGTTCGGGAACTTGTTTCCCTGTCACAGGAGCGCGCGCTTGCGCAGTAGCACCTATTGTGCACCTGCGCAGTGCGGGCGAACAGACCCGGTGACGTCAGGGACTGCCCTCGTTATGCCGTCCCTGACTTCCGGGTTGGGGTGCTCTTATAGCGGCCGGACACGGCCGTTATGCGAGCCTACAGCCTCTCCACGCCGCGCTCCCTGAGGATCACCCTTCCGGGTAAGTGCTGCCGCCCCCCCTGTTCTGGGTTAGACTCGTTCCTCCTCTGCACCCCCGTTTAGCAGCAAGGTTTAGTATATGACCCCTCCAGGTTATATCATCGTCAGTGGCCGTATATGCCCGCTTTACTGTCTATCAGAGTGAGTTTTCTCTCTGTGGAGTACCAATGCCCTCTAATCTGGCACCGTGTTATATCCACTGCCTTCTATATTATCTACAACGTTGTACATTTTAACCTTAATCTTGCTTCCTTTGTTTTCTACATGTGGGTAAACTTTTGATAACCTTATGGATGGTAATTCTATTATACACTTTTGCAGTTGCTGCTGCGACTTTCCTTTGCATTTGCCAATGGTGCAGCCCCGGGGGGTCCTCATTGCTAATTCAACTGCTGCTGGCGATTCTATTTCTCTAGCCACATGAGCTTCCGTTATGTTGTCCACTGTGTTCCCGGCCTTTGTGCCCTTCAACAGATTAATGTTCCAGTGGTGAGTGCCAGCTCTCAATACTTGTGTGCAACCTTTTTCAGTCCTGACCCTTCCTATATAGATGGAATTAGTGGTTTTCTTCTTCATTCATTCCTCACTGGTCCCCCAAACTCCCCCCCCCCCCCCTTCTCTCCCCTCCCTCTTTCCCCTCCCCCCCCTCTCCCCCTCTCCCCCTCTCCCCCCCCTTTTTTTCCTCCCCTTTCCCCTCTTCCCCCCCCCCCTCCCCTCCTTTTACTTCCTATGTCCCCTCCTCTTTCCCTCTACCTCCCTTTTTCCCCTTCCCCCCCCTTTCCCCTTTCCCCCTTTCCCACCCCCCCTCCCCTTTCCATTTTCCTCCCTGTCCCTCCCCCCCGGTTTTCCTTCCCCCCCCCCCCCTTTTCTCCCTCCATTTCTCCCCCTCCCCTTCCCCTCTCCCCTACCCCTCTTTCCTATTCCCCTTTCCTCACTGTCCTCCTCCCCCCTCTTTTCCCTTTCCTCCTGCCATTTCCTTGCACTTTCTTTCACCTTTGTTCCCTTCCGCACACGGGTGTTCAAGTCTTAGAGCTACATGATTGGCACCCCCTTTTTCCATTCTTTCGCTTGACCTCCTAGCCAAGTGATGCTTTTAATTCAATCATCTAAATTTATTTACCAGAGGCTGTTTGCTATCCCCTGTGTTCGCCGCGGGGGGAATTACGGGGGGCTGTACATACCCACAGAGAATTCCTGAACGGGTGAGCTCATCCTTATTGTATATAAGTTGTATGTAACTATTTAATACATTATTTAATGATTTTGCTGCAACAATAACTTTCTCATGCATTTGCTGATTTGTGTGTATTGATTATAATTTTGCACTATAGATATTGCTCTCCTGAGGAAGCAGTGAAAACCGCGAAACCGGTCGAGAATTCAAGCTATATCTGTATCCACCATCATTATTGGATGTAATTCATATGGTTGTGTATAGTGCTTATGCTTTGAATTACAACTGTATGTGACACTGTAACCAATTTTAATAATGTTTTCTATTAAAAGTGTATTTTATCATATTACTATCTCCCTCTTTATCCTTTCTTACTGAATATTAGTAATATCAAGTACCGTAATAGTCCCCCCCTCCCTTTCCTTCCGCATGGTGGGTTGAGATATGGACCGACAGAAGCAGCCAACTGTGGCCTTTCCCTACCCCCGATATCTCTGTATCTTTAGTTCTTTAGTATATAGACAGTAGTTATGTTCATTTGTTATTTTGTTTGCTGTAGTGGTTTATGTTTGCTGGTTGCTGTGTATGTATTAGTATGTTTCACTGAAAATAAATATCACCTTAAAGATATATACTTTGTTTGGTCTCAGTTCCCTTGTGTAGCTACGTGTCTGGACTCCTTAGCCGTTGATCCCTGACACATTCGTGCCTCCCCAGTCCTCCTGACCATGCAGGTCACTCACCAGCTCTCCTGACTGCCACCAGTTGTTCCTCTCCTTGGAGACTTGCCCGGCAATGCTCTCTCCTGCTGTCCTCTCTTGCTCCTCCTGTGCCTCCTGTCCAGGGCCCTGTCTGCACCCAATCACAAGCCCAAGGTCACCCCCCAGATTGGGGAGCTCCCTCAAAGGCCCTGACAGCCCAGCATTCCATCTCCAAGCTACAAATAACTCCAACTTCTCCCCAGCTGGGCTTACCCTGCGTATTTACAAAAAGAGGGGACACAGGAGAGAAGGAGAGGAAATTGCTGCTCACCCCTTAAAAACTAGAAACAAAAAAGAGAAGGTTCCCCCAAGGTGGGGTTTTTTGGCCGCACAGTAACGAGTAGAATCAATGTATGAAAAATAGAACAAATTTATTGTATACAAAAATGGTATAACATAAAAGTTAAAACAATGAGCTCCAGTGGGAAGTACCTTAAAATGAAATTGGCTAGACATACATTGGCAGACATAAATTAGCAAGAGGAGAACAATCTCCCACATGGAGATCCCTTAAAAAACTGTCTTCCCCTCTTCCCCAGTGGAGAAACCCGGGCACCTCCTTCACCACCGCAGCCTGGACCAGGGCAGTGAAAGCAGCGACGCAACTTACAAGAGGTCCCACTTTATAGCACCGCCCGCCAGGCCAGGCGATTGGCCGAGAGACAAACCACACCTGCGATGAAAATCAAAAAACGAGCTAAATAAACACGCATAATAGTTAATTTGTATAAAATACTCGTATTTGTTATGTGGACAAAAAAGGCCACTAGGAGACTGGAGTCTCCAATATTTCTTATACATATAGTGCATATGACTCAAACCAAACCAAAGGTTCGAAGCCATGTGTGTATAACAAATTCTAAATGGTCTAAATCATTCATAAGGAGATATCAAGTATTAGTCAACACTCAGTCTGTGCCATATGTGAGGGTAATGGGATAGTGCAAGGGAAGTGGAAAGTGAGAAAGTGAGAGGACTAAGGAAAGATAAGGAGTGAATGGCGAAGCAAACCATGCAGCATGTGTGAGTGGGATGGGGAAGGGATAAGGACCAGAAGTGTGCAGAAAAACAAGTGAGCAAAACACAAAGAATATTAAAATGCAAAAAAAGGGGGGGAGGGGTATGACCCGTGAAAACACCAAGTGTGGGGAAAAAAAAAAAAAAAGGGGAAAAGGAAGGAAAAATGCATAGCTGTGAGTACAAGGCTTTACCTCAAGGAGTGTTAGGCAGCGCATGTGACTGCACCATATTGCCCCATATAGCTAGACTGTTGCTTGTCAGCCAACCCAGAATTGGTCGCAAGCTGTATAAGACTCAGTGGATTAGTATCCAATCCTGAGTCAACCAGTCTAAAATAAACAAGAAAAAATAGTAATAAATATAAAAAAAAAAAAACAGTGTCATTATAGATGCATGAATAAGGGTCAATGTAGGATTGATTAGTTACCACATGAACCATAATTGTAAAGGGCAAAAAATGGTGCAGAAACACATTGCTAAAAAGTGTACTTACTCTGTGACAACAAAAGTGCTTCCAGTCCACCAAACAAGAGAAGACTGAGTGTGTGGCAAGTACCATTTTTATATCCACCATCTGGTGGGGGTGTGTATGCTCCATTGTGATTCATCCCAGGTGTGTGCAATCACCCAATCACCCCCTGACAGGCAGAATGGCCGCCATCCGAGTGTGACATCCCCGGTGTTCAGGAAAAGCATAGCTCCAGTCAACCCTCACTCTCGTCGAAATCTCGCGATGCCCGTGACGTCACGTCGCACGCGCGGGGCCTTGCGCATGCGCAGTGACGAGGAGCATCCAAGAGTGTTCCGGAACGCCGCTGGCAAGGGGAGGAAGATCCCCAACATGGCGCACGGTGCCCGCCCTAGCGTCCAATGGGGGACAGGGGGGGAGGAGCCGTCTAGGCAGGCCGGCTCCTCCCCCCCTGCCGGGAAGTCACGTCGCAGGTCACCCCCGACCCAGAAGCGACAGCGAAGAGAACGCCAGAGCTCCACCGATCAGGGGAGAAGCAGCTCAAAGGGGGAATAAATTTGGACACAACAATGGGGCAAACTTGTGAGGAGAGGGGGACTAAAGGTGCAATACCCTGCCTATTTAAGGAGGCCTGCCCCCTGTCAGTCCAGGTTGGGGATTGGTCAGGGCTCCTCAGAAAACTCCAGGCAGATCCACCTCTCTTCTCCTCCTCTCTTCCTAGAATCTTCTTAAAAGAAGAGGGAGGTCTCAGTGATGCTGCCTATACATGCTGCCAAAATCAGCAGTACAGTGCCTTCAATCACAAAGCCCTCAGAAGACACCTCTCCTTCTTTTGCTCTCACTTTGCTGAGTGTGTTCACTGTCTGATGGAGCTCCAGGTGCCGATGCACGATGGGGAGTTTGATCTGATAGCCTCTCTCTATGACCCGCATGGGTCCACCGGAGCAGGTGTGGGGTCGCCATTGTGACCCCCTGTAGCTACACCACTGGTTGTTCTTGTTGCATTCTGATCTCTGTGAGTGCTGCCTAAAACATAATGGTTACATTTTCCTGACTGTCCATCCCAATGAGCAGGTTTTTCTGGCATAAATCAATTTCTGTAGAAGACTCATGGTGAAGTACAGGATGTTGCAGATATATTGTTTTGGCCTCTCCCAAGCTCTTTTTAACACTGCTGAGGAAATATTCTCTCAGCCATTACTGAGCATCATTAGACAATCTTGGGAGTGTATTGTACACTAGGGATGACTGTAACTGGCCAGGTTCAGTTCAAGCCAGGTTCAGAAAAACCAGTAAGGAATCCCCAAACCCCTAAATTAGCCACTTTAGCCCAGGAAGGTTTTACCCCCTTAATGACCAGAGCATTTTTTGCAATTTGGCACTGCGCTACTTTAACTGGTAATTGCACGGTCATGCAATTCTGTACCCAAATTATTATTTTTTTTTTTTATTATCAATATGTTTTATTGAAGTAGAATAAAGTGATACAATTACAAAACATACAATAGCTGTGATGGGATACACCATTAATACGTAAAAACATCATAACTGGATAGGCCTGAATATATCAAGAATATAACAAAATAGGAGAGAGACTAAATCGTGCAAGGCAGTTGATATACACCATTGAGGTGTATGCACTGTAGCTTGAAAGAGACAAACTGGGAGAAGGAAAATAAAGAAAAGGGGGGAGGGGATAGGAAGGTGAAGGAAGAAGGGGAGAGGGAGAAGAAGAGAAAGAAAGAAAGAGGATTCTGGTCAGTCACCGTAATATGATTTAGTGAAGAGGAACAGTGCATGGTCTAGAATGCAAATTTTTCAGACTTTAGTTGTACATTTAGAGTTAGATAGCCAAATAGCCCATTTATCTCTAAATCTATCTACAGTAGAGTCAGTGATTGCTAGCATTTTCTCCATCTCGCATTGATGGTTGAGAGTGGTGATGGTGTCAGAGGGCGATGGGGAGTTGGGTGTTTTCCATAGTCTTGTAATAGTGAGTTTCGCTGCCAGGAGGAGTTGTAATATCACTACTCTCATTTTGGGTGGAAATTCGTGGATGTTTAGGTGTAGGATGGCTAACTCGGGATGAGGCAGAATGTTGTGGTCACAAATATCTGATAGGATAGAGAAAATTTTGTTCCAAAATGAACGTATTGATTTTCATGACCACAGTGTGTGATAGAGTGTACCAGTTTCTCCACAATTTCGCCAGCAGAGAGCTGATTGGGAAGGGTAGAACTTAGAGAGATTGTATGGAGTAAAGTACCATGAGTGCACAGTTTTTTTAAATTGTTCCCAATGGTTCGTACATTTGGATGCAGCATAAGTGGTAATGAAGACTTTCTGCCAACTTTTATCTGGAAAAAACATGCCCAAGGTTTCTTCCCATTTAAGAATAGTTGTGGTTTTCGAAAAGTTATCTTGGGAATTACAATTGTTATAGAATAGGGAGATTCCTTTTAGTGGACATTTAGTGTTTTGAAAAAAGTTAAATATCGGGGGGGGGGGGGGGGGGGCGTGGCTAGCCGGCGCTGAAGATGGCTGCCTGAGATTACAGCTCCACAGTGAGGGAGAATACCGGAGCGCATCAAACCCGACAGATCAGGGGGATTCACCCCAAAATCGCCTCACACCTTCCCCGAGTGCCGACCGACAATGTCCCGCAAGCGGATGGGAGAACGTGGCCTCAGGAAACTCACCACGTTCATGTTTGCACAGGACAAGGTCAGTGACTTCCAAGATGGCACCAGCGGCCTGATGGAGCTGCGAGAGGCTTACACAGACCTCCCAGACGACATCCACAGTGAAATGGGCACAGCTCCACTGCCTCTATCCCCTACCCATGACCCAGGCTCTGATCCCCTTACTTCCAGCCCAGCTAAGGCTCGGATGCGGATGGATGCACCGCATCCGCAATCTCAGGAACACAGTCCAGGCCTTCAATCCTTTCCAATCCAACCAGGCCCTGCACAACTCTATGGCATCTTTTCCCACCTCTGGCCATCTAGTAATAGATACTACCCTAAAAGAAATGCTCATGTCCCTGCAAACATCTCTGATGACTGACCTGTCATCCCTGTTTAGTAAAATCTCCACAGACATGCATTCTATGGAAAATAGAATTTCTACCATGGAACGAGGTATGACAGACTGTTCATCCACTGTAAATGACATCATTGAGGCAGTGGAAGACATTAAAGATAAACAAGACTGGGTCCGGGCCAAGCTGGCCGATTTTGGAGGACCACTCAAGAAGCAACAACGTCAAATTGCGGGGGGTCCCTGAGTCTATACCCCCGAGTGATCTCCTTAAATACGCCAAAGACCTCATAAACACTATCCTGCCTGACGCGGCCCCCAGAGATATCATCATAGATAGAATCCATAGGTTTGCTAAACCCTCTCACCTAGCTGCATCAGTGCCAAGAGACGTCCTCATGAGAATCCATTTTTTCCACATCAAAGAAAAAATGATGACAGAAGCCAGGTCCAAAGCTCCCCTGCCCAGACCATATGAGGCAATACAGATCTTCCCAGATCTTTCCAAGTTTACGCTACAAATGAGGAGGAAGCTGAATCCCATTACCAAAGGCCTCTCCAACCATAAAATCTTATATAAATGGAGGTACCCTGCGACTATCCTTATAAAAAAAAATGGCACCACCCACGCTATCAACGACCTATTGAAAGGCATGCACCTACTTCACGAATGGGGCATCATTCTGGAACCCCCAACAGAAGGAGTTCCCCCTCTGCCACAACGGAATTCTCACCACAGGCGCACCAACCAGAGCTCCAAAAAACACCATCCCCAAATGGTTACTTGAATAAGATGGGTCACAACCACTAATGCATATTTCTACCTCGTTACCTTGCGTATCTTTCCAAGTTCTCTTAATACTAACTGTTTTCCCCCACCTGTGGCATAGCTTCCTATAGCTTCCTGATATACAAGCCGCCACATTCCTTATACAGCAAGATTGCAGTATAATGGTAAACCTACTATAAGTTCTTGCTCTCATTGCTTGTTTTTTTCAGACTTTTGACTTGTTGCTTCCCCCCAGCTTCCTCCTGCGGCTCTTGATCCAGATCTTCCACAACATAAAACCGAACGTCCGACCAACAATCTCATCAGTGAAAGACACACCTACTCTCCACATGCTACAAGCAACGAACTGTAAGTGATACTTCTACCCTTGATTCACCCCATCCCCTAGCCTCCGGCCATGCCGTGTAACATTGTGTCCCTCAATGCCAAGGGCCTAAACCACCCGGCAAAACGCCATTCCCTTTGGCACACAGTAGCTAAAATGGACTGTGACATCTTCTGTGTCCAGGAGACTCACCTGCTCCCCACGGCAACAGCCCTCTGCTACAACAACAAGTACCCCCAAATATACCATGCCACCTACAATTCCAAGAAAAGAGGAGTTCTCATTGCTGTAAAACGTGGTCTAGACTTCCAACTACTACAACAAATCCCCGACCCCAATGGTCGGTATCTCATTTTGACATTCACCCTCAACAAAGTTACTTATACCTTAATGAATATCTACGCCCCTAACACTCGTCAGATAAGCTTTCTGAGAAAAGCTTTAACCAAGGCACGAGCAGTCTGACAGGGTCACTTGATAATATGCGGAGATTTCAACACGGTTCCTGATATCTGCATGGACTTCTCCAGCAAAACGAAGAGAATCCCCCCTGAGGCAGCTCCTCACGTCACATGATGTCTTTGACATGTGGAGATGCCATCATGGGTCTGAAAAGGACTACACTTATTTCCCCCCCCACCACAAATCATATTCCAGAATTGATTTGTTCCTCACAGACAAATGGTTACTACAAAGCATTAGTGCATCTGTAATCCACACCATGACTTGGTCGGACCACGCCCCAATATCTATCTCCATTAATGACACTGCACCCCAGCGGAATACGTTCCTCTGGCGTGCGAATAATTATATTCTTCAACACCCCAGCTACTCCCTAGACATAGAAAAACACATCCACGAATATTTCGATTTAAATAAAGGATCAGTGGGGGACCCCGTGACAGTGTGGAACGCGCACAAAGCTGTTATTAGAGGTACTATAGATGTACAATGAGTTCCATCTGTAGAAGAAAGAGGACGCAGCAAATAGACACCCTTACTTCTCAAATCGCGACTCTTGAAACCCAACATAAGACCAATCCAGACCTGAACATTCAGGCCCAGCTACTGACCCTATCATGAGACCTGCGATCGCTTCTTCTCCATTCCTATGAACTTATTCAGTGCAGGCTTAAAGCTAACTCATACTCCACATCCAACAAAACGGGCAAGAGATTAGCACAACACCTCAAGGGACAGAGGATCAAATCCAAAATCCCAATTCTATTCTACCCCCAATCCAATGACACACTGACTAACCCCCAGGACATTGTGAACGCTTTTAGTGAATACTATAGCAAAATGTACAACATAAAGCATGATCATATTACTTACCAACCATTCCCTACTGACATTAATAATTTTCTCCAACAAATTAAACTACCAACGCTGTCTGACTCTCAACTTTCCTCCCTTAACGAACCATTTTTGGACCAAGAAATCCTAGACACGATATCATCCTTGCCCTCGGGCAAAACCCCTGGACCAGATGGTCTAACGGGAGAATACTATAAAAAAATTTCCAGCCACTTACTCCCCCATCTGACTGAATTTTTCAACATTGCTGCCTCCTCTTCAAAGTTCACTGACGAATCACTTAATTCTCTTATAATTACCATCCCGAAACCAGGTAAAGCTCCTACCTCCCCCCAAAATCTCCTTACTAAATCTTGACGTAAAAATTTATGACAAAAGATTGCCAGACACCTGATGGCTGTTATGCCTGATCTCATCCACACGGACCAATCAGGGTTCATTAAGGGCAGACAAGCCCCTGATGCCACAAGATGGATGGTAAACCCAATACACCATATTGAGTCTAGTGGAACGCCTTTTCTGCTCCTCTCTTTGGATGCAGAGAAGGTGTTCGATAGAGTCCACTGGTCATACCTAAGGGCAGTATTGACTAAACTCGGCTTTAAGGACCTCATTTACAACACTATAATGGCTTTGTATACTGTCCCATCAGTTAAAGTATACACTGCAGACATGCTTTCACATCCATTCCACATAACTAATGGCACTCGCCAGGGGTGCCCATTGTCCCCATTGATTTTCAACATGTTGATGGAACCACTAGCGGAACACACATGCTCAAACCCCCTAATCACAGGTCTAACGATAGGCAAAATATCACATAAAATTAGTCTCTTTGCTGACGACGTCATACTAATACTCACCAACCCGACCCCCTCGCTCCCTGAAGCCCAAAAACTACTAGACTGGTTCGGACGCATATCATACTACAAACTTAACGTAACTAAGTCACATGTCTTAGACATTAAGCTAGACGCTACCACTAGAAACTTGATACAGGTCCAATTCCCCTTTGCCTGGACTGACCATAGCATCTCATATTAGGGAGTCCACCTCACAAAATCAGTCAAACACCTATTTACAGCCAATTTCAAGCCTCTCCTTGCCAAATTAAAGTTAGAAACACAAGTCATAACCAAACACAACCTTTCCTTGTCTGGAAGACTTGCAGCATTCAAAATGCTCCACCTACCTCAAATTCTTTACCTGTTCAGAACTCTCCCCATACCCTTGCCTAAATACTACTTCAAATCACTACAATCCATGCTTAACAAAACCGTCTGGCATGGTGCCAAACCTAGATGTGCAGACTCATCACTCAGATACCATAGATCGGCGGGAGGCTCAATGACAATAGACTTCAAAGACTACCACACAGCGGCGATACTGGACCAGCTCACTGAGTGGTTCCAAACACACCCTAGCAAGCTCTGGAGCTCAATAGAACACTCAACTCTACTTCATCCAAATCTGAAATCTTGGGTAATGAGCTCACCCTGGGGTCCAAAAATGACGTCGGCAACATCTCCCACCATGGTGGCGTTGATCGCAGCATGGAAAAAACTGATACAAAACAGCTATGACTTACCTAATACACCTTCCATTCCTATCCCTATCGAATCTCTTCACCACCTCTCACCAGACTTATATTTAAACCAATGGCCCAAAAAAGGTATCCACACCATCCAAGATGTTCTAAAAATCGACAAACCCAAACCCTTCACCCTCCTTCAAGAGTTCAACTTGCCTCACACAGACCTCTTCACATACATGCGTGTCACACATTGCCTTAGAGACTCCCACCACCGTGTATACACAGTGCATCCCAAAGCATGGGAATATCTAACGACCACCACCCCCAAACAAAAAAGAATATCCCTATTTTATAACATTATGCACCACAAGCTGCAATTTACCAAGAAACCCCCCATATACACTGGGAACACGACTTAGGTCAGACCAACACAGAACACCAATGGCAGAAGGCGCTCCAGTCAATCTACAAATCCACAAAATGCTCTGCACTTTAGGAAACCACCCAAAAACTGCACCTTAGTTGGTATCTAACCCCCTCCAGATTTACTCAATTTAAGCCTTCTACATGTGATCAGTGCTGACGTTGCAGCTCAGGCAAGGGTGACTTACTCCACATCTTTTGGTCCTGCCCACGCTTACAGAAGTACTGGAACACAATTTTTCAAGTACTCTCAGACGTTTTACACCAAGACTTACATCCAACACCTGATCTAGCTATCCTGAACTTCAATATTGAATCAGTTCTCCCACCATACAGACATGTAGTGACCCATATTTTACTGGCCGCGAGATTAAGTATTGCGAGGTTATGGAAAACTGGTAAACCCCCATCCGTTGAACACACTATAGACACGGTGAATCTCCACTATAGTTTTGAACTGATGATGTCCTCTAGTACAGGCCTCTTACACAAAGAAAGGAAAAAATGGGAGCCGTGGGTGCTGTGGTCTGGGGTTGCATCATTTCTTTAATACCCAATAACCTGATGTTCTTTTTCCCCTTGACAAGCAACAAGTTGTTAGAGTTACTACTTGATACTATTACTTGCTATTGTTACTGCTTTCAGATCTGCATATTTTCTTTGCTAGAGACTGTCCCAACGGAGTGTCACTCCCCCAGGTAACAAAAAAGTTCCCAATGGGGTTCCTGGGAGAGGGTCACTCATGTAATAATTAACTTTTTGATATTAAGGTTGAGAATACAACAGTTCCTTGATTTATGTTATAACGACAACCAGATAATCTTAATATATGTCTAAATCCAATTGACTTATTGTTTACCACTATACAATGTGCACATTGCATTCTTGTGTATTAAATGCAAAATCAATAAAAATCTATTGAAGAAAAAAGTTAAATATCGCAGTTGGTAGCTCTAAGTATAGGGGCAAGGGGTGTTTCAAAAGAAATGATCGGATTTGCATATAGGTAAAGTGTGTGTAGGGAGAGAGAGATTGAAGTGTGAGTATAGGTATCCGAATGTGTGAAGAGAAGTGCCCTGGTATAGTTCCATCAGGAGCGTAATCCCTCTGGATTTCCAAAGGTATAGGTCAATATGAGGGATGAAGTGTTGGAGCACGGTGAGGGGGGTGTCGATCTTACATAGGGAATTTCGAGGTGTAGGGGATGGGGAATTCAGACCACATTTTAGTAGAGATCTGTATTGTCAAGGAGGTGGGGAATGAGGCTCCCAATTTAATAGCAATAAGGGTCGATGTACGATCTTTAAAGGGGATATTTACACGCTCCAAATGCGACCAAGATTTATGATCATGGGGAGTCACCAATATCTAAGCTGGTCTAGCACACAGGCTTTGTAGTAAGCCAGGACATTGGGGACTCCCATACCTCTGTTTGTCCTGTGCTTCAACATGATGGAAAGGGAGCACCTAGGCGGTTTATGGTTCCCGATAAAATGGGTAAAGAGCTTTTGAATTGAGGAGAAAAAGGTGGGTGGGATGGGGATTATTAAGGTGCGAAACAGATACAGCAGCTTGGGAAAGATCAGTATTATGATAATCAGGTACAGTCAAATGTTCAATTGGGGTAGTAAAGTTATGGATATAAGTGCAACACATTTCCTTATTATCCATAAGGTTACATAGACCAGTAATAGCAGCTAACATTTGTTCCTGATGTATAATAATAAGTTCAGATGAGCAGATGACTGGAATCCCTTTTCAGGTGTGGGAGGTTGGTTCAGAGGAGCTTGGTCTAACAATCAGCATTTTTAAAGTCGCTATTCTTCCCGCAATTGATAGTTCTTGGGTTCGCAGATAGGATAATTGTCTGGGAAGTGATTCCAAAAAGGGTTTAAAATTGTGGTGATATAATTGCGCAGTGTGTGTGGTTAACTGTATGGCTAAATAGGTCAATGAAGTGGGGGTCCAAGCAAAGGGAAATTCTTTACTTAATGAGGTTTGTAGGGGGTCAGAATATTGATACATAGAATCTGAGATTTAGAGGCATTTAATTTATAGTATGATACAGCGCTAAACTCTTCACGTAGTTTTTGTGTCTCATTTAATGAGGACTTGGGGTTGGAAAGAATAAGCATGACATTGTCTGCAAAAAGACTAATTTTGTGTTCAATGCCAGCTATGGTAAGCCCTGTGATTTTGGGGTGGGATCTAATACTTTCTGCCAATGGTTCCATTAGAAGTGCGAAAATAATGGGTGAAAGAGGACATCCCTGTCTAGTTCCGTTCATTATTTTTATCAGTTTAGATTTAATTCCTGAGTTGAGGACAGTGGCTGAAGGGGTAGAGTAAAGAGAGATGATAGCGGTCTGAAGCCATCCTATGATTCCAAATGCACTGAAGTACCGCTTTGAGATATCCCCAGTGGACCCTGTCGAACGCCTTCTCCGCATCCAAAGAAAGGAGCAGAGAAGGCGTTCGGAAAGAGCCCGTCTGTGAGATCAGATTAATAAGATGTCTGGTACCGTCAGGAGCTTGTCGACCAGGTATAAATCCTACCTGGTCCGGTTGAACAAGGTAAGGCAATATTTTTTGTAGTCTTGCGGGTAGAAGTTTAGCATATATCTTGATCAGTATTGAGCAGAGATATGGGCCTATAATTAGCGGTACTAGTGGGATCTTTGTTAGACTTAGGTATTGTAACAATCACCGCTTTTAACATTTCAGGGGGAAAGGTACCAGATGAGGAAGCGAGATTGAAGACATCTTGTAAGTGGGGGGCAATTTCTTTGGAGAGATGCTTGTAATATTCATTTGAGAATCTATCATCTCCGGGGGACTTCCGGTTGGGCAATTTGCTGATAGATAAGAAGATTTCTTGAGTTGTGAATGGTTGGGAAATAGTATCAAGTTGGGCAGTTGTGAGGGAGGGTAAATTGACTTTGTGTAGGAAATCTGCAATAAGTGCGGGAGAGGGTTGGGGGGTAGTTTCATCATTACATAGGTCATACAGAGATTGATAATAGTCCGCAAAAGCATTTGCAATGTCTTTTGGGTTAAATAAGGAAGTATGAGATGAAGGGTGCTTAAGATTGGTAATTTTTTGTTGGATCAGCTTTGTCTTTACTTTTTTAGCTAGCCAAGCTCCTGCCTTATTGTGCAGGGCATAATAGTTGGCTCTAAGAAATTTAAGGTGGTTTTCGTATTTGTATAAGAGGAGGGACCTCAAGTTTTGTCTGTCATGGAGTATGTCACGTGTTAGTTGGGGGTCTTAGGTAGTTTTATTTTTTTATTCTTTCAGGGATATAGTAGTAAGCAAGTCTTCAATCTGCTTTGCTCTCTGCTTTTTAACATATGATGCCATTTTAATCAGTATTCCCCTCAAATATACACTTTATAAGTGTTCCACAGAATAAATCTATTAGTTTCAAGGATGTCGTTGTACCCAAAAAAAACTCATGGTGTTCCTGGACGATATTTTGGTACAATTGCCCGTCGTTCAAAAGAGAGGTATTCAATCTCCAAAGAGGAGGGGGAGAATTGCGGACATCAAATGTCAGGGTGATTGGCGCATGATCCGAGCAGGAAATTGTACTGATATCCATGTGTAGAACATTTTGCAGTGAATCTTTAGTGGTCAGAAAGAAATCAATACGAGAATACGAGGAGTGCGCAGCAGACATGAAGGTGAAGTCTTTTTCAGATCCATGGAGGCATCACCAGGCATCATAGATCTCATGCTTCAGCAACAAGGGAGCAATAGATTGTTTAGGACTTCTAGTAGGGGTAGTGGAGTCCATATCAGGGTTCCAAATTGTGTTGAAGTCCCCACCAATGATAAGAGTACCTTGCATCACTTCCGCAACTTCGTTGAGCAGAGGGGTCAAGAATTTTCTTTGATTAGTGTTCGGAGCATATAGGTTGACAAGAGTGAAAGTATTTCGATTGAGTTCGCAGATGAGGATGAGATATCTGCCTTGAGGGTCTGGAAAGGTGCGAATATGGTTGAAGGGTATAGAATCTTTAACGGCGATGAGGACTCCACAGGCCTTTTTTGGGCCATTAGCCATATATAGGTGAGGGAAGTTACGAAAATTAATTTTGGGACACTTGTGAGCAGCAAAATGTGTTTTCTTGGGCAAATATAATGTCCGCTTTGAGAGTACGGGCTTCTTTTAATAGTGATGATCGCTTAAAAGGACTATTTAGACCTTTAGGGTTCAGTGACAGTTTCTTCAAGGGCATAAGGAGTTAAGTGAGTGCTGGAGAATTGTTGCATAAAGGTTTACTAATTGGATATGATTAGCAGAAGCATACCTGGGAGATGAAGGAGCCTGTGTGCAGAATGTAATCTTTAGGACATATTCAGGAGGTAGGCAATTGATTGAAGGTGAGCAATAGAAGGGATCTCGGGAATCACAATTTTTGTCAGGTGACTCAGTAGGTAAGCCAAGTCCATTCCGAATGCTTAACATATCTTTCATGGTGACTGGATATGTGGAGGACTCAGAGAAGGGGGTGACACAGAAGAGAACAAATCAAAATCAACATATTAAGAAACTCCTGACAAACGCAGGCTCAATGGGCAGCCTAAGCTGCTTTGGTAACGTGGGGGGTAACTTTGAACCAATAGTGCAGTGTAAAAATAGAGGAAATACAGTAACACAGGCTCACAGCCTCACGCTGAGGAAATCTCGTATTGGAAGAGAGCTGTCTCTTAAGAGTGAAGGGTTTAGCTCATGTCCATTCTGTTTCTGGATGTTCCACGTGGAAGGAGATGAGGCAGATGAGGGGGGAGGGTGTGCCTCCGCTGGGAGCAGTTGCCACTGTTTAAAGAGTTGTATGCCTTTGTCTACACTGTGGATAGGGAACATTTTTCTGTTCCAGGTAACCAGAAGCTTTGCGGGGAATCCCCAGCGGTAAGCAACACTATTGTTTCGCAGAATTTTTATAAGTGTGGCGAGCTTCTTTCTGTTCATCGCTGTTTGTTGCAATATTTCTGTATACAGGGATATGCCTGTGAAGTCATCTGGAACCACAGGGTTTTGCTTAGCTGCCGCCATGACACACTCTTTCACATAGTAGTAGTGAATGCGAGCCAGGGTATCCCTGGGCGCAGTGTTGGGCAAAAATTTAGGTTTGGGTATGCGGTGGGCTCTATCAGTGCACAATTCAATATCAGACAGGGATGGCAGAAGAGCTTTCATGAGGCATTGGATAGAATTTGAAAGCTCATTTCGGGGTATGGATTCAGGTATTCCCCTGATCTTTATATTATTCCTCCTGGAACGATCTTCTAGATCTGTTATTTTAGTCTGGAGGTGCTGATTTTCATTCTCCTGGTCTGTGTAAGCATCAACAAGATTATTGTGAGCAGAGTACAGTTCCGCCATTTTAGTTTCCAAGTAATGTATTTTATCAGTGTTGCTTTGAACGGTGGCACTCAGGGGAGCCATCATGTCAGAAAAGTCATTGAATAGAGTTTTCCTGAGGGACAGCAGCATATCTTTCATAGTGCTTTCAGATATTGATTGGTTTGTGGCAGAGAACGTTTCAATTAAGGACTCTGCCTGTCTGCTCTGCATGAGACTGGGAGAGCTGACAGGCTGCATTCCTTGTGAGGGAACTTCCTCCTCCCTCCACTGCCTAGTTTTAGCAGGGCTGCGAGTAGTTGGAGTGGATGGGGAAGAGAACTACCCCGAGTCCTCGGAAGGAGTTGTGAAATGTTTCCCCGCATTGTGGTGGCTGCGAGGCGAGCGGGCCGTGCCGCTGGAACTGGGGCCGGCGCCATCTTGCTTACCTCGCACGGCCGCCACTGGATAAAAGTCTATGAGACGCTGGGGAGGCTTGTTTCCCTTCCTCCTTTTTGACATGGCTCCCGGGTGTGATCGTTGGTAAAACGAGCGGGTTCCGGGCTCAGTACGTCTTTTCCTTGTGCAGTGTATTTGTTGCTGTTCCGGGCTCAGTACGTCTTTTTCTTGTGCAGTGTATTTGTTGCTGAGAGCGTGAGGCTGCTGGAGCTCTCAGTTAAGCGGCCATCTCTCACGCCGGTCGGACACGCCCCCCCTACTAAAACTAAATTTATATCCTTTTTTTCCCACAAATAGAGCTTTCTATTAGTGGTATTTGATCACCACTGGGATTTTTATTTTTTGCTATATAAATGAAAAGAGACTGAAAACGTTGAAAAAAAATGATATTTTCTACTTTTTATCATACAAAAATATCCAATAAACGAAATTTTTGTCATACATTTAAGCCAAAATGTATTTTGCTACATTTGGTAAAACAAAATATCAAAAAGCATATATTTATTGGTTTGCGCAAAAGTTATAGCGTCTACAAACTATGGGATATACACTGGAATTTACGCAGCTTTTACTTTCTGATTGCCTCATTTCTTGAGCTGCTATAATGGCAGGGTAGTACAACCCCTCCCCCCCAAATTACCCCTTTTTGGAAAGTATACACCCCGAGGAATTTGCTGAGAGGCATGTTGAGCCCATTAAATATTTAATTTTGTTGTCACAAGTGTTTGAAAAATGACAAAAAAAAAAATTACACAAAGTTGTCACTGAAATGATACATTGCTCACACATGCCATAGGTATATGTAGAATTTACACCCCAAAATACATTCCTACATTCCTTTGCTTCTCCTGAGTATGGGGATACCACATGTGTGAGATTTTTCGGGAGCCTAGCCGCCTACAGGACCCCGAAATCCAATCACTGCCTTCAGGATTTCAAAGAGTGTAAGTTGCTCGAAGCGAAGCATAGGGGCGATCTGCCCTCTGTTCACCCCAACCCCTATGCTCCGCCACATATGCTCTTTTTTTTAACTATAGTGGTAGAATCACCTCCTACAGCGCTGGAGTCACTGATTTATGTATTGTGAGAGCAAACCCTGTTGCTGTCAGAATAAACAAATAAGTGGTTAACAATAAAAAACACAGTAACAAAAAAAAAAAAAATAGCAGTATAGTATAAAATACAGTAAAACAGTAAGAACAGAACATTAACTCAAAAAACCAACAACATTTTTTGGCTTTTATTATTTTTTGGGGTTTTATTTATTTTTTTTACACTTTTTTTATAACTGTAAAAAAACTAAAAAGGATGATTGGGCATTTACTGTATAATTGCAAAGATATTGAGGTTCATTACTAAAGGTAAATCGTCTGTGCACTGCAAGTGCAATTGCTCTAGATCTGAGGGGGACATGCCAGGAAAATAAAAAACTGCATTTTTGCTTGCACATGATTGGATGGTAGAAATCAGCAGAGCTTCGCCTCAGATCTAAAACAACTGCACTTGCAGTGCACTTGAAATGCACTTCCAAGTGCACTTCTAGTGCACAGTACAGTGGGGACTGTAAGTATTCAGACCCATATTGACAGAAAAACACAGAATTGTTGAAATTTTTGCAGATTTATTAAAAAAGAAAAACTCAAATATCACATGGTCCTAAGTATTCAGACCCTTATTATTTAGTAGAAGCACCCTTTTGATCTAATATAGCCATGAGTCTTTTTGGGAAAGATGCAACAAGTTTTTCACACCTGGATTTGGGGATCCTCTGACATTCCTCCTTGCAGGTCCTCTTCAGTTGTCAGGTTGGATGGTAAACGTTGGTGGACAGCCATTTTTAGGTCTCTCCAGAGATGCTCAATTGGGTTTAAGTCAGGGCTCTGGCTGGGCCATTCAAGAACAGTCAGAGTTGTTGTGAAGCCACTCCTTCATTATTTTAGCTGTGTGCTTAGGGTCATTGTCTTGTTGGAAGGTAAACCTTCGGCCCAGTCTGAGGTCCTGAGCACTCTGGAGAAGGTTTTCATCCAGGATATCCCTGTACTTGGCCACATTCATCTTTCCCTTGATTGCAACTAGTCGTCCTGTCCCTGCAGCTGAAAAACACCCCCACAGCATGATGCTGCCACCACCATGGTTCACTGTTGGGACTGTATTGGACAGGTGATGAGCAGTGCCTGGTTTTCTCCACACATACCACTTAGAATTAAGGCCAAAAAGGTCTATATTAGTCTCAGACCAAAGAATCTTATTTCTCACCATTTTGGAGTCCTTCAGGTGTTTTTTTAGCAAACTCCATGCGGGCTTTCATGTGTCTTGCACTGAGGAGAGGCTTCCATCGGGCCACTCTGCCATAAAGCCCCGACTGGTGGAGGGCTGCAGTGATGGTTGACTTTCTACAACTTTCTCCCATCTCCCGACTGCATCTCTGGAGTTCAGCCACAGTGATCTTTGGGTTCTTCTTTACCTCTCTCACCAAGGCTCTTCTCCCCCGATAGCTCAGTTTGGCTGGACGGCCAGCTCTAGGAAGGGTTCTGGTCATCCCAAACATCTTCCATTTAAGGATTATGGAGGCCACTGTGCTCTTAGGAACCTTAAGTGCAGCAGAAATTTTTTGTAACCTTGGCCAGATCTGTGCCTTGCCACAATTCTGTCTCTGAGCTCTTCAGGCAGTTCCTTTGACCTCATGATTCTCATTTGCTCTGACATGCACTGTGAGCTGTAAGGTCTTATATAGACAGGTGTGTGGCTTTCCTAATCAAGTCCAATCAGTATAATCAAACACAGATGGACTCAAATGAAGGTGTAGAACCATCTCAAGGATGATCAGAAGAAATGGACAGCACCTGAGTTAAATATATGAGTGTCACATCAAAGGGTCTGAATACTTAGGACCATGTGATATTTCAGTTTTTCTTTTTTAATAAATCTGCAAAAATGTCAACAATTCTGTGTTTTTCTGTTAATATGGGGTGCTGTGTGTACATTAATGAGGAAAAAATTAACTTAAATGATTTTAGCAAATGGCTGCAATATAACAAAGAGTGAAAAATTTAACGGGGTCTGAATACTTTCCGTCCCCACTGTATATTGGCCTTTAGTAAATCAACATCCCTGTATTATCCAGCACCTCCTAAATCTATAGACTTTTTTTATTTATTGGATTATTAAGTTACAACGATTAAGGATGCTGCGGGAAGATTTATATTTTTATTGCTGTTTTATTGCTTTGTATCTTATGTTAGTTTTTTTGTACACAGAGCAGTTGTACATATAGTAGATATAATGTAAAGATAGACTTCATTCTTCCCTGCAAGCATTAGTCCTTTGGGGTCCAATTATTGTTTAACAGAGCACTGTGGGAGGTGGGGACCACAGTGTGTAATAAGAGGTCCCAATATTATAAGACATTTTAGTATAACCAGAATCCTCCTGTAATACGCAAACATTACCACCATCTTTTTTTTTTTCTCCAATCTAAAAAGCTGCTGTTATTTCTCAGGATCATGATGATACATTTACAGAGCATGATGTGCCATAAAGCTGAAGGTTAAACTGTAAAAAGAAATGTGATATATATCAAATGATTTATAGGTTATATTGTGACAGTAAGTGACCATTTTGTCCTTACATAAAACATTAAATCTGACAGTTATAACACATTTTTTCCTTTTCATTTAATCATCTTTTCATTATGCCAATTAAACCCTCTCAATTTCATTTTTGGAAATCACCTATTTCAACTAGTATTAAACAGATGAAAAAACAGCAGTACCTATGAATGGCACCTGGCAAACACAGTTTTACTAATAGTTCTCACCTTCAAGCACAAGTCAAATCTATGTATAACATGTGAAACATTTAAAATGAACATGTGTTAGTTAGAACTATAATTCTTTGTGTATTTTATTTTTTTTTTCATTTCTGTATATCATTGAATTTTAACATTTATTCTTATAAATATAATTTTCTCATCTCTCTTTAGCAATCTCTGCCCTGTAAAATTCTCCCCTGTGAATAAGAAATATAGAAAAATCTATTGAGCAAAAAGGCATGTGACAAACATTACTCAAAACTCTAGGCAGCAAGCTGGCAAATGTTTTCGCTGAGCAGGGTTCCTGGATGAACAGTAAGGGTGATATTTATAAAGAAATTTGCTTTGCGAATGATTCAACATTCAGACCCTGTTCACATCAGGCCTTCTCATCCACATCATGTTATAGCTGCAAAGTGCCAACTCAATATTGAACCCTATGGATGAATATTGGGATTCTGTTAAAGTCCATGTGCGTGTAAAGGCAGGCACCTTATATAGTCAAAGCCCTTCAACCAGGATGGATGTGAACCACATAAACATGCCAAAAGACTTACAACATGAAATGGACCTGAAGTGTGCCCTGGTCTGCTGGTCGGTATACCAAAAAGGGGGCATACCCAAGATAAGTAATAGATGTTTGTGGAGATAAATGAATTGAGAAATGCCCTGAAAAAGGGAATAGGAGGGAGGGTATCGCGCATAGGAACCGACAAAGACCACAGATGAGTGGGCTGCTTAAATACCCCCCAGACTCCTCCCATAAATTTAGGCCACCATACTGGCCTTCATATTTATGATCGAAGGCCTTCCACCAGAATGGATGCGAACCACAGACACACACCACAAGACTTACAAAATGAAATGGACCTGAAAGTGTGCCCTGGTCTGCTAGTCGGTATACCAAAAAAGGGGGCAAAAACTTTCAGGTAGGGGTGAAAGCTCTTTATTGGTTTAGTGTTATCTACTGAGCAAGTTTGGTAAATGCTTGCAACATTTCTACCTGAGGATTCGGGATGTACCAGGCAAAGCAGGCAGATTTCCCCCTGCCTAATCTCTTAATGATATGGTCTGGAACCCCATGCTGAGATGCGGCCGAGGCTGCTCCAGTTCAGAAGGAGTGTCCAGAGTACCGACTGGGGTAGAGGCCTAGGTTGCGCAGGAGGATCCTGACGTGCTTGATGAACTGGCAACCACTCAAGGGGTTGGTCGGGAAAGGTCATAGGGGACTAGAATTTGACTGGCTGGATAGGAGCAACAGTAAGCGGTCGAGTATCACTACTGGTCACCAGATGTTGTTTGCCTTAAATAGATGGATGTTGACCCTGGGGCCAGATTGCTGGGTTTTGGATACTGTGAGGTGGAGATTGAAATGATCTTGGAAGTTAGCAAGGTGACATCTACACAGTACCTGGCTGCCAGGACTATTACAGGTAAACTTGCTACGCCAAAAAAAAATGTAGTAGGCTAGGTAGATGGTCGCTTGAATGACCAAGCTGGAAGAAAGCCAAACGGGGAATAAGAGAGGATAGTCGACCTGTCTCTGAAGATTGATTCTCATGATGGGTAAGTGTTTGGAGTTGGCTATGGGCTGCTGCTTCTGAATTCCATGCAGGATGGCTCGGATCGCATGGGCTGCGAACAAGGATGGCTTTGCGAGATCCTGTAAGGCCAGGAAGTGTTGGATGCTGGCTAAGTATAGTCTGATGGTTTTGTGTGATAGAGCCAATTGTGTGTGGCAATATGAAAAGAAAGCTAGTACGTGCTTAATGTCTGGTGACGTTGCCCCGGGGCAGGATGCCAGAAACTTGCAGAAGGAATTCCAAGCTGTGTGGTAGGCCTTGAGTGTGTTGCGAGATAAGGATTGATTGATAAGCTGGGTCGCACTGTGAAGGTGCTGCTTTAATCCAATGTCAGCTGAGACCAAGGTGGGATAAGAGATGACGTTGGGTCGGGTCCGGGTTTGTGCTGAAAAAGTGAAGTTAAAATGGGACAGTGCGACTGCTGTGACATGGCACTTGCCGGGAATGTATGTGCAGTGCACATTGAACTGATGCTACAAGGATAATTGTACCAGCCTGCGTAGGAAGGACTTAATGGGGAGTGACTTGGACCTGCCCTTGTTAACGATATCGGCCGTGGCCTGGTTGTCGGTGGCGAAGGCCACCGTATGTCTGGTTCAGGTATGGCCCCAGACCTGAGTGCCTGCCACAATCGGGTATAGTTCGAACAATGAGAAAGACTGGATGAAACCGGGGATTAGGAGTATCTCTGGAGGCCATGGCCCTGTAAATTAATGATGGCCGAAAATTGCAGCAAAGCCTGTTTAGGCTGAGGCATCCGTTACTACCTGCGGTGATAGAGGTGATACTGACAGTATAAACATGGATATGCCATTCCAGCTAGTAAGGAACTCATCCCACATAGACAAATCCGCTACTTCTGCTGTGTCTAGACCAAGGATTTGATTGGGGTCCTGTGTCCGAGAGAGGAAGACCAAGAGGTGCAAAATAAAAGATCGTCCCTGGGGAATAATTCTCATTGCGAAGTCGAGCATCCCTAAGAGAGTCTTCCACTTTGGGAATCTCAATGTGCCCATAGCAGAACACAAACACCACTCTTAACTTATCTAGGTCTACTGGGGGCACGCCGGGCTGTTCGATTAGCAGGAAGTCATCCAGATAATAAATGACCATCTAGCACTGGGCTTGGTGCAACAGGATCCAAGTGAGGGACTGTGCGAAGGTGTCAATGCTTTTAGAGCCGAAGGTCAATTTAGTGACAAAGTAATATGATTCTTTCTATATAATGCCGTGCCAGCACCAAAGGGACGAGTTGATGAATAGAAGCTTAAATGCATCTGATATGTCGGCTTTAGAGAGCCAGGCGCCTGTGCCTATTTTCATAATGGCCTGAATCGCCATGTCGACTGAAGCATATTTCAGGGAGAATTCCTCTGAAGGAATTAGGGAATTCAAACTCGGGATGTGGAAAGAATGAGTCGCAGACAGGTCGTACACCAAAGTTTATTTGAAAACTTTCCCTTGACAAGCCCAATAGGGCTAACTCTCCAGATGGTGAAAGGGGGTTGTGCAAAGGGGCCAATGATAAAGCCTTGGTCGAGAGCCTGGCTGCCGCTTTGGCTGAAAATGAACGGTGGTAATTATAAAATGAGAACCCCCGTATTTATAGCCCAGGTCCACCACCGTGTGGAGGTATAAGTCCAGCTCTTCCCTCCTGCTGGGGCTGGCTGAGCACAGGATGTCTCTCACCATCCCAAAGGTCAACACAAACTCTGTAATAGTTAGTTTGTGGTTGATCCTGGGGTCTTTGGCCTTGAGGACCACTGAGATGTCCTCCCAGGCGTATGATTTATTCTCTGCCAGGTCCTGGACCGAAATGAGGACGGAAGCTAGGTTGACGTCCTTGCCATCCAAAATGTCCTTCCTGATGCTAGCTGGGACCAGGTGCGCAGGGAAGATAGTGGAACTCCTCCCTGTCGTACCTGCCAGAGAGGTAGCCGGGAGAGCAATTGGGTCAGGGATGGCTGCGGCCGGGTGTCCTTCCAAGACTGTCACTCTGGCTTAGAGGTCAGTGACATGCAATGGACAATGATGACACCATGACGTGAAGCTGAGAAATGGCTGAGGATATGGACTGAACAGACGCCTCCTGGGTGCTGGGCCTGGCTGTCACTGGCAGTGGGAAGAGGAGCCTGAAGAGCTTGGCTTTCCTGGCTGTAGTGGGGTAGGGCACGCCCCTGAGCTTTAGTTCCACTGTTAACTTGGGGATGGTCCATCCCCTGAGGGACTGCATGCTGCCACTCTCTGAAACTGGAGAGACACACTGGAGACAAAGGGGCAGATGTGAGGTCTTTGCTGCCAGCCTGGTTTTGAGGTTGAAGACTCAGTTGACCGGAACCTATAGTGGGGGCGACATAGAAGTCCATTTTTTTTTGTCTTCTATATGTATGTATTTCTTTTTTTTTTTTTTTTACCTGGGGGAATAACATCCAACCTGGTGCAGGATGGAACTACCTGAACTCGGCTGACCTAGAGGAGAAATGTCAAACGATGAGTGGCTCAATTATATGCCATTTGGAGATGAATGAGTGGCCGGATCGTGGCGACTTTGAGATGCGTTTGTAAAGACTGCAAGGGAAAACCTTATTGAGAAGGTGAGTGAAGGTTAAAGCAAACAAATTGGGACCATGAATGGAATTCGAAGGAAAAACGACTTTGAGAACAGTTGGCCTGAAAGCTATGTGGGGATGATGTGCCGTGGTTGCAACTGGATTCAAACTGGAACGTAGGGTGAGCCGTACTGTGGGGTTTTCGTTAATGATGAGACATAACCTACAGCGATCTGAAATTAAAGTGAATCGTTGTGCCACTGAAGCGACATCAAACCAAACTGTAGAGCGTATGAGATGGAATTCAAAAGAAATGAAAAATGCATGAATGAAGTGACATGAATCGAGTGCCGTATTTAAGGAGAACATGGCAGACAATACGAAATAAGACCACTGAATTATTGAAGTGACAGTGACATGAATCGGGGTGCCATAATTGAATGACCGAATGAAGCCGACACGAATCGGAGTGCTGCTAAGCGACTGGATCCAGATCGGAGTGTGGGGTATAAAAAATGTCATGACCAAAATTACTGCCATGACAGAGGCATGAATCTGTGTGCCGAAATTGCGGCTGACAGCGAGCCGGACTGTGGAGCATGGGATGAAATGGGAGCATGGAATGAATATGAGGTGAAATGACTAACACAAGTTAACACGAATCGTTGCGTTGATGATACAACTGGATTCGAATCGGAGTGTAGGGTATGTGGTATGAATGGAATGATAAACCATGACAGAGGCACAAATCAGTCTGCTGCCTTTGCGACTAACAGTGAACCGGACTATGAACATGGAATGGGAAAAAACAAAATTACTAACATGAGCCAACAAAAATCGATGTGTCGCAGATGTGACTGGATTCGAACCGGAGTGAAGGGTATGCAAAATGTAACAAAATAAATGATTTGCCATGACAAACGCGATTCGGTGTGCCGCAATTGTGACTGACAGTGAACCGGGCTGTGGAGCATGGAATGAGATGGGATGACTGCAAATAAGCGGACACGGATCGGTGAGTCGACTGGACTCGGAACGGCCTGGGGGGAATGCAAACTAAAATAACTGAAGTTATAGACAGTGTTTAAGTGAAAAAGGGCTGACTTTGTAGCGTGTTACAATGAAGAGAAAGAATGTACGAATGAAACGTGTTTGTGCTTGACAAACTGAGCCATGAGTTTGTGGTTTGCATGAGGCTAAATAAGACTGCGCACTGAGAATTTAACAAATGACTCGTAAGATCCGTTGCGGGGCCTCAATGATACGAGGTACCTAAATAACGATACGTGAAATGAAGAAATAATATATGAATCCTACCTGCAACAGTTGAGCAAGACTCACTCTACAAAAAACCACGAACGGATAACCGAAAGCCTCTGGAAGTTCGGACACGCAACTCGCGAACACCGAATGAGTTGAAAGAGTCGGCCTAGTGATGTAACGAATCACGCACAGGAAATAACAAAGACCACAGATGAGTGGGCTGCTTAACCACTTCAGCCAGGACCATTTGGCTGCCCAAAGACCGGAATGTTTTTTGCGATTCGGCACTGTGTCGCTTTAACTAACAATTGCGCGGTCGTGTGACGTGGCTCCCCAAAAAATTGACGTCCTTTTTTCCCCACAAATGGAGCTTTCTTTTGTTGGTATTTGATCACCTCTGCAGTTTTTTTATATTTTGCGTTATAAACAAAAAAACAGCAACAATTTTGAAAAAAAAGCAATATTTTTTACTTTTTGCTGTAATAAATATCCCCAAATAATATATAATTTTTCTTTTTTTGCCTCAGTTTAGGCTGATACATATTCTTCTTCATATTTTTTGTAAAAAAAAAACGCAATAAGCATTTATGGTTTGTGCAAAAGTTATAGCGTCAACAAATTAGGGGATAGGTTTATGGCATTTTTATTAATAATTTTTTTTTTACTAGTAATGGCGGCGACCTGAAATTTTTATCATGACTGCGACATTATGGCGTACAGATCGGACACTTTTTTGGTGCTATTTTGGGACCATTCACATTTATACAGCGATCAGTACGATTAAAAATGCACTGATTACTGTGTAAATGTGACTGGCAGTGAAGGGGTTAACCACTAGGGGACGCTGCGGGGGTTAAGTGTGTCCTAGGGAGTTATTCTAAATGTGGGGGGGATGGGCTACGTGTGACATGACACTGATCACCACTCCCGATCACAGGGAGCTGTGATCAGTGTCCTGTCACTAGGAAGAATGTGGAAATGCTTGCTTACATCAGCATTTCCCCATTCTTCCTCTCTGTGAGACGATCGTGGATATCCCCGTGGACATCGAATCAGCAGGACCCGCGATCACACTCACGAAGCTTGCGGTGGGCGAGCGCTGCCAGAGGAGCACGCCCACAATGCCGCGCCTTAAAGGGCAATGTACAGGTACTTTAATATGCCCGTACGTGCCCTTCTGCTGATGTATATCGGCGTGAGCCGGTTGGCAAGGGATTAAATACCTCCCGGACTCCTCCCATAAATTATAAATTCAGGCCACTATACTGGTCTTCATATATATATATATATATATATATATATATATATATATATATTTAATTTAATAAAATATATATCTATGTTTATAAAATACACTCACTGGCCACTTTATTAGGTACACTTGCTAATACTGGCTGCCGGTAGAACTGCATTAATTCTTCCTAGCATAGATTCAACGAGGTGTTGGAAACATTCCTCAGAGATTTTGGTCCATGTTGAGATGATAGCATCATTCAGTTCCACCACATCCCAAAGGTGCTCTATTGGATTGAGATCAGGTGACTGTGGAGGCCATTGGAGTACAGTGAACTCATTGTCATGTTCAAGAAACCAGTTTGAGATGATTTGATCTTTTGGCACATGGTGCATTATCCTGCTAGAAGTAGCCATCAGAAGATGGGTGTGCTGTAGTCATTAAGGGATGGACATGGTCAGCAACAATACTCAGGTAGGCTGTAGTGTTCAAACGATGTACAATTCTGACCCTACCATTTGAATGTTGCAGTTGAAATCGAGACTCAATCTCATCAGACCAGGCAACATTTTTCCAATCTTCTATTATGCTATTTTGGTGAGCATGTGCTAATTGAAGCCTCAGTTTCCTGTTCTTACCTGACAGGAGTGGCACCTGGTGTGATCTTCTGCTGCTGTAGCCCATCTGCTTCAAGGTTTGATGTGTTGTGCATTCAGTGATGGTATGCTGCATACCTTGGTTGTAACAAGTGGTTATTTGAGTTACTGTTGCCTTTCTATCACCTTGAACCAGTCTGTCCATTCTTCTCTGACCTCTGACATCAACAAGGCATTTCTGTACACACAACTGCTGCTCACTGGATATTTTCTCTTTTTCGGACCATTCTCTGTAAACCCTAGAAATTGTGCGTGAAAATCCCAGTAGCACCAACAACCATGCCACATTCAAAGTCACGTAAATCCCCTTTCTTACCCATTCTGATGCTCGGTTTGAACTTCAGCAAGTCATCTTCACAACGTCTAGATGTCTAAATGCATTGAATTGCTGCCATGTGATTGGCTGATTAGCAATTTGTGTTACCAAGCAATTGAACAGGTGTACCTAATAAAGTGGCCGGTGAGTGTATGTACAATAGATGAAATTAACCAATGATAGCATCAGGACCTGTGATGGAATTGATACAGTAACTGATAAACTTGAAGAGTAAAAATTAGAAATAAATAATAAATTATACATTATAATCAGAATTAATTTCTGTGCACAAAATGTATACACTGAGCTACCTCCTGAGGCTACAGTGCTGGGATTGCAATCTCTATTAAATATGTTTAAAATATATACATATATACTGTCTAATGATACATAAGAACTCATTACATGTGATGGATTTTAATGATATGTATTAACTTCAATATTAAATATTACTATCAATTAATTAATATAGGACAATATTTTTTTTTTCCAAGTCAATGTTTATTGTAAACACAGGTTGAAATACACATTGAAATACACAATAGTGATACATATTAAGAATGCATAAGGAGAAGAACAATGTTTTGGAACAGAATATTAGATACAATGATCTTGTTTGCTCATTATATAATATACATTTATAATGGAGTATGTTAAAATTCAAAGAAATCATAAGCCTAAAACAAGTAACAAAACTGAACGTGGGCGTCTACCCCAGTAATGACTAAATGGAGAATACTTCAGAACGGATACCCCATTTGAATTGTGTGTTATAATTTCTGAAATACAGTGAAGTGTTCCCTTAAGCTTGTTAAGAGCTCATCTAGGTGATATTCATATGGGGTTCAAGTGTTATTTTATAAAATTGTCAGTGGGCAATAGCCTACTTTCATGTGAAGTAACAGTTACTATTAGGATTGCGGTCACTGGACCACTAGCAATCCCTTGGGAGGGTTGATCTGGTAGATTAAGATAATAGTTAGGTTATGGTATGAGGATGGAGGAATGGGGAACCAATGGGATTGGGAAGAGGGTTAGGAATGGGAGGTGGTATAGCTTTCTCCAGGAGCAGGTAATAGACCTATCCAATGTGTGTCGATAGTAAAGATGAAGAGGAGGGGGGGATGAGGTGGTAGCGAACGGTATAGAAATAATCTGGATTTCATCTCTCCTGTCTCTCTCTATGCCTAACGGGCCAATGCGTAGCTCTAAGACAATAAACGGGCGTATTCGTCTGTTGGAAATGTTGCCAATAAGACCAGGTTTTTCGGAATTTAGTGGGCGTGTCTTTGGATTGATGGATTAATTCCTCCATTTCTGCTACTTTAGCTATACGCTTGAACCAGTCAACAATGGTTGGGGGTTTGGAGGATTTCCAGAGAGGAGAGATGCACATTTTTGCGGCATTTAATAGATGTAGCGTTAGGGAATGGTGATATTCTTTTGTGGGGATAGAGGAATGGTGTAGAAGCATTTGTGCTGGGGTAAACTTAATCTGATAGGTGGTTATGTTAGTAATGATGCGTTGGACTTCCTTCCAAAAAGGCTGGATATATGGACATGACCACCATATGTGGAGTAAAGAGCCTTCTCCCTCAGAGCATCTCCAACAGTTGGAGGGTATGGTGGGGGAGATTTTATGTAGTCTGGAAGGAGTTTTATACCACCTAGAGAGGAGTTTAAAGCCGTTTTCTTGTGCCTTGATCCCTTATGAATGTAGGTGTAAATGTTTTCATGTTTTCCCATGCTTCCTCTGACGGGTCAATTGATAGATCCCTCTCCCAGTTGCGAGTTGCTATGTTGGATTTAGGGTTGCGATCAGAAAATAGGAGGGAATACATTTCTGAGATCACATGTCTTTGATGTTTGGTCTTGATACATAAGATTTCAAAGTGCGTGAGTGGTCTGGAAAAATCGGAGCGTTTGTGAGCATGGTTGAGGAAGTGTCTAATTTGGAAGTATATCCATTGCAGGAATGGTCGTCCAGATTTTTTGTGGGTAAGTTGGAAAGGGACAAAAAGGTGTGTCCAGAGAAGAAGTGTTCTGCATGAACAGTTGTATGTGGCCAAAAGTCTGCAAGGCCCGCTGGAAAGTCTGGATTGTTTCGGATGGGCGTCATTGGTCCTTGCGTGGAGGAGATGTGTTGATTTCGGCATGCCTTCTGAAAGGTTTGCAATGTGGTGCCTATTAAGGGATGTCGCTTGCAGATCTGAGGGATAGTGCTCGAGGTGATCCAGGGTAGCAGTCTGATTGGAATCGAGGAGAATTCGTTTTCAATTTTAGTCCAGGCTTTCATGTGGCTGTGGACGTTCCAGTCGACTATTCTCGTCAGTTGACAAGCTATGTGATATTTAGCTATGTCTGGGAGCCCAATACCACCTTTTAGTTTGGGTAGGGTTAGTCTTTCGAAACTTAGTCTGGGATGGCCTTTTGCCCCAGAGAAAGTCACTACAGGCTTTACGATAAGAGGCGTAGAATGTTTGTGGAAGATGTATGGGGACCGTTTGCATCACGTATAACAGTCTCGGGAGGATATTCATTTTTATTATGGATGCCCTGCCAAACCACGAGAAGAGACCTGTCGACCAGGCCTTTAGGTCTTTCTGTATGCATTGGAGGATTGGGAGATTTTTGGATTAATCCCTAAATAGGTAATTGCATCACGATTCCATTTGAAGGGGAAGTTAGATTGGCAAAGTGCAAGAGATTCTTTTTGTAAAGAAATATTTAAGGCTTCTGATTTTGTGAAGTTGATTTGTAGGTTCGATGAGGTGTTACATGTAGTAAAATCTTTAAGTAAGTTGGGTAGGGTAATGTGTGGGTCAGTCAAGAAGAGGAGGATGTCGTCTGCAAAGGCAGCGAGCTTGTATGTATTACTTGAAATGGTCACTCCTTTAATGTCTGGATTGGATCTAAGGTGCTGGAGTAGTGGTTCTAGAGTAAGGACAAATATTAAGGGTGAAAGCGGACATCCTTGGCGGGTCCCATTGGATATGTAGAAGGCATTCGACAGACAACCATTAACCCGGACCCTTGCGGTTGGGAGGGCTTAAAGGGCCATAATGAACTGTAATGGCATAAAAACAAGTAAAAATTTGCGCTGAACTGAAAAAAGCAAGCGGCCAGCAATGTTCATAGATAACAAACAAAAAGTCACATGCATAAAAATTATTGCGGCGCTGAAAAGTTCAAAAATGAAATTGAAGAGTGGGAGGAATCCAATCACCAAATATATTGTGCAGATGTAGAAAGAGTCACTCGTCACCACGTGGTAATGTAGTCTGCTTACCAGAAGGTGTTAAGGATTAGGCATAGATGATAAATTCTCAATAGCATCCAGCAAAACCAGCCCACTGGAACCCCTCATCAGACCACAACATCCGTGGGATTTCCTTCACATATAAACATCTCCCAATGGTCACTTCAGAATTAGGCATCCAGGCATGTAGTCATCATATATCCGAGAAAAGAAAATGAAGGACCCATAGTGAAGCCCGTAATGATAGATAAAAAAACTTTTATTGTAGTAACTTACAGTTGAAGCTTAAAACAGCATGCATCACTGATAGGAACAAACGGCTGCAGCAATCAGCGTACGGATGTCAGCCTGCCTGACATGTTTCATCGTAACAGATGTCTTCAGAGGCATGGCTACAGCTACAACCGCACGCTATATATATGGTATGGTTAGTGGGTGGATCAGAGGGGATATAATCAAACTCATCACTAACAGCTGGCTAGGATGTGTGTCAGGATAAACCTGGTTAGCAACTGATGATGCGACAGCGCACGGCCAATCAGAAAAAGGAGAGGATAGGAACAAAAAGAGGATGGCAACAGATGACTCAGTGCCACCTCATTGGTTAACCTATCTCTCAGTGAACAGAAACATTTAAAAATGCCAGATAAGCATGAACAGGCGACGAGGAAGAGCGCCGGCTGTGCGGTCCGGCTCAGGGACATGAAAAAGGCTAAAAATGTATTTTTGATTGATCAGACAAAAAACCTGATATCATATAACTCAATATACACAATTAAAAAATATGGAAAAGAATTAACACCCGCACAGATAAGCTATGAGATTAACGCCTGTCATGCAGTATAGATCAAAGGCATAGAATAAAACGCTAGACTTTGTATAACAAATCAGTGCCTGCATGGGAAAAAAAACACTAACCTATGTATAACAAACCAGCGACTCACATGCAACTAAGCAATAGACATTGTGAATGCGATTAATCGCACACATTTCAATAAAAATACATGCATGCAATATACAAAAATACATGTGTTAAAATCAATACAGATGATTGTAAACATTATTAAAAAATATTGTTTTAAAAAATATTGTTTTAAAAAAATATTGTTTTAAAAAACTGACCTAGACCCAAGATTTGCAAATAAATAAAGGAGAAAAAACAAAATAAATAAATAAAACGAATAAAGGAGTGTATTCATGCTAACTGTTATTAATGAAGCTATTAACATCCCACTCTACGTTTAACCCATATGGCGTATAGCATTTGAGGGTGTGTATCCATCGCGTTTCCAACCTCGAGATTTCTCTCTTGGTGTAACTACCTCTCCAATGGGGTGTGAAACGATCAATGGCGGTAATCAGAGTCCCTACTGGATTTCTGTTATGACATTCTAAATAGTGACGTGAGACCGTGTGCTTAGGAAAACCTTTCTTTATGTTTTTTATATGTTCCTTTATTCGCACATTCATGGCTCTCATAGTGCGGCCTACATACTGTAGACCGCATGGACAAGTCAATAAGTACACAACATTTTTTGAGGTGCAGGTGATGAAAGTATCTATATCATAGACCTTTGTGGTGGAGTTAGATTTAAATTGACAAATTTTCCTATTTTTATCGCCATTTATGCGACACACTTTACATTTGCGACATGGGAAAAAACCTTTTGAGTTCTGAAAAAAGGGGACCCTATTGGGGGCATCAAGAACATTAGGGGCAACCTGCAGCCTTAGGGGAGGTACTCCCCTATAGATAACTTGTGGGCGTTCAGGTAAGGATGGGCCCAACACTTTATCGTTTTTTAACACGGCCCAATGTTTTCTAAGAATTTTCTTTATATCGTAATGTTGTCGAGAGTAGGTGGTCACTAAAGAAAACTCATGAATATTATTATTCTTAGTGATTCTATCTGTGCCCTTTATCATAATGGCCCTATCCAAGCCGGCAACCTCATTTATGGTTTTGTCCAAGTCTGCACCAGAGTACCCCTTCTCCACAAATTTGGTTTTTAAGTCAGAGGCCTGCATCAAAAAGTCGTGTTTAAAGGTACAATTACGCCTTAGGCGAATAAACTGGCTTTTAGGAACCGCTTTTAACCAGGAGGGATGGTGACAACTCCTCTGACTAATATAGCCATTACGATCTGTCTCCTTGAAAAAAGTGGTCAGAACTCAAAAGGTTTTTTCCCATGTCGCAAATGTAAAGTGTGTCGCATAAATGGCGATAAAAATAGGAAAATTTGTCAATTTAAATCTAACTCCACCACAAAGGTCTATGATATAGATACTTTCATCACCTGCACCTCAAAAAATGTTGTGTACTTATTGACTTGTCCATGCGGTCTACAGTATGTAGGCCGCACTATGAGAGCCATGAATGTGCGAAAAAAGGAACATATAAAAAACATAAAGAAAGGTTTTCCTAAGCACACGGTCTCACGTCACTATTTAGAATGTCATAACAGAAATCCAGTAGGGACTCTGATTACCGCCATTGATCGTTTCACACCCCATTGGAGAGGTAGTTACACCAAGAGAGAAATCTCGAGGTTGGAAACGCGATGGATACACACCCTCAAATGCTATACGCCATATGGGTTAAACGTAGAGTGGGATGTTAATAGCTTCATTAATAACAGTTGGCATGAATACACTCCTTTATTCGTTTTATTTATTTATTTTGTTTTTTCTCCTTTATTTATTTGCAAATCTTGGGTCTAGGTCAGTTTTTTAAAACAATATTTTTTTAAAACAATATTTTTTAAAACAATATTTTTTAATAATGTTTACAATCATCTGTATTGATTTTAACACATGTATTTTTGTATATTGCATGCATGTATTTTTATTGAAATGTGTGCGATTAATCGCATTCACAATGTCTATTGCTTAGTTGCATGTGAGTCGCTGGTTTGTTATACATAGGTTAGTGTTTTTTTTTCCCATGCAGGCACTGATTTGTTATACAAAGTCTAGCGTTTTATTCTATGCCTTTGATCTATACTGCATGACAGGCGTTAATCTCATAGCTTATCTGTGCGGGTGTTAATTCTTTTCCATATTTTTTTATTGTGTATATTGAGTTATATGATATCAGGTTTTTTGTCTGATCAATCAAAAATACATTTTTAGCCTTTTTCATGTCCCTGAGCCGGACCGCACAGCCGGCGCTCTTCCTCGTCGCCTGTTCATGCTTATCTGGCATTTTTAAATGTTTCTGTTCACTGAGAGATAGGTTAACCAATGAGGTGGCACTGAGTCATCTGTTGCCATCCTCTTTTTGTTCCTATCCTCTCCTTTTTCTGATTGGCCGTGCGCTGTCGCGTCATCAGTTGCTAACCAGGTTTATCCTGACACACATCCTACCCAGCTGTTAGTGATGAGTTTGATTATATCCCCTCTGATCCACCCACTAACCATACCATATATATAGCGTGCGGTTGTAGCTGTAGCCATGCCTCTGAAGACATCTGTTACGATGAAACATGTCAGGCAGGCTGACATCCGTACGCTGATTGCTGCAGCCGTTTGTTCCTATCAGTGATGCATGCTGTTTTAAGCTTCAACTGTAAGTTACTACAATAAAAGTTTTTTTATCTATCATTATGGGCTTCACTATGGGTCCTTCATCTTCTTTTCTCGGATATATGATGACTACATGCCTGGATGCCTAATTCTGAAGTGACCATTGGGAGATGTTTATATGTGAAGGAAATCCCACGGATGTTGTGGTCTGATGAGGGGTTCCAGTGGGCTGGTTTTGCTGGATGCTATTGAGAATTTATCATCTATGCCTAATCCTTAACACCTTCTGGTAAGCAGACTACATTACCACGTGGTGACGAGTGACTCTTTCTACATCTGCACAATATATTTGGTGATTGGATTCCTCCCACTCTTCAATTTCATTTTTGAACTTTTCAGCGCCGCAATAATTTTTATGCATAATGAACTGTAGCATGCGATTTCCTAAACCAATCATTTTTAGTACTTCGGACATGTAGTCCCATGCCACTCTGTCGAATGCCTTCTCCGCATCCAGGGAGAGGAAGAACCCTTGCTTTTGGAAGGAGGTCATCCATTTATGTATGTTAATTGCCTTGATTGTGTTGTCTCTTGCCTCTCTTCCTGGTATAAAGCCAACCTTATCTAATGAGATGAGGTCAGGCAGTAAAGGCAGGAGACGATTAGATAGAATCTTGGCATATATTTTGAGGTCAACATTTAGCAATGAGATTGGGCGGTAGTTAGTCACTAGTGACGGGTCTTTATTGGGCTTAGGAATCACTGTGATGTGTGCTGTCGGAAGGTCTCATGGAGGGGGGTTTTCAGAAGAAAGGGAGTTGAATGCAGTTGAATGTTTTATAGTATCCCGTCGTCAAACCATCTGGTCCGGGGCTCTTCCCAGGTTTCAATTGCTTAAGAACTGAGTTTAATTATGGATGAAATTGGATGCTCTAGGTCGTTAGCTATCTCATCGGACAGGGGTTCTGGGCCGTATTGTCCGAGGAAATCTCTGATTACCTGTAGTCTGCGGGGATCGTCCGTTTGTGGGCTAGTGGGGTGTAAATTGTAGAGTCGGGTATAATATTGGACAAACTGATCCGCTATTTGGTCGTTTGATGCTATTTTATGACCCTTCACGTCAATGAGGGAGTGGATGGTCATGGATGCCTTCTTTGCTCGAAGAGCTCTTGCCAGGAGCTTACCGGACTTGTTGCCATACTCGTAAAACACTTTTTGGGAAAGTATGTAGTTTCTCTTTGTTTGTTTAGTGTTTCTAGAAGATCGTGTCTTGCTTGGGTCAGGTCTGGGAGGATCCCTAATGCTTGGGATGTTTTTTGCGCACGTTCTAACTCTTGTATACGAGCGGTCAGTTTTGCTATGTGTGCAAGCTTTTCTTTTCTTATATTGCTCGAGATTGCAATGAGTTCTCCACGTATAGTACTTTTATGTGCCTCCCATCTCATCATAGGAGATATGTCTTGTGAATCATTCTCTTGGAAGTATAAAGCAAGGCTTTCATTTATGCGAAGTGAGAAGGGAGGGGTCAAGGCGCCAGATATGGGTTCTGGGGGGCTGTCCGTAAATTCCAAAGTCATGGATATGGGGTGGTGATCTGAAAGGTACATAGGGTGAATGGTGGCAGTGGTGAGCAATGGTAAATCTCTTTGTGACAGGAAGAGGTAGTCAAGTCTAGAATGTCTGTTGTGTGGGGCCGAATAGAATGTGTAGTCCTGCACATTTGGGTGAAGTGTACGCCATGAGTCGTGTAATGACAACTCCTGTATTTGTGTTTTAATTGCCCGGAGTGCTTTGTACGGCATGGAGGGGGTGCCTGTCGATGTATCGTGTAGAGGGTTAAGAGGGACATTGAAATCTCCTCCAAGAACAAGAAGGCCATCTTGGAATGTGGAGAGTTTTTGCAATGTGGATCTGAAAAATGAGCCTTGTCCTGAATTGGGGGCGTATATATTGGCAATGGCAAGAGTGATTCCTTTGCCATCTAAAGTGCCTTTTACAAATATGTATCATGCTTCCTCGTCAATGCATGTGTCATTAATTTGAAACTGACAATGTTTCGCAAAGAGGATAGATACCCCCTTGGTTTTTGCAGTAGGAGGAGATGAACACCGCTCCAGGGTCTCTTATAGGCAAAAAATTAATCGATCTCGGTTTGGAGGTCACAGGTGCTGGCTTAATGCTGATTGCAATAGGTATGAATAGGTTCTGGACAGCCGCACTCAAATAATAGCCGAGTTTATTGAAGGATACACATAAAAATACAAAGGGTCACAGCAGACAAAAACGAGCTGACGTTTCGCACTGGCGTCAGTGCTTACTCATAGCTAACATTCGTATGACAGGAAACCAGATAAATACTATAGCTTGATTGGAAAGACACATGTGAATTAGGTGAATGAGTGGTGATTGCAATGCTAAGATTGACCCAAGTGTGAAACAAGTCTGTAATCAACCACTACAAACACCCGTTCAAAAAAGAAATGAAAAACATTAAAAAAGAGAAAACAATTTCATGTAAATGATTGTAATGGAAAAGAATTGAAACTGGATATATGAAAAATCTACACTGAAATTATTGTATGTAGTATAAGTGAAAGTGGAAAAAAAAAGGTGTATGAAATGATATAATTGTGTGAGTGATGTAAAAAACCAAAATATATGTGTAAAAATTATTATATATATATAGGTGACTATGGTGAAAAAAAACGTGTGAATAAATACATATATAAAATATATATGAAGAAATATATATACATGTATGAATGTGAAAAAAATAAAAAAAAAAATAATATTAACGCTTTATATATGTGAAAGTTTATTAAAGTTTTTAAAAATTTAAAAAATGTGTATATATATGTGTGTGTGTCAAAATAAAAAATGATGGTAAAAAAGTAGAAATGAATAGATAATGAAAACATGTATGAAGTGCATGTGAAAAAAACTAAAGAAAAATACTATCTGAATGTAAAAATATGGATAAATGATACAGAAAACAGTGGATGCATTGAAAAGAAATGGTTATTGGTGATAATCTATATAATAATGTAAAAGTGTTATAGTGTCAAAAAAGACACCGTATATGTGCACAATGTAGAAAGATATGTAAATATGTATATATATGTGTAAACGTGAAAGAAAAAGACATATGAAAAATAATTAAGTACGGTGATTATAAATCACTGAATAATACACACATACATATGACAAAGTCAGCTCTGAGTGAATGACACATCATAAAAATTGAGGGATGAGCACAAAAAGTGTTCATCCATATGTAAAAGATATATAGGTATACATACATAGGTTCAATATAATTCATAAAATTTGTTAAAAGTATCAAAAACATTCCACATCAATATTGTATCATTGTGGTTCCTAATACCCTGTTTCCCCGAAAATAAGACCTAGCGTGATTGTCGGTGATGGCTGCCCTACCCCCCAAATAAACCCTAGTTAAAGTACTTGTAGGTCTTCTTTTCAGGGTAGGGCTTATTTGGGGGGTAGGGCTTATATTGCAGCCATCACCGACAATCACGCTAGGTCTTATTTTCGGGGAAACAGGGTAGTTTGTAGAAAGTACCAGAATATAATTAGTTAAGCACTTGGCAAACACATAGATGAGTAAACTGTGCATAGCTGTGCGCATAGCACAGCATTGCACATAGAAATGACCACACATATATTTATTTATTTAAATAAATCTTCTGATGATCTTGTAAAGATTCCCGGGACCCCCTACAATCCCCTAAACATGTGGTAGGAAAAAATAAAATAAAAGGAATAAGGAACAACCCCACAGAAATCCTCTCCTACATGTGTATATATAATGCACAATTTAACATAGCGGTCCGTTGGTACTGACTGTACACTGCTGTCAAAGAGGAAGAGGGGAAAAGAAGGGGAAGGGGGAAAGGAAGGTATCTAAAATGAAAAAAGGTGTACATGCAATATGTTAAAAACAATATGATATAATACATAGATGTAAAAAAAAAAAAAAAATTATATATATATATATATATATATATATGCAATTATATCCAAAAACAATGCTTACAGCAGAACACTCAATTCTGGTATGTTGTAATACTTGTGCGTATATGTATACAAAAATGTGTTAAGAAATGTATACACACCAGAATAAAAAGCACTTCATCTTTCAAGTATAGACAAAACTTCTTTTTGCAAATCCTTTTTATATATCTTTTTATAAATAACCTAACTGCTGAACGAGGTTGGATGTAAAACCAGGGACAAATATGCCGTATGTACTAATGACATTGGGGCAGGGCAAACTGCCATGTCAGAAGTGTATGTCAAACCACATATATAGCATGCTCTATATTACTGATAATAAAAAGAAAATGCCCACAGCCTACAAGAGAAATGCATTTCTCAAGAATCATGTAAGTGTCTATTCCAGCCATGAGAATACGACCGACAAAAAAAAAAAGATGCAGGTAAAAAAAGATGCAAGTGAGTCCTTTAGCAAGTAGAGCGATTTCCTCTTCTTTAAGCATTCTGCTGGAAAAATTGATCACGTTAGAAATTACCGCTTCATCTTGCCTCTTAAGGAGTAGTGAGTGTTTTTTTGAGTTTTTGTGTCACCTGCCACCTCTTCTTGTCTTTTTATGATGGATTTTTTCTTCTTTGGGGTGTGGTTGGACTCGTGAGGGTGTCCTGAGTTGCGGCTCTTGTTCAGCGGCTGTGGTGTCATAGATGTAGTAGATCGTTCAGGTGAAGAATCGGATGCTGAATTGACCAAAGCGTCATTGGCTGCATCACTTTCTTGATCTGAAAAGCTGACTTGCTTGCCCCGATTCTTGCAAGATCTGTTAGAGTAAAACATGGGTCTTCTCCAAGTGTAGACCCTGTCATTTTCGTAGTCTATTCTGTCACGGGTCATTTTGCCTTTCTTGTTTTCTATGACCAGCTTTTCCATTTTATCCAGTCTCTTGTTGAGCCGCTCATCCAGTTCTGGAAAGCTCATATGGGATTGCAGGGTGGTTAAATCTTTTTGTATTGTGCATATTTCAGCCTGTAATGTTTCCGTTTCTTTCTTTTGGATGACACCAGATACTCATAAGTGTGAACGAGCAGATATTAAGTGTGTCTGTTCATTCTTTCTTCAGACTCTCATCAAACAATTCTGAGGAAGGAAACTTTTTAATTCTTAATCCATGCGGGATTTGTGAAAGAGAGATATATTCTGACAAAAAGCTAATGTCCCAATATGATCTGATTTCCTTGGCCATTAACTTTCCAGTTTTCTGAACTGGCGTATGAGTAAAATCCCATCATTGTCCGTAGAAAGCAGAATGTGTTGCTGTAGTTTTGTCCTTAAAGGATTACTTGAAGGTGCTGTTAAAGTTCTGCTGTATCCAATGTCTGCTGTGGATGAAATTGGTGTGATCCGATCCGTAGAGAGGCTTGCCTCCATTTGAATAACCGAGACAGAAGGCAAAAATCAAAAACTGAGTGTGAAGAGCTGATGGTTTGCCAAAGAAGGGGGTTCCGAGCTGGTGAAATAAATGCAAAGTCCAGAAATAAGGGTAGGAGGAGATGAACACCGCTCCAGGGTCTCTTCATAGGCAAAAAATGAATCGATCTCAGTTTGGAGGTCACAGGTGCTGGCTTAATGCTGATAGCAATAGGAATGAATAGGTTCTGGACAGCCACACTCAAATAATTGCCGAGTTTATTGAAGGATACACATCAAAATACAAAGGGTCACAGCAGACAAAAATGAGCTGACGTTTTGCACTGGCGTCAGTGCTTACTCATAGCTAACAATCATATGACAGGAAACCAGATAAATACTATAGCTTGATAGGAAAGACACATGTGAATTAGGTGAATGAGTGGTGATTGCAATGCTAAGATTGACCCAAGTGTAAAACAAGTCTGTAATCAACCACTACAAACACCTGTTCAAAAAAGAAATGAAAAACCTTAAAAAAGAGAAAACTATTTTGTGTAAATGATTGTAATGGAAAAGAATTGAAACTGGATATATGAAAAATCCACACTGAAATTATTGTATATAGTATAAGTGAAAGTGGAAAAAAAAAGGTGTATGAAATGATATAATGGTGTGAGTGATGTAAAAAACCAAAATATATGTGTAAAAAATATTATATATAGGTGACTATGGTGAAAAAAAACGTGTGAATAAATACATGTATAAAAAATATATAAAATATATATGAAGAAATATATATACATGTATGAATGTGAAAAAAAAAAAAATAATATTAACGCTTTATATATCTGAAAGTTTATTCATTTAAATGCTATAAGACAAAATAAAACATTTTTAAAAATGTAAAAAATGTGTATATATATGTGTGTGTGTCAAAATAAAAAATGATGGTAAAAAAATAGAAATGAATAGATAATGAAAACATGTATGAAGTGCATGTGAAAAAACTAAAGAAAAATACTATCTGAATGTAAAAATATGGATAAATGATACAGAAAACAGTGGATCACCGCTCATTCACCTTATTCACATGTGTCTTTCCAATCAAGCTATAGTATTTATCTGGTTTCCTGTCATATGATTGTTAGCTATGAGTAAGCACTGACGCCAGTGCGAAACGTCAGCTCGTTTTTGTCTGCTGTGACCCTTTGTATTTTGATGTGTATCCTTCAATAAACTGGGCTATTATTTGAGTGCGGCTGTCCAGAACCTATTCATTCCTATTGGTTTTTGTAGTGCGATTAGTTGCATGAAGGGATGTTGGAAATCGTGGGTTTGAAAGTTTAGGGATGGAGTCTGTTCTAAAGTGCGTCTCCTGAAGGAAGACGATGTCTGCTTTGTTTTTCTGCAGGTCTAGTAGCAGCTGGGAGCGTTTTTCTGGGAGATTAAGGCCCAGTGTGTTTAAAGAAATGATCTTGGTTTCTGATTAGTTTAGTTTATGTGCCTTTCGTGGCATTGTAAGGAATTGGGACAGGTCTCAATGTATAAAAGAGCAGATATAGGTATTTGATGTGGTAAAATGTAGGCACTACTGAGGAGGAGGATTAGGTCTAGGAAATAGATACGTGGTGTTTGTCTGCAAGAAGTGTGGTAAAGTCTGGTAAGGGAAAGATGCGTGGGGAGAGGGAGGGGGAAATGCTCATGTATGAAGTTCAGTAGGGGGGTATCCGTGTGAGAGTGGTGGAAGAGCCTATGAGTATAGGCGTTTTTTTTCCGGGGGAAAAGCAAGAGCCTGTTCGCTAATCCAAGGATATTATATATACCGTATCCAGGTATGACCGGAGAGGTTCAGTGGTGGGCAGTGAAAGTAGAAGTGTCGCTCGGTAGGAATGTTCTTAATAGTCACTGAGTGGGGAGTAACCAGAGTCGGCGGAAGGTAGTGAGATCTAAGGAGGGGTTGCTACCCGCCGACAGAGAGGAATGCAATTGTATGTGTAGAGAGGAGGACGGGGAGTTATAGAACTCATGTTGTGGTGTAACACGGAGACCATTTGATTGAGCAATCACTTGATAGGTTCTAGGAGTGAGGTGAGCTAATACAGTAGGATAGGATGGTAGTCCCTGTAAGGGACAGGTTATATTTCTGCGAATGAGAAAGTATTCTACTGTCCTTGGTAATATATATGTGTTGCTAGAGAATGTAGTTTGGGTTCTCTAGGGAAATCAAAACCACGGAACAAAACTTTACAGTAAACTCATTAGAAATAACAACAGGTTATAACTATACGTCTTAAGAATCAGTATATGAAAAACCTTGGAAAGTTAACATTGAAATATCAATTATACCTTTGTCTCATAGGGATGGTATGAAATGCGTCTGCCTATTCCTTCCAATTTGCTGTTATTCCTATATGGGAAAAGGAGGGGAGGAGTATTGGTCCAACTTATGGATATATGTTGGAACATGTAGCGTGTATACGCTCTAGTGCTGACAGTGCATACTACTTGCTGGGGAAAGCAGAAAACAAGTGTAGCGCTATACAATGTCCAACATGAACGCCAATTGGCCAGTCAGTATACAGTGAAAGGAATCAACCGTATCTAAGAAAAATAAAAAAAAAATACAAAATAGGTAGTCCTCATGCAAACATTTTGAAACAGAAACTTCCGGCGTCCAAAATGCAGACAAGCCCACTCCCACCGAGAGATGAAAAGGCTTACCAGATGAGATGGACCCAAAGGGGCATACGCCGAGTTGGGCTGGATAAGGCTTGGGTGGTGAGTGGCTGTGCTTGGCCCGAAGAGGTGATGTTAATGAGTGGTCCCAAATGGCACCCGGATCTTGAAGGGTGTAGGCAATCTCGTGGATGTGGATGGTCCTTGCAGATCACGGAAGGGTGGGGTATCACGTGGATGGATCCCTCAAGGCGATATTCCATAAGCCAAAAGATGGTGTTAATAAGTAGGGAGAGAAAGGAATGGCCACATAGTGTAAATCCGAAAACGAAGATTTTATTTAAAATATAGATTTAGATATACACTCACATGTAGATCCAAGATAAAAACAGCGCTGTGAGAAAGTGGCGACAGTGGGGTCCTACCCGACGCGTTTTGTCTTCATAGACGTCGTCTGGGGGGTTTATACTACTACTTGCTGGGGCAGTGGGAGAGTGGATTCAGTTAGATGAGGCAATAGGTGGGTTCGATAGGAGGGCATTTAAACAGGTTTGCCGTGAAGTCCACCTGGTCTAAACTTCATAGCAGAAATGCGTTACGGTTATAATGGGATATATGATTTATCTGTCTATTAGAAAATGCCAGGATATCTGTGTATGATCCAGCGTGGGTCAAGTATGGGTGCCGGGAACCTCTGGGTTTGTTTCGTGTTATTAACATGCAGGTTGTAATATTGGTTATCGCCAATGACCCTGCCTGTATATATTAAACCACATTGTGTACATGTGTATCCATGTACCCACACATACACAAACACACCTATATATCCATGTACACATACCCATAGAGACATAAGTACATCTATACATATATACATGCATATCCGCACATACTTGCAGAAACGTACAGTTACATACATATACACATACACATGTATATTCATAATAAAAGAGAGAGGGGAGGGGATTAGGCAGGGGAAAATATCTAGAGAGATATGGAAAGGAAAAATCAGAGAAGAAAATAACCAAGTGTTGTAGGTTAGTTGCTGGAGTGATAACTTTATGCTTCAAATGGCATTAATGGTATATAGGAGTGATCCAACTATAGTCTACTCAGTTACATAGTTACATATTACATAGTAGGTGAGGTTGAAAAAAGACACAAGTCCATCAAGTCCAACCTATGTGTGTGATTATGTGTCAGTATTGCATTGTATATCCCTGTATGTTGTGGTCATTCAGGTGCTTATCTAATAGTTTCTTGAAGCTATCAATGCTCCCCGCTGAGACCACCGCCTGTGGAAGGGAATTCCACATCCTTGCCGCTCTTACAGTAAAGAACCCTCTACGTAGTTTAAGGTTAAACCTCTTTTCTTCTAATTTTAATGAGTGGCCACGAGTCTTGTTAAACTCTCTTCTGCGAAAAAGTTTTATCCCTATTGTGGGGTCACCAGTCCGGTATTTGTAAATTGAAATCATATCCCCTCTCAAGCGTCTCTTCTCCATAGAGAATAAGTTCAGTGCTTGCAACCTTTCCTCATAACTAAGATCCTCCAGACCCTTTATTAGCTTTGTTGCCCTTCTTTGTACTCGCTCCATTTCCAGTACATCCTTCCTGAGAACTGGTGCCCAGAACTGGACCGCATACTCTAGGTGCGGCCGGACCAGAGTCTTGTAGAGTGGGAGAATTATCGTTTTATCTCTGTAGTTGATCCCCCTTTTAATGCATGCCAATATTCTGTTTGCTTTGTTAGCAGCAGCTTGGCATTGCCTGCCATTGCTGAGCCTATCATCTACTAGGACCCCCAGGTCCTTTTCCATCCTAGATTCCCCCAGAGGTTCTCCCCCCAGTGTATAGATTGCTTAGTATCGTCTGCAAATACAGAGATTTAACTGTTTATCCCATCCTCCAGATCATTTATGAACAAATTTAAATAGGATTGGTCCCAGCACAGAACCCTGGGGAACCCCACTACCCACCCCTGACCATTCTGAGTACTCCCCATTTATCACCACCCTCTGAACTCGCCCTTGTAGCCAGTTTTCAATCCATGTACTCACCCTATGGTCCATGCCAACGGACCTTATCTTGTACAGTAAACGTTTATGGGGAACTGTGTCAAATGCTCTTGCAAAATCCAGATACACCACGTCTACGGGCCTTCCTTTATCTAGATGGCAACTCACCTCCTCATAGAAGGTTAAAAGATTGGTTTGGCAAGAACGATTCTTCATGAATCCATGCTGATTACTGCTAATGATACCGTTCTTATTACTAAAATCTTGTATATAGTCCCTTATCATCCCCTCCAAGAGTTTACATACTATTGATGTTAGGCTAACTGGTCTGTAATTCCCAGGGATGTATTTTGGGCCCTTTTTAAATATTGGTGCTACATTGGCTTGAAATGCTCAGTATTTAGCATTTGCGGTTTAAACAGATCTGGGCTGTGACTCTTACATCTGTAATGCATAGTGGGATCCGTGCGTGCAGGCAATGAGACTGTGAGTGGCACAGCATTGTGCCTTATGAAGGTAAAGTAGAAGGTTCAGTATCCCAGGTAGGATCATTTTATATGGTAAAGATCAAGCAAGTCAGTGTAGAAGGAGGGAAACAGTAAAAGCAGTGGGAGCACTAGAGTAACTGAGGAATAACTTAGCTGAGCTTGGTGTGATCCATCGTTGTAGTTCAACGGTCGCGACATGCTCTCCTGGGTTGCGGTGCTTTAGTTGGGCTGGATCCGTGGTTTGGGTCCGGAGCTGAGTAGTGAGCCCAGGTGTCAGACGGTGAACGTCTTCTCCTGAAGCGCTGTTCCTGGGTCTCCATGGGTTCACTGTTGATCGGGGCATTTCTCTTCGTAGGGGGACGAAACTCCGCGTACCAATCGGGAACTTCTGTGTAGGGGATCTCCAGTGTTTCACAGAAGTGGCGTAGATCTTCCGGCACTCTAAGAAGTGCTGTTCGGCCTTGGTTAGAAGCTGAGAGGGCGAAGGGGAATTTCCATCTGTATAGAATCTCCTTGGTGCGCAGGACTTCCAGGAGGGGGCGCAGTTCCCTTCGGCGTTGGAGCGTGATGTTCGACAGATCTTGGAACAGTCGAATGCTTGTGCCTTTATGAGTCAGTGGGGTCACAGTGCGAGCTCTGCGGAAGATTTCCTCCTTAAGCTGGAAATCAATGACACAGCAGACCACATCACGAGGTGGATCTGAGTCTCTTCCTCGTGGGCGAAGGGCGCGGTGTATGCGTTCCATACCTATTGGTGTAGTGGGGGGTCTCTCCAACAAGGTGTTGAATAAGCTTGTCACTTCAGCTTGTAGATGGGCTGCGTCAATCGATTCCGGCAAGTCTCGTATGCGGAGGTTATGGCGTCTGCCACAATTGTCCAAATTCTCCATGTGGCGATTAAGGTCCCTTAGCTGTAAAATGTGGGTGTCTAGGACTTGACATGAGCGGCGGAGTACGAATGTGTGAGTCGCAGTAACTTTTCTATGTCCTGTACCCTGCCGGCGACCGATTGTATGTCAATTTTGAGGTCTGTGATTGCAGCTGTTAGCGCTGCCGTGAGGGTCTCCTTGATATCCGTTGCCACCGAGCGTAGATCCTGTAGGCTGGGTTGTAGATGTGGAGTAAGGACAACCCCACCATCGTCTGAGAAGATCTGCGGGCTGGGTCCTGTCATTAGGCCTGCTGACTGAGACAAGTCGCGGCCGGGCGCCATATTGCTGGCTTGTGTCTGGAACATCTCCGGGATATTGTGGCTGATCCTGTCAGAATGGCCTCGCGGAGACCTAGAGTGGGAGGCGGAGGAGCTGCGGGAAGAGGTCCCCATGATATACGGGATCGTGTGGTGTGAGAAACCTCAGTTTTCGTCAGAAATATCTCTGTCAGCGGGAGCTCACAGGTTATGCTGCCATCTTCCTCTGAAGCCAGGCCACGCCCCCTAATGTAGAACAATATTAACCACTTCAATACCAGGCACTTTTACCTCCATCCTGCCCAGGCCAGTTTTCAGGTACAATTGCAAGGTCATGCAATACTATACCCAAACAAAAGTTTTAAAATTTTGTTCAAACAAATCAAACTTTCTTTTGGTAGTATTTAATAACTGCTGGGTTTTTTATTTTTTGCTAAATAAATGCAAAAAGACCAAAAAGTTTCTTTGTTTCTGTTAAAAATATATGCAAATAATCTTTCTTCCTGAATTTAGGCAAAAAAATCAATAAATTCTGCTATGTTTCTTTAAGTGAAAACAACCCAAATCAGTGTATATAATTGTCTGTAGGAATGATATATCAGTCCACAAACTATGGTATGTATATGAAAATTGATCCATCCTGATGTACTAATTCCCTGAGGCCCAAAAATGTCAGGACAGTACAGATATCCTCCAAATGACCCCTTTTTTGAATGTAGACACCCCAAGGTATTTAGTAAGAGGCATGGCAAGTTTTTTGAAGTTGTCATTTTTTGTCATAATTTCTTGGAAGATGAAGAATTGCACCAGTGCAGTACAGTGTCATCATCATATAACGGGTGTGGCAATGAACAGGGACACTGCCTGGTGACAGTTTTTTTTATGATTTTTAACACATTTTGACTAAAGCAATATAATGTTACCAGAGTAACATTGTAGTACTCTGGACAAGTGATCAGCATTTTCTTTTTTTCCTACACATTATGTTTGTATATAGCAATGAATTTCATTTTACATTTTGCATTTTACTGAATGAAATCAATTCATTCAGTTTGTTTTTTTTGTGATTAGCTGTGATTGGACACAGCTGATCACATGGCACAAATGGGTCGTGATTGGCCCAGTCTGTACCATGTGGTCACATTGACCAATCACAGCTAGCAAAACAATTGTATACAATGGATGGCTTTAAAGGAAGCCATCCATTGTTTAAAACTGTCATGTACCGGCAGCGGGCCAGTACAGTGATCAGTCATCGGCTGTGTCTGGTGGATGCAGCTGGTGACAGATCACACCGCTGCACGGCCCTGCAAGCCGGGAGGACATCATATGACGTCCATCCGGATCGACGAGAGGCCCGCCCAGCCTTCAATTTACTATAGGTGGGCGGTAACATGTTAAAGGATATAACATACTGATTAAAGGAGACTGATATAAAGGAGGGAAGAGAGGGAGACACCACTATTATATACCCTTCCTCCTTGTGAATACAAAAAGAAAAAAAGGGATCAAACTCTGGATTAAAGTCAACAGTATATCTGGGGAAGTATAAGGCCTTCCGATGATCATGCTAATTTCTAAGTCTTCATTTAGGTCACCAGGCACCATGGAATATAATGTAAATATCCAGAATGTTTCTTATCTGACAAAGTTTTTAAAACCTTTCTGCCTCTGGCAATTGCATACATATAGCTTCTATACTAAAGAACTGTAGTTCTGTCGTACCTTTATTGTGATACATTTAGAAAAGGTGTGGCACATTATGTTTGATGCTACCATGCTCAAAAAAGCAACGATGCTCATTAAATCTACTATGCATCATGCCTATAGTATAGCCTACATAATACAGCCCACATGGGCACTTAAAACAGTATAAAACAAATTGTGTGCTACAAGTGATAAATTGATTTATGCTGTATATTTTATAATTTTTGGCTGAGAAACTTTTTTGCTCATGGCAGATATACTGACAGACCATACAGTTCTTCTTTTTGCAAAAATAAGAACCTTGTAGGTAAAAAAAAAAGAAGGTATGTCTCTAACGTTAGGTTGTTTTGCCTTATGTTTAAAGGGCGCAACTCTGCTCTTCACAATGGTGGCCCTTCTAAACACAGGTTTTATTTGGGGGGGGGGGGGTAAGACACTAATCAGAATGTTGTAGTAGTATTGGCCAATACTTCTCCAAAATATGTTTGATTGTCCAATGATGATTGTTGTAGTCAGTAACAAATTTGATAGAAAACCTTTCTGCAACAAGCTCTTTCCTTATATCTCTGTGGGATGCTTTCTGATGTCCAAAATGTGTTCTGATACCCCTTTTCCAGAAATGTCTTAGTCAGTACTTGGCCTTGTTCTAAATAAGCAGCCATATTTATACAGTTCCTTCTTAGCCTGTTGAATTGACTATAAGGTATGTTGTGTATTCAGCTGGAATGGTGGCAGCTCTTATGATGAAGATAAGTGTTGCTGGATGCCTTCTTCATTCCAGGACAAAACCAGATCTAAAAATACTTAGGATCTGGGGTCAACAACATGCGTGAACTGTATATTGTAAGGGTTTGAATTACAAAATGTAACAAACTCAGACACAGTGTATACCAATCCATCCCAGATGATGATCACATCATCTATGTAGCATCCATAGAACACTACATGCCTGGCAAAGGGGTTAATGACCCAAATATATTGCTTTTCCCAGGATGCCATAAAAACATTGACATAGCAAGACACAAAATGCTTGTCCATAACGGTGCCAGACCTTTGGATGTAAATAGAATACTGAAACTAATTATGCTCTAGTGCAAATTCTGTACATTGGCAAACAAACTGGGATTGAGGAAGGTGCATATAATCTGTAGAGGATTGGAAATGACTAAGGGCTTTATGACCTGCCATGTCATGGGATATGGATGTATACAAGGAACACACATTCAGAGAAAGCCATAAGTACTCAGCCTGCCATTTGTAATGCTGCAAACTCTCTAACACATGAGAGGAGTCTCTATTATATGCAGGGAAAGTGGGGACTAGGGATGAGCTCAATGTTCGGGTCAAATATTTCACCAAAGATCGAACATTATGAGGCGTTCGGGGAAAATTTGATTGCCATGGAACGCCCCATAATGATCACTGTGCATTGTTGTATGATGATTGGCTAAAGCATGCACCTGACCTGCAGCCTTTGGCCAATCACAGCGCACTCTGCTAAGAGAGCCATAATTGGCCAAAGGCAGGGTGCCTTTGGCCAATCATGGCTCAGGGGGACTAAGTCCATGCCCCACACTATATAAGGCTGCTTACACGGCGACCATGTGTAGTGTTGTTTACGTGGACAGAGAGCTAGCTTGATTTAGATTAAGCAGGCAGGTTATTCAGTTAGTGGCAATGTATTTGAGATATATATATATATATATATATATATATATATATATATACACACACACACATATATACACATATATAAAAACATATTTGGGGAGCACACCCTAAAATGCATTTAAATTCAAGATGGTGCTGCTATAAGACCAACAAACAGTATAAAACAGATAACAGCGCACACATTCAAGAATGACATTTCCTGCAAGGCTAGTTAAAAACACCTGAACATATTCAAAAAAATACGGAGGTTTGGTCACACTATATGGTCATATAGTGCTAAGCCCACTTACTGTGATAAAGTACCCCAAATTAGTGGGTCCTACTCTAGTAATAGAATGGAAGATCCTGCATCTCAACCATGGGAGCTGAACTCCTCTATGTGGCAGAACTGAAGGGGATTCATCCTATGCCCTGGTGGCCACTAAATAAGAGGCAATGAAGAGGGGGAGGGGTGCTCTAGCCCAAAAAAAACCTGGTCAGGGTCTATTACAATATACAAAAACATATTTGGGGGGCACACCCTAAAATGCGTTTAAATTCAAGATGGTGCTGCTATAAGACCAACAAACAGTACAAAACAGATTACAGCGCACACATTCAAGAATGACATTTCCTGCAAGGCTAGTTAAAAACACCTGAACATATCAACAAAAAATACGGGGGTTTGGTCACATTATATGGTCATATAGTGCTAAGCCCACTTACTGCGACAAAGTACCCCGAATTAGTGGGTCCTACCCTAGTAATAGAATGGAAGATCCTGCGTCTCAACCATGGGAGCTAAACTCCTCTATGTGGGAGAACTGAAGGGGATTCATCCTATGCACTGGTGGCCACCAAATAAGAGGTAATGAAGGGGGGGGGGGTGCTCCTGCCCAAAAAAGATTTGTTGTATTGTGCCCATCAATATTTGTAACACATGTATTTAGTAACATCTACGCAATCATGTACTATATAGACATTTAACAATTCACACATATTGTAAAGCAAAGAAACTAATTTGTGACCACAGTCCCAGTACTGTAAATATTATTTTTGTGCCAAGGTTAAAAATCCAATAGTGCAGTTCATGTAATTTTCTTTTCAACTTCTATGGTTACTCAAGTGTAGAGACTCCACCACACATAGATCATTCCCAAGTGCTCCACCCCATGCAGTGTGCCTGCTCACCTCAAATTTTTGACCCATACACACATACAGGTCTAACAGCGCTTGTTCCTTATATGTAGATCAACTCTTCTCTCCTTTTGTCCATACATTCAAATGATGTCCAGATAGGGTTGGTGTCACTTTAAGAATTCACCTCTCTCCCATTGTTAGGGTTTAGTTCTTTTAAAAGGGAAATAATGCCATAATGCATTACCAGTGCAAAGTAAAATTATTAAAAGTAGATACAAAAACTCAACTTATAAAAAGCACTCAAGAATGTACAGAGTGCAGTAATGAACACAGAGTTGTCCATCCCTGGAGAAGTCACGTGGGTTGTGACGCAATGCGTCGGGCAGAGCCGGGTGATGTTGCTTCCTGTCATGGCGAAGACCGGAAGTTTGGTGAGCAGTGCTGAATTCTGTGTTTATCATCGTGCTCTGTACACCCTTTGCATACTTTTTGTAATTTTTTTTTTTTTTTTTTACTTTCAATATGTTTTTATTTTCAATTACGTCATACAGTTTATGCATTGAAATATGAGAATGTACAGGAGGGAACGCCTCCTCGAACATGAGACATAAAGGTTACAATTCGAGAAGGATAGTAACATATAACATACGGTATCTCATCCTAAAAGGCTGTTGTTGGGGTCAACCTGATATATATCCGTATCTTTGCTCTAAATAATCAGTCTCCATGTATATTCCCTAAAACATCACTGGATTTTTCCCCTACCCCAGCACCCCTGACGGGATCTAGCTGTGCCAGGTGGGGAAATCTCCGTACTTCTCCTTTGCCCATTAGGGTGGAGCCATCAGGAGTATTGAGGAAGTATGAATCCCCGTAAGCTAGGTAGTTTACCGTATGGTAGCTTCAGATTGAATTGCCACCAGTAAGCTAACTGATGTGAGGTAGAAGACAGGAAGAAGAGTTGAAAGAGAGGGAGAGAAGAGTGAGGAGGGAGGGGGGGTGGAGGAGTTCTTCAAGGTGGGTGAGGGAGGAGCAGGAGTACATCTGTGTACCTCTAATATTACTGAAGGATGAATTCGTCTAGGTGTGGGTTAGGAGTTGTTGCGCACCTGAACCCCTGATATGAGGGAGGTTCCCATATATTGGGCCCAAGGTTCCCATATTGTTTGGAATTTCGGGGAGGTGTTTGTCAGGATGCTAGAAAGTTTTTCTTGGGACATAATCCATGAAACCTTCCTTTTTACTGCGTTGAACGAGGGCCTCGGCTGTTTCCAGGCTTTGGCAATGGAGATTTTGGTGCCCAGTAATATAAAGTTGATCAGTGTTTGTGTAGCCTTAGAAATTCCAGATAGGTTAGCGTTGAGAATAGCCACCTCTGGGGACCTAGGGATCTGGCAAGCCGTCACCTTGTAAATCATAGAGAAAACTTTTCTCCAAAAAGTGCATATTTTGGGGCATTCCCACCAAATGTGGGCCATTGTGCCCAGGTGTTGGCAACCTCTGAAACATAAGGGGTTCGCTGAGGGATAGATTGCTGCCAACCTGGTAGGGGTCAGGTACCATCTAGTTATCAATTTGATGCTTGCCTCCCTCAAGGAGATGTTCTGGATCCCCTTAAAGGATTTAGTTAGGGCTGCTTGCCAAATCTCTATGTCCCTGCAGCATCGGAAGTCAGCCTCCCAAGCCTTCATATATGTGGTTTTGTCCGTAGGGCAAGTGAGGGCCGAATATATCACTGATATGCCTCCCCTCTGCTCCATGGCATGTCAAGTCCCGGTGGAAAGTCAGGGTTGTGTCGCCCCATTTGAAGTGGAAGGATTGTTTTAGAGAGTCAACTGTTTGTGGTGGTAAGGAAACATTAAGAGCTTGAGATTTGGCGAAATTAACCTCGAGTCCAGAAATTTTAGCAAAGTTCCTTAACACTAGGCAGAGATTAGGTAGTGTAGTGAGGGGGGATGTCAGGAAAAGGAGGATGTCATCGGCGAAAAGCCCACATTTGTGCGTCTGGTCTCCACAGGTCACCCCTTTTATATCCGGGTTCTGTCGAATTGCGATCGCTAGGGTTTCTATGGCTATTGCGAAAATTAGGGGGGATAGAGGGCACCCTTGCCTAGTGCCACGTAAAATGTCTATTGTTTTGGAGTAATGACCTTGGAGGCGTATTTGGGCCTTTGGCTGTGAGTAGAGAGCATGCAGAAGTCCCAGAAAGCGGTCGCCGAATCCCCATCTCTCCAGCACTGTGAAGATGTATTGCCAGGAGACCGTGTCAAAGGCCTTCTGCAGGTCTAAAGATAGAAGGAATCCCGATTGGTTTGGCCCCCCTGCCCAGTTAGTTTGAAGAATCGAGGTGATATCTATCGCCCTCCTTATTTGGTCAGGACCCTGTCTCCCGGGTATGAATCCTACCTGGTCTTTATGTATATATTGAGTAATAAAGGATGACAACCTGTTAGCCATTATTTTGGTGAGTATTTTTAGGTCATTGTTTATGAGTGAGATCGGTCTGTAGTTGCTAACGTCTTCGTGGTTTTTGTCAGGTTTGGGTATGACCGTGATTAAAGCGGTATTGAGGTGGATGTCTAGGGGGGTTCCATTGGTTTTGGATTTAAAGAAGAGGTCAGGTGAGGTGCCAGAATGGCTGTAAAAGATTTGTAGTATGCTACAGAGAGACCATCAGGACCCGGAGCCGATCCCCTTCTAAGATCTTTTATGACCCCCAAAACCTCCTCCTCTGTGATGGGTGTTTCCATCTTTTGTTTATGGGCATCTTTTAGGGAGGGTAGGGGGATATCCTCCAGAAACTGAGGGATTAAGTTCGCGTTTGGCGTATTTGTTTGGTTATATAAGTTAGAGTAAAAACCCCGAAAGGCTTCTAGTATCTTTGATGGGTTGGTTGTGGGGGGTTGACCATTTATTCTGAGTTTGGGGAAGGCGTGGGTCCTGATGGGGGGGAGACAGTTTTTTAGCTAGGAGGGGGCCTATTTTGTCTGCCTGAGTGTAAAATTTTTGTCCATTTCAGCGAACGGCCTTTTCGGCCTTGGATGTGAGTGCTAGATTGAGATCAAGTCTAGCTTTATCGATAAAGGAAACAGGGATCTTGGAGGGGTCTTTTTTGTGGGAAGCCTTCAGAGTGGTATATTCCTTGTCCAACCTAATTAGGTCTGCTTTTTGTGCTCGTTTGGTTTGAGTGGCAATCTGGATGAGTTTACCTCTTATAAAAGCTTTATGTGCAGCCCATAACGTTTCTGGAGAAATGTCCTCTGATTTATTGAGTTTAAAGTATTCTTGTAGGGCTTTTTCAAGTTCAATGACCCTGATGGGGTCAGATAATAGTGACTCATTCAGTCTCCAATGTCCCCTGGATCCGCCCAGGGGGCCTGTTTTGAGTGATATGGTGACTATGGAGTGGTCCGAGAGGGCCAACTCCCTGATTTGAGCTTTGTGGATCAAAGGGAGTAGGGAGGATGAAGTTAAAATGTGGTCAATCCTCGCATAGGTGTTATGAGGGGGAGAGTAATGGGTATAGTCCCTTTTGTTGGGGTTAAGCTCCCTCCAAGTGTCAGCTAAGCCGTGTGCATGGATTATCTTTGCGATCCTGAGGCTCTCTTTGGTGGGTCGTGTTAGTTGAGTCGGTAGGGGTTTAGACTTGTCCAATCCCTGATCGAACACTGCGTTCGAGTCTCCGCCAAAGATGACCGCTCCCTCCAATTTCTGAGCGAGGCTGCGCAGTAGGGAATCAAAAAATTTTGCTTGTCCTCTATTTGGGGCATAGTAGGAGACCAGGGAATACAGGTGGTCCCCCACTGTGCCTTTGACCATGATGAACCTGCCCTCTGGGTCAGCGAATTCAGAGATCTTTACAAATTTAAGATGCTTGGAGACGATGATTGCAACTCCCTTAGTTTTGTTGTCAGCACTCGCTAAGAAAAACTGTGGGAAGTGAGGGTGAAGATACTTAGGGCTATACCAGGAGGGGAAGTGCGTTTCTTGCAGCATAACAATGTCTAGCTTGAGATGCTTGTAATAATCGAGGACCTTTCTCCTCTTAATCTGGGAATTGATTCCCTGTTCATTGTGGGAGGCTATGTGGAGTTCATCTGTAGGGTCGTTAGCCATGGAGCAGTTGGAGTGAAGTGCAACGGTCCTCACTTACCCTTCGGTGCGTGGGAACCTGGACTGTAGGATGATGGTCATTCATTCTTCTTGGTGGGAAGATTTCAGGAACTTCCGTGGGTGTGTGTGTGGTATCTGAAATACAAGATGTAGTTAGGCACATTGTGGTGATCTGGGGGGAGGGGTGGGGGTGCAGGATAGAAAAGAAAAGGTCTCCTAGAAAAGAAAGAAAAGACGTAGGGAAGGAGAAACCCCCTATGTTTTTTAGAAAAAATTTAGAGTATGTCTGGCCCATCTGGGCTCAAACAGCCTAGCCCCTAGAGACCTACGGGTGTCTAAGGGTTAGGTGGGTGCGCAAGTGTTTCCTCACGAAACCGAACGCCCAAAAGAAAACTTATTCCCTTGAGGGAAAAAAACATGGAAGAAAAAACAAAAAAAATTTTTGAAACTAATACCAGTGTATACCCGGTTGTCTCAACAGTGTGACTAGCTAGTGGCCCTAAGCCTCCGCCCATTATAGTAACCTCCTAGGTCTCTATTCATTCGCTATCACAGCAGAGCGTTCATAAAACTAGACCTGAATAAAATCCCTAATCATGGGGGTTAAGAACCCTCCCCCCCTTTCATGGATAGGCGTGAGGATGCAGCCCCTCTCAATCCTGAGAGGCACAGCTCCCTTGAGCTTAATAGATATGACATTGGGCCAGTTAAAAGCAGCAAAAAAAAATTAAGAGGGAAATTTTGAACAAAAGCCCCACAAAACCCCCCTGGAACCAGAAAAACAAAAAACAAAAAGTTCTGAAAAGTCAGAAAACGATGCCCGGTTGGCTAGCCTGCCTAATGACTAGGCACAAGGGATCTCTCATGTTCCAGGGAATGATCAAATCAGTCCCTACTTCACAATCGGGATAGAAGATATGCAGTTCACATCATCACTAGCTTCAAGTTTGGTTGTTGTCTTTGGCCTTCTTTGCTTTTCCTGTTGACCACAGGGGAGATTGAGGGCTGGTGGGGGTCTGTCATTTGTTGGAGTTGGTCCCGGCATTGGTTGTGTCCATTTCGGCTTCCTGGGAGATGATTTTCAGGTGCAGGAGCAGTTTTTCACCTTCTGCGAGGGAGGAGAAGGCGTATTGTTTCCCCTTGACAGAGAATTTAACCGCGAACGGGAAGGCCCACTTGTATTTTATGTCTCTTTGGGTGAGAGCGAGAAGCAGGGGCTTCAATGATCTCCTCCTTTGGATCGTAGAGGGTGAGAGGTCTGCGAAGATCTGTACTGGGTGTCCCATGCACTGCACTGAGTGAGAGGACCTGGCCTGTCTCATCACTTCCTCTTTAACTGTGTAGTGGTGGGGCTTAGCGATAATATCTCTTGGGGTGCCGTCTTTTCTGGGGGGCCCTAGGGCTCTGTGTGCCCTGTCCAATTCAAGGCGTTGAGAGGAGATATTAGGGATTAGATGTTTAATCAGGTCCTGGACTGCTTCTGGAACATTGTGAATCGTTTCCGGTAGGCCGTGGATTCTGATGTTATATCGTCTTGACCTATTCTCAGGTTCATCAATACGAGCCATTGCTAGGTCCAATTGATCTTGCACAGTGCTGATGTGCTGCGAGTGTTGGTTAGTGATAGCTATAGTGTCCTCCATTTTGTGTTCGATCGTATCGATTCGGGCCCCTAAATTAATAAAGTCTGCCTTCAGGTCCCCTGTAATTTTAGCTGCCGTTTGAGCCAGGCCTCTGTCCAATAGTTCAGAGAATCTGTGGAAGAGGGAGTCCATGTGAGATGCAGGGTCACTGGCAGGGGAGGCATATGGAGGTAGGCCTGAGTGACCTGAGATAGATCCCAGGGGGGACAGGGGGCCTTCACAGAGGGGGCGATCCTGCAGGGATCCTGTAGAGGCTGGAGAAGGGGTCAGCAGAGGTGGGTATCCCGGTTGTCTCCCTGGGGTGAAGTGAGGGGGAGTGAGGGGTTGCTCTGACCTGTAGTCCGCCGGGCCTGTGGAGCAGAGAGTCTGAGGCTGTGGCTGTGCCTGTGTAGCAGCGGCCATCTTGGGAGTCCCAGCCGTTCTTTTTATCTCCAATTGCGGCCACAGGTTCCGTTTTACCGGGGCCCCGGTCATATGGGGGTGTAGCTGAGACCTTGGGGAACGTCTCCAGGTGATTTAGCGGTGCGGTGGTGCGCTGTGGTCAGTGCTGTGGGCGCCGGTATATCGTGAGGGAGCGGAGCTCTAGGCTTTAGCGGCCATCTTGCGAGCCCCGCGCATGCTCCTACTTTTTGTAATTTTTTTTACTCCATTCAATGACAAAGAAATGATCAGTCTATAATTTTATTTGTAGGTTTATTTTAACAGTGAGAAAATAACAGAATAACAACAAAAATATCCAGAAAAACGCATTTAAAAAAGTTATAAATTAATTTGCATTTTATTGACTGAAATAAGTATTTGATCCCCTATCAATCAGCAAGATTTCTGGTTCCCAGGTGTCTTCTATACAGCTAAAGGGAGTGCTCCTTATCACAGCTGGTTACCGGTAAAAAACACATTTGTCCAGAGAGACAATCAATCAATCGGATTTCGATCTCTCCACCATGGCCAAGAACAAAGAGCTGTCCAAGGATGTCTGGGACAAAACTATAGACCTATACAAGGCTGGAATGGGCTACAAGACCATCGCCAAGCAGCTTGTTGAGAGGGCAACAACAGTTAGTGCAATTATTCGCAAATGGAAGAAACACAAAATAACTCAATCTCCGTTGGTCTGGGGCTCCATGCAGGATCTCACCTTGTGGAGTTTCAATGATCATGAGAATGGTGAGGAATCAGCCCAGAACTACACAGGAGGATCTTGTCAATGATCTCAAGGCAGCTGGGACCATAGTCACAAGGAAAACAATTGGTAACACACTCCGTGAAGGACTGAAATCCTGCAATGCCCGCAAGGACACCCTGCTCAAGAGAGCACATGTACAGGCCCATCTGATCTAATGAACATCTGAATGATTCAGAGGAGAACTGGGTGAAAGTGTTGTGGTCAGATGAGACGAAAATCAAGCTCTTTGGCATCAACGCTACTCGCTGTGTTTGGAGGAGGAGGAATGCTGCCTATGACCAAAAGAACACCATCCCCACTGTCAAACATAGAGATGGAAACATTATGCTTTGGGGGTGTTTTTGTGCTTAGAGGACATGACAACTTTACTGCATCAAAGGGATGATGGATAGGGCCATGTACTGTCAAATCTTGGGTGAAAACATCCTTCCCTCTGCCAGAGCAATGAAAATGGGTCGTGGATGGGTATTCCAGCATGACAATGACCCAAAACACACGGCCAAGGCAACAAAGGACTGGCTCAAGAAGAAGTACATTAAAGTGATTGTAAAGGATCGTTTTTTTATTTTTTAAAATAACAACCATGTCATACTTACCTCCATTGTGCAGCTCATTTTGCACAGTGTGGCCCCGAACATCCTCTTCTGGGGTCCCCCGGCTGCTCTTGCGGCTCCTCCCCACATCAGATAACCCCCTAGGAGAAGCGCTCTCCCGAGTCCAGCATTTGCGTCCACAGACACGAATGCCGGACTCGGCCCCGCCCCCCAGCACCCACATCATTGGATTTGATTTACAGCAATGGGAGCCAATGGCTGCGCTGCTATCAATCTATCCAATCAAGAGCCAGGACCCTGTGGAGCGAGGTGACGTCCCTGCCGAAGAGATAAGGGGGCTCAGGTAAGTATAATGGGGGGCCGGTGACTGCCAGGTGTTTTTTCACCCTAATGCATAGGATACCACCCATTTAAGGTCCTAGCCAGTCTCCAGACCTTTATCCCATCAAAAATATGTGGAGGGAGCTGCCAAACATCAGCTTTCAAACCTTAATGACTTGGAGAGGATCTGTAAAAAGGAGTGGGACAAAATCCCTCCTGAGATGTGTGCAAACTTGGTGGCCAACTACAAGAAATGTCTAACCTCTGTGATTGCCAACAAGGGTTTTGCCACCAAGCACTAAGTCATGTTTTGTGAAGGGGTCAAATACTTTTTTCACTCATCAAAATGCAAATCAATTTATTACTTTTTTGAAATGTGTTTTCCTGGATTTTTTTGTTGTTATTCCGTCTCTCATTGCTAAAATAAACCTACCATTATATTTATAGACTGATCATTTCTTTGTCAGTGGACAAACGTACAAAATCAGCAGGGGATCAAATACTTTATTTCCCTTACTGTATCTATCTTAGTAGTTTGGGGAAGTGTCACAACCCATCTGTTAGTCCCACTCAGAAATATTTAAATTCAAGTTTTCTAAAAGGCCTTACTGAATTTTCTACTTGACGACACTAGTTCCTTATCAGCTTCTGTAGTTTTTATTTTGTCGTTTGTAATGTTAATATTTGTATCTAACAGATTAGGATGCATTCTTCATACATAAAAGTAATTTGGCTATAATTCCAGTTAACACATGAATACATTGTCGCTTACTTTTCTCTAACCGGGGACAGATAATTACCAGACAATTACAAGACGAGGGTTGCACATATACAGGCTGTCAAATGGACAGTCCTCCTCTTTTTGAGTCCTGCCAAACATAGAGAAATGTGTCATTCAATGGCACTCTAAAAATACTTTGTGATGATCTTTACTGTATTGTATCAGGCTCAAATAGTATACAGTATATTAATAATTAAGGCAATCTTTTGGCAAAACACAATTACTTTAGTAATAATATGCAAAGTAAAACACATATTGTTTTGGATTAACTGTAAGAAAATAAAATGTTTCATAAAGTTTATAGCTTGTAGCAGAAAATAAAGACTGTCTCCATACAATGACATGCTGTGTGCATATGAGAAAATTGTGGTAGGAAATAATAGGTCAGGTAGAGCAAATGTTTCATTTGATTGGTGGAAGCTGATATAATAATTCGATTTTGACGCAAAAATCAAGTAATTACAACTTTAATACAAGAGTCATGTCAGGCGGGCAATTCAGTCAGTAGAGATTCCCATGAGACCTTCGAGATGAGGGATTTATTGTCATGCAATATGAAGAGTGTCATATACTGTATTTTATTTCACCTGTAAAATACAGCACATAGGGAGAACCAAATAGAAACTGACGGCGAGGATGAGGGAGCATATGTATGGAAACACACAAAGGAAGAGAGAGACACACACATTATATTTTCACTACAGGCATGTACAACAGGAACACACATTTATGGGCTATTCAGAAAGTTCCTAGGGTACCTAGAGGGGGAGACCATGACAAAATGATGTAAAGGGACTAGGGCATCATCAGCATGTCATTATATGAACAGTGCTTAGTTCAGGAGAAATGCCTACCTCATTATCTCCTAAACAGTAAGTAATGAGACATTTTTAGCTGTCAATGGAAATGTTCTAGTTGCACCGCCATTTTCTTTAATTGCCTCTTTATTCCTCCTGCGTCTATGGGAGAGGAAATTAAAACTATTCTTCTTAATAGGGCACAAAAAGCTTTAAAAATGTAAATGAATATATACACAACGCTACTCACTACCCAAATACTACTCACACACCAAAATATATATCAACTATATAGTCCATATATAACCAAGTGTCCATCAAATCAGCTTGTGTAGATTAAAAAAAAAACACTAGAAAAACTTGAAAAACTAAAATAAAAATGTAATAAAATAAATAAGAGTTCTTCCACTCTTCAGACTTTAAACCATCAAATGTGCTCCCGCATATGGTCCCACACTCACCAAGTGTTGCATGAATATATAGTATACACAGTGCTGCTCACTACCCAAATCCTTCTTTTACACAACAACATATATCAACAAAAGTTCATATATATAAAATTAATATATATTAATATAAAATTAATATATATAAAATTACAAAAAAACTACAAAAGCTTGAAAAACTTGGAAAAAAAGACAAGTGTTGTCGACCCCAACAAATAAATAACATTTTTTATTTCTTTGAGTTTTTCAAGCTTTTCTAGTTTTGATTTGATTGATTTGAAGGATACTTGGTTATATATGAACTTTGTTGATATATGTTGTTGTGTAAAAGAAGGATTTGGGTGGTGAGCAGCACTGTGTATACTGTATATTCATTTCATTCTAGGGCAATCAATTGCCTTGTCTCAGCTGCAGTTCATAATAAGGTGGTATCCACAGCACATATTTTTCATACACACAAATATATTCATTATTACTTTTAAGAAACACATTTCTTTAGATCAATAGCACACTGAATTTTTCCACAGCACAAAAAATTCCATCACTAAATTGTACCTAGAGGTAAGCCTCTAATAAGGCTTACCTAAAGATAGTGTAGAAATCAGTTTAGGAGATATTTACTGTAAATGCAGCCAGTGCCAATCACTGGGTCATGCGTACTGAAGGAACGGGCACCTGTGCCATTCCTTTAGAGCCCTGTGCCATGACTGGTGGCAGGGAATGATGTTGTCATGGCTCTGGACAGTCACAAAGCTGGAGTCCGTTACCCTGGAAGCAAGACGGGTGAAGATGAAAGTGGCCTCTAGGGATGACATTGCATTACTGGAAGGCTTTGTTTTCAGGTAAGTTTCACATAATGTCCCAGTATGCGATGGACATTATGCCTTTACATTGCAGGTAAGAAAAAAAAAAAAAAAACATCCAGCAGTTTACAACTGCTTTAAGCCTACCCTGTGCTTTAAAAAAATAAACACATTTTATGATATTTTTAGATATACTATAATGATTAAGAAAAAAAACCTTTTGCCTTTTCTGTCGCTCATTTTACTTCCTGCTTACACATGTTTTCCTTTACTGTAACTAGTCATTCTTAAAGACTGTTCTTTATTAGACCCCTTTCACATTGAGGTGGTTTTCAGGCATTTTAGTGCTAGAAATAGTACCTGCAAAGTGCCTGAAAACCGCCTCCTATTAATTTCAGTGTGACTTTTCACACTGGGGCAGTGCACTTGCTGGACATTAGGAAAAGTCCTGCAAGCAGCATCTTTGGGGTGATTTGGGAGCGCTGTATACAGCGCTCCCAAAACACCCTGCCCATTGAAATGAATGCCACACCTGCAAAGCGCTTCGGAAGCGCCGTAACACGGGCGCTTTTAACCCCCGCTAGCATTTGAAAAGTGCTAGTGGCCAAAAACAGCAGTAAAGTGCTGCTAAAAACAGCCCCAGTGTAAAAGGGATCTTATGGAGAGATTTATTGAACATTGGTGCTTTTTAAACTGCAAGACATTACATTTGAATAGAATAGGATCCACCTTACACTCTATACCTCAAGCAATACTGGTAGGAGAGACAAGATCCTTCTATGTAATTTTTCAGTACAGTGAGTGAAGAAATCATAAAATGGAAACTGAAACCTGCTTTGTTCTTCCATTTAGATAGCTTATAATTGCAGTAGTACAGAATGAAATGCTGAACCTTTAAATCAGGCTTCTAAAATGATCAAACTGAGGGCACAGCACTGTGTTCAACATCAGGGTAACTTCCACCCATCACTAGATGTTAGACAACGTATGGTTTTATCTTCTAACAGTTTGTAGGTACTTTTTATTTTTCTTTCTTTCTATAGCTGCAATCATTTTGTTAAATTATTTTGCTCAGATTAAATACTTTTTTACTCTTGTCTGCCAACCCTTTCCTCCTTTAAATATTACCACAAGCAACCTGACATGTTGAACAATACGGTATGTCCTAGCCTATTATGTCTCCTTCACTATGTCCAAATGCATTTGACCTAAGTAACTTACCTTCAGATCGATAAATTACTGCTGTTGCATCTATTCCATTAAATAGTAACTTACTGATGAAATGTACTGGATGCTTTCATCCACAAAGCCCTTTTCTATACAGTATTGTCAGATGGTGAAGGATATTTAAACGTTAGAAGAAATGCTTTTTTTTTTTTTTTAATAACTCAAAAAATCCTTTACCTGAATAGCTATCATTTTGATTTTATATATTTTTATATTAGAGGACACATATTAACCTTGTTCAACTAGATGAAGTAATGACTACTTTCTTACAGGAATCAATTAAGCTTAAAGTAGAATTTTCATTTTGGATAGAGTAATGGAGGGTTATAACCCTTGTCAGTTTATTTTATGCCATTTGTGTCCCATTGGGGAGAATTGTGTCCCATTGGGGACCCTTCCCTTTCTGTCCCATAGCCAAAACAGAAAGTGAGAGGAAATCCTGAAAATTAAGGGATGCCCTTGGGGACCCCCAAGTCATTAGAACTAGTGTCCCCATGGACAGATTTCCCCTTTATTACTTTTCTGGGGACAACCCAAAATTTTGGATTTTCTTTTACTTTCACTTTCAATGACAATGGTAAACAGGACAAATAGGGAGGGTGAATCTCCCTAACAGGGGCACAGACAGCAATAAAAACATAACAGAGGTTCTAATCCCTCTCCACTTTATCCAAAACTAAAAAAAGGTTTGCCTTTAGTTATACTTTAAGGTTTGTTATCATAATATAGTCAATTTTATTTTTATGCAACTAGAAAATTAGAAGCAAAATCTGTAAAATGCCTCTATTGGAGGTGTAATATCAAACATATTCCCTGTGTAGCTTGTACTACTGCAAAAGTACCAATAAGGGGTCTTCTAGAGAAAAACAAAGTAGCCCCATAATTGATGAGGTGGTAATCCTCCTTTCCTGTGTTAACCATTGGGTCCAATATCTGTGCAATTATGGCATGGCTGTAGTTCTGCTATTTTTGGCATCTTCACAAACCGGGCTTTAGTTACAAAAAAAAAATGTTCACAAGCCAAATTTGAATTAGTCCCTGCTCAGCTTCCTCTTTTCATTAAAATAGAGCTAAAGGCAAGCCTTTTTTTCATTTTGGATGGAGTTAGGAAGGGTTATAACCACTGTTGGTTTTGTTTCTGCCATCTGCTTCCCACTGCCCTTCATGACCTGTCCCATAGCCAAAATGGAAAGAGAAAGGAAATCCTTGGTTGTCACCAGGATGACCAGAACTAGCAACCCTATTGGAAGATTTCTCATATTATACTTTTCTGGGGATAACTCAAAATTCAGATTTTTCTTTTACTTTCACTTTTGGTGAAAATGGTAAACAAAAAAGAGAGGGTGAATCTCCCTAACAGGGGTACAGACAGCAAAAAAAAAAAAAAAAAACAGACAGTTGTCTAAACCCTCTTAATAGTAGGCAGACATTGTTGAATGGAAGAACAATTTACTCATGAAATAAGCCCGATATCCAGATGCTGGCCACAGTTCTCCACCCCGACCCTGAGTTCCTCCCTAAGGCCCATAGCTATGTGGGTTGCAATGGTGTTTCTACCCTGGTCACAAAAATAAAGTGCTGCTGATGCCAGTAAGAGCACAACCTACAGTAGATAATGATGATATGTGTCAGGGAAAATGGGAAACTGCTTCTTAGTAAACCTCAAAAGTGCACCATTCCTTCAAACCAAGAGTGCTGCTGGTTAAGTCAGATGGCACCGTTTTAAAACGCTTGATCATAAATATGAGGGTATACAATCCTGAAACCCAAAGAAAGGCCCAAACTACTTCTCTGCATAAAAACTCTCCACAGTCTTTTCAACTGGAATCTGTTATTTCACTACTAGATGAATAATCTGCTTCCAATACCTCTGTGCCTACAGTAGTGCTTCAATGGTCTCTTAACAGTACACTTTTGCTTTATGTACTTGTGCTGAGGCTTCTACTTTAGGCTTAAAGAGTATCATAGGCTTAAAGTGGTTGTAAAACTTTCCATATACCCAGTGAAATGATTGGTCTCAGGTAATACACAGAGATGAAACATATTTTCCGTAGGTTGTACCTGTTTATCTAGTACCGTCTGTTCCCTACATCCATTCAAAGTGCAGAATTTATACATGAGCTCTCAGCTCTGAAAAAACAGGGGGTGGGTAGCTGAAGTTACACCAGTGAGAACAGCTCTAAGAGCTGATTGGATTAAACACACCCCCTTAAACAGCACAAAGGAACAAAGCAGAGGCTGTCAATCACAGGTTGTGCCCTCCCCTGTCACCATTTTTCTCAGGGTGTCAGGAAAACTTGTCAGAAGTGATTCATGCTGATAACAGAGTATTTAATCAAAAATGACATTTTTGTTGCACGGATGCCTAAAATCTGACTTGTATCTTAGTGCAGACTTCTGGAAAAATCAGTGAAATTATGTTTCTGGGGGGGTTCTGTACACATTCTGTGTACAGAACACCTCCAGGTAACCACATTGCATTGCAATTTTCAGGAAATTTACAGCACTGCAAATTGAAAAAGAAAGGTAATTTTTAATAACATTAAATTAAATCACAATATGACTTGTGTCGCAATTGTATATGCTATATTATTATTTTTTTTCCCCATGAAAATGGAGTTACCCTTTAACCACTTCCCCCCCGCCGGCCATCAAATGACGGCTGGGCTTCGCGGCTCTCGTTCTGGGTGGACGTCATATGACAGGCCTCCAGAGCGACTGTTCTTGCGCGCCCGTGGGGATGATCGGTGGTGTGGTGTGTCAGTCTGACACACCGCTACACCGATCTTGGTAAAGAGCCTTTGAGGTAGGCCACGTCCAATCACGGCTGATCACGATGTAAACAGGAAGAGCCGTTGATCGGCTTTTCCTCACTCGCGTCTGACAGACGTGAGTAGAGGAGAGCCGATCGGCTGCTCTCCTAACAGGGGCGGTCTGTGCTGATTGTTTATCAGTGCAGCCCCCCCCCCCCCTGGATGCCCACCCAGGAACAGCAGGATGCCGCTCTATTTGTGGGAACAAAATTATAAAAATTCTGTTTGGGTACAGTGTAGCATGACCGTGAAATTGTCATTTAAACAGCGACAGCGCTGAAAGCTGAAAATTGGCTTGGGCAGGATGGGGGTGTAAGTGCTTGGTATTGAAGTAGTTAAGCATGTGAATTGACCTTTTTGATGAAAAAATGTTAAACAGATCAACAAAGTCAACATGACTCATGCAGTTCATAGAGTTGAAGCTATAGTTGCAACTGCTATCAAATATATATTTAAATAATAATAAAACTGCTAGACAAATAAACTAGGCTAATATGGTACTTATTTTTCTGGGTTATGGTCAATCATTATAAAACTTTCACATGTATTCACAGAAGAAGTATTCAATAATTGATCAGGAAGAACTTATGCTAAGTGTCAACAATAATCTGTTAGCAGTAAAATAGGAAAGCGGTAGCAAAGTTATCATCAATCCACATCTTTCTAAGTTACTAGATTTGCAAATTTCCTGCTAAGAAACACATAGTGGTTCATTATCAAATTTGTGGAAACATTAATGTTATATTAAACTTTGTCGAGTGGTTCCTTATACAACCCCTGGCAAAAATTATGGAATCACCAGTCCCTGAGGATGTTCCTTCAGTTGTTTTTTTTGAGGTAGAAAAAAAGCAGATCACAGACATGGCCAAAAACTAAAGGCATTTCAAATGGCAACTTTCCGGCTTTAAGAAACACGAAAAGAAATCAAGAAAAATAATTGTGGTGGCCAGTAACAGTTAGATTTATAGAACAAGCACAGGGAATAAATTATGGAATCACTCAACTCTGAGGAAAAAATTATGAAATCATGAAAAACAAACAAACAAAATAACACTCCAACACATCACTAGTACTTTGTTGCACCACCTCTGGCTTTTATAACTGCTTGCAGTCTCTGAGGCATTGACTTAATGAGTGATAAACAGTACTCTTCATCAATCGGGCTCCAGCCTTCTCTGATTGCTGTTGCCAAATCATCTTTGCAGGTTGGAGCCTTGTCATGGACCATTTTTTTTAACTTCCACCACAGATTTTCAATTGGATTGAGACCTGGACTGTTTGCAGGCCATGACATTGACCTTATGTGTCTTTCTTCAAGGAATTTTTTCACAGTTTTTGCTCTATGGCAAGATGCATTATCATCTTGATAAATTACTTCATCATCCCCAAACATCCTTTCAATAGATGGGATAAGAAAAGTGTCCAAAATTTCAATGTAAACCTGTGCATTTATTGAAGATTTAATGACAGCCATCTCCCCAGTGCCTTTACCTGACATGCAGCCGCATATCATAATTGACTGTGGAAATTTGCATGTTTTCTTCAGACAGTCATCTGCATAAATTTCATTGGAACAGCACCAAACAAAAGTTCCAGCATCATCTCCTTGCCCAATGCAGATTCGAGATTCATCACTGAATATGACTTTCATCCAATCATCCACAGTCCACGATTGCCTTTGCTTAAACCCATTGTAACCTTGTTTTTTTTTTTTTTTTTTTTTTTTTTTAAATAGATTTTTATTGAAAAAATGTTTTAATGTTACAGAAATAGAGAAACAAATGCATTGTAATTCGTTGAAGGGTAACAGACAATTTTTGAACAGTGTTACAACTTGTATAGTAGTAAATAACAAGAAAACAAAGATGAAGACGTACAGCCAGCACGGGACAATATGTAGTAATACTAACAGGCATTAATACCTTTGTATAATTTTAAGGAACTTAGAAAACCATTTGACCCATATTGTGTACTAAACCAAAGATCGAATCAAATAAAAGAAGTTATTAAGGAGTGAATACTTTGACTATGTTTGATGAATTAACCCAGTTAGTCCATGGTTGCCACATGGAGAGCATGTGTTTTTTGTCATGGCGTAATGCTAAAGTTGTTTCGTGGATGAAGTGGACGTGGGTGGTTTGAACTACGTCTTGCAACATGGGGGGTTCTGGGTTTTTTCACTTCCTAGTAATACTGAGTCTTGCTGCAAGGAGTGTATGAGTTATTATATTCCTCATCGGATTAGTGAATTGCTCTATATCTAGTGATAATAGTGCCAGGGAGGGTTTTTCTGGTATTGTCAATTTTGTAATTTCTGTGATTAGGTGAAAAATGGAGCGCCAGTAATGTGTAAGTTTGGGGCATTTCCAGAATGTATATAACATGTCACCTTTTTCCCCACAGTTCCTCCAACAAGTGTTATTTATGGACTTGTCAAATTTAGATAGTCTGTCAGGGGTCAGATACGAACGATAAGTCAGCTTATATGCTAGTTCCCATAAGTTGTAGCAAGCTGTGGCCTTACATGTGGATTTACATGCTTTCTCCCATTTGTCATTTGTGAATGTTTGACCTAGGTCTCTTTCCCAGCTAAGTATTGGTGATGAGCTGGTGAATGTAGTCTTATGATGGAGTAGGTTATAAAATAAAGATATTCCTTTCCGGTGTGTCACCGGGAACCTAATATAAATCCATGCTTCCTGAGGTATGGTACATTTCCAAGAATTGAGTGAGGATAGACAGTGACATGTGCGAATGTATAAAAATATGTCAGAATTTGGGAGTTGGTACTCCTTTTGTAGTGAAGGGAATGATTTAATTTTCCCCTTGTCTAGCAGGTCTGAGATGTATGTAATGCCCATGATTTTCCATTGCGAGTAAGATGTCGCTGTCATTAGGTGATTGAGAGATTCTATAGGGATGTGAACTGTTGAAGGACTAGTTTGAGTTAAAGCTTCCTGTTGGAGTTTGAGCCACGCCTTTATCGTCACCATTATTGTCGGTGAGAGGTGGGGCAGGGGTTTTGCCCCTAATGTAATGGCTAATAACCAAGACGAGAGGTCGTCACCTGGAATTGATGATGATTCTATTTTGCCCCAGATCTTGGGGGGGGGGGTAAAAATCATTCTTTAGATTGGGTGAGAATGGATGCTGTATAGTAGTCAAAGAAATCAACATATCCTGTACCTCCTGCTAGTTTGTGTCTGACTAATTGGGAATGTTTACATCTAGGTTTCTTACCCTGCCAAGCATATTTAGATAAAATCGTTTGTAATGATTTGAAGAAGCTAAGGGGTATAGGAATGGGTAAGGTACGGAATAAGTAAAGTACTTGTGGGAGGTGGAACATTTTAAACGCCGCTAAGCGTCCCAACCACGAGAGTTTGGCTGACACTAGTTTGGTAAGATCGCTCTGTAATTTGGTTCTAAGCGGTAAGTAGTTTAACGCATACAGTGATTTAGTTGAGCTGGAGAGTTGTATACCCAGGTATGTTATACTTTTTTCCGCCCATGTGTATGAGAATTGTGTTTTGAGTCGCTTGCTAGTAGGCTCGTCCAGGCCAAGATTCAATATATATGATTTAGTTTCAGTGATTTTGTAATATGAAATGTCGCTGAACCAAGTGAGCGTCTTTTGAACCTCGGGTAAGGATCGTTCAGGGTCAGTAATCATTAATATCACATCATCAGCGAATAGACTGATTTTGTGTTCCATACCTGTTAAAGAAATCCCAGAAATTATGCTATTGGCTCTAATACGTTCGGCTAGTGGTTCCATAATAAGATTGAAGATTAGTGGCGATAATGGGCAACCTTGTCTTGTACCGTTTGATATTAAGAAAGGCACAGATAGAATATCCCCAGAAAATACTCTGGCTGACGGGTTGGAGTACAGGGCCATTATTGCTTTATGTATTTGTCCTGTGAAACCAAATTTCGTCAGGACTGCTGATATGTAATCCCAATGGACCCTGTCAAATGCCTTTTCGGCATCTACGGAAAGGAGGAGAGAGGGGAATTTGTTAGATTTGATATGGTGGATTATGTTAATCATGCGTCTGGTGGAGTCTGAGGCTTGGCGACCTTTAGTAAAACCAGATTGGTCTTGGTAAATAAGGGAGGGGAGTATGTCTTCAATTCTGTTGGCTAAGATTTTTGCATATATTTTTACTTCCAAATAAATTAGTGAGATTGGGCGGAAATTTTTTGGGGATGTAGGTTCTTTACCAGGTTTGGGTAAAGTTACTACCATGGTGCTAAGCATTTCAGTAGGGAATGTGGCGGAATTAGCAGCTGAATTAAAAATGTTGCAAAGAGTAGGAGCTAGAATATGTTGGAATTGCTTATAGTATTCCCCAGTTAATCCATCAGGTCCTGGGGACTTGGAATTAGGGAGTTTATTAATTACTTTCAAGATTTCTACAATCGTGAAGGGTTCATTCAGCGAGGAGAGCTGTTGTGGGGTTAAGGACGGGAGGCTAGTATCCTCAAGAAACGTCCGGATTGCCTTGAGGGAGGGTTGATTGGTAGTTGGGCCTTTCTGAAGATTATATAGGTCTTAATAGTATGAGCTAAAGGCGTTTGCTATTGAGTGTGGTTTAAGGAGTTTTTCGTTAGAGTGGGGATGATGTAGGAATGGGATTTTTGTTTTATTCCTATGCCCTTTGATTCGCAGGGACAATGTCTTACCTGCCTTGTTTCCAGTAGAGTATGAATTAGCCTTGAGGATTTTATATGATTTTTCATATTTCTCAAGGAGGAGGGACTTCAACTCATGACGGAGGTTGAATATTTTGGAATTAAGGATAGGAGATGGGTTTGTTTTGTTTAGGGATTCAGTCTTGGAAATTTCAGCTGTCAGTTCGTCTAATTTTTGAGTCCTTTTTTTCTTAGCCCTAGTACCCATTTGGAGGAACACACCTCTTATTACCACCTTATGAGCATTCCACACCACCAGCAGGTCAGACACTGAGTTTTGGTTTAGTGAAAAATATTCTTCAAGGTGTTGTTTGATGGGGGCTGAATAGACTGGAGTATTGAGCAGGAAGTTATTGGCTCTCCAAATATATGAATTGGGTTGGGGTGAGTGATCAGAAATGGTAATACTGATAGGGGTATGATCTGACCAGGTGATGGGGTGGATAACAGAGCTCGACACTTTTTGTAATAACCATTTGTCAGCAAGGAAAAGGTCAATACGTGAATATGTGTTGTGACGCGACGAGAGGAAGGTGAAGTCTCTCTCATTCGCATGACAGCACCTCCAAACATCATATAAATCATTAGTAGCAATACATTTATCTATAGGAGAAACATGTCTTTTAACTCCTGCTGTGGAGTCCATTGAATTATTAGGAACCATATTGAAGTCCCCACATAACAGTAAATGGCCCTGTTGGGATTTTCGTGCTGAGCGCAACATTTTCCTAACAAAGGTCATTTGGCTGTGATTAGGAGCATACACAGAAATTAGTGTGTACAGGACATTATTGATCTTGCAGGATAGAAGAATATATCGACCTTCTGGATCTAAGATACAATTCTGAAGTTGGAAAGACACAGTGTTCCTGATAGCAATCAATACACCGCGTTGCTTTTTGGGATATGTGGTTTGAAAAATGTGCGGAAATTGGCGGTGGTGACATTTGGGAGTTTCACTGAGGGCAAAATGAGTCTCTTGGATGCACAGTACGTCACAATTGTGAGCAATTGCTGTTTTCCATAAGGAGGCTCGTTTCGCAGGGTGGTTTAACCCTTTAGCATTAAGGGAAAGGATGGTGATTCCCATGATAAGTGTAGGCACGATGTACCAGATAAGTTAGTAACTCACAGTTTGTCGGATGGTGCTGTTGATTGTAGAGGTTAAGATGATGCTGGATGAGAAGTCTGTGTACGAAGTTCACCAATTCGTTGAAGAGCGTTGCACTAAAGATTCTGTATATTTGTAGGGCAGGTCAGATGTTGTGGATGATGGTATGTACAAGCTGTTAGTCCTTGGTCGCTTGAAGATTCTGGCTGGCTGATTATGGAAGTATGTGGAGAAACACACAAACAAAAGAAAAAGAAAAAGGAAGGATAACTGCGGTAAAACAGTAGAACTAATACACCCTGTGGTGATGCTCACGGGTGGGTCAACCGTAAAGAGCTCAACTGAGCTATTGACCAACTTTTGGCGAAGAGTTCAGCAAGCAGATGTAGGAGCGCATTACCAGACCGGACTTGGATATTTGCTCACAATCATAGGTTATCTGAGTAGTTAACGATGTTTATCTTTATATTTCTCCTGGCCCGTTCCAAATGAAAAAGGGTTTGGTTTTCCATGAGGATCCGGCTGATTGTGGTGGTGATCTACCACTATCCCCCAGGCATGCAAAAGCTTCATGCCCCCCTCCAAGGTGGAAATGGTATGGGGTATACCGTTATAAGTGGCCAGAATTGTGGCTGGATGACGCCATTTGTATGCGATTTTATGATTGTTCATGGCTTTTGTCACGGTTTTGAGCTGCCTCTGCAATTGGAGTGTGTATTGTGATAAATCAGCGTATAATTGGATGTTTGAATATGGTGCCGGAAGTGGTGATAATTCTCTCGCTTTGGAAAGAATTTGTTCTTTGGCTTGGAAAAAGTGGATTCTTAGAAGTACATTCCTGGGAACGTCCACTTCTAGGTGGCGGGGTTTAGGAATTCTATGAATGCGATCTATGGTTAGCTCAATAGGGGATAGCTCTGGAAGTAAGCTGGAGAACATGGTGCTGGCAAAATTGTGTAACTCTTTGAGCTGGACAGACTCAGTAATCCCGCAAATTTTAATGTTATTGCATTTGGAGCGGTCCTTGAGGTCCGCGAGCTTTGCTTTGATCCAGAGGGAGTCATCCTTCTGTTCAGCATAAGCGTCCACCAGCTCATTTACAGTATCAGTGCATTCCTCCATTTTGTTTTCCATAAATTGCATTCTATTATCCATATGTTTCATTTCTAATGAGAACTGATTAATCAGGGATGACAGGTTGGACATAAGGGAGGATTGCAAAGATAGGAGCATATCTTTCATAGTAGTGTCCAGCACTGGTTGTCCTGAAGTTGGAAACTGTGCTATGGAGGATTGGAGAGAGGAAATAGCAGAGGCATTGTGTAGGCCTGTACTCACTGTGTCCGAGGCCTGGTTGAGGGAATCCATCCTCATCTTCGATTTTGCTGAGGGGTCATCTGGGAAGGAAGGCATCTTCTCTTGTTGCAAGTTTTGTGCAGCAGCGTCGGGATGGCCTGAGAAGTTCAGGGAATGCCGCGCTGATCCTCCGCCGGTGCCATCTTGGCTTCTATGCTGCAGGCGGCGGGGCTGGAAGGAGAAAGATTCCAGCCTTTTAGGTCCCTTTTCCTGGAGTCTTTTGTGGGACATTGTGGATGTGGGGCTCGGGAGAGGCGATTGTGTCGCTGTGGGGCTGAATGTGATGGTGTTAGGGCTCGATCGTCGCTTCTTGTCCGGTCTGATGAGCGGAGCTCACAGCTCAGGCATCCATCCCAGTGCGCGCGCAACCCATGCCTCCCTAACCTTCTTTTTTTGTGTTTAGGTGTTAGAGATGGCTTTCTTTTAGCTTTTCTGTATGTAAATCCCATTTCCTTTAGGCGGTTTCTTACAGTTTGGTCACAGATGTTGACTCCAGTTTCCTCCCATTTGTTCCTCATTTGTTTTGTTGTACATTTTCTGTTTTCAAGGCATATTGCTTTAAGTTTTCTGTCTTGACGCTTTGATGTCTTCCTTGGTCTACCAGTATGCTTGCCTTTAACCACCTTCCCATGTTGTTTGTATGTGGTCCATGTTTTAGACACAGCCGACTGTGAACAACCAACATCTTGTGCAACACTGCGTGATGATTTACCCTCTTTACCTACATAATAACAAGCAGATTTAATCTGATGCAGGTGTTAGTGTTTGTAATGAAAATTTACAGGGTGATTCCATATTTTTTTCCATGTGCTTGTTCTATAAATCTAACTGTTACTGGCCACCACAATTATTTTTCTTGATTTCTTTTAGTGTTTTTTAAAGCCAGAAAGTTGCCATTTGAAATGCCTTTAGTTTTTGGCCATGTCTGTGATCTGCTTTTTTTCTACAACAATAAACAACTGAAGGAACATCCTCAGGGACTGGTGATTCCATAATTTTTGCCAGGGGTTGTAATGTGTATTGACTCCATATATTATTATTATTATTTTTTAAAAACATGTATGATTGCATGTCTGATCATCATGTATGTAATAAGTAATGTTTGAAGCAAGCTTTCCCTTTATCATAGACAGTCAGTCTCTCCCCAACCTTCTGAATCCTTTGCTGACCAGCCAAGATTTAGCAAGTTAAAAATTTTAAAGCACCCCCCCCCCCCCCCGCACACACACACACACACACACACACAATGACAATTTATGGACCTAAGAATTGGCTGCTTAGGTACCACCCTGCACTGTTTTGAGGTTAGAGAAATCTCACATGCTCCCTTTATGAAAGTATCTGGTATATCTTAAGTGGTCTGGCAGTGGATTGGAGCAGAGACTGAATGCAGGGGTGGTAAGTATTGGCTATTTCTCCCTCCTGTAACAGCAAATTTGTTACTTTGTCTATTATAGTCTAAGTACAGGATCACATTAAAATAATATATTTAACATTAAAAAAAAAACATAATACATATATACATAATGAACATTAATGGATTTACTAAAAACCACCTAATATTCTTTGCAGCATTTCATCTGCTGGGGAGAGTTTTCATAGACATTTCACAACAGAAGGTCTCAAATACAGTATGTTAACAAATTCAAAGTTAGTGTGTATCATCACTATAATCATTGTGAATCATGTGTGGTGGATTTTTTTTAGGGGTGAGTGAGAGGGGAACTGGCTGCTATGATATAAAATGCAATAATTGTAAACAAGCAGTCTACCAAATCTAATCTGCTTATCATTAACTTTCATTGTTATTGCATAAAGTTTAATGTGTATTATCACAGTAGATGGTTTTATAAATACAAAAAAGTAACTCAGGGATTAAGTATTTTTAGAGAAGGAAAATGATAATGATAATAAAGTTTACATGTCCAAAGCTTTTTTGTAATCCACATTTGTATTTTTATTTTAATCACTTGAACTCCCAGATTAACCAAATTATCACAATTCGCCAAAGGTCTTACTATATTAGCAGGTGATATCAACATGTCCCTAGATCCTACACTAGACACGTCCCAAGGAAGATCTAATATCTCTTTTAAACGCCTGAAATTTATTAAAAGAAGACTCTTAGACCTCCAACTTATGGATGTCTGGCGCCTCCTTCATCCCAAAGAAAGAGACTTTTCACACTTCTCCACAACACATCACTCATACTCCAGAATTGACAATATATTCCTAGATCACTTCCACCTCCCCCTCTTACAGTCTGCCCACATAGGCACCGCAACTATCTCGGATCATGCACCTGTTTCGATGACGCTGTCCATGCCTTCCCTAGCACGCCGCACTAATAACTGGAAACTCAACGATTCCCTTCTTACTAATGAAGCCGAGGTTTCCATAATGTCCTCTCATCTTTCACAATATTTCAAGGAAAACAAACCCTCTGATACTTCCCCCTCCATTGTTTGGGAAGCTCATAAGGTCACTATTAGAGGTCGGTTCATTGAACTTGGTGCTAGATTGAAAAGAGAGCATGGTCAGCGACTCGAACAGGTCCTACAACAAATAGCCGCTCTTGATAAGCAACATAAACTGTCTCTCCATAATGAGCATCTCCAATCACTCACACTTAAACGAGAGGAATTAAAATCTCTTCTTAACTTAGACACTAAGAGAAAATTCCAACGCTTATCACAAAAATACTATGAATGGGGAAACAAACCAAGTAGGTTATTGGCTAGGTCATTAAAAGCTAAACAAACGCAGTCCTTTATTCCCAAAATTAAACTACAATCAGGAGAGCTCGCGCATGCAACCCCAGACATAGCCAAGGCCTTCAAGGAGTTCTATGCAGATCTCTACAATGTCAAAAATGACTTATCCTCTTTACCTCAGGAAGAGAGACGTAGACGCATGCTCTCCTACTTAAAAGAAGCTAAACTACCTAAATTACCTGCATCTATCTTTAAAGAACTAGAGGCAGACTTCTCGGTAGAGGAATTCCAGGCTGCTTTGAAGTCCACTCCCTCTGGAAAAGCACCCGGCCCAGACGGGTTCACTATTCTATACTACAAGACATTCAGTGACATCCTGCTTCCCCGTCTTACAGCTTATGCAAACTCAGTTTCCCAATCCTCAGGCTTACGCCCAGAATCCCTCTCCACTCACATTACTGTCATCCCTAAACCTGATAAAGACCCTACCCTCTGTAATAGTTATAGGCCAATTTCATTAATAAATACAGATATCAAATTATTTGCCAAGGTAATGGCGAATCGCCTACTCCCCCTTTTGCCCAACTGGATCTCCAAAGATCAATCAGGTTTCATTCCCAATAGAGAAGCAAGAGACAATTCCCTCAGAGCGATTTCCCTAATTCAGTATGTTCGGAGAAGCGCCCAGCCCACCCTACTCCTTTCCACTGATGCTGAAAAAGCGTTTGATAGGGTGGACTGGGACTATCTTAGAATGACATTGAGACATTTTGGACTGGGTCCTAAGATGTTCTACCGTATCTTATCCCTCTACTCTAACCCCACTGCACAAATCAGAATCAACGGGATGCTGAGTGATTCTTTTTCTCTACATAATGGTACAAGGCAGGGATGCCCCCTGTCCCCCCTCCTTTTTGCCATTACCTTGGAACCTTTTCTAGCGACAATTAGGAACAATGATGATATTCAAGGTATTCGAGTTGGTAAAAGTTCCCACAAATACGCAGCATATGCTGATGACATATTATTTTTTATTCAACAACCCCGCATCTCCATACCTAACCTAATGTCAGCATTTTCCGTCTTTCAATCAATCTCTAATTTCAAAATAAACCTATCAAAATCGGAAATTTTAAACATTAACCTCCCCCAATCCGAGGTGTCTTCCCTGAAACCTCTCTTCCCCTTTAGATGGGAACCAAAACATATGAAATATCTAGGAATTTACCTCACTCCCAACCTTCACTCCCTTTTCCGACACAACTACATTCCATTGCTTAACAGGATTAGGGAAGATCTACGAAAATGGTCCAGTCTGTCTCATACCTGGCTAGGAAAAGTAAATATTATTAAAATGAATATACTGCCCCGTATACTCTTTCTTTTCCAAATGCTCCCACTAGGGGTTCCAGTGGGGTTCTTCACTATTTTGCAAACCATGATCTCCCGTTTTATTTGGAGGAACGGTCACCCCAGGATATCTAGAGAGATACTATTTCGCTCCAAGATGTCTGGGGGACTGGCACTACCTAATTTTAAGGCGTATTATCAAGCGGCTGTACTTTCTAGGATAGCCGACTGGAAATATGCTCTTGATTCAAAATTATGGGTCCAACTTGAATGCCTTTTGAGCGGCGCTAACCTCTCGGTAGTTCCTTGGATACCCCGCTCCTACAGGAATCTCGACCGTTCCACCTCAACACTCACTATATCCTCTTTAGCTATATGGGACGCCCTACATAAAAAATTCTCATGGGGTTATAACTCTCCTTTAACACCTCTACTTAACCACAAATATTTTCTACCAGGTTTACTAGATCCCGGTTTCCAAGCTTGGAGACCCAGAGAACCTCTCTTACTACATCACGTCCTCCGTGGCAATTCACTTAAACCATTACATTCGATCATTGACCCCAAACCTGCCTCATTTCTAGACAAATGGAGATACTATCAACTACAGTGTTTCTTAAGCTCTCTCCCTCATCCGCTTAGAGGTTTGCAAGATTTAAATCGAATAGAAGATATATTCTATCCAGGAGACCCTCCCTTACATAGTATTTCTCTATTTTATAGAGCTATTATTGCCCTTCAAAATCCTGAGTTTCCACCCTTTTTAGCAAAATGGGAAGCTGATCTGGGTTCTTCCATCTCAGACAATCTAAGGGATAGGATCTTACAATTGGCCCACACCTCCTCCCTAGCTTCTAAGATGGCAGAGGTCAATTATAAACTACTCACTAGGTGGCATTATACCCCCGTTAGACTTCACCAAATGTTCCCCGCCAGTTCCCCATTGTGCTGGAGGAACTGTGGGAACGAAGCCACTCATGCACATATCTGGTGGTTTTGCCCACTCATTCGCCCCTACTGGATGGCCATCTGCAACTTGATTTCACAGATTTCGGAGGTCAATTTGCCCATGGACCCATGGACTGTCCTTTTTCATGCCTCTGCAACCTCCATAGGCCCATATAAGCGTTCACTCATTCCTCATCTTTTGAACACAGCCAAAGCTTTAATACCCGCCTTCTGGGGCCAAGCGGCAATTCCGCCTGTTAGGACCTGGTTGCAGAGGGTTGATGAAGTTCAACTCATGGAGAGTATTACCCATAATAGCAAAGGGACTTCAGTTAAACACTCAGTCACTTGGGCTCCTTGGGTAAATTTTCAGTCCACCTCTACATACAAGGATATTATTGCACAGATCTCATAAATCCACTACTTATATATCGTCATAAAAAAAAAAAAAAAAAAAAAAAAAAGAAAAAAAAAAACGTTTTGATCACTCAACATTTCGCACATGTATGCCAGCACTCCCCCTCACCCTCTTCCCTCCCATCTTACCCCCTATTCTATTTACTATCCCCCCTTTTTTCTCTTTTCATTTTCTCTTCTATTATTAAGTTTTCTGCATCTTATGCTTTCTGTTCGCTACATTACATCTCTTTTACATAACTGAAGCAAGGTTTTTCATTTTGTTTTAACATTTTGAATTCTTTGTTTATAATGAAAGAAGTCTTCTTTTCTACCTAATTGATACATTGACTCTCATCCTCCTCTCTGAATATACAGTATTGTTTAATGTATCTCAGGCTTCTTGATATTGTTTGCATATATCCGAGCATTGAAACTGAATTTGCTTCCCTTAATGCTTGAACCCAGTTTGTGACATAACTGTTTCTTTTTGTAATTATTTTCTTTCATAAAAATTCAATAAAAACTTATTAAACAAAAAAACTCCCAGATCTTCCTTTTTTTCCAACAGATTGGGCTTTGAATTGATAGCGAATTGGATATATATACTGTATGTTCCTTGTTTTTTATAAAAAAAATATATAAAAATATTTAATATTAAAAAAATAATTGTTATATATATATATATATAGATATATATATATAGATATAGATATATCTATATCTATATATATATAGATATATATATCTATATATATATATATACACAGTGCCCTGAAAAAGTATTTATACCCCTTGAAATTTTCCACGCTTTGTCATGTTACAACCAAAAACGTAAATGTCTTTTATTTTGATTTTATGTGATAGACCAACACATAATTGTAAAGTGGAAGGATTTTTTTTTACAAATAAATATCTGAAAAGTGTGGTGTGCATTTGTATTCAGTTCCCTTTATGCTGATACCCTAGATTGTAAGCTCTAACGAGCAGGGTCCTCTGATTCCTCCTGTATTGAATTGTATTGTACTGTCTGCCCTAATGTTGTAAAGCACTGCATAAACTGTTGGCGCTATATAAATCCTGTATAATAATAATAATACCCCTAACTAAAATCTAGTGAAACCAATTGCTTTTAGAAGTCACCTAATTAGTAAATAGAGTCTACCTGTGTGTACTTTAATCTCAGTATAAGACCCCATTCACACAGGGACGACTTGTCAGGCGACCTAGTCGCCTGACAAGTTGCCTCCCGTTCTGTACTATGGAGCCGTTCTAAGGGGAGCGACGCAAGTCGCTCCGACTTAGAAAAAGGTTCCTGTACGACTTCGGGGGCGACTTGGGGCGACTTGCATAGACTTCTATGCAGAAGTCGTTTTGCAAGTCGCCCGGGCATTCGTTTGCAGGTTGCCTCGCTGAGGCGACCTGCAAGTCGTGTTGCCCCTGTGTGAATGGGGTCTAAATACAGCTGTACTGTAAAGCCCTCAGAGGTTTGTTAAAGAACCTTAGTGAACAAACAGCATCATGAAGGCCAAGGAATACACCAGACAGGTCAGAGATAAAATTGTGAAGAAGTTTAAACCAGGGTTCGGTTATAAAAAAATATCCCAAGCTTTGAACATCTCACGGAGCACTGTTCAATCCATCATACGAAAATGGAAAGAGTATGGCACAACTACAAACCTACCAAGACATGGCCGTCCACCTAAACTGACAGACTAGGGAAGGAGAGCATTAATCAGAGAAGCAGCCAAGAGGCCCATGGTAACTCTGAAGGAGCTGCAGAGATCCACAGCTCAGGTGGGAAAATCTATCAACAGGGCAACTATTAGCTGTGCACTCCACAAATCTGGCCTTTTATTGAAGAGTGGCAAGAAGAAAGCCATTGTTGAAAGAAAACCATAAGAAGTCCCATTTGCAGTTTGCAGTGGGGGTCACAGCAAACAATTTGAAGAAGGTGCTCTGGTCAGATGAGACCAAAATTGAACTCTTTGGCTTAAAAGCAAAACACTATGTATTGTGGAAAACTAACACTGCACATCACCCTGAACACACCATCCCCACTGTAAAACATGTAGATGGCAGCACCATATTGTAGGGAATGCTTTTATACAGCAGGGACAGGGAAGCTAGTTAGAGTTGATGGGAAGATGGATGGAGCCAAATACAGGGCAATCTTAGAAGAAATCCTGTAATGCCGCATACACACGATCGGGATTTTGGTCGGAAAAAGATATGATGGCTTTTCCGACAGGATTCCGCTCAAGCTTGCCTTGCATACACACGGTCACAAACTGAAAATATAAAAATCTGTGTCAAAAACCTGAAATAAAGGTTACAAGAAACATAAAATAAGAATTTTGGTGAGGAAATTCACAATACAAAGATTTCTATAGATATGGTATGATCATATCCTGTGCAAAGTATACAGTACAATACATATGTGCAAACTGGTGAAACAATGATAATTTAGAGGGGAAATCACTAAGGTGAATAAGAATACTAAAATACCCAACTAGAAATAAATAATGAATATAAGCAGCAGTCCAGGCATATGTTGGTAAAAAACAATATATATTAAAGCCCAAAGATATAGAGAAAAAAAAACCCACTGAAGTCTGGACAGATGTTTGGGACCAACAGCGTTTCAGGAAAGGCTAGAATGGTGAAGAGGCCGCCACCAAGGGTCTTAGGAGGCTTACCAGATGTTGTTGACTTGGGGAGGCTTATGCCACCCAAGTCACAAAGGCTTTGAGACCAGCTGGTTAAAAGGGTACATCTCCTTGGACAGCCACGATGGATTCTAGGTCAGGACGGCAACTTAGCTCCCACGATCACCCGCGGCGGCATAAGGATAGTGTTCCAGTAGGGGGCCACAAACGGGTGTTCACATATCATGCGAAAATGAATGAAAAACTCGCATAGCGTGATAACGTAAAAACTAATTTATTTTAAAAAGTATAAAAACAGACTTGTTTAAGGATCATCAAGAGCATGTAAAGACAAGTAGCGGTAATTGTAAGGGGTCCACCCGACGCGTTTCTGCTAAAAATCCGGCTGAATTTCCTCACCAAAATTCTTATTTTATTTTTACTTGTAACCTTTATTTCAGGTTTTTGACACTGATTTTTATATTTTCAGTTTATTTAGGTCTTAAAGAGCTACACTTTCACATTTACATTTATTGCTTGGGTCTATAGCTATGTTGGCTGCTGTTTTACCCACACCATACACAGCGCTGTATCCCCTTTTTTATATATACACACAGTCACACAAAATGTCAGGAAGATCCTGCCAGTAACAGGTGCCCTGGGCGTACAGTTGCGCACATGCGTGGGCGCGCACGACAGGCGGGCTATTTAAACTGAACTGTCACACAGGAATCTTGCTGTCTGCTCTACAGCGTTACGTGTATTGTTTCCTGAGAACCTGTTTCTGTACTAGACCCGGCTTGTTCCTGATTATCCTAGCTATCTGCCTGCATCTGATCCCGGCTTGTCCCCAACCATCCCTGTCTTCTGCCTGCATCCGACCTCAGCCTGTCTGACCACTCTTCTGCCTGACCCCCTGGCTTATCCGCAGTCCGCTTGGCTATCAATCCGGCTTGTCTGACCCTCCAGCCCTGTACGCTGCTATCCTGTGTTCCAGTCTGCTGCACCAGTGTTCCAGCCTGCTATCCTGTGTTCCTGTCTGTGATCCGGTTCCAGTCTGCTGTGTAGTTCCAGTCTGCTGTACCAGTGTTCCAGCCTGCTATCCAGTTCCAGTCTGCTGTGTGTTTCCAGTCTTACTGCACCAGTGTTCCAGCCTGCTATCCTGTGTTCCTATCTGCGATCCGGTTCCAGTCTGCTGTGTGGTTCCAGTCTGCTGCACCAGTGTTCCAGCCTACTATCCTGTGTTCCTGTCTGCAATCCGGTTCCAGTCTGCTGTGTGGTTCCAGTCTGCTGTACCAGTGTTCCAGCCTGCTATCCGGTTCCAGCCTGCTGCACCAGTGTTCCAGCCTACTATCCTGTGTTCCAGTCTGCTGATCCAGCTCCTTCCAGGTTGCAGTCTACCTCCCAGCTCAACCTAAAGTTCTTCTGCACAGTGCTTCCGGAGTTCCAGACCCACTTCCTGCTGTTGATCCTGCCAGAACTTGTGCCACTCCTGACTCTTGTGCTTCCTGTATATCCTACCAGGACCCTCGAGTCAGAGCCGCAAGAGAGGCCATCCCCTGCAAGTCGGGCTCATCCACAAGGTATGTGACAGTAGCAGACAGCCATGACCGAGCCCGAGCAGGGAGCCTCTCCTATGGAAGAACTTTGTATGCACCTGGCCGGCCTTACACAGGCTGTTAAGAGTCTCCAGGAAGGATATACACGTCTGGAAGAACGGGTCCAAGTACTGTCTGGTCCCACTGTAACCCAGGGATCTTCTCTGCCATCTACCTCTGCTAGCAGCACTACGTCCCCTACAGTAGTGATGCTGCCTCCTGAACCAAGAGTTCCCACTCCTGAAAAGTTTTCTGGGGAACAAAGTAAATTCAGGGCATTCCGGAATGCATGCGAACTGTACTTCACCCTTCAACCTCGCACCTTTTCGCTTGAAGCCACCAAAGTGGGTTTTGTGATCTCATTACTCCTGGGTGACCCCCAAACATGGGCTCACCGCCTTCTGGAACTAAAGACCGAGGTATTGAATAATTTAACCACTTTCTTTGATGCAATGGCCCAGCTATACGAGGACTCACAGCTTTCTGTAACCACAGAAGCTGCCCTGCACACCCTTCAACAAGGGCGTAAGGCAGTAGAGGACTATGTTGCGGAATTCCAACGATGGCGTGCAGATACGGACTGGAATGATGCTGCTCTCCGTTACCAGCTGTATGGGGCTCTCTGATTCCTTAAAAGATGAACTGGTCCGTGTGGGAATTCCTCTGACTCTGGATGCCTTGATCAACCTCGCTATACAGATTGACCGACGATTGAGGGAGCGAAGAGCAGAAAGAGGTGCTGGGTCTACTCGCCCAACCTGGATGTTGCCTAGGGCCCCAGCTACACTCATCCTGCACCCACCTCAAGTCCAGCTGCTACACCTGATACCTCCGTGCCCATGCAACTTGGAGTCCTCTGCCAATCTCTCACGACGGAGGAATGCCAATGTCGCCGGGCTAATAACCTGTGTCTGTACTGTGGGGAACCCGGACACTATGTCAGGAACTGTCCTAACAAGCTCCGTAAGTGCCTGTCTGTCTTCTCTGATTATGTGACTGCTTGGCCTAAGACTTCCTCTCACTTGACTCTTTCTATATCTTTGCAGCTTCCAGGAAAGACTTTACAGGTTCCCACTATCATTGACTCAGGGGCTTGTAGCTGCTTTCTGGACTCATCCTTTGCAGCTAAACACCAGATCCCACTGCGTTACAAGGCTCATGGACTCTCTATTCACCTGGCCGATGGGTCTGCAATAAAATCTGGGCCAGTTATACAAGAATCCACTTGTCAGGGGATGTTATACACAACATCCAATGCAGGTGATCAGATCGCTGGGCTGCACCAAGGAATCAGGGACAAACGAGTAAATAAAGAAAGTATGTTTATTATTAATGATAAAGATACACATGAAAACAAGACAGCAAACCAAAAACAAGAAAATGGTGAAAACACAGCAAACCCCAAACCCACCTAACTATCTATCTAACTAATATAATATGAGCAAGGAAACAAACATGAAATAAAAATAAGGCATGGGAACAGAAAGGGAACAGAAACCAGGAATACTGAAGCAGACCAAGGAGCAGGGAACAGGAAACAGGACTCAAGGAACAGGATACACAAACGGGTCCAGGAACAAACAGGAACAGGCTGGAACAAGAGCAGGTACTGGCAGGAACAAGGGCTTAGCAGAGGAATTCTGAAGCACTGAGGCTAGTTCAGGGCGGGTTTATATAGTCCAGCAAAACCATGACAGGTGTGCTTGATGGCAAGTCTGCAGTCCAGGCAGGGAGACACCCGCTGGTGACCACTGGAGTTACACCCTTTTGGCGCTGAATGTAATAGTGCCACCAGCAGGAGAAACCGGAGATGACACCGTTCCTGACAGTTCCCCCTCCTAAAGGAGTGGCCTCCGGACACTTCATTCAGCCCTGGGTACGACAGTCCGAGTGGGTGCAGAAACACCTTAAAATGTTTTCCTACTGAGTCTGCAGACTTCTTCGCACTGCCAAGGCCAGAGTCTTTTAGTTCACTGGGGGACGTGCCATCAGAGTCTGAAAAAAGGACACGCACCCCACCACCCGGGTCAGGAAGTTTGGATCCGGAGATGAAAATTAGTAGGGTAACGGGCAAGAAACCATCGGAGGCAGACCACACAGGAGCATTACATTCAGGCTGGGCGACAGACAGGATTGACACAGCGGCAAGATGGCCATCGGTCAGGAACAGTTTTGGCAGGCACCATGTCATCTGGCTGAGCAGAAAGCAGAGGTACATCACGCTGGGCAGTGGCACATCCGCATTGAGCTGGGCAGCAGGAAAAAGCACATCAAACTGGGCAGCAGGCAAAGGCACATGGAGCTGGGTAGCAGGCAAAGGCACATGGAGCTGGGCAGCAGGCAAAGGCACATGGAGCTGGGCAGCAGGCAAAGGCACATCGAGCTCGGCAGCTGGCAAAGGCACATCGAGCTGGGCAGCTGGCAAAGGCACATCGAGCTGGGCAGCTGGCAAAGGCACATCGAGCTGGGCAGCGGGCAAAGGCACATCGAGCTGGGCAGCAGGCAAAGGCACATCGAGCTGGGCAGCGGACAGGAACACATCAGGCTGGGCAGCAGACAGGAACACATCAGGCTGGGCAGCGGACAGGAACACATCAGGCTGGGCAGCGGACAGGAACACATCAGGATGGGCAGCGGACAGGAACACATCAGGCTGGGCAGCGGGCAGGAACACATCAGGCTGGGCAGCGGGCAGGAACACATCAGGCTGGGCAGCGGGCAGGAACACATCAGGCTGGATAACGGGCAGGAACACATCAGGCTGGGCAGCGGGCACATCAGACTGGAGAGTGGGCACCGGGACATCAGACCAGGCAGCAGGTACTGGAACTTCAGACTGGGCAGTAGGCACATCAGGCAGAACAGCAGGTGCTGGCACAACAGGCTGAACAGCAGGTACATCGGACTGGATAGCAGGTACTGGAACTTTAGACTGGGCAGCAGGCACCGGCACTGGCACATCAGGCAAAACAGCAGGTGCTGGCACAACAGGCTGAATAGCAGGTGCCTTGGACTGGATAGCAGGTACTGGAACTTCAAACCGGGCAGCTGGTACTGGAACTTCAGACTGGGCAGCAAGCACAGGTGCTGGCACATCAGGCAGAACAGCAGGTGCATCAGACTGGATAGCAGGTACTGGAACTTCAAACCGGGCAGTCGGTACTGGAACTTCAGACTGGTCAGTGGGCACAGGCGCTGGCACATCAGGCAGAACAGCAGGTACTGGCACAACAGGCTGAACAGCAGGTGCATCGGACTGAATAGCAGGTACTGGAACTTCAAACCGGGCAGCCGGTACTGGAACTTCAGACTGGGCAGTGGGCACAGGTGCTGGCACATCAGGCAGAACAGCAGGTACATCGGACTGGATAGCAGGTACTGGAACTTCAAACCGGGCAGCCAGTAACGGAACTTCAGACTGGGCAGTAGGCACAGGCGCTGGCACATCAGGCAGAACAGCAGGTGCATTGGACTGGATAGCAGGTACTGGAGCTTCAAACCGGGCAGCTGGTACTGGAACTTCAGACTGGGCAGCAGGCACAGGCGCTGGCACATCAGGCAGAACAGCAGGTGCTGGCACAACAGCAGGCATCGGAACATCAGGCTGGGCGGCATACAGGAATACATCAGGCTGGAACAGATCAGCTGGTGGGGAGGCAGGATTGGATACTGGCATAATGGTATGGGTTGGAAAAAACTTCTGCTTCTTTTTGGTTTTAGCCACCGGAGATCTATAAGTGGGTACAGGGCTGTAGGTAGTGAATGCAGCTGGTAGAAGCGAAGAGTGAAAGGATGGCAAAACAGAGGGAGCAGGTTTTGAAGGGAGATTTTTGAAGCTGATGGAGGCAGCTGAGAAGCAGCAGGGGGGTTAAAGGCAGGGTAGGTGCAACAGGAGGAAACAGGGTACTGGTATTTCATTGGTAGAAAGGTATATTCGGAGCTAACAGAGGCTGAGTGCAACAAACTTGACCAGGCCTGTATTAATGATTGCACTGAATCAGGTTTGCACTTAGCTTGTCTGACCAGAGACTGCACTGATTCAATGCATTTTGCAAGCACCTGCTGAGGACAAGCTGAATATTGTTAAAAAAAATGCTGAGTCATCCTCCAACAGCCAAACTAAAGATTCTACCTGAGCTGCACTAAAAGGGGGTGTATAGTCATCACCTCCCTCAGCGACATCAGACAGGGTCAACTCAGTACAGACCTTAATTAATGGTTGCACATCTTCAAAAAAAAACTGCCTTGATCAATAAAAACATGAGCTAGGCAGATGCATTCTAACAATTGTTCCCTAGTGTATTCAGCCAATGTCTGAAAACAAAAGTCTCTGTCATCAGTTGCCAGGAGCGATAAATACAAAATATTCTCAAAATCCATCTTTCAACAATAGCTGGAGCTCAGGCCCCAATTCCCAGGTGCAACCAATCTGATTGTATGGCTACAGAATTCTGTCAGGGGATGTTATACACAAAATCCAATGCAGGTGATCAGATAGCTGGGCTGCACCAAGGAATCAGGGACAAACGAGTAAATAAAGAAAGTATGTTTATTATTAATGATGAAGACACACATGAAAACAAGACAGCAAACCAAAAACAAGAAAATGGTGAAAACACAGCAAACCCCCAAACCCACCTAACTATCTATCTAACTAATATAATATGAGCAAGGAAACAAACATGAAATAAAAATAAGGCATGGGCAAAAGCGACAAGGGAACAGAAACCAGGAATACTGAAGCAGACCAAGGAGCAGGGAACAGGAAACAGGTCTCAAGGAACAGGATACACAAACGGGGTCCAGGAACAAACAGGAACAGGCTGGAACAAGAGCAGGTACTGGCAGGAACAAGGGCTTAGCAGAGGAATTCTGGAGCACTGAGGCTAGTTCAGGGTGGGTTTATATAGTCCAGCAAAACCATGACAGGTGTGCTTGATGGCAAGTCTGCAGTCCAGGCAGGGAGACACCCGCTGGTGGCCACTGGAATTACACCCTTTTGGTGCTGAATGTAATAATGCCACCAGCAGGAGAAACCAGAGATGACACCGTTCCTGACACCGCTCCTCTTCCAGTCACCAGCTTCAACTTGCACCTAGAACTGCTTCACCTGGACATCATTGCCTCTCCTTTATTTCCTGTCATTCTTGGTATACCGTGGCTACAAGCCCATAACCCCACTATTAACTGGGTCACAGGAGAAGTTACATTTCCCTCTCAGTACTGCCAACAGTTCTGCATTCTGAAGGACTCTGGTGAATCCCCTGCTCTGCTATGTCTAAACACCGATTCTGAGCTATTCCAGTCAGTCCCTGAGGTCTACCGTGACTTTTTAGAAGTCTTTAGTAAAAAAGGGGCTGAAACCCTCCCTCCTCATCGGGCCTACGATTGCCCCATCGAGCTTCTCCCCGGAGCCGAAGTTCCCTTTGGCAGGATATTTCCTTTGACTGAGCTGGAGCAAGGAGCACTGAAGGTGTACATCGATGAGAACCTAGAAAAGGGGTTCATTCGGCCCTCCACATCCCCAGCAGGCGCAGGCATATTTTTTTGTAGAAAAAAAGGATCACTCTCTTCGCCCTTGCATAGACTACCGCAAACTCAATAAAATAACTGTTAAAAATCGGTACCCTCTTCCCTTGGTACCAGAGTTTTTCCAGAGACTGGGGACTGCTACTATTTTTACCAAATTAGACCTCTGAGGGGCTTACAACCTGGTTCACATCAGAAAAGGGGATGAGTGGAAAACAGCTTTTCGCACTCGCTTCGGGCACTTTGAATACATGGTGATGCCCTTTGGACTATGTAACGCCCCTGCAACTTTTCAGTACTTCATAAATGATGTTTTCCGGGACTACTTGGATCTGTTCATCATAGTCTACTTAGATGACATTCTCATCTTTTCTTCTTCCCTGGACTCCCACCGCAGACATGTTAAATGTGTTTTAGCTCGACTCCGGCTTCATGGCTTGTACGCTAAGGCTGAAAAGTGCAAGTTCGAGCAAGAGAGTATTCCATTTTTGGGGCTAATCATTTCCGTGGAAGGGATCAAGATGGATTGCTGCAATTCTTGACTGGCCAGCCCCTACTGACAAGAAAGGAGTCCAACGTTTCGTTGGCTTTGCCAACTTCTATAGAAAGTTTATTAAGGGGTTCTCAGCCATCATTGGGCCCATCACTCAATTGACCAGACAAGGGGTGCGTTTTCACTGGTCGCCAGAAGCTCAATCCGCCTTTGAATCTCTCAAAAGACTGTTTACTTCTGCTGCCGTTTTGAAGCATCCCAATTCCTCTTTACTGTTTGTCCTGGAAGTGGACGCTTCTGAGAGTGTTGTTGGGGCGGTTCTTTCCCAGCGACAAGGGATCAAAGCTCTGTTATACCCTGTAGCCTTCTTTTCTCGCAAACTATCAACCGCAGAAAGGAGTTATGATGTAGGAAATGGGTAACTACTGGCCATAAAATCCGCTCTGGAAGAATGGCGATATCTTTTGGAAGGAGCTGCCCATCCTATTCTGATCTACACAGATCACAAAAACCTGGAATATTTGAAATCCACAAATAGGCTGAGATCACAACAAGCCAGGTGGGCCTTGTTCTTTTCCAGGTTCTCTTTCCATGTGACCTACCGGCCAGACTCTAAAAATATAACACCTGACGGTCTGTCTAGGATGTTCCACAAGCCTCAAGAAACCTCACCTCCAGATACGATCCTTTCTCCGGGAAATTTTTTCCTGTAGCAAGAAGATTTACTCTCCCGGATTAAGCAAGCTTCAGTAGTGTTGGTACCTACTATAGGGACAAAACTTCAAGAAAAGGATGGTCTGTTTTGGTTCGGGAATAAGATCTTTGTACCTGAAGGCCTACGGGTCAAAATTCTAGAACTTTGTCATGATCACGCACTAGCAGGACATTTTGGTGTTACCAAGATGGCTGATCTTGTCCTGCATACCTTCTGGTGGCCCCAAGTGCCTAAAGACTGTAAGAAGTACGTGGAATCCTGTACCACCTGTGCTCAGAATAAAGTCAGTAGAACCAGGGCCTGGGGATTACTGAAACCTCTACCTGTCCCAGACAGGCCATGGAAGATGTTGTCTATTGACTGCATTGTCGAGTTGCCTCCGGCTGAAGGGCACACTGCCATCTTTGTGGTGGTAGATCCTGAAACTGCACAAACATTCATTAGAGAAGTAATTAAACGCCATGGAATTCCGGCTAATATCATTTCTGACCGAGGAGTACAATTCACTTCCCGATTCTGGAGAGCCTTGTGTAAAGCCCTAGGAATTGAACTGTCATTTTCCACTGCCTATCATCCCCAGACGAATGGACAAACTGAGAGGACCAACCAGACTCTCGAGCAATATCTTCGATGTTTCTCTTCCTTTTCTCAGGATGATTGGCTCTCTTTGCTTCCTTTGGCTGAATTCACCTATAATAATACTGTCCATTCTGCCACAAAACAAAGTCCGTTTTTTGCCAATTACGGGTTTCATCCTTCCTTTTTGCCCAGCTCCATCCCTGAAAGTTCCGTACCAGCAGTCCAGGAAACAATACATTTTTTCTCTTCCAATAGCCAAATACTACAGGAAACTATGACGAAGTCCCAAGAACGTAACAAAGAAACTTTCGTCAGGAAAAGACGAGGGAATTGCTACTTGAGCCAGGTAACCTTGTGTGGTTATCCACTGTAAACCTGAAATTGACTTGTCCCTCCAAGAAGTTGGGTCCTAAATTCCTGGGTCCTTTTCCTGTAAAAAGGAAAATTAATGAGGTAGCTTATGAATTGGAACTCCCGGACTCACTCAGGATTCATCCTGTTTTTCACGTTTCCCTGTTGAAACCTTTTGTCTCCAACCCTTTTCCTGAACGAAATCTGAACCCCCCGGACCCTGTAATAGTAGACGGAGAGGAGGAATTTGAAATTGAAGCCATCCTTGACTGCAGGAAAAGGAACAATCAAGCTCAATACCTGATCAAGTGGAAAGGGTATGGCCCGGAAAAGAACTCTTGGGAGCCTGAGGAGAACATCCATGCTAAAAGCTTAGTTCAATCCTTTAAGAGATCCCATCCTGAGAAATGGGCCCGGTTGGGCATCCAGAGGCTGCCCCTTGGGGGGGGCAATGTCAGGAAGATCCTGCCAGTAACAGGTGCCCTGGATGTACAGTTGCGCGCATGCGCAGGGGCACACGTACATGCCAGGCGGGCTATTTAAACTGAACTGTCACACAGGAATCTTGCTGTCTGCTCTACAGCGTTACGTGTATTGTTTCCTGAGAACCTGTTTCTGTACTAGACCCGGCTTGTTCCTGATTATCCTAGCTATCTGCCTGCATCTGATTCCGGCTTGTCCCCGACCATCCCTGTCTTCTGCCTGCATCCAACCTCAGCCTGTCTGACCACTCTTCTGCCTGACCCCCTGGCTTATCTGCAGTCCGCTTGGCTATCGATCCGGCTTATCTGACCCTCCAGCCCTCTACGCTGCTATCCTGTGTTCCAGTCTGCTGCACCAGTGTTCCAGCCTGCTATCCTGTGTTCCTGTCTGTGATCCGGTTCCAGTCTGCTGTGTGGTTCCAGTCTGCTGCACCAGTGTTCCAGCCTACTATCCTGTGTTCCTGTCTGCAATCCGGTTCCAGTCTGCTGTGTGGTTCCAGTCTGCTGTACCAGTGTTCCAGCCTGCTATCCGGTTCCAGCCTGCTGCACCAGTGTTCCAGCCTACTATCCTGTGTTCCAGTCTGTTGATCCAGCTCCTTCCAGGTTGCAGTCTACCTCCCAGCTCAGCCTAAAGTTCTGCTGCACAGTGCTTCCGGAGTTCCAGACCCACTTCCTGCTGTTGATCCTGCCAGGCACTCATGCCACTCCTGACTCTTGTGCTTCCTGTATATCCTACCAGGACCCTTGAGTCGGAGCCGCAAGAGAGGCCATCCCCTGCAAGTCGGGCTCGTCCACAAGGTACGTGACACAAAAGTTTGCTGAACTTTCGATAGTCAAGAACACGGTGATGTACAACACTACGACGAGCCAAGAAATTAAGTTCAATGCTTCCGAGCATGCGTAGGAATTTTGCACATCAGAATTGCTACAGATGATCGCATTTTCAGATAGGAACTTTTTCCGACCGAAAAATTGAGAACATGCTCTCAATCTTTTGCTGGCTGGAATTCGGCCAGCAAAAGTCCGATGGAGCATACACAGGGTCGCATTTTCCGAACAAAAGCTCTCATCGGTCTTTTGCTGGCCAAATTTCCGATTGTGTGTACACAGCATTAGAGTTTGCAAAAGGCTTGAGACTGGGGCAGAGGTTCACTTTCCAGCAGGACAATGACTCTAAACATACAGCCAGAGTTACAATGGAATGGTTAAGATCAAAGCATATTCATGTATTAGAATCAGTGGCAAGACTTTAAAATTGCTGTTCACAGAAGCTCTCCGTCCAATCTGACAGAGCTTGAGCTATTTTGAAAAGAAGAATGGGCAAACAGTTCACTCTCTAGATGTGCAAAGCTGGTAGAGACATACCCAAAAAGACTTGCAGCTGTAATTGTAGCGAAAGGTGGTTCTGCAAAGTATTGATTGGGGGGGGGGGCATGCCACACTTTTTACATATTTATTTGTAAAAAAAAATTGAAAACCCATTTATCATTTTCCTTCCACTGCACACAATTATGTGCCATTTTGTGTTGGTCGATCACATAAAATTCCAATTAAATACATTTATGTTTTTGGTTGTAACATGCCAAAATGTGGAAAATTTCAAGGGGTGTGAATACTTTTTCAAGGCACTGTTTTTAAGGCAGTGTATATACATGTGAGAAAAAAACACACTATTGTAATTTTTTTGCCATTGCAACATTTACATAGAGTAATTTGCGTGCCCCATATATTTACCCCAAAATATATCTCACAAAGTCATCTGATTACAATTATATCACATTAGTGTGACTTTTATGTAACATAGCAGAATGGTAAAGCTCAAAGTGAATGTAATTTTTTTCTTTCAGCTTTTGAAGCAACATTGTGACAAATGTAGGAGAAAGAAAAAAAGCGTTTTTGTTCATTGCTAGTAGGGATGAGCCCGATGTTCGAGTCGAACGTTAGTGTGTTTGCCCTTCGGGGAATACTATGGAGCGTTCACGGCAAATTCGAGCTCTGCAGAATGCCCCATAATGCACTGTGAGATCGCAGTGCATTGGTGGTCTTATGATTGGCCAAAGCATGCACCTGGCCTGCATACTTTGGCCAATCACAGCGCTCTCTGCTGAGAGAGCCATAACTGGCCAAAGGCAGAGTGCCACCCCACACAATATAAGACTGCTTAATCAGCGGTCGTATATAGTGTAATTATGAATGAAGAGAGATTAGGCAGGTTAGTTAGTGGCTTGCAGGCAGTGTATTTGATATATATATATATATATATATATATATATATATATATATATATATATATATATATATATATATTCTAGCAGAGCGACACAGAGAGAGCCAGGAAAAGTCCTGTTCGGGGTTTATACATCTCTCAGGCTCCTCTCATATACGTTCAGGGATCTCTGATCTATGGTCCAGTTCAGGTCTTGGTCCTCTCCCCCAGGCTAATTTAAGCTCACCTGAGCAGACAGCCTTTGCTCTTGGCCTGGGAACCTCAGACAACTTCTGTGTAGGAGAGCAAAAGGTTGGTAGAAGCTATTAAGCTGTAAATGTGGAAGATGACAAGCTGTAGGCTTGCTCAGCCTGGTAGTTAGGATCTGTAAATATTGTTTAGTTAGTGCCGTGACACAGCTAGGTTTTGTTTTGGCTATTTTTGTTCCTATTTATTTTTGGAACACTGTACAGCACCTGTATATAGACTTGTATTTATCACAAATATACACCACACTGTTTTTCACTATTTCACTGGATTTGGTATCTGTGCCTGAAAGACTGCTCATCCCAGGGAGCTTTGTACCTGCTACCTGTCCCCCAGGTTACATATGGTGGAGACTGCAACCAGTTGTATTAAGTTACTACTTAAAAGGCCGGTACCTAGAATGACTAAACATGGAGGAAATCCTAAAACAATTGGTGTTGTCCAACGCTGCACAGCAACAGGGCAATGCTATCGCACAGGAACAAACCAAGGCGCTACGCCAACAGATTGGTGCTGTACAGGAGCAGTCACAGAGGCTGTTTGAACAGCTAGCCACTGATGCAAAAGCAGATAGGAAAACCTTGACTGATGTTCTGGAGACACTAGCACAGTGGTCACGTGCTAAAGTTGATGTTGTTGGAAACAAGCCCTCAGCCATCCATGTGGGTCGCTTTCTTTCTAAGATGACTGCAGATGATGATCCAGAGGCCTTTCTCCTAAAGTTTGAATGGACCGCTGAGAGGGAAGGTTGGCCCAAAACCCAGTGGGCAGGATTGGTCAGCAGAAGCGGGAGACTATGATGGTCAACCGGGAAATCCTGGCGCGACCTGGTGTCACCTTGGTATTTCGAGAACAGCGGGTCCACAGCTGGTTCTTCCAAGACGAGAGGCCCCCAAGATTGCAAATGTTCAACCTAATTCACTTGGTGAGGAAATGGCTACAGCCGGAGTCCCTGTCTGGACCACAAATAGTGGAGCGTGTGGTCATGGCCCGTTTCCTGAGGTCACTTTCAATTCCCCTGCAGAAGTGGGTGAGTCAAGGAGACCCCAACTCAGTGGACAACCTCGTGGAACTCGTTGAAAGGTACTTTGCTGCAGAGAGCCTGGTCACCACCCCTACAGCCGCACGGACTTTCCACCCAAAGCCACGGTCTCCCCAGGCAACCGGTAAGACTGTTCCAGGGAAAGTGGGTGGTAAGCATGGCAAGGAAATAGGGGGGGATTTTTGGTGCCAGGACTGAAGTTTGGCATCCCAAACAAAGGAAGCCACTGAATCCAGATGACTCCGATACATAAAAAACTCCTCCAGTATCAAAACATACTACGGTTTAGGCCAGAAATAAACCATATATTTGGAGGTGAGCAAAATTAATAAGATGTGTTCCCCCAGCGGGATATAAGTGTCATCCAATTGAAAATGTCCTATGACGAAACGCGTAAGGCGGAGTCACGCTCACACGTCATACCCGGAAGTGGACGCTGGAACGCAAGCTGGGACGCACGCTCGCAGATCGCTGCTGGTCCCTTCCTTGCTTACAGCGCTGTTTATGATGTACATTGTGGCTTGCATTTTTTGGATTGGATTTGCTTTTATGGAATAAATACTTTGACATACTTCACGAAGGCAGCCCCTTGTGTTTCTCTTTTCTCTGGATTTCTGGAGTGTTTAACAGCTTAAGGTGGTACATTGCTGGAGTAGCATGGTCATGTCAGAGCACACATTTTACCTGGAACAGCCATAAGGATCGCACAGAGCAGAGGAATGGAAGCACTTTTGAAGTGAACATCATTCGCCCTGAGGCACCCACTTTGTCGCTTGGTACCCCTGCAGGGGTGATTATTTCTGGTGAGTGGGGTAGCAGAGGGGGGCGAGCACTTCAAGTCACCTTATGAAAAAAATCGCACAGAAGTCACTACGGTGTACCCTCTTGGGTGAAATAAACAGCATTTTCAGCTGAACTCTGTTCTCCCCACCTGGTTAACAATATTTGTCCTGCATGGATTATATATATGAACTTTCTAGAAATTAACTATACTACTTGTTTCAAACAAAAGAAATTTGAATTACTTGTATATACCTTTTTATGAACTGTAACTTAAATATTGGGAGTGGTTTCATTATTATTTGCTTATCACATAGAAGGACAATTCACGTTTCGCACAAAAGGATATTTCACATCTCACGTTTCTTATGCACCATATTGTCCCAATATTTTTGAATATTGGGGTCAAATACAACTATACTTAATATCTCTTGCATATAAACACGGAAGGGGACACACAGACACCACACTGATAATATTTAGTACACTTATCCGTATAATACCTATTTATACCTATTATTGTCCCAATACTTTTGAACATTGGAGTCAAACACAACTCTACTTAATTTTGTTTGCATATAAATATGGAAGGGGACACACAGACACCACACTGATAATATTAAGCACACATATCCTTACATCTAATAGGTTTCCTTTGGCGCCATCTTGTCCCAATACTTTTGAACTTTGAGGTAAAAAGCTTTTTAACATTTTTTAACTTGCTTCCTTTTTTATACTGTTTTTTGGTTTGCACTGTCCAACCTAATTTTTCTTCACTCAGGTATTATATATTTTTTCACTCAGGTATTATATATTTCACTCTGGATGACACTTATATCCCGCTGGGGGGACACATCTTATTTAGCAATTTTTAAGTATTGGTTTTTTGCAATTTTGCTCACCTCCAAATATATGGTTTATTTCTGGCCTAAACCGTAGTATGTTTTGATACTGGTGGAGTTTTTTATGTATCGGAGTCATCTGGATTCAGTGTGGATCTTGTGATATTTTTACCTGGTACCCATTAATATTATAGAGGGCAGCGCCGTTTATGGTCTCATCTTACTTATCTAAGGGAAGCCACTGCCTGTCAGCAAACCAAACTGGGGAAACATCAGGTGTTTTCATTGCCAAGAACTGGGACATGTTGCAGCAAACTGTCCATTGACAGATGAACCAATGCAGTGTGATCTATCTATTAGAAGGCAGTCTATGTTTGCTGCTGTTTCATGCGCTGCAGCACCAAATATGGGAAAACACATGTGCCAAATGACTGTTAATAATAAGCCTATTACGGCCTTGCTGGACTCTGGAAGTTTAGTGACTTTGGTTGCAGCTGAGATGGTTGAAACTGTGAATTTGCATGCTAAAAAAGTTGCTGTGATCTGTGTACATGGGGATAGTATCCTATAGCCACTGTTCAGTTTAAAACTGTCTTAGGTACGGTGACCCATCCGGTCGGACTTGTGCCCCACTTGGTGCACAAGGCCATCGTGGGTAGGGACTTCCCTAAGTTTTGGGAACTGTGGGAGTGTCCCGACCCAGTCGCAGTAGCAGACTCAGTGACAGAGCCAGAATTCCTGGCCACTACTGACAATGTGGATTCAGGGGACTCTTCTCAGGGCTCCCTGGGTTTTCCTTTCTCAGTTATGGCAGGGGAGCAGGAGGAGCCTGAGGAGGTCCCCACAACCAGTGGAACTAGACAGCCACTAGACAGAATCTGAACCTATGTTGGAGTTTGCTGACCTTAATGTGCACAAGGAAAATTTTGGTACCGAGCAGAGAAAAGACCCAACCCTTGCCAGGGCCTGGGAAAATGTAATAGTGATTAATGATGTACCTGTCGAACCAGGGGACAGGCTCTGTTTTCCTTATTTCAGCAGCAATGAGGATTTACTGTATCGTGTATGTAAAAAGATTGATGAAGTGGTTGAACAGTTGGTGGTCCCTAAGTCATACAGACGGATGGTGTTGGAACTTTCCCATGGGCACTTGCTAGGAGGCCATATAAGGGTTGAGAAAACTACTGAAAGGGTGTTGCGCAGGTTTAAATTGGCCTGGGATACAGAAGGATATTGAGAATTATTGTCAATCCTGTCCTGTGTGTCAGATGTCAGCCCCACTACCCCACTTCCGAAGTCCTTTAGTGCCCTTGCCCATTATTGAAGTGCCCTTTGAGAGGATTGCCATGGACCTTGTGGGTCCACTCCCCAAGTCTGCCCGGGGGCATCAGCATATCCTTGTAATCATGGATTATGCTACCCGTTACCCCGAGGCAGTTCCCATACACACTGCGTCTGCTAAAAACATTGCCAAAGAGCTGTTTATGGTGTTCAGTCATGTTGGCATCCCTAAAGAGGTCCTTACAGACCAGGGCAGCCCAGTTATGTCACGAATAACTAGGGAGCTCTGCAAGTTATTTAAGGTGACACAGTTGCGAACCTCGGTGTACCATCCTCAAACGGATGGCTTGGTGGAGCGCTTCAATAGGACATTAAAGAGCATGTTTAAAAAGGTTGTTGACAAGGATGGGAAAAACTGGGACTTCTTGATACCATACTTGATGTTTGCCATCAGAGGTTCCCCAGTCCTCTACGGGGTACTCTCCATTTGAGTTGCTTTATGGGAGACACCCTCGGGGACTCTTAGACATAGCCAAAGAGGGGAGCAGACACCCCATAATAGTGTAATTGAGCATATCGCTCAAATGCAGGACAGGATTGCAGCAATCATGCAGATGGTAAAAGAACACTTACTGCAGGCCCAAGCAGCTCAACAAATGATATACAATAGGGGGCCCAACTCCATGTTTTCTCACCTGGTGACAGGGTCCTGGTGTTAGTTCCCACTGTTGAGAGCAAGTTCCTGGCTAAATTGCAGGGCCCCTTTGAAGTAATTGAAAGAGTTGGGGAGGTCAATTACAAAGTATATCAATCAGGAAAAAGGAAGCCCGAACAGATTTACCACATAAACCTAGAAGGATAGACTGGCGTTAACTGCAAGGTCCCTCCCGGTAACGCCTCAGGGTACGGAGTCCCCTCTGATCCCTGAGGTCACGATTCCAGACATACTGTCATATTCCCAAAAACAGGAAGCTAAAGAGTTCCTGATAAGGAATAAAGAGAAATTTTCAGAGTTACCTGGCACGACTTCAGCAGTTCAGCATGATATTGTTACTGAACCTGGGGTCCATGTCAAGCTCAAACTGTACCGAATTCCTGAAGCGAGGAGAAAGGACATCAGTGATGAAGTTAAAAGAATGTTGGAGCTGGATGTCATTGAGGAATCCAATAGTGACTGGTCTAGCCCCATCGTGTTAGTCCCAAAACCAGATGACACTTGGAGGTTCTGTAACAACTTCAGGAAGCTTAATGCAGTGACAAAGTTTGACACATACCCAATGCCCAGAGTAGACGAACTTATAGAACAACTTGGCCATGCTCGCTATCTGACCACTTTGGACTTGACAAAAGGTCACTGGCAAATACCCCTGACTGGTAGAGCCAAAGAGAAGACTGCATTTGTGACCCTGGAGGGTTCCTTTCAGTATAAAAAAAATGCCTTTTGGATTGCAAAATGCCCCTGCGACATTTCAGAGGGCCATGGACAGGACCCTAAGACCCCACCGACGATTTGCAACAGCCTATCTAGATGACATAGTGGTACATAGCACTGACTGGGAGTCTCACTTGCCCCATGTCCAGGCTTTCCTTGATTCCCTCTTCAAAGAAGGTTTTACGGCAAATCCAAAAAAATGTGCCATTGGTCTAGAGGAAGCCAAGTATTTGGGCTACACTATTAGCCGTGGTGTAATAAAACCTCAAGTGAGTAAAATAGAACCCATCCAGGAGTGGTCACATCCTGCGAACAAGAAGCAGGTCAGGGCCTTTCTTGGCATTATAGAAGGTTCATCCCAAATTTTGCAACTATAGCTGCCCCACTGACAGACCTTATGAAAGGGAAAGACTCTGTAATGGTGAAATGGTCCTCAGTAGCAGAGGAATCTTTCTGAGTCCTGAAGAAGGCTTTGTGCACAGCCAGTACTGTACTCCCCCGATTTCTCCAAAGATTTTTTGGTTCAGATGGATGCGTCTGATGTTGGTATCGGGACAGTACTATCACAGGTACACAATGGGGAAGAACACCCTGTGGTATACCTAAGCAGAAAGCTCAATGACCATGAGAAAAGGTATGCAATCATTGAAAAGGAGTGTTTAGCCATAAAGTGGGCCGTGGACGCGCTCAGGTACTATTTTTGTTAGGGCGCCAGTTTGAGTTAATAACTGACCATGCTCCCCTGAAATGGATGGCCCAAAAGAAGGAGACTAATAGACGGGTGAACCGGTGGTTTTTGGCTCTACAGGATTACTCATTCACTGTAAAACACAGGCCAGGTGTTGAGATAGGGAATGTAGATGTCCTGTCCCATGTTCACTCCTGTTGGGCCACAGGTGTTCCAACCCTGGGGTTGAAACAAGGGGGGAGGATATGTAGCAGAGCGTCCCAGAGAGAGCCAGGAAAAGTCCTGTTCGGGGTTTATACATCTCCCAGGCTCCTCTCATATACGTTCAGGGATCTCTGATCCATGGTCCAGTTAGGGGCTTGGTCCTCTCTCCCAGGCTAATTTAAGCTCACCTGAGCAGACAGCCTTTACTCTTGGCCTGGGAACCTCAGACAACTTCTGTGTAGGAGAGCAAAAGGTTGGTAGAAGCTATTAAGCTGTGAATGTGGAAGCTGGCAAGCTGTAGGCTTGCTCAGCCTGGTAGTTAGGATCTGTAAATATTGTTTAGTTAGTGCCAAGACATGGCTAGGTTTTGTTTTGGCTATTTTTGTTCCTATTTGTTTTTGGAACACTGTACAGCACCTGTATATAGACTTGTATTTATCATAAATAAACACTGCACTGTTTGTCACTATTTCACTGGATTTGGTATCTGTGCCTGAAAGACTGCTCATCCCAGGGAGCTTTGTACCTGCTACCTGTCCCCCAAAGATTATATATATATATATATATATATATATATATATATATATATATATATATATATATATATATATATATATATATATATTTCTGCATTTAATGTAGACTCTATATTCAGTCAATGCAGGCAGTGTAGTTTATATAACACAGTGTATTGAAGTGGTTGAGGGGAGCCAAAATTAAAAAAAAAAAAAATGGTGCGGGGGCCCCGCCAAAATCCATACCAGGCCCTCCAGGTCTGGTATGGATTTTAAGGGGAATTATAAATAATTGGAGGGGATAATTAGGGACTACATCCAAAGTTTTACTGAGGAGAAGAATATCATTAGTGGTAATCAGCATGGGTTTATGAGGGGACATTCCTGCCAGACCAATCTGCTAACATTCTATGAGGAAGTGTGCAGCCATCTAGATATTTGGAGGGCTGTGGATGTGGTGTATCTGGACTTTGCAAAAGCATTTGATACAGTCCCCCATAAATGCTTAATTTACAAGCTGAGGTCCACAGGCTTAGACCATAGGATTTGTGCTTGGATAAAAAAAACTAGCTACAGGGACAGGTCCAAAGGGTAGTGGTAAATAACATGTAGTCAGACTGGTATGGAGTAGTGAATGGGGTACCCCAAGATCTGTCTTGGGACCAATTATATTCAACCTATTCAGAAACGACATAGAGGATGAGATGAATAGTTCAGCCTGAGTTTTTGCGGATGACACAAAGTTAAGCAGAGTAATACACTCTCATCAGGGCAATTTTGCAGAATGACCGGTAATAAAATAAAGGAGTTGGCAGACAAATGGCAAATGAGGTTTAATGTGGAGAAATGTAAAGTAATGCACTTGGGGTCAAAAAACATATATGTAAAATATTTACTAGGTGGAGTACAGCTGGGGGAGTCAAGGATGGAGAAGGATCTAGGGGTACTAGTAGATGACAGGTTGTGCAACAGCATGCAGTGCCAAGCTGCAGCTGCCAAAGCTGGCAGAATATTAGCATGCATAAAATGGGATATACTTCAGGGACACAACTATAATTCTGCCACTTTATAAAACTTTGGTTAGGCTTCACCTGGAGTCTTCAGTCCAGTTCTGGTCACCAGTCCTCCAAATGGGGGGATGTGCTGGAGAGAGTCCAAAGAAGGACAACAAAACTAATAAGGGGACTAGAGGAGCTCAATTACGAGGAATGGCTGCAAACACAAAATGTATTCTCGCTGGAGAAAAGACGCTTGAGAGGAGATATGATATTGATCTACAAATATCTCAATGGGGATCCCAGCATAGGAAATAAACTATTCAGTCATAGGGAGTGTAAAAGGACACAGAGCCACACAATGAGACTGGAGAAGAAGCGGTTTAACCTTAAAATGCTTAGAGGGTTCTTCACTGTTAGGGCAATAAGGATATGTAACTCTCTGCCACAATTGGTGGTGGCTGCGGGGAGTATGGCTATCTTTAAAAGACTTATGGATGTACACCTTAAAGGACACGTTATACAGGGATATGGGAAAGCATCAAGACACTGCTACACGTGCACCTACACAGGTTGAATTGGATGGACTATTGTCTGTCTTCAGCCTTACCTACTATGTAACTAGAGATGAGCCGAACACCCCCTGGTTCGGTTTGCACCAGAACATGCAAAAAAGTTTGTTCGAACACCGTTAAAGCCTATGGGACATGAACGTGAAAAATTAAAAAAATCAAAAGAGCTAATTTTAAAGGCTTGTATAGAAGTTTTTGCCCTAAAAAGTGTTTGGGGACCCGGGTCCTGCCCCAGGGGACATGTATCAATGCAAAAAAAAGTTTTTAAAACTGACGTTTTTTGGGAGCAGTGATTTTAAGAATGTTTAAAGTGAAAAAATAAAAGTGTAATATTCCTTTAAATTTTGTACCTGGAGGGGGGGGTGCCTATAGTATGCCTGTAAAGTGGCGCAGTTTTCCCGTGTTTAGAACAATACCACAGCAAAATTAAATTTCTAAGGGAAAAAAAGTCATTTAACACTTCTTGCGGCTGTAATGTATTGTCGGGTCGTGGCAATATAGATGAAAACGGCATTGGTGTCCCCCCCCCCCCAGCCCATTACCAGGCTCTTTGGGTCTGGTATGGATATTAAGGGGAACCCTGCACCCAACTGAACTATACTCTGAACAGAAGTAGCTATACTATATGGCCTGCCCTATATACTCTGCAGAAAATTGGGCCTTAGGTGTTGGTGCCAGAACACTGTAACCCCTCACAATTACCCTTGTTGGGCGCAGGAACAGTCCCTGCTGTAAAATATTATTTCAAAAATTGTAATTACATGCCCCCGTTAAACAGGGGAAGAAAAATTGGGCCTTAGGCAGTGGTGGTGGTGCCCTAAACCAAAAATATTGTTGGAAGCTAGCATCATCAAGATTGAGGAGGAATAGGATAGTCACTCAGCATAGGCAGTCTTCAAGGGATCCCACATCCATAGAAAAATCAATCAGTTACATTAGCATCAGGTGCTTGATAGCTGCTGCTCATCCAAGACTGATTCATTTTTATGAATGTGAGCCTATCAATGGAGTCTGTGGACAGGCACACTCTATGATCCATTACAAACCTCCCAGAAGCACTGAATGTGCATTCAGAAAGAACGCTGGATGCAGGACAGGCCAGTAGCTCAATTGCATATTGAGCGAGTTCTGGCCAGTGGTCCATTCTCAAGACCCAGTAACCCAGTGGATGGTCTGTTGGAAAAGTCTCCAAGTCTGCTCTGGCCCCAAGATATTCATGCACCAGAAAAACACATAGTCCAGCGCTCAGGATATTTTAATATAAAAAGCAAACTGCAACAGGCATAAAAATTGGAGTGTTTTAATAAACCAGTGATAGACCAGTAATAAATAATATTCTAAGGTAACAGTAATAACTGCTAGTGAACCCAAGTTAAGAAACACTGTTGTAGAAAAAAAACACTGTTGCAGAAAAAAATGCACACACAATAACACAGTATTAAAATGTTGAAAACCAAAATCTCTCAATAAAAGTTAAATGCGTATTGCACTAAACATCAACATGTGCTTAAATGGGGGGACAGTCAGCCTTGAACAGCAGGAGACTAACACAGGAGATCCATCCAAAAATGTCCCACAGGAACCACTGGGTAAAGTGATGAAAACAAAACATAGGCTCGAAGCAGGTGACAGTAAGCGAGATAATGGGGGTAAGCCAAAGTACTCACAGCCAGATGGAAGTGCTCAAAACTGCCTCATTCGTTGGGGAGGCTGGCATCATGTAGGGGGGCTCGCTGGCTCAGGCAGATGGTGAGATAGCCACGGCGTGGAGGTGTAAAGCTACGCCGTGCGGAGAGCAGCCTGGCCGGAGCTTCGTGTCTGTGAAGGATGATGTCAGCACAGGGGAGCCGCTGGAACATCGGTGGATGTAAACAAGCCGCTGGTCTAGCGGAAGGTGTCTCCACAGAGATGAAACCTCTTCAGTGAGACGTGGTGACACTGCGCTGGGGTCGGAACCAGATCTGGGAAGCCAGACAAGGGGGAGATGGTACTAGCAGCGGGCTGATGGAGCTCACATCTGCCTGACCAGCCTGGGAAATAGCCGAAAATCATGTAGGCAATAAATAATTGAAAAAATGAAAATAAGAGCAGACATGCATTGTTAGAGCTCCACACCGCTGAGGAGAGAAGAGAAGGACAAAGCGGAGCCTGCAGGCTCAAAAGGTATCCATTTGAACCTTTTTGCCCCAGGGAACAAACTGTGAAAGTTTGGGCAGGAAATATGGTACTGGGAGGAAACCGTGGCAGAAATAAAAATCACCTCACAAAGAGCTCACAGGCACTCACTGCAGCTGAAGCAGCTCCAGTCACCTCACAAGATACAGCATCAGGGCGCTCTCACAGACAGAAAATGTCACAGCAAGACTCTCCATTTGAGTCAGATACAGAACAAATCCTCTCACAAACTTCTCCACAAGCCTCCTCAGTATCCCCAGTAATATTATTACAATTTGAAAAGATGCTTCATAAGGCTTTAAAACAAACCTCAGACCAAATAACAAAAAGCCTAACCAAAGAAATAAGAGAGCTGGGAAACCGCACCGCAGCCTTAGAAATAAAAATGGATGAAATTGAAATTACAACCCAAGAAAATATAACAGAATTGGAACAATTAAAAAAAGAGAATTTAATACTTCAAACTAAGCTCGAAGATTACAAAAATAGAGCCAGACGTTCAAACTTGCGCATAAGGGGAATACCTGAAACTGTGACAGACCTGCAATCTACTATTACTGCTCTATTACAAGAACTAAAGCCAGATATCCCTATTGAACGTTTAGAACTGGACAGAGTACACAGAGCCCTCACAGCCAAAAAGAAAGATGGACCCCCACGTGATATAATCACAAAATTTCATTATTACAGAACGAAAGAACAAATACTAATTGCTGCAAGAGAAAAAAAGGAACTTAATTTTCAAGGACACAATTATCAAATTTTTGCTGACCTATCCCAACTTACTATTACTAAAAGACGATCCATGAAACCCCAACTAATGGAACTGCAACGCCACAACATTATGTATCAATGGGGCTTCCCCTTTTCAGTCAGATTTAACTACCAAGGTACAATTTACAGAAGCAGATCAGCAGATGAACTACAACAAACCCTTTTAAAATTAAATCTGACAGAACCCACAAGCAGCAACACTCCCACACGCAGAAGAATAGCGTCATCTTCACCTTCAGGCAGCACCCAGAAAATTTCAGAACAAAATGGGAATCATCATTCTCACAAAAGAGGCCGTTATGCCACATCATCCATGGACCAAGAAGATTCAATGGACTGACATCCTAATTCCTGATATCTCTTCATATATTATACTAAGAGATGGTTCTCTATAAAAAAACTATATTTATAACTGAATGTAACTGCATTCTGATAGTCACACACTGTGTGGGATCATGTTACATTCCAGTTATATTTCTTATTACTTCTGATTCATATAGCCTTAGAATATATAAGTGAAATAAGGAAATTCTTGTTCAGTTATATATTATCAGGTAATAACAATAGATTTATTACATTTTAGGACAAATATGTTCAATAATCCAGAAGTAATGGAAGCTTTTTCTTTCTTTTCTTAAAACAAATATATTATTACCTAACTAGTTCCTAGAATTATGTTTTTGTTTTATTCTAATCTGAAGCAATACAACCTCATTTTTATGAATTAACATATCTAAACAGTTACATATGAATAAAATATGTAATTGTTTACTCTAAAAGGGTTAAAATCCCAAAATAATTCAAACTATCTTCATCAACACCAAAGTTATTAACAGTACCTTGCTAACTGAATTATTTAGCCTAAGGTAAGACTAACCATATACAACCACCCTGGAATAAATAATTTCAACAAAAACTATATTCTGCACTCCAATTAATGAAACATCATTTTGATGTCTTTTGACATAGCACTTCTCTCCTGTAAGCGGAAGATCCGTGTACCCCCATTAGCCCTCCTCATTCTCCCAACCATATTATGTGGGAGTGTGACGAAGGCACTTATTCCCCTGAGAGAGATATTTATTCTCTTTCACGGGTAAATTGTGATTACTTGCAAAAAATAATTTATACAATGTATCATCTAATCTCATATGTTTTTTGTTTACTCTTTACTCCAGAATTCACTGGTTTCTTTTCTATCTATTCATCTCTTCAGTCCACACAGGTTGATCTGCGCAGTCAGCTCTGCATAACAAAAAGTAAGTCAAAACTATTTGATCTATTGCCATGGCACCACTGAATATACTTTCCCTGAATGTTCAGGGAATAAATGTCCCTCAAAAAAGGACCAAAGCCTTCCGTACTTTCCATAACAAGAAGGCTCACATAGTATGCCTCCAAGAAACACACTTCACCAAAGATTCTACTCCAAAATATATTTCTCCTTTTTATCAACAAATTTACACGGCTTCTGCCTGTACCAAGCAAAGGGGAACTCTAATTGCACTTCACCGATCCACACCATTCACCTTATCATCAGAAATTAAAGACCCAGAAGGTAGATACCTGATACTCATGGGTTATATAATGGATACAGCAATCACGGTGATTTCCTACTACGCTCCTAACAAACAACCTACACCATTCCTCTCACATATATTACAAGTGATTAATACACACAAAATAGGAACAGTGATAATGTGTGGGGATTCGAACCAGGTCCTCCTCCCATTTCTAGATAAATCACCTTTTACACCATCCAAAATAACCTCTAGATTACCTTTTTCTCAACTTCTTTCCAAATACAATCTGGTAGATTCATGGAGAGAAAGTAACCCAATGAAAAAGAAATTCACTTATTTCTCGCACCCTCATCAAACCTTCACCAGAATAGATCATATTTTTCTAACAATAGGAATGATACCAGAAATTATTGCATCAGATATAATTCCGATTCCGTCGTCTGACCATAATGCAGTATACACTACTATAGCCTCAGCCATACCAAAAGCGCTTGACCCAACGTGGTACTTACCGGACATAATGCTCAAACACCCACTACATCAGATGGCCATTGAACAAGCTTTAAAGGAATACATATCAATTAATAATACAACAGACATCTCCCCAATAACACTGTGGGAAGCTCATAAGCCTGTCTTGCGTGGTACAATACAAAGACAAATGGCACTATTTAAACGGGAACGCAAAAATCTAGCAAAAAAACTAGAGCTCAATTTTAATGCAGCCTACATATCATTTCAAGATAATCCATCTCAGAGTACAAAATCTCATCTGGAAAAATCTAGATTGGAATACGATCTATTTCTCACTGAGTCAGTTGATAAATCCCTCAAACGCTCCAAACACAATTTCTACATGAATACAAACAAACCAGGTACATATTTGGCTCGGGCATTAAATTCAACTAACAAATCTTTCAAACCAATACGTTTGAAATTATCAAAAAATGTTTACACTTGTAATCCAGTTAAAATAGTCCATAAATTTCACTCACATCTCGCAACTTTATACAAGACAAACAATGAATTTAATCCTACAGAAGCTGAATCCTTCTTCTCAAAAATAACCTTACCTGAGTTATCTCAGAATCAAAAAAGCAGTTTGGATGAGCCTATAACTATAGATGAAGTTGCTAACACCATAAAAGACCTAAAACTTAACAAAAGACCAGGCCCAGACGGCTACTCGGCTTTATACTATAAAACATTCTCAGAAATACTCTCTCCCATTCTCACTGAAACTTTTAACAAAATTCTAGATGGACATTCTTTTCGGCAAGAAACACTAATGGCAATTGTTTGTATGATCCCAAAACCCCTTTCTGATGATACTTCCTGTGTGAATTATCGGCCTATCTCTCTGTTAAACCTCGATATTAAATTATTAGCAAAAATAATAGCAAAACGCCTCAATAGCATTATAGGAAAATTAATACATAGAGATCAAGTAGGCTTCATGCCAAATAGACAGGCAGGCGATAATATACGCAGGGCAGTGTTATTGGCACATATTGCTAAAAAACGGAAAATCCCTTTATGTTTTCTATCTCTCGATATTAAGAGGGCATTTGACACAGTATCCTGGCAATATATGCAATATTCATTACAAAAATGGGGTTTTGGACCCCACTTTTTAACATGGATCAAAGCATTATATAATAAACCCAAAGCCTATATAAAATATGCTGGATACAAATCTGAAGCCTTTAATATCGAAAGAGGTACCCGACAGGGTTGCCCATTATCTCCCTTATTATTTGCCCTTATACTCGAACCCATGGCCCAATACATCAGAACAAACCAAACTATAACTGGCATTGAAGTAGGAGGTATTACACACAAATTATGTATATTTGCAGACGATATATTACTTTTTCTATCATCACCACAGGTCTCTGGTCCTAACTTAATACCAGCTCTTGATGGATTTGCAGCCCTGTCCGGCCTTATGATTAATCCTAAGAAATGCCTAGTGCTTAATATTTCACTCACAAACATGGAATTGATCCCGGCTAGGGCTGCACTCCCATTCACATGGGCAGAAAAATCAATCCCATATCTTGGAATTCATTTAACAGCATCTCATTCTGACTTATTCTCAACCAATTATCCTCCTGTATTAAGACAGATCACAAATCTAATAAAACAATGGTCGCAACTTCCTTTATCCTGGATAGGGAAGATTAATGCAATCAAAATGACTATTCTACCCAAATTGCTTTATCTATTCAGAGTCCTCCCTATTCCAATTCCTTCCTATTTTTTGAGAATAGTACAAAAAAGAGCAACTTCGTTTATATGGGGATCTTCTAAACCACGTATACCTATACACACACTACATCTTCCCAAAAATAAAGGAGGCCTGGGATACCCTAATTTTACTAACTACTACAGAGCAGCACATTTGGCCAGTCTGTCCAAATACCATGCAAAACAGGAAATCCCATTATGGGTATTTATAGAGGCTTCAGAAAATGACCCTCTATTAATATCAAATTTATTATGGCTTGATCCTAAAGACCGCTTTAAAATTCATAATCCCATAACTAAACACTTCTTATCTCTCTGGGATAAACTAAAAACCAAATATCAGTTACAATCTCCACACAATCCTCTCCTTTCTTTTATCAGAAATCCGGCCTTTTATCCGGCATGGATCTACCCAAATTCTTTTAAAGCTTGGACAACATCAGGCATTCAGACACTAAATGACTTCATAGCATCTAAATCATTCCTTTCATTCCCATCGCTTAGAGAAAAATATGATCTACCAAACTCTGAGATATTTAGATATCTCCAAATCAAAAATTTCTATACACCATTCCTAAAGGGGGATACACCATTATCCCAATTATCCATTTTTGAATCAATCTGTACAAAAGATCCATTTGCTAAAGGTACAATTTCATCACTTTATAATCAACTATATGGAGTAGCAAATCTTAATAGACCCTCTTACGTTCAGAGGTGGGAGGAGGACCTGGGACGAACTTTAGAAGACACGGACTGGTCTAATATATGGCTCACATCTAAGTCATCTTCACCCAACATCTTGGCACTGGAGACAAATTATAAAGTCCTAACTCGCTGGTACCTTGTACCCGCTAGAGTGGCAAAATATTCACCTAATACCTCAGCTCTTTGTTTTCGAGGATGCCCAGAAATAGGCACATATTTACACATATGGTGGACGTGCCCAGTAATCCAAACCTTCTGGAAGGAAGTCTTCGTGATTGCATCTAAAATATTTAAAAAAATAATACAACCAGATCCATATTTAACTTTACTTAATCTAAAACCGGAATGGTTAACACTCTCTCAATTCAAACTTATGATCCAACTAATAACGGCTGCAAAACAAACAGTGGCCAAGGCATGGAAATCTCCTACATTGGTACTAGCAGAAACAATTCACAGACTGAATAATACAATGTCCCATGCTAAGATGGTAGCCATCGATCAAAATCAAATTCCAAAATTTGAAAAACTTTGGCATCCTTGGATAAAACAACAGTTCCAGTCAAATTTCAATGACTCTGTCCTGTTGCCATGGTAACAGATTAAATGACTTACAGAGACACCCATTCTAAGGCTTCAAAGAGAACTAAAAAGAATAATAAACTGACGAGCGGGACAACCTTGTGGACCATTCCTCTACCTTTCAACCCTTTTTCTTCTTTCTCTTTCCTTTTCTCCACCTTACGATTAAAGCTCATTATCAGAATTTATTTGACCTATATACACTCTACTTGTAAACAATATGTATAGTAGGTATAAATCATTTAAATACCTACAAAAGTAACTAAGGAAATGATATATATCTTTAATTTAGGTTTACGTGAACCCAATGTTTAATATTTGAAATTTCATGATATTTACCTATATAAACCCTACTGTAAAACAATGAGCTTACTTTATAGATCCTTGTAAACTTACTTTATGTATCTTTATGTATCTTTATAACATTGTATACTCAATAAACTTATTTTGACAAGGAAAAAATGAAAATAAAAATTAAATCAAAAAGGGAAAACTGGTTCAGAAAATGCCAAACCCGGATAGGGTGGCGGAGATGGTGAAGCTGAGGAAACACCAATGCTGGTTGAAGGGGCGACTTCACAGAAAAGGTGTATGAATGGATGGATGGATCAAGGCTCACAGTGAAAGGCTCTAGCTGGGGCCTCTGCCATTAAGTTGCCTTGACGACGCGTTTCGCGCATGAGCGCTTTGTTATAGTCAAGGGTATAGGCAACTCTCAGGGTTTAAATAGATAGATGTGAATTAAAGGAGGGGACATGGTGGGCGAGGAAAAAAAAAGGGACAAAAGTTTAACCCATTGTGGGGAAGGGGGGGAACACACAAGATCTCCAATGTTAACCCCCTGTCATCCAAAGCCCCAACAATGGGTAAACATACAATATTATACATATATATAAATAAACATACAAGGTACAAGTCCAAGGAACACACAGTTTATACTTCAACATAAAATTTACAATGGTTGTCACTTTATACTTTTCCATAAAATATCTTAAAACTCTCTGGGGGGCGTGGTTTGCCTTGAGAGAAGATGGCTGCTTGATCCCTCGGCTCCTGCTCACCACAGCCTTTTCATCAGCTAAAACTGGGGACTTTCCAATTTTTATTAACTACCCAATATGGGAACTTCCTCCCGCGGAAGCTCGCAGTCACGATCCCGCTCCCCGAGGGACCTTACCGGCTGCACGAACCACATTATACCGGAGATATTCCGCACCCAGAGGCCTAATATGGCGGCTCCTCTTCCCGCCTCAACTCCCTCTCAGGAACTGACAGGAATTCTCCTCACTCCAACCGAACCTCACAATTCACAAATGGAGAATGACAGCACTTCTCTCCGTCAACCGAGTCTACGTGATCTCCAAGCTGTGGCAGCTGACATTAAAGATACTCTGTTCTCGGCCATTTCAGACTTGCGCCACGAATTACAGGCTATCTCAGGGAGAATGCAGCGCGGCAAAGACGATGTAGCACTACAAGGCTCAGCAACAAAAGCAATTCACTATAAAGTGAACTCCCATACCATGCAACTTAGAGATCTTCAACGCCATGTTGAAGATCTCGACAACCGAGGTCGCAGGCATAACCTTAGGGTGAGAGGCCTACCCGACTCCGTGGACCAGGACCAACTCCTCCAAGTTGTCACAGGCCTCTTCAACCAACTCCTCGATAGGCCTCGTCATACTCCGGTGGCTATGGAACGTATACACAGAGCGCTCCATCCCAGAGGCAGAGACGCAGACCCCCCACGAGATGTCATCTGCTTTGTAAATGACTATACAACCAAAGAAGAAATCCTCAAGAAAACACGAGAAAAATCGCAGCTGGAATATGATGGGAGCCATATACACATCTATCAAGATCTTTCAGCGATTACGCTACGACACCGCAAAGACCTCCGGCCCCTACTAGAAGTTCTGCGGAACAATGGAATCCGCTACCGCTGGAAGTTCCCGTTCGGCCTCTCTGCCTCCCATCAAGGCCGTTCTGCCTTACTGAGAGTTCCAGAAGACCTCGATGGATTCTGCCGCACCCTGGATATTCCGCTTGTGTCGGTCCCAAACTGGTATGAGGAATTCAACATCTTACCTCGTACCCGTCACCCTCCAGCAGAAGAACCGATGGATGCTCACAACACCAGCTTTCGCAGATGCAGATCGCCCTCACCGATCAGACCCTATTCTTCAGGGGGGCCCCGTCACCCGCCTTCTAGCCCCATGACAGCGCCTCTGCCTCGCAGAGCTCGCCGTGATCGTTAATTTACTTCCAGGCCCTTGAATACGCTGTCCTCACCAGACGCTCCCGCTGACAGCCCCTACTCCACTTCTACCTCCTTCTCCTTTCTACATATATCCGGACCTATCTCGACTACCTCTCCCACATTCACCAACATTCCACGGAGGAACAGCCGCTTTACCTGAACGCTTTGCAGTATCGCCCGAGACCAGATCTTCATGCCTGCAAGGATCTTTCCCACTTACGCATTGTTTGCCTCTGCTGACTACCCCTACAACAGAAAACTGAAGCCTTAAACTTTCCCTCCTTGTCGCTTTCCCCCTTACCAGAACAACCATGGACTATGTGCTGCAGACATCGCTCCCCACTGCAACCCGTTCAATCCCCGTGGACTATACCTCTTGATTTCTCTACAGGTACTTGTATGCACCGATGCTCTACTTCGGCACCGGGACCTATGGTGTATGCTCCACCGGACTTAACATCTACGGATCCTCTGTACCCTGTGAAAAGTCTGAAGGGTAACATGCTAACTGTTATAGTTTAATGTTAGAAGTTATAAGCTTTAAGTGGTTACTGCCTCCTGTTTCGGGAAGACACTGTTATACTACACCACACACTGACACCGTATCAAAGAAATATCTTATACGCAATCATTATACCAGTTTAATCTCCCTCATACTGCCTAACTCCTTAAGCCACAACCCATTCTCTGCAGTTTCGCTCTCTGCTGCCATCTACTGACCTTAAGTCCAGAATAGCTTTACTCCAATAAGCCTTATACCCCCATTTAACCTAATACATAAACACAAATACGATCAACACTGATTATAACATGTACACCCAACACTTGCGATCACACTGATTACAACAAGGTAAAATACTTATTACTATAATTATTATAGTCCGTTACTCACTTATGTGTTTACACATGCATAACATCAGAGAATTGACCCCCCCTAGCTATGCTGCTTATACCTAGATTTGCCACATACACCTACACTCCCTCCCCACTCAGACTACGTTCAATTTCATTTCTGTTTAACGATTAACTTATACCTGGAAATCTACCACCGCACTATACCACTCCTATCAACATTCTACGGAAAACACACCGCTACGCCTGGATGCCTTGCATCATTACCCGGGACCCGGTCCTCCTGTTCGCGATTCCCCTTCCCATTTACACATTGACCCTGCTACCTTCCCATACAACACAACACAGATTCCTTCACTTTTAATTCCTCACGGCCCTTCAACTCATGGAATACTGAACTACACCAGAAGCGGAACTCATGCTGTAGTTACCTCTCCCCACTGCAGAACACCCTATCCCCAGGAACTGCTCCTCCTACTCCCCACACAGTCATTGGTATAAGTGTAAGCTCTCTAACACCGAACCACGTACTATATACCTCGTTGGACTTGCTGCCTGTAAACCCTTTATATCCTGAGTGAAAATAGTAGAGTGAATTGTTAAAGTTTATAGATAACAGTTTTAAGCTGAAAGATTTAAGCGATTTCTGCCTCCCGTATAGGGAAGACACTGATACATAGCAACACACACTGACAACACCTGAGATGATGATTTCTTTTGCAATCCCATTATCAGCTTCACTCCTCTCAAACTAACGAAATTTCTGAACCTCAGCTCTTTACTGCCATCTACTGGCTTTGGACACATCTTCTCTAAAATTCCTACACATTATATGCCCTCATTCACCTTCATATACCGAAACAATCACGATTGACAGTACACTCACCATGCATCACCACACTTGTCATTACACTTAAATACACTGGGGGACTGCACTTACTACTGCACTCCTCAAACTCCGTCCATCCCTTACGAATGTACACACACAAACAATTTGAGGATTAAAACATTCCTGAAATGTTGTCTTTGCCTGGGTTGACTACACATGCCTATACTCACACACCACACAGGTTAAGTTCTATTCATTTTCAATAAATAACCCTTCTAAACAAACATAGCTGTATTAATATAGGTGCTTGTCACCGCATATGATATGTTACCCCGCTTACTCAGCCTTAGGCTAGTTTACTATATGGACCAATTATCTAGAAATAGATGTTTATATACTTGTGTAGCAATGTTTATTAAAGTTATCCTTCTTTGTGCCTTTCCCCCTCACTGATACGACCCTACCCGTAACCATCACCCAAACGATCACTCCCCCCCACTCGATCTATGGCATAACTAAACACTGATATTGTTACTCGTCTAACTATCTCGCCAACACAAATTATCGGCCATCCTATCATTTATGTGACCTCATTCCGCCAAGTTTCCCAACATGTATACTACATACTTGTCCCCCCTGTTTCACCACATATATAAAATAAGGCTGCTGGTGAGCTAGACCTCACTGACAGACTTTCCCACCTACTGTAGACATCTCTCGATTGATAGACCAACCCCCACACAGTGGTTAATCGAATCTTATCAAGCATCTCCTATATAAGAACCTACACACACCACTGACCTTATCCGGTTAGTAAATTATTGTGATCCTGGTCACTGAATTAGGTGATTAGGGTCACATTCAATACCGGTATTGTTAACCCTCCCTTACCCCTGTCCCCCGACCTGCCCCACCCACACGCACATACCCCTCAGCCCATCCCATCACCTCCACCACCGCAACACGTACTATCCTCCCAAATACATTCACACACCTATACAATGACGAATCCATCCAGCATCACCCACGGCACCAAACTCAAACTCATCTCACTAAACGTAAAAGGCCTCAACACGCCAGAGAAACGCTCCAAACTACTCCTCACCATGTACCGCAATAAGGCTGATATTATTTTCCTTCAAGAAACCCACTTTCGATCCGACTCTACGCCAAAACTACAAAATCACCGGTATCCCACGGTATACCACGCTACCAACCCGTTGCACAAAACAAAAGGAGTCTCAATACTCATTGCTAAATCTTGCCCCATTCAAATCACGGACTCTTTAATAGATGTGGAAGGCAGATACCTATTTCTCAAAGGATCCCTCCTCATTAGAAAATTCACATTAGCTAATATATACGCCCCCAACTGCTGTCAGGTACCTTTCTTTCGGAAAATTACAGATACACTCACAACCTTCCAAGAAGGAACCTTCATCTTGGGAGGAGACTTCAATGTCCCACTTAACCCTATCCAAGACACATCTACCGGCTCCTCCTCACTCCCGTATTCGGCCCTTAAGAAAATGAAATCGTTACTCAATCAGCTATTACTACATGACTCCTGCTGCACCCTGAACCCAAACGTTAAAGACTTCACATTTTATTCCGCTCCCCACGACAGATATTCAAGGATTGATTACATCTTTCTAACACAAAAAGATTTATCTCTAATCCACCACGCTTCAATTGACCCCATGCTTATCTCCGATCATCACCCCACCTCTCTAACACTTAAAATCCCAAGCACGACACCCCGCTCACAAACATGGAAATTGGATCCATCATTACTGAATGACCCTTCCATCATGGCTGAGGTCGAATCTAACCTCAAACATTTCTTTCAAGAGAATGTCTCGACGGATACGTCCCCACTTACCATCTGGGAAACACACAAATGTGTAATCAGAGGAATCCTAATCGCGGCGGCTGCTAAACGCAATCGAATACGTAGAAAACAATACTTAGACCTCATCAACAAAATCCATAGGCTAGAAAATGCTCACAAACAAACCCAAGCCCTCTCCACTATGAAAGAACTGATTCAAACTAGAAAAGATCTCCTTGATATATTAGACACCCAAATTTGACGTAAATATATCCTCTCCAAAAAAACGTTTTATGAATACGGCAACAAAGCCAGTAAAATGCTTGCTCGGGCCTTACAAGTGACAAAAGCTCACACAACGATTCACTCCATCACTGATCCAGCAGGAGGCAAATTTACCAAAACCCCAGACATTGCACAACAGTTTGTCCAATATTATAGTAAACTATATAACCTTCACCCATCTAACTCCTCCTCAGATAAAAACAAACGAACAGAAATGATAGTCGATTTTTTGCAACAATATGGCCCTACCCCTATTTCGGCTTCCGTGGCCCAAGATCTGGCCTCCCCCCTAACCAGAGAAGAAATAGACCTTGCTTTGAAACAACTAAAATCAGGTAAAAGCCCCGGCCCCGATGGCTTGACAGTCGGCTACTATAAAACTTATGCAGAAACACTCACCCCCTTCTTCTTAAAAGCCTTTAACTCCTTCGCAACCCCTACGACGCCGCCTCGAGACCTTCTAACTGCCCATATAGCTGTAATTCCAAAACCGGACAAAGACCCCTCCCTAGTTACCAATTACAGGCCCATCTCGCTTCTTAATGTGGACTTAAAATGGTATGCAAAGACTTTAGTGAACCGTATACTACCACTATTGCCCCAACTTATTTTTTTAATTCCATATTTTTATTAGAGTTTTAAAGAGTACATTGTACAATTAAACATTGTACGTCGTGCAACGACGTCTGTATAACAATCATAGTTATGAACTTCTATTCACATATAGGGATCTAGTAGAATCATGTATATACGAATGTAAGTAATAATCGTGTCATTTCGTATAATGCTAACAGGAAGAAAACTCTGAAAGGTCGTAGCGGACCCTTTTGTGGTGGACACGAAAGTTCCAAACAGTGGAAAAAGAGAAAAAAAAATTTTCAGTTACAGAGGTAACATAACATTCCTAAGGAGTGATAAGTATTGCTCGGTCAAGAAGGAGGGTCAGAATAACCGTTCGTTTGTGCGCGGGGTGCGCAGTTTCTAGTCCAGTCGGTCCAAGGTTGCCATGCTTTGCGTATTTTAGTGGCTTGCCCAGATAGTGTGGCTGTGGTGGTCTCGTAACTGTAGTGTAGTGATACCAAGTCTGTGACTTGAGTAAGCGTCAGATGTGTGTCAGATTTCCAGTGTCTAGTTATATTAAGTCTGGCTGCCATGAGGATGTGGGTGATTGTGAATTGGAGGGGGTAAGGAAAGTCCTCAATAGAGAGGTTGAGGATCGCTAGGGCCGGTGTTGGAGGGGTCGTGATTTGAGTGATGGTCGAGATTAAGTGGAAGGCGTCTTCCCAGTATTTGCGGAGTTTGGTGCACGACCAGAAGACATGTAGTAGGTCGCTTGTGGAAGATTTACATCTCCAGCAAGTATTAGGGATTTGAGGGTTAAAAGATGTTATGCGGGCAGGGGTCAGATACCATCTTAGTGTAATCTTCTGTGTAAGTTCCCATGGGGCCGCGCATTTGGTGGATTTGTAAATAATCTTGAGGGCTTGTTGCCATTGTGTGTCTGTAAAAATTGTGGCAAGGTCTTTTTCTCAGGTGTGGTGGGGTGGCATTTTGGTAAAGGTACGTTTTTGGTGTAGGTTGTTATAAAAGTATGAGATCCCTTTGATTTTTGTGTCGGGGTTGGTGAGGTATTCCCAAGTCTTGGGATGTATATTATAGATGGGGAGTGGTATAGTTTGCAGGCAGTGACGTATACGGAGATAGGTGAAGTATTCGGATGCGGGTATGGCGTATGTGTTTTGTAGTTGAGGAAATGATTTGATGTGGTTTTCTTGTAGTATGTCTTGTATGTAATTTATACCTTTGAGGATCCAAGGTGAGAGTGAGATTTCTGGCATTAGATGGAGTAAGGATTGTATGGGGATGTGGGATTGTGGTGTGGTGGGAGAGTATTGCATTTGGGATGACGCTTTTTTCCATGCCTGTGCTGAGGCTTTCACGGTGGGAGATAGGGACTTTGGGATTGGAGCGCCTAGGGGAATGCTTAGTAGCCATGTTTGGAGGTTTGGTCTTATGAGTGAAGATTGTTCAATGTGGCCCCATAGAGTGGACGGGGATGGTTGAAACCAGCAGGGTAGTTGGGCTAGAATAGCCGCCAGGTGGTAGTCTTCAAAGTCTATTGAGCTCGAGCCTCCTACCAGTCTGTGTTTGATCAGTTTTGTGTGGGCACATCTGGGTCTTTTTTCTTTCCAGAGGAATTTATTAAACAGCGTCTGGAGGGATCTGAAGAATGTGGTGGGCAGGGGAATAGGTAGGGTTCGAAAGTAGTAGAGTATTTGGGGAAGGCAGATCATTTTAAAGGCCGCAAGGCGACCTGTCCAGGAGAGTTCATGTTTCGCTATGTTTTGTGTGGTCGCTTGAATGTTTTGGAGGAGTGGCAGATAGTTACATGTATAGAGTTTTTTTAGTCGTCCTCTGTAATTGTATGCCTAGATATGATATGTCAGAGTCTGCCCAAGCGAATGAATATTGTGCTTGTAGGAGGTTTCTTATAGTAGCGTCCACCTTGATGTCTAGTATGAAGGATTTAGTCGTATTGATTTTATAATATGATACCGAGCTAAACCAATTTAGCATCTTTTGTACTTCTGCCAAGGAAACAGTCGGGTTGGTGAGGATGAGGATAACATCATCCGCAAACAGGCTAATTTTGTGGTGGTGAGGGCCAATCCTTAGGCCCGAGATGGCGGTATTAGAGCGGATATGTTCTGCTAGGGGTTCCATGATCATGTTGAATATGAGGGGGGATAAGGGGCAACCTTGGCGGGTGCCGTTTGTGATTGGGAATGGTCGGGATAGCATGCCTTCCGTGTAAACCTGAGCTTCGGGGTTGGAATATAAAGCCATAATGGCTCCGAGAATCTGGCCTTGAAATCCAAACTTCCGGAGGACCGACGCTAGGTAGGACCAGTGAACCCTATCGAACGCCTTCTCTGCATCCAGGGAAAGGAGCAGAGAAGGCGTTCCGGTGGACTCAGCGTGGTGAATTAGGTTAATCATCATCCTCCTGGTGGCATCTGAGGCTTGTCTGCCTTTTGTGAATCCTGTTTGGTCTTGGTTTATAATTGTGGGCATAATTTTGAGTAATCTCGTCGCTATAGTTTTGGCGTATAGTTTGAGGTCGAGGTTGAGTAAGGAGATGGGATGGAAGTTTTGGGGGACATTCGACTGTTTCCCTGGTTTCGGTATCGTGATAACTAACGCTTTTAAATATTCTGGCGAAAAGGTAGAAGAGGAGGCAGCATGATTGAATAGGTCACTAAGATGTGGGATCAACTGTGAATGAAATTGTTTGTAGTATTCCCCGGTTATTCCGTCGGGGCCTGGTGCCTTCCCGCTGGGGAGGGAGTCTATGGTTTTTCTAATTTCTTGGTCAGTGAATGGGGCATTTAAGGAGGTCAGTTGTTTCTCAGTCAGTTTGGGTAGATTGAGTTTGCAGAGGAAGTGATCTATTTCGTCCTGGGAGGGTTGTGGGGTATGGTGGTCTTGTTTCAGGTTGTAAAGGTCTTCATAGTATGTGCTGAAGGCATCAGCTATGTCTTGGGGGTTGCTTAAGGGGGTGTGGGTATGGGGGTGAATGAGTTGGGTTATTTTAGTTTTGGTACGTCTACCTTTTAGTCGTTGGGAGAGTTTCTTGCCAGCTTTGTTGGAGGTGGAGTATGTAGACGCTTTGATTTTCCTGTGAAGGAATTCGTAGGAATGGAGGAGTAGAGTTCTAAGTTCCTGTCTGAGGTTTAGTAATTGGTTGGCCTGTGGGTCTTGGGGGTCTTTTTTGAGCCTGTCCTCTAGGGTCGCTATCTGGGTTGTCAGTTTGTCTATCTGCTGCGTCCTCTTCCTGTTATGCTGAGAACCAAGTTTAATTAACATTCCCCGCATATATGCTTTGTGAGCGCTCCACACCACGGCAGGGTCGGGTACCGAGCCTTTGTTTAAGGAAAAGAATTCAGTGATGTGTTTTGATATTTCTGGGGCGTATGTGTCGTTTTGTATAATATAGTTGTTAGCACGCCAGAGAAACGTATTTTGTTGTAAATTGGTGTCTTGTAATGTAATAGATATGGGGGCATGGTCCGACCATGTCGTGGTGTGGATCTGAGAATCAGATATTTTTTGCAAAATACATTTGTCTGAAAGGAACAGGTCTATTCTTGAATACGAGCGGTGTCTGGGTGAAAAAAAAGTAAAGTCACGTTCAGAGCCGTGGTGGCATCTCCAGACATCGTACAGGTCCTGGGAGGCGATGAATTTCTTTAAAGGAGAGTCACAGCGTTTTGTCGGTGAGGTGGAGTCCATCAAGATGTCTGGGACTAGATTGAAGTCGCCACAGATGATCTGGTGGCCTTTTTGGATGGTGTTGGCAGAGCGAAGAACTTTGTGGAGGAATCTCATTTGGTGTGAGTTCGGGGCGTATATATTGATTAAAGTATAAGTTGCTTTGTTGATTGTGCAGATTAGGATAAGAAACCGACCTTCTGGGTCTGATAATGAATCAAGGAGTTGGAAATCTAAAGTGTTCCGAAATGCGATCATGACCCCTCTTGATTTAGTGGGGTGTGTGGCATGGAAGATGTGTGGATATTGGTGGTTGTTGCATAAGGGTGTATTGGAATGCAGCAGATGGGTTTCCTGGATACATAGCACGTCGCTGTGGAGAGCCGAGGCGGTTCTCCACAGTGAGTGACGTTTGGCGGGATGGTTTAGCCCGTTGGCGTTCAAGGAGAGAATGGTGATTGGCATCTTGCGGTGTGAGTTGTGCACAACACTTACAGTTAGTTGTTGATGGGTAGGTCCGGAGGTACCTGGCGTTGGGATTCAGCAGATGGGTAGCAGAAGTACGAGACTTGATGGTAGATTGTAGTGGTAGTAGGTGGAGGAGGATCCTGGGTCGAGGGATTAGTGATAGCTTTGTGGCAGTCTGGACGGCTGAAAAAAGATAGGACTAGAATACTGCGAATAGAGCAATGTGTTAGAATGCAGTAATAATAATAAAAAAAGGAAAAAAAAAGTCAATGGTAGAACAGTAACTTGTATAGTATAATACAGGTGGTGTGGCTTGTCGAAATGATCCAGTAGTGGGAAGTTCGGTTTAGTTGTTGGAGGTGGTGCTTCTAGTGGTAGAAGGATCTCTAGAGGGGGTGAAGAACACCGTATAATCCTCTATTAGGGGGTACTGAGAGTCAATGATACCGGGAGGAGAAGGCAAGAGAATCAGGTTGCCAGCGCTCAGGGGAGCCATAATGGATGTTAGTGGCCAAGTGTAGTAGTGATGTATACACCTTCAGTTGGGATTGTGGTTTTGCGAGTTGCGGGACGTATTGGGTCCTTTGACTGAAGGGGGTGTTTTGGATAACTCGGGGATTATCCGCCAAGAGTGGAGAAGCTTTGGGCCCTTTTCTAGATCCCCAATGGCGTGCGTTTGGCCATTGTGTACAATAAGGATGGTTGCGGGGTAGCGCCATTTATATTGTAGCTTGTGGTTTTGCAGGCTTTTGGTTATCGGGTTAAGATGTCTTCTCGATTGGAGGGTGTACTTGGACAAGTCGGGAAAGAGTTGGATGCCAGTATATGGAGCAGGCAAGGGTGATTTAGCTCTGAGCCCCATGAGGAGTTTCTCTTTAATGTGGTAGAAGTGGACCCTCATTAGGATGTCTCTGGGGACCGAGGTTGCTAGGTGGGCAGGCTTGGCAATTCTGTGAATCCTATCTATGATTACATCACGCGGGGACGCTTCAGGAATCACAATATGCATCAATTCTTTTGCGTATCTCGGCAAGTCCGCAGGGAGTATGGCTTCGGGGACACCCCTCAACTTTATGTTGTTCCTGCGGGACCTGTCTTCTAAGTCAGCCAGCTTGGCCCGCATCCATGCCTGTTCTTTTTTAACTGTGTCATAGGCGTCAATGACTTCATTAACTGTGGATGTGCATGCCTGTATCCCTCTCTCAGTGTTAGTCACCCTGTCATTTAGCAAGTGAATATCAGAGGTGATTCTGTGGAACATGGATGAGAGGTCCGTCATGAGGGAGGTCTGGAGGGAGATCAGCATGTCCTTTAGTGTGGTATCCATGACTGGCTGTCCTGATGTAGGGAAGGATGCCATAGAGGAGTTCAGGGCCTGGTCTAGGGAGAAGGGAGTAGGAGCCTGGGCCTCAATTTGCTGGTGTTGTGACCGGTGCGGCGGCGTGTCTAGCCGCATTTTAGCTTTGGCTGGGCTGCTGGGGAGGGGGTCACCCTCCAGAGTCTGGGATGGGTCAGGTACAGTACCTTGATCCGTGTAATCATCCGTGGAGGCATCCGGGAGGTCCGTGTAAGGTCCGCGCGGCGCGGCCTGGTCGGCGCCATCTTGGATATCCCAGCCCGCCGGCTTATAGGCAAATTCGGTCAGTTTCTGGGGCCTGTGGTCGGTAAATCTCTTTCTGGATGCCTGCATCGTCGTCTCCTGAAGGTGAGGAGTGAGGATGGGTGCGGATGGCGTCGTTGTTGTGGCCGATTACGCTGGATTGTGTCCCCTGGCTGGCGAGCTGTGAGCTTAGGCGTCCATCTTCCTCTCCGGCTGGCCACGCCCCCCGCCCCAACTTATTGATCTAGACCAGGTTGGCTTCGTTCCGGGAAGAGAGGCGAGAGACAACACTCTAAAAGCTCTTAATATCCACCATTGACTTACGTCCAACCATTCTAGCGGATTTATGCTTTCTCTCGATGCGGAGAAGGCGTTTGACAGGGTGGCCTGGGACTATATGTCAGAAACTCTACGGATGATAGGTCTTCCCCCAACGATGCTCAATTTCATATCGGCCCTTTACTCTAACCCTACTGCCAAGGTCCACGTAAACGGCCACCTGTCGGACGCCTTCTCCGTGTCGAATGGAACCCATCAGGGATGCCCACTCTCCCCTTTAATTTTTATTTTATCCCTGGAACCCTTCCTGCGACGCCTGAGAGCCAATCAAGACATTAAGGGAATTACCATCAAATGATGCACATACAAAGTAGCTGCCTTCGCGGACGACATACTACTCTTTCTCACTGACCCCCTCACGACATTACCCAACCTTCTTAAAGACTTTAATAATTTTCATACCCTTTCTAACCTCCAAATAAATTACTCGAAATCGACAGCCCTGAATATTACCCTCGCCCCTGAAATTTGTCGACAATGCCAACTCAATTATCCGTTCTCATGGAACGCTAGAGCAATCCAATATTTAGGTATTCTCTTACCGACCTCTTTGAAAAACTTATACACCCTAAACCATGCGGCAATTTTACAAAAAATACAATTAGACTTAAAAAAATGGTCCACAGGACTTTTTTCCTGGTTCGGTAGAGCCGCAATAATCAAAATGAATATTCTGCCCAGACTTTTATATATTTTGCAAACTATTCCCATTACACTTCCGAAGACATTCTTTTTAATCTATCAAAAAGCCTGTACTTCATTCGTATGGGCCAAACTACGCCCGAGACTAAGCTTCCTGAGATTGACCGCCCCCAAACTTTTAGGAGGCATAGGTCTTCCTGATCTACGCAAATACCAACAAGCGTGCCATCTTACAAGAATTATAGATTGGAACATACACTCTGCACATAAAGACTGGATCCACATAGAGCAATCATTCTCAGACATCTCACTGGCTCATCTCCCCTGGATCACTAACTCTAATATCCCCCCTGAATCCAAACATCACCCACTAATTAATCCCACATTGGCTTCCTTCCACACAACCTGTAAACTCCACAAACTCTCTTCACCTAATGGCCCAATGACCCCATTATGGATGAACCCAGATTTTTTGCCAGGGATGCATCCCACCTTCTTAACAGACCATTGGCCCCACCCTACTGTACGAGCAGAGCATTTTTTCGAAGGAAATCATTTCTTATCCCAACCAGCGCTTGCGTCAAAAATGAACATGACATCTTTCCCATTCTGGACATATGTCCAACTGAGACACTTTTTTTAACAAACCTAAACCCAGACCAGACTGGTCCAGGCAGACCACCACATTTGAAAACCTATGCTCAAGTGGGGAACCACAAAAACACCTGATATCCCAGACATATGCACTCCTATTCACAGCACGCACACCAACGAAACACTGGAGCACCAGACAATGGGAACAGGACCTCTCAATAAACCTTACCGACGCAGAATGGGAGAAAATATATACCTTGGCCCATAAAGGATCAATCAATGTGCAAGTACAGGAAAACGTCTTTAAAATACTATCAAGATGGTACAGACCACCACTGACGCTGCATCACATTGATCCATCAATTACCCAAACATGTTGGAGATGTAAAACTGAGATTGGATCGTTCTTACATATTTGGTGGTCCTGCACAAAAATTCAACCCTTCTGGTCAGAAGTACACAAATTGATCAGCCAAATAACGACATACACATTAGACTTCAACCCTGCATTATTTCTGCTCCATCACTCCAAATTGCCACTGTCGACTTACCTCCGATCTCTGGCCATGCACATGGTGAACGCTGCTAAGCTATGCATCCCCCTCAAATGGCGCTCAACAGACCAACCATCCATCGCAGACAAAAAACGATGGTCATGGAGGACCTCATACATCAGGCCAAAGAAACACAAACTAAGTTCATCAAAACATGGACATGCTGGATACACTTCACTACCACTGATGAATACAAACAATATTTCAAATGAAAGTAGTATAGATGCTGTGACGAAGTCTAGAATAACGTATATTTCCTTACCCTAGATAAACACTGTCCCTTTCATTTCCCTTTCCATTACTGATGAATCCAAAAACACCCAAACTCAAGATGACACTCACAAAAGTTATACCCTCTGCTGACAATACTCACAATAACCCACACACTAATACTTTCCCAACTCATCCCCTACAAATCCCTTCTATAAACACCTACCTACGTCCACAATCACCCAAACCGAGCTTTAAAACAAGATTTACCGAGTAAACATCATAACTAGATAACTCATACACCCACCCTATATCAACCAACATCCTCGATGAAATGTAAAGCTAGAGCTCTAGAATTCAGTAACAAAATCTCTACTGTATAGACTCTTTAAAGCTTCACAGAATATTTACCCTAACTATATAATCTAATATTACGGTTTATATACAATAACTCAACTCTCTCACTCACGAGATCAGCGGCTGCGTCCGCAAAAGAATACTGTAATGTATTTAACTTACCCTTATGCTGTACTCTCCCTTTTCTGTATTTCTCCTTGTTACTTCTGTTTAAAAATCAATAAAAAATATTTAACAAAAAAAAAAAAAACTCTCTTAGAGATCTTTTATACAAAGCTCTTGGAATCTCTCCAGAAACATTTTAATTAAAAAATTCTCATATCTTCATTATTATTCTAAAAAGCATAAAAAATATAATAAACATAAATCTTCATTATTATACTAAAAAATGTTCAACCTCTCATTACGTTTACACAAAACTGCATGTTTCTAGTTCTTCATTCAACCCCTTAGGGGCAAGCGAGTCAAACATGTAGATCCAAAAAACCTCACGCTTGCACAACAGGGAGAATCTTTCATTATTGGTTAGCGTACCTTTGGGGATTGTTTCAATAACAAAGACCTCCAGAAGTCCTTGTCATGGAAACGTAAGGAATGCCGGGGTACACTGTGTTCATCGCACCCCTTCGAGATGAGTCTACGGTGGTCACCCACTCTGGCCCGTAAAGCTTGAATGGTTCAGCCAACGTAGACCAACCCACAAGGGCAACGCAAAACATATATAACAAAATCAGTAGAACAGGTGATGAATTGCCTAATCCCATATTTTTTGCCTGTGTTGGTTGTGATAGTCTTGGTGTCATGGGCAATAAATTGGCACGTAAGACACCCCCTCTTTTTACACTGGAATATGCCCGTTCTATCGTGAAAATAAGATCTGATATCAAGGGGTGATTTGGAAGATTTATTTATTATTTTGCAGGGTGCTAGCAAGTTTTTTATAGTACGTGCTTTTCAGAACGTCACCTGTGGGACCTCGGGTAATACCGAAGCAAGACGATGGTCCAGATGAAGAATACCGAAATGTTTTCTGACTATTTTAGAGATGGATTTATAGTTATCATTAAAAGTCGAGATGAATCTGACTGTCTGGTTCATTCTCAATTTGTCTTTACGACACTTGTCTCTAAGAGGGGGTTCAGGTGTGACAGAAAGGCGTCATTAATGAGATCAGTTGGATAACCCTTCTCTTGGAATTTCTTTTTCATCACTGTTCCCTGTACAACATAATCTTCCAATCTTGAACAGTTGCGTCTAAGTCTGTTAAATTGACCACTAGGAATGTTACGTTTCCATAATGGGTGGTGGCAACTTCCAAAATGGAGGTAGGAATTGCCACTAGTTGGCTTGACATGGTTTCTAGTGAGAATCCTATGTTGATCGTGGAATAGGACCAAATCCAAGAATACAAGTTCCTGAGGGTCTATAACATGGGTAAATGCCAGACCAAGAGCATTAGAATTACAATGGGCCACGAATGAGGAAAACAAATCTGGGCTCCCACTCCATATGATCACAATGTCATCGATGTATCGCCCAAAGAAGACAATGTGTTCAGCGAACGGATTGTTAGCCCAGATGTTGCACTCCTCCCAATAGCCCATAGTAAGGTTAGCATAGACCGGAGCAAAGTTCGCTCCCATGGCAGTTCCTCTAAGCTGTAAATAGAATTGTTCACCAAAGGTAAAATAATTACGTCTTAGGCAGAATTCAGTGGCTTAAACCAAAAATTGTGATTGTAACGAGTTAAAATCCCCATGTTGGTCAAAAAATGTTGAACGGCTCTCAGACCTATTTCATGGGGTATCGAGGTATAGAGAGAAGACACATTGAGGGATGCCCACCAGTATCCCTCTTCCCATGAATAATTCTGAAGAGCTTTAATTGTGTCGTTGGAATCTTTAATATATGATGGTAATTGGCACACAAGGGGTTGCAGACAATAGTCAATGTACATGGACAAACCATTACTGAAGCTATTTGTGCTTGCTACAATTGGTCTCCCGGGAGGGTCCACCAATGAATTGTGGACCTTTGGGAGATGGTAGAAATAGGGAGTACTACATTCGGATGGCAATAGAAATTGTCTTTCTTTATTGGTGAGTACTCCATTTTGCCAAGCTTCCTGAACCAGCGACCTTCTTACGTTTCCATGACAAGGACATTAGACTTCTGGAGGTCTTTGTTATTGAAACAATCCCCAAAGGTACGCTAACCAATAATGAAAGATTCTCCCTGTTGTGCAAGCATGAGGTTTTTTGGATCTACATGTTTGACTCGCTTGCCCCTAAGGGGTTGAATGAAGAACTAGAAACATGCAGTTTTGTGTAAACGTAATGAGAGGTTGAACATTTTTTAGTATAATAGTGAAGATTTATGTTATATTTTTTATGCTTTTTAGAATAATAATGAAGATATGTTTCTGGAGAGATTCCAAGAGCTTTGTATAAAAGATCTCTAAGAGTTTTAAGATATTTTATGGAAAAGTATTAAGTGACAACTATTGTAAATTTTACGTTGAAGTATAAACTATGTGTTCCTTGGACTTGTACCTTGTATGTTTATATTTATATATATATATATGTATAATATTGTATGTTTACCCATTGTTGGGGCTTTGGATGACAGGGGGTTAACACTGGAGATCTTGTGTGTGTGTGTGTGTGTGTGTGTGTTTTTTTTTTTTTTTTTTTTTCCCCCTTCCCCACAATGGGTTAAACGTTTGTCCCTTTTTTTTTTTTTCCTCGCCCACCATGTCCCCTCCTTTAATTCACATCTATCTATTTAAACCCTGAGAGTTGCCTATACCCTTGACTATGACAAAGCGCTCATGTGCGAAACGCGTCGTCAAGGCAACCTAATGGCAGAGGCCCCAGCTAGAGCCTTTCACTGTGAGCCTTGATCCATCCATCCATCCATTCATCCACCTTTTCTGTGAAGTCGCCCCTTCAACCAGCATTGGTGTTTCCTCAGCTTCACCATCTCCACCACCCTATGCGGGTTTGGCGTTTTCTGAACCAGTTTTCCCCTTTTGATTTAATTTTCATTTTCATTTTCATTTTTTCAATTATTTATTGCCTACATGATTTTCGGCTATTTCCCAGGCTGGTCAGGCAGATGTGAGCTCCATCAGCCTGCCGCCAGTACCATCTCCCCCTTGTCTGGCTTCCCAGATCTGGTTCCGATCCCAGCGCAGTGTCACCACGTCTCACTGAAGAGGTTTCATCTCTGTGGAGACTCCTTCCACTAGACCAGCGGCTAGTTTACATCCACCGATGTTCCAGCGGCTCCCCTGTGCTGACGTCATCCTTCACAGACACGAAGCTCCGGCCAGGCTGCTCTCCGCATGGCGTAGCTTTACACCTCCACGCCGTGGCTATCTCACCATCTGCCTGAGCCAGCGAGCCCACCTACATGATGCCAGCCTCCCCAACGAATGAGGCAGTTTTGAGCACTTCCATCTGGCTGTGAGTACTTTGGCTTACCCCCATTATCTCGCTTACTGTCACCTGCTTCGAGCCTGTGTTTTGTTTTCATCACTTTACCCAGTGGTTCCTGTGGGATATTTTTGGATGGATCTCCTGTGTTAGTCTCCTGCTGTTCAAGGCTGACTGTCCCCCCATTTAAGCACATGTTGATGTTTAGTGCAATACGCATTTAACTTTTATTATTGAGAGATTTTGGTTTTCAACATTTTAATACTGTGTTATTGTGTGTGCGTTTTTTTTCTACAACAGTGTTTCTTAACTTGGGTTCACTAGCAGTTATTACTGTTACCTTAGAATATTATTTATTACTGGTCTATCACTGGTTTATTAAAACACTCCAATTTTTATGCCTGTTGCAGTTTGCTTTTTATATAAAAAATATCCTGAGCGCTGGACTATATGTGTTTTTCTTGTTATGATCTGTTTCTACCAGTTACGGTTTGTCTGGCTGCACGGGTTATTTTTGATGGTTTCTTCTTTTTACTTTTATGTATGTGATATGTATCCATAATGTCCTAGTAGATGGCAGGGTGAATATACATATTATACATGCTATACAGCACATGATCCGTTTTAAACTCTCCGGGTGGTCCACCACTGGCACTGGGTTATTACTCTGTGTTGTATTCATGCACCATGTAATGCAGATGCTGGCGATGGTTGCTTGAATGGATCAGACCTTGGCGGTGAGGACTGAAAAATTGTCTAAAGGCATAGGTCAGCTGGCCGCCTTCTCCACCACTCTTCCTCTGACTGAATGAAGCCTCAGCAACATGTTGTCCAGCACTAGGAAATTGTAACCTCCCAGAGTCTGGAAACGCATTGCACAAACCTTTCTTCATGGCCTTCTGAAGATGTTTCATCTCTGCTCCCTCTGCAAAGGCAGGATGAGTTCTGCAATCTTACCCTTGTAATGTGGATCAAGAAGGGTTGCAAGTCAGTAATGATCCCTTGTCTTGATACCACGAATCCTAGGGTCCTTTTGCAGGCTTTGCAGAATCAGGGAGGCCATGCAGCATAAGTTTGCAGACACATTCAATTGTGAGTCCTCTGGGTCAATGAGGATGACATTGTCAGGAACTACCTCCTCCCAACCACATACAACTCCTTGGGTTTCTGGGGACTAAAAACCATCCCTTGATGACTGCTGCTGAGTGTTATTCTCTACATCCATGCTGACACAATCCTTCTCCTCTTCTTCCTGTGTGTTTGGCGGGCCCACAGGAATGCTATCTGGATAAAGGGGGCATTGAGAGGTAAGGAAGTCCTCCTCTTCTTCCCGCTGTTCTGCCTCAAGTGCCCTGTCCATTATTCCACAAAGTGTGTGCTCCAACAGAAAGACAAGAGGGACAGTATCACTGATGCATGCATTGTCGCTGCTCACTGACTCGGTTAAATTGATGATAGGCAACTCCTATCCTCATATTGATTAGTGGTTCCAAATTAATAACTACTGCAATAGGGAACAGACACAAAAGATATGCTCTGCATCTTTCCAAATTACTGTTCTGCTTTATTATGATGCAATTGAAGGTTTTTATGCACATGATTACGTAGGTATCACATTAATATTACAATTGTACATTTATGGTAACAAGGGGCGTTACATAGGCAGGCTTATTAGGACTCGAAAGAATGTAAACATTTACTGAAAACATTATTAGTGCTGTTGCACAGTGAAGGCAATGTGCAATACATACAAAATACAATAAAATTATATACAGAACTTACAAATTTCCATTACAGTCTCCCCTCTTTTGATCAATATTTTGATCACTAACCATACCTGCTATCACCTTTTAACCTGGAACCTCCACACGCTTAGGTGGAGGTAGTCCTGGCCAAAGAGGCAAAAAAACTCAATTGTGGAGAAAATAATAGCTGAGCAACTTTTTCATTACAAAATTACTTTTCATTGTGAAAAACAAATGATTGATAAGACATATTTACAGAGTACTGGCTGTACACTCCTGTGGCCAGAATGGCCTTCTAGCTGAATTGTGGACACGGTGACTTATCAGCATATGTAAACACAGACAATTCTACATAAAATGGAAGACGTACAAAAGACAGATATGACTTCAACATGGCTGAACTACTTTTCAAATATATATATATCCCTTACAATTAAAGTAATTGAATCAAAAAGTACCCTAGACTGTGATCACAAGAGGGAAACAAATCAAACACAGAGATTTCTTTAATTTAGTCATTTTTGCAGTGTCTGGTGTGGATCCAGGTGACTTTTCCTTCAAGTTTTGCAAAAACTGTACATGAAATAGATGCTGTATTGAGTCTGCAAACATTTCCTTATATATAAATGTCTCTTAACAATCCACAAGTCACCTGGCTTTAGTTTTAGATCCTTCCAAACTTTTAGGATCTGGAATTGGGGAGAAAACACATAAATGAGTTTGTCAAAAAACCTTAAAAGATCAGCAACTTTCTCTGTGAGATCCAAATGGAGGACTTCAGCTGCTGAGACAAAATATATGCAAGTGAATAACACACTCCCAAACCAAATCCCATAGGGAGAGAGTCCAACATCCCCCTTAGGGGCTTGATAAAATATAAGAAAACATTCAGGCAAAAGTTTTCTAGGTTCTTACTCTACTTTGTCTGCTACATTGTAGACAGTAAGGGGTGTAAAAATAAAACCTCAAAACTTCTATTAAGGACTCTCCTATAAAAAATGATTTCCTCTGTTACTCTCTGTACTTTCTGCACTCTATATTTACAAATTACTTCTGATAACACTTTTTACTGTGGCCTTTGCAGTAGCATTTGCCACTGGACATCCAAAAAACATGTCCATACAGACAAAATGCATACTCGTAAGATCCTAACTTGGGCATCTGGATATATCTTTTTGTAATCTCTGGGAGGGATGTTCAGCTTTTGGTAACACCTTTGGTAACAGGTAAAACAAGAAGTGGTATGTTATAAAAACAACTGTGGAGAACCCTGGCTCTATCCCACGCTCATTTACTAAGGCAGCCATAACTGCTTGTGACTGATGACACGGTCCATGTGTCAAGCTGAAGGGAAAAGAGTGGCTGGCCGACATAAATGATCACCTTTTCCAAAGTCCTGTTTCATAAGAAGTTGCCCCCTGTGGACCACTTGTTCTTCTCGTCCTGGGGTCCTTAAAGTTGAATTATTAATCCCAGCTATACTGGGCCAGAACTAGGGTGGAATCTGAGTTGCACAGACCCATCAAGTGTCCGGGGCTGTAAATGCAGCATCCTTAGTGCATCCTGGTCTGCTTCCATGTGTGAAAGTTAATATGGCTACCTCAGCAAGAACCTGGAAGGCTGAAAACAGCCAATCAAATTAACTTGGCATGCTTGATTGGTTTACCTGCCGAAGTAAAAACAAACTTCTGGCCCTTCAAATGGAACCAAAAGCTCTCTATATCTCGACTATCTATATAAATATACACTCTTTTTATAGCTCACAGGCTTTGCTAAAACATGGAGCTCTGCTTCTTGAGCTGGGCAAAAAGGATCCAATGACTTTGAATACAGAGTATCCTTCTGGGTGATAAACTGCATACTCAAATCTACAAAAAATTTAATATCTGGGTCTTCAGGGAGTGTGTCTTGCACTGGGCTCACAGCAGCTGATTCCTGCACCATCAATTTAACACACGTGTCTTCCTTTGTCTCCAGCCTCCTCCAATAGAGGCAATAAGGTGGCTGGATTCAAATGTACGCATTTTTCATTGTTAGATATGTACATAAACAAACTCATATTTTAAACCTTTCATTAGACAAACATTTTAGTTATCTGTATATTTGCTGCACAGAATGTCGGACCATTAAAAATTAAATGTTTGACCGAAACAATATCTAACTTTGTCTAATAGCACTTTTGCATAAAAGCTACAGCTCTGATATATCGGGATGAACCCTTCATTACTGGGTCCAGCTTCTATAAATATATTACAATGGCTTGTTTTCTATCATGCTATTTGTGTAAGAACTCCAGTTTCATGTTTCAAAAGACAACTTCTTCCTGGCAATATTATAATAAATAACAATACCCTGCGGTCATGCAGAGATGCCCATAAATCCAAAATATTCTTCTGCTTATACCACAGCACTTACAAGGAAAAGGGGCACATCATTTCACAATCCACACATTCTGCTTTGGATTTCAAAAATAAAAATAAATAAAACAAAAGGATCAACAATCTGTATGATGGACCAGAAAGCATCAAAAACTATAAAACAACTGGCTGCAGGTGGCATCTATCCTAACAGGGTGTGTGGACTTGATGTGATGGGTCTGTTATATTTAAATTTTATTTATTATTACTCTTACATCATGGACCGCACATCAAGTTATTATCAAAAACCTTAAAATTTCATTTTTGTAGAAGAACTTCTTATGTATTCCATCCATCTTGGCTTTGTTAAATATTATGGCAGCTTTATTCAAAATAACAACCTCATCTTAATCTTTTTTTTCTCTCAATAAGGGCTTATTGTATAAATGTAAAATTACAAAATTGTTATCTTAATCTAAACTAATCTCATTCATTACAAATTTCCCCATTAACCTGAATTTCATTTCCAACCAAAGGTTGTCTAAACCAGTTTCAATATATCTATATTATTAATAAAATTGTTTAAACTCATATTAGAAATGAATACTCATTATTACTTAATTTTACTTAATTTCCCTTTTTTACATGCAGTGTTTCCACTATCAAAGGATATTCAATGTGTGCAATACACGGTTAAATGTAACTTTCATTTTACCATGTTTGGAAAACAGATTCAAAATAATTGTGATCACATTGTTTACCATTAGATTCGTTAACCCGGCACATGTTTTGTCTAAAAAACTGGAATTGGCATGGTGTCCTTCCAGCTTATCACTGACCTCCTCAGGGACATTCTTTCAGGAGAGCACAAAGGAGGGGGTCACATCTGCGTACATGACACACACAAGCAATAGAACTAAAGGTCCCAGCATTCGCACACACATACACCAATATCTCTCTAAAATCGCTTACATTTTGCCATTTGTACACAACACATGCATATCATTCTCTTACATTCTTTTAACTCTTTAATATTTACCTGCCTAAATTCTGCTTTCCTTATTTTGTTCAGATATCTTTTATATCTAGCTTCTATGATCAGACGGGCAGCCAGAGTACTCATCCCATCTTCCCTCTCTGACAACATATAAAGTATTCTGTTTTACCTCTCATTTCTCTGTTTCTGACTCTAATAGTTGTAGTGCCTGACCCCAAATTCATCCCACAACTTAACATGAAAATGTCCCTTTCTGTCTAGTTCTAATGTCACCCTTGATCCATCCTGCTCACATAGATAGCTGTTCCTCTAGCTGTTTACTCTGCATGATTCTTAGTCCCTGTGGACTTTGGTAACCCAGTTACCCAATGTGGATCACTGTCCACTTTAACCATTAATCTAGGGGCTCAGTATAGGCGGAACCGCACCTTCGGTTCACATATAGCGCTCCTCTTGCGTTGGGCATTTTTTAGGGTCTCTTACCCTTCATTCCCTTACTTAATTCAATGCCCATAATGACTGGCCAGTCTTCTCTCTTCTCTACGTGTGCCTATACCCTCTTGCCTCTAAACTACTTTATCTAGCAGATGTACTACATATACCTGTGAACAGCACTATTCTTCCCTTTCTTATCTATAACACTCCGATGGACAATAGACAGGGACAACATAACAAATAACCACCAATCAATACAGTTCGATTAAGGGGAGTAAAATAGGTACCCTTTGTCCCGAAAATGCCTTACCGATCAAGGAAGTCTGATAACTCAAATGTAAGCAAAAGGCTTACCTCAGCCGGCTGATTATCAGAAATTCCCGGATAGTCTCAAGCTCCTCGTTTCGGATACTCAGGGTCACCTGGAATCCCCTCCTAAGGCAAAGCTCGCCATGCTGACTCGGTTAAATTGATGATAGGCAACTCCTATCCTCATATTGATTAGTGGTTCCAAATTAATAATAACTGCTGCAGTAGGGAACAGACACAAATGATATGCTCTGCATCTTTCCAAATTACTGTTCTGCTTTATTATAACGCAATTGAAGGTTTTTATGCACATGATTACGTAGGTATCACATTAATATTACAATTGTACGTTTATGGTAACAAGGGGCGTTACATAGGCAGGCTTATTAGGACTCGAAAGAATGTAAACATTTACTGAAAAGATTATTAGTGCTGTTGCACAGTGAAGGCAATGTGCAATACATACAAAATACAATAAAATTATATACAGAACTTACAAATTTCCATTACATCACCATCCTCGTGGCCTCCTCAAATGGTGACAGGACAGTGCATGCATCCTTGATCAGTAGCCATTGCCATGGCAAAAAAAAAGCCAAGCTCCCCTGACCCTGTCCTAGTGCCATACTCCACACAGGTACTCATTTATGGCCCTCTGCTGTGAGTGCAGCCACTGCAGCATTGCTGACGTTGAGTTCCACCTGGTGGGCATGTCACATGAGGCGGTTAGTGGGCAGGTTGCATTCCCTTTGAATGTCAGCCAGCCGAGCACTGGCATTGTATGGCCAGAGAAAATGACCACAGACTTTTCTGGCCTGCCTCAGGAGATCCTGTAAGCCTGGGTACCTGCTCAAGAACCGCTGTACCACCAAATTTAGGACGTGTGCCAAACATGGGACATGGGTCAAGTGTCCCTGTCGGAGGGCAGAGAGAAGGTTGGTGCCATTGCCCCATTCAACCATTCCTGGCTGAAGCTGGCGTGGCGTCAACCACCTCTGAGCCTGCCCCTGTAGAGCTGACAGAATCTCTTCCCCAGTGTGGCTCCTGTCCCCTAAGCAGACCAACTCAAGCACCGCATGACATCTTTTTGGCTGAGTGCTTGCATAGGCCCTTGAATGCTTATGGAGCACTGCTGGTTCAGAGGAGAAATCTGCACAAGAGGCCATAGAGGAGGAAGAAGAAGAGGAGGGGGTGGAGGAGAGAGCTGTGGCAGGATCTCCACTAGCATTTTGGAGGCGTGGTGGCGGAACAAGCTCCAACAATACTGAACCCTGTCCTGCATCCTTCCCAGCTGCCAGCAGAGTTACCCAGTGCGCCGTGAAGGAAAGGTAATGTCCCTGTCCATAACTGCTAGACCAGGAGTCAACGGTAATATGCACCTTACTGATGACTGCCCTGTCCAACGAGGCCAAAACATTGCCTTCCACATGCCAGTAGAGAGCCGGAATGGCCATGAAAAGAAATTGCATTTTGGAACCTGCCACTGAAGTACAGCACATTCCACAAATTCATGAAAGGGGGCAGAGTCTACCAGCTGAAAAGGCAGCAGTTGCAGCGCTGGCAATTTAGCCAAGCTAGCATTCAGACGCTGAGCATGTGGATGGCTGGGACCGAATTTCTTTTTACGGTTTAGCAACTGGGGTAGGGAAATTTGCCTGCTAAAATCAAATGGAGGTGTACTGATAGCAGATTGGATGTAAGTACTTGGGACACCTATTGCTATACCTTCATTCCTCTCAGTGCAGGTTTTTGAGAGAACTGGAGGTATAGTGGGGTTGGAGATCCCAGATGAGGAGCAAGGAGAAGTCCGCCTTTTTCTTTGATGTGGGTCTTTCAAGTGCTGTTGCCAATGCGCTGCATGGGAGGTTGTCATATGTCTCCTTCTAATTGCTGCGCATCCTCCATCAGAATGTACCCAATGCTGTGGTTGAATAGTTTGGGGGACTCCTCCGTGCATGATGGTGAGGCTACGGAAGGAGTGACTGTGGACAAGGAGCCGGTGGAATAGGCCGCTTTGGCAGCTGCATTAGAAGGCAAACTACTCTGAGCCTGGGTGACAGAGGATGAGGAAGATGAGGATGGCTTGTTATCCACTCCACCAACTCTTCTGCATGTTCTGGCTCAATAACACGGCCAGCAGGAGAAAAAAAAACAAGCATGCCCCACGGCCACCTGCAGAGGATGCACCATGTCCAGGGCAAGCACTATTGACTGTAGACACAGAGCCTGCTTGCCCTCTTTTAGTGGCCTGTGAGCATCTGCCTCTCCTTGGTGGCCTTCCGGACATGATGTATATTTTGTTTTGCAACACCACACTGCACTGTATTGTGTACTGTGTACACCACCAGAAAAGTAGTAGCAACTGCACTACGGTTGCACTGTATTGTGTACTGTGTACACCACCAGAAAAGTAGTAGCAACTGCACTACGGTTGCACTGTATTGTGTACTGTGCACACCACCAGAAGTGTAGTAACAACTTCACTCAGGCTGCACTGTATTGTGTAATGTGTATACCACCAGAAAAGTAGTAGCAACTGCACTATGGTTGCACTATATTGTGCACTGTGTACATCACCAGAAAAGTAGTAGCAACTGCACTACAGTTGCACTGTATTGTGTACACCACCAGAAAAGTAGTAGAAATGGTACACCACAGAATCGGAATGCACTGTAGATATAAGGTACACTGGAAGCTGCAGAGATAGATAGATAGATAGATAGATAGATAGATAGATAGATAGATAGATAGATAGATAGATAGATAGATAGAGATATATATACCGCCTGAAGTAGCTAGGAAAGAGTGCACTGTAGAATGTAGATCTAGGCTACACTGACTGGATGCTGCAGAGTATAGATAGATAGATATATTATAGCTCCGGTTGAGCATGCATTTCACTTGCTGAAGGGAAAATGCCCCAAGAACAAGCAGGAACTGAAGACAGTTGCATTAGAGGCAGGGCATCACCAGGGATGAAACCCAGCGTCTGGTGATGTCTATGCTTTCCAGACTTCAGGCTGTAATTGACTGCAAAGGATTTGCAACCAAGTATTAAAGTGAAAGTATGATGGATGATTGTTAATCTGTCCCATTACTTTTGGTCCCTTAAAAAGTGGGAGGCACATATACAAACTGTTGTAATTCCTACACCGTTTACCTGATTTGGATGTAAATAACCTCAAATTAAAGTTGAAAGTCTGCAGTTAAAGCACATCTTGTTCGTTTAATTTCAAATCCATTGTGGTGTATAGAGCCAAAAAGATTAGAATTGTGTCGATGTCCCAATATTTATGGACCTGACTATACATTACAGCCGCAAGTAATTTTAAATGACATTTTTTCCTTTAGAAATGTCATTTTGCTGCTGTATATTGTTCTGTTATAAACATGGGAAAGATGCATTACTTTACAGGCAAACTAAGGGGACCCCCCAGGCACAATATTTAAAGGAATATTTTTAATTTTTATTGTTTTACTTTAAGAATTATTAAAATCACTGATCCTGAAAACTACAGTTTTAAAAACTTTTTTTGCATTAATACATGTCCCCTGGGGCAGTATCCGGGTCCCCAAACACTTTTTATGGCAATAACTTGCATATAAGGCTTTAAAATGAACACTTTTGATTTTTCACGTTCGTGTCCTATAGACTTCAACGGTGTTCGCATGTTCGCACAAATTTTTTGTCTGTTCGCATGTTCTGGTGAGAACCGGGGGGGTGTTCAGCTCATCCCTGATTGCTAGCATAACATTAAGATAAGATTAAGTTGGGTTGACAAAGGGTACAAATTCGCACAACAGTGTAGACCTGTGCAAAATTAAAAACATTTTTGTTTAGTTTCAATAAGTTATTTTAATATATTTAGTTTATTAAATTTGTTTTATTTGTTTTTGGAATTTGTTTTGTTTAATTTATTCCTATTCAAATTTCTGAATTAGACTGCATGCAAAAACATTTCAACCGCATTTCAAAACATTTCAATCGAATCTGTGTGTGACAGATATTTTGGTGTGCGCTGGTACAGACAGACAGATGTTGATGAGACACTAGTCGCACAGATGTTTTTAAACACTGGAACATGCCTGCTGTGACAGCTGATTGGTTTCACTGGTAAGCTCTGACAAATGTTGATTGGACACACACTACTACTACTACTACTACTACTACTATTACTACTACAGATGTTTTTGGGCACAGGTACACTGTGACAGATGTTAATGGTACTAGTAATACACCTGATCTAGAGACAACATTTTTAGAAAGGAAGAATGACCATCACTTTTTTTTTTCCATCAGTAATATGATGTACTCATTTCAATTTTGTTTCCAAATTTGAATCTTTTGGAATTAGTAACAATTCAAATATTGCAATGTTATTTCTGTCAGCTCAGGTAGCCCTTGTTAAGCGAACATACAGTATATGTTTAATTTAAGCCCTGGAATATTGGACAATTCTTTCCTGCCTAGGCCATTTTTCATCTTTCACATCGGATGTTGCTGGGACACTAGTATTACAGAAGTTTTGTGCAATGGTACACTGTGACAGATGTTTTAGTGTGCCCCTGTACACACTGAGACAGATGTTGATGGGACACTAGTCGTACCAATGTTTTAGTACACTGGAACATGCCTGCTGTGACAGCTGCTTAGTTGCACTGGTAAGCTCTGACAGATGTTGATTGGACACACCTACTACTATAGATGGGCAGACTATTACATTAGGGCACAGTACACTGAGAGGATGTTGATGGGTCACTGGTAGTACACCTGACCTAGAGACAAGATTTTTAGAAAGGAAGAATGACCATCATTTGTTTCATCAGCAGGGATATGATGTACTCATTTTGATTTTGTGTTCAAATCCAAATTGATTGGAATTAGTAACAATTTGAATATTGGTTGGTTATTTCTGTTAGCTCAGGTAGCCCTTGTACAATGCACATATATGTTTATTTTAGGCACCTGAATACTGGACAATTCTTCACTTTCCCAGGCCATTTTTCAGCTTTCGCATTGAATGTTGCTGGGATACTAGTATTAAAGAGGTCTTGTGCAATTTTACACTGTGAAAGATGTTTTGGTGTGCGCTGGTACACTGAGACAGACGTTGATGAGTCGCTAGTTGTACAGATGTGTTTGTACAGTATTAGTAGTATTTTTATTCTATTCTATTCTATTATTTTCTATACTAATCTATGCTTTTATTTTTGTTCTATTCTAATCATTATTTTTTATTTTATTCCAATATTCTATTTGTAATTTGAACTTCAGAAGAGCATTATATTCTTTTCTATTCTATTACTTTTATTTTCTATTCTTTTTTTTTTACTGTATTTGGAAATTTGAATCAAATTTGAAAATGATTACAAAACTATTTAAATCGAATTTGAAAACGGATCGAATTTGATTCAACTTTCATCCAAAATTTTGTTTGTATTGAAATTCGGATAGATCCAAACTTTCGAATAACAAAAGATTTGTCTGAATTTCAATTCAGAATGAAACAAACCACACATGTCTACAACAGAGTCGTTTTAGCATATCTAAAAATTTGAATGACATTACTATCGCTTACTGTATGTAGGCATCTGATGCTAGCACAGTGAATGCAAATATCATCCAGATCACCCAACATCATTGTTGTGACCTGAAGATTAGTTTTGGGAGGGAATATTTTCCATTTATTTTCAGATCTACAGCATATACAGTATCTCACAAAAGTGAGTACACCCCTCACATTTTTGTAAATATTTTATTATATCATTTCATGTGACAACACCGAAGGAATGACACTTTGCTACAATGTAAAGTAGTGATTGTATAGCTTGTATAACAGTGTAAGTTTGATGTCCCCTCAAAGTAACTCAACACGTAGCCATTAACATCTAAACCATTGGCAACAAAAGTGAGTATACCCCTAAGTGAAAATATTCAAATTGGGCCCAAAGTGTCAATATTTTGTATGGCCAACAATATTTTCCAGCACTGCCTTAACCCTCTTGGGCATGGAGTTCACCAGAGCTTCACAGGTTGCCACTGGAGTCCTCTTCCTCTCCTCCATGACGACATTACAGAGCTGGTGGATGTTAGAGACCCTGCGCTCCTCCACCTTCCATTTGAGGGTGCCCTACAGATGCTCAATAGGGTTTAGGTCTGGAGACATGCTTGGCCAGTCCATCATCTTTACCCTCGGGTTCTTTAGCAAGGCAGTGGTTGTCTTGGAGGTGTTTTTGGGGTCGTTATGTTGAAATACTGCCCTGCGGCCCAGTCTCTGAAGGGAGGGGGATCATGCTATACTTCGGTATGTCACAGTACATGTTGGCATTCATGGTTCCCTCAATGAACTTCAGCTCCCCAATGCCAGCAGCACTCATGCAGCCCAAGACCAAGACACTCCCACCACCATGCTTGACTGTAGGCAAGACACACTTGTCTTTGCACTCCTAACCTGGTTGCTGCCACACATGCCTGACACCATCTGAACCAAATAAGTTTATCTTGGTCTCATAAGACTAAGGACATAGTTCCAGTAATCCATGTCCTTAGTCTGCTTGTCTTCAGCAAACTGAAGGCTTTCTTGTGCATCATCTTTAGAAGAGGCTTCCTTCTAGGACAACAAGCATGCAGACCAATTTGATGCAGTGTGCGGCCTATGGTCTGAGTACTAACAGGCTGACCCTCCACCCCTTCAACCTCTGCAGCAATGATGGCAGCACTGATACTTCTACTATTTCCCAAAGACAACCTCTGGATATGACGCTGAGCACTTGCATGCAACTTCTTTGGTCGACCATGTTCTAAATGGAACCTGTCCTGTTAAACAGCTGTATGGTCTTGGCCACCATGCTGCAGCTCAGTTTCAGGGTCTTGGCAATCTTCTTATAGCCTAGGCCAGCTTTATGTAGAGCAAAAATTCATTTTTCCAGATCCTGAGAGAGTTCTTTGCATGAAGTGCCATGTTGAACTTCCAGTGACCAGTATGAAGTGAGAGCGATAACACCAAATTTAACATACCTACTCCTCATTCACACCTGAGACCTTGTAACACTATTGAGTAAAATTACACCGGGGAGGGAAAATGGCTAATTGGGCCCAATTTGAACATTTTCACTTGGGGGGGGGGGAGGGGGATCACTTTTGTTGCCAGTGGATTAGACATTAATGGCTGTGTGTTGAGTTATTTTGAGGGGACAGAAAATGTACACTGTTATAGAAGCTGTACACTCACTACTTACATTGTAGCAAAATGTTATTTCTTCAGTGTTGTCACATGAAAAGATATAATAAAATATTTACAAAAATGTGAGGGGTGTACTCGCTTTTGTGAGATACTGTATATAATCTGCGTAACTCTGCGTAATAAACATTATTACCTTATGGGAAGCTATTTTTCCTCTTCTAAATGTTTTTTCCAACTCCATGAGTTTATATCATATGGTGATATAATGGCTGGGATATATACTGTATAGTCAAGTGAACCATCTGAGTACCTGGCTGTGGAGATCTTTTGGTGGTTCTGGCGGTGGTTGATGCTTGTGTTGGAAACCGCGCTGGACAGACTGGATTGGTCACTGGTCCTGAGTGGGTATTTGTGTGGGCAAAAAGGAAGGAATGTCTTCCGGTGGATAGTGCCCAGTGATAGATGGTAGAGATGGGCCCTTTCAGGATTGGGTTGCTGCCTTTTCTGTGCAACCTTAAGGTTATTTAAGCATGTAGACTTAGATAAAAAGGAAGGAGTCCAGTGAAATTTAACTTCTAAAACTATGGATCAATGATCTTTATTAAAAATGAGCAACATGTACATTAAAGCGGAGTTCCACCCAAAAGTGGAACTTTCACTTATTCGTCTCCTCCCCACTTCCAGAGACGGCGCCGCAGCCCCCCCTCCTCCTTCCTTGGCCACCGAGCCAATTATAAAGCACAGAAAAAACAATAAACAATCATAATATATAAACTAAACAATATAAAAGTGATTAAAAATTATACTATGAAAATGTTTAATATATAAAAGAGCTGGTAACCACATTTGGTGAATGTGGAATTGGCTACAGAACGAAAAAAAAACAATGTATACAGAGTTGAAATATGAGCAAGATCCTAAGGGATAATATGGGTATATACAATACGTATTATGTTAATGAGTCAATGCATCAGTAATCATTTGTGTTAAAAACCTCTACATGGCATTAACCTATATGGAGATGATTGGAAAATTAGAGTGAAAGTTATTGTACATATGAAGAAATGAGGCGGTGGTTGATGAGACTCTATCCTGTGCTCCCCATATATACACCAGTATCTACCTCAGGGTTACCAAAAAACTACATCTGGATGCTTGTGAAAGTTTAGTGCTACTTATGCACTTTTAAAAAAGTGAGTTGCCTTTCTAGGTTTTTTACCTTTTTTACATACATTCTTACTCTATGGGAAGCTATCTTCTTCTTTCTGAGTATTTATTGCAGCTCTGTAAGTTAAGATGAATACATCAGTTTTTTAATATGTGGATTTGACAGTGGGGACGTATGTACTTGATTTGCCCAATTGGAGGATATACAGTATATGAATTGCCAAGAGTCTGGATATCATCACATTCACTATTTGACATGCATATAAGTTGGAGATTATGCCATCTGGGGAGTGTGATTCTGGATTAGTATCGCCCCTAGTATGATATATCTACCGTGACTGTCACATTATATACATTTTTGAGTTAAGGACACTGTATCTCTAATTGCAATCATTATAACTTTTTTTTGTCAGAGTTGACAAAAAAGCAGTGTGGAAATTTACGATGTAATTGTTTTTACGTAAGTGTTCCTACTATGGAAAAAGAATTGCTGTTTTGCTGTAGGGCTTCCATCCTCACCTTTTATATGCAATGTTAAAGCCCTTAACATTCAGATAAATTATATTTCAAGTCATATATCTAATGTGTAATGCTATAAACAATAAAGAGCAATCAACACTGTTGCAGTCTTGACATAGCCAGTACAGGGTATCAGCGACAATCAAAGCATCAATAGTACAAATCCTACAAGTACAGTAACATTTGGAGCATGTCTGGACATCATAAACAAGCTGTATATGATAAACATTTGAAACTCTGCTTGCAACCTATGTAAAAAAAATGACAAACAAATCCATGCTTCCCAAGTATAACAGTACTAGTGTAATTAAATATGGCATTTAAACAGGTTCCCAAGCTAAAGAATCATGTTTCGGCTGTTGTGACTGTGTGGTTGCTTGGATGAGGGTAGATGATAAGCCCCAGTGAGTTGGAAGTATGTCCCCTGGTGCATTATAAGCAATTTAGTGAGATGGCCCCATCTGTAGGAAATTCCTGTGCTATGGTTAGTGTGGCACATTTCTTTTGTTGTTGCAAGGTTGCCTTGCTTGCTGCTGCTTGGTATTGCATACCATTGCTGAGTCCATCATTTAGGACCCTCAGATCTTTTCCCATCCTGGATTTCCTCAGAGTAGGGATGAGCCGAACACCCCCCGGTTCGGTTCGCACCAGAACCCGCGAACGGACCGAAAGTTCGCACGAACGTTAGAACCCCATTGACGTCTATGGGACTCGAACGTTCGAAATCAAAAGTGCTCATTTTAAAGGCTAATTTGCATGGTATTGTCCTAAAAAGGGTTTGGGGACCCGGGTCCTACCCCAGGGGACATGTATCAATGCAAAAAAAACTTTTAAAAACGGACGTTTTTTCGGGAGCAGTGATTTTAATGATGCTTAAAGTAAAAAAAAAAAAGTGAAATATTCCTTTAAATATCGTACCTGGGGGGTGTCTATAGTATGCCTGTAAAGTGACGCGTGTTTCCCATGTTTAGAACAGTCCCTGCACCAAATGTCATTTTTAAAGGAAAAAATCTCATTTAAAACTGCTTGCGGGTTTAATGTCATGTCGGGTCATGGCAATATGGATGAAAATCAGTGAGACAAACGGCATGGGTACCCCCCAGTCCATTACCAGGCCCTTTGGGTCTTGTATGGATATTAAGGGGAACCCCGCACCCAAATTAAAATAAGGAAAGGTGTGGGGCCACCAGGCCCTATATACTCTGAACAGCAGTATACAGGCGGTGCAAACAAGACAGGGACTGTAGGTTTGTTGTTAAGTAGAATCTGTTTGTAATTTTGAACATTTTTAACGTGTTTAGCTCCAGCCAAAAAATCTTTTCTAAGCTTTTTGGAAAACATAGGGAAGGGTTATCACCCCTGTGACTTTTGTTTTGCTGTCTTTCCTCCTCTTCAGAAGATTTCACCTCACTTTTTTGTCCCAATGAAAAATGTTTTTTGAAAATTTGGTTTTTTTTGTGGAACAAGGATTGGAAAGCATCAGTGGAAAGGAGAAATTGTTTTCCCATATTAACTCTTACAGGAGAGAATTTCCCTTCCTAGGGGTAGATTTCATCTCACTTCCTGTTGTCTCCTTCCGTTTGCAAGTAGGAGTCGTTTGTAAGTTAGATGTTTGAAAGTAGGGTCCTGCCCTATATACTCAGCAGAAATTTGGGCCTTAGGTGTTGCTGTGGCCACAACACTGTAAGCCCTCACAGGGCCCTGCTGTGAAATATTAGATCAAGAATTGTAATTACATGCCCCTGTTGAACAGGAGCTGAAAAATTAGGCCTTAGGCACTGGTGCTGGTGCCACAACACTGCAACCCCTCACAGACACTCTAGTTGGAACGCAGGAACGAGCCCTGCTGCAAATTATTGCTTCAAAAATTGTAATTACACGCCCCTGATAGACAGGGGCAGAAAAATTGGGCCTTAGGCACTGGTGCTGGTGCCACAACACTGCAACCCCTCACAGACACTCTAGTTGGAACGCAGGAACGAGCCCTGCTGCAAAGTATTGCATCAAAAATTGTAATTACACGCCCCTGTTAGACAGGGGCAGAAAAATTGGGCCCTAGGCACTGGTGCTGGTGCCACAACACTGCAACCCCTCACAGACACTCTAGTTGGAATGCAGGAACGAGCCCTGCTGCAAAGTATTACATCAAAAATTGTAATTACACGCCCCTGTTAAACAGGGGCTGAAAAATTGTGCCTTAGGCACTGGTGGTGGCGCCCAGAACCAAAAATGTTCTTACAAGCTATCAGCGTGATGATTGAGGAGGAAGAGGATAATTACTCAGGGATAGTCACTCAGCATCAGCATAGGCAGTCTTTGAAGGGATCTGAGATTTCAAAAAAAATTATTCGGTTACATCAGCATCAGGTGCTTGGTAGCTGGTGGTGATCCAAGACTCATTCATTTTTATGAAGGTCAGCCGATCGACCGAGTCGGTGGACAGACGCACCCTGTGATCGGTTACCACGCCTCCAGCAGCACTGAATGTGCGTTCCGAAAGAACGCTGGATGCAGGACAGGCCAGTAGCTCAATTGCATACTGTGCAAGCTCTGGCCAGTGATCCATCCTCAAGACCCAGTAACCCAGAGGATTTTCGGTGGGAAAGGTGTCCAAGTCTGATCTTGCCCCTAGGTATTCCTGCACCATGTAAAACAGACGCTGGTGATGGTTGCTGGAACCGATCATACCTTGGGGCTGCGGACCAAAAAATTGTCTGAACGCATCGGTCAGACGGCCACCTTCTCCACCGCTCCTTCTTTGACTGACCGAAGCCTCAGCAACACGTTGTCCAGAAACAGGAGTTTGTAACCTCCCAGTCTCTGGGAACGCGTTGCACAGACCTTTCTGCAAGGCCTCCCGAAGATGTTTCATCCTCTGCTCCCTCTGCGATGGCAAGATAAGGTCCGCAACCTTACCCTTGTAACGTGGATCAAGGAGGGTTGCCAGCCAGTATTGGTCCTTCTCCTTGATACCACGAATACGAGGATCCTTACGCAGGCTTTGCAGGATCAGGGAGGCCATGCAGCGTAGGTTTGCTGAGGCATTCGGTCCGGAGTCCTCTGGGTCACTAAGAACGACATGGTCCGCAGCCACCTCCTCCCAGCCACGTACAAGTCCATGTGTTTCTTGGGACTGATCCCTTAAAGACTGCTGCTGATGCTGAGTGCCAGGCTCCACCTCCATACTGACACAATCTTCCTCCTCCTCCTCTTCCTCCTCGTCCTCTTCCTGTGTGATCGGCGGGCACGCAGGAACACTGTCTGGATAAAGGGGGCCTTGAGAGCTAAGGAAGTCCTCCTCTTCCTGCCTCTGTTCTGCCTCAAGTGCCCTGTCCATTATTCCACGCAGCGTGTGCTCCAACAGGTGGACAAGGGGGACAGTGTCACTGATGCATGCACTGTCACTGCTCACCATCCTCGTGGCCTCCTCGAATGGTGACAGGACAGTGCATGCATCCCTGATCATGGCCCACTGGCGTGGGGAAAAAAAACCAAGCTCCCCTGACCCTGTCCTGGTGCCATAGTCGCACAGGTACTCATTGATGGCCCTCTGCTGCGTGTGCAGCCGCTGCAGCATGGCCAACGTTGAGTTCCACCTGGTGGGCATGTCACAGATTAGGCGGTTCTTGGGCAGGTTAAACTCCTTTTGGAGGTCCGTCAGCCGAGCACTGGCATTATATGACCGGCGGAAATGCACACAGACTTTCCTGGCCTGCCTCAGGACATCCTGTAAGCCCGGGTACCTGCCCAAGAACCGCTGCACCACCAAGTTAAGGACGTGAGCCAAACAGGGCACATGGGTCATTTGTCCCTGTCGGAGGGCAGAGAGGAGGTTGGTGCCATTGTCGCAAACCACCATTCCTGCCTTAAGTTGGCGTGGCGTCAACCACCTCTGAACCTGCCCCTGCAGAGCTGACAGAACCTCTGCCCCAGTGTGGCTCCTGTCCCCCAAGCACACCAGCTCAAGCACCGCATGGCATCTTTTGGCCTGCGTACTTGCGTAGCCCCTTGAACGCCTACAGAGCACCGCTGGTTCCGAGGAAGAGGCCATGGAGGAAGAAGAAGAGGAGGGGGTGGAGGAGAGAGGTGTGTCACAATCAGCATTTTGGAGGCGTGGTGGCGGAACAACCTCCAACACTACTGCACCTTGTCCTGCATCCTTCCCAGCTGCCAGCAGAGTCACCCAATGCGCCGTGAAACTTAGGTAACGTCCCTGTCCATGCCTGCTGGACCATGAGTCAGCGGTAATATGCACCTTACCGCTGACCGCCCTGTCCAGCGAGGCATGGACATTGCCTTCCACATGCCGGTAGAGAGCCGGAATCGCCTTCCGTGAGAAAAAGTGGCGTTTGGGTACCTGCCACTGAGGAACCGCACATTCCACAAACTCACGGAAGGGGGCAGAGTCTACCAACTGAAAAGGCAGCAGTTGAAGTGCTAGCAATTTTGCCAAGCTAGCATTCAACCGCTGGGCATGTGGATGGCTGGGAGCAAACTTCTTTCGGCGGTGCAGCAGCTGGGGCAGGGAAATTTGCCTGGTACAATCTGACGTCGGTGTACCAAAAGCAGATTGCCCACAAGTACTTGGCTGTGACACACCTAATTCTACACCTTCATTCCTCTCACTGCAGGTCTCAGAGAGGACTGAAGGTCTAGTGGGGTTGGAAATCTCAGCTGATGAGGAGCAAGGAGAGATCCTCTTTGTTCTTTGGTGTGGGTCTTTTAGATACGCTTGCCAACGAACTGCATGGCAGGTCAACATATGTCTGGTCAAGCATGTGGTACCCAAGCGGGAGATATTTTGGCCACGCGAGATACGCTTGAGACATATGTTGCAAATAGCAGCGGTGCGATCTGATGCACTCGTCTCAAAAAAGGCCCACACCAAAGAACTTTTTGAATAACGCGCAGAGACTGCAGCGCCCTGCACATGTGGAGCTTTGGGGTGTGATGCAGTCAATGTGCTGCCCTTAGGCTGGCCCCTGGAGGGCATCCTGCCTCGTTGGTGATGTGCTGCCGCCTCCTCCTCCTCCTCCTCCTCCTCTCTCCTATCAGGCACCCACGTTGAGTCAGTGACCTCATCATCCCCTCCCTCCTCATCACTGGAGCAAACCTGGCAGTATGCTGCAGCAGGGGGAGCATGACTGCCAGATTGCTGTCCTTCTTGGGCACCCCCTCTGTCCGCGCTCATGTTACTGCCTTCATCGAGCTCAGTATCGTCATCAGAGCCTTCCAAACGCTGGGCATCCTCCTGGAGCATGTACCCAACACTGTGGTCAAACAGTTCGAGGGAATCCTCATGAGGACATGGTGGAGCTAGGGAAGGAGTCACTGATGACATTGAGCTGAGGGAAGAGGCCGCTGCTTTGCCAGACAAAGCACCCTGGGCATGGGTGAGAGAGGATGAGGAGGATGAGGACGGCTTGGTCATCCACTCGACCAAGTCTTCCGCATGTTGCGGCTCAACATGGCCAGCTGCCGAAAAAAAGGCCAAGCGTGTCCCATGGCCACGTGCTGATGAGGATGCACCGTCTCCACGACCAGCACTAGACACAGAGCCTGCTTGCCCTCTCTTATTGGCTTGTGACTGTCTGCCTCTCCTTCTTGGCCTTCCAGACATACTAATGGCCTGTAGCTGCACTAAGCTGGGATAGAACACCTGTAATTTTCTTCAAGTAGCTTTATATACTGTAACCAGACAAGCCTGCCTGTCAGTAGGAAGATAACAGGAACGGATCTAGCTGAACACTGTGAGCAGGACGCACTGTACTAAATGTAAATAGTCTAGCTGCCTGACCGTGGTACTAATAGGATCAAATAGAACACCTGTAATTTTCTTCAGGTAGCTTTATATACTGTAACCAGACAAGCCTGCCGGTCAGTAGGAATTTAACAGGAACGGATCTAGCTGAACACTGTGAGCAGGACGCACTGCACTAAATGTAAATAGCAGGAACGGATCTAACTGAACACTGTGAGCAGGACGCACTGCACTAAATGTAAATAGTCTAGAAGATAACAGGAACGGATCTAGCTGAACACTGTGAGCAGGACGCACTGCACTAAATGTAAATAGTCTAGAAGATAACAGGAACGGATCTAGCTGAACACTGTGAGCAGGACGCACTGCACTAAATGTAAATAGCAGGAACGGATCTAGCTGAACACTGTGAGCAGGACGCACTGCACTAAATGTAAATAGTCTAGAAGATAACAGGAACGGATCTAGCTGAACACTGTGAGCAGGACGCACTGCACTAAATGTAAATAGCAGGAACGGCTCTAGCTGAACACTGTGCGCAGGACGCACTGCACTAAATGTAAATAGCAGGAACGGATCTAGCTGAACACTGTGAGCAGGACGCACTGCACTAAATGTAAATAGCAGGAACGGATCTAGCTGAACACTGTGAGCAGGACGCACTGCACTAAATGTAAATAGCAGGAACGGATCTAGCTGAACACTGTGAGCAGGACGCACTGCACTAAATGTAAATAGCAGGAACGGATCTAGCTGAACACTGTGAGCAGGACGCACTGCACTAAATGTAAATTGCAGGAACGGATCTAGCTGAACACTGTGAGCAGGACGCACTGCACTAAATGTAAATAGTCTAGAAGATAACAGGAACGGATCTAGCTGAACACTGAGCAGGACGCACTGCACTAAATGTAAATAGCAGGAACGGATCTAGCTGAACACTGTGAGCAGGACGCACTGCACTAAATGTAAATAGCAGGAACGGATCTAGCTGAACACTGTGAGCAGGACGCACTGCACTAAATGTAAATAGCAGGAACGGATCTAGCTGAACACTGTGAGCAGGACGCACTGCACTAAATGTAAATTGCAGGAACGGATCTAGCTGAACACTGTGAGCAGGACGCACTGCACTAAATGTAAATAGTCTAGAAGATAACAGGAACGGATCTAGCTGAACACTGTGAGCAGGACGCACTGCACTAAATGTAAATAGCAGGAACGGATCTAGCTGAACACTGTGAGCAGGACGCACTGCATTAAATGTAAATAGTCTAGATAGAAGATAACAGGAACGGATCTAGCTAAACTGAATACAGTGTATATATATATATGCAACACCTGGGATGCATATATATACACAATACACTGTAAGTGCAGCTAACTGACTGACTGTTCTGCCTAATCTATCTAACTCAAATCAAATGACACTCTCTCTCTCTCTCTCTATCTCTCAGCACACCGGAACACACACTACACAGGGCCGCCGTGCAGGCGGCCTTATATAGTGTGGGGTGTGTACTAAATCCCCTGAGCCATAATTGGCCAAAGCCACCCTGGCTTTGGCCAATTACAGCTCTCTCTACTGACGGCGCTGTGATTGGCCAAGCATGCGGGTCATAGTGCATGCTTGGCCAATCATCAGCCAGCAATGCACTGCGATGCCGCAGTGAATTATGGGCTGTGACGCGCCACACGAATTTAGCGCGAACGGCCCATAACGTTCGCAATTCGGCGAACGATCGAACAGCCGATGTTCGAGTCGAACATGGGTTCGACTCGAACACGAAGCTCATCCCTACCTCAGAGGTTCTCCCCCTAGCAGTAACTTATTTTTTTTTATTTTTCGCCCCCAAGTGCATCACTTTACATTTCTCAACATTAAACCTCATTTTCCATGTGTTTACCTACCCCTTAATTTTATTAAGGTCTTCTTGTAAAGTATCTGTATCCTGTGGTGAAGTTATTGACCTACTTAGCTTTACATCATCAGCAAACACTGAGATTAAAGTGGTTGTAAACTCTCCCTGACAACTTTGTCCCATGTAAATCAGCATAAAAAACCCTAATGAACACTGCTTGTAGATATCTCCTTACTTGCTTAGTATTGTTGTAATCCTTTTTGTTCTTTAGAATGACTTCACCGAGCATGCCCAGATCTCCCCTGATTTACGGTACTCTGTGTACTTGTCTGTCTATTATCAAATCTTCCTACGGCACAACACAGATTTCCCCTTGAGACTGCATAATCACTCAGAGCTTCCTACTACACCCCATGTGACAATGTGACATCACATGGAGCGTAAACTTGGACAGCATTACTGCAGCCTTATCAGCTGAAGCTGATAAGAGTGACAGAGGCAAACAATAGTTAATAGGCCCAAGAAAATACTATGAAATACTATGAGCAGTGAAGCAGGGTTGCCATAGAAACATTGGATTGAGAAGGAGGCTTGGTTAACAGTACAGGAAGTGCTCAATGTAAGTGCGGAAATACACTCTACTGTGGACTCAGAAAACAATACTTAAGATGGCACTGCCTAACCCCTGGAAACTAGTTTTTTAAAGTTTCTTTAAACAGTAAGTAATATGTGATTTGGGCTGGATTACAGTGGCTATAGTTTGATAATTACTTATTATAATGGACTAAATGAAAAGCAGCATCAGAATGGGAGGGTTTACTTCCTCTTTAAGCTATTTATACCAACCTCTATATCATTTATGAATACATTTAAAGGAGTTAGTGCCAGGAAAGAGCCTTTGGGTACCCCGCTTATCACTTCAGACCAGTCTGAGTATACACTATTTATCACCACCCTTTGAAGATGCCCCTTTAACCAGTTTTCTATCTATGTACAAACCCAATGGTCCATGCCTACAGACCTCAGTTTGTAAATTAAGCGTTTATGTGGAACTGTGTCAAATTTTGCAAAATCCAGATACATCACATCTACAGGCCTTCCTTTATCTAGATGGCAGCTCACTTCCTCATAGAATGTTAGACTGTTTTGGCAAGATTGACTATTCAGAAATCCATGCTGATCACTGCTAATGATACTCTTTACATAAACAGTTTCTTGGATATTATCCCCTCCAATTGTTTACATACTATTGATGTTATGCAGCGTACACACAGTCAGACTTTTCGACCGGACTTGTCAGACGGACCAAATCTAGCGGACAATCCGATCGTGTGTGGGCTTCACCGGACCTTCAGCGGACTTTTCCAGTCACAAATCTGACGGACTTTAGATTTGGAACATGCTTCAAATCTTTACGGCGTAACTCCGCTGGACTCAGAAATCCGCTCATCTGTATGCTAGTCCGACATACAAAAAACAACGCTAGGGCAGCTATTGGCTACTGGCTATCAACTTCCTTATTTTAGTCTGGTGTACGTCATCACGTACAAATCCATCAGACTTTGGTGTGCGTTCATTAAAAAGTCAGTCAGAAGTCCGCTGGAAAGTCTGTCGGACCAGTCCGGCCGAAAAGTCCGCCCGTGTGTACGCGGCCTTAGAATTACTAGTCTGTAGTTGCCAGGAATATATTTCTGCCCTTTTTTAAATATTGGTACTACATGGGATTGTAGGTCACACTCTTATTATTATTTTTTTTTTTTTTTTAATAAAACACAGTGCAACAATTTGGTGTTAAAATGGCCGCGGCACCTTTATTGGTATAAAATAAATCAAATAACTTTATTCAAAAATAAAATAGAATAATTAAATTATATTTCAAACTTAAAAACAAATTCTAAACTCGCTCAGTCATAGGACTCGAGCTATAAAAGAATAAATTCATAAAACCAAAGTCCCCACCAGCCAGGTTTGTTGAAAACAAAAACATGGCTACCCCAGCACCGCGGCCTGTTCAATACTATTTTGAAGACCTAGGTTAAAGATGTCCAAACCGACATCAGAAAGATGTACACCATCTTGTCTATAAAGACCGGGAAAACCTCCTTCCAGATCAACATGATGGAAAGAGATCCCCCCAATTCCTGGCATGAACTTTTCAATTGAGTGATTGATTCTCCGTTTAATTTTTTCAAGATGTCTACCACTTGTAGAATATAACCAAGGTAATCGGGAAACCATTTCAGAGAAAATAATACATGTATTAGGAAAAACCTAATTTCAAACGATGCAGATCTTGCTTTATTAAAAACATCAAATCTAAAGTCTTCAGTCTACCAACATCGTTACCCCCAAGGTGCAGAATTAAAACAGATGGAGAAGGCCAAGAAAGAATCAAAACAGAAAGATGAAGAAAAAGTTCAGTCCATTGCAGACCACAAATTCCCTTCCAAAGAATATGAAACTTATCTGAAGGTAACGATAGGTTGGAACCATAACAGCATTTTGAAGCTCTATTATGAGCCCAGTATATTGAAGAATGGCCAACTATCTATATGAAAGATTTTGCACCTAAAATTAAAGAGATAAGTTATGTCAAATGTAATATTGAATATACTAGATTCCCATCTATCATCTCATAATAACTATATCACTCAGACCCAATCTAGCGGCTTCTGTGGTGGCTCCAATCCCGAAAGAATGGCTAGGAAATAAATTGGGGAAAAGCCTAAATGAGAAAACAATGTTTAAGAATTGCAAAATTGAGATTTCGTCATAGGGGAAGAATCCATGTGAACAAAAAAGATGACCGGAAACAGGTCTAACCTCCATGTATTTTTGAAGAATTTAACAAAGGACAAAGGATGGAGTCACCACACGCAAATAGATTGAGCCATCGACCTTTACTTGATTGATCTGTTTTGATACTCTAATAAAATTAAGAACTTTTATCCTTAGAATAGAAACCTCTGATAAGAGTACACCATCTAAACTGTGTTTGTTATTTTGTAACGTTTTAGAAATATGTAGAGCGGCGAACATTAAAACAAAGGCCGCATGAAATAATAAAGCCTTGTAAACTGAAATACAAACAAAAGAAGTAGCCAAACACAGCCTGGATAATGTACTAAAGAAATTAGCCTGCGCATATCCGGAAACAATTTTCTTTCTTATGCCTTTTAGGGCTTGTCTAACAGAAAAGAAACTGTTGCAGGCCAGGAAATTTTGACGTTTAAATAAAAAGGAAACAACAGCTAGTGTATGTGTGTGTGTGTGTGTGTGTGTGTGTGTATATGTGTGTGTGTGTATATATATATATATATATATATATATATATATATATATATATATATATATATATATATATATATAATTTTTTTTTTTTTTTGATATGGTTATAGGAAAAATCTAACTGTATAAGGAGCAAAGAAAAGCTAAATCTATAAACTCAGACAGAGGTAAGCTGTGAAAACCTAACTCCAGATTAAAATTCAGCTATATATCTATATATATATATATATATATAGATATATAGATATATAGATATAGATATATATAATTTTTTTTTTTTTTTTTTTAAATACAGTCCAAAATTTTTTACGATCGAAATTTAATAACCAAAAGTACTAGATTTAAATCAGATCCCACAGATGACTCAGGCAAAGGTACTTATCTGACATCGAGATAAGGCATCTTCGATGACATTGAGCCTACCCGGTACATACTTTGCCTTAATCAAAATGATTATTTTTTTTTTTAATTATTTTTTTATTATTATTATTTTATTTTATTACTATTTTTTTTTAATAAGAATACTAAATAATGTAAAGTTTTATGACTAACAATGTTTTGAAGAAAGGTAGATTCAAGCAAATATGCACCCCTATTATCAATATTAATGATAATTCGATTGTAACTAATTGGATGCGTCAAATTTCTAAGCAACTATGATTGAAAGAGTTCCAGCAAAACTATATTTGTAATCTAGCTGGAAACCCAGAAGGGGGAGGGGCGATGAACCCAAACACCAATGGGAACGAAAAAATAGCAAACCCTTGAGAGGCGGCAGCGTCTGCAAAGGAAGATTTCTCCATTGCTAGAGGAAAACCAAAGTATTTAGTTATAAGGGAAAAATAATTTGAGGAAAAAAAAGAGACCAATAAAAAGAAGTAATCTAAATAAGAATCATCCCACAATGATCAGGTTCAAAATTAACATTTCAAAATAATAACATGACAATGTGAGATTCTGGAACAATAGGTAATAATCTGAAAACTGACTGAATGTCAGCTTTTCTAAACGCACTCCAACAACGTTTTATAATTTGAATAGCATGCATAAATGTTGCAAACCTAACAGAAGCGGATGTTGGGTCAAATATATCATTGAGAGGATAGCGTTAGGTTCTTTTATAGGGACTAAACCAAACAGAAAGACAAGGGATATAAACGAGCCATTCTAGTTGCTGAAATTACTTTCAGCAACTTATCCTTTACTATAACAGTATGGAGAAATACTGATTTCAATTTTTTTTTTTTTTTTTTATTGCAACCTGAACCTGTAAAATATTAAGTTTAAAACCTGTAGAAAGACCATCAATTATTAATTGTGCTATCACCTTGTCGGGGTATAACATTAACCATGGATGCATTGCGAACAACCTCACTGGCATGCAGGCTTTTCGAATGATCCCTGTGGACCTGAGTACCGGACGACCTTTTAAAGCATTTTGAGACTGGATGACTACCGAAGCAAAAGGAACATTCATGTCGATAACGACATGAATTTACCCACCTGCATTGAGACTCATTAAATGCATAACATGTACCTTTTTTATACACTGGATTTGTAGTATTCGTATCCAATGAAGACTGAGGCTGTGGTCTTGCAAAGACAGGCTTTTGAGGAATGATAAGGTTTAACCCCAACCCCACATCCTTACCCCATGTCAGATTGGGATATATCGCAATTTTTTGACGAAATGATTTGTCATAATTAAACCATCCCATACTGCCAAAGCTCTTATATGCTTCTATAATATGTTCCAGGTGCTGAAACAGCCCAGTGCATTTTTCTGGATGCTTCTCACCAATTATTGCAGAACGCAATGCAACCAATTAAAAAAAGACCTAGAAACAGGACAGCGCCTGTCATCAGCGCTGTCCTCGGACCTCTTATCAGATTTTGTAAGGAAATCTTTTACAATAGGTAATAAAGACAATAAATCTAAAAATTCGCCTTTCCAAATTTTTTCTTTAACTGATAAAGGCAGGTGAAAACCTAACAGCGACATCTCACAAGGAAGAACCTCTTTAAAGCAAGTCTCAGAAACAGAAGCAGGCAAACAAGCTGACATATTTGTATGCGTAGAAACAGGAGTAATATTACCAGCAGAATTACCTGACCAGACGTTCACTGGGGAAGGAGCTACAGGTGTGGGATGGTTAACAGATAAATTTTCATTAAACCTGTTTAAAGAAATAAGCAACTGGTTAATTAAAACAGCTTGAGTAAACTCACCCGCATATTGGGACTCTGGTTGATTACAAATAACCGGAATATTTGATCCTTGTGCTGTGCTGACATCCAGACCTGTATGGGATGAAAGAGACATAGGGGCCCTCACCTCATCCAGCCCGGACAGCCTGGATGCCAGTGATGCCAAAGATTCGACCTGAGGTACCTGCCTGGGATGTCTCCCAGCAGAGCCAGGAGACAACATTGCTCTGGGCATAGCCATACCCGTATGTAGAGAAGCAGGAGGAGCATTGGTTAAGCTGGGTGGCGACAACTCCTCCCTGCAGGGGGTTTCCCCGAGTGATACTGATGAGCAGCGAGTCCGGCCTCTACCCCTACTGCTGTGGATAGGAGAAGGGAAAAGAACCTGTCTGTTCCTCTTGCTGCGCCGACCCACTCTTTGAGCCCCAGGCAGCGAATCCTCCCGCTCCATTGCAAAGTGAGACCGCTCCACTCACCGCTGCTGTTTCTGTGACTGGGCGCTCTGCCGGTAAACTCCTCTGAATAGAGTGAGCTGGAGAGTTCTGAGCTGAGGCAGGCACCGCCGGACGAGATAGGACAGAAAGCTCCGTTCTATCCCTTGTTGGCTGGAGCTCTGCTGACTCTGTGCCCCAATGAGAGTCCTCTTCAGTGAGTGCCAGACACCACTGGAGATACTCACTACCGCCCTCCGCTTCAGCCCTTTCAAGCACTTGTCTGACAAGAGACTTCATGTCCTGTCACTGCTATGAGAGCTCGCAGTAATAACGCAGAGCTCAATCCTAAGCCACCTCAGGGAAAAGTGAGCGGGTCTGTCACAGGGGGAGCTTATATAACCTCCTACACCTGAGGAGAAAACGTTTCTCCCGCTCACTGCCACATGACTCATCATTTTTTTTATTTTATTTTTTTTTAATAAATAAAACTTTAAACCCCCTGGCGGCCACAATCCCATGTTGTGGGCTCCTTATTGTGCCCACTTTTCATTGGCCCTTCACCAGTCAGCTGGTACCATTCCTGTCAGTAAGCTGTCCATAAAAATTAGGAACAGTCTGGCTATAACCTGGCTGAGATCTTTGAGGACTCTCAGGTGTAAGCCATCTGATCCTGGTGATTTATTTGTGTTTAAAATTATATTTAAGTCAATTTTTCTAAAAATAACAAACATGTCATACTTACCTGCTCTGTGCAGTGGTTTTGCACAGATCAGGCAAAATCTTCCTCTTCTCAGGTCCCCCGTCGGTGCTCCTGGCCCCTCCCTCCTGTTGAGTGCCCCCAGAGCAAGCAGCTTGCTGTGGGAGCACCTAAGCAGGCTCGCTCCCAAGCTGCTGCCCTGCATGTCCATTCACACACAGTGCTGTGATTCGGCCCTGCTCCCTCTCTCTCGGCTCACTGGCTGTGATTGACAGCAGCAGGAGCCAATGGCTCCTGCTGCTTTCTCAGCCAATGAGGAGAGCTTTTGTGGACATCGCTGGATCGCGATGGGGCTCTGATAAGGATTAGGGAGGGCAAGGGAGGCTGCTGCACACAGAAGATTTTTTTACCTTAAAGCATAGAATGCATAAAGGTGGAAAACCTTGAGCCTTTAGAACCACTTTAAGCATTTCAAGTTTCTTTTTTGAACATTGGCTTCTGTCAGCTCAAAGGGTCCATTCTGTGATGTGTTACTAATGATACAATACATTATTACATATTTATATCCAGACCTGTGCACCCAGTCCTGAGATTAATACAACCCTCGCACACAACATATTTGATATTCCACTGCAAGAAGCACAGCTAAGTAATCTCCCTGCTCCTGTTCTTTGACTGGACTGTAAAGGAGCAGTAACAGTCTGATGTACTACTACTCTTGTTTTCAGGTTTCTTAGTGAATGCAGAACAGCTAACTGTCCTAAAGTACTTTCCCTCTCCCCCCAGACTGATTGCTGCTGCACAGGGGATTGCAAGAAGGTGAAGTCAAGTCAAATTCAGGTATATTTGCATGTAAAATACATTTAATGATTTTTAAATAAATACCTAAAAGTAATGATTTTTTTTTTAAGTATATCTAAATTTTTTATGGTAAAAGAAGGTATTTTTGGTTCGTTGATTTTGTGTATTTTTCTATGCTGGCTAGCTTCTCTTATTGCCCCTGTTCAGGAAGGTCTTTCCAACATGCATCTTTAGATGAATTTTGTAATGTCATCTTACTGAAGCCTAAAACATTTGCACTTGTAATCATGTATCTTCTTGGTCTTATCCACAGTTAGTGGGTCAATTGTTGTACACAAGTACTAATCCATTTCCAGTGCACAATTATAACTTAATATTAACTGTTTACTTCTGTATTTTGCTATAGAAAATTACCTCTGAAGACAGCAAGGGATGTCCAGAGGACCAACTTATAGTTTGTGGATTTCTTTTTTTTGCCACTGTGCCAATGCTCGTGGCCGACGGTCGCGATGACCGCCGGCTACGAGTGATCGCGAGCATGAGGGACAGAATACAGAAGTGTGTGTGTGTAAACACACAAATCCGTGTTCTGTTCTGAGAGGAGTGACAGATTGTGTGTTCCTATTAGCTAGGAACCACGATCCGTCACTTCCTCTAGTCAGTCCCAGCTCCCTTCAGTTAGAATCACCTCCCAGGGAACACAATTAACCCCTTAATGGCCCCCTAGTTTTAACCCCTTCACTGTCAGTGACATATATGCATTTTTATAGCACTGATCGCTGTATAAATGCCAATGGTCCCAAAAATGTGTCCAAATTGTCCGATGTGTCTGCCATAATGACGCAGTCATGATAAAAATCGCAAATTGCCGCCATTACTAGTAAAAAAAAAATAATAATAAAAAAGCTATAAATCTATCCCCTATTTTGTAGACACTATAACTTTTGCGCAATTTTTTTTTTTTTTTTTTTTACCAAAAATATGTACAAGAATACATATCGGCCTAAACTGAGAAAAAACTTTGGGGATATTTATTATAGCAAAAAGTACAAAATATTGTGTTTTTTTTTTTTTGTTTTGTTTTTTTCAAAATTGTCACTTTTTTTTTGTTTATAGTGCAAAATATAAAAACCGCAGAGGCGATCAAATACCACCAAAAGAAAGCTCTATTTGTGCGAAAAAAAGGACGTCAATTTTGTTTTGGTGCAGCGTTGCATGACCGTGCAATTGTCAGTTAAAGCAACGATGCCGAATCGGAAAAAATGGCCCGGTCATTCAGCAGCCAAATCCTCCAGGGCTAAGGTGGTTAAGAACATTTTTAGGAAGTTCCTGTCATATTTCCAGAAAGCATAAACAACCTAATCTTTCTGATGTAACGTACTAATCCCATTAATTCACCATTTAATGGAGATGAGTAAGGCAGACATTTTTGTTTTTAGGCATGATTTTAGATTGCCATCTATTATGCTTGTCAGGCATGTTTGTTTTCCACATTGGGTGAAATACAAGGATCCCTCTGTAGATACAGTGGAGGAGTGAAAAGAAGATGTGTTATTTGAAGAATTACCAGGAAAAAATAAAGGGGAAAAAGTGTGAAAAAATGAATGCTGCTATTACATCTAAGATGCAATCTTTTTGTTTTGGGGTTTATTACTTCATCTTTTTTAAATATCCATTAGTTAAGTAAAAATGTCTCAGAATATCTTGAAAAATAATAAAATACATTATACCGGTTCATTAGATTTTGCGTTTTTAAAGTCAATCTGATCATAGGTAGTGCTGATATCGTGCATCTTTGAAGACAATTTTATTCTTAACATTTTGTCAGAACTATTGAGGTTAAAAATAATTAATTTCTAAGGCCTATGCATATTATTTTATATATGGTTTCATGAGCATATGGGAAACCATTTTGTTCTATCTGATAGAAGGTTAATGTAAGTTCATTGCTTATGAATAGAGTCTCTTAAGAGAGATGTTTAAAAGTCTTATTGCCTATTTTCCCAGGTTGTAAATTGTGAGTTCCAGGCAACCAGACGAGATAAGGCTGGCCATGGGACCAAAATGTGACATAATGAGATTGATGACTCATGTCTCAACTAAAGCATGAATAGAAACTTTGAAATGTTTTTTTTTTCTCAATACTTAAAAGAAAAAGGGGCTTATTTAAAAGTTGCCATGTGGACCAATATTATTATTTGCAAGTAATTATATTAGCAATAATTTATATTTTATTATTATTATATGTAAAGCAGATATGTGCCTACTTAATTGAATCATTTCAGTTTATGTATTTTTATAATATTCAGCATATATTGTCTGATTGTACTAATTGAAACATTAGATAGATAGATAGATAGATAGATAGATAGATAGATAGATAGATAGATAGATAGATAGATAGAATTAGTTTAAAATACTATATATGAGATTAAATGTACAGAGTTTCTTTCAGGATAATTACACATGAATAGCCAGTGTTAGTCAATAACAAAAATATAACAAATGTAACAAATATCTCACCCTTAAAGGTATTTAGAGCAAAGTTAATTGCCTTGTTCAAACTTACTAAGGCCTTATATCTTTTGAAGAGAAGTCTGACAGATACAGAACATCTTATCATATTTATAATTTTGTTTAAGGCTCAGGTCAAAGGTTATTTGAAGTGATATCTTGACATTTTAAGAAGGTTTACAAAATCATTTTTAATACAATATTGCCCCCTTTTGGTAACTATGTCATGAGTCCAATACTGCCCCTAGGCAGCTGTGTCATGGTTACATAGTAAACAACACATAATTTGACGTCATTGATTACATGGAAAACACATCCATGCCTATTTTCTTTGGGGGATAAGCGTTTGAGAATGCATTGAGAGAGGGAGAATGGGGAAAAAACAGGATGGGAGGAGGTATACTGAGGAGAGGACAAACAGCTGACATCTCTCAGACAAAGGAGTTTAAGATTTCTGGTAATGTATAGATTTCTATTTACCTGTAGGAAATTGATTATTGGACATACAGTATATCTGACTGGGCCATTTTAGTATTTGTAGCTTATAGATTTGAGTTGAAATAGAACTCTAATTGCAGTATGAATTGTTTTCCTTTTTAAATCAAAGCGAAAATACACATATTTGTATAATCTCTTAAGGCTATTTTCAATTGCTAGTAAATGGCTTAGTTATGATGTATGCTTAAGCATAAAATTTGTTAGAGATTTTTACCTTAAATATAAGTCTTGGTTAAATCACCAAGTATGTACATAGTATAACAAATTTGTCCATGTTTTGTTAAAATAAATTTTAGCTAGCTAGATCTGTTGTCTGAGAGAGGTCACATGTCAAATCAACACCTTGCTGTCATCATATTCTGCTGAGCCACTGAAAAGCTATTTACAAAGCAGTTACTAAGTTTTGATACATTGGTATTTTTGAAACAATATCTTGTGGTTATATAATTATCATTGGTGTTATTCACATTATTGTAATGTTGATACATATTCTTTTACTGTCACCAGTTATATTTTGATATTTTTGCATTGAATTTTAGTGAATAAATATATATATTTTTGCACATCCTTTTGTATTCCTTTCATCTTCAGATTAGCGCGAATAAATGAATTCAAGTTATTTGTTGATTTGTGGAAATGAGCAGAAATCTCCTTAATCACGGCTCCTTGCTTATATTCATAAATAAAAAACTGTTTAATATTTCAGTATAAACATTCTGTCCATTTTATCTAAATTTGTATTATCCTGAGCGGTCTATGTATCCTCTTGCTCCAAAAGTAAAACATTCATGTGTAATTGTATTAATCTTATTTGCATCACTTTTTTACATCCAACTCTATAAAAAGTGTTGAATCAGATTTTATTTTACACAAACTCTATCCAAGCACAGAACTATTGTTAAGGCTTTTCATGGCATTAAATACTAAAATATATAGCAAAGAAAGTAATACATGCATATTTTCAATCTTATATATTCGATGAAAAGTCACCTTAAGATAAGAGGGGCCAGGAAGATTTCTGTTTCAGTTTGGCTGTTCTGGTAAAAAAAAAAAAAAAAATAATAATCTGCCATCTTTAGTGACAGATCTATAACTTACATATGGACCAGATTCCTATGTTGTTAATGCAGACCTTACATTAAAAGGTCCGCGTGACTGGCAGTCACTGAATCCTGTAGTTGGCAATACTGGGCCGCACAGCAGAATCCTGATAATGCTAGGGATTCCAAATCTCTCAAGAAGTCATACAGTATTTGAAAATGATGGCACAATTACTGTTCAAAGCAATCTATTTCTGTGCTGTACTCTCTTCCATGGCTGGTCATTCTACCATCACTCAGTTCTCTTCCATGTTCTGAGTTTTCAGTCATTCTGATTGGCCAGACTAGAGTGGTTTAACTCCTGCACATGAACACAAGAGTTACTTTGTCCAGGAACAAAATTATGCTGAAACTGTACACTGAATGTGCATGCATTCCTAAATACACTTACAGAGATAAGGACTGACAGGCAGGCAGTGGTGTATTTAGGTTTTGTGCTGCCCTAGGCCTGACTAAACTCATGCACCCCCTAATTTAAATATGCCCCACCCATTCCTGCCAAGGCCACACCCCTTCCTGTTTAAGACCCACCCTATCATCTGTAAACCACACCCCTTCCTCTTTGGCTGCCTCATTTGGCACCTTTCAGGGGGGACGGGTACCTGTTTTTGACAGGCACCCTTCCCCACTCCCGGGAGACTGTGCTGCCCCCTCTGAAGTTCAGCCCTCCTCCTCCTTCCTCCATTGGGCCATTCACAAAGTGCAACACGCGTTGCACATGTGCACTAGGGAACCAGCCGGTTACCCTTACCATGAATGATGGTGGCAAAACCCGAGGCCAATCCGAAAATTGGCTGAGGTGTCAACATCGCAGATTCTCTGGACAGGTAAGTGTCCTAATATTAAAAATCAGCAGCTACGGGGGCTTCTATCCTGAGCTCCGGCACTGACCCTGCTAATATGGCACTTATACACTCACCAAGCAAGGCTACACTACCGGAGAAGATGCATAAGAGATCGGGCAAACCCCTGCCGAAAAAAGACACATCCGTAGGATCTATAAAACGGTTCCTGGCTAACCCAGAGGAACTGATGGACATGGATGGTCTATGAGCAACGCCTAGACAGACACGCAGTCGCCATTAGGAATTTGCAGGCATCCACCCGCTCACTCAATATCGCACACAGGATGGCCCTCTACAAGAACGAGGATCAGGAGAACCACAATAGGTGGAATAATATCCACATTTGGGGTCTTCCTGAGGCGACTGGTGACGAAGATCTCCTTCCATCCGTGCGGGGCATTTTCAACGGCCTGTTAGGCCAGGCGGCAGATCATTCCTTAAAAATAGACCGAGTGCACAGAGCTCTCTGCCCTCGCAACCTTATGGCAGTTACCCCGCGCGATGTGTTATGCAGGGTTCACTATTTTGAGGAGAAAGAGCTCATCATGAGGAAGGCCAGAGAAACCGCATCCCTGGATTTTGATGGCGCACCACTTTCTTTCTTCCCTGACCTGGCCAGAGAGACACTGGAACATCGCAGGGCTCTGAGACCCCTGACAGAAAAGCTGCGATCGGCTTCAATCACCTATCGATGGGGATTTCCAGCAGCCTTGATTGCACACAGGGATGGATCGTAACATCTCCCCACCGGAACTCCTGGGCTGGCAAGACACCATTCCGCCTCTCCCCAACAACTCAGAATCAAGATGGCAGAAGGTGGACCGCAAACACCTCACCTCGGCACCTGGCACTTCACCCCAGCTGGGTTAACAGTGGTTCCTGACAGCCCAAGCTTTCCCATCCTCTCAACTCTCCTGCCTTGATGTCCCTGAACCCTTTGGTCCACAAGTATATGACTCCCCCTGATATAATACCCTACATTACCACTAGGGATGAGCCGAACACCCCCCTGTTCGGTTCGCACCAGAACATGCGAACAGGAAAAAAGTTTGTGCGAACACTGTTAAAGTCTATGGGACACGAACATGAATAATCAAAAGTGCTAATTTTAAAGGCTTATATGCAAGTTATAGTCATAAAAAGTGTTTGGGGACCTGGGTCCTGCCCCAGGGGACATGGATCAATGCAAAAAAAAGTTTTAAAAATGGCTGTTTTTTTCAGGAGCAGTGATTTTAATAATGCTTAAAGTCAAACAATAAGTGTAATATCCCTTTAAATTTCGTAGCTGGGGGGTGTCTATAGTATGCCTGTAAAGGGGCGCATGTTTCCCATGTTTAGAATAGTCTGACAGCAAAATGACATTTCAAAGGAAAAAAGTCATTTAAAACTACTTGCGGCTATTGCATTGCCGGTCCGACAATACACATAAAAGTTAATTGATAAAAACGGCATGGGAATTCCCCACAGAGGAACCCCGAACCAAAATTAAAGAAAAAAATGACGTGGGGGTCCCCCTAAATTCCATACCAGGCCCTTCAGGTCTGGTATGGATTTTAAGGGGAACCCCGCGCCGAAATTTTTTAAAAAAATGGCGTGGGGTCCCCCCAAAAATCCATACCAGACCCTTATCCGAGCACGCAACCTGGCAGGCTGCAGGAAAAGAGGGGGGGACGAAAGAGCGCCCCCCCTCCTGAACCGTACCAGGCCACATGCCCTCAACATTGGGAGGGTGTTTTGGGGTAGCCCCCCAAAACACCTTGTCCCCATGTTGATGAGGACAAGGTCCTCATCTCCACAACCCTGGACGGTGGTTGTGGGGGTCTGAGGGTGGGGGGCTTATCGGAATCTGGAAGCCCCTTTTAACAAGGGGACCCCCAGATCCTGCCCCCGTGTGAAATGGTAAGGGGGTACTTGTACCCCTACCATTTCACTAAAAAACTGTCAAAAATGTTAAAAATGACAAGAGACAGTTTTTTTGACCATTGCTTTATTTAAATTCTTCTTTCTTCCTTCTTCTTTCTTTGGGCCACTCCGCATCCATGCTGGCATGGAGGGAGGCTCCCGCTGTGATGCGTCTCCTCTTCTGACGGTTCTTAAATAACGGGGGGCGGGGCCATCCGGTGACCCCGCCCCTTCTGACGCACGGTGACTTAACGGGACTTCCCTGTGACGTCACAGGGAATGCCACAGGGAAGTCTCATCATGTCCCGTGCGTCAGAGGGGGCGGGGTCACTGGGTGGCCCCACCCCCCGTTATTTAAGAACCGTCAGAAGAGGAGACGCGTCACACAGCGGGAGCCTCCCTCCATGCCAGCATGGATGCGGAGCAGCCCGGAGAAGAAGATGAAGAAGATGAAGAGAAGAGCAGGAGCCTCTCCCATGCCATGGGTGCAGAGCGGCCCGAGGAGAAGAAGATAGAAGACGCGGCGGAGGAGATGCTGGACGAAAACACCAGAAGAAGAAGAAGAGTCAAAAACTGTCTCTTGTCTTTTTTGACAGTTTTTTAGTGAAATGGTAGGAAGTACCCCCTTACCATTTCACACGGGGGGGACAGGATCTGGGGGTCCCCTTGTTAAAGGGGGCTTCCAGATTCCGATAAGCCCCCCTCCCGCAGACCCCCACAACCACCGGCCAGGGTTGTGGTGATGAGGCCCTTGTCCTCATCAACATGGGGACAAGGTGTTTTGGGGGGCTACCCCAAAGCACCCTCCCAATGTTGAGGGCATGTGGCCTGGTACGGTTCAGGAGGGGGGGGCGCTCTCTCATCCCCCTCTTTTCCTGCGGCCTGCCAGGTTGCACGCTCGGATAAGGATCTTGTATGGATTTTTGGGGGGACCCCACACCGTTTTTTTTTTTTTTAATTTTGGCGCGGGGTTCCCCTTAAAATCCATACCAGACCTGAAGGGTCTGGTATGGAATTTAGGGGGACCCCCACGTCATTTTTTTTTTTTTTAATTTTGGTTCGGTGTTCCCTGTGGGGAATTCCCATGCCGTTTTCATCAATGAACTTTTATGTGTATTGTCGGACCGGCAATGCAATAGCCGCGAGTAGTTTTAAATTACTTTTTTCCTTTGAAATGTCATTTTGCTGTCAGACTGTTCTAAACATGGGAAACATGCGCCCCTTTACAAGCATACTATAGACACCCCCCAGCTACGAAATTTAAAGGGATATTACACTTTTATTGTTTGACTTTAAGCATTATTAAAATCACTGCTCCTGAAAAAACGGCCATTTTAAAACTTTTTTTTGCATTGATCCATGTCCCCTGGGGCAGGACCCAGGTCCGCAAACACTTTTTATGACAATAACTTGCATATAAGTCTTTAAAATGAGCACTTTTGATTTCTCCCATAGACTTTTAAAGTGTGTTCCACGGCATTCGAATTTGCCGCGAACACCCCAAATTGTTCGCTGTTCGGCGAACTTGCGAACAGCCAATGTTCGAGTCGAACATGAGTTCGACTCGAACTCAAAGCTCAGCCCTAATTACCACCTTTGTATTATTATGTGGAATTTTTAGACTGATTGTCTACATGTGGGATATTGTTTGCATTTAGACGAACTGACCTACTTTGGGCTAACAGTCAAAGGTTTCAGGCATGTTTTCAGTTCTTAAGTTGATGTTTGTTCCCTTCAGTTTCTAATACGCAATACTTATGCCAAGTGCTACCCTATAACTACGTTCATATGAATCTTTTTCTTTTTTGGGTCGGCGTCGGGGCTATGGGACGACATACTCACAGAGTTTGGTGATCGCTGTCCAATGTCCGTGACCTCTCGCTCCCCTCATGGGGGACACTGCGTGGCTCTCATGCCTCTGTCCCCTTTGCGGGCGGTGGGTGTTGGGGTGTTGGTCCATGCGATTGCCCCCTCTATGCAACGCAGACAAATGCATGCTCATGCTGACCACAAACCTACATGGTCTGTGAAATACATACCACAAGATGTTAATTGCAAGTCTTCTCTCTACATCTGCTACTCTTCTTTCTTTACCTCCCCCTCCCCTCTTCCCCTTACCCTTTTTTGCCCCTCCCCTTCCCTGCCTCAGGTCCCTCTCCTCGGGATTATGTTACCTATGGACCTTCTCTGCGGATCCACATGGCTACAGTGAACTTGATATATCTTAATGTGAGAGGCCTCCACGCTCCAGGTAAGAGACATAACCTTTACAGGGAGCTGGGCCGCCTGCGGGGTGACATTATCTTCCTGAAGGAGACCCACCTCACACGCACCACTTCTGTAAAACTTTTCCCCATGGTACCCCACTTGGTACTATAGTCTATCGGAGGTTCACAAAGCTAAAGGGGTGGCCATTGGGTTCCGCGGAGGAATCTCATTTACATTGGAATCTATGATGAGTGACCCTAATGGACGTTTTCTGTTTCTGAGAGGCAGCCTGGGTGGTATGTTGTGTACGCTAGCAACCCTGTATGCGCCTAACCGAGACCAAGCAAGCTTTATAACGACCACTCTCAAAAAATTACGAGACTTCGCCCGCGGATGTGTTCTCCTTGCTGGAGATTTTAACACCCCTCTGGAACCCAGTCTTGACACTTGCCAAGGTAAATCTTGCATCCCGCATAAATGCCTGCTATACGTACACAAGTGCCTATTCGATGCCCAGTTGATGGACGTATAGAGGATAGTGCATCCGCGGACGAGAAACTATACTCATTTCTCCCAAGTACACCACACCTACTCTAGAATTGACTTTTTCTTTATAGACCACCACCACCTATCACTCACTATGAATGCCGAGATTGAAACATCCCTCATCTCAGATCATGCCCCGATTGTGCTTTAATTAAAAATTCCTTCTATGCCCCATAGGACTACAAATTGGAAACTCAATGAAAATCTCCTTAGTGATGAATCTGATAAAAAAACTGATGAGTGAAGAGTTGACCCTCTATTTTCTGGAAAACACACACAGACATATCACCAGGTTTATTTTGGGAGGTGCACAAAGCCCACATACGGGGTAAATTTATTGAATTAGGATCTAGGAAGAGGAGAGAATGCACGCACCAACAGGCTGAGCTGATACGGGACATCAGTGCTCTCGAACAGCAACATAAAGCTATTCAGTCACAGGCAGTACTCCACACCCTAACACTACGGAGAGAGGAACTAAAGGCCCTGTTACACATGGAGCAAAAGCGTAATTTTCACATAGTGGCCCAGCATTTTCATGAGTGGGGTAATAAACCAGGACGACTACTAGCGCGCTCCCTACAACAGAAAAAAAACACCTCTTTCATAGATAAAATCAAAACCTCGTCTGACAATTTAGTATATGAAACAGCGGACATAGCCAAAGAATTCCAAGCATTTTACCAGCATTTATACCATGTCCAATGTTCATGGCAGACCACAATACTAGGACGACCCTAATACGTGAGTACCTATCGCAGGCCAATTTACCCAAACTCCCACCAGACACCTTAGCTACATTAGAGGGGAGTTTACTACCCCGGAGTTGTGCATTGCATTGGAGGCTATGGCCAATGGCAAAGCACCTGGGCCAGATGGCTTCACAGTTTTATACTACAGATCTTTTGCAGATATATTACTGCCTCGCCTGGCCTCCTATGCAAATGTGAATTCTGCAGGAGAGACCCTCAGACCTGAAACCCTTCATGCTCATATTACCATGATACCCAAATCTGGCAAGGACCCTAGCAACTGTGGAAGCTACCGCCCCATTTCTCTACTGAACATAGATGCTAAGCTTTATGTCAAGGTCATTGCGTAGAGACTCTTACCCCTAATCCCACGTTGGGTCTCCTCAGACCAAACAGGCTTTATTCCCGGCAGGGAGGCATGTGATAACCCCTTCCACACCCTGTCACTAATGGCTTATGCGGGGGGATCCTCCCAGCCCACCCTTCTACTCTCAAGGGACGCAGAAAAAGCATTTGATAGGGTGGACTGGGAGTATCTCATGGCAATGCTATCCCATCTGGGAATCGGTCCCTCCCTCCTTTCCCACATATCCGCCTTATATAATTCCCCCACGGCCCAAATATGTATAAATGGCACTTTAAGCAACCCTTTCATACTCTTTAATGGCACCCGCCAAGGTTGTGCCCTCTCGCCTATCCTATTTACCTTATCCCTAGAACCTTTCCTTTCATCGGTCAGATATAACCCCTGTATTCATGGATTTAACGTTGGTAATTCTGTACATAAGTATGCAGCTTATGCAGACGATATTTTGTTTTATATACAACAATCCTTGATCTCTTTCCCTAACCTCATGTTTGCATTCTCAAAATTCAGTACCATCTCCAATTTCAAAATCACCATGACTAAATCAGAAATACTAAATATCTTGGTACCCAGAAAGATCGTACATAAACTTAAAAAATCCTTCCCATGTAGCTGGCAAAAAAGTAAAATGAAATACTTAGGTATATACCTCACCCCCAAGCTAACGTCTTTATTTCACACTAACCTTTTACCCCTCCTCAACGCAATCAGATCAGATTTACAAAAGTGGTCACAAATAGCACACTCTTGGTTGGGGAGGATCAGTGTTGTGAAGATGAACATACTACCCAGGTTGCTATTTCTGCTCCAGATGTTACCGTATGGAATACCCGTAGGATTCTTTGATCAGATCTATGATAGGCAGATACGTGTGGAACAGAAGACATCCTAGATTGGCTAGGGCTCTTCTGGTCAGGCCTAAAAGACAGGGAGGCCTGGCCCTACCTAACATTAAGCAATATTTCTTGGCTATAATATTGAGTAGAATTTCTGACTGGAAGTATCATAAAGAGTCTAAAATATGGGTTTACCTTGAAATGTCACTCAGTGGATCAGATCTCTTTACCCAAATTTGGATTCCTAAGAAATACAGAACTTTATCCTCAATCACATAACCACTTATGCATTCGACCCTTATGGTGTGGGACTCATTGTGTAAGACACATAATTGGCAACACAACTCCCCTCTTATGCCGCTGACGGGCCACAACTACTTCCCACCTGGAAACATAGACCCTAGAACTCACACCTGGAATTTGGGTTCTACGCCTCTTCTTCATCAAGTCACTACCCAGACAGGCATTGTGCCTATGTCTACATTGCTGCCCAGCTCCACAGCTACACCCATGGATCACTGGAAATACCGCCAACTGACTGCTTTTGTTCACTCTCTCCCAAAACCTCTCCGGAATGCAACAGATTTAACATCTATAGAATCTGCCTTTTCTGAAGATCAGCCAGTCCAGAAACCTATTTTTCCCTTATCGTCTTTCAGGACAGCACTTGAGAGAGTGACTCCTCCCCTTGCCAACAGGAAACACCTCTTCCACCAAACTTTAAAAGGAGGCTCCTTTCCACACATTGTCAGTTTTTGTGTTTCCTCCGGAGGGAACACTTCGTGGGGAAGTCAGGGCTCTCAGGTGTTGTCCTGGGAAGCTCAGGTTTCCTGGTTTTTTTCATCAAACACTTTTTACCTCATGAGAGCTGTTCCTCCCATTCCACAGCTGAGGTGAAGTGCTGCTGGCTGGGCTCCCTCTCCCTCTTCATATGGGCTCAGGGTGAGTCCGACTGTCGTGGGCATCGCTCCTAGGCGGCGGCAAGACAGGCGGTGGCCGTTTACTATATTTTTTTCTCAGGTCCACCGCCTGTTGCTCATTGCACCGCCGCCATATTGGGGATGGCAGCGGGGCTCCATCCGCCGGAAGTGAGGCATCCGGAGGGGGCGGCGCCCACGGAACAGGCGTGCGGCGTCATTTCCGTCGGAAATCGCAGAGGGAAAGGGGAGGAACGGGGCTGGTGCTTATTTAGTGGTTCTGGTCCGGCACACTGGCGCTATTGGAGTCCGGAACCGGCGTTTAGCCACACAAACACAGCAAGCGCTCCTCGATGGAATCGATGGCGGCAGCGAGTGGGACAGGCACAGGCACCAGCAAGGCCCAGGTAAGGTGCAGTTGTATACTGTCTTCCCTGTACTGTGGGGTCTCTCTCTCTCTCTCTACCCCCCCCGGTGGCAGGGGCCAGTCTGGGCACATAAAGCAGTTAGCTCTTACTGTGCACCTGTGGTGAGCATCCTTGGGTATAGGACAGGTTGTCTCACTGGGATGGTTTCTTCTTTTGTCTCATGGCAGGCCAAGAGCTCTGATCCAGTGGCAAAAAGAAAATGTCCTTCATGTAAATCCAAGCTACCTGAAGGATGGAAGAAGACGTTATGTCAAGCTTGTATTGATTTGCTAGTTAAAGAAGAAGCTTCTTCCGCTTGCAGCGACTTGATTGCATCAGTTAAAAAGGAACTTGATGCGACTATTCAATCATTTCGCTCTTCCCTAGCAAACCCATCCCTGAGTCAGCCTACTACCTCACAGTCCTCCCAAGGCTCACTTATAGTCCCGGTGATGGAGACTGAGGCATCTCCTACCCCAGAGGGACATTCCCCCTCTCAATCTGAGGATTCTGATGAGGGTGAGGAAGGAGAAAATTTACCTTCAAGATTTAAATTGTCTTTAGAACAGGTAGATGGCCTGTTAAAAGCAATCTATACCACACTGGGTCTGGAGGAGGAAAGAAAGGAGTTATCTCTGCATGATAAAATGTATGCAGGGCTTAGCGAGCACAAAAATCGCAATTTCCCAGTACACTCTGTTATTTCTGAAGCTATTAAGAAAGAGTGGGCAGAGCCAGAGAGAGAGCCTTTCTTTCCCAAAGCCTTAAAAAGGCGTTTCCCTTTTGATGAAGATCCAGCGGCGGTTTGGAACAAAAACCCCAAACTAGATGCCGCGTTTTCCCAGGTCTCGAGGTCTACAGATTTGGCATTCGAGGACATGGGGGTGTTGAGAGATCCCATGGATAAAAGGATGGACCAGCTACTAAAGAGGGCTTGGCAATCCATCATGGGAAATCTTAAACCTACTATGGCAACTACAGTGGTATCCAGAAATATGGAGTTCTGGTTAGAGCAACTTAAGGCCCATATCTCAGCAGACTCACCAAAACAAGAAATTTTGGATTCATTTTCAACTCTGTCTGCCGCTGTCGCATTTATATCGGATGCTTCAGCGGAATCAATTAAAATGACAGCTAGATCTGCTGCCCTAGCCAACTCAGCCAGAAGGGCTCTGTGGTTGAAAACTTGGCCGGGGGACGCGGCATCCAAAAACAAGCTGTGTGGGATACCGTTCCTGGGTGACTTGCTTTTTGGACCTGATTTAGATGCGGTTCTAGATAGAACTGCTGATAAAAAGAAGTCTTTTCCCATCAAAAAGAAAAAGCAGCCAGTTAAACGTTTTTTTCGTTCCCAAAGGGCTCAAGAACAAACCAAACCCCAGGAGAAAAGAAAAAATTGGGCATCGCAGAAGGGTAAAGGCAAAGGAAATGTCCTTTTCCATCCTCCTGCAGCCTCCGGTAAAGCACAATGACTTGTGCGTACCAGTGGGGGGAAGGCTTCAAAGTTTCCTTCCCCTTTGGGCCAGCATGACAGAAAGTCTATATATTTTGGACATGCTGTCCCAAGGTTACAGGATAGAGTTTTCGGATCGCCCACCAGAAAGATTCTTTGTAACAAACCTACCAAGGGATCTAACAAAGGCTCTGGCCATGAAGAACCTTTTAAAGGATCTGAGGCACCAGAGGGTAGTGATACCAGTATCCCCAGAAGAACAGGGTCAGGGTTTCTATTCACACATCTTTCTGATAAGGAAACCATCCGGAAACTTCCGTCTTATCCTCAACCTAAAACCCCTGAACAAGTCAGTCCTATACAAGAAGTTTTGTATGGACTCAATTTTCACGGTCAGAAACATTCTGACAAAAGATTGTTTTATGGCATCAATCGATCTGAGGGATGCTTATCTTCATATTCCTGTAGCACCTCAGTCCCAGAAGTTCCTGAGGTTTGCGGTGAATATGGGCAAGGAGATTATACATCTTCAGTTCAGGGCCCTTCCCTTCGGCCTGTCGTCAGCTCCTCGTATTTTTACGAAGATAATGGCGGAAGCTCTCGCCCCTCTTCGACTCCAGGGGATTGCGGTAATTCCATATCTGGACGACCTCCTCTTTTTTGCCCCATCCAGGGAAAAGTTGCAGGAGGATTTGAACAAATCCCGCAGTCATTTGGAGTCACTAGGGTGGATAGTGAATGTTCAAAAATCAAATTTCATCCCAGCTCAGCAAGTACTGTTTCTGGGTTATTTGATAGATTCAGTGGAGCAAAAGATTTTTCTCCCAGAAGAGAAAAAGATCAAGGTCCAAAGGGTAATAACGGCACTACAAACAAATCAACTGATTTCAGTCCGAAAGGTTATGTCGGCTCTGGGGACATTAACCTCTTCAATGCCAGCCATCCAATGGGCAAGGCTGCATTTCAGGACTCTCCAGAGGTTCCTTCTAAGGACATGGAACCACAGGACGGAGAGTTTGGATACAAAAGTAAAGATTCCCACCAGAGTCAAACGTTCACTTTGGTGGTGGAAAAGTCAGGTGGTACTGCAAAGAGGTCTTCTTTGGTCTTTTCCGACCGGGAAAGTGGTCACAACAGACGCCAGTTTGCAGGGATGGGGGGCCCACATGGGTCAAGCCTTAGCGCAGGGAACATGGTCCCAGTTCGAGGCCCAAAGATCCTCAAATTGGAGAGAGCTGAAGGCAGTTGCCCTAGCATTAGCTTTCTTCTCTCAAAACCTCATAGGTTGCCATGTCCAGATTTTGTCGGACAATGCCACGGCCATAGCCTACCTGAACAAACAGGGAGGCACAAGAAGCGGGGCCCTTCACTTACTGTCAGTAGAGATTCTGGAGTGGGCGGAGAACCACTTACTATCTCTATCCGCAGTCCATCTAAAAGGCACATTGAACGAAGTAGCGGATTATCTGAGCTGACAAAAAGTTCAGGAATCAGAGTGGAGTCTGAACAGGAAGGTGTTTGCATTAATCACCAGTGTTTGGGGCCTTCCGCAGGTAGATCTGTTTGCTTCAAAACAAAACACGCAGCTCCCGAATTTTTTCTCCCTTCAGAGAGACATTTGCTCTCAGGGGATAGATGCTCTGGCACATCCGTGGGATTTTCACCTGGGGTATGCTTTTCCTCCATTTCGATTAATCCCTCTAGTGTTGAGGAAAATACTGAAAGAGAGAGTATCAATCATTTTGATTACTCCATATTGGCCAAAGAGAGCTTGGTTTTCCACGATTCTGCAGTTGGCAATCAAACCATGTTGGCATCTCCCGCTCAGTCAGGATCTGTTGATTCAGGGGCCAGTACTTCATCCAGGGGTAGACAGGTTAAAGCTCACTGCCTGGTATCTGAGGAGCAATTAATGAGAAGCAAAGGCTTTTCAATACGTTTAACTGCTACGTTGCTTTCCAGTAGGAAAAAGGTAACCAGGGATATTTACGCCAAAGTATGGAAAGTCTATGTTTCTTTCTGTCATTCCGAACATAGGGGGGTTAAAGACCTAGTTTCAGTGCTGGAATTTTTGCAAAAGGGTGCAGACAAGAATCTGGCGGTCAGCACTCTTAAGGTGCAGGTGGCTGCCTTGGGAGTTTATCTGGAGAGATCCTTATCTTCAGAAACTCTGATCATGAGATTTTTCAAAGCACTTTCCAGGTCGAGACCGGTACCGGTGAAGCATTTCCCAAATTGGGATCTCTCGGTGGTTCTGCAGGCTCTGGCAAAAGAACCATTTGAGCCTTTACAGGCCATATCCCTAAAGAATTTAACTTTGAAGACTATTTTTCTGGTCGCAATTACTTCAGCAAGAAGGATTAGTGAACTGCACGCCCTATCAGTAAAAGAGCCTTTTTTGTCAGTTTTTCCTGATAGAGTTGTCCTTAAAGTAGATCCGGGGTTTTTGCCAAAAGTGGCAAGCTTTAGTAACAGGTCTCAAGAGATTACTCTACCAACCTTTTCTGCTAACCCTTCGGGTGCAAAGGAAGAGCAGTTTCACAATTTAGACGTAAGACGTATCCTATTACAGTATTTGGAAGTAACAGGAGGGTTTAGAGTTTCAGATTCATTATTTGTTCTTTTCTCTGGAAACAAGAAAGGCCAACAAGCATCAAAAGCATCATTGGCTAGATGGCTTAAGACAGCTATTTCTGTAGCCTATTCTCAAATGGGTTTATCTTCCCCGCTGGGAATTAGGGCTCATTCAACAAGAGCCCAGGCCACTACATGGGCAGAAAGAGCTGGTGCCACCCCAGATCAGATTTGTAAGGCGGCTACGTGGTCAAGCTACTTAACGTTTGTCCGTCATTACAGACTGGATCTCCTATCAGCAACTGATCAGGCTTTTGGCAGAAAGGTTCTGCAGGCTGTGGTCCCTCCCTAGGGGGGTAAGTCTCTATTATCCTCTCAAGTGCTGTCCTGAAAGACGATAAGGGAAAATTCAAGTTAGACTTACCGGTAACTTGTTTTCCTTGAGTCTTTCAGGACAGCAGCATCCCGCCCTATTGTTTTTTCATATATATACTGTGACTAATCATATCTCGATTATGTGTTCCAGTTTGGGGCCGGAGGTTCTCTACTACTACTGACAATGTGTGGAAAGGAGCCTCCTTTTAAAGTTTGGTGGAAGAGGTGTTTCCTGTTGGCAAGGGGAGGAGTCACTCTCTCAAGTGCTGTCCTGAAAGACTCAAGGAAAACAAGTAAGTCTAACTTGAATTATCATTTATATCAGGCTCTACAGACTTTTACCACCACAGGAAATCCTACCTTTTTAGCCAATTGGGAAAAAGATCTTCACAAAGCGATCTCAGAGACCCAGAAATCCCCTATTTTACTAATGGCCCACACCTCTTCCATGGCCTCCAAACTGGCGGAGGTAAATTATAAACTGCTAACAAGATGGCACTATACACCAGTGGTGTTGCATAAGACATTCCCACAAGCATCACCCTTATGTTGGCGGGGATGTGGTGAACGAGCGACACGCGCCCACATTTGGTGGTATTGCCCACTCATCCACCCATATTGGCTAACTGCACTGGGCAAAGAAGATCTAAGGTTTTGAAATCCCTAATGACCCATGGGTCATATTACTTCCATTGTACAGGCTCACCAGCAGGAGCATACAAAAAAATCAATAACACCACACCTGCTCAATGCAGCAAAAGCACTCATTCCACGTTATTGGAAACAACCATACCCACATTACGCCAATGGGTATTGGAAGTAGACCACACATACTACATGGAAGATCTTACTTATCAGGAATAAATCTGATCTGGCGAAGAAAATCTGGTCCTGCTGGTTCGCCTTCAAACATACACCTGCATATACAGATATTCTGTCTCAAAATAAATAATGTGTTTTATGCTAACCCTACCACTGCAAGGAGTATGGACCGAAGCAGACCCCCCTCCCTCCCCTTCCCATGCTTACCCCCATCTCTTACCCTCCTTCTCTTCTTCTTTCTCACTCCTCTCCTTCTTACTCTCTATACTGTAGATTACACAAAGTTCAGATGCCTTTACGAGGGCCCTCGTAGAGGAGATTTTGATGTCTAAGCCTCATGTTGGCAGACAACCTCTAAATATTGGATCATATAACACAATACTTAATATGTATAACAGTCATTCTTAATCCACTGTTGTCTATGTCATTCATGCTCTACGGCCTAATAGCTGTTATGTAAAATGCTTCGTACACAAGATCCGACATTGATCGGACATTCCCACAACAAAATCCATGGATTTTTTCCGACGGATGTTGGCTCAAACTCGTTTTGCGTACACACGGTCGCACAAAGTTGTCGGAATTTCCGCCCACTAAGAACGCGGTGACGTACACCACGTATGACGAGCTTAGAAAAGGCTAGTTCAGAACCAAGCGTGGCACCCTTTGGGCTCCTTTTGCTAAGCTCGTGTTAGTAAAAGTTTGGTGAGAGACAATTCGTGCTTTTTCAGACTTGTGGTTTTCAGATCGTTTTCTGCTGTTCAGTTTGTGCTTGTGGGTTTGTATCTGCTCTTCAGTGAGTGCAGCAAGCTATGCGTGACTCAGCCATTGTGTTCTTGTTCATTCGTTACTGTTTTTCAGGTCGCTTTTCACAGGCCTTGCTGTTCTTCAGTGCGCTCTGTTACTTCATTCTGAGCAGCCGACCGTTTTCTAGCCATGTTGCGTATACATACTCCTCGTAGAGTTTGTGCTGTGTGGGGGCTTGGTGTTGGGGTCTTGACCTTGACACAAGTCCAGTCCATGAACAGGGTGGGGAGGAGTTCATGGACCAAGAATTGGTTGCTTCAGCGTGACCAGTTCTGTCATATGCCTTTGCTCCACGAGATCCATGAAAACAATCCTGATGATTTCAGGAACTTTCTCCGGATGACAGACCCCGTATTTCACAGTTTGTTGGCTTTGCTGACCCCCTATATCAGCAGGCAGGATACCTGCATTAAGCAAGCCATCACTCCGGAGCAGAGACTTGTCGCCACCCTGTGGTACTTGGCGATGGGGAGAAGCCTGCAGGACCTCAAGTTCTCAACAGTCATCTCCCCCCAGGCTCTGGGGATCATTATCCCAGAGACCTGTTCTACCATCATACAGGTCCTGCAGAAGGAGTATATTAAGGTAAGATTTTTATCCTTTAATATCACATTTTATTGTATATAATGTTTGCTGATATTTTGTATTTCTTTCCTTATTCCCTAATTACCATGATTGGAATATGCTGTGAATGTCCCCTTTGTCCTCATTCATGCTGGATTTGTATGTAATTATTTTTTTTGTCCTTCATACATATTTGCCTTTACTTACCTCCCCAGCATGCTCTCTTGGCCCTATATTCACCTCATGTAGTCACTTAACAATGTATTTTATCAGCTCCATAGTAGTGCTTTACCCCAAACACCCCCTAAAATGTGTAAAAATGTGATTTGTGCCAGAGGCTTTTTTTTGGGGTTCCCCAAATCATTTGGAACCCTCCCTCCCCCCAACTGCTAAGTCAGCTGATAACAATTCTCTATCTATCCTCAATCATCTATCTGCTGACTTTGCCAAGCCCATACACACTATACCCATCTCTTTAGTGGTCAGATTTATGGATGAGTTCCCCAAAGCATGTAGTGCAAGGGCCTGCCTGAATACTTTCAAATGGTACTGTTTAAAGTTTTTGTATACTATTATTATCTTGATAGGTAATAGCAGAATGTCCAAATGTGCTCAAATGTGTACAGTGTGTATTTATATCTTTGTCTTATGACACTTCTTACCTGTCCAGTGGACTGTCAATAGTGTAACTAAGGAGGGGCTGGCCAAAGTAATACCCATTATTTAGGCATTCATCTCTCAATGAAGTGGAGAGGGTTACCTGTCCAAGAGCTCCCCCCTATAATGTTAGAAATGGCCCATGAGAGGGGGGATATGATAGGTGTACCATATACTTTGGTCTTTAAAAACTCCCTCCAAAAAATGTTATCTTGATGTTGGCCAAGAATGTTTGTGTGTAATCTGCTTTCCCTGTTTATGTGCAAAATGACTATTTTTTGGGGTTTTTTCGTTTTGACTCCACAGTTTCCTTCCACGCCATAGGAATGGCAGACTGTGGCCTCCCACTTTGCCCAGCGGTGGGACTTTCCTGCGGAGGGGCAATTGATGGGAAACACATCCACATCGTCCCACCACCCAACTCTGGGTCGTACTATTACAACTACAAGGGGTTCAATAGTATTGTGATGTTGGCGGTGGTGTCGGCTACTTATGAGTTCCTGTATGTGGTTGTGGGGAAGAATGGCCAGATGTCCAATGGTGGAGTCATCGCCCAGACGGAGTTCTACAGGCATCTCCAGAATGGCAGCTTGGACTTGCCACCTCCAGAAGACAATGTGGAAGGACTCCCATTCGGCTTCGCGGATAAAGCATTTGTGCTGGGGGACCATCTTATGCTTCCATTCCCGATTAGGACCCTCACCCCGGACCAGAGGGTTTTTAATTACTGGCTGGCCAGAGCCAGAAGAGTGGTGGAGAACACGTTTGGAATCATGGCCAGCCGGTTCCGCCTATTTCTTACACCCATACATATGGCGGAGTACAAACTGAATAACATTATCCTGGCATGCTGTGTTCTACACAACTTTTTATGGCAACATTCTGCCAACTATGCTGGCTCAGTTGGGCCTGAGGCCGGAATTCAAAATGAACCAACCCTGACGGTGCTTGAAAGTGGCCGTCCTGGCTTGCCCCCCCTGAGTGCCCGTGATGTCCGGCTAAGATACCTTGAATTCTTTGCGGGTAGGGGGGCTATCAATATGCCAGACAATGTCTAAAACCTTTTTCAAATAAAAAAAAATAATCAAATCTTTGGTGGCATTTACTGCTTGTGTTTGTTTTAGCTGACCCTGAGAGGAATTTGGTGAGTCCTGAAAATGGCGTGATTGTGTAACATTACAAAGCACTGTTGGGTGTTATTTACTAAAGGCAAAGACACTTTGCACTACAGGCGCACTTGAAACTGCACTTGTAGTGCAAAGTGGATTTTCCCTTAGGAAATAACACCCATTGTCACCGAAAACAGCAATTAGAGCACCACAAAAGTGTTGTAGCGTTGAGACAATAATCCACACATTCTTGATTAACAATCTTTTTAATACCAGCACAATCTCACATGTGCATTTAGAAAAGGTTTTTAAAACAAACCAACATGTTTGTTGTATAACAATTTTTGGGGTCACATTAGAAAAAGTAGAAATGTCCATTTAAAATAAAACAGGCATGTTTAAAACCAACAAGAAAGACACAAATCTTAAACTTACAAAGTTCACATTTGGTAGAACTTGATGGCAATATCAGACATGAGTATTTACAAACTGTGTTTGATATTGCGTTCAGATGGGATGAAGTCACCCCATCTAAAAAAAACAAATTTTGAAGATGCACACAAATAGCCGAATGTCAACATGTGCTAGCTGTCATCATGGGGGATCAAGGGACGTGTTTTGGGGGTGCAACCCCTTCCTCTCAGCTACTTTATTATTGAGGAAGAGGTTGCACCGCCAAAACGCGTCCATTGATCTCCCGTGATGGCAAATAGCACATGTTGACACACCGTGTGCATCTTCAAAATTTGGCTTTTCTCCGATTTGTCAAAAAATGTTAAATTGTAGCACACCAAAAAACAAAGGGATTTGGAGGGGGTTTAAACTCTCCCTAAAACATCAATGATGTTCTTATTTTTTTGAAGAACGTCATTGATGTTTTTCTTGATGTTTTCCAAGTTCCTATTACACCCCATGATCTCCCCGATCAGGATCTGTGCACTTTCTGAGGTGAAAGGATCAGGATCCACAACATCACGATCACCTAAAAAGATAGAAACAAAAAAAAAAAACATGTATTATAAATATGCCGGCATCCATCTCTTACCTGAGCCTGTGGTCGCAGACACTCACCTGTTGTGGTGCCAATTTCCACCACGTCTTCCTCCTCCTGCTCTGTTTGTCTTGGGTGGATTTCCCCTTCTTCCACAGGTGAGGGGTGTCCTCCGAGTCTTTTCTCCCCTATGTAAAAAAAATGGTATACTTAGCACACAGATATTTGATGGCAGAACTATAAATATGAAACATTGTTTGGAAATGGGGTACAATTTGTTGGTGGGCAGAGTTCCAAGATGTAGCATTTTTCTTGTCCTTTGTCAAGCTTGAATACTTTACCTGTCTTGTACAAGCTTCACAGATAGAGACACCCCTATAGTATGCACTGGAGCACCTGTGTAGGCCCCCTAATAAAAAGGGTGTTCTTGTGTCCCACACTAGTGCTCCAGCGTCCAGATGTGAAAACTGCTGCTGAGTGTCCTCTCCATACACAGAATCTAGTTTGCATTTCATTCTAGTTACAAACCCATCTACCCAACCAAATTAGTTTCAGACTAGTAGACCCTAAAAAATGTGGCCAAATGCATATGGCCAAAACCATGGTGTTTTCTAGTCTGAACGAACAATGTTTGATACGAACGAATAATGTGCCCATGAACATAAAAGTTGCCATTTTAAACTGGACAACAGTTAATAAGAAAAGCACATGGAGCAGCACGAACGTAATAAATATAAAGAATAGGAACACAGCACCACTACTTACTTTTTTGCAGCACTCTCCGGATCTTTCGGGACTGCTCATGCTCTCTTAATTTCAGGTCTGACCACCGCTTCCTGAGCTGATCTTTCGATCGTCGTAACCTGAAATTCCGGTGCAGACTCTTGACCACTTTCGCCATGATCTTGGCCTTTCTGACATTGGGGTTGGGGTAAGGTCCATACTTCCCGTCATAGTCGGCCTTCTTCAGGATGTCAACCATCTCCAACATCTCCCCAAAGGACATATTTGAGGCCTTAAATCTTCTCCTTCTGGATCCAGACCCATCAAATGCTGCCACTGTGCCCATTAAAAACGTTACCACTGTGCCTATGAAACGCTGCCACTGTGCCCATCAAACGCAGCCACTGTGCCCTCCACTGTGCCCTCAAATGCAGCCACTGTGCCCATAAAATGCTGCCGTTGTAGCCATTGTGCAATCAAATGTCACCATTGTACCCATCAAATGCTGCTACTGTGCCCATAACATGGATATAATTTATTCAATAAATTTTACCTGCTGCTGTCCTGGGGGTTTCCCTCATGCTCCTCTCTCTCTCCTCCTCCTGACGTCACAGCCAGACCCCGCCCCAAGGTGCCGAGGAGAAGGAAAGCAGTGTGCAGAAGGGTAGGCGGAGCATAAGGCTCCACCTCCGCCAGTCATCCGCCGCTTATGGGGGTGTGAGTCACACCCCCCCACACTCTGCCAAGCACGCCCATACACAGTGGCGCTACAGCAGGCCGGCCACTGTGGGCTGCATGTGTGTGGGGGGGGCGGCCGCGGGAGCCAGGAATTGGGAAGACAGGTGATAGGGTAAATGGAATAACTATTTATTTATCAAACATTTAGTTATGATTATCAAAACATGTATTCTGATTAAGCAGAGGTACTTTTTACAAATGTTTAGAAGTCATATGAGTTAACAGCTGTTTTGGTGATCAAATGCCATTCACACCTTCAGCTGTGAAAAGTTCTATCTCTGGCTTTCTCACAGAACTTGGGAAGTGACGTGTATATGTGAAATGACCATTTGCATATCAATGAATATCACCAAAGAGTTGAATGGTACTTCAAAAGAGTCCTTCAAGGTGCCACCCCTGTAGAATGTATAAATTGTACTGAGGCTCTCAGCTATTTCAGAACAATCATATTGAATGTCACCATGTACTTACTGTGTTGTTCTCCCTGCCTATAGCTAAAACTATGGGCTTGTATATTAAATACATCATCTATAATTTGGCTTCAGCAGTCAACGTTATTGAAAGTCCTTAAGTTCTGGGCTTTCCCTATCAATTGGTCCTTCGAAGCCGGAAATTGATACTTTGCAGACGCCGCCGAGACGTAGAACAGGACAACACAAGCTGGAAACTGGCTAAGGTAAGCTAACTTTCTGCTTACTGTGATTTCCCCTTGTGCTGTACTGATTTGCGTAAAGTTGGTGTCATGTAGAAGTACTCTTTCCAAGAACCTTGACTGTTGAATTGTATTTATTTTATTTTTTTTTACGTTTCTTTTTACTTTCCATACTATCTGTACTTATTACTGTCCTTGCAAGTGTGTGTTCTGTGTGAATGACTTGCCCTGTTTCAGGCGCAATGTGTGCGTAGTTAGGATTTCTGCATTTCCTGTGTCGGGGGACAGCGCAGGTCAGGAATCGGGTCTTCGGACTCAAGGGATCATTCATAGGCTGTGGCTGATAAGGTACTATGTGTAGTGAGGCCCTGGTTTATTGCCGAGGGTGACGGCCTGCTTAAAAAACAGCGCCGCTTGAATCCTTAGTACCAGTTTTGAATGAAATTCTGATTTACTTTTCGCATCTGCGTAGTTCTCCATAAAATTACACAATAAGCAGATGTACTATCTCTCCTATTCTGCACAGTGCCTATAAACTGATGTGGAAGACTTTAGGGAAGCATAACTGTCAGATTCTATACTCTAGAATTTTCTCCTATTGAGATTTTTGTTAATGTACTGCACAATTTGTTGGAATATGTGATGCTGTGTGTGTGTCCTGCCTTGTCTAAGGGAGTATCTTTACATTCGTAAACTGATTTAATCTGTATGTGTAACCCCGTTCAGTTTGTGTAACTGAACTCTTTTTTAAGTAGTGTGCCGGTCAGTCTGTGTGGCTGATTTGTGCAGTGTATAGTCTCTATAGAACCTTGGCCAGGTTTGGGGCCAGATGTACCATTCCTGCTATTTAGGATTCACTGTGTCTGTGTGACGTGGGGATCTAGTAATAGATTAATTCTTCAGGAAGTCTCATCACCGTGTGGGATGGGGAATTGTGCCACCGCGTACGCCTCAGAGGAGGATCTGTGTGATCCTATTGTGAACCCTTCCTGGTCTGCCAAAGATTATATGATATATAACTTTGGAGCAGGTTCAGTCCATTCCCTTAAGAAATGGAACAGAGGCACACAAGGGTTTATACCTCTAGAAGGGAAACTTGACCCTAAGTTCTGGAATGAATGTAAAAAATCCAAGTACTTTTAAAACAAGAAAAGACAAGCAGGCATTAGATAAATGGATGCATGCAAGTGAGCAGTGTCAAAACATGTTGAAAACGAGATTGAAAGAAACCTATTGCCCTGTGAGAAAGTTATATGAATACAGTGCTGAAGAGCCTGATGACAATATTGCTGAAATGACTGTAAGCAGATTATACCCTACATTACCACCTCCACCTACTTATAATGATCAAAGGGCAGCAAACAGTTCCACTCTGCATAATTTATCTGCACCCCCACCCCTACCCCCCCCCCCCCAGCCAGAAACAACAATAGGTGCAGATTCTACAATACCACTAGCAGAGGGGTTCTCGGCCATCCTAACTTCCTCCCCCTCAGGGAGACCTGTGATAACACATCAGCCTCCCATGTCCCCCATTTCACCCAATCAATCTAATTTTTGGGGGCCTGTGAGAACTCAGTTGATAACAGCAAATGATGGGGCAAGGACTACTGTCACCTGGCTTGTCCCCATCACTAACTCTGATGTACAGATAATTATAGAAACCATGCCTGACCCTGAAAGAAATCCACATGCTTTCACTACAAAGATGAAAGCATTACAAATTGCTTACCAGTGTTCAGCATATGATATGTACAGAGCCTGTTGTGCATGCCTGGGTGTCCAAATTACTAATCAAATTATTAATACCAATGGCAGTCTGAAAGAACCTATACCAAATACTGATGTGAAAGAGGGTGAGGAATGGATTAACACCTTCTGTACACAGGTACAAAAACAATACAAGGGTGGTGATTGGGCTGGTCTATTGCAAACAACCCAGGGGTGAATGAGACATGTGATATGTTCTTTCAAAGAATGAGTGAGAATGTTGTTGCATGTTGTCAGAATGCAAATGAGGAAGTGATTGATGGAATCCTTACGAGTGCTTTGATGAGTGGGTTTAACAAAAAAGTGAGTGACAGAATAAAAATGATAAGACCAGAATGGAGGACAATGGGGTCCTTTTCTATAATACAAGATATAGAGGAAAAAGAGAAAGCCAGACCACAAAAAGTAATGTATGTAGGTCCTAATGGTAAATTTGTACCTGAAAATAGTAGGCATAAAACAAATAAAAAACATTTTAAGTCAGGAAAACATGATCCTTCTAATGTGACATGTTACAGATGTTGCAAAAGGGGCCATTATGCCAAATTTTGCAAAAATTTATCAAGCTAAACCTCAAAATGAACTTGAATTAGAACAAAGGGAGTCCTCTAACCTGAATAGATATTGACAAGAAGGCCAACCAGTGTCCAATAAAGCCTTTGAGAATAATATGAGAAATATTTTTGTCTACAGGGTGTAGTTGGCTAAGTGTGAGAGTTATGTTTGTTGTATATATGTGTGTGAAATCCATGGATTGTTATGTCATGTTAGTTGTATTAATATGCCCAAAGTGCTGTATCAGCAAAACAGTTGACCCAAACCACAACTTTACCTACATGGAGTTTGCATGTTTTCCCTGTGCCTGCCTGGGTTTCCTCCGGGCACTCCTACACTCTGGAGAAATGCTGGTAGGTTAATTGGATCCTGTCTAAATTGTCCCTAGTGTATGTATGAATGTGAGTTAGGGACCTTAGGATTGTAAGCTCCTTGAGGGTAGGGACTGATGAATGTGAAATAATAGTAACACAGTATGAATATGGGTGGCATGATGATTGTGTTTTGTGTTTGTTATGTATGTTTTAAAATGATGTGACATTGCCACATGGACATTTACAGGTAACAAGGCAGTGGAATGTTGGTCATTGCAACTTTTAGAAGCAAGAAAAATATTTTGTCTGTAAAGTGTGACCTTAAAAAAAGACAAAAAATTGTATTTCTGATTAAAAGAACAATGTGATCTATATAAATTTGGGTATAAAAAAAATTGACTTAAAATTATAAATTTTGTGTGCAATGTGTAGTCATTTTGCACTGTGGTCAATTTAATATAAAAAAGAAAAAGACATTATTATATTTGCTTATTCTAAAAAAGAGGTTAATCTAAAAACTGTGAGCTGAAAATCGTTAAATTAAATACTTGCTGGGGTGGCTGATCATGTGGTCATTGGAGCCACACCCAAAACATTTAATAAAATTAAATTAGTAAGAAAAAACCTTTTTCACTAATGATTAAAGTTTAAAAATAAGGAATGGTGTTTTATAGTTTAAAGGAGCAACGAGCCCCCACCTTTTTCTTTGACACAGGTTAAATTGCATGGCTTGTGTGTGAACAGCTGTATTGTCATGGAAATTGAGTGAGCTGAGTGAACTGTAAACAAAAAAACAAAAAAAAAAAAGAGAAAGTAAGACCTCCTAATAATGTATATTTATATGTGTGTGTAAATTAACAGTAATCTTTGTTTCCATAGATGAAACAGTTTTGGAAGAAGTTTTCCAATGTGCTCAGTATGGTGAAGTATAACTGTCTTGCAAGACAAAGGGGAACTTATAAAAAATTAGTTTTTTTGAGCTGCTAATTTTTAACCATGGTGAATAATAGTTTTTTTTATAGTAATGGTATACCATACATAAAATCCACGTGGTAACATTTAGTTTGACGTCAAACAATTTTTTTTGGTATTAGAAAAAAGTGCACTGGTAAAACATCTAAGAAAAAAAATGTTCAAAATGCTTACTGTATGCTAAATATCTCTAACCTTTGGTTCATTTTTAGGAGGAAAATATAATGTGTTTTTACTAAAATGTTAATGCTTATTCCTCAGATTAGTTCTGTGCCCTGAGTTGATTGATTTAAGGTTTTCCAAACAGAAGGAGACCACAGCCTTCAAAGACAATTCACCAATGGAAGTATTGTTCTAAAGTGTTTCTATTTTCATATGTCAACATTTATGGGTTTCATTCCCCCCCCCCCCCACTAGCTAAATATTGATGCAGTCATCTGAGTCTGTACTGCCCAGTTTCTTGGTCCTATTTACAATATAAGGTGCTAAATGTTATGTGATGTTATGTGATGTTATGATCTGACATGTAGGAGCTTTGAAATTTAACAAGTTTCAGTACCCTAGAGCACAGGTGTCAAACACAAGGTCCGTCGCCAAATCCAGCCCTCCTCTAGTCCTCCTCCAGACCCTTACTTTCTGCTTTCAAGCAATGCATCTGGCTTCTTCCTAGCAACAGCATAAGGAAAGGGGGTGCACTGTAATGTAAGGGAAAGTAGGGGACTCAACTTCTGATGGTGGGTGGCTCTTGACATCTAATGTAAGGGGAGGGGATGCGCTGGACATCTAATCTTACAGATACAACCAGCCCTTTTGAGGACAATCAGAATGCTGATGCGACCCACGAGGAAGTTGAGTTTGACACCCCTGCCCTAGATAATTAAGCGTTTCTTGTCTTAGACTATGTTTCCACTATAATGACTACCAAAGTCATGTGATTCAGAGACTCTGGAGTGTGACTTTGATCCATCTTCACAGTCTCTGGATCAGAGTTGCATTGAATGTCTCGTCAAGGTAGTGCAAGAACCTTTTCAAAGTCATTGCAACTTTAAGTCGCAATAGTGGGAGCTGAGCCTTATATAGTTTCTGTATATTATTCTAAGATAAAAAAGTTATTAACAATGGATTGAAACATTTCTGCTCTAGTTTAAACACCTATGATGACAAAAAAAAAAAAAAAAAAAATGAATGTATTACTCATTTCTAGCTGTTAATGTGTCTTTGTGTATCTGTCCCCAATGTCTGTGTGTGTCCAGGCACACACCTGTTAGCTTGAATTTTACTCCCTACTGTTTAGTGATCCCAGCACCTCAGTGCTGCAAGAGATTCTCATTCATCCATTGGCCCTTAGTTCTAGGTATCTGCCTACTTGGGTGAGTAAGAGGGCCGCAACCGGGGATCTGTCTGCAGCACAAAACCATCTCTACCATCAAGAGCTCTGGAGAAGACAAGGCAGTTCCTTAGACTCTGTGCCTCGGCCCTTTCAAGGGCCCTCACCATTGCTGCATGTGCGGACATGCTGCCTTCTCCCCAGATAGTACCATTAGGTATCCTTCCTGCCTTAGAATCCTTGTACACATCAACTGTATCTTGTGTACCTGACTTCCAGAGAACCCTGAACCCCAGTACTGCACTATACTCCTGTCATTCTTGTAAATCCTTGTCTATGTTCCTGTAGGATCAATGATCCAGGCCATACGTGATAGCCCTCCCCTTCTGAGAAGCCTATTGTTCATGATAAATGTTTATGGTCTAGACAGTTTAGTTTAAATGACAGTTGAATAACATTTTATACTAAATGAGAATGGTTTCTCCTTGTATTAAGACATTTTTCTTTTCTCCTAGGTCTTACCGCTAGAACATAGATTTACTTCAGCAGTAAAAAAACTCAACGGCTTTATGGGCATTTTTCTTAATGATCAAATGTTGGACTAACAATCTGAGTGACGCCGTCTTCACAAATATGCTTCCTCATTCCTTGGCTTTGTGACATCAGCCACAAACAGCATTGATGGAAAAGCGTGCTTTCAGAAGCTTTTGAGATGTCTGAAGAACTTTGATACTTATCATGTCAGCTGTCTAAAAAAAAAAAAAATCACAGCTCACTTTGATATAATTGCAAAAAGATCTGCACACCTACTGGAAGTTTCTTGTCATGTGGACTGCGATAGTCCTGAAGAAAACAAGATTATGTATGAAAACTGTATGCCTTCTTAAGGTGCTGCAATGGAGTCTTATGGAGGACGAGCTGTGACAGCAGAGCAATCAACTAAAGACATGGTGTTCATACATTGTTAGACCAACGTGTAATTTTTGTTTTTTAGACATTTTTGTATTTTTGTTTAGCCTTGACAAAGCAAAATTAGATTTTTCTGCAGAAGTAAATTGGGTACATAAATTAGGAGGAATATGAACTAGAAAAATAAAGATTTAAACTAAGATTAGGCAGTTGGAGGGAGAAGTTGGAAGTTAGAAGCAATTTATTGTAATTTTATCTGCCGTTCTTTAGGTTGTGCATGTGTTATGAGACGTAGTTTGTTCCATTTTCCCAATATCATTGCCTGTAATATTCACATCTAGTTAGGCCCCACACAGCTTTAACTGTCACCAAACAAATTACACTGAATAGTCAAGCACCCAACTGTCCACAACCAGTGTATGAATTGTTTGTTATAGTGCTGTTATGTTATGTTTTGTTAGTTATGTGGTCAATTTTTAATTTGACCAAGAGATGGGATTGATAGGGTAAATGGAATAACTATTTATTTATCAAACATTTAGTTATGATTATCAAAACATGTATTCTGATTAAGCAGAGGTACTTTTTACAAATGTTTAGAAGTCATATGAGTTAACAGCTGTTTTGGTGATCAAATGCCATTTACACCTTCAGCTGTGAAAAGTTCTATCTCTGGCTTTCTCACAGAACTTGGGAAGTGACGTGTATATGTGAAATGACCATTTGCATATCAATGAATATCACCAAAGAGTTGAATGGTACTTCAAAAGAGTCCTATTCAAGGTGCCACCCCTGTAGAATGTATAAATTGTACTGAGGCTCTCAGCCATTTCAGAACAATCATATTGAATGTCACCATGTACTTACTGTGTTGTTCTCCCTGCCTATAGCTAAAACTATGGGCTTGTATATTAAATACATCATCTATAATTTGGCTTCAGCAGTCAACGTTATTGAAAGTCCTTAAGTTCTGGGCTTTCCCTATCACAGGTGAGGGGGTTTCCTCTCATGTGCCGCCCGCCCCCCCCCCCCGCAAAGTGTCACCCTAGGCCAACACCCTAGGCCAAAAAAACAGCCCTGCAGGCAGGTAGAAGCAACTATGAGAAAAGAGTCTCACCTGCCAGTCTCATCTGCTATGATTAAAAAAGCCTACCGGTTAGCACATTTTAACAAACACCTCCATTGGTTATACCATACAGTAGAAAGAGGGTCTTTTTCTGCAGCTTTGAGGGCAATATTAAAAATACAAAACTATAAACCCCTACCCCCCCCCAGGATAGGTAGTCTTATAAAAAAGAGAAAAAAATTCACATACATTCGCAATGGTAGCATGCACTGGCAGAGCGTTTTTGGATGTGGATTTGTTTTTTTTATTTCACAATTAGCTTTTCAGCACCCCGATCTGATTCAGTTTAGAAAAGGGCATTTTTTATGGTAGTTTTAGCAGTGACATTTGCTTTTCATTAAGTATTAATAGGCCTTCTTAGATCAGTAGTTAGAATTTGGCCATTAGTTTGCTGAGGCTGTCCGGGTGTCTTGCCGAGAAAGTTCCCCCGGCGGATAAGGACCCCCCTGTACTGCGCATGTGCTGCGCTTGCACAGTACAAACTACTACGGTGATGCCGAAAATTGCCGAACATAAACAGCTGTGAGTGAACTCTACATTGCGCATGCGCAATTAACATGACATTCTACCAAACTATGCCGCACGCTCCCCATGCTCGTGCTACTTTGCAAGTGGTGGGTCTATTATTACGCTCTATTATTACTGTTATATCTGTAGGCATCCACCCCTTACATGATATAACAGTAATAATAGACCCACCCCTTGCAGAGTAGCATGAGCATCGGGAGCGTGTGGCATCATCTGGTACAATGTCATGTTAATTCCACATGCGCAGTATACAGCTCACTCACAGCTCTTTATGTTTGGCAATTTTCGCCAGCTCCGTAGTCCTTCGTACTGCGCAAGCGCTGTGCCTGCACAGTACAGGGGGGTCCTTATCTGCTGGGCGGACCTTTCTCGGCAGAACACCAGTTTTATTCTAAAGCAAAACTTTCCTACCACTGTCCAATTTCTATCAAACTCTCATTATGAATCAAGAGACTGCAGATGATACAGGTGTATCAATGTAAAGCTGTCTGATAGTAGACAGAGAGAAGTGCTCAGGCAGGGGTTTTACTACAAAAATTAGGATACTGCAGAGTAAAACTGGACGGCAGCAAGACAGTTTTATTCATAGGTAATAGGCCTAACCAATATACTTCTAACTTTTATTTTTACTATGGGTATGGGGTGTGGTAAATGTGACTGATATAATTTTAGGTGGTTTATGTGCACACTGTTCTAGTCCTTCTTCTTTTTTTTTTTTTTTCTTTCAATCAATCCAGTTGTGTATTGTGCACATACGGAAGCTTCCAGAACAGATAGCTGAGGGGGGGCGTGTCCGGACGTGAAGCAGGGAGGACGTGCTGATGCAGAGCTCTGCACATCCAGCGAAAATCCACCGCCATCCTCTGCTTATTTCACTTTGGTGACACTCCAAACTAACTCTACACATCCCTGGATATCCTCTATTATAGCCCCAGCTGATATTGTGCAGTTTGGCTGGCTGTACGCGCACTTGTCCTGCAGCTGACATCACATTGCTGAAGCCCGCCACCATCTTGAGGCCTGTGGAACCTCCTGTACCCTCCGCACCTGACTGCCGTGATTCAAGTGGTTAATGGGTGCTTCATCCCTGCCCAACAGCTGCTACTCCTCCGGAAGGAATAGAGCAGATCCGTTGTGGGAGGAAGTCATTAGAAGAGCCCTAACAGACAGCTCCAGTATCCCGCGGACCGGCATCATCTTGTGGCCTGCTGATCTGGGTACAGCCGCCCCTCTCAAGCACAGTGAGTATCAGGATAATAGCTCATCCCTGGTACCCCAAGAGGTGACTGTCCATCTAACCGGCTTTGATTTGATATATGTCCCTAGGGGGAGACTGTGGCCCTAGCGGAAGCGGAGCTCATCTGTACGGCGGCCGTTCTTGGGAAAGACCGCGGCTTCGACCCACTCCCGGAAGACGGTGGCCATTTTGCTACACCCAGATTCATTTACTACACTCCATTCCATCTCCCCTGACACCCAGCTCCCTTTCTACAGGCCTCAGTGAGCTGCCAAGACTGCCACCCTCTTTACACAGCCACTAAAGTAGCCCCCTTCACAACTGGCTGGTGCACCCAGCAAATTAACAATGTCCATCTCTGCTAATATGGAGGATGCCATTTGAATGAGCTCTGGGCCCCGTCTGCTCTCTGAGACCTCCGAGATACTACTTTAGCCACTTATAGCTCCTGGGGTAAGCCTGACCAACCACTTAATTTCTTGGGCAACCCATGGGCAAAGTTGGCCAGCAGCAGCGATATTACAAGCTGCTGTTTGGACCACGTGAGGGATCGAACATGGAACGCTTTGTTACTAGGCTGCAATTTGAGGTCTCGAATAATTCCACAGATCCTTTCACCGCGATGGATCCATTCCTAGGTACGGAGAATGCTGTAAACCCTCCACTGGCTGGCACCCAGATTCCAGACCCAGCTCCTTCCTCTCCACATATGATCCTCACCCCAGACATTCTGGATGCCAAGTTGGATGCTAAACTGCAGCTCTTACTTCAACAAATCACATGCAAAGTTTCAGCATAGGTGAACAAGCTAGCTGCAGAACTGAGAGGGAAAATAAATCAAATTGGGGAGCGTACAGATACTCTTGAATATAAATTGGATGAGATGATAAACTATGTGCAGGCTATTGAGGAGGAAAATCATAATTTACATTTTCCATTCTCCCAACTATAACTACAGCAGGAGGACTTGGAAAACAGGGAAAGAATGCAGAACTTGTGCTTCAGCGGTATCCCTGAAACAGTGGGGGAACCTGACCTATGCACCTATCTTGGGTCATTTCAACACCCTGGCCCCCACAGTGGTGGATATAGACTGGCGCTTAGATAGAGCCCACCGTTCCCTGGGCCCAAAACCTCCAGCTGGAGCTAGACCCAGAGATGTTATAGTGAGGTTTCACTTTTTTGAAAGCAAAGAGGCACTAACCCTGGCTACACATTATAAATCCCAACTTGTACAGTGTATCCCTTTTCATGACTAGGCATATTTTAGAAATTTGGTGTTTACAAGTTAAAATCCGTATTTTTTGCTAGAAAATTACTTAGAACCCCCAAACATTATATATATTTTTTTAGCAGAGAATCTAGAGAATAAAATGGCAATTGTTGCAATATTTCATATCACACAGTATTTGTGCAGCGGTGTTTTAAACGCAAATTTTTGGGAAAAGGGACACTCATGAATTTTAAAAAATCCAAACAGTAAAGTTACCCCAATTTTTTTGTATAATGTGAAAGATAATGTTACGCCGAGTAAATAGATACCAAACATGTCACGCTTTATAATTGCACGCACTCGTGGTATGGCGACAAACTACAGTACCTAAGAATTACTATAGGCGACGCTTTAAATTTTTTTATGGTTACCAGGTTAGAGTTACAGAGGAGGTCTAGTACTAGAATTACGTATAAAATAATAATTGAAGCGCTTCACTCAATGATCAGTAACAATTATAAAATATAAAATGCACTGCTGTGCATCCCGCACATAAAATCCACACCAGTGTGAAAATCCACTACTAATCCAAATGTTTCAAAGAGCTCATAAACTTATAACTAAATAACTAAAAAATATATATATAACGTGATCTTGCTCAGATAAATATATAAAGTTGAAAAACTATAATGTGTACATACAGAAACAATCATCCATCATTGTGATATAAATAGTGAAAATAAATAGGCAAGTGTTAATAGTAAATTAATGATGTGATTGAACAGGGAGAAAAACAATAAAAGACTATTTTGGTAGAGATATAAAGATAGTCCCAGTGATTGTGGTTCTTTGATTGCTTAATTGGAGTGTCTGCTTGTCATTTTTAAACAATTCTTCCATCCACCTCCATTTTCATCAGGTACAGCTTACCACACCGTTGATTATATCTAAACCAAAAAATGAACAAGGAAAAAATCATTGCGCAAGGAACTCCATATAGTACACCAGCAAAACACACTCAGAGATTCACTCACGTGTGCCCAGTATTAAAAACGCATATGAATCAGCAATAGCAGTCAGCCGCTGTGGACGAGAGAAAGGATCGCTGCAGTACACCGCTCTGTGTCAGACTGCAGAGTGCGTCCTAGGCTCCTCCCACGCGTTGCGTCACCGTCATGTGAATTTCTCAAGGAGGATCGTCTCATATAATGTAAAGGGTCTAGGTTCGATTCGTAAGCGTTGGATGGCCCTGAAGGATTTCAGGGCCTCAGGCACAGACGTGGTAATGATCCAGGAGACTCACTTTCGGGCAGGTGGATCATTTAAATTTGCCTCAAAGTTTTACCCCACCTCCTTCCTTGTCTCTGATTCCACGGGTAAGGTGGGAGTGGCAATTCTGATTAAGAAGTTGTGCCCTATTAGGCTTAAAAACTCCCATGCTGATCCTCATGGGAGATTCCTCATTCTAGACTGTGAGTGTATTATCACTTTCACCCTTGTCAATCTCTATGCCCCTAATACAGGTCAGATTGACTTTCTTAACAAACTTTTTGATTCCCCTCAATACTGGTCACAACCTTTTATGGTCATTGGTGGGGATTTTAATCTGGTTATATCACCCACTAGAGACAGACAAACTCTCCTTAGTACTATACCTTGTAAAAAGATTACATCCCAAGCCAATTCTTTCCGCAAATGTATTAGGTCTTGACAGCTTTTAGACTCATGGAGGATCAAGCATCCCTCTGCTAGGCAGTTCACGTTTTACTCCCCAGCTCATAAAATGTACTCATGTCTTGATCACTTTTTTATTTCAGCCCCACTCATCCCCTATGTGGTCGAGTCTGACATATCACCCATTACATGGTCAGACCACGCTCCCATCATGTTAGACCTTATGCTTTCTCAGGCTTTCACCAGATCTTGTCATTGGCGTCTTAATGATCACCTCTTACAATCTGAAGTTTCACGTTTCACTTTAGCAAAAGGTCTAGAGGATTTTTTTCAGTTTAACATAGGGTCGGTTTCCAAATTTTCTTCACTGTGGGAGGCACACAAGGTGGTTTTTCGTGGTGCTTGCATAGCTGAGGGCTCTCGGTTGAAGAAAGATAGAAATAGACTTATACAATCTTTGACATCTGCTCTGGTAACCGCAGAGATGCAGCTATTGTGTGGTCCCACGGTGATGAAACTGCGAAAGGTCACCTCCCTCAGAGAACAAATCAAATTAATACAGCTTGGCAGGGCAGCCAGATCCTTACTCTGGACAAAACAAAAAGTTTATGAATACTCGAATAAACCCCATAGGATGTTAGTCAACAAACTACATCCACGTCCATTCAATTCATTCCCTGACTTCCTTCTCCAGGCTGATGGATCTAGAACACACTGCCCCCATGAGATGTCAAAAAATTTTAGCAAATTCTACCATAAATTGTATAATTTTCTGACTCCGGAGCATCATTTCAATTTTACCCAGGAAAAATTTGAGACGTTTTTCTCTAGCATAAAACTTTCAAAATTATCTTCAGTGGATTTAGCTAGCTTGAATATGGCTATAATGGCTGAAGAGCTTTTGACTATAATTAAGGGCCTTCCACTACATAAATCACCTGGCCCTGATAGCCTGCCCTATTTTTATTACAAAACCTTCTTTGATATTTTGTCTCCACACATGCTGACATTATATGATTCCTTGCTTAAGGGAACATCCCCACACCCACAATTCTCCCATTCATACATTTCTGTCATCCCAAAGCCTGGTAAGGACCCCTCTATCCCAGATAATTACAGACCCATAGCCCTTTTAAATTCAGATTATAAAATATTTTCAAAAATCCTTGCATCCAGACGATCTAGACTTGTTCCCAAACTGATCCATAGTGATCAGGTGGGCTTTGTCCCTGGCAGGCATGCGGGGGATAACACCCGTCGTACAATAGATCTGATAGATCTCTTGGACAGGTCTTCCCGTTCGGCCTTGGTTCTAAGTTTAGATGCACAAAAGGCCTTTGATAGGCTGAGTTGGCCTTATATGTTTGCTACCTTAAATGCATATGGTTTTAATGGCCCTTTTATAAAAGCTTTAGAGGCCATTTACTCGACAGTCACAGCCCAAGTTCAGATGTCTTCCTTCCTGTCGCCTGGCTTCCCCATGACAAATGGTACTCGGCAGGGGTGTCCCCTTTCACCATTACTTTTTATTTTGTGTCTGGAACCTCTGGCCGAGTTCATCCGGATATCCGTGGTGTAGTGATGCGGCAGGGGGAATATAAATTGTCGCTTTTCGCAGATGACATCCTGCTCACTATTACCAACCCATTAATATCTCTCCCTTCACTGCACAAATTATTGTCCTCCTTTAGTGCCATTTCTGGTTATAAGATTAATACTTCTAAAACTGAAGCTCTCCCCATACACATACCATCCTTCAAGTTATCTCAGCTTAAAGATTCATACCCCTACAAATGGTGCACTACCTCCCTCAAATATTTAGGTATCCTTCTTACCCCCCTCTTACTCTTCCCTTTATCATGTTAATTACCTCCCCCTGGTTCTAGACATTAACAAATCCCTGCTGACCTGGACAAAATATCCCTTATCTCTGTTGGGTAGGATTAATGTCCTAAAAATGATTATTTTACCCAGGTTATTATATCACTTTGAAATGTTACCAGTTGCCATACTCTCCTCTCAACTAAAAGCACTTCAGATTTCTAAAGTTCGTATGGGGTGATAGGGCTCATCGCATAGCGAGTTCGGTGGTACTTGCCCCAAGATCCAGGGGGGGATTGGGCACCCTGGATATTATTAAATATTATTATGCCTCACATTTGAGGGCTATTGTTTCATGGTCCTCCTTACACGCACCAAATCAATGGACAGCCATTGAAAAGGGAGTGTTATATCTGGTTCACCCATGTTCTTTAGTTTGGGGTGCCCTCCCATCCCTGGATCCCTTCTTTAAATGTCAATGTACTGCTCCAATGACCTTCACTTTAACCATCTGGCGTAAATGCCTTAAAGGCTTTATTCTTGCTTCACCTTGCTCTCCTCTTGTGAATGTGCTATTCAACCCAATCATACCAGACCGTTTGTCCCTGGGCAGGGTTTTCCTATGGCTTAACGGCCCCCTCTTCCAGCTCCAAAATTTGGTCCATCCTATTGCATGGAGATTACATACTTTTGATACCCTATGTGAGAAATTTGATATACCTCCCCAACTATTTCATTTTTATTTACAGGTTAGACATTTCTTTCACTACAAATCCCCAACCCTGACTCTTGATAAACCAAGTATGAGTATTTATGTGCCCAGGGTCCTCACCAACTACATTTAATATCCTCCTTTCACCGTATCCTCCATGAGTCGACCCCTCTTACCAAGACCACACATCACTACATGAGGAGATGGTCCCATTTGATAGGTAGACCTATTTCGGTCCAGGTATGGGATAGGATGTGGTCCTCTACTTTCAAGTCCTCCAAATGTGTAACCCAAAGGGAAACATCCATTAAGATTCTCATGTTTTGGTACAAAACCCCCGAAGTCATTCATAAATATGATTCCTCAGTTACTGTTGGCATTGCGGGACTGACACAGGTTCTTTATTTCATATTTTCTGGCACTGTTCTATGATCCAACCCTTTTGGCATGAAGTGATGCTCCTGATACAAAAGGTGGTGGATGTTTTCCTTCGGCTTGATCCCTTAAATCATCTACTGGGTCTGCCTTTTTCAGGCGTAACCAAAAAAGTTAATCGTCTAATTTCCTATATTATGTTAGCTGCCAAAAGGCTTATTCCATTGTGCTGGTTGTCTAATACACGCCCTCCATGGTCCAGGTTTCTTCACCTGGTGGCTGAGATTCGGAGGATGGAATATCTAACGGACTCTGTACATGATGCTATCTCCCAATTTGATAAAGTTTGGGAACCTTGGGATCGATCAGAATATGGGACCCCTTTGCCAAGTATCACATCAAAAATTATATTAACATTATATTATCCTTGATTATGTCCCCTTCCTCCCCCCCTAGTCACTATATATGCCATTTTGGTACCTTCCTGAGTCTCCTGTTTCGTATCATTTATCCTATACAAAAACACTTTGTCTTTTTACTTTTATGAAGGCTCTCTGTTTTTGATTTCTTTTACTTACCTAAAGTTGTTCTTTCTTTTTCCTTTTTCACAAGCTGTACAGATCACCTCTGTGCTCTGTATGTATTGACATTGTTTATTTGTTCCTCTTATTTCTTTGTTTGATATCATTATGTTTTTTCGATATTTGTGCACTGTGCACTATGTAACAATTTTATATCCGTTCTTTAAAAAAAAAAAAAAAACATAGATACAATTTTGAAAAAAAAGAACAGATAGCTGGTAAGAAGTGAATGTTGTGCTTTGGTCACCCCAAGCTTAAAAAAGCCCATACTGGCATAAAATAAATATTAGGACAAAAAAATTAAAACCCTATACACAAAGACCACATTTTTAGGGAAGCCTTGCAGAAAAAAAGCAGTTTGACCCAAAAGAAAGGTCATATGAACAAAAAATAAACAAAAACAATATACACCCCAAAGAAATTAAAATCCCAAACACAGCCCCCTTGAAACAAAAACCTTTTTATTTTGTTTGAAAGGGTAGCTTTGCGGAAAAAAAAATGCTGTGGATGGGACAGTAGCTAAAATTTGATGCACAAAATAAAATTAAATACTATCAATAATGATTAAAGCAAAAAAAGAAAACAAATATATATCTTCACTAATTAAGGTTCATAAATTCCTTCATTTATAAGGACCATAGTGGTAATACGTGCTTAGTAGTATTGTAGATCTGCCTAAAATGTTGCATTCTACTTGTTAACAAAAGGTAAAAAAAAATAAATAAATACAAAAACAGATATGTAAAAAGCCACTGATAGGTGTACAGTACATGTGTATGCTCTGTACACAGCACTTTTCCCCTATTAAAATATGGAGCAATTTGTTAAATAAATTGATTTATTGTGCTAGATATACAGGTATGTGCTTCCTCTCTCCCTTTTTGTTTTGAAAGTCTCCAATAATAGGAACAACAAAAACACAGTAAAGAGGTGATTGCCCAAAGAGATAGCAATAAGAACTAGAAAAGCTACAATTTCTGGGGAAATTGTGAAAAGTGTTCTTGCCTCTACAACTGGAGTGGGCGGAGTAACTGGATGGAGTGGCTTGAGTAACTGTGAAAAGTGTTAAAAAGCTTAATATTTTAAAAAGTATAAATAGTAGTAAAAAAGTTGAAGTCCCATCATTAGCTGAAAGAGCTGAACATTTTTTTTCAAAAGTTTTTTTTTTTCAAAAATGAATTATTTTTTTTCAAAAATGATTTTTTTTTTTTTTTAACCACTTCCCACCCGGCCACTGCACATATACGGCTGGGTGGGCGCTCTCTCCTTCTGAGTGGATGTTCAGGAACGTCCCTCAGAAGGAGTGGGATCGCGCACGCGTGTCCGCGCAGCGGCGTGATCCCGATGCGCTCGTGCCATCCGGACACGGCGCATCTCCGATCGGCAGGAGGGCTCTGCGATTGGCCCTCCTGATCACATGACGGCCGTGTCGAATCACAGCCATCATGTGATGTAAACACAGAGCCAGTTGCTAGGCAATCTGCTCTGCTCTCCTCACACGGAAGTTGTCAGTGAGGAGAGGAGAGCGCATCGCTGCAGCCGGCTGGTGATCAGTGAGTATGAGCTGTTTTTTACAGCTTTTTACTCACTGATCACCAGTCTAGTGACCCCACACAATGTAAAAACACAAAACAAACACTAAGTAAACACACAATGTCCCCAAAACACGTCCCCAAAACACATGCCCCCAAAACACATGTCCCCACATAGTAAAAACACATGTCCCCCACATAAGTCCCAGTAAAATAACATGTCCCAATGATTATCTGCACACATATGTCACCTGCGCACATCTGTACATGATCATTTGCGCATGTGTCCGTGATCACACGAACCAATTATTATACACTTAACGGGATTTTTTTTACCAAAAACATGTAGCAGAATATGTTTTGGCTTAAATTTATGACAAAATTTGATTTTATTGGATTTGTTTTAAAATAGAAAGAAGAAAATATTGTTTTTTCTTTTCCAAATTTCCGCTCTTTTTTCGCTTATATCGCAAAAAATAAAAAACAGAGTCGTGAATAAATACCACCAAAAGAAAGCTCTATTTGTGTGAACAAAATGATAAAAATTTAATTTGGGTACAGCGTAGCATGACCGCGCAATTGTCATTGAAAGTGTGAGAGCGCTGAAAGCTGAAAATTGGGCTGGGAAGGAGGGGGGCGAAAGTGCCCAGTATTGAGGTGGTTAAATGAAATTTTTTTTTTCAAAAATAATTTTTTTTTTCAAAAATGAATTTTTTTTTTTCAAAAATGAATTTTTTTTTCAAAAATTAATTTTTTTTTTCAAAAATTATTATTTTTTTTTTCAAAAATGATTTTTTTTTTTTTTCAAAAATATTTTTTTTTTTCATGGGGCGGTTATAATGTTTTGGCTGATCATGGGGTTGTCAGCTTTTGTCACCTCCCACTCTAGTTTTTAACATTTCACCATTCATTCCTATGGGACCAATTTCGCCGCAAAAACGACAATATTTCGTGAACCATTCGGCGAAACGTTCCACAAAATAATTTTTTTTTTCATGGGGCGGTCATAATGTTTTGGCTGATTATGGGGTGGTCATAATGTTTTGGCTGATCATGGGGTTGTCAGCTTTTGTCACCTCCCACTCTAGTTTTGAACATTTCGCCATTCATTCCTATGGGACCAATTTCACCGCAAAAACGACGATATTTCGTGAACCATTCGGCGAAACGTTCCACAAAGTAATAGCACACCAATTAAATGACATTGAACATTTCGCCATTCATTCCTATGGGACCAATTTCGCCGCAAAAACGATGATATTTCGTGGACCATTCGGCGAAACGTTCCACAAAGTAATAGCACACCAATCGGGAACAATCCGCACGTTTCGGTATATTACTTGTCTCTGTAGTGTAAAAACTGTGGGAGGAGTCTACAAGCATTATCAAGTCTAGCAGATGAAGGTATGACCACATGCATTTGGGGGGTCTCAGCATCTTGTGTTTACAACCACTGTTTCCTAGCAACGCTCATGCCCTGTTTATGTTTCACAAATACTGCTCCATACACAGTACACAGGAACATGATAGCTGTAGTAACTGTGCAGTAATTCAAATGGCCGTATTTTAAAAACTATAAATCCTACAGCGAAGATCTTTATATTGTGAGAATCACAAGACCCAGATCTAGATTCTGATACATAGTATGTCTCTGAAATATTAAAATTGAAGGCACAGTCGCAGTTTAGAAATTGCCCTTCAAATTTGAAGGGGCTAGAGTGTAGTTATAATGAATGTCAATGGACGGTGTGAGTTGCAAACAAATGGTCATATTGTGAAAACTATCAGGACTATGGCTTAGCCGTGGACATGTTTAGTGGTAGCAGGGATAGCTGAACGTTTTGATATAAGATTTGTGTAGGTGGGCTTGAAAACGAGGGAGTGGCGGCAGTTTAGAAATCATGTTCTGATTTTTCAGCTTTTGTCACCTCCCACTCTAGTTTCCCCATTCATTCCTATGGGACCAATTTCGCCGCAAAAATGACGATATTTCGTGAACCATTTGGCGAAACGTTCCACAAAGTAATAGCACACCATTCTGGAACAATCCGCACGTTTTGGTATATTACTTGTCTATGTAGTGTAAAAATTGTGGGAGGACTTAGGGTGGTAAATTTGGCTATAATAATAATAATATATATGTGAGATAACAGTAAGTGGTCTTGCTATGCAAGAACACTTAATTAAAGTAGAGTTTACCTAACCTAACCCTATGCAGTTTGTCAGCTTTCCTTATCTTTCCTCTACTGCAGCTTCCAATAAACTAGCCATTCTAAGCCCCCTGGTCATAGTTATATGCAACTGACCGTCTTAGATGTGATTTCATTGCGGGGCATGTGTGAGTATAACTGTGCTTTTATTACACACATGTTGATTTTAGCCTATTTATTTGCGCAATGAGTTTGTCATTTTTTCTTGTTTGAGCAAAACAGATCTATGAACGATTGAAAGGAATGAAGATTTGAAAGCAAACACTATCAGAGACTCCACACCTGATCATCTGGGTATCATTGTCCCTCTGTGTTTTATTTCACCAACTATGGGTGTTTGATTATTTATTTTTTCTTCTGAAATTTATGAGCAATTTATTTATATATGTTTGGAAGCACTGTACTTGTTTTATTCATTTTTTGGTTGGGTTCACTGGACATTTATATATGTTAAGTGTTTTTATAGGTTTTTATAGGATTTTAGAGGATCACTGTGGAATATTAAGGTTGATGGTAGCGCTTTATTAATCTTTACTTCATATATATTTTTTGTGATATCGGTGCATAACACAATAATAGCAGTCACCATCATTTGAGTATCTTGTCCATGCCCCACACTATGTAAGGCTGTTTACATAGCGGCCGTACATAGTTTTATGAATGAGAGCAGCAAAATGACATTTGTAAAGGAAAAAATGTAACTTAAAATTGCTTGCGGCTGTAATGTATTGCCAGATCCCAGCAATATACATGCAAATCATTGAAAAAAGATGGTATGGGTCCCCCTCCCAGACCATTACCAGGCCCTTTGGGTCTGGAATCTATATTAAGGGGAACCCTGTGCCAAAATTTTTTTAAAAAGTGGCATGGGGCTCCCCCCCAAAATCCATACCAGACCCTTATCCGAGCATGTAACCTGGCAGGCTGCAGGAAAAGGGGGGGGTGAGAGAAAAAATGAAAAAACTCTGCCTCGATGGGAGCCTCCTGCCGACTGCAGCCTTTTTGCTTTGACAGCTGTTATATAGCTGAGGGCAGGGCCATCCGGTGATGTAAATGGGTGAGCCAGCCCCCCTCTGACATTACGTGACATTACATGATGTCAGAAGGGATGGGGTCACCCGCTTAAGTCACCAGGTGGCCCCACCCTCAGCTATATAAGAGCTGTGAAAGTGAAAAGGCTGCAGTCGGCAGGAGCCTTCCATCAAGGTGGAGTTTGTCTGTTTTTTTTTTTCTTGGGTCATCGGCGCTGTGATTAAAGATGAATAGACATCGCGGGACTTTTTTTTTTTTTTTAATAAAGGAATTGTCCTAAACTGTCAAAAGGCATAGCTGTCTTCACAAGACACAATGGTGAATCGGACAGAGCATAACGAAAGGATAAGCACAGAATAAACAATATAGCTAGGTTATTGTACATGTTTAGGGATGAGCTTCGAGTTCGAGTCGAACCCATGTTCGACTCGAACATCGCCTGTTCGAATTGCGAACGTTATGGGCCATTCACGCCAAATTCGAGTGGCGCGTCACAGCCCATAATTCACTACGGCATCGCAGTGCATTGCTGGCTGATGATTGGCCAAGCATGCACTATGACCAGCATGCTTGGCCAATCACAGTGCCATCTGTACAGAGAGCCGTGGCCAGGGTGGCTTTGGCCAATAATGGCTTAGGGGGTTTAGTACACGCCCCATACTATATGAGGCCGCCTGCATGGCAGCTTTGTGTAGTGTGTTGCAGTGGAGAGAGATAGAGAGACAGTGTCATTTGATTTAAGTTATATAGAGTAGACAGGCAAGTCAGTTAGCTGCACTTACAGTGTATTGTGTATATATATATATATATGTATCCTAGGTGTTTGTGTGTGTGTGTGTATGTGTATGTATGTGTATATGTGTGTGTATGTATGTATGTGTATATATATATATATATATATATATATATATATATATATATATATATATATATATATATATATATATATACACACACACTGTATTCAGTTTAGCTAGATCCGTTCCTGTTATTCTCTTCCTACTGACAGGCAGGCAGGTGTTTTTACAGTATTTACAGTTAGTGTACTGTGTCCTCTGCACAGTGTGCACCTAAAGCTACCTTAAGGAAATTGGTAGTGTTCTTCTGATCCTATTAGTATCACAGGCAGGCAGCTACCATATTTACAGTTAGTGTACTGCGTCCTCTGCACAGTGTGCACCTAAAGCTACCTGAAGAAAATTGCTTGTGTTCTTCTGATCCTATTAGTACCACAGGCAGGCAGCTACAGTATTTACAGTTAGTGTACTGTGTCCTCTGCACAGTGTGCACCTAAAGCTACCTGAAGAAAATTGCTGGTGTTCTTCTGATCCTATTAGTACCACAGGCAGGCAGCTGCAGTATTAACAGTTAGTGTACTGTGTCCTCTGCACAGTATGCACCTAAAGCTACCTGAAGACAATTGCTGGTGTTCTCATATTAATAATACTACAGGCAGGCAGTTGATTCTGCTAGCTGCAGTATCAGTATATATATATACATCCCAGCTTTGTGCAGCTACATCTCACTGCAGGCCATTAGTATGTCTGGAAGGCCAATAAGGAGAGGCAGACAGTCACAAGCCAATAAAAGAGGGCAAGCAAGCTCTGTGTCTAGAGGCAACAGTGCTGGTTGTGGAGACGGTGCATCCTCATCAAAACGTGGCCGTGGGACACCCTTGTCCTTTTTTCCGGCAGCTGGCCGTGTTGAGCCACAACATGCGGAAGACTTGGTAGAGTGGATGACCAAGCCATCCTCATCCTCCTCATCCTCTCTCACCCAGGCTCAGGGTACTTTGTCTGGCAAAGCAGCTGCCAATGCGGCCTCTTCCCTCAGCTCAATGGCATCAGTCACTCCTTCCCTAGCCCCACCATGTCCTCCTGAGGAGTCCCCCAAATTGTTTGACCACAGTGTTGGGTACATGCTCCAGGAGGATGCCCAGCGTTTTTAAGGCTCCGATGATGGTACCCAACTAGAGGTGGGCAGTAACGTGAGCCCAGAGAGAAGGGGTGCCCAAGAAGGACAGCAATCTGGCAGTCATGTTGCCCAGCTGCAGAATACTGCCAGCTTTGCTCCAGTGATGAGGAGGGAGGAGATGATGAGGAAGTCACTGGCTCCAGGTGGGTGCCTGATAGGAGAGAGGAGGAGGCACATCTCCAACGAGGCAGGATGTCCTCCAGGGGCCAGCTTAAGGGCAGCACACCGACTGAATTACACCGCAGAGCTCCGCATGTGCAGGGCGCTGCTGTCTCTACACATTATTCCAAAAGTTCTTTGGTGTGGGCCTTTTTTGAGACGAGTGCATCAGATCCCACCACTGCTATTTGCAACATATGTCTCAAGCGTATCTCACGGCCAAAACATCACCCGCTTGGGCACCACATGCTTGACCAGACATATGTCGACCTGCCATGCACTTCATTGGCAAGCGTACCTAAAAGACCCACACCAAAGAACAAAGCAGACCTCTCCTTGCTCCTCATCAGCTGGGATCTCCAACCCCACTATACCTTCAGTCCTCTCTGAAACCTGCACTGAGAGGAAGGAAGGTGTAGAATTAGGTGTGTCACAGCCAAGTACTTGCGGGCAATCTGCTATTGGTACACCAACGTCAGATTGTACCAGGCAAATTTCCCTGCCCCAGCTGCTGCACCGCCGAAAGAAGTTCGCTCCCAGCCATCCACATGCCCAGTGGTTGAATGCTAGCTTGGCTAAATTGCTAGCACTTCAACTGCTGCCTTTTCAGTTGGTAGACTCTGTCCCCTTCCATGAGTTTGTGGAATGTGCGGTTCCTCAGTGGCAGGTTCCCAAACGCCACTTTTTCTCATGGAAGGTGATTCCGGGGCTCTACCAGCATGTGGAAGGCAATGTCTTGTCCTCGCTGGACAGGGCGGTCAGCGGTAAGGTGCATATTACCGCTGACTTATGCTCCAGCAGGGATGGACAGGGATGTTACCTATTTTTCACCATGCACTGGGTGACTCTTCTGGCAGCTGGGAAGGATGCAGGACAGGGTGCAGTAGTTTTGGAGGTTGTTCCGCCACCACGCCTCCAAAATTCTAATAGTGGTGATTCTGCCACACCTCTCTTCTCCACCCCCTCCTCTTCTTCTTCCTCCATGGCCTCTTCCTGTGCTGATTTGTTCTCGGAACCAGCGGTGCTCCATAGGTGTTCAAGGGGCTACGCAAGCACGCAGGCAAAAAAGATGCCATGCGGTGCTTGAGCTGGTGTGCTCGGGGGACAGGAGCCACACTGGGGCAGAGATTCTGTTAGCTCTGCAGGGGCAGGTTCAGAGGTGGTTGACGCCACGCCAGCTTAAGCCAGGTATGGTGGTTTGAGACAATGGCACCAACCTCCTCTCCGCCCTCCGACAGGAAAAACTGACCCATGTGCCCTGTTTGGCTCACGTCCTTAACTTGGTGGTGCAGCGGTTCTTGGGCAGGTACCCGGACTTACAGGAGGTCCTGAGGCAGGCCAGGAAAGTCTGTGTGCATTTCCGCAGGTCATATAATGCCAGTGCTCGGCTGGCTGACCTCCAAAAGGAATTTAATGTGCCCAAGAACCGCTTAATCTGTGACATGCCCACCAGGTGGAACTCAACGTTGGCCATGCTGCAGCGGCTGCACACGCAGCAGAGGGCCATCAATGAATACCTATGTGACTATGGCACCAGGACAGGGTCAGGGGACCTTGGTTTTTTTCCCCATGCCAGTGGGCTATGATCAGAGAAGCATGCACTGTCCTGTCACCATTTGAAGAGGCCACGAGGATGGTGAGCAGTGACAGTGCATGCATCAGTTACACTGTCCCTCTTGTCACGCTGACACGCTGCATGGAATAATGGACAGGGCACTTGAGGCAGAACAGAGGGAGGAAGAGGAGGACTTCCTTACCTATCAAGGCCCCCTTTATCCAGACAGTGTTCCTGCGTGCCCGCTCATCACACAGGAAGAGGATGAGGAGGAGGAGGAGGAAGAGGATTGTGTCAGCATGGAGGTGGAGCCTGGCACTCAGTATCAGCAGCAGTCTTCAAGGGATCATTTACAGTCCGAAGAAACCCATGGACTTGTACATGGCTGGGAGGAGGTGGCTGCGGATCATGTCATGCTTAGTGACCCAGAGGACTCTGGACCGAATGCCTCAGCAAACCTATGCTGCATGGCCTCCCTGATCCTGCAAAGCCTGCGGAAGGGTCCTCGTATTCGTGATATCAAGGGGATGGATGATTACTGGCTGGCAACCCTCCTTGATGCACATTACAAGGGTAAGGTTGCGGACCTTATCTTGCCATTGCAGAGGGAGCAGAGGATGAAACATCTTTGGGAGTCCTTGCAGAAATGTTTGTGCAACATGTTTCCAGAGCCTGGGAGGTTATAATTTCCTGGTCCTCCTGGACAACGTGTTGCTGAGGCTTCGGTCAGTCACAGAAGGAGCGGTGGAGAAGGTGGCCGTCTGACTGGTGTGTTCAGACAATTTTTTAGTCCGCAGCCCCAAGATCTGATCAGTTCCAGCAACCATCGCCAGCGTCTGATTCACATGGTGAAGGATTGCCTAGGGGCAAGATCAGACTTGGACACCTTTCCCACCGAAAATCCTCTGGGTTACTGGGTCTTAAGGATTGATCACTGGCCAGAGCTTGCACAGTATGCAATTGAACTACTGGCCTGTCCTGCATCCAGCTTTCTTTCGGAATGCACATTCAGTGCTGCTGGAGGCTTTGTAACCGATCACAGGGTGCGCCTGTCCAACGAATCGGTCGATCGGCTGACCTTCATAAAAATCAGTCTTGGATCACCAGCTACCAAGCACCTGATGCTGATGTAACCGACTGATTTTTTTTTTTAAATGTGAGATCCCTTCAAGACTGCCTATGCTGATGCTGAGTGACTATCCTGTTATGCTGAGTGACAATCCTTTTCCTCCTCAATTTTCATGTTGATAGCTTGAAAGAACATTTTTGGTTCTGGGCACCGCCACCAGTGGCCAAGGCCCCATTTTCTGCCCCTGTTTAACAGGGGTGTGTAATTACAATTTTTGATGCAATACTTTGCAGCAGGGCTCATTCCTGTGCTCCAACTATAGTATCTGTGAGGGGTTGCAGTGTTGTGGCACCAGTGCCCAAGGCCCAATTTTTCAACCCCTGTAGGGTGTATAATTGCAAATTTTGATGCAATTCTTTGCAACAGGTCTCATTCCTGCGCTCCAACTCTAGCATCTGTGAGGGGTTGCAGTGTTATGGCACCAGTGCCTAAGGCCCAATTTTTCTGCCCCTGTTCAACAGGGACATGTAATTACAATTCTTGATCTAAAATTTCACAGCAAGCCCAGTTCCTGCGCCCACCAAGAGTAACTGTGAGGGCTTACAGTGTTGTGGCAACACCACCACCACCACCAAAGGCCCAATTTTTCTGCCTCTGTTCAACAGGTGCATGTAATTACAATTCTTGATATAATATTTCACAGCAGGGCCCATTCCAGCGCCTACCAAGAGTAACTGTGAGGGCTTACAGAGGGCCAACACCTAAGGCCCCAATTTCTGCAGAGTATATAGGGCAGGCCCCTACTTTCAAACATCCAACTTACGAACGACTCCTACTTGGAAATGGAAGGAGACAACAGGAAGTGAGATGAAATCTACCCCTAGGAAGGGAAATTCACTCCTGTAAGTGTTAACATGGGAAAAACGTGTCTCCTCTTCACTGATGCTTTATCACCAATCCTTGTTTCACTAAAAACTCCAAATATTCAAAAAACATTTGTCATTGGGACAGAAAGTGAGGTGAAATCTTCTAAAGAGGTGCACAGACAGCAAAACAAATGTTACAGGGGTGATAACCCTTCCCCATGTTTTCCAAAAAGCTTAAAAATAGATTTTTGGCTGGAGCTACACTTTAAAAATGTACCAGTTCAAAATTACAAGCAGATTATACTTAACAACAAACCTACAATCCCTGTCTTGTTTGCACTGCCTGTATACTGCTTTTCAGAGTATATAGGGCCTGGGGACCCCATGCCTTTCCTTTTTTTAATTTGGGTGCGGGGTTCCCCTTAATATCCATACAAGACCCAAAGGGCCTGGTAATGGCCTGGGGGGGGGTTACCCATGCCGTTTGTCTCACTGATTTTCATCCATATTGCCAGGACCCGACATTACATTAAAGCCGCAAGCAGTTTTAAATGACTTTTATTTCTATAAAAATGTCATTTTGTTCAGGAAACACGCGCCACTTTACAGGCATACTATAGACACCCCCCCAGGTAAGATATTTAAAGGAATATTTCACTTTTTTTTCACTTTAAGCATCATTAAAATCACTGCTCCCAAAAAAACGTCCGTTTTTAAAACTTTTTTTTCCAATGATACATGTCCCCTGGGGCAGGACCCGGGTCCCCAAACCCTTTTTAGGACAATAACTTGCATATTAGCCTTTAAAATTAGCACTTTTGATTTTGAACGTTCGAGTCTCATAGACTTTAATGGGGTTCTAAATTTCGCACAAACTTTCGGTCCGTTTGCAGGTTCTGGTGCGAACCAAACCGGGGGGGGGTTGGCTCATCCCTATACATGGTAAAGCTCAACGATTATGCTCAATTTTCTGGGGCAAATAAGGATAGCAAGGCCTGTTTCACTAATGAACCTGGGGTGGGGACAGGTTAAACAATGCTTGAAGAATTGTTATGCGGCTCCCCAGGAGACAAATATGAACCTATTGTGTGAAGACGCGAAGCAGCAGGTGAATGTGTCAAGTCGTTCGAGCCATCATGTCCAAATACAAAGAGCAAAGGGACCTTAGGGTCTTTAAAGGGGCAGACTTGATCAATATACACTAAAACTTTATCCCAGTATTTGGAAATGGATGGGCAAGTCCATGAATGATGAAAGAGTGTAGGTCGGGTAGCTGCACACCTGGGGCAGGTATATCAAGAGGGGTGTGCTTTATTGATGCGGTAGGGGTAGTAGGGGAAGTAGTTGATGGTAGTAGAAGTCCTGGTATGCAGGAAGAGAGTATTCAGTAGACATGTCTGCAAAAGATTTAAAAGTATTTGGTCTATGGTTGAATATAGATGCACCCTGGTGAGGCCATGAAGTGTCCATTGAGCAAAAGCCTTGTTTTCAACCGATGGGGGGGAACATGGGGTTACCACAAATGGGTGGAGAGCAAAAGATGTTTTTATGGTAAACCCATAAGCTTCTGTACTTCTCTCCAGGCCAAGACAGTATCTTTGATCAGAATGTTTGACCTTAGATGCTTGGGCAAACAAGCCAATCTAGAATGGAAGGCAGCTGGAAGGTTGTACAGAGACACCTGGGCATCTTCCAGCATGAAATTAGTATAATGGGACTTTCCCAATAACCAGTCTAGTCCTTGGCGTAATAAATGAGAGATTTTAAAATTGTATGTTGGGCAGACCCACCCCACTTTTGCTCTTGGGGAGACAGAGTTTCTGAAGAGCAATAAAGGTTTTTTTGTTGGCACCAGAGGATGGCCAGTAAGGTAGTGTGAATTTTCTGTATATCCTAGAGTTTCAGCAATAAGCGTATAGTTTGCATAGTGTAGAGCAATCAAGCAAATTACACCATTTTAAAGAGGTGACAATTTGGGGTGTTCGCTGCAAATTCGAAAGCCACGGCAAATTCGAAAGCCAAGTCTATGGGAGAAATCAAAAGTGCTAATTTCAAAGACTTATATGCATGGTATTGTCATTGCCCCAGGGGACATCTATCAATACAAAAAGAAGTTTTAAAAATGGACGTTTTAAGGGAGCAGTGATTTTAATAATGCTTAAAGTGAAATAATAAAAGTGAAATATTCCTTTAAATTTTGTATCTGGGGGGTGTCTATAGTATAGAGGTAAAAAAGGCCAGAAGGCCAAACGCTGCACTAGAAATAACTATATTAAACTTAAAATCAATCAAGAAAGGAGAGCTGCGAGCACCAAGAGTCTACAATACAAAACCCAAAATGATGAAGTGAAAAATAGGTGCAGCGCTAATATTACAAAATTGATATTCCCAAAGAAATTTCACCAGAGACAAAAGAAAGAAGAGAAAGAAACACGTCGTCTATGTAGCGTTGCCATGAAACTATATGGCTCACATAGATAGACGAGATATAGTTTCATGGCAACGCTACATAGACGACGTGTTTCTTATTTGGGACGGCTCAGCTGAGCTTTTGCAGGAATTTCTGACTTTCATTAATCAGAATGAATTTAATCTCACCTTCACCATGTCTTACAGTACAACAGAAATTAAATTTCTGGATGTACTTGTTAAAAAGCAAGTGGACAACAGCCTTTCAAGTCAGCTCTATCGCAAATCTACAGCAGGGAATTTTCTGTTACATGCGACTAGCTTTCACGCTAAACCTCTTTTAGCATCTATACCCTAGAGCCAGTACCTTAGGGTGCGTAGAAATTGTTCAGATGAAGCTACGTTTAAAGATGAAGCCAACTCCAGCCTTAAAAAGGCATATAGAAAAACTATTGGGCAGTCACGCTGCAATCTACTCAATACACAAAAATCTTCCTCTACTCTCAACACTACTAGGATCATTACTACCTGTACAACACAACATAAACAACTAAAGTGAATTTTGAATAGATACTGGCATTTACTCACTACAGACCCTTTACTGTCTCCATTTGTACCAGATACTCCTACTGTCACATACAGAAGAGCTCCCTCCGTGGGTGACAGACTAGTCACAAGTGAATATAGATCCCACAGAGGCAATCCCTGCAAAACCTTGGGCACTTTCCCTTGTGGAGGGTGCCCATATTGCCAATACATGGACAGACGTCAGAATATATCTCTACCAAATAGACACCATTTTCGTCCCAAGCACTATATCAACTGTAAGACTCCCGCCATGGTATACTTGCTGACCTGTGAGTGCGACTTTTACTATGTCGGGAAGACTATCAATGAGTTTTGGAAGAGAATATATCAGCATATGTCCACAATCCGCAAACAGTACCCCGAGGTACCTATTGGCCAACATATGGCCTTGGTACAACCAGATTCTTTTCCCAGGATCTTTTTCCTGGGACTAGATCGTATTCACCTTCACTACAGGGGAGGCAACTTTAACAAGCGCCTCCTCCAATGTGAGTTATGGTGGATATTTAATTTACAGGCCACTGTCCCACCTGGATTAAATGAGGCGTTCAATTTTCGCCCATTTCACCCAGGTTTTACTTCCGGGGTCTGTGAATTAAATCTTTAACAACCTCACCATTTTTCTCCACATATCGACACTTTTTATTATAGTTCCATATTTTGATCCTGTTATTTACTCATAAGAACTGTTCAATCAGCAGTCTTTTCCACTTATAATCAGTAAAAGGGAACATATGCCTCTAAACCCATCACTATAGCCAATATATACTGTCCAAATGAACACCAGGTGTCCTTTGTTAAAAAAATATGTGAATATATTGGCTAACAGGCTACTACCAATTATCCCTGGCCTCATATCCTCTGACCAAGTCGGGTTCATTCCGGGTAGAGAGGCCAGGGATAACACTATACGCACCTTAAATATACAACTTTGGCTAGCCACGTCTGGAAATAAAGGCTTTCTCCTATCCCTAGATGCTGAGAAGGCGTTTGACAGGGTGGCCTGGGACTACATGCAGGAGGTCCTGAAGGGCATAGGCCTTATGCCCCGCATGTACACACATATTAACGCACTATATACTAACCCCTCAGCCAGGGTAAGGCCCAATGACCTCCTGTCAAACGCCTATTCTATAAGCAACGGTACTTGCCAAGGATGCCCACTTTCCCCACTGATTTATGTTTTGACATTAGAACCCCTGCTAAATAAATTACGCAACAATTCAGATATCAAAGGTATACCCATTGCACATAAAGAATTCAAAGTAGCCGCTTTTGTGGATAATATCTTACTCACCCTTCAAGACCCTCAAATCTCTCTACCCAATTTACTGAGCGATTTAAAAAATTTTGGATTATTGTCAAACCTAAAAATGTATTATTCCAAGTCCCATGCCCTGAATATATCTCTTACCCCGCAAGAAGTAACCCATGCCCAATTATCATTCCCATTTCAATGGGAAAAAGAGGCCATTACGTATGTAGGAATACGGATAACCAAGCGAACAGTAGGCCTCTATAATCACAATCACGCAAAGGCCCTATCCAAACTACAAACAAACATTAAAGAATGGACCAACTTAAATATATCCTGGTTTGGCCATGCAGCCTTAATAAAAATGATTGTTCTCCCCCGCCTTTTATGCCTCATGCAGGCAGTCCCAATACATCTTCCCCCTTCCTTTTTTGCCGCATACAAAAAAATGTGCACAGCCTTTTTATGGAACAGCAAACCTCCACGTATAAAATATGCCCGACTAACACTTCCAAAAACTAGAGGGGGAATTGGCCTCCCTGACCTATACAAGTATAATCTAGCATGCCATTTGACTAGGACTGTGGATTGGAAGATACACCATATAGAAAAAGCATGGGTGGCAATAGAACAACATTATATCCACACCACCACACATATTCTCCCCTGGCTACCAACACGACTGTGGCCCCAGACACTCAAGACACATCCTTTTATACATCTACTCTATCAGCCTTTAATAAAGCCATAACACTACATAACCTGTCTACCCACCTGGGACCTCTCACTTCCATACGCAGAAATCCAGAATTCCCACCTGGTGAAACTACGATGTTCCTACAAAATGAATGGCCACATAAAGAGATAAGGGCCCACCAATTTTTTAACAAGGGCATCATACGATCATACCAAGACCTGAAATCAGAATCTCATACAAACAGATTTCCTTTTTGGTCAAATAGACAAATAAGACACTATCTAACGTCTAAAATGCCAACCGCATTATGGACCAGGAAATTAACAGCATTTGAAGCCCTATGCTTGAGTGAATCACCTCAGAGACACATTATCTCTCAAATGTATTCCCTCCTCCATGACAACAATCTAGCAGCACCTACTATAGTCCCACGTTATTCATGGGACGCAGATCTACATTTAACATTAACGGAGGAAGACTGGGGAACTATATTCTCTTACGCACACAAAGGGTCAATGAATGTAGCGATACAAGAAAATGGTTACAAAATTATAACTAAATGGTATAGGACCCCATCACGATTACACAAATTCTCACCTTCAATACCTGATGTATGCTGGAGATGTAAAAAAGCAGTAGGAACCATGATACATATTTGGTGGGAGTGTGACTCCATCCAGATTTTCTGGAGGGAGGTACACTCCATCATAGAACAAGTCTCCACATACACCTTGAACTATAGCCCCACTCAATACCTATTACACCATACTACACTAACCAAACACGAATACTTTAAATCCCTGGCTATGCATATGATCAATGCAGCAAGACTATGCATTCCAACTCATTGGAGAGCAACAGACATACCTACAATTAGAGAATAGTTACAGAAAATATCCAAAATAGCAGAAATGGAAGAACTGATTTTTATCGCTCAGGAACGCATACAAAAATTCACAACCACATGGGCCTGTTTGAACCACTTCAAAACAACAGATTACTATAAATCTCTTTTCCCAGTATAACACTCATTAATTTAGACTCGTCTGCAAAGCTAGACCCCTCAGTGTCTCCTTCCCCCCATGGGTGAGATGGAAGGAGAAACACACATTCAAAGAGAAGCCCCCACCCCCCCATCCTCCCCCCCAGTTACCCATTTACTCCCTTTCTAGATCTACTCCCCACCTTATCTTCCCCTTCCTCAACGCTTAAGATCCTTTTCTAAACATCACACAAGGAAATTTTCCTATGATCCCCATTTCAAAAACCGATTAAAGAAAAAAATCACTCAAACATTATATCCAACTGTTCGGTTTCAAATAACCCTTCATAGACACCCAATCATACCTTGAACTAAACAATGCCAAGTCAAATGTTCTAAGTGATAAATTTACCAGTTGAGATGAGACTAGACATAAAAAAGAGTATCCATATTTTAGAAACCAGTTATACCGACTGTTATTACAAGATTTTTTTCATTATTCAAATACACTTGGTTATAAATAAAACATAATGTTCGATTTTCCATGACTTAGGAGATAAGACCTTTCATTCTTGTATACACCATGGACGCTTCTTTTGTTATACATGTTAAACAAGATGTAAAAGCTGTATGTACAATTGTTTCAATAAAATCTTTTATGAAAAAAAAAAATATAGTCAGTAATGTAGGATGTCTGTGGTAACACCTCATTTGTTCTATAAATTTAGCCAAAGATTTAGTGCTAAGCCACGAAGCCTTACAAAAGCTTTATGGGAACCTTATTTCTAAATAGACATCTATATGTCATAATGTATATCCTTGTTTAAATTTCCCATTTATATTTATTTTTATTTTTATTTTCACTCTGTTCTAGATTTTTTGTTTGTATTACTTCTGTATTCATATCTGTTTTCCAACAACACCATTTCATTTCCTTATAGTACTCTTGTTTAATATTTCAGCTGCATACCCAACATTCTGTATATACATATGTATTTTGTGTCTAGATCATCATCTGCCATGTCTTTCCAATCCCCTTTTGTTTGTAAACTTGCTGGCTGCCTATTCCCATTTTTCACCACCAGGTGGCTCTTCAGCCCCGCCATGGGCTGTGTTGCTAGATGCAGACACCCGGCGGGTGGGCTCCAGTGGAGCGGGGCGGGCATTGGACAAACTGTCCATGCCCTGCTTTGCTGCATCCACAGGAGCCTATGTGCGCCTTCGCCGCCGTCTGATCGACGAGCGGCGGGCGTTCTTTCTTTCCCGCCAGTGACGTGGAGACGCGTGACATCATTGTGACCCTCGGGGCGCAGCTACACCGCGCGCCCCTACGTCAGAGGGACGCCCTGACCTCCGCGATCAGCTGTAAAACACACAGCTGATCTGGCGGAGCGCACCACCTGATTGGTTTACACCAATCAGAGTGGGCATAATAAGACTGACGCTCTGGCACTTTGTGTCAGTCTTTTGGCTGCAGTCTAGATGTCAGCTGTGTGTTACATTTCAAAAATAAATTTTACTCCCATACTGGCTATCACATGAACATGCTTTCTATCCATGTGTCTGCTTTGGCTAGCTAGCAACTTTTTACTTTATTACTCCATCTATTACCAGATGAATCTAATTACCCCTTTTTTTTGTTATGACTTCCCTCACAGTGGTTATACTTGTCTGCCGCTGTGAAATCAGGCGACCCTTGTGAATGCATCCTGCTCTCCAGCCTATGGACACACGGCTAATTACTATGCCGTGTTAATAGATTTACGCAGCCAGCTTGTATTCCCCCTTCTGCTTTTATCTTCTTTTTGGTTAATGAGTCAATGACATATATGTAAGTATTCTACATCATTATTCATGATACAATCAGGCTCCAAACCATATTGTTGATGCCTATACTATAATGAATTATGCACCCATTATATTTATACATATTTATGTTACAGATACAACAATAATATACCCATTTATAAATTTCCCCTGAAGAAGGAAAAGTACACTTCAATGCGACCCAAACAAGAGTCTAGTAGACATCCCAGGTATGATAAAGTTTGAAAAATGAAATCATAAATTATAATACAATAAATAACTATAAATAATTATAACAAATAATAATATAATAATAATAAAAATTATTCAATAATGCAATCAAATCAAAAACACTGAAACTTGCTCAGTTGCAGAATTGTCGCTGTCATTACTTTCAGTGTTTGATTATGAATTTCCCCACAAATCGCTCAATTCTGCAAGTGATTCTAATTTATTATCACTGTTTTCTAGCTGGTCTAAAACCACTTTTGATGTAAAGGGACACTTTTTGGTTGCAATGGACAATCTCCAGTTTCCAGGCAGAAAGAACAGTATTTATAATATAAAACTGCATGCAGGGCACTGGACAAACCACTAGGGACAAAAAGGAGGTGAAATAAATTGGTACAGTAATGTAATCTGTAAGATTACAGTGTACTGTATATGTATTGTGTTTTTTACTTTTTGAATTTGGCGCCGTTCTCCATCCCCGTGCATCGCAACGCTCACAGGGAATGGAGCTCGGCACTGTAATAGATCCGGCGGAGGACAGCTCACACACAGAGCGGGGAGACATCACAGGATCCTGGGAACAAGGTAAGTAACCTCTATCTGGATCCTGCAATGCGATCCCAAGTGTGGCTCGGGGTTACCGCTTTTGGTACTGAAAATCCACCCCAAGCCTCACTCAGGAATACCTTCAAGGAGGTTAAAACTACTCGCGGCTATAATGAATTGTTGGTCCCGGCAATAAACATAAAATTCCATTGATAAAAACAGCATGGGATTGCCCCACAGGGGAACCCCAAACCAAAATTTAAAAAAAAAAATGCGTGGGGGTCCCCCCAAATTCCATACCAGGCCCTTCAAGTCTGGTATAGATATTAAGGGGAACCCCGCGCCAAATTTTTTTAAAAAAATGTCGTGGGGGTCCCCCTCAAAATCCATACCAGACCCTTCAGGTCTGGTATGGATTTTAAGGGGAACCCCACACCAAAATTTAAAAAAAAAATGGTGTAGGGTCTCCCCAAAAATCCATACCAGATCCTTAACCGATCACACAGGCTGCAGGAAAAGGATGAGAGAGCGCCCCCCTCCTGAACCGTACCAGGCCACATGCCCTCAAAATTGGGAGGGTGCTTTGGAGTAGCCACCCAAAGCATTTTGTCCCCATGTTGATGGGGAGAAGGGCCTCATCCCCACAATCCTTGCCCAGTGGTTGTGGGGGTCTGTGGGCGGAGGGGCTTATCGGAATCTGGAAGCCCCCTTTAACAAGGCGACCCCCAGATCCCGGCCCTCCATGTGTGAATTGGTAATGGGGTAGTTTACGTAAACGGGTGACCCCGCCCCCCTCTGACAGCGCGGGGAAAGCCATAGGGAAGTCCCCGTGCATCAGAGGGGGGTGGGGTCACCAGGTGCTCCCGCCCTCCATTATATAAGAGCCGACACCTGAACAGAAGTGTCACACAGTGGAGGCTCCCAATGAGGCGGATCATCCAGAGGAGGAAGCGGAGAAGAAGAAGACCGAAGGAAGATGCCAGACGAGAAGACAGGAGGAAGAAGCGGAGGAAGATAGAGGGAAGAAGCGAGGGAAGAACAAGATGGAGGAAGAAGAAGAACACCGAAGGAAGACCAGAAGAGGATGAAAGAAGAAGACATTAATAAAGGACTTGTCAAAAACCGTCTATTGTCTTTCTTTAACATTTTTGACACTTTTTTTGTGAAATGGTAGGGGTACATTTCACCAATTATCAATTCACACAGGGGGGCTGGGATCTGGGGGTCCTCTTGTTAAAGGGGGCTTCCAGATTCCGCTAAGCCCCCCACCTGCAGAAGCCCCACAACCACCGGGAAAGGGTTGTGGGGATGAGGCCCTTCTCCCCATCAACATGGGGACAAGGTGCTTTGGGGGGCACCCTCCCAATGTTGAGGGCATGTGGCCTGGTACGGTTCAGGAGGGCGGCTTTCTCTCATCCCACCTCTTTTCCTGCGGCCTGCCAGGTTGCGTGCTTGGATAAGGGTCTGGTATGGATTTTTGGGGGGACCCCATACCATTTTTTTTTTACATCTTGGCCCGGGGTTCCCCTTAAAATTCATACCAGACCCGAAGGGGAACACGGGAAACACAGGAAACATGCACCACTTTACAGGCATACTATAGACACCCCCCAGGTATGAAATTTAAAGGAATATTTCACTTTTATTGTTTCACTTTAAGCATTATTAAAATCACTTCTGCTGAAAAAACGGCCGTTTTTAAAACTTTTTTTTGCATTGATACATGTCCCCTGGGGCAGGACCCAGGTCCCCAAACACATTTTTAATGACAACAACTTGCATATAATGCCTTGTACACACGAATGGTTTTGCCATCGGAATAAACTTCAAAGGTTTCTCAGACGGAACTCCGACAGAATTCCATTCAAGCGGTCTTGCCTACACACGGTCAATCCAAAGTCCGACCAAAGTCCGACCTTCCAGAACGCGGTGACGTACAGCATGTACGACGAGACTAGAAAAAGGAAGTTCAATAGCCAGTAGCCAATAGCTTCGGTCTTGTACTTGCTTCAGAGCAAGCGTCATTTTTGGTCCGTCAGAACAGCATACAGACGAGGATTCCTATTTCCCAATAGGAATTGGTTCCATCGGAAATATTTAGAGCATGTTCTATTTCTAGGTCCGTCAGAATTTTGAAAAAAAAAAGTCAGATGAGACACACACAAGATCGGAATAGACAATGAAAAGCTTCCGTCTGACTTTTTCTGTCGGACATTCCGCTCATGTGTACACGGCTTTAGCCTTTAAAATTAGCACTTTTGATTATTCATGTTCATTTCCGAACAAATTTTTTGCCTGTTCGCATGTTCTGCTGCTAACCGAACTGGGGGGTGTTCGGCTCATCCCTATTTACAACCACTTTAAGGCAAGTACTTCACTTTTATCCAGATTTATCCACAGTCCTGAGCAGTTGTGAAAAAATCATGAAGAGGCTTTGGAGTTTTGCTATGTCTGACAAACGAGCTGAGGAAAAAATGAATACGTCACCCGCAAATATAGCTGAGTGAAAAAACTTTATTGCCGATTGGAACACCACTTATCCCCTCATCAGAGTTGAGGATTCGGGACAATGGTTCCATGGTAATGTTGAAAAGGAGGGAAAAGAGCAGACAACCGTAGTGAGTCCCCTTAGACAAGGGAATGACTGGTGATATGAAATCTGGAGTTACCAAGCAAGCTGTAGGGGAAACGTACATCCTTTGTGCAAAGTCTAGTATGGGTCCCGAGAAGCCAAAGTGCTTCATAACCATGAACAGCCAGGAAAACCTGATATTATTGACAGCTTTTCCAGCATCAAGGGAAATGATTGCAATCTCTTGTTGAGGGTGAGCTGTGGCGTACTTAAGTGCTATCAGGACCTTGCGGATGTTCAATGTCATGGAGCGGCCATAGAAAAACTCAGACTGAGCAGGGTGCAATATAGAGGGGAGTAGGGCTGCCAGTCGAGAAGCATTTATTTTAGAATTTTTTTTTTGCATCTACATTGATTAAAGATATTGGTTTATAGGAACCTGATTACAAAGGATCCTTCCCCTTTTTTGCAATAATCTTTATGTGCGCCTGATAACCTGAAGGAAGATATGGACCATCCACCCACATACCCCTGTATACTAGTTACAAAGTGTCAGGGATAAATTCTTTGGTGAGTTTGTAGAATTCGGCAGTGTATCTGTTGGGATCCAGAGCCTTAGCTGAAGGGAATAGTTTAATAGTGGATTGCATATCATCTAGAGCAGAGGTCTGCAAACTTAGGGATGGGCGAATGGTTCAGCCCAAGCATAAGTTCGAGCTGAACTTTGGTTGTTCGGACGTTCAGCGAACACCGAACAATATGCGGTGTTCAGGGCAACTTTGAACACCGTTAAAGTCTATGGGACACTAACGTGAAAAATCAAAAGTGCTCATTTTAAAGGCTTATATGCAAGTTATTGTCATAAAAAGTGTTTGGGGACCCGGGTCCTGCACTAGGGGACATGTATCAATGCAAAAAAAATTTCAAAAACGTCCGTTTTTTCAGGAGCAGTGATTTTAATAATTCTTAAAGTAAAACAATAAAAATCGTGATGTCAGAGGAAGGAGGGGTCACCCGTTTAAGTCACCGAGTGGCCCCGCCCTCACCTATATAAGAACTGTCGCCAAGAAGAAACAACACTTTTTTTCTCTTTCTTTTTTTGGCTAGTTGGGTGGCGTGATAGAAGATGAATGGACATCATGGGACATTTTTATTTTTTTTATCTTTTAATAAAGGACTTGTCCCTAAGCATCTCCTGTCTTTTTTACTATTGTTGATACTTTCTTTTGTGAAATGATAGGGGTACAATGTACCCCATTACCAATTCACCAATTCACATAGGTGGGGGGCAGGATCTGGGGTCCCCTTGTTAAAGGGGGCTTCCAGATTCCTATAAGCCCCCCGCCCACATACCCCCACAACCATCAGGCAAGGGTTGTGGGGATGAGGCCCTTGTCCCTATCAACATGGGGACAAAATGCTTTTGGTGGCTACTCCAAAGCACCCACCCCATGTTGAGGGCATGTTGCCTGGTACAGTTCAGGAGGGGGGGTGCACTCTCGTCCACCCCTCTTTTCCTGCAGCCTGCCAGGTTGTGTGCTCTGATAAGGGTCTGGTATGGATTTTGGGGGACCCCTAAGCCATTTTTTTTTAAATTTTGGTGCAGGGCTCCCCTTAAAATCCACACCAGACCTGAAGGGTCTGGTATGGATTTTGGGGGGACCCCTACGCCATTTTTTTTTATTTGGTGCAGAGTTTCCCTTAATTTCCATACCAGACCTGAAGGGCCTGATATCGATTTTGGGGGGACCCCATGCAATTTTTTTTTTGGTTCAGGGTTCCCCTTAATATTCATACCAGACCCAAAAAGCCTGGTAATGGACTGGGGGGACCCATGCCATTTTTTTCAATTAGTTTTATCTATATTGCCGAGTCCCGACAATTCATTACAGCCGCGGTCAGTTTTAAATGACTTTTTTCCTTTAGAAATGTAATTTTGTTGCGGTACTGTTCTAAACACAGGAAAACTGCGCCACTTTTCAATTTTATTGTTTCACTTTAAGCATTATTAAAATCACTGCTCCCGAAAAAACTGACATTTCTAAAACTTTTTTTGCATTGATACATGTCCTCTGGAGAAGGACCCGGGTCCCCAAACACTTTTTATGACAATAACATGCATATAAGCCTTTAAAATGAGCACTTTTGATTTTTCATGTTCGTGTCCAATAGACTTTAACGGTGTTCATGTGTTCTTCTGAATTTTTTGCCTGTTTGTATGTTCCGGTGTGAACCGAACTGAGGGGTTGTTCAGCTCATCCTTATCCAAACTACGGCCCTCCAGTTGTTCAGGAACTACAATTCCCATCGTGCCTAGTCATGTCTGTGAATGTCAGAGTTTTACAATGCCTCATGGGACATGTAGTTCCAGAACAGCTGGAGGGCCATAGTTTGGAGATCCCTGGTCTAGAGTAATAGGCGCATTCAGGGGCTCAAACTGTGCCATTGATAGTTTTGGCAGATGCAAGCTCACCAGCAGATCAGCTGCTGCTGAAGTATCCACTGGATCTTCGGAATACAGAGTGGTATTAAAGGCAGTAAACAACTCGTTGACTTCCCTGGGTGAATCAATTATAGATGGGTTTCGTAGTGCCAGAAGATATGTAGGACAACGGGGACCTAAATAAAGTTTGGATAAAAACCTACCCACTTTATTACCAAATTCATGATAGTGCAAAGCAGAGTAGGACAGCTTGGCTGCCTCCTGTTGTTCTGCTCAATAGTCAAATGACTGTTTTGCTGCTTGCCAGGCCTGTCTACTGGCCAGGAATCAGTTTTGAGATAAGGCTTTATCGCTGCATGTAGCGATCACTGGCTACATGCAGTGATATTGGAGTCTAGAATGCTTCTTAAACTGAGTGGTATTGGAGATAATGCGCCCTCTAAGAAATGCCTTACCACTTCCCAAAAAAGGTTTGGGTCAGTCAAATTAACCCATTCATTGTAGAGTACTCTGCCCATGCAGACAAGACCTGTCATTATTGGCAAGGTAGGAAGGGAAATGCCGGGGGTGAAGATTTTTCAGACCAGAGAGCTGGAGTATAAAAGGGCTGTGGTCAGGGATGATACAGCTGGCCAGCTAAAAAAAACAGTCCATATGCAAGAAAGAATCATGGAGGGGGGGTGGCGAAAAAAGGGGTAATCTTTATCAGTTGGGTGAGCCAGGCACCACATTTCCACAAAATATAACAATCAGATAGATTGAGCTAGCATAGAGGGGCTAGAGGAAGGACCATTTGTTCAATCCTCAAGGGGATGCATAACTGAGTTGAAATATCCCCCAAGCAAATGACACTGCTTGGTAACTTGAAAAACCCAAGCTACCAAATTTTGGAAAAAGGGTCTGTCCTAGGGAGTTGACAGCATAAACATTGGAAATGGCGATGTCCCGGGAGGCAATGGAGAGATGCAGAGTCAGTCTACAGCTGTCTGAGTCCATTTCAACAGATCAAAATGTGTGGCGTAGGTGTCTGTGGAGCAATATAATGACTCCCACCTTATGTCCTACCGTGGGAGAACCATACACTTCCCCAACCTAAAGTTTGCAGAGATGTGGAAAATCAGTGGAAGCCAGATGGGTGGAAGGAGAGCAATATCTGCCTGCAACTGCTTCAGATGCCAAAGAAGCCTCATGCGTTTGTTTGGACAGCAAAGCCCCTTTAATATTCCAGGATATTAGCTTCAAGTAATCCCCACCTCCTGAAGAAGCCTTGTTAGTCATAGTGAAAAGTAATATAGTAGACTAAAGCTGGGCAACATCATGATAGGAATTGCCTCAGCAGGTCTAGGAATATCTCAACAAGGGTATAGACTCAATGAAGTTTATTGCAGTTTCTATCAAAGTCCTTCATTTGTGTGCTTGCCTCCATATCCTTGTACCACCTCTCATATCTCACCATCTACTAGAGATGAGCTTCAGGTCTAGTTCAAATTTGAATGAAGTTTAAACTCTGCCTATTGGGGCGTTCACCTCTCTCTCCTTGAGGACAGATGTGTCTGTGTGGGTTTTTTTGACAGACATTGTACTTCATGATTGACGGGGGTTTGAGTTACTGGATAATGTGACTGATGGACATTTTTGGGACATTTTTTGTTTTTTTCATTTTAACATACATTGCATATTGGATTAAGAAATGATCAAAGCCACCACATCTCACGTAATATATCACAAATAAATAGGTATACGTATACAACTTTTTAGGTGCCAAAAACACTACAATTTGGTTAAAATAATACATTCATTAAATAAACTGGTGGATGATTCATTGGGGGTTAAGTTTAGAGGTTACCCCTGAGCCTAAAAAGTTTAATATACTGTACACTTATCACTTATCTTAATAAAGGACTTGGCAACATGTGTGCTGTGTTTATTTATTGTGATCAGTTTGTAAATGGATAGAAATCGGGCTAAACGACCATAGTCACAGAACAGTGGTAATGGTTCATACTCTGAATGGTCTAAGGTTATTGGTGGTGTAGCCCAAGATTCAGTGTTGGGACAGTTACTTTTATTATATTTTTAAATTATATAGGGTCTGGGATTAAAAGTACCAGTTCAGTCTTTGCAGATGACACCAAGCTATGCAGTGGAATAACATCCTTACAGGATGTCTCCAACATACAAGCCAACTTCAATGCACTGTTTAATTGGGCTACTATTTGGTAAATGAGATTTAATATAATTAAAAAAGTTATGCACTTGGGGGCTAAAAATATGCATGCATCATACATACTAGGGGGACTACAACTAGGGGAATCAATAGCGAAAAAGGATCGGGAAGTTCTGGTTGATCATAAGCTTAATAATAGCATGCAATACCAAGCTGCAGTTTCCAATGCAAGCATAATCCTTTCTTGTATTTAAAGAGGTGTGGACTGCAGAGAGAGAGTTATTAGTTTGCCCCTGTCCAAATCATTAGTAAGAACTCATCTGGAATATGCAGTTCAGTTTTGGGCACCAGTTCACAAATAGGATATTGGGGAACTGGAGAAAGTGCAGAGAAGGGCAATTAAACTGATGAGAGGCATGGAGGAGCTCAGCTATGAGGAAATATTTATCTGAACTGAATGTATTCTCTCTTGAGATGAGGAGAATAAGGGGGAGTATGATAACCATGTATAAATAAAATAGTGGTACATATAGTGAACTTGGGGTAGAGATATTCACTTTAAGGTCATCACAGAGGAGAAGGGGGCACTCTCTGTCTGGAGGAAAAGAGATGTAATCTCCAATATGGAAAGGCTTCTTAACAGGAAGAGCTGTGAAAATGTGGAATAGACTTTGTCAGGAGCTGGTTCTGGCCAGCTCAGTAGAATGTTTTAATAAAGGCCTGGATTATTTCCTAAATGCACATTATATTACTGGATACTAATATTTAGACCCCTTTTACACTAAGGCAGTTTTCAGTCATTTTAGCGCTAGAAATAACGCATGAAAAGCGCCTGAAAACTTCCTCCCATGCCGCCCGAATGTGAAAGCCTGAGTGCTTTCACGCTGGGGCGGTGCGCTTACAGGACGTAAGAAAAAGTCCTGCAAGCAGCACCTTTGAGACGGTTTGGGAGCGCTGTATACAGCTTTTTCCCTTAACGCCCTGCCCATTGAAATGAATGGACAGTGCTTTGGAAGCACCTGAAAAGCGCTTCAAAAGTGCAGCGACACGAGTGCTTTTAACCCATTTGGCCGCTAGCTGGAAGTTAAAAGCGCCCCGGTATCGGACGAAAAGTGCTGCTTAAACAGCAATAAAGTGCCAACAAAATGAGCTCAGGCTGCCCGATGTGAAAGTAGCCTTACAGATAAAATTGATCCAGGGAATATCTGATTACCTCTTGGGGATCAGGGAGGACCCCCCCCCCCACTGGAGCAAATTGGATCATGTTTTATTGTTTGTTTGTTTGTTTGTTTGTTATGCCTTCCATTGGATCAATTGTTGGTATAGGATAGTGTATATTGAGGTTTTGAGTTTGTGTGTGTGTGTTTTTTTTTATTTATTTATTTTTTTGTTTCTGTTGGTTGAACTGGATGTCTTTTTTCAACCTGATTAACTATATGTAACTATGCAACGTCAGCATGACAATATAAAATATAATTAAACCTTAAAGTATAACTAAGGGCACAACTTTTTTTAGTTTTGGATAGTGTGGAGATGGATTAGAATACCTGTCAGGTTATTATTGTTGTCCATTCCCTTGTTAGGGTGACTCACCCTAACAGGGTCCTGTTTACTGATATCTTTAAAAGTGAAAGTAAAAGAAAATCCTAAATGTTGGGTTCCGCCCATGAATATAACATGAGGGGAGATCTTCCAATAGGAACTCTAGTTCTGGTGACCTGGGGTGGGGGGCAAACGATTCCTTTAAAGTGAATGTAAAGGATATTTTTTATAACAAATATGTCTATACTTACCTGCTCTGTGCAATAGAATAGAACAGAGCAGCCCTGATCCCCCCCTTCTCAGGACCCCCACCACCACTCCTGGCTCCTCCCCCCTTGCTGGTGCCCCCAATAGAAAGCCAATTTCCATGAGGCACTTATTCGGGCTTGCTCCCGAGACCCGCTGCTACGTCCATTGACACAGACAGTGGGACTCAGCCCCGCCCCCTACTCCTTCTTTACTGCAGTTGATTGACAGGAGTGGGAGCCAGTAGCTCCCACAGCTATCGATTTGCCCAGGGAGGATGGACAAAGCTCTCATGCACATTGTTGGATCATGATAAGGTAGGTATAAAGGGGGGTGATGGGGGAGTCTGTGACACAGAAGTTTTTTTTTTTACTTCAATGCATAGAATGAGGCTTTAGAACCACTTTAATTTGCAGGGATTTCCTCTCACTTCCTGTTTTGGATATAAGACAGGAAGTAAAGATAAATCCCCCCAATGGGACAAAGATGCCCAAAAGAAAACTGACAGGGGTTAGAACCCTACTACTCTATGCAAAATTAAAAAAATGTATTGCCAATAGTTCTATATTAATGACATCATGAGCAGAATCGTCCAGCATTAATATCTTGTGTACAAGATGTGATGGCTAGATATTTAACTATAAACCAGCTTTTAAACACAAATACACACTTGAATTCAGTGGACATCCCTGGACATTCAGGTCTCTGCCTACCTCAACACTAAAAGGAAACAACTGTTATGCCCTGTACACACGGTCGGACATTGATCAGACATTCCGACAAGAAAATCCATGGATTTTTTCCGATGGATGTTGGCTCAAACTTGCTCATGCATACACATGGTCGCACAAAGTTGTCAGAATTTCCGAACGCCAAGAACGCGGTGACATACACCACGTACGTCGAGACCATAAAAGGGCAGTTCAGTACCAAACGCGGCACCCTTTGGGCTCCTTTTGCTAATCTCATGTTAGTAAAGGTTTGGTGAGAGACGATTCATGCTTTTTCAGACTCGTGGTTTTCAGATCGTATTTCTGCTGTTCAGTTTGTGCTTGTGGGTTTGTATCTGGTCTTCAGTGCATGCAGCGAGTACCATTGATTTATCATTGTGTTCTTGTCCATTCGTTACTGATTTTCAGGTCGCTCTTCACAGGTCTTGCTGTTCTTCAGTGCGTTCTGTTACTTCATTCTGAGCAGCCGACCATTTTCTAGCCATTTTGCGTGTACGTACTCATCGTAGAGTTCGTGCTGTGTGGGGGCTTGGTGTTGGGGTCCTTACTTTGACACAAGCCCAGTCCATGAACAGGGTGGGGAGGAGTTCATGGACCAAGAATTGGTTGCTCCAGCTTGACCAATTCTGTCACATGCCTTTGCTCCGTGAGATCGGTGAGAATAATCCTGACGATTTCAGGAACTTTCTCCGGATGACGGACCCCATATTTCACCATTTGTTGGCTTTGTTGACCTCTTATATCAGCAGGCAGGATACCTGCATGAGGCAAGCCATCACTCCGGAGCAGAGGCTAGTCGCCACCCTGCGGTACTTGGCGACGGGGAGAAGCTTGCAGGACCTCAAGTTCTCGACAGGCATCTCCCCCAGGCTCTGGGGACCTGTTCTGCCATCATCAAGGTCCTGCAGAAGGACTATATTAAGGTAAGATTTTTATCCTTTAACATCACATTTTATTGTATTTAATGTTTGTTAATATATTGTATTTCTTTCCTCATTCCCTAATTACCATGATTGTAATATGCTGTGAATGTCCCCTTTGTCCACATGCATGCTGTATTTTTTTGGAATTTTTTTTTGGTCCTTCATACATATTTGCCTTCACTTACCTTCCCAGCATGCTCTCCTGGCTCTATATCCACCTCGTCTACTCAATTAACAATGTATTTTGTCAGCTCCATAGTAGTGCTTTACCCTAAACACCCCCTAAAATGTGTAAAAATGTGATTAGTGCTTGAAATTCTGGCAGAGTGCCAAAGGTTTTTTTTTGGGTTCCAAAATCATTTGGAACCCTCCCTCCCCCCAACTGCTAACTCAGCTGATACCAATCCTCTATCTATCCTCAATCCTCTATCTGCTGACTTTGCCAAACCCATACACACTATACTCACATCTTTTGTGGTCATATTTATGGATGAATTCCCCAAAGCATGTAGTGCAAGGGCCTGCCTGAATACATTCAAATGGTAATGTTTAAAGTTTTTGTATCCTATTATTATCTTGATAGGTAATATCAGAATGTAAAAATGTGCTAAAATGTGTACAGTGTGTATTTATCTCTTTGTATTATGACACTTCTTACCTGTCCAGTGGGCTGCCAATAGTGTAAGTAAGGAGGGGCTGGCCAAAGTAATACACATTATTTAGGCATTTATCTCTCAATGAAGTGGAGAGGGTTACCTGGCCAAAACATATCCCCCCCTAAAATTTATAAAATGGCCCATGAGAGGGGGAGGAATCTGATAAGTGGACCTTATACCTTTGTCTTTAAATATTCCCTAAAATAAATGTTATACTGATGTTGGCAAAGAATGTTTGTGTCTAATCTGCTTTCCATGTTTATGTGCAAACTGATTAATTTATTTTTCTTGTTTGACTCCACAGTTTCCTTCCAACCCACAGGAATGGCAGACTGTGGCCTCCCACTTTGCCCAGCGGTGGGACTTTCCTAACTGCGGAGGGGCAATTGATGGGAAACACATCCACATCGTTCCACCACCCAACTCGGGGTCATACTATTACAACTACAAGGGGTTCAATAGTATTGTGATGTTGGCGGTGGTGTCGGCTACTTACGAGTTCCTGTATGTGGACGTGGGGAAGAATGGTCGGATGTCAGATGGTGGAGTCATCGCCCACACAGAGTTCTACAGGCGTCTCCAGAATGGCAGCTTGGATTTGCCACCTCCAGAAGACAATGCGGAAGGACTCCCATTCGTCTTCATTGCGGATGAAGCGTTTGCGCTGGGGGACCATCTTATGCGGCTATTTCCTATGAGGACCCTCACCCCGGACCAGAGGGTTTTTAATTACCAGATGGCCAGAGCCAGAAGAGTGGTGGAGAACATGTTTGGAATCATGGCCAGCCGGTTCCGCCTATTTCTTACACCGTTACACATGGCAGAATATAAACTCAATCACATCATCCTGGCTTGCTGTGTTCTCCACAACATTTTAAGGAGAAATTCTGTGAACTATGCTGGCTCAGTTGGGCCTGAAGCCGAAAATAATCTAAATGAACCAACCCTTACGGCACTTGAAACCGGCCATCCTGGCTTGCCCCCCCAGAGTGCCCGCGAGGTCCGTATAAGATACATGGAATACTTTGCGAGTAGGGGGGCTATCAATATGCCAGACAATGTCTGAGACATTTTTTAAATAAAAAAATCTTTGAAACTGAACAAATATTTGCTTTGATTTACTGCTTGTCTTTCTTTTAGCTGACCCTGCTTGAAATTTGGGGAGTCCTGAAAATGGCGTGATTGTGTAAAATTAGAAAGCAATGTTGGGTGTTATTTACTAAAGGCAAATGCACTTTGCACTACAAGTGCACTTGGGACTGCACTGAAACTGCACTTGTAGTACAAAGTGGATTTGCCTTTAGTAAATAACCCCCATTGTCACTGAAAACACCAACTTTACAACAAAAAAATGCTTTTGAGCATTGAAAGAAGAAGCCACACATTGTGCTTTGATTAAAAAGATTTAGAATCAACAATCACATGTGCATTTATAAAAAGGTTTTTAAAACAAACCAACATGTTTGTTGTATAACAATTTTTTAAAAGTACATTAAATTTCCATTAAAAGTACATTAAAAGTACAAATTTCCTTTTAAGGTAAAACAGTCATGTTTAAAACCAACAAGAAATACACAACTCTGGAACTTACAAAGTTGTAGAAATTGAAGTCTATATCAGACATGAGTATTTATAAACTGTGTTTGATATTGCGTTCAGCAGATGGGGTAACGTTACCCCTGGAAAAGCCAAATTTTGAAGATGCAAACAAATTGCAGAATGTCAACAAGTGCTAGCTTCCATCATGGGGGATCAATGGACGTGTTTTGTGGGTGCAACCCCTTCCCCTCAGCTACTTTATTATTGAAGAAGGGGTTGCACCCCCAAAATGCGTACATTGATCTCTCGTGATGGCAGATAGCACATGTTGACACAGTGTGTGCATCTTCAAAATTTGGCTTTTCTAGAATATGTCAAAAAATGTTCAAAAAATTGTAAGAAAAAGAAAGCAGAAATAAGTTACTGATTTCGAGGGGTTTTAAACTCTCCCTAAAACATCAACGATGTTCTTCATTTTGTTTTGAACATCATTGATGTTTTGCTTGATGTTTTCCAATTCCCTGTTACACCCCATGATCTCCCCGATCAGGATCTGGGCACTTTCACTGGTGAAATGACCTTCATCCACAACATCACGATCACCTAAAAATAAATATAAAAAAAAAACACACGGGGGCATGGCCTAGCGCGCGAGCTGGATGGATGTGTGAGACCGGAGCTCCGGCGAGATAAGGGACAGTAGCGGCACACAACGACCATCCATAGCGAAAAAACACAGGATCTGGCAGTGGGATCAAGGCTGGGAGACCCCACAACTATGCCCAGGAAGCGGAGAAAGGACGGAAAGGTCCAGCGTCTCACGGACTTTTATCCCCCAAACGGCAGAGCAGATGAGCAAGATGGCGCAGAGGCCTACTCCACAGCAGTGGCTCCAGTACAACAACGATCATCTCAAGCAGGTAATCATTCCCAAAATAAAAGCTCCCCAAGGAATAAGATGCAGAATCCATCCACTCCATCCACCTGCAGTCCAATTAAAACAAAACCCAGGCTGGATGCTAACGGATTCCGTAATGCAGAGAGCCCGGTCTCAGATTTTGGGGAGGACACCAGAGAACTCCCAGAATCGATCGAATCTTTCCCCACACAAAACCAACCAGTACTAGATACAGTATTAAAAGAGATGCTGTTATCTTTGAGAAGCACATTACAATCTGATATGGCAGGATATATGCACCGTATGAACAAAGACATACAGGATATGGGAAATAGAGTGGATCACATAGAGACAAAAATGGGGGAATATGCTTCCATTATTAATGACCTGGTCGACGCTCAGGAGGACACTGAAGCAGACAATGAATGGATCAAGGCAAAGCTGGCAGACATGGAGGACAGATCCAGAAGGAACAATTTAAAAATTAGGGGGATCCCTGAATCTGTGCAACAACAGGATCTGGGCCCATACACTGCCACTTTGTTCAAATCTCTTCTGCCAAGTCTTACGGACTTAGACATTACCATTGATAGAATTCACCGTCTGCCTAAGCCGTCCCACTTGCCAGACCTGACACCTAGAGATGTAATACTCAGGCTGCATTTCTTTCATGTGAAGGAACAATTGATGACCACAATGAGAAAACAAGAGCAGATTCTGACACAATATCATAATCTACAATTTTTTGCAGACTTGTCACAGTACACCCTGCAAAAACGTAAATACTTGAACACAGTGACAAAAGTATTACCCAACCACAAAATTGTGTACAGATGGGGGTATCCCACAAAGCTAAATATCACCAAGGGCAACCGCACTTACACAGTGACATCCCTGGAGAAGGGCATCAACCTTCTGAAAGAGTGGGGTATCCTCCCTGACCCTCCAGAAGAAACTGCGGCCACTAGCACTCCGCGCCACTTATCACAAGAATGGAAAACGGTCACAGCAAAAAATGCCACCTCTCATTCTTGAACAGATAAAGATGGTCTATATTTTTTTTTTTTAGTCCCTGACTAATGAAGTCCTCGAGATTGAACTTATCCCCCAGTTACATGTAACAGCAAACTGCTGTTCTTGGGTATTTTTTACCCCCCGTATATGTTGCATCAACCGCGATGTACCGAAGTTGAAAGTTAAAAATCCTTTGTTTTTCTTTTTGCTTATACTTTATGTTTTTTCTATGTTCTTATTGTTACTTTTGGGATGTAGGCAGCATCGCTTCACCCACACTTCCACCTCTTCCACACAGGAAAGACAACAGAAGCTTTTACGATGGGAATCGGCTTCGAATTCAACCTACAAGACTGAACAACCTCTCTTACGCCAGAAGATAATCTATCTTATGACCTATACAAGTAAGTCTACACTAACACATGGAGTCCTAATTGCATCAAACATATCTGGACTAAGCGTTAAAAGTGAGATGATGGTCTTAAATTTAAAGCTTACCTTATATAAAACCAATGCCTATTAACATAATCTCCATTAATGCTAAGGGGCTCAATCACCCCATGAAACGGAAATCACTATGGCAAGAAGCATTATCACACCAAGGAGATATATTATGTGCTCAAGAAACTCACTTTTGCAACCAATCACCACCGAAATGTACCCACAAAAGCTTTCCGCATGTTTTCACTGCCAATGCGGATTCTAAAACGAAAGGAGTATTAATAGCTATAAGAGATTCTGTAGCATTCACCCTACATCAAGAAATTCGAGATCCTCTGGGTAGATACCTAATTCTGATATGCAAACTGAACTCTTCACTGTACACCCTAGTAACTGCTTACTCTCCTAATAAGCATCAAGTACACTTTTTTAACAAACTGATAAGAAAAATCAGAAAGTGTCAGAGAGGACCGCTTATACTATGTGATGATTTCAATGCTACCCCGGATCCATCAATGGACTCTACATCTAAATCCATACGCTACACTCCTATACTGTCAACTTTCCTTCACAAGTATAATCTATATGACACCTGGCGTTGCTTTCATGCCAACGAAAAAGACTTTACATTTTTTTCTGCAGTACATAAAGTTTATACAAGAATTGATCTTTTCATAGTGGACCAACCTGTCTTATTAGGAGTTAAAGCAGTATCTATCAACTCCATAACGTGGTCGGACCACGCGTCTATAGTATTGACGTTATCGGACTCTGCTTCTTCCAGACCCAGCCCAATTTGGAGAATTAACACCTACTTGCTACAGCAACAAGACTTTAAAGAACAGATTAACAACCACTTAACTAATTTTTTTGCTGAAAATACGGGTTCAGTACAAAGCCCTTTTACATTATGGAACGCCCACAAAGCGTTCATAAGAGGCGTTTTTATACAACTGAGTGCAAGGGAGAAAAGGCAGAGGCAGCAACGACTGACTGAATTGTTAAAACATATCTCTGAATTAGAAACCAAAAACAAACAAAAATACTCCCAAAATACCTCCCAAAAATTGATACAATTGAGATCCGAACTGAGAATTTACCTATTAGAAAAATTTGAGAAAGCCACTAAGAGACTCAAAATGACTTATTATGTGAACGGAAATAAGGCAGGAAAACTTTTAGCACAGAATATTCAAGGTCATAGGTATAAATCGAGAATACCGTTTATAATACATTCATCCACCAATCAAAAAGAATATCACCCACAAAAAATTGCTGATGCTTTCAGCCACTATTATAGATCTCTTTATAATCTAAAAGATGACCCATCCACCATTCAACCCACCCCTGACACAATTAATGACTTTTAAAGTAAATTATCCATACCGAATCTAACTACACACCAGATCCAATTGACTCACTCCCTACGAATAAATCCCCACGACCGGACGGTTTTTGTGGAGAATATTATAGAGAATTTAAAACCCTACTGACCCCCTTCCTGACTCATATATTTAGTTCAGCAGCTGCCTCTGCCTCTTTCCCTTCAGAAATGTTAGAAGCTTTAGTTGTGGCTTTGCCAAAGCCAGGAAAGGAGCCCACCACTCCCTCAAATTTTAGGCCAATATCTTTACTAAACATTGATCTTAAATTGTATGCCAAGATCATAGCACTACGTCTAGTTGACATACTGCCTAACCTTATCCACCCTGATCAAACAGGTTTTACAAAATATAGACAGACTTCGGATGTGACTAGACGCATGATTAATATCATTCGTATGGCAGAGGTGCACCAGAGGCCTTCTCTGCTCCTGGCGTTGGATGCAGAGAAGGCCTTTGACAGTATACGTTGGCTATATCTAACCAAGGTATTATGCCCCCTACACAAGGTCGGACTTTGTTCGGACATTCCGACAACAAAATCCATGGATTTTTTCCGACGGATGTTGGCTCAAACTTGTCTTGCATACACACGGTCACACAAAGTTGTCGGAAAATCCGATCGTTCTGAACGCAGTGACGTAAAACACGTACGTCAGGACTATAAACGGAGCAGTGGCCAATTGCTTTCATCTCTTTATTTATTCTGAGCATGCGTGGCACTTTGTCCGTCGGATTTGTGTACACACGAATGGAATTTCCGACAACGGATTTTGTTGTCGGAAAATTTTATATCCTGCTCTCAAACTTTGCGTGTCGGAAAATCCGATGGAAAATGTCCGATGGAGCCCACACACGGTCGGAATTTCCGACAACACGCTCCGATCGGACATTTTCCATCGGAAAATCCGACCGTGTGTACGGGGCATTAGAATCATTTGGTTTTGTAGGACCTATCCTTTCTGCCATTATGGCCCTATATTCTAGTCCGTCTGCCAAGGTCTACATATCTGGAACTATTTCGAAACCTTTTAGTATATCAAATGGTACAAGGCAAGGATGCCCGTTGTCACCTTTAATCTTTAATTTACTAATGGAACCCCTGGCCATATATATTAGAAGTCATCCAAATATAAAAGGATTGCCTGTTGGTAAAGATACTCACTCTATAAGTTTATTCGCAGATGACATTATCATGATATTGACATAGGTGGGCTCTTCCCTTAAAGCGGCACATGAGGCATTACATTTATTCAATACAATCTCTTATTATAAAGTCAATGAAAATAAATCGTATATTTTAGGTTTGGGAATAGACAGTACTACTAGCAATAAGCTTAAATCACAATTTCCGTACAAATGGACTACAGAAGGGATAAAATATTTAGGAATAACACTTACAGGTAATACAAAAAAAATAGTAGAAACAAACTATACTAATTTTTTACTAGACCTAAACCAAAAACTGCAAACAATAAATAGAGCAGAATTCATATGGTCAGGTCGTCTTGTGGCCTTTAAAATGATGATACTCCCCCAATTCATTTATTTATTCAGGGCCCTTCCAATACCAATCCCAGATAGTTTCTTTGTCAAAGCGCAATCCATGGTTAATGGATTCCTTTGGCAGGGAAGGAAGGCTAAATGTGCTTTCCATAAGCTTATCAAATCCAGAAGGACAAGAGGAGTGGGACATGTCCTATTGAAGGACTACTATCTTGCAGCAATTTTGGCCCAACTAAAATATTGGTTTCCTGGAAATCATATATCAAGATGGCAAGAATTGGAATCCTTTCAATCCCCTAATCATAGCTTATACGACCTAATATTGGCCTGCAGAATGATGCCACACTCTCCCCCCAAACTTTCACCCACAATGGAAGCATCTATTAACACATGGAAAACATTCCTAAACACTCCTGTCAATAATAATCCTCTGAAATCCATTACCCTTCCTATCACCAGTTTACAACTGTTGATACCAAATATAAATGTTAAACATTGGGAATCCAAGGGCCTTAAAACAGTTGATGATCTTTACATAGGCCCCACAATAAAGACTTTTAGAGCAATTCAAATAGAACATAATCTAGATTCTAAAGAATATTATACGTATTTACAAATATCACATTTACTGTCTTCTGTCAATGATACTAACACAAATATTTTATGGAAGGTTTATCTATATTTCACGAATCCCAGGACCTCCATCAAAGGCGTCTCCTTATTTTATAACCTCTTGCACCAGAAATCAATATTCAGCAAGACGCCTTTGATGAGGACTTGGGAAATTGATTTTAATACATCCTACACTCTAGAGCAATGGAAACAAGCAATCTCGTCCATATACAAGGCCACCAGAAGTGTTAACTTGTGGGAACTATACCAAAAAATACTCTTAGGATGGTACTTAACCCCTACACGATAAGCAGGATTTAACTCCCATATATCTCCACTATGCTGGAGAAAGTGCGGCCAAAGAGGTTCTATTATACATATATTTTGGTCATGCCCAAGATTGAGAATCTATTGGTCCGATATCTTCCATTTTATAGAGCAAATTACCAAAGCCCACCTTCAACATACCTCCAACATGGCTATCCTATCCTTAGGAATAGATACGGTACCTCACTCTATGAGACATATAGTCACCCAGATCCTTACCAGTGCTCGTCTTGAGTTGACGAGAAGATGGTTAAAAGCTGAAACACCAACCCTTAATGACGTGATCAGAACCACTAATCTCCATATATCATACAAACTTATGTTTGCCGCCTCTCAAGGCACCTACACATCCAAAAGTCTGATTTGGAAACCGTGGATAGATTAGTATCATACATTTTGCACCAAGTGAGAGGGAGTCATGTTTGCCTTATATATCTATACTAGATATCCTTTTACCCTTTTATTTTCCTTTTTTTTTAAGTAAATCTGCCTATTTACCACCTCTTATATAACCAGTGTTCTGTATGAAGTTGAAGCATAACATTACCTTGGTATAGTTACATCTGAAATACATAACTTAGCATACGAATAAGTAATAAAGATAGGATGATATTAATAGAGTGTGCGCTCGTCTACCGAGGTACAGAGAGTTCCCATTGGGGTGCCGAGTGGTTGAGATGCACACTTAGAATTATACCAATATTAATCCTGTCTTGCTACCTTATATACATATATATAATTTCAACTAAAACGTTATTGATGTAAAAGTTTTTACAATGGAACAATAATAGCAAATTTCTATGTACAAGGTTACTACCTATATGATGTTTCTCTTCCTTTGTTTTACCTGTTATTATAAAACTCAATAAAAACTATTGAAACTAAAAAAAAAAACACCATGTATTATAAATATGCAGGCATCCATCTCTTACCTGAGCCTGTGGTCACAGACATTCACCAGTTGTGGTGACTATTTCCACCACGTCTCCCTCCTCCTCCTCCTGTTGTGTTTGTGGGATTTCCCCTTCTTCCTGAGGTGGGGGGTCTGTTGTCTCCTCTGATGAGTGGTGTCCTCCAAATCTTTTTGTCCCTATGTAAACAAAAAAAGGTATACTTAGCACACAGATATTTGATGGCAGAAATAGGAATATGAAACATTGCTTGGAAGTGGTGTACAATTGTCTATTTTGGCAGAGTTTCCAGATGAAGAAATATTTTTTTCCTTTGTCAAGCTTGAATACTTACCTGTTTTGTACAAGCTTCACAGATGGAGTCACCCCTATAGTACACACTGGAGCACCTGTGTGGGACCCCCTAACAAAAAGGGTGTTCTTGTGTCCCACACTAGTGCTCCAGCGTCCAGATGTGTAAACAGCTGCTGAGTGTCCTCTCCTTACACAGAATCTAGTTTGCATTTCATTCTAGTTACAAACCCATCTAGACAACAAAATTATTTTAAGAGAAGTAGGCCAGAAAAAATGTATTGAAATGCATCTTGTTTCAATGTTTCCTACGAACAAATAATGTGTCCATGAACATGAAAGTTGCCATTTTAAACTGTACAACGGTTCTTGGCCTTTCTCACATAGGGGTTGGGGTTCAGGTCCATACTTCCCATCATAGTCGGCCCTCTTCAGTTTGTCAACCATCTCCACCATCTCAACAAAGGACATATTTGAGGCCTTAAATCGTCTCCTCCGGTATCGTGACATTTCTGGCTCCGGCTTTTCCTCCTCCTCGTTGCTGTAATTAGCATGTATCTGCTCTGTCTCCGCCATGTGCTCTTCCCCACTGCACCGAACGAGAAGGGGCAGGGAATAGACTAGAAAGAACGTCAGGGGCAGGCGGAGTCTCACGCATGCGCAGTGTATATAAAGCGTAACACGCGTGCATAGTACGTACGATCTGTGAGTGGAGGAAGGAGTAGAGGAAGCGCAGATTGTGATAACGAAGGTAACATTTAAACTTGGGCCTATACTGCTTAGAAATTGAGGCCTATATTGGGACAAGATTAGGAAACTTTAGCCTGACATTAGGGTTTGTCTTGTGTTGTGTCTTGCAGAGAAAATGGATATAATGAATGACCAGGACTTTATCCCCATATTCATTGATATGTTCAGGGAGCTGCCCTGTCTGTGGCAGTTAAACCACCCACATTATAAGAATCAAACAAAGAGGAAGGCAGCGCTGGATAAATTGCTGGAATTTGTGAAGCCGGTGATCCCCACGGCAGAAATCACCTATTTGAATGCCCTAATTGGTGGCATGAGGAGCACTTATCTAAGGGAGCACAAGAAGGTCCAGGATTCCCTGAGATCAGCAGCTGCAGATGCAATTTATGTCCTCAGGCTGTGGTACTATGACAGACTGCATTTTCTGGCAGGTTAGACTGAACCCAAGCCAGCACTCTCCACTCTTCCTTCCATGCTTCCTTCCACCTCAGCTGAGGCTTCTGATGCCCAACCTGGGCCTTCCAGGTAGCAACATGTGGAGGAGCCCAGCTTGAGCCAGGTATTGCATTCTTCTAAATATTTCTGTTGGTCAAATTAATGATGTTAAATCTATGTTAGTTTGGAGTACTAATTTCTGATTGTGATTGATGAACCAAAAACTAAAATGATGTCCCTTTTTCATACACAGGAAAGTCTCAGCCAGGAGGTGGCAGGGCCCAGTAGTCTGCCCGATACCCAGGTCCCTCCCCTCCGCCTTAAAAAAAAAAGTGTCAGGAAGAGGAGTAACCTGGAGGAGGCAGCAATTGGCCTATTTTGGAAGGCTACTGCAGCCCTCAGAACCCCCCACAGTGTTCAAGAGGACTTAACATATATAACAGCCTGCAAAATGCAGGAAATGGAGGAGGGCCAATGCCTAATATGTGAGTATCTCATCTTCCAAGCCCTAAATAATGGGTTGAGGGGCCTACTCATAAGCCAAAGCCATGTTTGTGAGCTCAACCATGGTCCTCCTCCTCCTCCTCCAGGTACTCCTCCTCCTCCTCCTCCTGCCACACCTCCAACACCAGAGCCACAGCCTGGAAGGAAGCATCTAAGGAAGACCAGAGAGTGATGGCCCTGGGTTCAGTCTGGTCTGACAAAAGATGCAGGCTCTTGTATGACCACAGCCTGGGGACAGATATGTCATCTGCAGCTGTTCATGATCTCTTGGACTTCTGGACCAGATTGTACTCCCTTATATATAGACTCCTCAGGCCGCCAATTTTGCAGTAAAATAGTTGATGTGTGCCCTGGGGGCCAAAGGCTTCTCCAATTTCTGCAGTTTATCCAGCGTTGCCTCCCTCTTTGTTTGGTTATGACCCCTTAATAAAGGTTTTTCTTTTTTCTATTATACTCGCCTATGTGTGTTTTCATTTAAAAAGGACAGTTTGTTTGTGAGGAGGCAGGTACATTTCAAAAATTCAATGTGAAATTAACAAGAGACACCAACACCAAGCAATCTCCTTGAGATTAAATAATAAAAGATAATAATGGTGTTGTGGTAACTTGACACACGAAACACACCCAAAAATATTCTGGAGTAAAAAAAAAATAAAAAAAAATAACAAGATCAGGATTTTAAAAAATCCTAAGGAAAAAATTTTAATCTAAAAACATTTTTTTTTTTTTTTCGGTAGATGTGACAAATCAAAATATTATATTGATGAAATCACGATAAATAATAAAGAAAGAAGTTTGTGAGAACTCTGTGTGAATATGAGCAGCGAAAAAACTTCATTCTTCTAGCATTATAAAGAAGAAGAGAGTGCGCTGCATTAAACAATTTAAAACATTGCAGCGTGACGAAAGTGCTATATCCATCCGGAACGCTAATTGTACCAGACCGAGCAGTTCCATCTCAGAATTTATTCTGAGCATGTGTGGCACTTTGTGTGTCGGAATTGGCCACACACAGTCAGAATTGATGCGATCAGATTTTTTTATTGGAAAATTTTATAGCCTGCTCTCAAACTTTGTGTGTCAGAAATTCCGATGGAAAAGTCCGATGGAGCCCACACACGGTCGGAATTTCCGACAACAAGCTCCGATCGCACATTTTCCGACGGATAATCCAACCGTGTGTACGGGGCATTAGTCAGCCAAAACATTCTAGCCAAGTAGAATAGGTTGTCTACTGGTTGTGGACTCAAGCTATCTGGCATGGCCATTTTCAGCTAATACACAGCCTGACTGTAGTCCTTTTCTGGTAAAAAAAAAAAAAAAACATAAAGGAAACATATTTTGCAAATGAAAATTAATGTGAGAGGCATAATGGATCTGTATTAATTACAAAATGAAGATAATTAAAAAACACCAGTGTAAATGACAGACAATTTACTATTTGCATAATAAACATATCGTATGTTTTTTTAACACTTTTACAATACATTATCTGAACACACAAACTGGAAGAATCAGCTGTTATTCCATACTGCCTAAAATAAAATAGAGCTGTCAGTTTCATATGCTAATACATAATAAACAAGCATTGTCACTCTTTGCTGGTGTCAACAATTCCTCATTAATATTGATTGATAAAGAATAGTTATGGGTTGTATGCATTTTTTCTAATTTAATTATCCAAATGTCTTCAGGGCATCCTGATTAGCATATCTTCCACTTGTGATGTTTCTCTCATGCAATGTAGACAAAGCAATTTTGTAATCCAATTCAACACTGTTCTCTTAGACTGCACATCATGGTATGTACTGATTTTTGCTGAAGGCTCATTTCCATGCTCAGTGAACACTTGAGTGACCACGTATCTTTGGATCTTTGTTTGTTACTCCTTTAGCACCCTTACTCTTCTCAGGCTAATAAAAGAGAGATTAGTCACAATGTTTTGTCAATGCAGTGCTTTTATTAAGCCTATTTTGAGTGCTTGTCAATGCCACCTGACAAAATCCACAGATGCTAGTTTGATTCATGTCAAAGGTAAGTGATGGTTTATTCTCAGAAGGTTCCCTTTAAATTTTAATAGCACAAAACGGCATATATCAGTGGTCATGCAAAAGCAACACTTTAGCAATGATTCTGTTGAAGTCAGATCAGTGAAAGATTGTTTCTGTTTGAGGTCATAGTTGTCTCTATTTTTTTTGCTATTGATGTCCTGTAATGTCCAGTAGAGGAAATTTCTTTTCATTTATGGTGTAGTCCTCAATGCTGAAAACGAGGGTATATCTTTTCAACAGGAAAACAGCCAGTGATAAGATAACTTTTCTTAAGTTGGGAAAACTTGTATCAGGTTTTTATTGCTGCCTCTATACCCAGGGCTGCTTATAAGGCAGTACAGCCAGCCCTCCTATACCGGATCCGGCCCCATCAGTTCGAAAGGGGGGCCTGGCACCCGCTGAACAGGAGGGCCAGCTGTACTGCAGACACTGATCCTCTTCTGCCTCTCATGCAGCACTGACAGATTCTCCTCTGCTCTCTCAAACAGTGCTGCAGGGGGATCAGTTCTAGCAACCACGCCACCACCCCCCTGCTTTCTGCCCCCCCGTGCACCCCTTTTCCCCACAGCATTGCCAGCCTCCCTCCTCTTCTCTCCCACCGACAACTACTGCTAGCACACAAGGGGTTGTTTCAGGATAGAGAGCAGGGGAGGGGGGATGGTAAATATGTCATATAATGATTTTAGTATATTTTTAGCGAAAATATCATTTGATATTCTCTGGGAGGTGGGAGGGAGTGGGGCCCTGTCAGGTAGGAAATATGGGGCCCCATGATTTCTAACAGCAGCTCTATCTATACCATTTGAGGAGGTCCCCTCACTTCCTTTGAGGTTACCAGTACAAGAAGCGGACACAGACAGCAATAACAATTGGACAAATGTTCAAGCTCTATAAAAAAATAAACACATATCATTTTAAAATGTTTATCCAATACTTTTTTTCTAGTTTTTAATAAAGAAGGCTGCTTAATACTGCTGCGTACCTCTGGGGAAATTTCCTTCCTTCACTTCCTGTTCCAGAGATGCAGCATTGAGTTATTGGAAATTTTCCAAAGTAAGAGGAAATCCTCTCTTAGACAGTGTCATTGAGAAGATTTATCCTCCGCTTTTAGTTTGGGAAAGGCTTTAAACTTTTGGATTTTCCTCCACTTTCTCTTTTGGTGGCAATTGTTAACACTACAAATAGAGTGGTGAACCTCTCTAACAGGGACGCATAAAGGGTATAACCCTTCTCCACTCCAAAATTATAAAAAAAATGGGTTTGCCTAAACACTTTACATTTTATGTTTTCCAGCATTACACATTTCTATAGGTAACTGTCATTTCTAAGTGTTTTTACATTTTATTTTTATTTTATATATAGCATTTGTTGGGAGCATGCACAGTTGTTGAGCTGTGAATTGTTATTATAAATCATTGATTAAAAAAAAGCACAGCAATGAAAAGCAAGATTTTCAAAATGTTTAAAGAATTTTTTCACTCATCAAATGTACCAAGATTTCTTCTACTGTACAAAAAGGTCAGTTAGCTCAAAGGTTGCTGTTTTCTTTATTCACAGCCAATGCATTCATAAAACACTATATATTTGACTTATTATTTAAGACAAGCATAGGTCAGTGGTGTAAACCCGACAGGTCCAAACAAGACATACAGAACATTACATCTTTGAAGCATTCCTCTCTGCTGTCTGAGGCTGTAGATTTTGAAATGTGAAATTTAACTTTGGCATCTTTCTAAAGTATGTTCTGCTGTATTTAACTGGTAATAAACCACTCTTTGTTTAACAAGACCTTTGCCTTATTTTCTTGTTGTTCCTATCAGCCCTGTTTATGTTTTTTTTTTATTGTATTTTTTTTTGCTGAAGATTTTACAGATGTTTTAAGCCAATGGGCATATAAAGAGAACCAGTCATGAGCATTTGTATTAATGTGTATCTCCACCCTTAGATTTGTATGATGGTGTACCCTATACAGTATATCATACTTATTTGTTTATATTGTCTCCCTTCAAGGGTGACATTTCTGCTTTAAAAGTTGACTACACTCTTTGATGGTTTGCTATGTCTATAGCTGAGCTATTTGAGTCTGGCAATATAAATGCTGGCTGCAAAATTTTTCAATGAGGGGAAGTGGGGCTTATGAAAGATGACTTATATTATACTTGCAGGAGGCAGAATGCACCCTGTTACTGGTTTAACTGGTTTAGAATTTTTTTACACTATGATAAACTGTGTAAATAAAAAAGAATGAACATTTTGGTTAAATGCTATAGAAGCATCTCTATTTATAGGAATCGACAAATATAGACCCCATTGGAGGGGTAGCTTGTTAGTTCGAGAAATCTCAAAACAAGAGATGGCTTGGATTTACAGACTCAGGACATATACCCCCTTCAGCCTGAATGTCGACACAGATGTGAACGCCTTCATTAACAATTCGTAATGGGGACTTCATAGTATGTCGAAAATATTCATATTTTATGCTTCATACATGTTTTACATGATATTAATTGTGGCCAATATGGCCGTCGTAAATGGGATCATAAGGACTGCTGGTGTACAGGAGGGATGTCCTAATACCCAAAATATACATTTGATTTTGGGGACCCTAACCAGGCCTTGCAACTCTGGGTTTCGCTTATCTGGGCGTCCCCTTTAGATTTCATTTATTTGCTTTGCTTTAAACCTTAGCATATAAAGAAAGGGAGAGGATTTGATTTTTGCCCTAGAGATGGTTACGACCTGATAATACACTATGGGTCAATTAATGTCCCCCTTCTTTTGTTTTAGGTTGACTGATTTCCCTTTCTCCTCCAAGATAGCTAATTTTAATATTTGTCTTCCTTTTTTGCTTTGTATTAATTCCTCTGTTTTTATTGAGTGCAATATTAAATTTGACCACCTAGTTGCGCATAACCTCGTGGCTATGGCGACACCGCTAACAACATTCAGCTGGCTTCCGGCCAGGTTGGATAATTTTATGCATTTTTAACCCTTTTTTTATCTATTTTTTTGTTGTTTCTGTGCCCCCATTTTGGTCTGGCTAGTGAGAGGATGCTGTTTGAAGTCGGGCATCTATCTCATTGCATTGATCTCAATCTTGATCACCTTTGGTAGCCTTTAGATATTATCAGCCTGTTTAGCGCTGATGCGCATGTCCAACGAGTGGCTAAATTCCAAAGTGAGGTCTGGTGGGGTTTCCTAGGTATTTAGGGTGGTGACGCAGCATGCCCCTGGATGACGTGACCTATCACGAAACGCCACGTAGGGCGGAGTGACACTCTGACGTCACCTCCTGTTGCTACTGATCGTTCAGCAGGACGGGTTGGTCTGTGTGCTACCGGCCGCCGCACCAGACAAACAAGGCTTGCTATTCCGCTTTTATATGTAAGTGCATTACTTTTTTATCTTCAATAAACTAGAAGATTTTACACTATGGAGCGTCTATCTCTCTTTCCGCTATGTATATCCATCTGACCCCACTATGGCATGAGGAGAATTTTGAATATTACGAGCCCTGCTGAGGAGTTGTGGAGATCGCCACATTATCCCCACTTCATATAGCAGCTGATCCATTTGATGTGCCCTGCAAGAATTCTGTGTACACAGGCTTCCCATGATCCTCTGTAGTGGGGGATCGTGGACTTTTGGTAAGCAGTAACCCCTTACTCACCGGTGGTGGATTTCTCTCACAAGTTTTTTTACTTGCAAAGACATTTTTATGATTGGACTTTTTCACTCATGTGGGACAACGCCTTGGGGTGTCTGTTGGATATTTTTTTTGCGGTCAATATTATTAATTTTTGTTTATCACACTGTCATTGGAGTATTGGTGCGACATTCCCACACGAGGAGGTGGGATGCCCAATATTCAATTATTATTAATGTGTACACCTTTGCTCACTTCAATTACTCACTAGGTTTTTGATCATTTATTTGATTGGTCAGTGTATGATCATATTTTTCACTTTTATATTTAGCGCGATTCTATGTTTTCTAATTGTTGTAAACTATAGAAGCATGGCATAGCCTCCACAAGAATTTGCCCTCTATATGTACTACAACTCCGTTAAAGTTCCCAATCTCAGCTCTCTCACACCTAATCCCTGTAATCTCTCTTACTAACTGGTGCCCCAACAGAGCTCTCATGTTAGAAGATCTATTTGTAGGGCAAACAAATAGGCAACTCCAATTAGAATACTCTATCCACTGGGCGGAGTAATATAAGTATATCCAGATTTCCCATCTGCTCAATCACTCTGATAATCTCAGTACCCACCTATCCTGGCAAATTGCTCAATACTGTTTAACCAACAGTACAAAGTTCAAAGGTACTTCATTAATATACTGTATAAACACCTACAGAACAAACAGGAATTTATAAAATTCCTCCATATAAAGGCATGGGAGAGGGACTTTGGGAGAGAATGCTCAGAGGAACAATGAAAAAAAACTTTGGGTACAAAGTATGCATCTATCAAGAGTGCCAACTTATAGAAGCTATTCCAAAAGTTTATGCTACACTGGTATCTTACTCCATACCGCATATCTAAATTTGCCCCTGGAGCATCCTTCGGAGGAAGTATAGAGATCCAGGGATACTGGTGCACCTTCTGTGGGCCTGTCCGCATATTACCAGATACTGGTCTCTTATATTCAATCTTATTGGGCAAGTTCTAGGGACCCATATCTCACCATCTTCTGGTATAGCATTGCTATCATTAGAAATAGATACTATACCTCCCATATCTTACTAGCAGCTCGCCTTAGTTTGGTCTGGCACTGGAAAAATAAATCACCCCTGACCTGACAGAAACTTTACAAAGAATAAATATGCACAGTACATATGAAATACTTTTCGCATATAGTACAGGTAATTACCCAAATGTAATCAAGAATTGGCATCTTTGGCAGAGGTGGTACTCAAGGTTTTTCAGTCCTTAACTTAAAGTGGTTGTAAACCCTAGGACAAAAAAAAAAAAACCTGCAAGACAAAGGCATAATGAGCTAGTATGCATAGCATACTAGCTCATTATGAATTACTTACCTGAGATCGAAGCCCCTGCAGCTGTCAACGTACACCGTTCCGGCGGCCGACATCGCTCCTGGAGTTACTTATCGCGGGCTCCGCCTATGATTGGGGATTGCGTGTGGGCAGTAGCGTTGCTAGTGGGGTGCGGGGGGTGCGGTCCACCCCCGGGTGCCACCCGCTACAGGGGTGACACCATCCGGAGCAGCGCAGCGGCAGTGAGTGTTCTCCTCCTCCTCTGTCTCTCTCACTACGGCGCTGCTGCCTGTCACATGACGATCCATTCTCCACCCGGGCGGCGTGGCTGCACACTATCCTTTCCTCTCCAGCTGCCGCCCGGGTGTTCCATGTATCTGAGCCGCCCGTGCTAGTGCGGTAAGGGTCGGGGGGAAGGGGGTGTCGGCTTGCGATGAGGGGGGGAGGGATGTCCTCTGTGGTGTTGACAGGTGGGGGGCTGTACTACTGATATAATTTGTCCTGGGGGGGCTGAACTGATGGGGGTAGTTTGTCCTTGGGGGGGCTGTACTGATGGGGGTAGTTTGTCCTGGGGGGGCTGTACTGATGGGGGTAGTTTGTCCTGGGAGGGACTGTACTGATAAAGGGGGTAGTTTGTCCTGGGGGGGCTGTACTGATGGAGGGGGTAGTTTGTCCTGGGGGGGTTGTACTGATGGAGGGGGTAGTTTGTCCTGGGGGGGCTGTACTGATGGAGGGGGTAGTTTGTCCTGGGCGGCTGTACTGATGGAGGGGGTGGTTTGTCCTGGGGGTTGTACTGATGGAGGGGGTGGTTTGTCCTGGGGGGTTGTACTGATGGAGGGGGTAATTTGTCCTGGGGGGGTTGTACTGATGGAGGGGGTAGTTTGTCCTGGGGGGGCTGTACTGATGGAGGGGGTAGTTTGTCCTGGGGGGGGTTGTACTGATGGAGGGGGTAGTTTGTCCTGGGGGGGCTGTACTGATGGAGGGGGTAGTTTGTCCTGGGGGGGCTGTACTGATGGAGGGGGTGGTTTGTCCTGGGGGTTGTACTGATGGAGGGGGTGGTTTGTCCTGGGGGGGTTGTACTGATGGAGGGGGTAATTTGTCCTGGGGGGGTTTTACTGATGGAGGGGGTAATTTGTCCTGGGGGGGTTGTACTGATGGAGGGGGTAATTTGTCCTGGGGGGTTGTACTGATGGAGCGGGTAATTTGTCCTGGGGGGGTTGTACTGATGGAGGTGGTAGTTTGCCCTGGGGGGCTGTACTGATGGAGGGGGTGGTTTGCCCTGGGGGGGCTGTACTGATGGAGGGGGTGGTTTGCCCTGGGGAGGCTGTACTGATGGAGGGGGTGGTTTGCCCTGGGGGGCTGTACTGATGGAGGGGGTGGTTTGCCCTGGGGGGGCTGTACTGAGGGATGGGGTGGTTTGCCCTGGGGAGGCTGTACTGATGGAGGGTGTGGTTTGTAATGGGGGAGGGGGTGTACTGATAGAGGGGGTAGTTTTTCCTGGGGGGGTCTGTACTGTTGGAGGGGGTGGTTTGTCCTGGGGGGGCTGTACTAATGGATTGGGGTGGTTTGCCCTGGGGGGCTGTACTGATGGAGGGGGTTTATATTTAGTGAGGGGTCTATACTGAGGGAGGGGGGTCTGTACTAAGTGTGGGGGGGTCTCTACTGAGGGTTGACTATACTTGGAAGGGGAAATGTACTGAAGGAGGGGGGTCTGTATTGAGTGGTGACTAAAGTTGGAGGGGGTGACACCATGTTTTACCGCACCGGGTGACACCAACCCTAGTGACGCCACTGCGTGTGGGAGCCGCCTGTAATGGCACACTCACGTACGTGCCATTGCTTCAGTTTGCTTCAGTGCGATGACGTTGGCACATGCAATACAGGGGATATCTCCTAAACCGTTCAGGTTTAGGAGACATCCAGGGTAACTACAGGTAAGCCTTATTATAGGCTTACCTGTAGCAAAAAAGTGTGTTGTAAGGGTTTACAACCACTTTAACTGGCTTATACAAGTAAGATATTTGACTGTGATCATAAGTGTAACTGTTGTTGCTATTGTGAGTCAACTGTTCTCAAATCTATTTTTTTTGTTTTGTACATGAAGTTTATGGACCAAATCGACATTGTGGTGATGCCTCCGCAGTGTCTGTTTAAAGTTAGATGCTCTTACTATCTTTATAATGTCATTGGTAGGCAGTGCTTATGACTACTATTACTCCACTATGTGCCTTTATTTGTAATGTAATACCAGCTAGTAATGGCTAAAGTGAAACCAATTTGTCATGTACATATTATTTCTGTATTTCTTCAAAAACAATAAAAACGTATTGATCTTAAAAGGACACTATTCACTCGGTAGCTACCTCTTAGAACAGTCCCCTCAACAATAGCTCAGGAAATGAACAGCACTGGAATACCATGAGCAATGCTCCAGGCCAGGCAAGCTTTAGTATTAGTGTGCCAGGAGTTTAACAGCAGCAATAGTCAGCCAGATCCAGCACTCTGGTCTGTACTCACAAGTCCCTGGGTAATTGGATGCCTCCCTCCTGTGTCAAGCAGACATTTCCATAGTGGACTCTTCAGACAGGCAAGTTATGCGCTGTGCTTGGGTGACCCCAAAAACAAAATTAATAATAACCAACTCTGTGCTTACTAGTGCGATAATATTAAATACAAATAATATGAATGTTGAATAAATAAACAAGGTATGAAAAAACAAGTGCTTGTTACACCATAAATTAGTGCGTAATAGTGCTTGTTACACCATACATAGTGTCTTAATCAACATAAAAAGTGCTTAGTGCTCAATATAAAGTATCCTGCTTGTTTAAATTAAAAAATTAATAAATAATGAAAAAAAGTTCTCTTTGGCACTCTAAATAGTGCGTGCAAATAATGTCCAGCAGTGATAATAAAACAATGCATGCAGGTGGTGTTCAGCTGTGACAACAATCCAACATCATGCCGAAGATATCCTGAGTGCTGCAAAACATGCTCTGGTGCTCCTTCGTGACCCCCTTAAGCTAATGTGCTCACCTCAGAGCATGTGACTCGACTTCTACCCTGAGTCCAAATACGCTTTGGAGCCACCCCTGGGCTCAGTGTCTGCTGCACTCCTCCAGCTGGAAACAATGTGGCTCCATACATATAAATGAAAAGGAAACTAAATAGTGTAATATAGTCAAAATACTTTTATTAAAGGAAAACGCTCCCCACACCGGGGTACTCACATGGCACTGGTGCGTCAGTGCACCATACTATAACTTTAAAATAAATTGTAGCGCTAAAAACACACATAAATTAATAATAAATATAAAGTTCAAAGTGCATATAAACGTAATGTCCCAAGAAAAAACAAGTGTGTGATCCAAAGGAACAAAAGTCCACAGTGAAAATAAATGATCCGTGTATCAATCCTGTCTGCTTCCCAACCTTCAGCTTGTATATCATCAATTTAAGCGAATAGATGGAATACGCTTACCAGAGAAGTTGGATTCTACTGCCATGAGCATAGAATCAATGGAGCTTAATGCCACCCGGGGCGAAGTGGTGAAGTGTTGGAGGCAAGGGTAGAGCCTCTACCAGGCCGGGACGTCCCCTCTTTACCCACCGAAGCAGAGACGAAAATGGGTTCCAGAAAACTAAGTGGTTTCTCAGTTCCCCAGGATATGTGGAAAAAAGAAGGAATGCTCCCACATAGTGTAACTTCTGGGTATTTTTATTCATAAAAAAACCACAATACATATAAAAAAGGTGATCACAAAGATAAAGTAAAAAGCAGTGTATAGGGTCTATAAAAAGTCACCCTACGCGTTTCGGTCCAATGACCTTCAACGAGGCAACATACTATAACGGCTTTCTATGCAAAATCACTGGATGTTTGGTGCGGTATGCTGTGCTGGGACAGCGCTGGTGTAAAGTCTGTGTCAGTCTCTCCGTCCTGGCCCCTCCCCTACATTTCTTTGACCCAGGGATCACGTGTCATCATCAGGGGTATATGACATGGACTTTACACCAGCGCTGTCCCAGTGCTGAATATAAAGGAATGAGGAATAAGTAGAGATCGGGGTTAAAAAAAGGGGGGTAAAAAATAAATATGGGTATAAAAATGAGCCCATATAGCAAGGAAGAGTTCTTGTTCAAAAAGGTACAAAAAGCAGGGATGGCTATTGCATCCTAACCTGAACCGGTCTCTCACCTTGTCAAACGTTCCCTGTTTGTGATCAAGTCCTGGCTGTGCAGCAAATGTGAGCTGCATTTTCCCAGTATATAAAGGTAAGCAGGGATGGGTCATATAATCAACCAATCATTGTAAAGTCAGCTAGTCTATACGTATAGATACAAGGCGCCAGGTGATTGGGGAGATCATCAAGTTGATGAAATTAACTGCCGAGAAAATGGCCAAGAAGAAAAGCCCATTGGAGAACCTAGGAGACAGCTAAAACAAACACAAGCAGTAAATCAAATGAAAATATTATTTCAGTTTAAAATAAAAATTTATTTTAAAAATGTTTCTTAAACATTTGCTGGCATATCAATGGACGGACGGACCTCACAAGCGCTTTGGGGGGGGGCAAGCCAGGATGGCCAGCTTCAAACGCTGTCAGGGTTTGTTCTTGAAAAGCGGTCTCGGGCCCAACTGAGGTCACATAGTTCATAGAATTCCTCCTTCGAAAGTCGTGTAGAATGCAGCATGCAATATTATATGGTTTAGTTTATATTCTGCCATGTTGATTGTCGTCAGGAATAGGTGGAACTGGCTGGCCATTATCCCGAAAGCATTCTCCACCACTCTTCTGGCTCTGGCCAGCTGGTAGTTAAAAACCCTCTGGTCTGGGGCGCAGCTGGCTGCTGGAGCTGATGGAGCAGTGAGGAGAGAGCTCCGACACACCAGGTGCTTCTAAGCAACTTACAGCAGCTAGAAGCGAGACAAAAACGGCCACACGAATGGCGGAAATAGAGGGGAACTGATCCGCACTAATGGCTAAGCGAAAGGAGAGAGAGGGACCTAGAAAGCTGACCGACTTCTAAACAACGGTCCTGGCCAGACTGACACAAGATGGCGCCGGCGCGACATCTCCTCACAGCAGCACAGCCTGCTATAACAACTGTGAGCTCCCTGACACGGACACTGCAATTATATCCCCAAACTCAGTCTCAAACAGCCCCATTAAGCAAAAGAGGCAGCTGAACACCCCAGATGATAATGATAGGCAGGATAATGAGGAAACTGACATGGAACGCACCAATGAGTATAGCCAGAAGCTGGATGCTCTCCCCACCTCAGGCCTGCCTATGACAGACATCACTATGAAGGAGATGATTCTCACCCTGAGGGGGGCTATACAACAAGACATCACTAATGTCCTGCGCTCCACACACAAAGAAATTACAGCACTGGTTAACAGACTTGACAATGTGGCGACTAAAATGGATGACTTCTCTGCGGCCCATAATGAGCTTGTGGATGCGCATGTGGATGTGGAGGATGAACTTAAAGCCCTCAGATTAAAGGTCGCCAACCTCGAGGACCACTCACGAAGGAACAACGTGAAATTTATGGGGATCCTCAAATCCGTGAAGCCAGCTGATCTGAGCCTATTCCTCCAACAATTAATGATGAAAGCACTCCCATCCCTTACACCTGCAGATGTCATTATTGATAGAGCCCACAGGCTGCACAAGCCACCTCACCTCCCGGAGAAAGTTCCTAGAGATGTAATTGCTAGGATTCATTTTTTCCATATTAAGGACCAACTTATGCAGTTTTCTAGGCAAAACAATACTCTCCCAGATCCGTATGCGGGGATCACCCTATACGCCGACCTCTCACAAGCCACCATGTCAGCCAGGAACAATCTAATCCCGATTACTAAAGCGTTGCGGAACCACAAGATCCTATATCGATGGGGCTTCCCAGCCAAACTTCTGATTCAAAGAGGCAACGAATCTTATGCCATTTCATCCTTAGAAAAGGGCCTGGAACTGCTGCGCAAATGGGCAATTCTTCCTACCGAGAACAACCCAGAAGACAGAGACCCTGCGACCTCCAGAGCAGGCCCGTATAATAACCGTGACTCCAAAGGAAGACACAAATGATGACCGCTTCTCACCGCTAACATTCGATGAGACCTACCTGCCAAATTTCTGGGGAACCTGCCCCGCAGTTCCACTCTGACTTCCATGCTTCACTGAAGCTAATGTATGTGGCACCTGATGTATGGCTGTACTGAAAGATAAATACATGACTTTACCCCACTTTGATTTCTGGGAGAATCCCAAATTCACCCAGTTAATGTTGACTGTTCTATTGTTCTCACTACCAGTTATCACAGTTATTTTAGCTATACCTCCATCCAGGGCTTTTTTTCAGGGGGAACTTGGTGGAACTCAGTTCCACCACCTCTGGCTCAGACCCTCTGCTTCCTGCCCACCACTATCACTTGTAAACACAAAAGTCCGGTTTCTGTGTTTACAAGTGACAGCTCTGCACTGTGTGTGTAATGCAATCCTGGTATTTAATGACCTTTAAGACCCCCAATACTGTTCATGAAATTTGACTGACCACACCCACTATTTGATGTGATTTGGAGGGTGTGTGTGGGGGAGCAGTTTTGGGGGGGTCGTAGTTGAGTTCCAGCACCTATTGTTTGAGAAAAAAAGCCCTGCCTCCATCTTACTGGAGCTTTCACCTCACAGGTATGACAAGCAGACAATCCCTTTTCACTGTACTGGATGCTCTAACCCTCTTAATACAAATACCATCTGGCACCACTAGATGGCTTCAAAGCACCACAAAAGAAATTAATGTCTCTTAGATTAATGTCTCTCAATACTAGAGGACTCAACAGCCCATTTAAACGCAGAATGGTGTGGAAAGCAGCCCTGCAGAAAAATTGTGAAATTCTCTGTGTGCAGGAAACACATTTCTCAAAACTGAACACTCCAAACTGCACCCACATCACATTCCCGCACATTTTTACTGCAAATAACTCTTGCAAACGTAATGGTGTATTAGTAGCTATTAAGGACTCTGTCACATTCAAACTGCTAGAGAAATACTCTGATGACCTTGGTAGGTATATTATTTTGGTTGCTGAAATCAACAACAACATGTATACATTGGTAAATGTATATGCTCCCACAAAAAGACCAGTGAGATTCATACGTAAAACCTTACAAAAGGCTAAATGTTTGAGAAAAGGCAATTTATTGATCTGTGGGGATTTCAATGTAATTTTGAATGACGAAATGGACTCCTCCTCTATGGGGAGAGGCGCAGACCATCCCTGGGCCATATCAGAGGAGCTATACGACCCGTGGCGATGCCTCCACACCACAGAGAGGGACTACACGTACTTCTCACCACTACATAACAGATACTCCAGAATTGATTTCTTTCTCACGGATAAGTACACCCTACAAAGTGTGGTCAAAGCGGATATCCATAATATCACATGGTCTGACCATGCCCCAATTATGATAAATATTATGGATACCCGCAAAACCAACATTACACCCCTATGGCGTAACAACACCTACCTCCTTTCTCTACCCCACATTAAGGAGGAAATGCAAAAGAAACTAGAGGAATATTTTACATTAAATGAACACTGGGGTACTCGCCCTAGCACAGTATGGTATGCACACAAGGCCTTCTCTAGGGGGGTACTTATACAAATAGCTGCTAGAGAGAAAAGGCATATAGAACAACTACACAAGCGCATCTCGGACCTAGAGACCAAACACAAACAATCACCCGATCACTCACTACTCTTGCAACTAAACACCTGCAGAGAGGAACTAAAACAAACACTAAAAAATGATTATGACTTATACTTTAAAAGGCTTAAACTCTCATATTACTCCCAGGGTATCAAAGCAAGCAAACTTTTAGCTTCACAACATTAAAAAGTCAAGCCCGGGCAAATATCTCAGTGATTAAACACCGCAAGAACAATAGCTTATATACTAACCCCAAAGATATTGCAAATGGCTTCAAAGACTACTACGAAATCCCTGTACAACCTTAATCAAGATGTGAACACGTACCAACCCACAGATACAGACATCACAGATTTTCTCCAGAGAATTACTCTTCCTGCAATAGATGAGAACACACTATATACATTGAACAGGCCGTTCACTGAAGCTGAGATCGAAGGTGTGATCAAACGTCTCCCAAAAAATAAATCCCCCAGATCAGATGGTTTCTCAGCGGAGTATTATCAAGCATTTCCCCCCCTTCTGATCCCCAGATTAGTAGAGGTTTTGAATAACGCAGCAGAAACAGGTAGTTTCCCGATTGAAATGCTACAGGCCATAATATAACCATACCTAAACCAGGAAAGGACCCCTCCCATCCCCAAAACTTTAGACCCATCTTCCTATTAAATTCAGATGTCAAAATATATGCCAAAGCAATCGCCAATAGATTGATGGAAATCACCCCTACCCTCGTAGGACTGGAACAGCTGGGATTTGTTAAAGGAAGACAGGCCCCTGATAGTACAAGAAGAATGATAAATCTAATAAGACATGCAGAAATAACGCGAACGCCCAGTATATTTGTAGCATTAGAAGCAGAAAAGGCGTTTGATAGGGTGCACTGGAAATACCTATCAGAAACACTCACTAAATTTTGACTAAAAGGATTTGTTCACACTGCTATAATGTCCCTATATTCTAACCCCACAGCCAAAGTATATACCTCAGGCATGTTATCTGATCCCTTCAACCTGACTAACGGTACACGTCAAGGATGCCCACTATCCCCAATTGTATTTTCTTTAGCCATCAAACCGCTAGCGGAACTCATAAGGACTAATACTGACATCCACGGTCTTGCAGTGGGACAGAAAGACCACAAAATCTGGCTTTTTGCTGACGATGTTATACTAACACTATCGAATCCTACATCTTCCCTACATACAATTCAAAAAATCCTACATGACTTTGGAAAAATAACCTACCACAAAATCAACACCACTAAATGCTACGCTCTTCCTTCAAACCTCTCCAGAAAAATATATCTATGCTTCAAGAGATGTTTCCTTGCACCTGGGATTTACCCTCTATCACATATCTGGGTATACAATTGACCCATCCTACCTCTAATCTGTACACCACCAATTATCTACCCCTGCTATCACAAATACAGAAGGAATTTGTCCAACTATTCAAAATTCACTTAACATGGGTGGGACGCATAGCAGCTTATTAAATGCAAATACTCCCCAAGTTACTTTACCTCTTCAGAACTCTACCAATCCCCATCCCACAAAAATTCTTCAAGGACTTAGCCTCAAGCCTGAACAAATTTATCTGGCAAAACAAAAAACCCAGAGTAGCTCTAACAACTCTTTATAACCATAGGAAAATAGGAGGTGGAGGACTACCCAACGCCCAAGCTTATTATCAAGCATCTTTGCTGGACCAAGCGAAATACTGGTTCTCTTGCCAGGAGGACAATCTATGGTCTCACATTGAACGTGAGATCACACCGGGACACGACCTGATGGCACTGTTAATGGCCTCTACTATCCATCACAAGCCCTTTACTCTACCCTACCCTACCATACAAGCAACACTAACAGCCTGGTCGTTACTGTTTAGAAATCAATTTCCTAATTAAATATTCTTTAAACTTAATATACCCCTAACAACCTATGAATATCTTATACACAATTTTTCCACACATTCCTGGAAACAAAAAGGCATCCACTTCTCTACGGATGATATAGAGAACTCAACTGCCCTAGATATCCTTAGGATTCAACAAATTAATCACTACACACAAAAACACCCACTCCCGAATAAGAAAATCCCACTTTCCATTTGGAATATTCTACTGAACAAACACAAACCCAGTACTAAAGGCATATCATTGTGCTATAAATATTGTAACTTCCATACTTCCCACGTTAAACTACCAACGATGGATAAATGGGAAACAGAACTGCAAATGTCTTTCACTTTACCACAGTGGCTACTAGCAATAAAGAACAACAGCACCTCTTCAGCATGTGTTGACCACTGGGACAACTCACATAAAATGCTCCACAGGTGGTATTTTACTCCCATGTGTCTCCATACTATAGACCCCACACTATCACCACTATGTTGGAGAGAATGCCATCACAAGGGCAACCTCCTACATGTAATGTGGCATTGTAAAGCCCTACACACCTTCTGGAAGGTTGTATTCTCCCTATTAGGGATGAGCCGAACACCCCCCTGTTTGGTTCGCACCAGAACATGCGAACAGGAAAAAAGTTTGTTCGAACACGCGAACACCGTTACAGTCTATGGGACACGAACATGAATAATCAAAAGTGCTAATTTTAAAGGCTTAGATGCAAGTTATTGTCATAAAAAGTGTTTGGGGACCTGGGTCCTGCCCCAGGGGACATGGATCAATGCAAAAAAAAGTTTTAAAAACGGCCGTTTTTTCAGGAGCAGTGATTTTAATAATGCTTAAAGTGAAACAATAAAAGTATAATATCCCTTTAAATTTCGTAGCTGGGGGGTGTCTATAGTATGCCTGTAAAGGGGCGCATGTTTCCCGTGTTTAGAACAGTCTGACAGCAAAATGACATTTCAAAGGAAAAAAGCCATTTAAAACTACTCGCAGCTATTGCATTGCCGGTCCGACACTACACATAGAAGTTCATTGATAAAAACGGCATGGGAATTCCCCACAGGGGAACCCCGAACCAAAATTTAAAAAAAAAATGACGTGGGGGTCCCCCTAAATTCCATACCAGGCCCTTCAGGTCTGGTATGGATATTAAGGGGAACCCGGCCAAAATTTAAAAAAAAAATGACGTGGGGGTCCTCCTAAATTCCATATTAGACCCTTTAGGTCTGGTATGGATTTTAAGGGGAACCCCGCGTCAAAAAAAAAAAAAAAACGGAGTGGGGTCCCCCTAAAAATCCATACCAGACCCTTATCTGAGCACGCAACCTGGCAGGCTGCAGGAAAAGAGGGGGGATGAGAGAGCGCCCCCCCCCGAACCATACCAGGCCACATGCCCTCAACATTGGGAGGGTGATTTGGGGTAGCCCCCCAAAACACCTTGTCCCCATATTGATGGGGACAAGGGCCTCATCCCCACAACCCTGGCCGGTGGTTGTGGGGGTCTGCGGGCGGGGGGCTTATCGGAATCTGGAAGCCCCCTTTAACAAGAGGACCCCCAGATGCCGGCCCCCCCTTGTGTGAAATGGTAATGGGGTACAAAAGTACCCCATTACCATTTCACTAAAAAACTGTCAAAAATGTTAAAAATGACAAGAGACAGTTTTTGACAATTCCTTTATTTAAATGCTTCTTCTTTCTTCTATCTTCCTTCATCTTCTTCTTCTGGCTCTTCTGGCTCTTCTGGTTCTTCCTCCAGTGTTCTCGTCTAGCATCTCCTCTGCGGCGTCTTCTATCTTCTTCTCCTCGGGCCACTCCGCACCCATGGCATGGGGGGAGGCTCCCGCTCTTCTCTTCATCTTCTTCTCTTCTTCATCTTCTTCTTCATCTTCTTCTCTTCTACATTTTCTTCTCCGGGCCGCTCCACATCCATGCTGGCATGGAGGCAGGCTCCCGCTGTGTGACGGCGTCTCCTCTTCTGACGGTTCTTAAATAACGGGGGGCGGGGCCACCCCGGTGACCCCGCCCCCCTCTGACGCACGGGACATGATGGTACTTCCCTGTGGCATTCCCCGTGACGTCACAGGGAAGTCCTGTCAAGTCACCGTGCATCAGAGGGGGTGGGGTCACCGGGTGGCCCCGCCCCCCGTCATTTAAGAACCGTCAGAAGAGGAGAGGCCGTCACACAGCAGGAGCCTCCCTCCATGCCAGCATGGATGCGGAGCAGCCTGGAAAAGAAGATGAAGAAGAGAAGAAGAGAAGAAGAGAAGAAGATGAAGAAGATGAAGAAGAAGATGAAGAAGAGAAGAAGATGAAGAGAAGAGCGGGAGCCTCCCCCCATGCCATGGGTGTGGAGCGGCCCGAGGAGAAGAAGATAGAAGACGCCGCGGAGGAGATGCTGGACGAGAACGCTGGAGGAAGAACCAGAACCAGAAGAAGAAGAAGAAGAAGATGAAGGAAGATAGAAGAAAGAAGAAAGAAGAAGCATTTAAATAAAGGAATTGTCAAAAACTGTCTCTTGTCATTTTTAACATTTTTGACAGTTTTTTAGTGAAATGATAGGGGTACTTTTGTACCCCCTTATCATTTCACATGGGGGGGCTGGGATCTGGGGGTCCCCTTGTTAAAGGGGGCTTCCAGATTCCGATAAGCCCCCTGCTCGCAGACCCCCACAACCACCGGCCAGGGTCGTGGGGATGAGGCCCTTGTCCTCATCAACATGGGGACAAGGTGTTTTGGGGGGCTACCCCAAAGCACCCTCCCAATGTTGAGGGCATGTGGCCTGGTACGGTTCAAGAGGGGTGGCGCTCTCTCGTCCCCCCCTCTTTTCCTGCAGCCTGCCAGGTTGCGTGCTTGGATAAGGGTCTGGTATGGATTTTTGGGGGGACCCCACGCTGTTTTTTTTTTTTTTTTGGCGCGGTATTCCCCTTAAAATCCATACCAATTTAGGGGGACCCTCACGTCATTTTTTTTTTTTAATTTTGGTTCGGGGTTCCCCTATGGGGAAATTCCATGCCGTTTTTATCAATGAACTTCTATGTGTATTGTCGGACAGGCAATGCAATAGCTGCAAGTAGTTTTAAATGGCTTTTTTCCTTTGAAATGTCATTTTGCTGTCAGACTGTTCTAAACACGGGAAACATGCGCCCCTTTACAGGCATACTATAGACACCCCCCAGCTATGAAATTTAAAGGGATATTACACTTTTATTGTTTGACTTTAAGCATTATTAAAATCACTGCTGCTGAAAAAACGGCCGTTTTTAAAACTTTTTTTTGCATTGATCCATGTCCCCTGGGGCAGGACCCAGGTCCCCAAACACTTTTTATGACAATAACTTGCCAATATGACAATAACTTAATTTGCCGCGAACACCCCAAATTGTTCGCTGTTCGGCGAACTTGCGAGGATAGAATCTTTTCCCACAGGAAAGTGATGGTACACATTCTGTTTGCAGCATGCATCTCTATAGCGAAAAAATGGAAGTCAACTACTCCTCCCAACATTAGCAAAGTTATTGCCAGGGTAAAATCACAAAGCCTTATGGAAAAAATGTTAACGCATAAGGAAGGCAGGATGCATACCTATCATAAGTATTGGGACAGTTGGTTAACTATCCAAGATAAGATAACCTCTAGTGCTGAGTTTGAGTTTGATGATACTTACAACACTCAGTTATTGAAAAGTACAGCACATCTAGGGTGCTATAGCAGTAACAGTGCAAAGGGATTAATGGCTTTGGCTATAAACATTAAGAATTACTGTGTTTGATATTAAGACTTAGTACAAGCAATTTGATTTCCGGCTAGTACATACTACAAAATATTAGCGTTAGTATTACTTGGTTTCGGAACTACGGTATTGATTATACTGCATCTATTTAGAGTGACTGCCTTCCGGGTCGTAAACGCAGTTCCTGAGAGTGTAACTGGCAAGCCTGCTCACAGTATGCTCCCAAACGGGGTGACAGGTTTTTCCCCCAATTTCCGAAGACTCAACCTGTTTTATTGGGAACCCTGACATAACATATGGACTCAACTGTTAATGTAACGAACCAAGGATCCTCAGTTTACTATTACTTTTTGCTCCATGTAATCTGTATTCTTTTCTTTTCTGTACAACTACTTTGTATACAACTATTCTGTATGTCTTATATACCATGAAAATTTAATAAAAATTTCAAAGTTAAAAAAAACTAAAAAAAAACCCTCTGGTCTGGGGTGAGGGTCCCCATGAGGAATGGCTGCACAAGGTGTTCACCAAACCCAAACTCTTCATCAGCAACAAAGACAAACGGGAGTCCTGCCACGTTGTCTTCCAGAGGTGGCATTCCCAAGCCACCACTATGGAGCCGTCCATAGAACTCGGTCTGGGCGATGACTCCACCATCCGACATCTGGCTATTCTTCCCCACGTCCACATACAAAAACTCATATGTCGTCGACACCACTGCAAACATCACTATACTATTAAACCCCTTATAGCTGTAATAGTATGACCCCGAGTTGGGAGTTGGGATGATGTGGACGTGTTTCCGATCAATTGCCCCTCCGCAGGGCAAAGTGGGATGCCACAGTCTGCCATTCCTGTGGCATTGAAGGAAACTGTGGAGTTAAACAAGAAAAAAAGTAGTACTTTTGCACATTACATTGCAAGCAGTTTAGACACATTCTTGGCCAATATCAGTATAACATTTGTTTTAAGGAGTATTTAAAGACAAAAATATAAGGTCCACTTATCAGATTACTCACCCCCTCTGATGTCCCATTGTAAAAATTTTTAGGGGGAGTATTGTCATGCCTTCTTTAATAAGGCTTGTAAATTTCCTTTTGACTCTTTAATTAGATTACTCTATGCTGCCATCTAGTGGCCATTTTGTATAACTGCGCTATATCTATTTCAATGTAGTCATTTAGAATAGCTGGTTAGATTTGGTACATGCAAGCCTCCGTACTTTCAATCCCATCAGGCCTTGCATCAACTTCCTCCAGTCTTTTCCTCTTTCCTTCCTATGGAACCAAGTACATCTGCTGTCATGCTCTACGCTAGCCATCCAGATCCATCTTCGATATGTTTACTAATTGTATCTTCAGCTAGAAAGATAGATAGGGTGGCACTAATTGTATGATCTTTATTAATTGCCTTTTGTTTGTATCTGTTACAGTTTTACTCTATCCTGTATCAATAAAAGTAAAAAAGGATTCTGCGCCTACTGGAATGCATTGGTATGAGAGGAGTTAACAGTGTGCCCAAATACACCTCAGTCATGTGGGGCATAACAGGTATGTTCTGGACAGCTAACCCTCTCCACTTCATTGAGAGCTGAATGCATACATAATGTGTGTTACTTTGGCCAGCCCCTCCTTACTTACACTATTGGCAGCCCACTGGACAGGTAAGAATTGTCATAATACAAAAATATGAATACACACTGTCCTAATTGAAGCAGATTTTTACATTCTGCAATTACCTATCAAGATAATAGGAGAACAAAACTTTAAACAGTACCATTTGAAAGTATTCAGGCAGGCCCTTTCACTACATGCTTTGGTGAATTCATCCATAAATACTGTATGACCACAAAAGAGGTAGGTATAGTGTGTATGGGTTTGGTAAAGTCAGCAGATAGAGGATTGGTATCTGTTGACTTAGCAGTTGGGGGGGAGGGAGGGTTCCAAATGAGTTTGGGACCCCAAAAAAAGCCTCTGGCACTCTGCCTGAATTTAAGGACAACAATAACATTTAAACACATTTTAGGGGTTTAAACACATTTTAGGTTAAAGCAGTACAATGGAGCTGACAAAATACATTGTTAAGTGACTAGGCTAGGTGTGTATGGGCCCAGGATAGCATGCTGGGGAGGTAAATGAAGGCAAATATGCATGAAGGACAAAAAAGGAACTTTAAAAACTTCCAGCATGCATGAGGACAAAGGGGACATTCACAACATATTACAATCATGGTAATTATGGAATGATGAAAGAAATACAATACATTAGCAAACATTGAATACATAGAATGTGATGTTAAAGGAGAAAACTCCTTAATATAGTCCTTCTGCAGGACCTGAATAATGTCAGAACGGGTCTCTGGAACAATGATTCCCAGAGCCTGGGGGGAAATGCCTGTTGAGAACTTGATGTCCTGCAGACTTCTCCCCATCGCCAAGTACCGCAACGTGGCGACGAGCCTCTGTTCAGGAGTGATGGCTTGCCGCATGCAGGTGTCCTGCTTTGTAATATAAGGGGACAGCAATACCCAACAAACGGTGAAAAATGGGGTCCATCATCCGGAGATAATTCCTGAAATCATCAGGGTTATTCTCACGGATCTCCGGCAACAAAGGCATGTGAGAGAATTGGTCATGCTGGAGCAACCAATTCTTCATCCATGAACTCCTCCCCGCCCTGTTCATGGACTGGGCTTGGGTCAAAGTAAGAACCCCAACACCAAGTCCCTGCACAGCACGAACTCTACGATGAGTACGTACCCGCAACATGGCTAGAAAACGGTTGGCTGGTCAGAACAAACTAACAGAACGCACTGAAAATCAAAAAGGCCTGAGAAGAGCGACCAGAAAATCAGAAATGAGTGGACAAGAACACACTGAAAACCCAGATACAAACTGACTACACACACTGAAATCCAGATACGAACCCACAAACACAAAACTGAAGAGCAGTAACGATCTGAAAAGCATGAGGCTGAAAAGCGCAAATCGTCTCTCACCAAACTTTTACTAATGAGATAAACATGAGATTAGCAGAAGGAGCCCAAAGGGTGGCGCACTGGCTATTGAACTTCCCCTTTATAGTGCCATCGTACGTGTTGTACGTCAGCGCGTTCTTTTTGGCGATCGGAATTTCCAACATTTGTGCGACCGTGTGTATGCAAGGCAAGTTTGAGCCAACATCCGTCAGAAATAAATCCAGGATTTTGTTGTCGGAATGTCTGATCGTGTGTACGCGGCATTACACTTTCATACAAATGTTCCTTCTGTGCCAGATCAGCGTTTCCCTAATCTTGTGGGCGATCCTTGTGAGCATTGGTGCATTGCTTGACGGTGAGCACACTACCTACCTCAGCCTTTCCATACACACTAAAGTGTGAAAGTTCCAATATAAGGATTTCAATACTATTACTATACATGTTTATATATTGTTTATATACTTAAATCCTTTTCTTTAATAGAAATATAATAGCCTGCTTCTATCTAACCCCTGAGGAAGGAAATGAATACCTCCCCCCCCCCAGTTTTTTCAAAACATGTTGGGATCTTTTCTGGTCACACTCCTCAATTTACTTCATGCCTGGAGTAACTGTGTGTTCTAAAAATTAGCAGCTGTATATCTATCATGTGTCCTACTCATTGTTTTTAGGTGTGCTACTTGTATATTATATGTATATTGTACTCAATAAAATTTGAATATTTTTTATATACTATGGTACTTTTTTAGCTATCCCTATACTTTTACCCCTGCCCGCACAATCCCTGGGGCATCTCTTCCAAATTTCTGGCTGGGTATAAGCCAGTGTTTTTCAACTCCAGTCCTCAAGGCGCCCCAACAGGTCATGTTTTCAGGATTTCCTGTTCCCAGCTGTGGAAATTACTAAGGCAGTGAACCTGATCAAATCATCTGTGCATAATAATGGAGAGCCTGAAAACATGACCTGTTGGGGCGCCTTGAGGACTGGAGTTGAGAAACAGTGGTATAAGCCACAAGCTTCAATTGCTTGCCATCTGGTGTATTCACAATTTAGTATGTTCCCATGGATTCTTATGATGAACTTTCACTGGGATACTCACTTTATTAATTCACTGTTCATTATTTGATATTTCAATATCATTTATTAGTGTAGCTCTGCTGTATTTATTTCTAATTTGTGTGTATCTCACTATTGAGTTTCTGCTCACTTTATCATAATATATTTTGGTTTGTTAGCGCGGTAATTTCCCCCTTTTTTTAGGAAGTTTCAACCTCCTTTGCTGTTGAGTGGGAGCATCACACTTCTTCTCATCCCACAATGGCAGGAAAGAAACCCAGACCCTTAGGCTGGGTTCACATCTAAGTTGGATGTGGCTCACAGCAGGGGTCTGGTGCGTCCCTGTTCTCCATTTCAGGGACGAATCAGGGCCAAATTTTTGCCTGAATTTGGTCCTGAAATGGAGCCAAAAATGCACAGGACCCCTCCGCAGCCGCCAAAGAGATATGTGAACCGGCTCCATAGAGAGCCGGTCACAATCTCCTGTCATGCGAATTGGATACGGGGAAACTCACATCCAATTTCACACTAGTGTGAACCCAGCCTAAAACTTAAACTTTTGTGACAAAATCTCTATCCTGCAGATTGCAGATATCTTTCTTCAATACTCCAACAAAGGCCTCAGACTGGATGGATAGCTATAGACCTCTGAGTCCATGCAGATGAAAAGCATACAGGGGCAATCCTCTTGATCTACAAGTAAGGCTTCTCCTCCCCTTAACTTTGCCCCAGTGTCAATTACTATCAGGGACATTGTGAATTCTATCCACAGCAGACCCTATTTGGGATTGTTGTACTATTCCAGCAGGATTCATACATTCCCTGTTATTTTACAATTTGATAAAGCCTACTAACTTTTTAGATGTCACCATTGCTTTATATTGTGCATTGCAATTCTATTAACTAGGAGTTTCATATATGATGCTGCCCTTCTACATAATTCCAGCAGATGTCAATATTCCCCTTGATTACAATTTTCCACATAACAAAGGCACTCAACATGTACTTTTCCTACCCTTCAACTAAAGTTAAGATAATTTCTCACTTTTCCAGTGGACCTTGCTGTTGCCATGGCCAATTTACCCTTCATAGGTCTTTTTGAGTGATCCTGTACTTAAGATGTTGTACTCACCCAGCTTTCAAGTAGATATTGATGTTCATCTCAACAATATGTCTGTTGCGGGTATTTAGAGACCTCACATTGGCTGTGGAATTTTCCTTTCTCTAGGCTTATTTATTCCATGCAAGGTTCTCTAACCTCTCCAACAGACTGATGAGGCTTAAAAGAGCTGTCTCGCTCACATCACTTGCCTTTATGTTCTCCACAATGCATTTTTCTGTGTTTTGAACCTTAGATTTACAAACTCATTAGGATTATGAATAATGAGCAGGGCGGGCAGTGTAATGTTTAGGATTTCGGCCCATTCAAAGTGGGAATGTTAAACAGGGTGGAAAGTGCAATAGTGATGCTTCTGTTTGGTCAAGGACCATATTATTTCTCAGTGGTGTGTTCATGTCTGGAAAATTCTCTTTCCATACTTACTTTCTATAATACGGCTAACTATATTCATTTTGTATCATGCAAAAATAGAGTTCTGGGTTTTCAACTAAAACACTTTCTGGTATTCAATTTTCTCCATAATCATAAACCACATATAATTTGCTTACAGGAAACTCATTTAATGGGTGCTTAAATCTTGGCCCCTAAGCGACCTCAGATTTCTAAAAAAAACTATGCTACATACTATTCCAGAGGGGTCTTGACCTTGATATCCAAATTAAATTATTCCCTCAGGATAATTTGTATTATACAACCATATTTGGACTAATCCATCCTTGCCATATTCTCTCACTATCCCCTATCCAGAATTCTGATACACCCAGGGTCTTAAATTATTCCAACAATTGTATCATGAAAGCCATTTTAAATCCATGGTCCAGTTGTTTAAGAACCATAAATCAAATTCCCTAGAATCCTGCTACTGTATACTGCACAATTGCAGCATGCTACCATGAAGCAACTAGTGCTTCACAAAGGTCAGCCTTTCTGGACCATGTAAACTGAAATCCTTCTTTTATTCTGCAGCAGAACAATAACCCCAAACATACAGCCAATGTCATTAAAGTGGAGTTCCAGCCATTTAAAAGTCAGCAGCTACAAAAAGTGTAGCTGCTGACTTTTAATAATCAGAAACTCACCTGTCCCACGGTCCAGCGATGTGGGTGCAGAAGTCTTGCTCCTCTCCCCCTCCTCTCTGTGGTGCTGGGACTCTAATTGTGGGCGCCCGGCTGGATGCTTGAGCTGCGCTGCACGCTGTGAATGTCGAGCCAATTTTCTGGGACCTGTGATGTGTCCCAGAAGATTGCAGGGAGGGAGAGGAGATCTTCCTTCTGGTGCTGCGGAGTCAGAGGAGGAAGTGGGAGCTGGGTACCCGCTCCTCCCCCAAAAAAATGACATGCCAAATGTGGCATGTCAGGGGGTCACCTGCACTTAAAGTGGAAGTTCCATTTTTGTGTGGAACTCCGCTTTAAGAACTATCTTCTGCATAAAGAAGAACAAGGAGTCCAGTAAGTAATGGTTTGGCCCCCATAGAGCTCTGATCTCAACATTATTGAGTCTGTCTCATATTACATATAGAGACAGAGGGACTTGAGGCAGTTCTCCAAGATGTTTGGACCTGCCTTCTGAGTTCCTTCAAAAACTGTGTGCAAGTGTACCTAGAGGAATTGATACTGATTTGAAGCCAAGGGGTAATCACAACAAATATTGATTTCATTTACTGTAGATTTGTCTTCTTTTCATTCAGTTTGCATTTTGTAGATTGATAAAAATAAACAATTAAAATATATCTTTTTTTTCTTACGTTACAGCATTTCTTCATACCTGCCTAAAACTTTTGCACAGTAACAAAAAAATACAGTGTGTGTGTGTATGTGTGTGTGTGTGTGTGTGTATATGTGTATATGTATATATATATATATATATATATATATATATATATATATATATATCACCCATCTTTTTCGTCTCTGTAGTCTATATTTTGTTCTTACCACATTTTTAGTAAAGTAAGTGTGTAATGTACAATTGGAGTGTGATTGACAGAAGCCACAAAGAATGTGTAGTACAGAGAGCGCAGAACAATAGATAAAGTACAGAATGTGCCAAGCAATATCAGTATAAACTTTGTTTATACAGTTCTCCATGGTAACCCTATAGTAAGCATCCTGGCTTTAATAGCAGAATTGACATTTCCCCTTCAAAAACTTCCCTGCAATGACTAGTGAAGGTATGCTTGTTTTTAAAAAAAGAAAAAAAAAGAATATATATATATATATATATATATATATATATATATATATATATATATATATATATATTTATATATATAGCACTAACTCTCGGTGGAGCTGCTGGTTTAAAGCGGGCTGTTACCTTCACTTCTCGATACCTCTGTTTCACCGTCACCGGGTCTAGGGTCCCGTTGAGTTTACCTCTGGACGATGTAGACACCAACACTTGAGTAGATTTTTCAATGCTTTATTGAACAAATAATAAAGGAAGTAGAAGGAAAGAGGCAGAGGGAAAGTTGCAGGGAAGCTACCTTTCTTTAGAACATTCTCTGGAATTGAACACTTTTGGTTGAATGGTTGAATACGCTCCCCTTGTGGGACTCAATCTTTGCCCGTCTGGATAGGCCTCTCTCACTTGCCTAGCAGCTGGTACGTAGCACGAACAAAAGTCTCTGCCACAGACTTGTTTGGAATAAAACCCGTACGATCCTCTGCCACAGGATGTATTGGTTCGCAATGAATGCCAGACACAGTACTTGAGCCTTTAAGCCAACCCAGCAGTACTATGCAGTAAGATTACTTCAGGATACGTCCTCCAACCGAGTCACCAGGCCCCTTTCCAGACCAGCACTCTGCATGATCCTTCCATGACACATCCTCCCCTGGGATCTTCTCGGTTGTCCAGCTTCTTCACTCAGGATAGACAGCTCAGGACAATTCCTCTGCTGCTGTGGTAGGCCCCAGACAGGCTTCTGGGCCCACCCACACGCCGCAGCGACGTGGGCCTCTGGAATGGAGGACCATGAGGTGGTACTCTTAACGCATACCTGTCAGCCAGGAGGGCCAGCAGGTGGCTGAAAATGAACCCCTAAACATGGCGTCTGTCCCATAAATACCCTCTCCCAGAATGCAACTCGGAGGACCACCTCCACCGAGTTGTCTCCGGGACAGAGGAGCATTCATACGCTTCAACACGTTGCTTTTCCAGCACCAGCCCATAGTGACAACGACACCCACTGGCACAGTGTGGAACTACATGCAACTCAGCCAAGCTGGAACAGAGGCAAATCTAACTTCCACTCACAAGTAACCCACAAGATTTACCTATCAGCGGTAGATAACAAAATCTACCAGCACTACATATATATATATATATATATATATATATATATATATACACAGTTTCTCACAAAAGTGAGTACACCCCTCACATTTTTGTAAACATCCCTTGTAATAGGAATATGGCATGACAGGTCCTCTTTACAGTGAGATATGGGGTCAATAAGACCCCACATCTCAGGTCTAGGCTGGGAACAGTGGCGTCTCCAGCTTTCATATTTAGGGGGGGGCACAGGGACAAAAGTAGGGGGGCCAACTATAAAACGCAATATATATATATATATATATATATATATATATATATATATATATATATATATATATATAATTTTTTCCCAAGAATAGAATGCACTCCAGAGGTCTTGTTAGAAAGAGAGACGTTAGCCGAAGATTGCAGCTGCCGGCGGCCACTTTTAAAGATTTAAAGTGTGTAATTGTTCTTTTAATGTTGGGCTAGCATACATGCTCATCAATGCCTCCTACCAGTGCAGCTCATCAGTGCCCATTGGTGCTGCCTATTAGTGATCAGTGCCACCTATCAGTGCTCATCAAAGCAGCCTATCAGTGCCTATTAGTGCAGCATATCAGTGCTTATCAATGCCACCTATCAGTGCCTCCTCATCAGTGCTCATCAATCCCACCTATCAGTTTCCCTCTATTGCCTCCTATCAGTGCCCATTAGGGCATGCAGAGAACACCCAACAGTGGGAGTGGCCTAAGAAATAGGTTAAATAGAATCTGATAAATGTGCATAGAAACTAAAGTGCTTAGTGGTAATTCACTAAAATATTTTAAAAAACGATAACATGGAGAAAACAGCACACTGCAGTGTGAATAAACAAACACTTAGAGAAATACCTAAATATTAAATAGATGTGCTAATTCATGCTGATTTCATGCTGTGCAAAATGAATTAAAGTGCTGAGTGCAAACAAAGTGACACATACATAACTAGAATAAGTGAATAAAGTTGAAGCCATCAGATTAAATTCATTTATGCATTATGAACAAAAGCGGATCTCCTGATGGCTATTAGCCACCATTTCATTGTTCCTCCACCAAAAATAAAGTGATGTGCAATAAAACAAAAGTTCATCTGGATATTTGAGATCTTTACACCCACTTTGGTGCACCGCCACCACCACTACTGTGAGCATACAGGGCGCTACCAGAGGCTGCAGCCACAATACATCGACCCAAACACTTCATTGTAATCTGGCAGCACCATCCCACTCTGACTGGCTCCAAATGAATAACCTGCATTGCAATTTTCAAAGGCTCGCCAACTGACATCATCGCACGGTAGCTGCAGTCATAATATATGCATGAAAAATAAAATCTACCATAGTGCATAAACCCTTTCAAAGATTATTTATTTGAAAGTGCAAGTATTGCACTTTCAAATTTCAGTACAAACAAATGGCCATTGCCCTCACCTATAACTGGCCTTTGCAGCAAGGAGCACATGGAAGGGCAACGCATGCAAAACAAAACCAAAGACATTCCCAGATCAACTTACTGACCAGCCTGCAACCAACCAAATGATCATGTCTAACAGTGTGCGTTTTAATTCAATCTGATTTTATTGAAAAAGAAAGAACATACAAGAAAAAGTACTTCACATAGACATCATTAGTAGTAGTAGTGTTGATAACAATAGATCCAATGTTGTCGCAGGATACATATTGTAGTACGTTATGTGTGCAGATCACAAGGAAAAAACATTGTTTAATTAGCATAATGAAATATAACAAGGATAATCGGAGAGCCCTCACTATATATTGGAGGGGATTACAGGTAAACTTCGTGTGTGTTTACAATCAACTTATTCCAGGAGTCTGTTACGTTGTATAGGATTAGCTTGTGCGGACCGTATTCTGCGTCTAAATTTTAAGGAATACATTGCTATGCAAAGGAGAAGGGTTTGGGGGAAAGTAGAGAAACAGAAAGGTTAGGAACTGGAGTCGCTCCAGCATGGTCATGGGGCGGTACCGTCCAGGTTGCCCTCTGCCCAGGGGATAAAGTCCGATGAGTATCGGAACATGGACCACGAAGTCCATGTAAGAGAGAACTGGTTGTCTTTATTAGATTCCTCAGCCAACAGGCGTTCAAGGTCCCTGATGCGGTCCACCTCAATAGCCCACTCCCCCAGGGAAGGTACAGTTCTTGACTTCCAATATCTTGGGATCACCATTCTAGCAGCAGCTAGGAAATGGCGTAATACATCTTTTTTAATGGATTTGAGTGTGCCCGGAAGTATGGACAAGAGAGCTATCTCGGGTGAAGGAGAGAGAGCCGTCGCCATCAGCCTGCAGTATAGTAGGAAGATCTGTTGCCAGAATTTTTGTATGGGTGGGCATTCCCACCAAATGTGGAGCATGGTGCCCCTGGAGTTTAAACATCGCCAACAAGTATCTGGATTTGTCAAGTTGAAGCGATGTACTGTCGAAGGGCATCTATACCACCTCGTCACCAGTTTAAACCCCTTTTCTTGAGTTTTAGTGGCTAGGGAGAGCTTGTGTGTTAGAATAAAGCATTTTTGCCAGTCAATGGGGGAGATGGAGTGTTGGAGATCTTTTTCCCAAGCCTTTGTGTAGGGTGGGAGATCAGGGTGAAGAGCATTCAACAAAAGGGAATAAAGCTGTGATACCATGTGTGTTGGAGGATCGTTTTGGAGGAGCATATCCTCGAATCCTGTGGGTTCAGCTAGAATATCTTGTATTGAATGGAAGGTTTGGATATAGGAAGTCAATTGTTGTTTCTGAAGCCATTGCATAGGGTATCTAGAGAGCGATTCGGGAGGAGTATCTGGCATTAGAGTGGGGTCTGTACGGAGAACCTGAGAAAGCCTCCTATGGTCTTCTTTCCGCCAAGGTCCAAAGCTTGTCACGTGCATAGCCGGTGGGAAGGCTGGGGTCCCAAATAGGGGGGTCATAGGTCCCGAAGGATTGGATATGTTACCTCCAGAGTTTAGGCGATCCCAAATTTGGATCGTTTGGCGGGTGAGGTCACAGAGGGGGAGTGAACCCCTACGAATTGCGGGTGTGGTCCATGGAAGAGCTGAGAGATCAATGGAGTTCATATGGTTTTCCAAGTGAACCCAGAGCTTAGTCGTATGGTTATGGAACCAGTCCAATATGCGAGTAAGTATTGCTGCCTTATGATACAATGAAGCGTCCGGGGCCCCAGCTCCCCCTCTCGCTTTCGGAAGAGATAACGTTTTGTATCTAATTCTAGGACGAGCTGAATTCCAAATAAATTTAGAGAACAGCTGGTGCAATTTCCGAAAATAGGAGTTAGGTATGTATATGGGGATTGTCTGAAATAGGTACAAAAATCGGGGAAGGACATCCATTTTCAGGGTGTTCACCCTACCAAGCCAGGAGAGCCGTTTAAGTGTGTAGTTAGACAAATCGGCCTGAGTTCTGAGGAGTAAGGGGGTAAAATTCTTGGAAAAGAGTTGGGATACATCCTCCGGTATCTGAATACCGAGGTATCTGATGGAGGTGGATCCTGTTTTAAAGGAAAAGGCAGTAGAAAGCCTGTATAGGTCCGACTTTGGCAGAGAAATATTGAGAATTTCCGATTTGTTATAGTTTACCTTAAAGTTACTGACTTCCCCGAATCTCTGGAACTCCTGCATCACTGAGGTTAAGGACAAGTGTGGACGTGTCACAAATAGAAGAAGGTCATCTGCAAACAGAGCAAGTTTAGTTTGAGTGGGTCCGACTGTTATTCCGTGCACAGAGGGATTGTTTCGCAAAGCAATGGCTAAATGTTCCATGGTGAGAACATACAGGAGGGGAGATAGGGGGCATCCCTGTCGTGTCCCGTTAGAAATAGAGAATGCCGACGACAAAGTACCGTTCAGTCTTATCCTAGCGGATGGAGAGGAGTATAGGGACATTATCCTTGAGATCATGTGGGCTCCCAGTCCTATTTGTTGTAGAGATAACCGAAGGAATTGCCAATCTACTCGGTCGAATGCCTTCTCTGCATCAACTGTTAAGAGGCATAAGGGAATATCGTGGGTTCGGGCATAGTTGGATAAAAGAAGGGTTTTCAGGGTGTTATCCCTTGCTTCTCGGCCACTCACAAATCCTACTTGATCCAAGTGGATCAAACTGGGCAACAATGGTTGTAACCTGTTGGCTAATACTTTAGCGAAAATCTTTAAATCCACCCCGATCAAAGATATTGGCCTATAATTTGTACATAAAGTCGGGTCCTTCTCTGGTTTTGGAATAAGGGAAATATGAGCCTCAAGTGTTTGTGGGGGAAACACTGAGCCCTCTGATATAGAATTGAATACTTTAGTGAGGAAGGGAATAAGGAGGGGAGCAAATAATTTATAAAACTTTGGGGTAAAGCCGTCCGGCCCTGGGCTCTTGCCAGTTGGTGTACTTGCAATGGCTTTCGCAACTTCATCTGCTGTTATAGGTGTTTCAAGTTCGGTAATGGTGTCCTCATCCAAAGTGGGGAGCGCGGTTTCCCTGATATAAGAGGACTTGTGCTCCTCTGTAGTAGAGGGGGAGCCTGACGATTGGGCCACAGGTATGTTGTATAGGGATTGATAAAAATCCCTGAATGTCTGCGCAATCTTAGAAGGTGAGGAGATTAATTCTCCATGTGGTCCTTGGATATGGGGGATGAAGGTAGAGGATTTTTTTGGATGTAGGGAGCGGGCCAGTGACCTGCCACACTTGTCTTGGAATTTATACTGATGGAAAGCAAGTTTGTCCGCAAATGTACGTGCAGATGTCTCATATAGTCCTCTGAGGTGTAATCGGGCTTTGGAAACCTCAGTGAGCGTTTCGGTTGTTGGGGAACGCTTATGGTCAGTTTCCAGGTTTCGGAGCTTCTGGATTGCATCCACTATAGCGGCTGAGCGTTCCCTTTTCAGACGAGATCCTAATTGAATGAAGGTTCCACGTAATACTGCTTTCAGTGCCTCCCATTGGATGGGGAACGACGTGGTATCTTGTGCGTGGTCCCCAAAAAAGTTAGAGATTGTTTCCGAGATATGTGTAATACAGTCCGAGTTAGCTAGCAGTGAGTCATTCAAGCGCCATGTCCACTCCTTGATAGGTGAGGAGGGGAGCGAGAATGTCAAGTATATAGGGGAGTGGTCTGACCAGATCATAGAATCTATTTCACACTCGGGAGACCAGTCTAGGCAACTGTGGTCACTCAATAGATAGTCTATGCGACTATAGGTCTGGTGTACCTGAGAAAAATGTGTGTAGTTACGAGTCTTGGGGTATAATACCCTCCAAACGTCTACAAGGCGTAAGTCGTATATTACTCGTTTCAGGGCCCTCAATTTGGGGAATGAAATACGTGACCTTGAAGTGGAGGAATCTAAGGCTGGCTCCAGGGGAGTATTAAAATCTCCACCGAGGATGAGTTTGCCCTCCATGAATTCAGATAGGATCCTCAGATACTGCAAAGCTGATGGAACTTGGTTAACATTTGGCAAGTATATATTAGCTACCGTAAATTTGACTCCCCACAGCAAAAATTTCACAAAGACATACCTTCCCTGAGGGTCGGAGAGGTGATCGAGCAATTCAACGGGGAGGCTTTTGTGGAAAGCTACAGATACTCCCTTAGTTTTCTGAGATGGATTAGTACTATGGATCCATCTGTTAAAATATCTGTTAGAGCAAGGGGTGGAGGCTGATTGAAAGTGCGTCTCTTGCAAGAGGAGTACATTAACTTGGCATTTATGCATTTGGTATAGTATTTGTCCCCGTTTAGAGGCAACATTGAGTCCATTTACATTGTATGAACATAATTTAAGTCGAGGGTGAGACAACACTGTATAGGCCATGGTGGAGCGAAGAAATAGGAAAGAATTTGAAAGTCTAGAACAAGAGGGGGAGGCGGTTGGGGAAGATACGGAAAAGAGAAGGTAGTTGCAAAAGGGGAAGAGGAATGGAGAATGGCTAGTTAGAGGACACCTGGGAAAGGTGTCTCAAAACAAAATCTAATGTGTTCGCAACAGCAAAACACTCCGTGAAATATCACGTGCTAGGCACAAATCGTGCCAAACCTATTTGGGGGGGGAGGTCGGATTAGAGAGGTCTGAGTTGTGATCCCGACAACATAGCAGGCATATATAACGTATATGTATGACACCCGTCAATCATAGTATATTGAATACTTGATATTTTAGGTTATAGAAGAACATGTCATATATCTAATCAGTGTTCAAAAAAAAAAACAAAAAACACTTAAACACCCATAATCAGTCAGCAAGCAATAGTATGTATAATAAACATTTAAATGATGTAACATTGAGGAATTCAACTAGTTCTATGGTGTAGGATAAGTTAGGCCCTGGACTGAGAGGAGACCAAGAAGCCCATAACAGGTAATAAGGTATCTTCTGGAAGACTCCCAGTCAGTCAGCGGGTCCCCAGGCCCAAAGGGCTAGAAAGGCACATTGGTTACAGGTATCACCCCAGAGACTTAGTGGTGGGCTCCACTCGGGCCAGGCCGCATCCCAAATAAAAGAATCATAGGGTTCTGGAGAATTGTATAACAGAGCAAGGTCTCTTAAGGAAACGATGCTCCTAGCATTCAATTTGGTCGTAGTATGGTCCATGTGTGGATAAGTGTACATTTAAAGCTAGGGACGTCTGGTGTCGAGTGGAGCCCCCACGCAGCCATAAAAAGCAGTAACATTACCACCGTCTAATCTACACCCTTTTTTAAATGTAACTGTAACTGTCCCATTAAGGGCAACATAGCACCCCCCCACCTCCTGAGCTTAGTAGACTTCTATACTATCCCTGTAAATGGAGTGGTATAGTTAGTATGAGTTCATAGGAGGGTACAGAGAAAACACGGTATCATTGCAAACCTGGACCAGTCCCTTAATGAAACTGTGGAGTGAAAGGTGTAGATCCATTGTAAAACATTGAACAGGTAGAACAAGTAACAGTGTTGACTCACGTGGGGAGCCAAATCAGTCTTCCGGGGATGTTGGACGTCTTGCTCTAGGACCAAAAGAAGCAGATCTAGATCTTGAGCGTCTGCGACGTTGTGGGAGAGGGCCCTGTAGTCGTTGACGATCCTCTGGAGGGTCTAGCCAGTTCGGGATGCTGATAGGGTCTTGTGCGAGGAAGGTGAAGAAGGCAGGAAGTTGTTCAGGGTCTGACAGAACAAACTTACAGTTGTCGTCTCGGGTTACCTTGATACTGAATGGATGGCCCCAGGTGTAGGAAGCCCCTGCTTGACGTATCAAATCCAAAAGTGGGCGGACCGCCCGTCTCATGTATAAGGTGTTGCGGGAGAGGTCCGGATAGAGGTGTACTGTAGATCCATCGAATTCTACAGGACCTAAGCGCCAGGCCTTACGCATAATCTCTTCCTTGAGGGTATAGTAATGGACCCGGCATAGGACATCGCGGGGGCGGTCGCTGCGGTCTCCCCCCAGGCCTCCCACTCTATGTACTCTGTCCAGTTCAATAGGGGATGTAACTTCCCTGCCCAGGACCTGGTTGAGGATAGAAACGACAGTGGGTTTTAGATCAGTACCTGAGGTTGCTTCCGGCACTCCCTGTATCCTAATGTTGTTCCTGCGGCTCCTGTTTTCGCTGTCCTCTATGCGGAGTTGGTGTTGCCGCAAGCGGGATAAATGTGAGGTGGTTGCAGATTCGAGGGCCACAATACGAGCCGCATGGTCATCTTGGGTAGTAGCCAGAACGGATACAGCATTCTCTGTCGTTGAAACCCGATGCTGAAGGGCTTGTAGTTCTACATGGAGGGAGGCTTCCATCTTGGACGCCCAGGATTCAAAGTCCGCCCTAAAGGCAGAAAGAAGGGCTGTAGTCGCAGAGCCGGCTGATCCGCCCGAGGCCGGAGGAAATAGCTCCGCAGGGCCATCTTCGGAGGGGGTGTCAAGGGGCATAGCGGCCATTGAAGGGGCCGAGGGCTCACCCGTAGCGTCCTTGTATTTTGAGGAGTCCATGTGAGCCAGAGAAGGAGGTTTAGGCTTGCCTGGGGTGCGACTGGCCGCCAGCTTGTCTTTTCCCGTGCGGGAGTCGAGCGATGATGTACGTAGTAGGTAGCGCTGGATTGTACCTTGCTGCAGCTCAGCGGAGTCAGAGGAGTGAGAGCTTGAGGATGACATAGAGATTCCGGGTGTAGGTAATTTGCAACACAGCCTGATAATGTCGGGAGAGCACAGAGCTCAGTAGCCCATTTCTTCAGCCGTCCATCGTCAGCCAGTAAACATGATATCTACTATGGGGGATAGGACGGTCGCCACCTGCGACTCTGGAGCCAGGACTGCTGGTTTTTACACCACAGTATGAGATGGAGATGTGTTGCAGAACTATGGCGAAGTAGCAAACTGTCAGCCAAGGAGTATTTATTCTGGGAGAAGGGTTACAGGTGGCAGCTGGGTCCTCTGGGCAGTTCTTGTGACAGTGTAGATACACAGTGATCCAGGAGCTGTTTAAGGAACAAGTGCCTACACTGCAGCAGGGTGAAGCAAGATGGCCGCTCCACGTGGCCTCAGGGTTATTGTTATAATCCACCCCACGAGTGGGGGTAAATATTAGTTTAGTCCCTTTCTGAGGTCACAGTCTGCTATATCAGGGCACCCTGGTGTTTAGATTGGCCCTGGATTTAGCACAGGAGAGATGAGGAGGCTACTGAGGTGTAGTAAGATGGCCGCCACTTACTGTGTGAGATGGTAGTCTTCCAGGCTGGCATGCAGGAGTGGCACAGGGGAGAGTGCAGGCTTCGGTCAGTAGGCTGGGCTGCTCTGGTGTCTGCGTGGAGGTAGATCCAGGTGCGGAGTAGCCAGGAAGGCCTGGATGTGCAGGCCGGGTGCACCAATATGGCCGCCGCTCCCCCTGCCAAGGCCGAAGCCGCGGCCTGTAGTTAAAACGGCCGGACCACGGGATCGCCGTGTCAGCGGCCCCAGGCTAAGCCGTCCCGGTGTTCGTGTAGGGGGAGAGCTAAGCGTTGTGCGGCCAGGAAGATCCGGATGCGGCCTGTGCGGGCCGGGTGTACCAATATGGCCGCTCCCCTTGTGAAGGCCGAAGCCGCGGCCTGTAGTAGATTCGGCCGGCTCACGGGATCGGCGTGTTGGCGGTCGCAGGTGACACCTCGGTGTGCGGGGGGACCCCCGGTTCAGTGGCAGTGGTGAGGTGGTCCTGCTAGGGGGAAAAGGATGAGGTTATTCCCCAAAACGGCAGGAGCTCTCACTGGGCACGTCTGATCAGGTCTCCAGCCGGCCACGCCCCCCCCAACAGTGTGCGTTTTGTTGATTGCTAAATGTTGATTGCTCTTCAGAGGGAAAAACTAGTGTGCATGAGCCAAAAGGGTTAAAGATGGAGCTAGCAGAGACAGGAAAGGGACAGAGCACACAGACCTGTCCTGTCCCTCTATGGAGAACACTGCTTGCACTAAACCTCACACCTATCACTCTGCAAGCTGCTGCACTGTGCACACCCTTCTTCTCCCTTCCATGAAGAATACATAAAAAGACACTCACATGGGAGTTACAGAGCTGAGGGTTCTGGCTTCCTCTGGAGCTGCCTGAAATCAAAACACGGCGGCAGGGGAAGTGGGAGGGGTTGTAGCACAGGCACAGCCTGATTGGATAATACTGATCAGGTGCTTAAAAGGATCCCTTCCTCCTTATGCTGCACGGGGCACAGGAATGAGATACCCTAGCCCTGCAACTAACATGCTGTTTGCAAACTCCATACACACAGGGGCAGGCTGAGGGGCGGGGAGTGTCACTGGTAGCAGCACACCCCCAGGCTACAGTAAATCTCTTCCCGAGGCAGCTGCTGATGGGGGTGCTATATGTGAAATTATGGGGGAGTTAAAGCATCCACCTGGCACCAATCCTGTATCAGGGTTCCCAACAGCTCAGAGCCCCAGAGACGGCATTGACAGCTCTCTCTCCCCTCCTTCCTCTCTCACACGGAATAATGAGCGGAATAATGAGCGAGGAGACACACAGCCGATCTGCTCCTTCTCCCCTCTCCTGTGTGTACCACTGTACCGTGGGAAGTGTGAGCTCATTGGCTTCACACTTGACTTCCCTGGAAGCACACAAGAGGGGAGAAGGAGCAGATCGGCTGTGTGTCTCCTCTCTCATTGTGCCCTGCGAGAGAGGAAGGAGGGGAGAGAGAACTGTCAATGCCGACTCTGACGTCACTGGTTGCTAGATGCGAGGCGGCTCTAGTAACCAGTGGCTGGGAGTAGACTCAGGAGGTGGAGGAGGAGCCGGAACCAGCAATACAGCGGCTCAGTCTATAAAACTGCCCCCTGCATTCCCAGTGTCCATTTTTTTTTATTGGGGGGCACATAGGGGGGCACAGTATAATGTTGGGGGGCCATGGCCCCCTCTAGCCCCACCCTAGTGACGCCACTGGCTGGGAAGCCTGAAAAAAAAAGGATCCTGGCCTCCCAGCTGAATCAGCGCCATTTGTTTGAACGCAGAAGCCGGGCATGACGTCATAACATTGCGCCCGGCCTCCGAAGATCATGGAGACTCCGGCGACAATCTGGTTCACTGGAAATCTCTATGATGAACATCCGGGGCCGGCAGATCCTGTGTCCGACTCACCGATCATATCGGTGAGTCGCTAGAAGCACCGGAGGGCGGCGGGAAGGGGGGGCGTCCCCGTCCCCCTGTTGACTTCCATCATTCAATCATGTGCAAGCAAAAAATGCTGTTTTTTATATTTTACTTGCATGTATTTGGGTATTCTTTGCAAAGTGAAGCTTTATCTCATTCACTAAGCTCTGTCACAACTGCACTTGCGAAGTGCACAGTCTATTTGCCTTTAAAAAATCAACCCCATTGTACTAATAACTGCAATTGTTTATAAAGAAATAAAACAGTGCAATTGATTTCTTACTATAAGCAGCAATATTTGGTAGATAAAATTGAGGCCTGTTTTAACAAAAGATCTTGTTTTAATCCCAAGAACTGTCTATGCCCTGTGTACTGGAAAATGCTTTTCTTTGAAAAAAGGCTTTTTCCAAAATTATTTTTTGGTTTATTGGAAATAGTTGACAATTTCTGTACAAAAAATGAGGCTTGTTTTGACAGAATACTTGTTGTCTAACAAGAGGTTACAATAGAGTTCCATAGCCAGGCTGTTTGAAGTGTATTGTTTGAGAAAACACAATTAGGCCTTTTTTTTTTATCTAGAACACTTGTCTGCTTATAAGAGCTGGCAATCAATTTTTTTCCTGTCAAAATGCTAACTTTGCTCAGTACTATTGAAGAATAGAATTAAGTCTTTTCTTGCCCAAGGATTGTGCTTGACAGCTTGGTGCTCTTTACTATGCCAACAAAAAGAGGAAGATATGGACATGCCAAAGATAGTGTCCTCTTTACTCTAAAATCCATATTTCTGAAGTGGGAATAAAGGTAATGATGGAAAAAGCAGTGTGTCGACCAATATATGCAGCACGCGGCAGAATTAGCTCTGTTTTCCTTAAATTTAAGGTCCTATAACCAACAAGAGTTATCTCAGGTTGCTAAGGACATGATTCAGTTATCTCCATCTTCAGTTGAGGGGCAACTGACACTGAGATTTGTTGAGGAGTGTGGAGGAAGCAGTGGTATGAGAAATGGGTGGCAGGGGGATGCAATATTAGGATTCAAAGTACAAGGGGTACTGAGTTCTTCATAGGCTTAAATGCAAAAGATGAAATAGCCACAAAAATGATCAGGCGCCTGTTGGAAGGGACAACGTTTGTAGAGAGAACGACAAAAATGACAATCCAGTGGACCTTAGCTGCTAGGACATATTCCTGGGGAGAAGAACCATGAAAACAAACTGAAAAAATAGTACATAAAGTGCTTAGGTCCAGGTATAGCTGTATTATCTGTGTAATACCTTGGCATAAACGATTGAAGTACCAGTTTTGTCTATCTGTAAGTCTGCAGAAAGTCTTTTCCAACTGACCTCCACCCAATATGGTGTAGGTCCTGGACCACATTATGACCTAAGTTAAGTGCAAGGGGGGTTTAGTTAGCATGGAGATTAGGATCATTAAGATTAGTTTTTTTGAACATATGGTTAGCTTTTAGGCCTCCTTCAGATCTATGCATTGTTGTGCATTGTTTTACAGTAATGACATTTTTAACCCCCCCCCCCAATTTGCACAACCGCCATCGTCGCCAACAGTACACTGCAGCACACCAAAATGCACATGATTTGCTGCATTAAAAAAAAAGGCAGGTCTGTTTTCCTTTGTTTCTTTTCTGTTGCCATGCATTGGCAGGCCATTCTTGATGAAATAGCTATTTTAATGCAGCATAGTGTAAAGGGTATTTAAACCTAAAAACAAAAATGTGAATAATTTTAAGTGCAAAGGAGGGATTTGGGGTCTTTTAGACCCCCGATCCCTCCATAAAGAGTACCTGTCGCCACCTATTACTGTCACAAGGGATGTTTACATTCCTTGTGACAGCAATATAAGTGATCAGATTTTTCTTTTTTTAAAGTGACAATGTAAAAAAAAATGAAAATAAGAAACTTTTTTTTTTTAAAGCGCCTCCGTCCCCGCATGCTCACGAAACAAATAAAAAAACAGATACATAAGTCGCACCCGGATGCCCGGGGCAGCTTAGTGTGAAAGGGGTCTAAGCCTGGTAACCGTTACATTTTTTTAAAGCATCGCCTATGGAGATTTTTAGGTAACGTGGTTTGTCGCCATTCCACGAGTGTGCGCAATTGCAAAGCATGACATGTTAGGTATCTATTTACTCGCCGTAACATCATCTTTCACATTATATAAAAAAATTGGACTCACTTTACTTTTTTTTTTTTTTTTAATTCATGAAAGTGTCTTTTTTCCCAAAAAAATGTGTTTGAAAGACCGCTGCACAAATACCTTGTGACATAAAATTTTGCAACAATATTGCAACAATCACCATTTTTTTAAACATCTATATAATGTTTGGGGGTTCTAAGTAATTTTCTAGCAAAAAATACTGATTTTAACTTGTAAGCAACAAATGTCAGAAATAGGCTTAGGCGTGAAAGGGTTAAGGGTAGGATGCTTCCAGCTGCTCCTTTTCTCTTCTTCTCTCTCTCTTGGCTCTCCTTCTGCCCAGGTGCAGTGCCCCCATCACAGGGTTCCCCTCCAGGCGATTTGACCCTGGACTAATTTCCCTGACTGCCAGGGTCCTGAGTATTTATGGACTGATCCTTCACCTACTGGGCCTCTGCTCCCTAGGGATTGGTGAGAATTCATTAAATATTCAGGCTGCAGGATCTGCTCCTCCACCCACTAGATTCTAGAACTATCCACAGAGTTCTAGAACACTGGGGGGTAGCAAAACCTCAGCCCTTGAAGCACTGCACAGTCAAAACACAACAGAATAACCCTCGCTCCTCTGCCTATAACGGAGCCAACTAAATTTACCTCACCTAGCAATTAGGAGGGCGCTACAGTGTGTTTTTGGCCTCCTTGTAACATCCTCCATGAGCTCCCAAACCTCTCCTTTTCACCCTCACTTCTGTTTAATTGGTATGAGCAGTGCACATTAGTTGAATTCATGTGCACTGCTCTATATGCACTATACATCCCATAGTCTATCGTCCCTAGTCCATCTCAGAAATGAGCAAGAGAGGGTCACATTGTATGTTTCTACATACATTGTGACCATGGAGAATAAATGCAGCCACCCTCTAACAGGAAGTCAGATCAAAGTGGTAAAAAAAGAAATTTGGAGGAGGCTGAGAGCAATAGAAAGTACTTTTCTGTGTTAATATTTACATACTTTAAGATATATAGTTTATATACTGTATATATATATATATATATATATACAGTCCCTGACAAAAGTCTTGTCGCTTGTGTACAAATTGACCTGAAGTGCCGCTAAAATATATTTCTAATCAAGATTTTGTTACAAGAAATGGGTCATTTTAATCCCAGCTTTTGTAATAATAATTCAGTGCAAAACGAAACTGACAAAAAGTATTCTAATATTCACAGCTTGGTAAAGCCCATTGAGTAAATTTTTGACAAGACATAAGTGTTGTCGCCTTGTTATATGAGCTGTGACTAATAATGGATCAATTAGGTCTCAGGTGTGTATAAAAAGAACACCAGTACACTAGACCTTCTTAACTGCAACTAGACCTCTGCAAACATGCCTAAGATTCATCCGGAGACTAAAGTGTTGATTATCAAGAGGCTGAAGACCAGATCCACTGCTGATGTGGCAGACACCTTCAATGTGTCTCAGCGTCAAGTTCAGAGGATAAAAAAAAGATTTGAAGAGACTGGAGACGTTTTGGACAAGGCCAGGTCAGGCCGACCCCGCAAGACAACTGCTCAAGAGGACCATTTGTTGGCTCAAAAATCCAAGGCCAGCCCATGTTCCACTGCAGCAGAGCTCCACGAGACCTGGTCACCTGAAGTCCCTGTGTCAACCAGAACAGTTTGACGGATTCTGTCTCGAAATGGCCTCCATGGTCGAATCAGTGCCCATAAGCCAGCACTAAACAAAAGACAATTGAAAAACTGTGTGGCATTTGCCAAGGGCCACAACCTGCTAAAAGGATGGACTCTGGAAAAGTGGCAGAAGGTGGATTTTTCAGATGAATCTTCTGTTGAATCACACCACAGTCACCGCAAATATTGCAGGAGACCTACTGGAACCCGCATGGAGCCGAGATTTACCCAGAAAACAGTGAAGTTTGGTGGAGGCAAAATCATGGTCTGGGGTACATCCAGTATGGGGGTGTGTGAGGGATCTGCAGGGTGGAAGGCAACATCAATAGTCTAAAATACCAAGAAATCTTAGCTACCTCTTATATTCCCAACCATAAAAAAGGCCAAATTTTGCAGCAGGATGGTGCTCGATCGCATACTTCCATCTCCACATCAACGTTCCTTAAGGCAATGAAGTTCTAGATTAGGGATGAGCCGAACACCCCCTTGTTCAGTTCGCACCAGAACATGCGAACAGGAAAAAAGTTTGCTCGAACACGCGAACACCGTTAAAGTCTATGGAACACGAACATGAATAATCAAAAGTGCTAATTTTAAAGGCTTATATGCAAGTTATTGTCATAAAAAGTGTTTGGGGACCCGGGTCCTGCCCCAGGGGACATGGATCAATGCAAAAAAAAGTTTTAAAAACGGCCGTTTTTTCAGGAGCAGTGATTTTAATAATGCTTAAAGTCAAACAATAAAAGTGTAATATCCCTTTAAATTTCGTACCTGGGGGTGTCTATAGTATGCCTGTAAAGGAGCGCATGTTTCCCGTGTTTAGAACAGTCTGACAGCAAAATGATATTTCAAAGGAAAAAAGCCATTTAAAACTACTCGCAGCTATTGCATTGCAGGTCCGACAATACACATAGAAGTTCATTGTTAAAAACGGCATGGGAATTCCCCACAGGGGAACCCTGAACCAAAATTTAAAAAAAAAATTACGTGGGGGTCCCCCTAAATTCCATACCAGGCCCTTCAGGTCTGGTATGGATATTAAGGGGAACCCCGGCCAAAATAAAAAAAAAAAAAAAAGACGTGGGGTTCCCCCTAAATTCCATACCAGACCCTTCAGATCTGGTATGGATTTTAAGGGGAACCCCGTGCCAAAAAAAAAAAAAAAATGGCGTGGGGTCCCCCCAAAAATCCATACCAGACCCTTATCCGAGCACGCAACCTGGCAGGCCGCAGGAAAAGAGGGGGGGATGAGAGTGCGGCCTCCCCCTCCTGAACCGTACCAGGCCACATGCCCTCAACATTGGGAGGGTGCTTTGGGGTAGCCCCCCAAAACACCTTGTCCCCATGTTGATGAGGACAAGGGCCTCATTCCCACAACCCTGGCCGGTGGTTGTGGGGGTCTGCGGGCGGGGGGCTTATCGGAATCTGGAAGCCCCCTTTAACAAGGGGACCCCCAGATCCCGGCCCCCCTGTGTGAAATGGTAAGGGGGTACTTACCCCTACCATTTCACTAAAAAACTGTCAAAAATGTTAAAAATGACAAGAGACAGTTTTTGACAATTCCTTTATTTAAATGCTTCTTCTTTCTTCTCCAGCATCTCCTCCGCGGCGTCTTCTATCTTCTTCTCCTCTGGCCGCTCCGCACCCATGGCATGGGGGGAGGCTCCCTCTCTTCTCTTCATCTTCTTCTTTATCCTCTTCTCTTCTTCCTTCTTCTCTTCTTCATTTTCTTCTCCGGGCCGCTCCGCACCCATGCTGGCATGGAGGGAGGCTCCCGCTGTGTGACGGCGTCTCCTCATCTGACGGTTCTTAAACAACGGGGTGCGGGGCCACCCGGTGACCCCACCCCCCTCTGATGCACGGTGACTTGACGGGACTTTCCTGTGACGTCACGGGGAATGCCACAGGGAAGTCCCGTCATGTCCCGTGCGTCAGAGGGGGCGGGGTCACTGGATGGCCCCGCCCCCCGTTATTTAAGAACCGTCAGACAAGGAGACGCCGTCACACAGCGGGAGCCTCCCTCCATGCCAGCATGGATGCAGAGCGGCCTGAAGAAGAAAATTAAGAAGAGAAGAAGAGAAGAAGGAAGAAGAGAAGAGGATGAAGAAGAAGATGAAGAGAAGAGTGGGAGCCTCCCCCCATGCCATGGGTGCGGAGCGGCCCGAGGAGAAGAAGATAGAAGATGCCGCGGAGGAGATGCTGGACAAGAACGCCGGAGGAAGAACCAGAAGAGCCAGAAGAACCAGAAGAAGAAGAAGAAGAAGGAAGATAGAAGAAAGAAGAAGCATTTAAATAAAGGAATTGTCAAAAACTGTCTCTTGTCATTTTTAACATTTTGACAGTTTTTTAGTGAAATGGTAGGGGTAAGTACCCCCTTACCATTTCACACAGGGGGGGCCGGGATCTGGGGGTCCCCTTGTTAAAGGGGGCTTCCAGATTCCGATAAGCCCCCCGCCCGCAGACCCCCACAACCACCGGCCAGGGTTGTGGGGATGAGGCCCTTGTCCTCATCAACATGGGGACAAGGTGTTTTGGGGGGCTACCCCAAAGCACCCTCCCAATGTTGAGGGCATGTGGCCTGGTACGGTTCAGGAGGGGGAGGCCGCACTCTCATCCCCCCCTCTTTTCCTGCGGCCTGCCAGGTTGCGTGCTCGGATAAGGGTCTGGTATGGATTTTTGGGGGGGCCCCACGTCGTTTTTTTTTTTTTTTTTTTTGGCACGGGGTTCCCCTTCAAATCCATACCAGACCTGAAGGGTCTGGTATAGAATTTAGGGGGAACCCCACGTCATTTTTTTTTTTTTTAATTTTGGCCGGGGTTCCCCTTAATATCCATACCAGACCTGAAGGGCCTGCTATGGAATTTAGGGGGACTCCCACGTCATTTTTTTTTTAAATTTTGGTTCGGGTTTCCCTGTGGGGAATTCCCATGCCGTTTTTATCAATGAACTTCTATGTGTATTGTCGGCAATGCAATAGCCGCGGGTACTTTTAAATGGGTTTTTTCCTTCCAAATGTCATTTTGCTGTCAGACTGTTCTAAACACGGGAAAAATGAGCCCCTTTACAGGCATTCTATAGACACCCCCCAGGTACAAATTTAAAGGGATATTACACTTTTATTGTTTGACTTTAAGCATTATTAAAATCACTGCTCCTGAAAAAACGGCCGTTTTTGAAACTTTTTTTGCATTGATCCATGTCCCCTGGGGCAGGACCTGGGTCCCCAAACACTTTTTATGACAATAACTTGCATATAAGCCTTTAAAATTAGCACTTTTGATTTCTTCCATAGACTTTTAAAGGGTGTTCTGCGGCATTCAAATTTGCCGCGAACACCCCAAATTGTTCGCTGTTCGGCGAACTTGCGAACAGCTAATGTTCGAGTCGAACATGAGTTCGACTCGAACTCGAAGCTCATCCCTAATCTAGATGCTCCAGGATTGGCCAGCCCAGTCACCAGACATGAACATCATTGAGCATATGTGGTGTAGGATGAAAGATGAAGCATGGAAGACGAAACCAAAGAATATTGATGAACTCTGGGAGGCATGCAAGACTGTTTTCTTTGCTATTCCTGATGACTTCATCAATAAATTGTATGAATCCTTGCCAAACCGCATGGATGCTGTCCTTCAAGCTCATGGAAGTCATACAAGATATTAAATTTGGATCTCACAGCACCACTACTTAATTTGCTGACATATTTTTGGATTTTCAGTAAAGTTGTTCAATTTCTGTATAGGCGACAAAACTTTTGCCTTGCCAAAATTTGACCTGTCTGTCTTGATTAAATGATAAATCTTTTTTCAGTGAAACTAATTTATTTCAGTGCATTAAACATCATTTGGGAGGGCTTTAGCTTTTCATATGAGCTATTTCTAACACCAATTGATTCATTAAAAGTCAGGTTAACAGCAGGAGTTTCTACAAAATAGAGAAGCGACAAGACTTTTGTCAGGGACTGTATATGATATTAGAGAGAAAGAGTTTAATGTCACTTTAAATCTCTGCTCATCTTCTTTTCAACTCCAGTCATCTCCTATCACTTGTATCCCTTTTGACAGTCCCCATGTTATGCACTCCTACACTTAGTAATGAAAAAAATACTCCTTATGCCGTGTACACACGGGCGGACTTTCCGACCGGACTGGTGCGACGGACTGAATCCGGTGGACAATCCGACCGTGTGTGGGCTGCATCGGACTTCCGATGGACCGTTTCGGTCGAAAATCCAACAGACTTTAGATTTGAAACCTGCTTCAAATCTTTACGTCATAACTCTGCCGGACTCAGTTCCTAACAGAAAGCCCGTTCGTCTGTATGCTGGCCCGACAGACCAGATACGACGCAAGGGCAGAAGTACTACATCTCGCACTCACTGCAATAGGAAAAACAAATTTTCCTATTGTGGCGAGGGGGAGGCGACGATGTCCCTTAGGTCTGGTATGGATTTTAAGGGGAACTCCTACGCCGGTTTTGGTTCCCCCAAAATCCACACTAGACCCCTATCCGAGCACGCAGCCTAGCCGGTCAGGAAAGGGGTGGGGGACGAGCGAACCATACCAAGCCGCATGCCCTCAACATGGGGGTGGGTGCTTTGGGGGAGGGGGGTGCCCTGTGGCCCCCCCACCCAAAGCACCTTGTCCCCATGTTGATGAGGACAAGAGCCTCTTCCCAACAACCCTGGCCGTTGGTAGTCGGGGTATGCGGGTGGGGGGCTTATCGGAATCCGGGAGCCCCCTTTAATAAGGGGACCCCCAGATCCTGGCCCCCCACCCTATGTGAATAAGTATGGGGTAAATCGTACCCCTACCCATTCACCTAGGGAAAAAGTGTCAATAAAAAAACACACTACACATGTTTTTTAAGTAATTTATTAGACAGCTCCGGGGGTCTTCTTCCAACTTCGGGGGTCTTCTTCTGACTTTGCCGCTCTCTCCAGCCTCTTCTCTCAGTGTCTGGTTCTTCTCCCACTCTCCGGCCTCTTCTCTGGTGTTCAACCTCTTCTCCTGGTGTCCGGTTCTTCTGCCGGCTCCTCCGTTATCTCCTCCGCTATCTTCTGCCGATATTTTGCTAGCGGTGGCCTGGACTTCTGTGTCGTCTTCTTCCCTCTTCTCTTATATGACTTATATAGGCAGTGACCCCGCCCCCTTATGACATCACAGTCCCGGGGCATGTTGGGACTGTGACTTCATAAGGGGGCGTGGTCAACATCACCCGATGACCACGCCCCTTATAATGTCACAGTCCCAACATGCCTCGGGACTGTGACATCATAAGGGGATGGGGTCACCACCTATATAAGTCATTGCGGAGCGCTCACACAGCATTACAGCGGGAGAGAGTGTCGTGTCAACATCAGAAGAAGAGAAGAGGGAAGAAGATGACGCAGAAGTCCAGGCCACCGCTAGTAAAAGATTGGCAGAAGATAGCGGAGGAGCCGGCAGAAGAACCAGACACCGGGAGAAGAGGTCGAACACCGGGAGAAGAGGTCGGAGAGCGGGAGAAGAACCGGACACCGGGAGAAGAGGCCGGAGAGAGCGGCAAAGTCAAAAGAAAAACCCCGAAGTCGGAAGAAGACCTCCTTGATCTGTCTAATAAATTACTTTAAAAACCTGTGTAGTGTGTTTTTTTGTTGACATTTTTTCCCTAGGTGAATGGGTAGGGGTACGATGTACCCCATACTCATTCACATAGGGTGGGGGCCGGGATCTGGGGACCCCCTTATTAAAGGGGGCTCCCAGATTCCGATAAGCCCCCGGCCCACAGGCCCCGACAACCAACGGCCAGGGTTGTTGGGAAGAGGCCCTTGTCCTCATCATCCTCATCATCATCCTCATCTAAATTCAAATAGAAAAGTTTTGAATAGAATAGAAAAAAATAGCATAGAAAAACAATGGAACAGAATAGAAAAAAATATAATATAATATATATAAAACCATCTTCCGAAATTGGAATTTGGTACAGAATGAATTAGAATTCGAATAGAATATATTATATTTTTTACTGTTCTGTTCTATTGTTTTTCTATGCTCTCCTTGTCTATTATTTTCTATTCTATTCCAGTCTTTTCTATTCAAATTCAAATTCATTCTGTACCAAATTTCAATTTCAAAAGATGGTTTTATATATATATATTCCAATGTATATATTATATTTTTTTCTGTTCTATTGTTTTTTTATATTATAGTCTTTTCTATTAGAATTCAATTTCATTCTATTTCTATATAACCCTTTTTTCTGAAATTCAAATTTCGTATAGAATGAATTTACATTCAAATAGAAAAGATTAGAATAAAATAGAAAATAATAGAGAATAATAGCATAGAAAAACAATAGACCAGCATAGAAAAAATATAATATATACCGTATAAATTGGCGTATAATACGCACTTTTTTCCCCTTAAAACCAGGGTAAAATCATGGGTGCGTGTTATACGCTGATCCCCACTGTTTGTGTGCCAAAAAAGAGCGAGCGCTGCCGAAAAAGAGCGAGTGACGCGAAGAAAAAACGAGCGCTGCCGGAAAAAAACGAGCGCCGCCGAAAAAGACAGAGCCTAGTGCTCGGCTCCACTCGCAGTCACGCCGTCCCGCTCCCTGCTGTCTCTGAGGAGGAGCGAGTGCTGCCGAAAAGGACCGAGCCGAGTGCTCGGCTCCGCTCGCAGTCCCGCCCAGCTCCTTTGATGGATATAACACTCTGTCCAATGGCAGGACTGGGCGGGACTGCGAGCGGAGCCGAGCCGAGTACACAGTATACTCGGCTCGGTCTTTTTCGGAAGCGCTCACTTCTCATCCTCAGCAGGGAGGCGGGGCGGCGTGACGAGCCGGGAAAAACAGGCTCGGTCTATCTCGGTGGCAGATTTAAATGGCGCAAACGGCACACGGCATTGGGCAAGGCTGCACTGGGAAAGGCTGCACTGGGCAAGGCTGCTTATGACAATGGGCAAGGTTGCACTGGGTAGGGCTGCATATGACAATGGGCAAGGCTGAAAATGGCACTTAGCAAGGCTGCAAATGGCACTGGGCAAGCCTGCAGATGGACACTGATCATTCTGCAATGATGGACAAGGCTACAGATGAACACTGATGAGGCTGCATTGATGGACATTTAAATGTAAGTTTTTTTTCCTTAAACTTCCCTCCTAAAAGTTTTTTTCCTTAAAATGCCCTCCTAAACTTGGGGTGCGTGTTATATTAACATCTTCTGATATAAAATGAATTCGAATTTGAATAGAAAACATTAGAATAGTGTAGAAAAGAATAGACTAGAAAAACAATAGAATAGAATTATATATATATATATATATATATATATATATATATATATATATATATATATATATATATATATATATATATATATATATATTATATTATATTCTGTTCTATTGTTTTTCTAGTCTATTCTTTTCTATTATTTTCTATTCTAATCTTTTCTATTCAAATTCTAATTCATTCTATACGAAATTCGAATTTCAGAAACCATCTTCTGAAATTCGAATTTTGCATAGAATGAATTCAAATTCGTATAGAAAAGTTTAGAATAGAATAGAAAAGAATAGCATAGAAAAACAATAGAACATAATAGAAAAAAATATAATATATATTATATTTTATTCTGTTCTATTGTTTTTCTAGTCTATTATTTTCTATTCTAATCTTTTCTATTCAAATTTGAATTCATTCTATACAAAATTCGAACTTCAGAAGCCATTTTACGAAATTCGAATTTCGTATAGAATGAATTTGAATAGAAAAGACTTATAGAATAGAAAATAGAATTATATATATATATATATATATATATATATATATATATATATATATATATATATATATATATATATATTCTATTGCTTTATTATTATATATTCTATTTTGGTGTATTTTTTAGAAAATCGTTTTCTATTTTTTCGAATTTGATTAGAATTTGTTTCAGAATTTGAATCAAATTTGTTTTCAAATTCTTTCTTTTTTTTGGATTTGTTTAAATTCGTTAATTTTGTATTTCGGAAATTCGCATGCATCCGAATTTCCGAATAATGAAAAATTTGTCCGAATTTCGATTCAGAACGAAACGGAATGCACATGTCTACTGTGTTACTTTAGCTCACAATTGCATGGTCAATCGACACTGTACCCAAATAAAATTTATGTCATTTTTTTCCCCAAAAGTAGAGCTTTCTTTTAGTGGTATTTGGTGGTATTTTGATCACACCGAGGGGTTCAACACTTGCCATACATTGGTTAGTGACAATTGTGTGAGCAGGGAAAGGATTTGTTTCAGCGTAGATGGAGAGAGGGATGATTTACCAGTAGATGAGTCCAGTCTTGGAATCAGTGGAACGTTAAGATCAACCCCCAAGAATTAGTTTGGTGGTACCAAAAGACTCTAAGCGGGCTGTCACACATGAGAGGAAGCTCCTGGTTGGGAAAATAGACCTTAGCCACCGTGAACACAGTTGGCATATATTTCAACTTCAAAAATATATAATGACCTAAGGGGTCTAAGTATAGTAAGTCCAACACCACTGGGTTAAATGAGTGGTGAAAAGCACCATTGGATCTAGCTACTGGGTTAGTGCTATGGAACCAGGTGTGAAAGTATTTGTTTGGTAAGGAGGGAACAGTGTCATAGCGGAAATGTGTTTCCTGTAGTAACAGTAATTGCACTTGGATTTGTGGAAATGGTATAGAACTTGTCTCCACTTTTTGGGAGTATTAAACCCTCAACAATTGAGGGAAGCTATCTGTAAGGCTAAGGGGGACGCCATATTGAATGTGTTATAGAAAGGCAGGCTAATGTAAATCATGAGATATCATATCTAGATATAAAAAAAAGATAAAGAAAGCTGGAAAAGAGTTAAGGGGTGAAAAAGAGTAGAGAGAGGAGAACAGAAAAATAAGATAAAGTAGAATTAGAGATACAAAACATGCAGGCTGAGCAAAAACCATAAGTTTTAAAGCCAGACTACAAAGTTCAGCACCAGCATCCTGTATTACATGACCTCTTATGACAGCATGACAGTGCCAGAGCCAGAAGGTCTTACTCTACCATTACAGTGTCCTTCACTGAATGATTCCCTGCGTTTGCTACCTAGCAGGTCATTTCAAGTCTACCCTTCATCTTGTGCTTTGCTAATACATGCTTTTAAATGTGATCCTTCTGTCCTCTGTGACTGCACATTATGGCCTCCCCTAGGGGATTGTGTTAGTTGCGGGACTAGGCGGTGTTTCATGCGGGTTGGAGATTGCTGTGGGTTCTCCCTGGTATTAATGTTTCAGTCTGCACATCCCCTGAAAAAGCATCTCAGTGAAACATGTTGGGTAATGTGCGACTATACCCCTTCCAGTTTACCTGCTTATTGTGACCACCTTATCTGTAAAACAGTGCGATTATTTATTTGTCTATGTGTATTTTTTAACCTTGAATTTATTAAAAATATATATCTATGTTTTGGACTTCTTTGCACCGTTAAAATCCCTTGCCTCTTTCCATTTTGCTTTATTTCCTTTTTGGGGATATGGTGCCATTCTTAATGGGTGTTTCACCATTAATCGGACCAAATTTATTTTGTTTTTTGCACCAAAAACATTCTTCCAGATGAAATGATTGAACACCCTCAAAGCTGGGCAGCCTCGAAGTCCTGCAGAGATTCCACATCCCAAAAAGACTTAATCAGTGACATCAGCATCAGGGGCTTCAAAGCTGGTAATCCAGGACTGATTCATTTTTATATAAGTCAAATGGTGCACGGAGTCTGTTGACAGACACGTTCTATGATCAGTAACAAAACCTTCTGCAGCACTGAATGCCCGTTATGAAAGCATGCTGGATGCAGGGCAGCCCAACAACTCAAACGCATACTGGGCAGGTTCTGGCCAGTGGTCTATTATTATGACCCAGTAAGTCAGTGGATCGTCAGACATTGATTGACCGCATTAATGAGGTGTAGGGTGAGGGATTTTTTGCATGTTGACAGAGGAATGAATGTGTAGTGGAGTAAGAATTGCGTGGGGGTGAAATTGGGGGTTTATGTTGTAATTTGAGCAATTAGGCAGTGGATTTCTATCCAAAATGGTTTTATGAGCGGACATTCCCACCAAATGTGCAATAAAGAGCCTGTTTTGCATCTCCAGTATAGTGGGGGAAGGCTGGGATGAAATTTGTGGATCTTGTTGGGTGTCCTGTACCATCTGGAAAATATTTTGTATCTGCTTTCTTGGGTAGAGACATTGATGGAGCCTTTGTGGATATGATTGTATATACGTTCCCACTTTTCGTTGGTTAGATCTATGGTGAGGTCCAATTCCCATTGTCGGACAATTTTGTCAGCTTTGATGTTGTGGTTCGAGAAAAGGAGTGCGTATACAGTCAAGATTAAGTGTCTTTGGGGTTCTTCGCTGTTGCAAAGTGATTTGAATGGCGTGTATTCCCAGTGCCAGAGTGTGTTGGGTTTAACGTCATGGAGTTAAAGTCTGAGCAGTGTCTTGCTTGGTAGGACAGGAATTCGTCATTCTGAAAGAATTGCTGTGCTCTAATTTGGGGTCTATGTGGTTCAACAGTTGGGTTATGAAGGGAAAGGCCCGATGGAAAATCTGGGTTTTTGTCTAGTGGAGTCATGGGTCTGGGTGAAGGATTCAAATTCAGTTTTTGGCAGGCAGCTCTAAAGTGCAGCAGTGTAGCACTAATTAGCGGGTGTGAAGTAAATCCTTTAAGGACATGTTTGTGGTTGATCCAAGGTAAGTGGGATAATGGTATTTGTGCAAAGGAATTTTCAAACTGAATCCAATCCTTACTATTCTTATGCACAAGTCAATCAACTATTCTGGTCAGGTGGCATGCCCAGTTATATTTTTGAATGTCTGGGAGGCCTAGACCTCCTTGTAGTTTGGGGAGTGTCAATCTTTCCCAGCTTAGTCTGGGGGTTTTAGAGGTCCAAATGAGGTTCCTGCACATTTGCTTATATGATGAGAAGAATGAAGGGGGGAGTTTGATGGGGGTTGCTTGAAAGAGGTAAAGAAGTCTGGGTAGGACATTCATTTTTAGGATAGCTGTTCTGCCAAATAATGAGAAAGGGCCTGTATGCCATTTGTGAAGGTCTCCCTGGATGGCTTGGAGAACAGGTTGAAAGTTTTGCGCATAGAGATCACTTAGCCTGGTACAGATTTTGATACCAAGGTAAGTGATTGCATGGGGTTCCCATCCAAAGGGGAAATTGCTTTTGCATTGTGTAACGAGCGTAGTCGGAAGGGTAATATTCAGGGCTTTAGATTTTTTAAAGTTTATTTGAAGATTAGAGAGTGTTTTAGGAGGGACAGATTTGTGCCCCTTTTGTGTGACTTTTAGGTGCTCTTGCCAACGGGCTGAGTGGTTGGACGTTAAATGCCTTGTTAAGCATGTGGTACCCAAATGGTTGATGTTTTTTCCACATTTGATGTGCCTGAGACACAATTTGCAGATAGCAACAGTGTGATCTGCTGCAGATGTGCTGAAAAAGGCCCAGACAGCTGAGCTTTGGGCAGTGGGCCGGGAGATAACAGCTGCAGAATGTGATGGAATAGAGTGGTTGCTCTCTACTCTTTCTTGATGTAGGCCTCCTTGGGGTTGTGCCTCCTCGCCTTCAGTTTCCTCCTCTGCTCTATCTGGCACCCAAGTCACATCAGTGACCTCATCATCATCATCATCTCCATCTCCTCCATCTTCATCATTACCACTGGAGACAACTTGGCAATACGCTGCTCTTTGGGGAACATGAATGCCAATTTGTCTACCAGTGTTTCTCCCTCTCTCTAGGCTCATGTTCCTGTCATCCTCAACCTCAGAATCCAGTAATGGCTGGGCATCATCAAGGTGCAAATTGCTGACGCTGTGGTCAAATAACTCAGCTCACTCCTCAATGGCTAATGTTGGGGCTATGGCAGGAATAGATGTGGAAAAGGAGGCAGGTTTATCCACTCTGGCAACTGCAGGGGACTGCACACTTGTCTCTGATTGCGTGACAGAGGATGAGGAAGATGAAGAAGGTTTAGTAAGCCAATCTACCACCTCCTCTGCATGCTGTGGCTGGATAGCACGGGCAAACTCACTAAACAGAGGAAATGATGCCCTGACTGACCACCACATCCACATTTGTTGCTGGCCCCCTTACAGTGCCAAGGGAACATCTGCTTCTCCTTGTTGTCCTCCCAGACATTATTGGGAGGGAGGGGGCGGTGCTTATAGACATATGTAAAGAAGAAGTTGAAATATGTACGTAGATGCACTTTAATCAATGTAAAGAGGTGTTTGGTGCCCTTTAATTTGAGTACTCACTCTACACAGACACACCCCACGGATACACTATAATATACTGCAATATAATGCGCAAAATGTACAGTGATGCACAGAACTACTGTATATGGGATTAAACTGGCAGTAACGCACACAAAACTATATGGCGTTAAACTGGCAGTGACGCACTTAGAACTATATGGCATTAAACTGGCAGTAACGCACACAAAACTATATGGCGTTAAACTGGCAGTGACGCACACAGAACTATATGGCGTTAAACTGGCAGTAACGCACACAAAACTATATGGCTTAAACTGGGAGTAACGCACACAGAAGTAAATGGCATTAAACTGGCAGTAACGCACACAGAACTATATGCTGTTAAACTGGCAGTAACGCACACAAAACAATATGGCGTTAAACTGGCAGTAACGCACACAAAACTAAATGGTGTTAAACTGGCAGTAACACACACAGAAGTAAATGGCATTAAACTGGTAGTAACGCACACAGAAGTAAATGGCTTTAAACTGGCAGTAACGCACACAGAAGTAAACAGCGTTAAACTGGCAGTAGGGCACACAGAACTATATGGTGTTAAACTGACAGTAACGCACACAGAACTATATGACTTTAAACTGGCAGTAACGCACACAGAACTATACGGCGTTAAACTGGCAGTAACGCAAGCAAAACTATATGGAGTTAAAATGGCAGTAACGCACACAGAAGTAAATGGCGTTAAACTGGCAGTAATGCACACAGAACTATATGGCGTTAAACTGGCAGTAAAGCACACAAAACGATATGGCGTTAAACTGGCAGTAACACACATAAAACTATATGGCGTTAAACTGGCAGTAGCGCACACAGAACTATATGGCATTAAACTGGCAGTAATGCACACAAAACGATATGGCGGTAAACTGGCAGTAACGCACACAAAACGATATGGCGTTAAACTGGCAGTAATGCACACAAAACTATATGGCGTTAAACTGCAGTAACGCATTGAGAAGTAAATGGCATTAAACTGGCAGTAACGCACACAGAAGTAAATGGCATTAAACTGGCAATCAAATAGACAGTGTTCAACCGTCACTACACTGACCCTATCTGAACTGTCCCTACTCTAGCTATACACTAATTTAAAGATTACTGACACGGTCTCTCTACATTACACTACACTGAAACTATCTGAGCTGTCCCTATTCTACACTAATGTATGTATGAATGACACGGTCTCACTACACTACAGTGAAACTATCTGAACTGTCCCTACTCTAGCTGCACCCTATGCAAAGCTGAATGATGGTCCTCCTCACTACACTTACACTATCCCTAAACTGTCACTAAACTAATATTCTACACTGATAATTGAAGCAAAATAGCACAATATAGCACACAAACTAACTAATAGCACTGAACAGAGCCCTGTTCTATCTCTCTCCATGCTGAAATCCCACTGAAAATGGCTGCCATCGAAATAATACTTTTTTAATGTGGGGTGGGAATGAGCTATGATTGGATAAAGTCATGATGATAGTGTCCAATCATGACTCTGACAGTGCTCAATGCCCTGAGCGACCCGTTTGTTCGGCTGTTCATCAAACGTCCGGACAGCGAAAGTTCAGCCCAAACTTATGCTCGGTCCGAACCGTTCACCCATCCCTAGTCGGCGACCCTTGCTGCTGCTGCAGTGACCCTTCGCTGTGAGTGTGAAGGAGGAAGTGGGTCACGAAAGCTTTGGTAAGCACAGTCGGAGCCGGAGCTAAAGACAGGCACGTCCTATCTCTCCATGGGCTAGGGAACACCCCATGTTAGGTAAATTTAGCGGTGCCCACTTTAACCAGTGCAGATGAATTACATTAGTCATGGTACAGAATTAGAGCTCCTATAATTTATAGTAACAACTTTAGCAACATCTTTAACATTCCTAATAACTTTAGCAACATGTTTAATAGGATGCACAGTAAAGCCACTAATGATGTGACCTGTAGCTTTACAGGGACCCTCAGTTAGTGGTTTCTAAATCACTAAACCACTAAATAACTAAATAAGTGTACATTATGAAGTAATCAAATACATGTACAGTCTTGGTGTTAAGAAGAGGTCAACATGTGAACAAAATAAATTCATGTTTTTAAAAGGAGGTGTGCTTAACCACCGCATGTATGTCCCCTAAGCATGTGTCCACTATGGATTTGTAAAAAAATAAATATAGAAGAGTTCAGTTTCCAAGCTAAAATCATTATCTTTTTGGGGGTTGCTCATCAAGACATTGACTATTCTGTCAGCACCAGGGTTCTGAATATGCAGAGTAGAGGTAACCTAAAAGCCATCACTTTAACGCATAGATAATTTTTAGCAGATCCAACATGCAGTTACAATCCTATATTTGAAGAACATGCACTAGTTAACCGTTAGAATTTATCATTGGTTTAGATCCAGTGTACATGATTTAAACTCTATGGATGGACTGTTGTTAAGGACTTACAAATGGTGATATCTAGTCATTCACAATGTGACTATCTATCTGGGGCAATGTTGATCATCAAGTGGCTTGCTTGGTGTTAGCCACTGGTCAGGCTGTTTGCTGAACATTTTTCTGTTTCCCTTGGGCCTCCTGCAGCTGCTTTCATATGTTTTTTTTTTATTATTTTGTCCACCTGCTATTCTTTTCTGTGGCCTCCTCTTTGTTCTCCCGCAATTCATATTTATATGCTTGGTATATTCACCAATGATCCATACATACCCTTAGGTAGGCCTTACTTATACCTCATCAAGAACAGTAAAAAATAACTTGTAGTAAAACAGTGGCCACATTGAGTACTGTTCTGCCATAGGAAAGAAGGGGACACCGTACACTTGCACAAAGAAGATGACCCAGCAAGAAATTTTTTGTATTAAGGACTTTGTGGCTCTGAATAGAGCCACACAGTAAATATCGCTGGATCAGAGCTGAAAGTAAGTGTTTATCCTAGTGGACTGGACTTGGGAAAGGGGGCAAGTAATGCATAGGCAACTGTACAAAAGGTACAACTATTCTTTAGGAACTGGGTGGCCAAACACACAGTTTTCCAAATAAAATAAGAGCTTGCATCAATGCCCTTAAATGTAGGGAAATTTGATGGATAAATAGATTTGCCAGTCTGCACAACAATAAATTTAATCTATACGTATAATGAATTATATCTATACTTATAATATGGTTGGGGTATTGCATCAAATGGACTTTGCTGGGATTGTGAAGGAGCTGGAACACCTATGGGCACTTCAAAGTGAGGAACAGTGGGTGTGATGTAGCAGTGGGAGGGGTTTAAAGAAAACATACGTAAATACAGCTTTATATACAGTAACATATATCATACATTCTATATACACAGAGCACTTATTCCAAAGTCCATGCGCACCCAAAATATATTACAAAATGTATGCGTGCCTAAAACTTTTTTTAACTTTTGTATATGTAGCACCCTCCTAGTGTAGAGTAGGCTGCTAGGTTAATTTAGCTAGCTCCACTGTAATTAGAGGAGTAAGGGGTTGATTAATTAGGGCTGCTCAATGTTTCACAGGCTGCTGCTTTGTTGGTTCTCACGGTCTTCTAGAAGATTCTAGAACCATAATGGGAGGAAGAGCAGGGCATGCAGCGAGACTATTTATTGGACTCCAGCCAATCCCTGGGGAGGTGTGACCAAAAGGTGGGGAGAGTGCTCATAAATATCCTAAGGCCTGAGCAGCAGCAGGAGCAAAGTTCCTGGGTCTAGTCCTGCTGGAGGAGATCCCTGTGCAGGGGCTTTGCAGACTTGAGTCCAGGGATCAAGTTGGGTCTGGAGAAGCTTGCTGGAGAAAGCCAGAAGGCAGTTGATAGGAAAGAGTCCAGCTGTCCTATGGTGGTGTGAGTCTACATCTCCCTCACTAGGAAGAGCCCGATGGACATCCGCTGGAGGCAACCAATGATCTTGTGGCTAAGTGAGTAAGTAACCCCATTGCTGAAGAGTTAGTGACTGTGTGTGGCTTTTAGACTTTGGAGGGAGTACTAGTCACCATCAGCTTAAAGATCCCGTGGGACTTTCATTTTTGTACTGTACAGCCATAAAGTCAAAGAGTCCTCAAGGTATTCAGTTCAACAGTTTTCTGGGGTATTCCATATTCTCTCTCCCTAACCCAAAAACCCTAGACTGTTCTTTGGAGCCTATGGAAGAGTGCAGGAAATGCTGTGTGTGCTCTAAGGGTTGAATAAGTACAAAATTTACCAGGGGTAACTTGGGGGGGGGGGTGCACTTCAGATAGAGAATGGAAGGGTTAGAGCTCCTGTAAGGTTTTAGATCTTCCTGTTCTTCTTCTACAGTGTGTGCTGTTGGCCACTGTCAGAAAGACAGTAAAAGTTATGGGTAATCCAAAATAGAAAAAGTGATCAGACATATGTATTGTACAACATAAAGTATATAATGCAGGGGTCAGGAGTACATAATAGTGTCAGAAATGTGTAAAGTAGGATCCAGAGTTCAGAGTATGCAATGAGTATGTAACACGCAGTTCAGTGTACAGACAGATATAGCGATCATAGGTGTGTAACATACAACAATAAGGGTTATGTGCCATACAGTACAGCACACAGAGTATGATGGTCAAAAATAATTTACTGACCTCTGGACTGTGTATGCTGTACTGTATGTTGCACACCCCTGATTAGTGCACTTGTAGCATACAGAGGTCAGGATTCCTACAACACAGAATGCTGGCATTCAGGAAACACCTCTTCAAGCAAAACTCTACCCCCCAGCAAGCAAATTCCTCCCCCACATAAAAAATAACCCCCTCTTCGTCTCAAGGAAATGTCTCCCTCCTGTCACCAGTCAAATATCTTCACAAAGCAAAACCCCTCTTTCTTCAAGCAGACTCCTTTGAAAGACTAAATACAAAAATCAACCTACTTCAAGTCACCTCCTCCCCCCAAAAAAAGCAAACCACTCTCCCTTAAGCCAACTCCCACAGCAAAACACACACATGAACAAACACAGCAATAACTCCCCTATATAACCCTTCAAGCAAACACCCCTATTAACAGCTCTACCTATCACCATCAAGCACATTCCCACCCCAGCAACCCCCTCCCCTAAAAGCAAATAGCAACCCCAAAAAGTAAAGATCACCCACGTGAAAAATGGAAATATTTAGATATGAAATATGAAATAAAGATATGAAATATGAATAAAGCATATCCTACTATAGTGTGTACTTGTCTCAATCCAGAGCACTAATAGGGCGTACACACGGTCGGACTTTGTTCGGACATTCCGACAACAAAATCCTAGGATTTTTTCCGACGGATGTTGGCTCAAACTTGTCTTGCATACACACGGTCACACAAAGTTGTCGGAAAATCTGATCGTTTTAAACGCGGTGACGTAAAACACATACGTCGGGACTATAAACGGGGCAGTGGCCAATAGCTTTCATCTTTTTATTTATTCTGAGCAAGCGTGGCACTTTGTCCGTCGGATTCGTGTACACACGATCGGAATTTTCGACAACGGATTTTGTTGTCGGAAAATTTTATCTCCTGCTCTCCAACTTTGTGTGTCGGAAAATCCGATGGAAAATGTCCGATGGAGCCCACACACGGTCGGAATTTCCGACAACACGCTCCGATCGGACATTTTCCATCTGAAAATCCGACCGTGTGTATGGAGGATAAGTGTTATTTCTGTTTGCTATCTTGTTTCTCTGATATCAGCATGAGTCACTTCTGACACGTTTTCCTGACAACAAGAAAAACATTGTGACAGGAAGGGAGCTCCAGCAGATTGACAGCCTCAGCTCTGTTCCTTTGTGCTGTGTGATGGGGGATTTGTCCCTTCACTCCAATCAGCTCTCAGAGCTCTCCTCGCTGATGTAACTTCAGCTCTCCCACTTTGTTTCAGAGCTGAGAGATCCTGTGTAAAGTCTGCAATTTGAAAGGATGTAGGGGAAAGATGGCTATAACAGCTCATTGTCATCCTCCTCAGACAAGCTCACCCCCCTCATTACACACACAGTCAGGCCCTGACCCCTACAACCTTGGCAAACAGATGACACCAGAAGTCTCAATCTATCCAAAACCAAGCTCATATTATTCCCCCCACGTGCCCTTGCCCCTGACTTTTCCATCAAAATCAATGGCTCAACTATCAATCCGTCCCCGCATGCCAAGGTTCTAGGTGTAATACTGGACTATCTTTTCGGCCCCACATGCAATCACTGATCAAAGCTTGCCACCTCAACCTCCGCAACATCTCTAAGATAGGCCCCTTCCTAACCAATGACACCACAAAGCTTTTAATTTACTCCCTGGTCATCTCCCGGCTCAACTACCTCCTCACCTTACCAACCCTTCAGTGTCTGCTACCCCTCTCTGCCAATCCCTCCACTGGTTTCCCCTCATAAACCAAATTAAATTTAAGATACTAACAACAACTTGCAAAGCCATCCCCCAGCTACATCACTAACCTTGTCTCAAAATACCAACCAAATTGCTCTCGCCATTCCTCCCAAGACCTCCTGCTCTCTAGGTCCTTTGTCACCTCCTCCCATGCTCGCCTCTGGGGCTTCTCCAGAACCTCTCCCATCCTCTGGAAATCCCTACCCCAATCTGTCCAGCTATCTCCTACTCTGTCCAGGTTTAGGCAATCCCTGAAAATTCATCTCTTCAGAGAGGCCTATCCTGCCCCCACCTAACAACTGTACATTTATTTTCTCCATCAGCCCATCCCTCACAGTTACTATCTTTTGTAGATCTTGACCCTCCCTCTTAGATTGTAAGCTCTAATGAGCAGGGCCCTTTGATCCCTACTGTATTAAACTGTACTGTACAGTAATTGTACTGTCTGTCCTTATGTTGTAAATCGCTGCATAAACTGTTGGCACTATATAAATCCCTCATCATCATAATAATAATAATAATAACAACAACAATAATAGATAAACAGGTACACCTTATGTAGGAGGATTTGTTTCATATTTGTGTATCACCTGAGGTTAGTCACTTCACTGGGTATACTGTATGTAAGGGTTTACAACCACTTTAACTACTTGCCGACCAGACACTGTCGTTATACGACTGCAGGTTGGCTTCCATGTGTGAATCGCCGTAGCTGTACTGTGGGCGCTTTAAGGGGTATAGGGGGTACGTGCACGCCTGCGGTGCGATGCTGGAGCCGATGCGTGCGCCTGCGATCGCTCCTCAGAGAGCTAGAAGGGGTATCTGTCAATGTAAACAGACAGATCCTGTACTATCAGGCAAAGAGAGATCTGCTGTTCCTAGTGATCGGGAACAGCGATCTCTCTCTACTCCCTGTCAGTACACTGCCCCCACAGTTAGAAACACCTCCCAGGGAACACATTTAACCCCTTGATCGCCCCCTAGTGTTAACCCCTTCCCTGCCAGTGACATTTATACATTTATATATATCTGATCGCTGTACAAATGTCAATGGTCCCAAAAAAGTGTCAAAAGTGTCCGATGTGTCCGCTGCAATGTCGCAGTCCTGCTAAAAACTGCTGATCGCCTCCATTATTAGTAAAAAAAAATGTAAAAAATAAAAATGCCATAATTCTGTCCCCTATTTTGTAGATGCTATAACCTTTGCGCAAACCAATCAATATGCGCTTTTTGAGTTTTTTTTTTACCAAAAATTTGTAGAAGAATACATATTGGCCTAAATAAAAACTGCAGAGGTGATCAATTACCACCAAAAGAAAGCTCTATTTGTGGGAAAAAAGAACATCAATTTTGTTTGGGTACAGCGTCGCACAACTGCGCAAATGTCAGTTAAAGCGATGCAGTGCCATATCGAAAATAATGGGCTGGTCATTAAGGAGAAAAATCTTCCGGTCTGTAAGTGGTTAAGCAACCATTCCAGTAAATCTCCCTCTAATAAAATACCTCTCTCTTTTTTATAAACTGCCCCAAAAAAGCAATCCCCCCTTCCTAACACCCCCCTCCCCTGGCTAAAATATCCCTCCCTTAAATATATCCTCCAGCAAATATCCCCCACAAGAAAAAAAAAATTGGCAAACATAGATTTTAAAAATAGCATCTGGATCTGGAGCAGTCAGAGATATGGGGCTAGTGCCCTATGTACCAAAAGCAAGAGATACCATGACATTGTATAACAGATGTAGTATACCATACTTGCAGACCCAATTATTACTCCACCAACCCGTATCCTTGATCACCCCCATTAACATGAGACCACACCAATTTTGGAGTAAAACATTGGCTGTAGCAGCCTCCTTTATTAACCAATAATATTTTAACTTTTTACATAACCGTAAAACATCTGTCATAAAGCATATCCCTTGCCTATCGTTGGTCTTTGCCGGACACCTCCACCTACCATCAGATTAATCTGGCACTGCGGTACCTTTAAATATGTTAATAGGCCTCTCGCCAACATTCTGGCTCTTAAACAACCCACTGACCGCAGTGCACCCATTAATCAACTTCCAGTTAAACCCCTATTAACTGGAATACCACCATCAGGACCCATACCACCGATGGGCCCCAAACTCATCCTTCCGAGGTGTCTTCCTTCTCCCACAAAGACCAACACCCGCCACTGCCACAACATCCTTCAACAGCACTGTCCTGTAAAAAAAGAAAAATTAAACACACTACCCTAACATTAACCAAATTAGGGAGGGAGAGTGGGAATCTTTTTCCCCTGCGCTGATGTTGACGCTGGGGAGGGACCAGGATCTTAAAACCCCCTTCAAACCCCTCCTCCCCTGCGTCACCACCAATCCATCAATCTCTCTCATTTTTTACCCCCACTGTTTCCCCTGTCCATAGTTGCCAACTGTCACAGACCTAGCCGGGACAGAGGCTGTTGGAGAGGACTGTATGCAAGCCTGTTGCCTTTTGATTATGGGCCCTGGATTTTCAATGGATTCATTCTGTTGGGACACATCCTGTGAGGAGATGCTGGTGTCATCAACCTGTGTTTATGTTAATTGAATGAGCTAATGACATTGTCCTCTATACAATGTAGGAGGCGGGACGACTGCATTGTGTTGATATAACTGTGTGAAACTCGGTGCCCACAAGTCTGGGCGAAAGGTCATGTCTCAGTCACCTAGGCTGTATAAAGGATTAGATAATTTGTAGACATTTGTATTGTTAGAGTAATCTTCTCCTGTGTATATAAGACTGTATTCTGGTTCTGAATAAAGTGAGTCCATGTTAGCAGTGAAGCAAGTGTCGCCTTGTTTTCTGCTCAGAGAGGTTGGAATATCTGATATCTGTATACAGACTGGGAGGAAGTGGTATATGACGGAAGCACTCAAGCGTAGTGTGGGACGTTCCATGACATTGGTGGGATAGCTTCCTGCAGTCTGGGACATCCAAACTTCCATCTGGATCCAAGGCCCAGATAGCAGGAGAGGAGAGGTACAGATACCAGCCGCCATGGATAAGGAATTCAGAAGGAGGTTGCGAGAGATGCAGATACAGCACAGAGGACCAGTATCGGAGCAGGTCCTGCTGGGATGGTGTGATTCTATTCGCTGCAAACTCTGGAAGGAAGCGCTAGCCTGTGAGCAGTGACACCAGGGAAAAGTTCTCCCCTCCATCGAGGAAAGGTACTGGTCGCAGTACGGACTGCGGGTGCGGTTTTTGGAAGAAAAACCACACAAGAAGCAGTCAGCTGAATTAAGCAGGCTGGTCTGGGCAGAGATAAAGCTGGATGAGAGCTACAGAGCCCTCCGGTGGCATGTATCCCAAGCATGTCCCTGGATAGCGGATGACAGCCCAACGGAAGGCTTAAGCTACGGCGGCTTGGGACTGTTGTTTGTGAAGCTGACAGGGGACCCTAACTTTGGGAGTGATTTGGAGCGGCGGGTGGATGAAATCATGGATTTCAGAGAAGGGCTACTGAACATTTCGGAAGTGCACTGGGCACAGGAAGATTTGGAGTTTCTGGCCGTTCAGGAATGGGAGCTAGAGATCGCCTACAGACGTCTGCTTGACATTGCTCAGTGCCAGGGCTGGGCTCCCTTTGCCTGGGACTATCAGGAAATACCAGCTGACAACCCTGAAATCCTGGCTGAAGAGTCGGCAATGTAGCAGAGCAATAGTGTGCTTTGCCAACCTGCCCCCACAGCTATGGAGGCGGAGGTCTTATGGCGGATGCAGCAAGTGCTGACTGACCTTGATGATCCTGTTTCTGCATGGGATGATCTTGGATGGAGGAATGTGCCTGTCCAGCAGCATGCCAGAGAATCTGCAGTGGAAAATCTGGAGATTGCCATCCCCAAAGCTGAAGTGCTGACAACAGGGCAGAGCTCTGCTAACCTCTGCCCAGCACTGATAACATCTTCTGGGTTCCATGGACAGGAGATGGTGAACCTCCATCCCCAGACACCAGTTGCAGAGACAGGGGATTTGATAGACTTTTCTGCTGAGGAAGAACCATCGGGTGAGCCCCCAGCAGAAGAGTTGGGATTAGGGCCAAACTTCATTGCGCTCTGCTCAGCACTGATGGCATCTTCTGAGTTCCACGGACAGGAGATGGTGAACCTCTATCCACAGACACCAGTTATAGAGGTAGGGGATTTAATAGACCTTTCTGCTGAGGAAGAACAACCTGATGAGCCTCCAGCAGAAGAGCTGTTATTGAGGCCAAACTTCACTGTGCTCTGCCCTGCACCAACAGCAGTATCTGTGGAGTTACAGGGAACTTCCCCAGTTGAAGCACCGGCAACCGGGCAGAGTGCTACCATCCTCTGGCCATCACCTGCAACAACTACAGAGTTCCAGGGAGGTGGGGCAGTCGGCCTCCCTCCCCAACAGGTAGCCAGAGCAGATGGTGTGGGGTTTCCAGCAGAAGGGCTGGCAACAGGGCCGAGGACTGCTGGACTCTGCCCTCAACTAACAGAGGATGGATTTCCTGTGAAGGTGGATGGGACTTCAGTCTCCACCTGTATACCCCAGGGATGCTGAGCAGTGGGCCCCGATCCCCAACAGCATGACAGAGTGAGCCCAGACACCCTGTCTTCTCTCCAGCGGCAGAAAGGATTCCAGGGAGAAGAGCCAGTCCAGGCCTCTCCCCAGCGGCAGATATGTTCTCTGAGAGAGGCAGAGGTTGGCTGGGTGAGTAATACTCTGTTTGGAACAATTTGTTTGGGGTACTGTGTGGGTACAGGCAGTAGAGGACTGGAACTATGGACTAACTTTGGAGTCAACCCGTCTGGGGTCTCCTCCTGTGTTAGTCTCCTGCCGAATTAGGAGAAATTTCACAGACCTAGCCGGGACAGAGGCTGTTGGAGAGGACTGTATGCAAGCCTGTTGCCTTTTGATTATGGGCCCTGGATTTTCAATGGATTCATTATGTTGGGACACATCCTGTGAGGAGATGCTGGTGTCATCAACCTGTGTTTATGTTAATTGAATGAGCTAATGACATTGTCCTCTATACAATGTAGGAGACGGGACGACTGCATTGTGTTGATATAACTGTGTGAAACTCGGTGCCCACAAGTCTGGGCGAAAGGTCATGTCTCAGTCACCTAGGCTGTATAAAGGATTAGATAATTAGCTCATGTTAATTAGGTTACATTTGTATTGTTAGAGTAATCTTCTCCTGTGTATATAAGACTGTATTCTGGTTCTGAATAAAGTGAGTCCATGTTAGCAGTGAAGCAAGTGTCGCCTTGTTTTCTGCTCAGAGAGGTTGGAATATCTGACATCTGTATACAGACTGGGAGGAAGTGGTATATGACGGAAGCACTCAAGCGGAGTGTGGGACGTTCCGTGACATTAGTTGCCAACATTGCAAAAAAAAATTGTGGGACACTTTTTTGGCTGTAGGTGGAGCTGTATAATAATTAGGGGGCGGGGCATGCATTTGTAGGCGTGGCAGAGAAACAAAAAAGAAACCTATGGCATGCAAAAAATGGGCGTGGTTTACGTGAAATAGTGGGTGTGGCTTAAATGGGCGTGGTTCAAAGGGGGTGTGGTTAGAGTCTGAGATGCATGAGGGATGGAGAGGGAAAAGGGGAGAGAGGAATGAAGGGACAGCAGTCCTAGATCCTACACAACAATAGAAACATGTGTATTCTAGAAAGTTTAACAATCAGCAGATAAAGATACTCCAAACACCTGGTGTTAGTGCTTCAATCATCCCGGCACCATGATTGTTATGGAGTCAGGATGATTGAAGCTCATTATTTCTATTATTACATTGTAATATGAAATGAAATCATTCAACTCACCATAATGCCGAATCAGTGGGATCCCTGAGTGTGTCACTAGCCACGTCGCCTGCCACCAGCAGAGTCCTTCCTTGCATCAGGTGCCCCCAGCAGAGTCTGTCCTTGCATCAGGTGTCCCCGGCAGAGTCTGTCCTTGCATCAGGTGTCCCCAGCAGAGTCCGTCCTTGCATCAGGTGTCTCCAGCAGAGTCTGCCCTTGTATCAGGTGTCCCCGGCAGAGGCTGTCCTCATATCAGGTGTCCCCAGCAGAGTCTGTCCTTGTATCAGGTACCCCCGGCAGAGTCTGTCCTTGCATCAGGTGTCCCCAGCAGAGTCTGTCCTTGCATCAGGTGTCCCCAGCAGAGTCCGTCCTTGCACCAGGTGTCTCCGGCAGAGTCTGTCCTTGTATCAGGTGTCCCCGGCAGAGGCCGTCCTCGTATCAGGTGTCCCCAGCAGAGTCCCTCCTTGCATCAGGTGCCCCCAGCAGAGTCCCTCCTTGCATTAGGTGCCCCCAGCAGAGTCCCTCCTTGCATCAGGTGCCCCCAGCAGAGTTAGTCTTTACACCAGTGTTACCAGCCTCAGTCCTTAATTCAGTGTCCCAGGCAGAGCCATAGTTACCCCCCTGTACATAGTTACCCCCTCCCCCTGTACATAGTTTCCCCTCTCCCCCTAGTTACCCCCTGTACATGATTACCCTGTGCATAGTTACCCCCCCTGCACATAGTATGCCCCATGTACATAGTTCCCCCTGTACATAGTAACCCCTCCTGTACATAGTTAACCCCCCTCCTGTAAACAGTTAACCCCCTCCTGTATATAGTTAACCCCCTCCTGTATATAGTTAACCCTCCCCTCTCCTGTACGTAGTTAACCCTCCCACCTCCTGTATATAGTTAACCCTCCCCCTCCTGTATATAGTTAACCCTCCCCCTCCTGTATATAGTTAACCCTCCCCCTCCTGTATATAGTTAACCCCACTCCTCCTGTATATAGCTAACCCCCCTCCTCCTGTATATACATAATCCCCCTCCTCCTGTATATAGTTACCCCCTGTACATTAAAGTTAAATTGCTGCAGAGACAAGAGCCAGTGGCGTCACTACAGCTGGTGTCACCCGGTGTGGAAAAAAACTGGTGTCACCCCCCTCCACCAACTATGGTCCCTCTTCAGTACAGACCCCCCTCCCTCAGTAAAGACCCCCCCACTAAGTACAGACCGCCCCTCCAGCAGTATAGATCCTCCTCCCTCAGTACAGACCCCCCCACTAAGTACAGACCCCTCCATCAGTTTAGACCCCCTCAGTGTAGACCCCCTCATCAGTATAGACCCACTCAGTACAGACCCCTCTCCCTTAATACAGACCCCCCTCAGTGCTGTCCCCCATCTATCAGTATAGACCCCCTCAGTGCAGACCCCCCTCCATCAGCGCAGACCCCCTCAGTGCAGACCCCCCTCCATCAGTGCAGACCCCCTCAGTGCAGACCCCCCTCATTGCAGACCCCCCTCCATCAGTGCAGACCCACCTCCATCAGTGCAGACCCCCTCAGTGCAGACCCCCCCAGTGCAGACCTCCCTCCATCAGTGCAGACCCTCTTAGTGCAGACCCCCTTCCATTAGTGCAGACCCCCTCAGTGCAGACCCCCTCCATCAGTGCAGACCCCCTCAGTGCAGACCCCCCTCTATCAGTGCAGACCCCCCTCAGTGCAGATCCCCTCAGTGCAGACCCCCTCAGTGCAGACCCCCCTCCATCAGTGCAGACCCCCTCAGTGCAGATCCCCTCAGTGCAGACCCCCTCAGTGCAGACCCCCCTCCATCAGTACAGATCCCCTCAGTGCAGACCCCCTCAGTTCAGACCCCCCTCCATCAGTGCAGACCCCCTCAGTGCAGACCCCCCTCAGTGCAGACCCCCCCTCTATCAGTGCCAATGAAGACTCTCCCCTCCCATAACGCCCCCTAGCACATGTCCATTAGAGCAGAAGAGAGCACTGTGTGATTATGCAGTGGGACTGACTGGCAGCACTACGGCCCCTGGGAGGAACTTGTTCCTTTTTTTTTGTTGCCGTGTTGCAGATACTCGCTCTGCCCATCCACCTCCATGGCGGCCATTTCCTCTCTCTTGATGGGCTGTTTGGGAGCCGTCATTGTGTCTGTGGCTGTGTTCTGTGTCTGGTCACTGGCACCGTGTGTTCAGTGGAGAGGGGAGGGGCCGATCCGTGCAGCTAACCCCGGCTTCAGTATTGTGGGAGGAGAAGCCGATTCATTGGCTGCACGGATCGAGCCCCCTTCCTCTCTCCACTAAACACAAGGGGGAACGATTTAGCGGTGGTGCCGGCGGCCATTTTGCTGAAGCCAGCTGCACAAAAAATGAAAAAGCAAACATTCCCGATTTCCCTGGGCAAAATCCCGATTCGGGACAGCCTCCAATCGGGACGAGGGTCCCAAAATCAGGATTGTCCCGGGAAAATCGGGACTGTTGGCAACTATGCCTGTCATGCCAGCCCTCCACTACCCCTTAGTTTTTCGCTCTGGGCTTCTCTCTACTTGCACATAATGATAAGCATTGCAGCAAGATATATGATGTCTTTTTTTCTCTTGCAAGGTTCTATTGGAACACACAATATTTTATTAAGTTTATATTGTTGTTCATGTGTTTGGCATTTGCATTCTTGATACATTTTTAGTTTCACTCTGTCAGTTGGTAACTTGATACTACTAGCCTTTTGAGTCTGGAGAGGTGTTAAACATTTCCTGTGTTAAGCAGCCCATAGATGATTCATTTCTTTTTGTTCAACCAGCGGGTTGTAGGAAAAAAAAAAGACTTGATTTGACACCTCAAATATGTGGATGGGGAAACCCTCCTCCTTTGCCTCAGTAGTCTGATAGAGGGGAGACTTCCCTGCCAACTGAATACATTGATCATCACTGCCAGCTATAGCCTGTGGCACTGATCAAGTGGCAAAAATCTGACAGGTCTGTTATACAGAAGTTGATTGGTAGATATACAGTACTTCTGCACAACCACCCTGCCCATACACAGATTGAAACTTGTCCTGTAGCTACTGGACTGGCTGAATTTCACACCATGTATGGTCAGGCTTTATTGTAGTGAGTGCTTGTATTCAGTACCAGTGAACCTGATGAACGGGGGAGACATCTCAAATTGATGCCCATTGTACTTACAGTATATAGGTACTTGTATGCTGTTGTTTGCACTGATATGGAAAATAAATCAGGCCCCTAAATTTGCAAACCAGTTATTATAGTTTGATGGTGGTTAGGGATGAGCTTCGAGTTCGAGTCAAACTCATGTTCGACTCGAACATCAGCTGTTCGCCAGTTCGCCGAACAGCGAACAATTTGGGGTGTTCGTGGCAAATTTGAATGCCGCGGAACACCATTTAAAAGTCTATGGGAGAAATCAAAAGTGCTAATTTTAAAGGCTTATATGCAAGTTATTGTCATAAAAAGTGTTTGGGGACCTGGGTCCTGCACCAGGGGACATGGATCAATGCAAAAAAAAGTTTTAAAAATGGCAGTTTTTTCAGGAGCAGTGATTTTAATAATGCTTAAAGTGAAACAATAAAAGTGTAATATTCCTTTAAATTTCATACCTGGGGGGTGTCTATAGTATGCCTGTAAAGGGGCGCATGTTTCCCGTGTTTAAAACAGTCTGACAGCAAAATGACATTTCAAAGGAAAAAAAGTCATTTAAAACTACTCGCGGCTATTAATGAATTGCTGGTCCGACAATACACATAAAATTTCATTGATAAAAACGGCATGGGAATTCCCCACAGGGGAACTCCGAACCAAAATTTAAAAAAAAACAGGTCTGGCCCTTCAGGTCTGGTATGGATATTAAGGGGAACCCCGGCCAAAAAAAAAAAATGACCGCAGGAAAAGAGGGGGGGACGAGAGAGTGCCCCCCTCCTGAACTGTACCAGGCCACATGCCCTTAACATTGGGAAAGTGCTTTGGGGTAGCTCCTCAAAACACCTTGTCCCCATGTTGATGGGGACAAGGACCTCATCCCCACAACCCTTGCCCGGTGGTTGTGGGGGTCTGCGGGTGGGGGGCTTATTGGAATCTGGAAGCCCCCTTTAACAAGGGGACCCCCAGATCCCGGCCCTCCCCCCTGTGTGTAATGGTAAATTCCCCCTCCCACCGTTTCACAAAAAAAGTGTAAAAAAATGTTAAAAATGACAAGAGACAGTTTTTGACAATTCCTTTATTTAAATGCTTCTTCTTCTTTCTTCTATCTTCTATCTTCTTTCTTCTATCTTCTATCTTCCTTCGGTTTCTTCCTCCATCTTCTTCTTCTTCTGGTTCTTCTGGTTCTTCTGGTTCTTCCTCTGGTGTTCTCGTCCGGCATCTTCCTCCGCGACGCAGGCGTCTTCTTCCCTTCGTCTTCTCGGGTCGCTCCGCATCCAGCATGGTGGGAGGCTTTCGCTGTGTGACGCTTCTCCTCTTCTGATGGTTCTTAAATAATGGAGGGCGGGGCCACCCGGTAACTCCGCCCCCTCTGACGCACGGGGACTTGACGGGGACCCGTAGACCCCCACAACCACGGGCAAGGGTTGTGGGGATGAGGCCCTTGTCCCCATCAACATGGGGACAAGGTGTTTTGGGGGCTACCCCAAAGCACCATCCCAATGTTGAGGGCATGTGGCCTGGTACGGTTCAGCAGGGGGGCGCTCTGTGGTCCCCCCTCTTTTTCTGCGGCCTGTCAGGTTGCGTGCTCGGATAAGGGTCTGGTATGGATTTTTGGAGAGACCCCACAACATTTTTTTTTTAAATTTTGGTGCGGGGTTCCCCTTAAAATAATTTTAAAAACGGACGTTTTTTCGGGAGCAGTGATTTTAATGATGCTTAAAGTAAAAAAACTTTTTTTTGCATCGATCCATGTCCCCTGGGGCAGGACCCAGGTCCCCAAACACTTTTTATGACAATAACTTGCATATAAGCCTTTAAAATTAGCACTTTTGATTATTCATGTTCGTGTCCCATAGACTTTAACGGTGTTCGCGTGTTCGAACAAATTTTTTGCCTGTTCGCATGTTCTGGTGCGAACCGAACAGGGGGGTGTTCGGCTCATCCCTAATGGTGGTTAAAGTCCATTTGTTGCCTGTACCTGCACAGGAGTTGCAGATTACTATCTATTAGGGATGAGCCGAACACCCCCCCTGTTCGGTTCCCACCAGAACCTGAGAACGGACCAAAAAAAAAAAACGGACATTTTTTCGGGAGCGGTGATTTTAATGATGCTTAAAGTAAAAAAAAAAAAAAAAGTGAAATATTCCTTTAAATATCCCACCTGTGGGGTGTCTATAATATACCTGAAAAGTGGCACGTGTTTCCCTTGCTTAGAACAGTCCTTGCAAAAAATGTCATTTCTAAAGGAAAAAAGTCATTTAAAACTGCTTGCGGCTTTAATGTAATGTCGGGTCCTGGCAATATGGATGAAAATCAGTGAGACAAATGGCATGGGTACCCCCCAGTCCATTTCCAGGCCCTTTGGGTCTTGTATGGATATTAAGGGGAACCCCACACCCAAATTAAAAAAGGAAAGGTGTGGGGCCCCCAGGCCCTATATACTCTGAACAGCAGTATACAGGCGGTGCAAACAAGACAGGGACTGTAGGTTTGTTGGTAAGTAGAATCTGTTTGTAATTTTGAACTGGTACATTTTTAATGTGTTTAGCTCCAGCCAAAACATCTATTTTAAGCTTTTTGGAAAACCTAGGGAAGGGTTATCACCCCTGTGACATTTGTTTTGCTGTCTGTGCTCCTCTTCAGAAGATTTCACCTCACTTTTTGTCCCAATGACAAATGTTTTTTGAAAATTTGGGTTTTTTTGTGAAACAAGGATTGGTGATAAAGCATCAGTGGAAAGGAGAAAAGTTTTTCCCATATTAACTCTTACAGGAGAGAATTTTCCTTCCTATGGGGTAGATTTCATCTCACTTCCTGTTGTCTCCTTTCATTTGCAAGTAAGAGTCGTTTGTAAGTTGGATGTTTGAAAGTAGGGGCCTGCCCTATATACTCAGCAGAAATTTGGGCCTTAGGTGTTGTTGTGGCCACAACACTGTAAGCCCTCACAGGGCCCTGCTGTGAAATATTAGATCAAGAATTGTAATTACATGCCCCTGTTGAACAGGGGCAGAAAAACTGGGCCTTTGGTGGTGGTGGTGGTGCTGGTGCCACAACACTGTAAGTCATAGTTACATAGTAGGTGAGGTTGAAAAAAGACACAAGTCCATCAAGTCCAACCTATGTGTGATTATGTGTCAGTATTACATTGTATATCCCTGTATGTTGCATTCATTTAGGTGCTTATCTAATAGTTTCTTGAAACTATCGATGCTCCCCGCTGAGACCACGGCCTGTGGAAGGGAATTCCACATCCTTGCCGCTCTTACAGTAAAGAACCCTCTACGTAGTTTAAGGTTAAACCATTTTTCTTCTAATTTTAATGAGTGACCATGAGTCTTGTTAAACTCTCTTCTGCGAAAAAAGCTTTATTTCTATTGTAGGGTCACCAGTACGGTATTTTTATATTGAAATCATATCCCCTCTCAAGCGTCTCTTCTCCAGAGAGAATAAGTTCAGTGCTCGCAACCTTTCCTCATAACTAAGATCCTCCAGACCCTTTATTAGTTTGTTGCCCTTCTTTGTACTCGCTCCATTTCCAGTACATCCTTCCTGAGGACTGGTGCCCAGAACTGGACAGCATACTCTAGGTGCGGCCGGACCAGAGTCTTGTAGAGTGGGAGGATTATTGTTTTATCTCTGGAGTTGATCCCACCTTTTAATTCATGCCAATATTCTGTTTGCTTTGTTAGCAGCAGATTGGCATTGCATGCCATTGCTGAGCCTATCATCTACTAGGACCCCCAGGTCCTTTTCCATCCTAGATTCCCCCAGAGGTTTTCCCCCCAGTGTATAGATTGCATTCATATTTTTGCCACCCAATTGCATTATTTTGCATTTTTCTACATTGAACCTCATTTGCCATGTAGTTGCCCACCCCATTAATTTGTTCAGATCTTTTTGCAAGGTTTCCACATCCTGCAGAGAAGTTATTGCACTGATTAGCTTAGTATCGTCTGCAAATACAGAGAATGAACTGTTTATCCCATCCTCCAGGTCGTTTATGAACAAATTAAATAGGATTGGTCCCAGCACAGAACCCCACTACCCACCCCCGACCATTCCGAGTACTCCCCATTTATCACCACCCTCTGAACTCACCCTTGTAGCCAGTTTTCAATCCATGTACTCACCCTATATTCCATGCCAACGGACCTTATTTTGTACAGTAAACATTTATGGGGAACTGCGTCAAATGCTTTTGCAAAATCCAGATGCACCACATCTATGGGCCTTCCTTTATCTAGATGGCAACTCACCTCCTCATAGAAGGTTAGTAGATTGGTTTGGCAAGAACGATTCTTCATGAATCCATGCTGATTACTGCTAATGATACCGTTCTCATTACCAAAATGTTATATATAGTCCCTTATCATCCCCTCCAAGAGTTTACATACTATTGATGTTAGGCTAACTGGTCTGTAATACCCAGGGATGTATTTTGGGCCCTTTTTAAATATTGGTGCTACATTGGATTTTTCCAATCAGCTGGTACCATTCCAGTCAGTAGACTCTCTGTAAAAATTAGGAGCAACCCTCGGATGCAAGCCATCAGGTCCCGGTGATTTATTAATGTTAAGTTTCTCAAGTCTAATTTTAATTCTGTCCTCTGTTAACCATGGTGGTGCTTCCTGTGTTGTGTCATGAGGATAAACACTGCAGTTTTGGTTACTGAAGCCCCCCGATTCACTCGTGAAGACTGAGGAGAAGAATAAATTAAATACCTTTGCCATCTCCCCATCCTTTGTAACCAGATGTCCTTCCTCATTCTTTATGGGGCCAATATGGCCAGTCCTCCCTTTTTTACTGTTTACATACTTAAAGAATTTCTTGGAATTCTTTTTGCTCTCCTCCGCTATGTGTCTTTCATGTTCTATCTTAGCTGTCCTAATTGCACCCTTACATTTCTTGTTGCATTCTTTATAAAGTCTGAATGCTGAGGATGATCTCTAAACCTTGTATTTTTTGAAGGCCTTCTCCTTTGCTTTTATATGCATTTTTACATTGGAGTTAAGCCATCCAGGACTTTTGTTCGCCCTTTTATATTTATCACCCAATGGAATACATTGGCTAATGCCCTTATTTAATATATTCTTAAAGCAAACCCATTTCTCCTCACAGGTACTCTTGGTGAGCGCAGAAACGGGCCCTGCTGTGAAATATTAGATCAAGAATTGTAATTACATGCCCCTGTTGAACAGGGGCAGAAAAATTGGGCCTTTGGTGGTGGTGGTGGTGCTGGTGCCACAACACTGGAACCTCTCACAGATGCTCTAGTTGGAGCGCAAGAACTAGCCCTGCTGCAAAGAATTGCATCAAAAATTGTAATTACACACCCCTGTTAAACAGGGGCTGAAAAATTGGGCCTTAGGCACTGGTGCTGGTGCCACAACACTGCAACACCTCACAGATACTCTAGTTGGAGCGCAGGAACTAGCCCTGCTGCAAAGAATTGCATCAAAAATTGTAATTACACGCCCCTGTTAAACAGGGGCTGAAAAATTGGGCCTTAGGCACTGGTGCTGGTGCCACAACACTGCAACCCCTCACAGATACTCTAGTTGGAGCACAGGAACTAGCCCTGCTGCAAAGAATTGCATCAAAAATTGTAATTACATGACCCTGTTAAACAGGGGCTGAAAAATTGGGCCTTAGGCACTGGTGGCGGGACTGGCGGCGCCCAGAACCAAAAATATTCTTACAAGCTATCATCATGATCAATGAGGAGGAAGAGGATAATTACTCAGTATAACAGGATAGTCACTCAGCATCAGCATAGGCAGTCTTTGCAGGGATCTGACATTTCAAAAAAAATGTATTCGGTTACATTGTCATCAGGTGCTTGGTAGCTGGTGGTGATCCAAGACTGATTAATTTTTATGAAGGTCAGTCGATCGACCGAGTCGGTGGACAGACGCACCCTGTGATAGGTTACAAAGCCTCCAGCAGCACTAAATGTGCGTTCTGAAAGAACGCTGGATGCAGGACAGGCTAGGAGCTCAATTGCATACTGTGCAAGCTCTGGCCAGTGATCCATCCTCAAGACCCAGTAACCCAGAGGATTTTCGGTGGGAAAGGCGTCCAAGTCAGATCTTGCCCCTAGGTATTTCTGCACCATGTAAAACAGACACTGGCAATGGTTGCTGGAACCGATCATACCTTGGGGCTGCGGACTAAAAAATTGTCTGAACGCATCTGTGAAACGGCCACCTTCTCCACCGCTCCTTCTTTGACTGACCGAAGCCTCAGCAACACGTTGTCCAGAAACAGGAGTTTGTAACCTCCCAGTCTCTGGGAACGCGTTGCATAGACCTTTCTTCAAGGCCTCCCGAAGATGTTTCATCCTCTGCTCCCTCTGCAACGGCAAGATAAGGTCTGCAACCTTACCCTTGTAACGTGGATCAAGGAGGGTTGCCAGCCAGTATTGTTCCTTCTCCTTGATACCACGAATACGAGGATCCTTCCGCAGGCTTTGGAGGATCAGGGAGGCCATGCAGCGTAGGTTTGCTGAGGCATTCGGTCCGGAGTCCTCTGGGTCACTAAGGACGACATGATCAGCAGCCACCTCCTCCCAGCCACGTACAAGTCCATGTATTTCTTGGGACTGTAAATGATCCCTTAAAGACTGCTGCTGATGCTGAGTGCCAGGCTCCACCTCCATACTGACACAATTCTCCTCCTCCTCCTCCTCCTCCTCCTCTTCCTGTGTGATCGGCGCAGGAACACTGTCTGGATAAAGGGGGCCTTGAGAGCTAAGGAAGTCCTCCTCTTCCTGCATCTGTTCTGCCTCAAGTGCCCTGTCCATTATTCCACACAGCGCATGCTCCAACAGGTGGACAAGGGGGACAGTGTCACTGATGCATGCACTGTCACTGCTCACCATCCTCGTGCCCTCCTCAAATGGTGACAGGACAGTGCATGCATCCCTGATCATGGCCCACTTGCCTGGGGAAAAAAAACAAGCTCCCCTGACCCTGTCCTGGTGCCATAGTGGCAGAGGTACTCATTGATGGCCCCCTGCTGCGTGTGCAGCCGCTGCAGCATGGCTAACGTTGAGTTCCACCTGGTGGGCATGTCACAGATTAGGCGGTTCTTGGGCAGTTTAAATTCCTTTTGGAGGTCTGCCAGCTGAGCACTGGCATTATATGACAGGCAGAAATGCACACAGACTTTCCTGGCCTGCCTCAGCACATCCTGTAAACCCGGGTACCTGCCCAAGAACCACTGCACCACCAAGTTAAGGACGTGAGCCAAACATAGCACATGGGTCAGTTGTCCCTGTCAGGGGGTGGAGAGGAGGTTGGCACCATTGTCGGAAAACACCATTCCTGCCTTAAGTTGGCATGGTGTCAACCACCTCTGAACCTGCCCCTGCAGAGCTGACAGAACCTCTGCCCCAGTGTGGCTCCTGTCCCCCAAGCACACCAGCTCAAGCACCGCATGGCATCTTTTGGCCTGCATACTTGCGTAGCCCCTTGAACCCCTACGGAGCACCGCTGGTTCAGAGGACAAAGCACAGGAAGAGGCTATGGAGGAAGAAGAAGAGGAGGGGATGGAGGAGAGAGGTGTGTCAGAATCATTAGTAGTGGCATTTTAGAGGCGTGGTGGCGGAACAACCTCCAACACTACTGCACCTTGTCCTCCATCCTTCCCAGCAGCCAGCAGAGTCACCCAATGCGTGGTGTAACTTAGGTAACGTCCTTGTCCATGCCTGCTGGACCATGAGTCAGCGGTAATATGCACCTTACCGCTGACCACCCTGTCCAGTGAGGCATGGACATTGCCTTCCACATGCCGGTAGAGAGCCGGAATCGCCTTCGCGTGAGAATCGCGTGAGAAATCGCGTGAGAAAAAGTGGCATTTGGGTACCTGCCACTGAGGAACCGCACATTCCACAAAGTCACGGAAGGGGGCAGTCTACCAACTGAAAATGTAGCAGTTGAAGTGCTAGAAAATTTGCCAAGCTAGCATTCAACCGCTGGGCATGTGGATGGCTGGGAACGAACTTCTTTCGGCGGTGCAGCAGCTGGGGCAGGGAAATTTGCCTGGTACAATCTGATCTCGGTGTACCGAAAGCAGATTGCCCACAAGTACTTGGCTGTGACACACCTAATTCTACACCTCCATTCCTCTCAGTGCAGGTCTCAGAGAGGACTGAAGGTATAGTGGGGTTGGAGATCTCAGCTGATGAGGAGTAAGGAGAGGTCCTCTTTGTTCTTTGGTGTGGGTCTTTTAGATACGCTTGCCAACGAACTGCATGGCAGGTCAACATATGTCTGGTCAAGCATGTGGTTCCCAAACGGGAGATGTTTTGGCCACGCGAGATACGCTTAAGACGTATGTTGCAAATAGCAGCGGTGCGATCTGATGCAGTCGTCTCAAAAAAGGCCCACACCAAAGAACTTTTGGAATAATGTGCGGAGACAGCAGCGCCCTGCACATGCGGAGCTTTGCGGTGTGATGCAGTCAGTGTGCTGCCCTTAGGCTGGCCCCTGGAGGGCATCCTGCCTCGTTGGTGATGTGCCTCCCCCTCCTCCTCTCTCCTATCAGGCACCCACATTGAGTCAGTGACCTCATCATCCCCTCCCTCCTCATCACTGGAGCAAACCTGGCAGTATGCTGCAGCAGGGGGAGCATGACTGCCAGATTGCTGTCCTTCTTGGGCACCCCCTCTGTCAGTGCCCACATTACTGCCTTCATCTAGCTCAGTATCATCATCAGAGCCTTCTAAACACTGGGCATCCTCCTGGAGCATGTACCCAACACTGTGGTCAAACAGTTCGAGCGACTCCTCAGGAGGACATGGTGGGGCTAGGGAAGGAGTCACTGATGCCATTGAGCCGAGGGAAGAGGCCGCGTTGGCAGCTGCTTTGACAGACAAATTACCATGAGCATGGGTGAGAGAGGATGTGGAGGATGAGGATGGCTTGGTCATCCACTCGACCAAGTCTTACGCATGTTGTGGCTCAACACGGCCAGCTGCCGAAAAAAATGCCAAGCGTGTCCCACGGCCACGTGCTGATGAGGATGCATCGTCTCCATGGCCAGCACTGTTGCCTCTAGACACAGAGCCTGATTGCCCTCTTTTATTGGCTTGTGACTGTCTGCCTCTCCTTGTTGGCCTTCCAGACATACTAATGGCCTGCAGTGAGATGTGGCTGCACTAAGCTGGGATATATATATACTGATACTGCAGCTAGCAAAATCAACTGCCTGCCTGTAGTATGAGAACACCACCAATCTTCTACAGGTAGTTTTAGATGAACACTGTGCAGAGGACGCACTACACCAACGTTAACATAATGTAGCTGCCTGTGGTAGTGATAGGATCAGGAAAACACCACTAACCTTCTACAGGTAGCTTTAGCTGAACACTGTGCAGAGGTTGCACTAGACTAACGTGTAAATAATGTAGCTGCCTGCGGTAGTGATAGGATCAGGAAAACACCACCAACCTTCTACAGGTAGCTTTAGCTAAACATTGTGCAGAGGTCGCTGTCATGAAGATCCTGCCAGTAACCGGCGTCCCAGGTGCACGGGAATTCGGCCACGGGTACCATTGCGCATGCGCGCGCGTTTACGGGTGCGGGCACGCACGGGAACGCGCGCGCGCACTCCCGCTGGTGTCAGGCGGGCTATTTAAACCTGCCTGTCACACTCCATCCCCGCTGTCTGCTCTACAGCGTTCTGTGAGTGTTTCCTGATCTGATCTGTGTATCCTGTTATCTGACCCGGCTTCCTGTTTGACCATCCTGCTATCCGCCTGCACCAGACCCTCTTGGCTTGCCTGACCATGCCTCTGCATTATCCCTGGTACCTCTGCTGTCCGACCACTACCGACCACCAGCTTGTTGACCCACCGCTGTGTATACCGGCTTCCAGTCTGCTACCTACTGCTTGTTTCTGGTTTTAGCCCAGCGTTCCAGGCTACTACCTGCTGTTGTTCCTGGTTCCAGCCCAGCGATCCAGTCTGCTACCTACTGCTTGTTCCTGGTTCCAGCCCAGCGATCCAGTCTGCTACCTACTGCTTGTTCCTGGTTCCAGCCCAGCGATCCAGTCTGCTACCTACTGCTTGTTACTGGTTCCAGCCCAGCGTTCCAGGCTACTACCTGCTGTTGTTCCTGGTTCCAGCCCAGCGATCCAGTCTGCTACCTACTGCTTGTTCCTGGTTCCAGCCCAGCGATCCGGTCTGCTACCTACTGCTTGTTCCTGGTTCCAGCCCAGCGTTACAGGCTACTACCTGCTGTTGTTCCTGGTTCCAGCCCAGCAATCCAGGCTACTACCTGCTGTTGTTCCTGGTTCCAGTCCAGTGTTCCAGGCTACTACCTGCTGTTGTTCCTGGTTCCAGTCCAGCATTCTACAATCCAGCCTGCTGACCTGTTGGGTTCCTGGTCCTACCTGCATTCCAGTTTCTGTCTTCAGGTTCCTGATTCCAGAGGGTGCCACCACTACTGCACTTCCAGCAACTGTCGATCCTGCCAGGCACCCATACCACTCTTCACTCCTGATCCTCTGTTCCCATTCCAGGGGAGCGGGAGTGGGAGCTGTAAGGGAGGTCTTTCCCTGCACTTCAGGCTCACAACCTACCAGGTACGTGACAGTAGCAGACAGCCATGTCTGAGCCTGAGCAGGGAACGTCTCCCATGGAGGAACTTTGTGCACACTTGGCAGGATTGACTGAAGCAGTCAAAAATCTACAGCAAGGATACACCAGACTGGAGGAATGAGTGTTAACCCTGTCTAACCCCATTGGGACCCAGGGAGCTTCCTCTGCTCCTGCTCCTTCAGTTGGGCCTTCCTCAACGGTGGTGATGCTCCCTCCGGAACCTAAGGTTCCCACACCTGAACACTTCTTCGGAAATCGCCATAAGTTCAGAGCCTTCCGCAACTCCTGCGAACTATTTTTTTGCTCTTCAGCCACGTACTTTTTCCCTGGAGGCTACAAAGGTGGGCTACGTAATTTCTCTACTCTCTGGTGACCCCCAAACCTGGGCCCATCGCCTCTTAGAGCAAAAGGACATATCTCTGACCAACCTCTCCACTTTCTTTGACGCACTGGGTCAGTTATATGATGACCCCCAGCTATCTGTAACTGCAGAGACGGCTCTGCACACCCTTCAACAGGGTCGCAGAGCAGCATAAGACTATGTGGCTGAATTCAGGAAGTGGAGTGCGGATACTAATTGGAATGATGCGGCTCTCCGTTATCAATTTCGGTTGGGACTTTCTGATCCTCTGAAGGATGAACTGGCCAGGGTGGGTACACCACAGACTTTAAATGCTTTAATCGATCTAGCCATCCAGATTGATCGATGCCTACGAGAGCGCAGGTCTGAGAGAGCCATGGGGTCTTCTCGTCCAACCTGGGTTACCCCTAAAGTTCCTCATCACCCATCATCAACACCACCTACCTCCACGTTCAACTTACCTGAGGCAATGTAATTAGGAGTCCTGCGGCCTTCGCTCACCCCAGAGGAACGACAATGTCGTCGAGCAAATAACTTGTGCCTGTATTGCGGGGAACCCAGGCACTATGTCAGGAACTGTCCCCTTAAACTCCGTAAGTGTTTATCCCCTATCTACTGACTATGTGACATCTCTGGTTAAAAATTCCACTCACCTTGCTCTTCCTCTTCTGCTACAGCTTCCAGGGAAGGATTTACAAATAACCGCCATTATTGACTCAGGAGCTTGCAGCTGTTTCATGGATTCTCGTTTTGCCACCCAACACCAAATACCTTTGTCACCTAAAGCCCATGGACTCTCTATCCATCTAGCTGATGGGACTGCTATCAAGTCTGGACCTGTCACCCAAGAGATTATGCCTATACCCGTTTCCATCTCCAATGTCCATCAGGAACAGCTACGCCTGGACATTATCGCTTCACCCCTGTTTCCCATAATTCTCGGCATGCCATGGTTACAGGCCCATAATCCGGGCATAAATTGGATCACGGGTGAGGTGACCTTTCCCTCTCCTTATTGCCAACAGTTCTGCAGAACCCCGAATACCCAGGAGAACCTTACTCTGTTATGCCTAGATACAGCTAGTCTACATCAATCCATTCCTTCCGCCTATCATGACTTTCTGGACGTATTTAGTAAACAGAGGGCAGAGGTGCTACCCCCTCACCGGGCCTATGACTGTCCCATTGAGTTACTTCCCGGTGCTGAAATTCCTTTTGGGAGAATATTTCCCTTAACTGAAGTAGAGCAAGGGGCGTTGAAGGAATACATTGACGAAAACCTCAAAAGAGGCTTCATTCGTCCATCCACGTCCCCCGCAGGTGCAGGCATCTTCTTCGTGCAGAAAAAAGATAAAACCCTCAGGCCTTGTGTGGATTACCGCAAACTAAATAAAATTACTGTGAAGAATCGGTACCCTCTCCCCTTAGTACCAGAGCTGTTTCAGAGACTGGGGACGGCTACCATATTCACCAAACTTGATCTCCGTGGGGCCTACAATTTAGTTCATATTAGGGATGGAGACGAATGGAAGACCGCTTTTCGTACCCGTTATGGACATTTTGAGTACCTCGTGATGCCTTTCGGCCTGTGTAATGCCCCTGCCACATTTCAATACTTTATTAATGATGTGTTACGTGACTTTCTAGACCTGTTTGTCATCGTCTATTTAGACGACATATTGATTTTCTCTTGTTCCCTTGAATCCCATCGCAGGCACGTCAGAAGTGTGTTGGGCCGACTATATGCAAAGGCTGAAAAATGTGAATTTGAACAGGAAAGTATTCCATTTTTGGGGTTAGTCATTTCCAGTAAGGGCATTAAAATGGACCCCCAGAAGGTCACAGCTGTCCTAGATTGGCCAGTCCCGACAAACAAGAAAGGAATCCAGCGATTCGTTGGATTCGCTAATTTTTATCGTAAATTTATTAAGGGGTTCTCAGCCATCATTACACCCATCACACAGCTAACCAAACAAGGTACACGCTTCCATTGGTCGGCCGAGGCTCAAAAGGCTTTTGAGACTCTCAAGGGCCTTTTTACCTCCGCCTCTGTACTAAAGCATCCAGATTCCTCTCTGCCATTTATTCTAGAAGTGGATGCATCTGAAATTGCTGTAGGGGCAGTATTATCCCAAAGACAGGGAACCAAGGCCCTGCTGTATCCTGTGGCTTTCTTTTCTCGTAAATTGTCCACGGCAGAGAGAAATTATGATGTAGGTGACAGAGAGTTGTTGGCAATCAAGTCAGCATTGGAGGAGTGGCGCTATCTGTTGGAGGGTACCGCTCATCCAGTCTTAATTTTTACAGATCATAAGAACCTGGAGTATTTGAGGTCTGCAAAAAGGTTGAAACCATGTCAGGCCAGGTGGGCTCTCTTTTTCTCCAGGTTCTCCTTTCATGTCACTTACCGTCCTGGTTCCAAGAATACCAAACCTGACGCCCTGTCTAGGATGTTTCACAAACCTCAAGAGATTTCCCCTCCAGACAGCATTCTGTCTCCGGGGAATTTTCTTTTACTTCAGGGAAACCTGCTTTCCCAGATTAAACAGGCCTCCGCAGGAATGGAATCTTCCATTAAGACAGAGCTCCAGGTTAAGGATGGGTTATTGTGGCATGAGAATAGGATCTTTATACCTGAAACACTACGAGTTCCAGTACTAGAGCTCTGTCACGATCATGCGCTGGCTGGGCATTTTGGCGTAGCTAAGACCACTGATTTGGTTCAGCGCACCTTCTGGTGGCCTCAGCTGTGCAGAGATTGTAAAGAGTTTGTAGAGTCCTGTACCACCTGCATTAGGAACAAAGGGCACAAAACAAAGGGATGGGGTCTACTAAAACCCTTGCCTGTCCCAGATAGACCCTGGAAAATGCTCTCTATAGACTTTATTGTGGAACTACCTCTGGCCGGGGGCTTTACCTCAATCTTTGTCATAGTGGACCGGTTGTCGAAGATGGCACACTTTGTCCCAATGAAGGGCACCCCTTCAGCTACAGAAACAGCACAAGCATTCATTAAAGAGGTCATCAGGCTCCATGGGGTACCAGTTAATATCGTTTCAGATCGAGGGGTACAATTTACTTCTCGATTCTGGAGGGCTTTGTGTAAAACCTTGGACATTGAACTCTCATTTTCATCGGCTTATCACCCCCAGACTAATGGGCAAACAGAAAGAACAAACCAGACCCTTGAACAATATTTGCGCTGTTTTTCTTCCTTTGCCCAAGATAATTGGATTTCTGTTTTGCCATTGGCCGAATTTGCTTATAACAATTCTATTCATTCTGCTATCAAACAGACTCCGTTTTTTGCGAATTATGGTTTCCACCCTTCATTTTTACCTAACTCTCTTCCAGAATGCACAGTACCCGTAGTCCAGGAGAAAATGGATTTCTTTACCTCTAACAACCAGGTTTTACAGGACACCATGACCAGAACCCAGGAGTACAACAAAGCAACCTTCGATAAGAAAAGGCGAGGTGAGCTCTTACTTGCACCTGGGGATCAGGTATGGTTGTCCACAATAAACCTCAGGTTGGCCTGCCCTTCCAAGAAATTGGGTCCCAAATTTCTTGGACCGTTTCCTGTTAAACGGAGAATTAATGAAGTTGTATATGAACTTGAACTCCCGGATTCACTAAAGGTACATCCAGTTTTTCACGTGTCCTTGCTTAAACCATCTATTACCAACCCATTTCCAGGTCGAAGTACGGATCCTCCTGATCCAATCCTGGTAGATGGGGAAGAGGAATTTGAGGTGGAGGCCATCATGGACCACAGGAAAAGAGGTAACCAAAATCAATTCTTAATAAAGTGGAAGGGGTTTGGCCCAGAGGAGAATTCTTGGGAACCAGAAGATAATATTCATGCTGAAGACCTGTTACAAGCCTTTAAAACAGCCCATCCAGAGAAATTTTTTCAAAGGGGCATCCGGAGGCTGCCCCTTGGGGGGGGCAATGTCATGAAGATCCTGCCAGTAACCGGCGTCCCAGGCGCACGGGAATTCGGCCACGGGTTCCATTGCGCATGCGCGCGCATTCACGGGTGCGGGCACGCACGGGCACGCGCGTGCGCACTCCCGCTTGTGTCAGGCGGGCTATTTAAACCTGCCTGTCACACTCCATCCCCGCTGTCTGCTCTACAGCGTTCTGTGAGTGTTTCCTAATCTGATCTGTGTATCCTGTTATCTGACCCGGCTTCCTGTTTGACCATCCTGCTATCCGCCTGCACCAGACCCTCTTGGCTTGCCTGACCATCCCTCTGCATTATCCCTGGTACCTCTGCTGTCTGACCACTACCGACCACCGGCTTGTTGACCCTCCGCTGTGTATACCGGCTTCCAGTCTGCTACCTACTGCTTGTTCCTGGTTCCAGCCCAGCGTTCCAGGCTACTACCTGCTGTTGTTCCTGGTTCCAGCCCAGCGATCCAGTCTGCTACCTACTGCTTGTTCCTGGTTCCAGCCCAGCGATCCAGTCTGCTACCTACCGCTTGTTCCTGGTTCCAGCCCAGCGTTCCAGGCTACTACCTGCTGTTGTTCCTGGTTCCAGCCCAGCGATCCAGTCTGCTACCTACTGCTTGTTCCTGGTTCCAGCCCAGCGATCCAGTCTGCTACCTACTGCTTGTTCCTGGTTCCAGCCCAGCGATCCGGTCTGCTACCTACTGCTTGTTCCTGGTTCCAGCCCAGCGTTTCAGGCTACTACCTGCTGTTGTTCCTGGTTCCAGCCCAGCGATCCAGGCTACTACCTGCTGTTGTTCCTGGTTCCAGTCCAGTGTTCCAGGCTACTACCTGCTGTTGTTCCTGGTTCCAGTCCAGCATTCTACTATCCGGCCTGCTGACCTGTTGGGTTCCTGGTCCTACCTGCATTCCAGTTTCTGTCTTCAGGTTCCTGATTCCAGAGGGTGCCACCACTACTGCACTTCCGGCAACTGTCGATCCTGCCAGGCACCCATACCACTCTTCAATCCTGATCCTCTGTTCCCATTCCAGGGGAGCGGGAGTGGGAGCTGTAAGGGAGGTCTTTCCCTGCACTTCAGGCTCACAACCTACCAGGTACGTGACAGTCGCACTAGACTAATGTGTAAATAATGTAGCTGCCTGCGGTAGTGATAGGATCAGGAAAACACCGCCAACCTTCTAAAGACAGCTTTAGCTGAACACTGTGCAGAGGAAGCACTACACTAACTTGTAGCTTTAGCTGAACACTGTGCAGAGGACGCATTACACCAACGTTAACATAATGTAGCTGCCTGTGGTAGTGATAGGATCAGGAAAACACCACCAACCTTCTACAGGTAGCTTTAGCTGAACACTGTGCAGAGGTCGCACTAGACTAACGTGTAAATAATGTAGCTGCCTGCGGTAGTGATAGGATCAGGAAAACACCACCAACCTTCTACAGGTAGCTTTAGCTGAACACTGTGCAGAGGTCGCACTAGACTAACGTGTAAATAATGTAGCTGCCTGCGGTAGTGATACGATCAGGAAAACACCACCAACCTTCTACAGATAGCTTTAGCTGAACACTGTGCAGAGGACGCGCTACACTAACGTTAAAATAATGTAGCTGCCTGCGGTAGTGATAGGATCAGGAAAACACCACCAACCTTCTACAGGTAGCTTTAGCTGAACACTGTGCAGAGGTCGCACTACACTAACTTGTTGCTTTAGCTGAACACTGTTCAGAGGACGCAATACAATAACTTGTAACTTTAACTGAATACTGTGCAGAGGTCGCACTACACTAACTTGTAGCTTTAGCTGAACACTGTGCATAGGTCGCACTACACTAACTTGTAGCTTTAGCTGAACACTGTGCAGAGGACGCACTACCCTAACTTGTAGCTTTAGCTGAACACTGTGCAGAGGACGCACTACACCAGCGTTAAAATAATGTAGCTGCCTACGGTAGTGATAGGATCAGGAAAACACCACCAACCTTCTACAGGTAGCTTTAGCTGAACACTGTGCAGAGGACGCACTACACTAACATTAAAATAATGTAGCTGCCTGCGTTAGTGATAGGATCAGGAAAAAAACACCAACCTTCTACAGGTAGCTTTAGCTGAACACTTTGCAGAAGATGCACTACACTAACGTTAAAATAATGTAGCTGCCTGCGGTAGTGATAGGATCAGGAAAACACCACCAACCTTCTACAGGTAGCTTTAGCTGAACACTGTGCAGAGGTCGCACTACACTAACTTGTAGCTTTAGCTGAACAGTGTGCAGAGGTCGCACTACACTAACGTTAAAATAATGTAGCTGCCTGCGGTAGTGATTGGATCAGGAAAACACCACCAACTTTCTACAGATAGCTTTAGCTGAACACTGTGAAGAGGACGCACTACACTAACGTTAAAATAATGTAGCTGCCTGCGGTAGTGATAGGATCAGAAAAAAAACTACCAACCTTCTACAGATAACTTTAGCTGAACACTGTGCAGAGGACGCACTACACTAACTTGTAGCTTTAGCTGAACACTGTGCAGAGGTCGTACTACACTAACTTGTAGCTTTAGCTGAACACTGTGCAGAGGTCGTATTACACTAACTTGTAGCTTTAGCTGAACACTGTGCAGAGGTCGTACTACACTAACTTGTAGCTTTAGCTGAACACTGTTCATGAGGACGCACTACACTAACTTGTAGCTTTAGCTGAACACTGTGCAGAGGACGCACTACACCAGCGTTAAAATAATGTAGCTGCCTGCGGTAGTGATAGGATCAGGAAAACACCACCAACCTTCTACAGGTAGCTTTAGATGAACACTGTGCAGAGGTCGCACTACACTAACTTGTTGCTTTAACTGAACACTGTTCAGAGGACGCACTACACTAACTTGTAACTTTAACTGAATACTGTGCAGAGGTCACACTGCACTGACTTGTAGCTTTAGATGAACACTGTGCATAGGTTGCACTACACTAACTTGTAGCTTTAGCTGAACACTATGCAGAGGACGCACTACCCTAACTTGTAGCTTTAGCTGAACACTGTGCAGAGGACGCACTACACCAGCGTTAAAATAATGTAGCTGCCTATGGTAGTGATAGGATCAGGAAAACACCACCAACCTTCTACAGGTAGCTTTAGCTGAACACTGTGCAGAGGTCGCACTAGACTAACGTGTAAAAAATGTAGCTGCCTGCGGTAGTGATAGGATCAGGAAAACACCACCATCCTTCTACAGATAGCTTTAGCTGAACACTGTGCAGAGGACGCACTACACTAACATTAAAATAATGTAGCTGCCTGCGTTAGTGATAGGATCAGGAAAAAAACACCAACCTTCTACAGGTAGCTTTAGCTGAACACTTTGCAGAAGATGCACTACACTAACGTTAAAATAATGTAGCTGCCTGTGGTAGTGATAGGATCAGGAAAACACCACCAACTTTCTACAGATAGCTTTAGCTGAACACTGTGAAGAGGACGCACTACACTAACGTTAAAATAATGTAGCTGCCTGCGGTAGTGATAGGATCAGAAAAAAAACTACCAACCTTCTACAGATAGCTTTAGCTGAACACTGTGCAGAGGACGCACTACACTAACTTGTAGCTTTAGCTGAACACTGTGCAGAGGTCGTACTACACCAGCGTTAAAATAATGTAGCTGCCTGCGGTAGTGATAGGATCAGGAAAACACCACCAATCTTCTACAGGTAGCTTTAGATGAACACTGTGCAGAGGTCGCACTAGACTAACCTGTAAAAAATGTAGCTGCCTGCGGTAGTGATAGGATCAGGAAAACACCACCATCCTTCTATAGATAGCTTTAGCTGAACACTGTGCAGAGGACGCACTACACTAACTTTAAAATAATGTAGCTGCCTGCGGTAGTGATAGGATCAGGAAAAAACTACCAAGCTTCTACAGATAGCTTTAGCTGAACACTGTGCAGAGGACACACTACACTAACTTGTAACTTTAGCTGAACACTGTGCAAAGGTCGTACTACACTAACTTGTAGCTTTAGCTGAACACTGTGCAGAGGACGCACTACACCAGCGTTAAAATAATGTAGCTGCCTGCGGTAGTGAAAGGATCAGGAAAACACCACCAACCTTCTACAGGTAGCTTTAGATGAACACTGTGCAGAGGTCGCACTAGACTAACCTGTAAAAAATGTAGCTGCCTGCGGTAGTGATAGGATCAGGAAAACACCACCATCCTTCTATAGATAGCTTTAGCTGAACACTGTGCAGAGGACGCACTACACTAACATTAAAATAATGTAGCTGCCTGCGGTAGTGATAGGATCAGGAAAAAAACACCAACCTTCTACAAGTAGCTTTAGCTGAACACTATGCAGAGGATGCACTACACTAACGTTAAAATAATGTAGCTGCCTGCAGTAGTGATAGGATCAGGAAAACACCACCAACCTTCTACAGATAGCTTTAGCTGAACACTGTGCAGAGGACGCGCTACACTAACGTGTAAAAAATGTAGCTGCCTGCGGTAGTGATAGGATCAGGAAAACACCACCATCCTTCTACAGATAGCTTTAGCTGAACACTGTGCAGAGGACGCACTACACTAACATTAAAATAATGTAGCTGCCTGCGTTAGTGATAGGATCAGGAAAAAAACACCAACCTTCTACAGGTAGCTTTAGCTGAACACTTTGCAGAAGATGCACTACACTAACGTTAAAATAATGTAGCTGCCTGCGGTAGTGATAGGATCAGGAAAACACCACCAACCTTCTACAGGTAGCTTTAGCTGAACACTGTGCAGAGGTCGCACAACACTTACTTGTAGCTTTAGCTGAACACTGTGCAGAGGACGCACTACACTAACTTGTAGCTTTAGCTGAACAGTGTGCAGAGGTCGCACTACACTAACGTTAAAATAATGTAGCTGCCTGCGGTAGTGATAGGATCAGGAAAACACTACCAACTTTCTACAGATAGCTTTAGCTGAACACTGTGAAGAGGACGCACTACACTAACGTTAAAATAATGTAGCTTCCTGCGGTAGTGATAGGATCAGAAAAAAAACTACCAACCTTCTACAGATAGCTTTAGCTGAACACTGTGCAGAGGACGCACTACACTAACTTGTAGTTTTAGCTGAACACTGTGCAGAGGTCGTACTACACTAACTTGTAGCTTTAGCTGAACACTGTTCAGAGGACGCACTACACTAACTTGTAGCTTTAGCTGAACACTGTGCAGAGGACGCACTACACCAGCGTTAAAATAATGTAGCTGCCTGCGGTAGTGATAGGATCAGGAAAACACCACCAACCTTCTACAGGTAGCTTTAGATGAACACTGTGCAGAGGTCGCACTACACTAACTTGTTGCTTTAGCTGAACACTGTTCAGAGGACGCACTACACTAACTTGTAACTTTAACTGAATACTGTGCAGAGGTCGCACTACACTAACTTGTAGCTTTAGCTGAACACTGTGCATAGGTCGCACTACACTAACTTGTAGCTTTAGCTGAACACTGTGCAGAGGACGCACTACCCTAACTTGTAGCTTTAGCTGAACACTGTGCAGAGGACGCACTACACCAGCGTTAAAATAATGTAGCTGCCTACGGTAGTGATAGGATCAGGAAAACACCACCAACCTTCTACAGGTAGCTTTAGCTGAACACTGTGCAGAGGTCGCACTAGACTAACATGTAAAAAATGTAGCTGCCTGCGGTAGTGATAGGATCAGGAAAACACCACCATCCTTCTACAGATAGCTTTAGCTGAACACTGTGCAGAGGACGCACTACACTAACGTTAAAATAATGTAGCTGCCTGCGTTAGTGATAGGATCAGGAAAAAAACACCAACCTTCTACAGGTAGCTTTAGCTGAACACTTTGCAGAAGATGCACTACACTAACGTTAAAATAATGTAGCTGCCTGTGGTAGTGATAGGATCAGGAAAACACCACCAACTTTCTACAGATAGCTTTAGCTGAACACTGTGAAGAGGACGCACTACACTAACGTTAAAATAATGTAGCTGCCTGCGGTAGTGATAGGATCAGAAAAAAAACTACCAACCTTCTACAGATAGCTTTAGCTGAACACTGTGCAGAGGACGCACTACACTAACTTGTAGCTTTAGCTGAACACTGTGCAGAGGTCGTACTACACTAACTTGTAGCTTTAGCTGAACACTGTTCAGAGGACGCACTACACTAACTTGTAGCTTTAGCTGAACACTGTTCAGAGGACGCACTACACTAACTTGTAGCTTTAGCTGAACACTGTGCAGAGGACGCACTACACCAGCGTTAAAATAATGTAGCTGCCTGCGGTAGTGATAGGATCAGGAAAACACCACCAACCTTCTACAGGTAGCTTTAGATGAACACTGTGCATAGGTCGCACTAGACTAACCTATAAAAAATGTAGCTGCCTGCGGTAGTGATAGGATCAGGAAAACACCACCATCCTTCTATAGATAGCTTTAGCTGAACACTGTGCAGAGGACGCACTACACTAACATTAAAATAATGTAGCTGCCTGCGGTAGTGATAGGATCAGGAAAAAAACTACCAACCTTCTACAGATAGCTTTAGCTGAACACTGTGCAGAGGACACACTACACTAACTTGTAGCTTTAGCTGAACACTGTGCAGAGGTCGTACTATACTAACTTGTAGCTTTAGCTGAACACTGTTCAGAGGACGCACTACACTAACTTGTAGCTTTAGCTGAACACTGTGCAGAGGACGCACTACACCAGCGTTAAAATAATGTAGCTGCCTGCGGTAGTGATAGGATCAGGAAAACACCACCAACCTTCTACAGGTAGCTTTAGATGAACACTGTGCAGAGGTCGCACTAGACTAACCTGTAAAAAATGTAGCTGCCTGCGGTAGTGATAGGATCAGGAAAACACCACCATCCTTCTATAGATAGCTTTAGCTGAACACTGTGCAGAGGATGCACTACACTAACATTAAAATAATGTAGCTGCCTGCGGTAGTGATAGGATCAGGAAAAAAACACCAACCTTCTACAAGTAGCTTTAGCTGAACACTGTGCAGAGGATGCACTACACTAACGTTAAAATAATGTAGCTGCCTGCGGTAGTGATAGGATCAGGAAAACACCACCAATCTTTCACAGGTAGCTTTAGCTGAACACTGTGCAGAGGTTGCACTACACTAACTTGTAGCTTTAGCTGAACACTGTGCAGAGGACGCACTACACTAACTTGTAGCTTTAGCTGAACAGTGTGCAGAGGTCGCACTACACTAACTTGTAGCTTTAGCTGAACACTGTGCAGAGGACGCACTACACTAACGTTAAAATAATGTAGCTGCCTGCGGTAGTGATAGGATCAGGAAAAAACACTACCAACCTTCTACAGATAGCTTTAGCTGAATACTGTGCAGAGGACGCACTACACTAACTTGTAGCTTTAGCTGAACACTGTGCAGAGGTCGCACTACACTAACTTGTAGCTTTAGCTGAACACTGTTCAGAGGACGCACTACACTAACTTGTAGCTTTAACTGAACACTGTGCAGAGGACGCACTACACCGGCGTTAAAATAATGTAGCTGCCTGCGGTAGTGATAGGATCAGGAAAACACCACCAACCTTCTACAGGTAGCTTTAGCTGAACACTGTGCAGAGGTCGCACTAGACTAACGTGTAAAAAATGTAGCTACCTGCGGTAGTGATAGGATCAGGAAAACACCACCACCCTTCTACAGATAGCTTTAGCTGAACACTGTGCAGAGGACGCACTACACTAACTTGTAGCTTTAGCTGAACACTGTGAGGAGGACGCACTACACTAACTTGTAGCTTTAGCTGAACACTGTGAGGAGGGCACACTACACTAACTTGTAGCTTTAGCTGAACACTGTGAGGAGGATGCACTACACTAACTTGTAGCTTTAGCTGAACACTGTGCACTACACTAACTTGTAGCTTCAGATGAACACTGTACAGAGGACGCACTACACTAACTTGTAGCTTTAGCTGGACACTGTTCAGAGGACCCACTACACTAACTTTTAGCTTTAGCTGAACACTGTGAGGAGGACGCACTACACTAACTTGTAGCTTTAGCTGAACACTGTGCAGAGGTCGCACTACACTAAATTGTAGCTTACCATACATATTTTTATTTCACAGAAACAGGAAAGCAGCAATTTTAAAATGAAAGATGATTTCCAGGTGTTGATAGATCCACTGTATATAGCTACCAACGCTGTATCCTGGTCTAGGCCGACAAGGCCCAGGCCTAGGGCAGCACTTTGCAGGGGGGCAGCACGGAAAGAGTCCCTGCCGGCTTACGTTAGTGTAGCGCCAGTCTTATGGGGCAGACTGGGCTGAGAGGCAAATTAGTCTAGCGCCCCCATAAAGCGGCCACACTGCTTCCGGTATGCGAGCGGCCGGCCTTCCGTAACTGTGTGTGTGGGGGGGGGCGGCACTTCTAATTTTGACTGTCCTATCATCCTGGACCACAAACCTTCCTCACTGTGCTATATGTCTTCTGCTGCACCATTGGCATTGTTATATCTTCTTACTCCTCTCCATAAAATTATCAGAAATTTGTGCTTAAAGTAGAACTATAGGCAACACTTTTGTTTTCATTATGGATAGAATAAGGGAGGGTTTTAGCCCCTGTCAGAGGGGAGGAAATTCATGCAAGTTAAGGGAATCCATTGCCGCCCCCCCAGGCTCTCAGAACTAATGTCCCCACTCGAAAATGTCAGGGCAGGTCTTAAACAGCAAGGGGTGTGACATATTTAAATTAGGGGGTGCACAAGTTTAGTCAGGCCTAGGGCAGCACAAAACCTAAATACACTACTGATAGCTACCTTGGTCCAGCGTGGACCAATGTAACTATGCATATTCTGTACCATACCTGGGTTATCCCCCTGAAAGCTTGAATTCACTGTAGTAGGCACCGCTACTACAGTGAACTCCACCAGACTTTTTAGAATATCTCCATGTTGGCAATTTATTCTATATAATTACATTCATATCTGACAAAATTTGGAGTTTCCCCTTGACAGTGGGCATCAATACCCCTGTCCTCATGCATTATTCTCTTCAACATTCTAGTTATTTCCCTTCCATCTGCCAAGCTGGCCCAGTTCGTGTGTGGGGGGTGGCTTTGGCCTTTCATATCTCTGCCCCGAGGTTGTGATGCACTCAGATCCTTCCCCCCGCTCATCTACTGATGGGGATGGGGGTGGGTTCGACCTTAATGCATCGGCATCATGCTAGCACATCGCACGCATGGAGTTGACACTGGGTGTGTGACTGTGTGCTTTTTCCATCTCACGCGGCAGTGGGGAGGAGCGGGCGCCCGCTGAGGTTGAAAAAATGAAAAACTAGGTGAAAATAAATGATGAATGGTGTAGCATGGTGATTGAAACAACACTGTGAACCCACAGTGGATGTGTGTATATATTAATGGTATGTGTATAACTATAGCAGTGATTACACTTGAACATGTAGTATGTGTTAAACTGATACAATGTGTGTATGTGAAATTAGGAGTAAAAGTGAATGTGATAGAATAATGTGGACACTTTCAAAAATGAAGTGCTAATGTATTACCAAAACAAACACAATAGTGTGTGTAGGTGTGTATGTGTGTGCATGTGTGTATGTGTGTATGCATGTGTGTGTGTGTGTATGTGGACCTGTAAAACCCCCCTAATTACCTGAATTGTGAATTAATACCCATGGGACCTTTCCTCAGGATGGAAACATGTGGAGTGAACCACCCCCCACTGCCGTGTGAGATGGAAAAAGCACACAGTCACACAACCCAGCGTCAATTGACTCCGTGCATGCGACATGCTAACATCACGCCGATGCGTTAGGGTCAAACTCCGCCCCATCACCATCGGGAGATGAGCGGGGGCAAGGACCTGAGCGCATTGCAACCCCGGGGCAGAGAGACCAAAGGCCAAAGCCACTCCCCCACACACGAACTGGGCTAGCTTGGCAGATGGAAGGGAGATAACTAGAATGTTAAAGAGAATAATACTAGAAGACAGGGGTATTGATGCCCACTGTCAAGGGGAAACCCAAAATTTTGTCAGATATGAATGTAATTATATAGAATACATTGCCAACATGGAGATATTCTAAAAAGTCTATAGATATGAGTTTATATAATTATTTTGATGTATTGGGTATCAGGTCACTAGAGGAGCGGGTGTCTACCACCCTAAAATCGACAAATGAAAAACAGAAAGTGACCTGTTTATACCCAACCAAAACATAGGCACGCCTCCATCCCTGAATGTATACATTTTTTCTAAAATCATTCATTCCATTTTTGTTTTCACCCATTTTTTTACATTTTTTCACATTCATTCACAGAACTGGGCTTGTGTCCCATGTGTACACACCTCATGTCCCGGAACTGTGTGTCGTGGTTGTCCGGCCTGGTCCATGGCCACTGTTTCCCATTGTCCCCTCTCCGGTTTTCCTTTGGTTGCTGGGGAGGGATCTCCCACCTCAACCTGGGGGAGACAGCTCTTTCAGGGCCACTGTCCTACTCCATCATGGGAACCGCTGGGTCATACCTATTGGGCTGCTCCATAGGTAATGTATAAACTGCTAGCTCCTGCTATCTTTTAGAAAGCATGGTACATCATTTGAGATTCTATTTACCCATTTATCCATTTAATTTTAGAGCAAAATTCATGCATCCTACTCCTGATGATTAACTATAAATGCCATGAAACATGTTGAGTCTTCACTCAAGGGTGCCAAGTAAAGCTTGCCTTAAATCATGAATTCTGGGGGGCATGGTTTGGCACTGGAAGAGAATGGCTGCCTGAACTCCCGTCTCCCGCTAATGGAGGACACAGAACACCCGATAAGCTGAGACAGAGCCATCCAAGATGGGTAAGGGAGACAGACACAACTCCGCAACTAGGTCCCGCACACCACGGGACAACGAGACCCAGCTAAGCCGCAACATACCCGCGATCTTTAGATCGCAACAGCGGGACATACAGGACTCCACACAGGCTTCTTCCCACACCATGCGCTCGGCCAGTTACAGCCCCGACCGTGACAGGGACAGTTACAATCTTCCTGCACAAGCTTCTACAACCAGCCAAGCACAACCTCTGTGCCTAGGGGATATGCAATCCATAGCATCAGACATTAAAAACACATTGTCAGTCGCTATTGCTGACCTCCGCTTTGACATTCAATCAGTTGCTGCACGGCTGGAGGGAGTAGAAGCCACCACAAACAGGCAAGAAGCCGCCATTGCACAAATACAACAGGTCTCTGACATGCACTCTTTCCAACTGAGGGAAATGCACAGGCACCTGGAAGACCTAGAAAATAGGGGACGCAGGCATAATTTAAGAGTGAGAGGGCTCACTGAAGCTGTGGAACCCGGCAACCTCCACCAATGTGTTCAGTCTGTTTTCAATAGCCTGCTTGACAGACCCCACGACTCCCCTATAGACATAGAACGTATGCACAGAGCTTTATGCCCTAAGGGCAGAGATTCTGATCCTCCACGTGACGTCATCTGCTGCCTAGTAAACTTTCCGCTGAAAGAAGATATTCTCAAGCGTGCCAGAGACAGACGTCAGATTCTTTACGAGGGATCAGAACTTAAACTCTTCCAAGATTTGTCCCCCATCACACTACAACACAGAAGGGATCTTCGCCCTCTTCTGGATCTCCGTTGCTCATGCAATATCTCCTACAGATGGAAATTTCCATTTGCCCTTTCAGCATCGGCAATGGGGCGCTCCGCTATACTACGAGTCCCAGAAGACCTGCCACAGTTCTGCACCGCCATGGATATTCCACAACCTCCGTTGCCTGACTGGTACAGCAATCAACGCATCCGGAAATCACGACACCCAGACCACCGAGAAGATCCCATGGAATGGAACTCGCAAAGACCCAGACGACAAAGATCTCCCCCAGCAACTCCTCCGCATTAAGCGAGTCGCCAACCACCAGGCGGGAACCCCTTAGCCTCACCAGCCCATAGGAGACCTTGACAGGATTCCTAAGCCACCTTCTGCACTCCAGTCCGGCATCCTACAGAAGACCTGGTCCTACTGTTCCCACCAAGGTATTGTGAGTCCTTTACGAGTTATACACAGTTTTCAAATTCTTTTTTTTTTTTTTTTTTTTATATATAAGATACTGTTAAGATACCATGTCTGACTAACCTGTTCTGCCAGCTGGACGTCCATATGTAGCAAGTTTTGATGGAGAATCAAGTGGAGCCCCAAAAGCTCACCTCTCCCTACTTTATGCCTGACATTACCTACAGCTACCCATCTGGCAACATACCAACCCCTCACTGACTTGTTTGAAATGACACCACCTACTTCTCTGGAAGGGACACCAGAAAAATACTACTCAGGAGTATCTCCTACCCTATATCTGCTAACCCTCCACAGATTGCCCACAGCCACTCCCACATTCCCAACTTACAACTGGGATGTTCTCAAAGAGCACGAGGAACTATCCAGAGATAACGAGACAAAAGCGGCCCTAACAACAGTCTACCGGATTGTCATCCCACATCATTTTGTCAGAATTTATCTTCACTTCCAACCATGCCATGAACCATCTGACACAGACGCTACACAGATACCCTTTTTTCCCTTATATCAAATGCCAGGACAACGACTCGGCCCCATACAGGGATTTACGAACTAGGGTCCAAAATCTGCACCTACCTAATCCCACCCTCAGCATGATCCAGTTGGGTTTCCATTCAATTGTCACATTGAGCTTACACATCCGCAACCCCTATAGGTTTCTCAACCTGCCTACTACAAGTCCTGTGGATCAATATCGCCCTCAACCATATGAAGGACACTTCCACCTCCAGGCACACCACAACTGCTCACCTGGAACAATTACCTGTGCCTCCCTAGAACTTTTCTCAGCTGTGGGCCACCCTATGCCTCCATCATACTCCCTGCCAGAGGGCGTACCTCGCCATATACAGCAATAAGGTGCCCCTCTTTTTTTTTATATATATATATCTTGCATATGAGGTAAAAATATTGTTATTGATTTGCCCAAACAAGATGCAAGGGAGAATTCTAATTCCAGCGCTTGAATGAGCAAAAGAACTCAAAAATTTTTACCTAGTACCCATGACCCAGAAAATACTCCTACGTACTTCCACACAAGAATCTAATAGGGGAGTGCTTTCATCTCTATCAATATGCTTGATCCACTAATCCACGCCTAGGGTTGTAAATTAATATTAATACAACATTTCTAGAACTTCAGACCCAAACACGACTCCCTTGCATCCTGTTCATCCTGCTTATCCGGTTCAACCGGCTTATTATGCTTATTCTGCTCATTGTATATCATGTCAGGTTGTATGATGCTATCCTACTTTACCTTATTGTATTCAGCATATCCCTCCTAACACGTCCAGCCATATCAATCCTCCTTTCAATAAATACACTATAGCACTCTACCAGCAATTAGACTCAACACCCCTTTGATACACAACCATACATTCTCCCAAGCAAACAATACACTCATACACTCAAGGGCCCAACCAACTTATGGAATCACGCAACACTTACCTTGCCTATATCTCATACCTCATTGTTCTTTACATAGGGACTTCACTTCCTAACGCTCCATACCCTCACGGGCTAAGAACAGTAATTTGCAGACATGATGACCACACACTTGTTGAAAACTCTCTCTAGGGTTTTTTTTTTTTTTCTGCGTTTTGAAGAAATACATTAGTTGCTCTAAAAATGTTAGCTCTAAATTACATTCCTGTTTCAAGTATACTAAATAGGAACTATTCTGTCTCCCCCTGTCTGTCTGCCCTTCCCACAGCAACTTGCTCTTTCCCTTCTTGACACAAAATATCAGTCCTCCATAGCGGGTCCACGTTAGTCTCAACCAGTCCTCCTATCCCCCCAACCAGCAGACTCCTCAAATCTCTGCTGATAACAACCGGATTCCATTTATTCCTTTAGGTGAGGTAGCTGGTCTATCCTCACCACCGGTTTCACCCCCACAACCCCAACTAACATACTCTTATCCTCATCACGACACAACCCACTTCCCTCTTACCTGACCCCCCACCCCTTTTTTTTTTTCTTCTTTGCCCGTACCCCCACTTAAGGCTAGCGCTCCACCAAATACCCCTCCCCTATCGGCCAGATAAAACTGCCCCAATTTACACCGAAAATACCTCTAAAGACCCTGACAACCCCTTTTACGCTAAAACTTCTCTCCTTAAATACCAAGGGACTAAACGTTCCTGAAAAACGCTCACAGGTACTTGCCTCAATGAAAAGCCATAAAGCAGATATCGTCTATATACAGGAAACACATTTCAAAACAAAATGCCAACCCAAATTAGACAATGCTTATTATACTTATTTCAAGCTTCAAACCCCAACTCAAAATCAAAGGAGTCTCAATTCTAATAGCAAAACATTGCCCCATTGAAATAACTGACTTGATAGCAGACACTGATGGTCGTTATTTAATTCTCAAAGGCCACCTATGGAACAGACCAATCACCCTGGCCAACATTTACGCCCCAAATGTGAAACAAGTCCCTTTCTTCCGCAAAATCGCCTCTCTCCTCTCTTCCTTCCAATCAGGTATACTGATCCTAGGAGGTGACTTTAATGTCCCCCTCAACCCCATCCTAGATTCTTCCACAAGTACTTCCTCTCTCACGTTCCGAGCTTTACGCCAGATACATCGCCAATTACACGATCTCCTACTCCATGACACGTGGCGCACCCTCCATCCAGGAGACAAAGATTACACGTATTTCTCAACCCCACACAATCGTTATTCTAGAATTGACTATTTCTTCCTTACTCAACAGGACTTATCTCTTCTTACCAAAGCCACTATTGAACCCATGTTTTTATCTGACCATCATCCCATCTCCATCACACTGACTTTCCCAGAGACAGTTGAAAGATCGAAAGTGTGGCACCTAGACGCTTCCCTACTGACCGACAAAGCCAACCTAGACCACATACACTCCTGCATCGAATCGTTCTTCCAAATAAATAACACACCTGATGTACATTCCCTAACCCAATGGGAAGCGCACAAATGCACTATAAAAGGGGAACTCATAACTCTCTCCTCCAAAAGAAAACGACAGAAGCAAGCACACATCAATGACCTGACCAATCAAATTAAAAGCTAGAAGCAGCTCACAAAAGGACCCAAGCCACCCAAACTTTACAAGAACTCACTCGGGTAAGATCCCTACTATTAGATGAGCTACATGAAGCAACAAACCGCAAACTTACCCTGACACATAAACTGTTTTACGAACATGGCAACAAAAGCGGAGCACTCCTGGCTAGAGCCTTACAGGCCAAGAGAGCACTAAATGTGGTAAGACAAATTCAAAAATCCGACGGCACTCTCGCCACAAATAACAAAGAAATAACTACATGTTTTGAACGCTATTACACCGAACTATACAACTTGTCCCATACAAACCCACTCCAGGTACCCACCACGCCCAGACAGACACTCATGCACGACTTTCTGAAACAACACGCTCCCAAACCAATACCACAGGATATAGCTCAATCCCTAGAAAACCCTATCTCTAAAGAGGAATTAGCCCTAGCTATCAAACAAATGAAAGCAGGGAAGAGTCCTGGCCTGGACGGCTATACGGCCGCTTATTACAAAACGTTCAAGGATATACTCACCGCCCCTTTTCTATCTACATTCAACTCTCTAACATCACCTACACGTCCACCACACCACCTTCTAGAAGCCCACATAACTGTGTTACCTAAAGAAGGGAAAGATCACACCAAAGTCTCCAATTATCGTCCCATCTCCCTCCTCAACGTGGATACCAAGCTCTTTGCCAAAATTCTTTCTAATCGCCTTCTCCCACTCATCCCCTCATTGGTGTCCACAGACCAAGTGGGTTTTGTTCCTGGCCGCGAGGCCAGGGACAACACCATCAAAGCTATTAACCTTCATTCCTGGCTGACTTCCTCCAAACAAAATGGCTTCTTCCTCTCATTAGATGCGGAGAAGGCGTTTGACAGGGTGGCCTGGGACTACATGGCTGCAACCCTACAATCCCTTGGACTCGGGAATAATATGCTTAATATGATCCTAGCCCTCTACTCAAGTCCTACAGTGCAAGTGAAAGTCAATGGCCGCCTGTCAAATGCCTTCGCTATCCGCAATGAGACCCGCCAGGGCTGCCCCCTATCCCCCCTCCTTTATATACTTACATTAGAACCATTTCTTAACCGCATCAGAAACAACCCAAATATCCGGGGAATTTTGGTTTCTGAACACGAATTTAAAATTTCAGCCATATTACTGACCCTCGCAGAACCACACGTCTCCATTCCAAATTTATTAAAAGATTTCGCCCACTTCCAACATATCTCCAACCTCAAAATTAATTTTGATAATTTTGATAAGTCGTATGCCCTAAACATCTCACTGCCAGAAGATAAAGTATCGCTATGCCAAAACAATTTTCCCTTCACTTGGAAAACCAAAGCAATCACATACCTAGGCATACAACTCCCAGCCCACTTGGATGAGCTATATTCCTTGAATTTCACCCCTCTATTAGCCTCGATTAAAAATGATCTACAAAAATGGGACTCACCCTCCTTCTCATGGTTCGGAAGAGCCGCAATTTTAAGAATGAAAGTTCTACCTAGACTTTTATATGTAATGCAAGCCATCCCCATCCACCTACCTCCTTCCATTTTCTCCACCTACAAAGCCATCTGTACTAAATTTCTATGGCGCAATAAACGTCCACGCATTAAATAAGAATACCTTGTACTCCCCAGATCCAAAGGGGGCATAGGTCTCCCAGATATCCATAACTACCATAAAGCATGCCTTCTCACCAGAATAGTGGACTGGAATACTGCCACACTGCTAAGACAAGAAGATCTAGCCTCCCAAATGAAAGACCTCAAGTTCCCACTATGGACATACCTTCAAATACAACACTTCCTCCTAGACCCGAACTACAAACCGCTCTGGTCCCGCCAACTTACCCCCCTGGAATCCCTATGCTCAGAAAACACACCACAGAGACATGTGGTCTCAACCATCTATTCATTACTTTTCGCCAAATATCCCACGAAAAACAAAACATGTCAACCCTGGGAGAAAGAACTATCCCTAAACCTCACAGACACACAGTGGGAGCAAATATTCCAAAACATACTCAAGGGTTCAATAAATATATCAACACAGGAAAATGGCTATAAAGTACTCACGAAGTGGTACAGAGTGCCGACCATACACAAGTTCGCTCCATCCATTCCCAACAAATGCTGGAGATGCAATTCTGAACCAGGATCTCTTCTCATCATTTGGTGGTCTTGCCCCATCATACAAAAATTTTGGCGCAAAGTCCACAACTGAATTTCCAGGATATCTACTTTCACATTAGAATTCTCACCTTCACAATTTCTATTGCACCATACCTCTATACCCAGACGATCTTACTTCAAATCTCTCGCTATGCACATGCTGAACGCTGCTAAGCGATGTGTTCCAATTTTATGGGGCAAAACCTATGCCCCATCGATCAAAGATTGGTTTCAGAGAATTGATACAATTGCCAAAATGGAAGAACTTATAGCCATCTCCCATGACAACATCTCCAAATACACCACTACCTGGTCTTGCTGGTCACAGTTCAGAACTACTCCTGAATATATCCAAACCATGAACTCCAAACGTTAATGGAGAGGGAAACTTCCCAGAACACCTTTCCCTCAGCCTCCGGGAAACTTAAGGCAGGGTAGACGGCAAACCAGGGCTAGACAGGAGGCCTAGGCCCCCCCTGCGCTGGTCTATACTGTCTATATTCTTCGACACCCTCACATGCATTTTTCTTCTCACCCCTCCCACCCACCTTTCCCCACCTATCCAACCCTCCCTTCTTCCCCAACAGTCCCACCACCCTCCCTACCACACTCCATCTCTACACACATATAGCTAATACACCTAAATCTGGTTGCCAGCCAGCCTGTCAACCATGGAAACCACACCAAACGACTATTATACTCTCCCCGAATAATCTATCACTTCATGAACTCTGTTCACCCATCCTTATTTAGAGACTCCCCCACACAACCGCTACTACTTCAAGAAATCAGACTGACTTATGGAACTATCCCCCCAAAAAATTAAGCCCATCTGGGCCTACAAACCACATAGCTTGCTTGTATTCACTATACAATATTTGCCACCTTGCTGACTATCCTTAAAGACACCATAAATCTTCTACTTAACTTTTTGTCGTTATAGCGAGATTGAATGTTAACACAATGTTTTTGTTTTGGTTTACCTGTACTTAACTAGGCCAATGGGCCCATGTAAAATATGTTTTTGTACATACATCTGTATTTATACATTAAGCATCCTCAATAAAATATTATGGAAATGAAATCATGAATTCTGTCATTAGTACTTATTGTTCGCATATATTATTATTATTATGTTTATTATGTCTATTTGATTTGTATGTTTAGTTATTCTATTTATTGTCATTGTTTGTACCAATCATGTCCATTTATCATTGATATTAAATATGTTATTATGATCATTATTACGGTATATATATTATGTCTCTTTTCACTTACATCATGTATTATATATCATTTATATTATACATTATATATCATATTTATTCATTTGATTTATTGAATTTATTTATTAATTAATTTATTCATTATGGCTACATGTTTTGCTTGGGTATAAACAGGACACATTCTGTTTTTCAGAAACATTATTAACCCTTCAGTTTCATGGTGGGGATGGTGTGTTCAGGGTGATGTGTAGTGTTAGTTTTCCACCACACATAGCATTTTGCTTTTGGGACAAAAAAGTTAAATTTTGGTCTCATCTGACCAGATCACCTTCTTCCACATGTTTGCTGGTTCCCCCACATGGCTTCTCGCAAACTGCAAACAGGATTTCCTATGGCTTTCTTCCAACAATGGCTTTCTTCTTGCCACTCTTCCATAAAGACGAGATGTGTGGAGTGCACAACTAATACTGTAGTTGTCCCGTGGACAGATTCTCCCACCTGAGCTTTGGATCTCTGCAGGTCCTCCAGAGTTACCATGGGCCTCTTGGCTGCTTCTCTGATGAATGCTCTCCTTGCCCGGCCTGTCAGTTTAGGTGGACGGCCATGTCTTGGTAGGTTTGCAGTTGTGCCACACTCTTTCCATTTTCGGATGATGCATTGAAAAGTGCTACATGAGATGTTGAAAGCTTGGGATATTTTTTTTATAACCTAACCCTGCTTTAAACTTTTCCACAACTTTATCCCTGACCTGTCTGGTGTGTTCCTTGGCCTTCATGATGCTGTTTGTTCACTAAGATTCTCTAACAAACTTTTGAGGGCTTCACAGAACAGCTATATTTATACTGATATTAAATTACACACAGGTGGACTCTATTTACTAATAAGGTGACTTTTAAAGGCAATTGGGTCCAATAGATTTTAGTTAGGGGTATCAGAGTAAAGGGGCTGAATACAAATGCACGCCACACTTTTCAGATGTAGTGCTGGTAGATTTTTAATCTACCGCTGATAGGTAAATCTAGTGGGTCACTTGTTAGAGGAAGTTAGATTTTCCTCTGTTCCAGCTTGGCTGAGTTGCCTGTGGTTCCACACTGTGCTGGTGGGTGTCGTTGTCACCATGGGCCAGTGTTGGAAAAGCAACGTGTTAAAGCGTATGAGTGCTCCTCTGTCCCGGGGATAACTCGGTGGAGGTGGTCCTCCGAGTTGCATTCTGGGAGAGGGTATTTATGGGACATATTTTGGGGTTTGTTTTCAGCCACCTGCTGGCCCTCCTGGCCGACAGGTATGTGTTAAGAGTACCACCTCGTGGTCCTCCGTTCCGGAGGCCCACATCGCTGCGGCATGTGGGTGGGCCCAGAAGCCTGTCTGGGGCCTACCACAGTAGCAGAGGAACGGTCCTGAGCTGTCTATCCTGGGTGAAGAAGCTGGACAACCGAGAAGATCCCAGGGGAGGACCCGTCATGGAAGGATCATGAAGAGTGCTGGTCTGGAGAGGGGCCTGGTGACTCGGTTGGTGGAACGTATCCTGAAGTAATCTTACTGCATAGTACTGCCAGGTTAGCTTAAAGGTTCAAGTACTGTGTCTGACATTCATCGCAAACCAATACATCTTGTGGCAGAGGATCGTACGGGTTTCATTCCAAACAAGTCTGTGGCAGAAACTTTTGTTCATGCTGCGTACTGGCTGCTAGGCAAGTGAGAGATGTCTATCCAGGCGGGCAAAGATTAGATCCTACAAAAAGGGGGAGACTATTCAACTACAAGTGTTCAATTGCAAAGAATGTTCTGAAGAATGCTATGGAAAGGTATTTGAGCTTCACTGCAGCTTTCCTTCTGCCTCTTTCCTGCTACTTCCTTTATTTGTTCATTAAAGCATTAAAAAATATACTCGAGTGTTCAGTGCTTGCATCACCCAGAGGTAAACTCAACGGAACCCTAGACCCGGTGCCGGTGAAACAGAGGTATCGAGAGTGAAGGTAACAGCCCGCTTTAAACCAGCAGCTCCACCGAGAGTTATTGCTACATGTGGGGGCGTCATCTGGGATTTGTTAGCCATCAATTCTTGCAACCTAGAGAGGTGTTTCACGGTGAGAGCTGGACTTTGTAATTTTCTCAGGAGAAGAAGAGGTTAAAAGTTGCAGGACTTTATTTCTGAGTGCGTAGGCGGCAGTATCAAAACAAGTGGGAGGAGTCTACCCGACTTGATACCGCGTGGGATGCGTGTATGTGTTTGGCGCCAGAGAAGAAGAGAGGCCTCGTGATCGTGCTGAGAAGATCAGAGTGTGGCCATGTCTTTTCTGGTGATGCAGCCAATTGTGGGACCAAGAATGTTCCCTGCGAGTACTGTGCTGACTGGAACCCTGCTTACAGATACCGGTATTCGTCTGAAGCTGCAGGGGAGGTTTGTTCTCTATACCGTCGGAGATATCGAAGGGCTGGGCATGATCTGCCACCAATGTGAAGGACTGGCCGTACATCTCCGTCCATTTGGTCGCTGCCCACAATGTGGAGAATATTTGTTTGTGGTGGAGCAACCTACCATGTCACCCCGTGCTTATCGTATGGACTGGGCTACAGCTGTCGCCACAGTAGAAGGTGCTACTCCTGCTGGAAGAGAACGGCAAGCCGTGACTTTGTCTGTTGTTGCCGAGAATGTTCTGGAGAGAGACACTGCTGTTACCGATTCATCAGCGGACATTACTTTGATTTCCGCGTCCACTACACCTATCCCCGTTGTACCTGTCCAGAGGAAGGTGGGATATGTGAAGGCTTCTGGCGGACGTGGCCGAGGCCTACCCCAAAGACTACCCAAACCGGATCCAACAAAGTCCACGTCAGGAACGGGTGAGCAATTAGTGGGGAATGTATCTGGGACTGTAAATAAATATCTGCCAGCAGAAGAGCTGGGAGATTCGGAGATAGAATCCATGTCGGATCTCTCCGGTGATGATGACCTATTTGAGACTATGTCACAAGAACTGTTATGGGTCCAAGGCGAGGATGTCGCCTCTGCTATGACTTTCCCTGAATGGACAGCCCTGAGTTCTGGGAAGACGTTACCCTGTGTGGAGCTACACAGCACTGTAAATGAGACATTGTCAAAAGTTGCTAGTTCACTTCAGACACCGGCTGGGTTTATGGTGAGCAAGTCATTGGATTCATGTGTGTGTCTCCTGGTATGGGAAAAAATAGATCCTTACCGAAACTTGCACGTTTGCAGAGAATGTTGAACAAGCGTGTAGCTAGGGAATATGGTTTGGAGTTCCCTTATGTCCCTCAGGACATAATGCAAGTGATTGAAGTTAACCGGGAGCTTTGGTACAGTGAAGCTGTTTGGGACTATTTGTCTGTGCCTAAGCCTTTCAGAAAAACTGGTTGTTCTGTTGCTATGGATGAACGCTTCAGTGGATGTTTTATGCACTGGAACTATGGTTGGCACATTCATGCTGACAAAGTGGTCATTTGCAGACCCGGAAAAGATGACGTTGTATATTTCATCACTACAGTGGATAAACTGGGAAAAACATTGACATTGCCAGATCCCCGGTTTTATTGGTAATTATGGACAAAAGAACTTTGGGGTAGTTAGTTAGTTAGTGTCAGTATATAGAGATCTTCGTGGTCAAGATCTAATTATTCATCTCAGTGTTTCAAATCCAAGGACTTCTTTTTGCTACCCAGATTTCTTTCATTTAAAAATTGTGTATATATAGGGATGGACTCCTAAAGATTATTCTGATATAGATAATGGGAAGAGAGTTTCATTTTTTTCAAATGAGACTTTGCTCCTGAAACTGTATAGGTTGCATTTATGTTTAATATGTTTTCCTTTTCGGGAACTATTTGATCTCCTATCAAGCTGTTAGGCTTTTCAGCTAAGATAGATAGTGAGGTTATGTACAGTCATAGGACGGTTTTGTTTGCGGATGTGAACATATTGTTTTACAAATGTTAATCTTATAATGTCTTTCTACTGTCTTTCCTTCTTCTTTACTTGAATCCAAGTTTTAAGCTCAAATACCTGCTCTCAGGCTTGGGAGTTATTATTTTTGTGACAGATGTTGAGGACAACGTCTATTGTAGTGGGGGGAGTATGTAGCGCTGGTAGATTTTTAATCTACCGCTGATAGGTAAATCTAGTGGGTCACTTGTTAGGGGAAGTTAGATTTGCCTCTGTTCCAGCTTGGCTGAATTGCATGTGGTTCCACACTGTGCCGGTGGGTGTCGTTGTCACCATGGGCCAGTTTTGGAAAAGCAACTCCTGGCTGACAGGTATGTGTTAAAAGTACCACCTCGTGGTCCTCCATTTCGGAGGCCCACGTCGCTGTGGTGTGTGGTTGGGCCCAGAAGCCTGTCTGGGGCCTACCACAGCAGCAGAGGAACGGTCCTGAGCTGTCTATCCTGAGTGAAGAAGCTGGACAACCGAGAAGATCCCAGTGGAGGACCCGTCATGGAAGGAGCATGCAGAGTGCTGGTCTGGAGAGGGGCCTGGTGACTCGGTTGGAGGACGTATCCTGAAGTAATCTTACTGCATAGTACTGCCGGGTTGGCTTAAAGGTTCAAGTACTGTGTCATATTCATATATATATATTCATTCATATTCATCGCAAGCCAATACATCCTGTGGCAGAGGATCGTACGGGTTTCATTCCAAACAAGTCTGTGGCAGAGACTTTTGTTCATGCTGCGTACTGGCTGCTAGGCAAGTGAAGGATGTCTATCCAGGCGGGCAAAGATTAGATCCTACAAAAAGGGGAGACTATTCAACTACAAGTGTTCAATTGCAAAGAATGTTCTGAAGAATACTACGGAAAGGTATTTGAGCTTCACTGCAGCTTTCCTTCTGCCTCTTTCCTGCTACTTCCTTTATTTGTTCATTAAAGCATTGAAAAATATACTCGAGTGTTCAGTGCTTGCATCACCCAGAGGTAAACTCAACGGAACCCTAGACCTGGTGCTGGTGAAACAGAGGTATCGAGAGTGAAGGTAACAGCCCACTTTAAACCAGCAGCTCAACCGAGAGTTATTGCTACACAGATATTTGTAAAAAAATTTGATAACCATTTATAATTTTCCTTCCACTTCACAATTATGTGCCACTTTGTGTTGGTCTATCATATAAAAATCCCAATAAAATACATTTGTGTTTTTGATTGTAACATGACAAAATGTGGAAAATTTCAAGGAGTATTAATACTTTTCCAAGGCACTGTACATGCTTCGACACACAATGTAAATGATATGATATATGCTGTAAAATACTGTAAAATGCTATTTACTCTTGTTGTATTACTCATCTAGAATAAATTAATGAGTTCCTGAACAAGTGAAGTTTCGCAAAACATGTTGAGCCTCTACTTGTTATGTGGACCAGTCCCAATTCTGCTGGGTACTAGAGTTTGTCCTACCAGCCGGCCCTGGTCCAGCTGTCTAAGCTGGGGTGGTCAGATATCAACTACATTGATCTGAGTAGTTTTATTGTGTTTTTATGGATTTATATGTCATTTTGTCATAATAAATATTTGATTTTATTACTGGTGCCTTAAAAGTAAAATTTTCTATCCTTTACATACATGTTCTAGTCATTTAGTATGTGGCACCTTCTACTATCTATGCACCAACAGTCCCAGCCTGTTGGTGCAATAGACAGCCTGTTGGTGTAATTGTCATTCAATATTCTCTAAATGGTGCCTGTGCCAAGCATGCAACCAACTTCACAATAAAGCAAGGCAGCTAGTGTAGTCAATTGATGCCGGGTTGCATAACTGTGTACTTTTTCCATCTCACATGTCGGTGGGGAGGGGCGGACGCCCGCTGAGGTTTCTGTACCGGAAGTGGGAGTTCCTCTCATCCAACACACGTTGACGCATGACATTGGCGGGGACCCGCCCTAGGCCGTGGGTACATCGGCCAGGGCGGGCCAGCGGCTCACTCCACATGTTTCCATCCTGAGGAGAAGTCTCAATTCACAATTCAGGTAGTTAGGGGGTTTTACAGGTCTACATACATACACATGCACACACACACGCACTACCACCCAAGGCCCAATTTTTCTGCCCCTGTTCAACAGGGGCATGTAATTGCAATTTTTGATATAATATTTTAATGCAGGGCCCAATCCTGCGGCCAACAAGAGTATTTGTGAGGGGTTACAGTGTTGTGGCACCACCACCACTGCCCAAGGCCCAATTTTTCTGCCCCTGTTTAACCGGTTCCTGACCGGCTCATGCAGATATACTGTGTCAGAATGGCTGTCCTGGGTGAAATCCCGTATATATATGGCTTTGTCCAGAAAAACCACCAGAGGGCGTGCGAGCGCCACCGGAGGCATGCGTGTGCCCACTGCATGGCGGGGGACCCGATCGCGCGCACGAGAGCCAGCATGGATTTTTATGTGTGTAAACACTCAAATCCCTGTGCTGTCAGAGGAGAGGAGACAGACAAAATAGGAACAGCGATCTGTAAATCTCTCCTAGTTAACCCCATCCCATACACAGAACACAATGAGGGAGCAAACAGTTAACCTATTGATCGCCACCTTGTTAACCCCTTGTCTGACATTTATACAGTAATCAGTGCATATTTACACTGCCTTGCAAAAGTATTCACCACCTTGGCTTTTTACCTATTTTGTTACATTACAGCATTTAGTTCAATGTTTTTTTTTTTTTTTTATCTGAATTATATATGATGGATCAGAACACAATAGTCTAAGTTGGTGAAGTAAAATTAGAAAAATATATACATAAAATTATTTTTCAGAAATAAAAAACTGATAATTGGCTCGTGCGTATGTATTTACCCCCTTTGTTATGAAGCCCATAAAAAGCTCTGGTGCAACCAATTACCTTCAGAAGTCACATAATTAGTGAAATGATGTCCACCTGTGTGCAATATAAGTGTCACGTGATCTGTCATTACATATACACACCTTTTTGAATGGCCCCGGAGGCTGCAACACCCAAGCAAGAGGCACCACTAACCAAACACTGCCATGAAGACCAAGGAACTCTCCAAACAAGTAAGGGACAATGTTGTTGAGATGTACAAGTCAGGGTTAGGTTATAAAACATATCCAAATCTTTGATGATCCCTAGGAGCACCATTAAATCTATCATAACCAAATGGAAAGAACATGGCACAACAGCAAACCTGCCAAGAGATGGCCGCACACCAAAACTCATGGACCGGGCAAGGAGGGCATTAATCAGAGAGGCAGCACAGAGAACTAAGGTAACCCTGGTGGAGCTGCAGAGTTCCACAGCATAGACTGGAGTATCTGTACATAGGATGACAATAAGCCGTACACTCCATAGAGTTGGGCTTTATGGCAGAGTGGCCAGAAGAAAGCCATTGAAGGAGCTGGAGCAGTTTTGCAAGGAGGAATGGACAAAAATCCCAGTAGTAAGATGTGGCAAGCTCATAAAGACTTATCCAAAGTGACTGGGAACCTCTCCCCCTCCTGTCCGCTGCACTGAAATTCTAACTGTGGGCGCGCACTGCACATGCGCGAGCCATGCTGCGCACTGTGAATGGCCGGGCAATCTTCTGGGACCTGTGACGTGTCCCAGAAGATTGCAGGAAGGGAGCGGGGAGATGTGATCTTCCTTCCGACGCCATGGCACCAGGGGATGAAGTGGGAGCTGGGTGCCTGTAAAAACAGGGTACCGGCTCCCCCCCAAAAAAATTACATGCCAAATGTGGCATGTAAGGGGGTCACCAGCACTTAAAGCAGAAGTTTCATTTTTGGGTGGAACTCCGCTTTAAATCAAATTCTGGTAGGTAGAACATGGCATTGGCATCTGAATGAAAATTGCTAAATGACCTGCTAGTTCTGGAAGATATTAGAAAGGAACAAACCGACTACTTTGCTAACAATATGACATCTTATGCCCTGTACACACGGTTGGATTTTCCGATGGAAAAAGTGCGATCAGATTGTTTTGTCAAAAATTTCATCCCCAGGAATCTCCATGAACTATATTCATTCAATTCCCCCCACCCCCATTATTGAGATAAATACAAAGCCTACTCAGTAAATGGACCACTGGACTCTTTTCCTGGTTTGGAAGATGTAATATAATAATATTTTTTTTTTTAAACAAGCCATGCAAAAGTGTCACATACAAATAATTGTGTCACAATCTAACAAGAGAATATATATATATATATATATATATATATATATATATATATATAATATATATATAAATAATCTGCGATGACTGCACTAAAGGTATATCCACATACAGTATGTATAATGTAAACAATTAAAAAAAAGCCGCAATCGTTCCGCCTCCATGGGAGGCTCCCGCCGACTGATGCTTCACTTCTTTGTGACAGTTGTTATATAGCTGAGGGTGGGGCCACCCAGTGACGTAAATGGTGACCCCGCCCCCCTCTGATGCCACGGGGAAGCCCCCGTGGTGTCAGAGGGGGGCAGGGTCACCCATTCATGTTACCGGGTGGCCCCGCCCTCAGCTATATAAAACTGTCACAGAGAAGAAGCGTCAGTCGGCGGAAGCCTCCCACGGAGGCAGAGCGGTTGTGGCATTCTTTTTTTTTCGGTCCGGCGTGAATTTACATCGTGGGACATTGAGGGCATGAGGCCTGGTATGGTTCAGGAGGGGGGGAGCTCTCTTGTCCCCCCTCTTTTCCTGCGACCTGCCAGGTTGCATGCTCATATAAGGGTCTGGTATGGATTTTGGGGGAGACCCCGCCATTTAAAAAAAAATTTTGACGCAGGGTTCCCCTTAATTTCCATATCAGACCTGAAGGGCCTGGTATGGATTTTAGGGGGACCCCCAGGCAATTTTTTTTTTAATTTTGGTTCTGGGCTTTTTTTCGATGAGTTTTATCTATATTGCTGAGACCCGACAATTCATTACAGCCGCGATCAGTTTTAATTGACAATTTTTACCTTTAGAAATGTCATTTTGCTGTGGTACTGTTTTAAACACGGGAAAAATGCACCACTTTGCAGACATACCATAGACACCCCCCAGGCATGATATTTAAAGGAATATTTAATTTTTATTGTTTCACTTTAAGCATTAAATAAATCACTGCTCCCGAAAAAACGGCCATTTTTATAAAAATAATTTGCATTGATACATGTCCCCTGGAGCAGGACCCAGGTCGCCAAACACTTTTTATGACAATAACTTGCATATAAGCCTTTAAAATGAGCACTTTTGATTTTTCATGTTAGTGTCCCATAGGCTTTAATGGTGTTCCAACGGCTTTTGAATTTGCTGTGAACACCGCATATTGTTCGCTGTTCGGCGAACAGGCGAACACCCGATGTTCGACTCGAACATACGTTTGACTCGAACATTGGGCTCAACCCTAGTCATTATCAGGAAATTTATCTGGGATCACAAACATCAAAGAATTAAATTACAAATTCTCGTGAGACCTAAACTAGATGGAAGCATTGTTCTTCCAGATATATCAATATACTGTATCATTTCACTTGTCATTTAGTCAGGATGATAGACTGGCACAGTCATAAGTCTAGTAAGGCATGGGTGTGCTTAAAAAATACACTTCCTGAAATTCCTGAAAAGGGGAGGGACACGTACTGAGAAGATATAGAGTGCTGCACACCCCGATTAATGTCAAAAAGAAAAAGAAGATATCCCCCGTGGGGTTTTAAAGCAGCAAAAAATTATGAAAATAATAAGCTGTTATTTGAAAAGGTTTTTTATTTTATAGGACTTAACCGTGATGGTTAAAATAAGAGCTGTGCTACAGGAGATAACACAAATGAAGCTGGCACAAGTTTATACAATGTTCAAGCGCTATAATAGGGTAATAATCTTGACGCGTTTCGACCCCGTTGGGTCATCTTCAGAGGATTGAGGCGCTGTAACAAAATTTACGTATTAAAGTTCATGGATGTGACCATAAAAATGTAATATAATATATATATGTTTAACAGTATAATTACCAATCACATTGTGTTTGAGCAGTTTCTCCTGAGCTTATAATTCTCCGACAGGGGCCCCCGGCCATCCACCACGTCAGCAGGGGAAATTATCTGTCATTCTCCCCTGTTTTTACTAATCTATCATAATACTGGACACTTTAGTGTGCCCCCTCAGGCGCACTTAACATGTTTACAATACATTGGCTAGTATTTTCATTCTGCTGTAATGACAACCCCAACTATCTGGAGCATCACATGTACGTTTTTTGTTAAACCCAATAGAGGCAGCCCACGGCTGCCTCGAATGCATTCCAACCACCCACAGCTTTCTAGACCTTTGCACACTAGAATGCAATCTATAGGTTTTTTATAATCCTTTCACATATTGTCTGCATTATGTCGTTCCCCCGCCTCTCCCCCTTCCGCTGCCCGATGTGGGTTCCATGGACCATGGACCCGTCCTGGGGATGGGGGCTTCGTCGTTGCGTCTCTTCCTGGCAGGAAAGGAGGGGGGGCACAATTAAAGGGTCCGTGCCTCCTTTCTGCACCCTCGGGTGTATCATTTCCTGCCAGCGGCGTTCCGGATCACATCCGGACATCGTGGCATTGCGGGCACGCGATGCTGCGTGCGTGCGCGTGACGCAATTACGGCTGATGTGACAGCCGTGCCGGGATATCCATCTTCCTGAACGCCGGGGGAGCCACATGTGGAGTGCTAATCCCTGCTGGAGGAGGAGGGGGGGTCGGGACAGCCTGCGTGCACCTGCAGCCCAATTAGGCATCCAATCAGCGGCCAGCACTCTATTTATAATGACTAAGTAGATTGGGGATCTTCATTTAGTCCCTACCGTTCCATCAAACTGACCAATTGACCTAAACTCTGGAGACAGGTAATTACCAGTATCTGAACACATTGATGAGTTGGACCTGACGTGACATACCCTGTATTGTGGGTCCCTTTCACGTCATTCCTTCCTACTGTGACTAATTACACCATTTTGAACAATTTATATCTGATTTTACTTACCCTCAATACATGTTCACCTTTATGGCACCTCATTTTGTGTGTTTCTTTGTCTCACCTCTGTCCCAGTTTCTTCCTTTCTTGACACCTCATCACCCCTTTTCCAGCACCTATGCATTCTCGCCAGTACACTATCACACACACCCATCTCTCACATATACACGGTTGGATTGTTTTTTTTGCTGATGTTTTTGCTTTCATTGCATTTTGATTGTTTATTTGGCACCTTGCACTGCACCTCCCCATTTCCCCACCCTCATGCTTCCCTTCCACTCACATGCATCACCCCACCTGCACTATCCTCACACTTCATTAATCTGTCTCCTTTTTTCCTCTGGATCTTTTCGTCTTAAGCTTTTTTCCTTCACTCCCTATTCTTTTTTCCCTTTTCCCCCCTTAACCATCCCCCCCTCCTTCCCGTTCTTTCTTTCCCATCCCTTTCCTTTCCCAAGTTTTTTTTTTTTTTTTCCCTTCCCTTCCCTTTTATCCCTACCAGTCTGCCCGTCCCCTTCTTTCCTCACATGTTCTCCCCACATTCGCCTCTTTCTTTACATTCCTATATCTTCACTCTACTTTGTCACTTATTTCACGGCCAACACATAGATACCACTATTTACTTATTACATTACATACTCTGATATACTGATATCTACATGTAGTCATATCAACCCTTGTTAACCCCCCCTCTTTTTTTACCACCACCACTATAGGAATATCCATACATCGCTGACCCCAATAAGTACAGACAACAAAATATTAAATAAATTATAAACAGAGTTATCCTTTTTTTTAAAAAGTGACAATGATACATATATTTCTATCCGTGCTAAACATAATGCACTGATGGTACAGTTGTCTGTTATTTGATGCTTTGACTGCAGGTCTTGCTCGCTTGCCCCCACGCCCCTCCCCAGTTTTGGGAAATATCCACTTGGTGTGACTCCTTGTAAGACACGCATGGACGATTAACCCCCTCTTTCCCCTGCTGACGTGGTGGACGGCCGGGGGCCTCTTTCGGGACCCGGTGGGGGAGACGTCAGAGAATTATAAGCTCAGGAGAAACTGCTCAAACACAATGTGATTGGTAATTATACTGTTAAACATATATATATTATATTACATTTTTATGGTCACATCCATGAACTTTAATACGTAAATTTTGTTACAGCGCCTCAATACTCTGAAGATGACCCAACGGGGTCGAAACGCGTCAAGATTATTACCCTATTATAGCGCTTGAACATTGTATAAACTTGTGCCAGCTTCATTTGTGTTATCTCCTGTAGCACAGCTCTTATTTTAACCATCACGGTTAAGTCCTATAAAATAAAAAAACCTTTTCAAATAACAGCTTATTATTTTCATAATTTTTTGCTGCTTTAAAACCCCACGGGGGATATCTTCTTTTTCTTTTTTACATTTCCTGAAATTCCTTTAAAAAACTTTTCATGGTGCTCCAATTCTTTACTGAATCATTTAAAAAAAATAAATCTGCTATTAGGTCCAACAATTACATGCCAGAAGGCTATTAAACACTTCCTGCTAGTGCCTTCTCATTTCACATTACTCCCCATTAGGGATGAGCCGAACACCCCCTGGTTCGGTTCGCACCAGAACCTGCGAACGGACCGAAATTTTGCACGAACGTTAGAACCCCATTGATGTCTATGGGACTCGAACGTTTGAAATCAAAAGTGCTAATTTTAAAGGCTAATTTGCATGGTATTGTCCGAAAAAGGGTTTGGGGACCTGGGTCCTGCCCCAGGGGACATGTATCAATGTAAAAAAAACTTTTAAAAAAGGCCGTTTTTTCAGGCGCAGTGATTTTAATGATGCTTAAAGTAAAAAAAAAAAGTGAAATATTCCTTTAAATATCGTACCTGGGGGGTGTCTATAGTATGGCTGTAAAGTGGCACGTGTTTCCCGTGCTTAGAACAGTCGCTGCACAAAATGTCATTTTTAAAGGAAAAAAAGTCATTTAAAACTGCTTGCGGCTTTAATGTAATACCGGGTCCTGGCAATATGGATGAAAATCAGTGAGACAAACGGCATGGGTACCCCCCAGTCCATTAGCAGGCCCTTTGGGTCTTGTATGGATATTAAGGGGAACCCTGCACCCGAATGAAAAAATAAACAGCAGTATACAGGCTCTGTACTCTGAACAGCAGTATACAGGCGGTGCAAACAAGACAGGGACTGTAGGTTTGTTGTTAAGTAGAATCTGTTTGTAATTTTGAACTGGTATATTTTTAACGTGTTTGACTCCAGCCAAAAAATCTATTTCAAGCTTTTTGGAACACATAGGGAAGGGTTATCACCCCTGTGACATTTGTTTTGCTGTCTGTGCTCCTCTTCAGAAGATTTCACCTCACTTTTTGTCCCAATGACAAATGTTTTTTGAAAATTTTGGGTTTTTTGTGAAACAAGGATTGGTGAAAAGCATCAGTGGAAAGGAGAAATGTTTTTCCCATATTAACTCTTACAGGAGAGAATTTCCCTTCTTAGGGGTAGATTTCATCTCACTTCCTGTTGTCTCCTTCCGTTTGCAAGTAGTAGTCGTTTGTAAGTTGGATGTTTGAAAGTAGGGACCTGCCCTATATACTCAGCAGAAATTTGGGCCTTAGGTGTTGTTGTGGCCACAACACTGTAAGCCCTCACAGGGCCCTGCTGTGAAATATTAGATCAAGAATTGTAATTACATGCCCCTGTTGAACAGGGGCAGAAAAATTGGGCCTTTGGTGGTGGTGCTGGTGCCACAACACTGTAAGTCCTCACTCCCTCTTGGTGGCCGCAGAAACGGGCCCTGCTGTGAAATATTAGATCAAGAATTGTAATTACATGCCCCTGTTGAACAGGGGCTGAAAAATTGGGCCTTAGGCACTGATGCTGGTGCCACAACACTGCAACCCCTCACAGATACTCTAGTTGGAACACAGAAACGAGCCCTGCTGCAAAGTATTGCATCGAAAATTGTAATTACACGCCCCTGTTAAACAGGGGCTGAAAAATTAGGCCTTAGGCACTAGTGCTGGTGCCACAACACTGCAACCCCTCACAGGTACTCTAGTTGAAACGCAGGAATGAGCCCTGCTGCACAGTATTGCATCAAAAATTGTAATTACACGCCCCTGTTGAACAGGGGCTGAAAAATTGGGCCTTAGGCACTGGTGCTGGTGCCACAACACTGCAACCCCTCACAGATACTCTAGTTGGAATGCAGAAACGAGCCCTGCTGCAAAGAATTGCATCAAAAATTGTAATTACAAGCCACTGTTAAATAGGGGCTGAAAAATTGGGCCTTAGGCACTGGTGGCGGCGCCCAGAACCAAAAATGTTCTTACAAGCTATCAGCGTGATCATTGAGGAGGAAGAGGACAATTACTCAGGATAGTCACTCAGCATCAGCATAGGCAGTCTTTGAAGGAATCTGAGATTTCAAAAAAAATTATTCGGTTACATCAGCATCAGGTGCTTGGTAGCTGGTGGTGATCCAAGACTGATTCATTTTTATGAAGGTGAGTCGATCGACCAAGTCGGTGGACAGACGCACCCTGTGATCGGTTACAAAGCCTCCAGCAGCACTGAATGTGCGTTCTGAAAGAACGCTGGATGCAGGACAGACCAGTAGCTGAATTGCATACTGTGCAAGCTCTGGCCAGTGATCCATCCTCAAGACCCAGTAACCCAGAGGATTTTCGGTGGGAAAGGTGTCCAAGTCAGATCTTGCCCCTAGGTATTCCTGCACCATGTAGAACAGACGCTGGTGATGGTTGCTGGAACCGATCATACCTTGGGGCTGCGGACTAAAAAATTGTCTGAACGCATTGGTCAGACGGCCACCTTCTCCACTGCTCCTTCTTTGACTGACCGAAGCCTCAGCAACACGTTGTCCAGAAACAGGAGTTTATAACCTCCCAGTCTCTGGGAACGCATTGCACAGACCTTTCTGCAAGGCCTCCCGAAGATGTTTCATCCTCTGCTCCCTCTGCGACCGCAAGATAAGGTCCGCAACCTTACCCTTGTAACGTGGATCAAGGAGGGTTGCCAGACAGTATTGGTCCTTCTCCTTGATACCACGAATACGAAGATCCTTACGCAGGCTTTGCAGGATCAGGGAGGCCATGCAGCGTAGGTTTGCTGAGGCATTCGGTCTGGAGTCCTCTGGGTCACTAAGGACGGCATGGTCCACAGCCACCTCCTCCCAGCCACGTACAAGTCCATGTGTTTCTTGGGAATGATCCCTTAAAGACTGCTGCTGATGCTGAGTGCCAGGCTCCACCTCCATACTGACACAATCCTCCTCCTCCTCCTCCTCGTCCTCTTCCTGTGTGATCGGCGGGCACGCAGGAACACTGTCTGAATAAAGGGGGCCTTGAGAGCTAAGGAAGTCCTCCTCTTCCTGCCTCTGTTCTGCCTCAAGTGCCCTGTCCATTATTCCACGCAGCGTGTGCTCCAACAGGTGAACAAGGGGGACAGTGTCACTGATGCATGCACTGTCACTGCTCACCATCCTCGTGGCCTCCTCAAATGGTGACAGGACAGTGCATGCATCCCTGATCATGGCCCACTGGCATGGGGAAAAAAACAAGCTCCACTGACCCTGTCCTGGTGCCATAGTCGCACAGGTACTCATTGATGGCCCTCTGCTGCGTGTGCAGCCGTTGCAGCATGGCCAACATTGAGTTCCACCTGGTGGGCATGTCACAGATTAGGCGGTTCTTGGGCAGGTTAAACTCCTTTTGGAGGTCTGCCAGCCGAGCGCTGGCATTATATGATTGGTGGAAATGCACACAGAATTTCCTGGCCTGCCTCAGGACACCCTGTAAGCCCGGGTACCTGCCCAAGAACCGCTGCACCACCAAGTTAAGGACATGAGCCAAACAGGGCACATGGGTCATTTGTCCCTGTCGGAGGGCAGAGAGGAGGTTGGTGCCATTGTCACAAACCACCATTCCTGCCTTAAGTTGGCGTGGCGTCAACCACCTCTGAACCTGCCCCTGCAGAGCTGGCAGAACCTCTGCCCCAGTGTGGCTCCTGTCCCCCAAGCACCCCAGCTCAAGCACCACATGGCATCTTTTGGCCTGCATACTTGCGTAGCCCCTTGAATGGCTACGGAGCACCGCTGGTTCTGAGGACAAAGCACAGGAAGAGGCCATGGAGGAAGAAGAAGAGGAGGGGGTGGAGGAGAAAGGTGTGTCACAATCATTAGTAGTGGCATTTTGGAGCCGTGGTGGCGGAACAACCTCCAACACTACTGCACCTTGTCCTGCATCCTTCCCAGCTGCCAGCAGAGTCACCCAATGCACGGTGAAACTTAGATAACGTCCCTGTCCATGCCTGCTGGACCATGAGTCAGCGGTAATATGCACCTTACCGCTGACCGCCCTGTCGAGCGAGGCATGGACATTGCCTTCCACATGCCGGTAGAGAGCCGGAATCGTCTTCCGTGAGAAAAAGTGGTGTTTGGGTACCTGCCACTGAGGAACCGCACATTCCATAAACTCACAGAAGGGGGCAGAGTCTACCAACTGAAAAGGCAGCAGTTGAAGTTTTTTGCCAAGCTAGCATTCAACCGCTGGGCATGTGGATGGCTGGGAGCGAACTTCTTTCAGCGGTGCAGCAGCTGGGGCAGGGAAATTTGCCTCGTACAATCTGACGTCGGTGTACCGAAAGCAGATTGCCCACAAGTACATGGCTGTGACACACCTAATTCTACACCTTCATTCCTCTCAGTGCAGGTCTCAGAGAGGACTGACGGAATAGTGGGGTTGGAGATCTCAGCTGATGAGGAGCAAGGAGAGGTCCGCTTTGTTCTTTGGTGTGGGTCTTTTAGATACGCTTGCCAACAAACTGCATGGCAGGTCAACATATGTCTGGTCAAGCATGTGGTGCCCAAGCGGGAGATGTTTTGGCCACGCGAGATACACTTGAGACATATGTTGCAAATAGCAGTGGTGCGATCTGATGCACTCGTCTCAGAAAAGGCCCACACCAAAGAACTTTTGGAACAACGCGCAGAGATAGCAGCGCCCTGCACATGCGTAGCTTTAGGGTGTGATGCAGTCAGTGTGCTGCCCTTAGGCTGGCCCCTGGAGGGCATCCTGCCTCATTGGTGATGTGCCTCCTCCTCTCTCCTATCAGGCACCCACGTTGAGTCAGTGACCTCATTATCCCCTCCCTCCTCATCACTGGAGCAAACCTGGCAGTATGCTGCAGTAGGGGGAGCATGACTGCCAGATTGCTGTCCTTCTTGGGCACCCCCTCTTTCCGTGCTCACATTACTGCCTTCATCTAGCTCAGTATCATCATCAGAGCCTTCTAAACGCTGGGCATCCTCCTGGAGCATGTAGCATGTACCCTACACTGGTCAAACAGTTCGAGCGACTCCTCAGGAGGACATGGTGGGGCTAGGGAAGGAGTCACTGATGCCATTGAGCCGAGGGAAGAGGCCGCGTTGGCAGCTGCTTTGCCAGACAAAGTACCCTGAGCATAGGTGAGAGAGGATGAGGAGGATGAGAACGGCTTGGTCATCCACTCGACCAAGTCTTCCACATGTTGCGGCTCAACACGGCCAGCTGCCGAAAAAAAGACCAAGCATGTCCCACGGCCACGTGCTGATGAGGATGCACCGTCTCCACGACCAGCACTGTTGCCTCTAGACACAGAGCCTGCTTGCCCTCTTTTATTGGCTTGTGACTGTCTGCCTCTCCTTGTTGGCCTTCCAGACATACTAATGGCCTGTAGCTGCACTAAGCTGGGATATATATATATATATATATATATATATATATATATACGTATATATATATATATATATATATATATATATACGTATATATATATATATATATATATATATATATATATATATATATATATATATATATATATATATATATATATATATATATATATATATATATATATATATATACATATATATATATATATATATATATATATATATATATATATATATATATATATATATATACTGATACTGCAGCTAGCAAAATCAACTGCCTGCCTGTAGTATGAGAACACCACCAACCTTCTACAGGTAGCTTTAGGTGAACACTGTGCAGAGCTCGCAAAAAACTAACTTGTAGCTTATTTAGCTGCCTGCGGTAGTGATAGGATCAGGAAAACACCACCAACCTTCTACAGGTAGCTTTAGGTGAACACTGTGCAGAGCTTGAAAAAAACTAACTTGTAGCTTATTTAGCTGCCTGCGGTAGTGATAGGATCAGGAAAAGACCACCAACCTTCTACAGGTAGCTTTAGGTGAACACTGTGCAGAGCTCGCAAAAAACTAACTTGTAGCTTATTTAGCTGCCTGCGGTAGTGATAGGATCAGGAAAACACCACCAACCTTCTACAGGTAGCTTTAGGTGAACACTGTGCAGAGCTCGCAAAAACCTAACTTGTAGCTTATTTAGCTGCCTGCGGTAGTGATAGGATCAGGAAAACACCACCAACCTTCTACAGGTAGCTTTAGCTGAACACTGTGCAGAGCTCGCAAAAAACAAACTTGTACTTTTAGCTGAACACTGTGAGGAGGACGCACTACACTAACTTGTAGCTGTAGCTGAACATTGTGCAGAGGTCGCACTACACTAACTTGTAGTTTTAGCTGAACACTGTGGGAGGATGCACTACACTAACTTGTAGATTTAGCTGAACACTGTGAAGAGGTCGCACTACACTAACTTGTAGTTTTAACTGAACACTGTGAGGAGGACGCACTACACTAACTTGTAGCTTTAGCTGAACACTGTGAGGAGGACGCACTACCATGACTTGTAGCTTTAGCTGAACACTGTGCAGAGGTCACACTAAACTAACTTGTAGCTTTAGCTGAACACTGTGAGGAGGATGCACTACCCTAACTTGTAGCTTTAGCTGAACACTGTGCAGAGGTTACACTAAGCTAACTTGTACTGTAGCTTTAGCTGAACACTGTGAGGAGGACGCACTACACTAACTTGTAGTTTTAGCTGAACGCTGTGCAGAGGTCACACTAAACTAACTTGTAGCTTTAACTGAACACTGTGAGGAGGACGCACTACACTAACTGTAAATAGTCTAGCTGCCTGACTGTGGTACTAATAGGATCAAAAGAACACCAGCAATTTTCTTCAGGTAGCCGTAAATACTGTAACAAGACAAGCCTGCCTGTCAGTAGGAAGATAACAGGAACGGATCTAGCTAAACTGAATACAGTGTGTCGCGGACACTGGCTGCAAGGACCTTTTTCTGTCCACATTCACCCTGTTATTTGGTATTGCTATACTAATCTTTTTTTGTTACATTTTTGAGAGACTATTTTTTTGGACGTGCCCAAAGACTATTCTTGGTTGTTAATTCTGAACAATACATGATTCTTGAAAGAGCTGATCACATTGACCTGCGGAGACATACTGTCTGGTGACCAGGGCTGCCTTAAGTGTTGTGTTAATTAACATGTTAATTATATTATTGTCTTTTAAGTTTTTGCTAGAGGGAAGGGGGGGAGTATCCATGAGTCAGCCCTACCTCGTTATCTAACCCCTTGTGTTAAATGTGTATAAAAAGGCTGTATTCTGTCCAATAAAGCATTCAAGATTCTGCAATCTATTTTTGGCTAGATTTGTATTCAATGCAGCTATAATAATATATCTCTCTGATGGTCACACTGGAGGAAGCGGTGTTGCTGATGGAAGCACTCAGTGGAGTGTGGGATAGGATCCGTCACAACTGGTGGCAAGCTGTGGGATGCTTCCTCTTGCCTAGGCACACCCAATCACCACCAGGACCCCCTGCTCCTAACAGCAGATGGAACATCACTATGCCAGACTCAAGCGCAGCACCTTGAAGGATCGCTTGGAAGCCCATGGAAAAGTCTCCAGCAACAAATCCAAAGCAACTCTCATCATCAAACTAATGGAGATTGACCAGGCCAGCAACCCACCAGCAGATACCTCAGAGGCGACAGAGTTCCAGCGTGACGTCCAGTGGCGATTGGCCTTGTATGGTACTCAACCCCTGCAGGAGGTTATCAGTCAAGTGTTACGAGAGGTGTCCCAGCTGCTTATGGCTGAACTCCAGCAGGACCAAGAGCGTCAGTTATGTTCAACCGGGAAGCTCCAGAGGCCCGCAAAAAGCTACCCTATGCCGCCTTCCGCATGTTTCAAGATGGTGAAGATGATATGGATGTTTACCTGCAAATGCCGGCTCACAGGAAGGGCTGCAGAGGCATACAATAATATCCCTGATGAGATCAGCCAGGACTATGACAGGGTAAAAGAAAGACTATTGGCTCGTTTCGGCATTACACCAGAGGCACACCGTTTGAGGTTTCACAACCTCCGCCGAAAGGAGAGAGAGTCTTACACAGAATGGGCTCATCAAATGACCCGAGCAGCGGAGAGTTGGATGACTGGGTGCCAAACTATTATCATGGCAGATGCGCTCCAGCTAATCCTCCTAGAACAATTCTAAGATCATACCCCACATGAAGTTAGAGACTGGGTAAAGGATCAGCGGCCAGTCACAGTAGATGAAGCTGCCACCCTAGCTCACCAATACGTGGATTCAAGGCAAACTGTACAACCAGAGCCTAAGACCCCAGCTCGGCCTGTCCCCAACATTCCAGGGAGCGTTGCCCCTCCACTCCAGCCATCGATCCCCGGCCCCACTCAGCTACCATCTTCATGAGGAAAAGGGTACCTCTGCTACAGATGCAACCAAGCAGGGAATGTTAGGAGGTATTGTCCGCAGAATGTTTCCCAGGACGCGTGGAACAACAGGCCCCTTGGACCTGCCCGGGCTGCTGCACACTGTCTGGAGAGAGATGATGTGACTTACCCAAGTGAGGAGAATATTGGAATTCTACATGAGGCAGACCCTGTGCAAGCTGCCACTACAGATAATCGTTTGCACCATCGACAAGCCGTGTGGATTAATGGTCGGGCTGCCCAGGGACTGCGGGACACGGGAGCTACTATTACCCTGATACAGTCCCGAATGATAAACCCGGCAGAGCAGACGGGATGGTCTGTGGCTGTGCGGGTGGCCAGAGGAAATGTTATGCGGGTCCCCACTGCCAGGGTTCACCTTGATTGGGGTTCGGGGGCCAAAGAAGTGGAAGTGGGAATAATGCAGAACTTACCTGCTGAGGTTTTGTTGGGCAACGATTTGGGACATTTAAATTCAGCCTTCTCCCTGGATGTATCCCCGGAAGCCTATCCTGTTACCACCCGCCAGCAAGCCCGGATGGAGGTGCGCTCCCTCAAGGACAGGACCCAGGTAAGACCTGTCACCCCTGACCTAGACTGTACTACCCCAGCTATTCCTATCCCGACTTGGGCTTCTCCCAAAGACTTTGCTCAGGCAACTCTTAGCGACCCTTCCTTAGCTAGCTATAGGGAAAGAGCAGGATTGGACCCTGGGGGGTTGAAGAGGGAGCGGATAGAGTGGGTCCAGGGATTACTCTATTGGGTTACTGAGGGAAAGACAGCCTCCCATCCACCCAAGCGGCAACTGGTTGTGCCGCAGAAATATCAGCATGACCTGCTGCACATTGGGCATGACATACCCTTAGCTGGACACCTGGGGATGTCCCGGACCCTCCACCGTCTGACTCAGTCTTTTTTTGGCCAGGGATTACAGGGGATGTCCGACAGTATTGCCGGACCTGTGACACATGCCAGCGGGTGGGTAAGCATGGGGGCCCGCTGAAAGCTCCCCTACACCCTTTACCGATCATTGATGAACCCTTTAGCCGTGTTGCCGTAGACCTGGTTGGACCATTGCCCCGACCTAGTCCTTCTGGGAAGAGATATATCCTTACTGTGGTGGATTATGCCACCCGGTACCCAGAGGCCATTCCCCTGGCAAATATCCATGCAGAAACTGTGGCTGATGCTTTGCTCCAGATCTTTGCCAAGGTGGGTTTCCCTCGGGAAATCATCTCTGACCAGGGGACTCAGTTCACTGCTGAGCTCACTCAGCAGTTATGGAGGCTCTGTGGGATAAAGCCCCTACAGAGCTCTCCCTATCACCCCCAGACCAACGGACTGTGTGAGAGGTTCAGTGGAACACTGAAACAGCTGCTTAGGACATTTGCAACCTCTCACAGGGATTGGGAGAGATATCTGCCACACTTTCTCTTTGCTTATCGGGAGGTGCCGCAGGAATCTACCGGTTTCTTCCCATTTGAGTTACTGTATGGGAGGCGGGTGAGGGGGCCCCTAGATCTAGTCAGAGCCCACTGGGAAGGGGGAATTGATCCCCAAGGGTCCTGTATCGTAGCATACGTTCTTGAGTTTAGGGACAGACTGAAGGAGCTCACGGACACTGTCCAGGAGAACCTTCGGGCTGCCCAAAGGCGGCAGAAACAATGGTACGATCGTACTGCTCAGAACCGCTTTCTGGAGGTTGGGCAGAAGGTTCTTGCCCTCAGGACAACCAAGCAGGACAATTTACAGGCCACTTGGCAGTGACCTTACCGGGTTGTGGCAAAGCTCTGTGACACAACCTACCTAGTGGCTAAATGTTCGGATGAGAGAGTCCGACAGACCTTTCATGTGAACATGTTGAAAGCATACTGGGAAAGATCAGGAGAGGTAGCCGCTATATGTGCTCCAGCTGTGGAAGATTCTGAGAATCTTCCCCTGCTGGTGCTCCTGGAGCTAAATAAAATTTCTGCAGGAATAGAGACAATAAAGCTTGACGACCAGCTAGGGCCAACGCAGAGAGAACAAGCTAGACAGGTCCTTAGTCAGAGAAGGGAAATGTTCTCCACAGTTCCTGGGTACACTACTATGGCAATGCACCGTGTGGCGACCCCGGGACAACTGCCACTAAGACAGGCAGCTTACCGGATACCTGATGCAGTGAGAGAGGGGATGCGTCATGAGATTGAGGAGATGCTTGAGTTGGGAGTCATTGAGCCATCCAGCAGCCCCTGGACTTCCCCGGCGGTCCTTGTACTGAAGCGGATGGCACAACTCACTTCTGTGTAGACTACCGCAGATTAAATGAGTGCACCACCACTGATGCATTACCCTATGCCCCGGGTCGATGATCTGTTAGATCGCATTGCTCGGGAAAAATTCCTGACAACCCTTGACCTATGCAAAGGGTACTGGCAAATCCCTCTGGATGCGGAATCTATTCCGAAATCAGTGTTCATTACCCCATTTGGCTTATACCAGTCTAAAGTAATGCCATTTGGGATGAAGAATGCACCGGCGACTTTCCAGAGGATGGTAGACCAACTCCTTGATGGCCTCCAGGACTATGCTTGTGCATATCTGGACGACATTGCGATCTGGGTGTCATGTTAGACCGCATCAAGGCTGCAGGACTAACCCTTAAGCCAGAGAAATGCAGCATAGGGATGTCCGAGGTACAGTACCTTGGACATTGAGTAGGCAGTGGGCAACAACGACCTGAGCCTTCTAAGATTGAGGCAGTTGCCAAGTGGCCGACCCCCTCGTACTAAAACCCAGGTCCTGGCGTTCCTCGGCACAGCTGGGTACTATAGGAAATTTGTCCCGCAATATAGTTCTATCGCTAAGCCCCTGACAGACCTGACTAAGAAGCACCTTCCACGACAGGTACTGTGGTCCCCCAAGTGTGAAGCTGCCTTCCAACGATTAAAGAATGCACTAACTTCAGCTCCTGTTCTAGCTGCCCCTGACCCAACCAAACGTTTTTGTGTCCACACAGATGCCTCTACATTCGGGCTGGGGGCAGTACTGAGCCAAGTAGGACCTGATGGTGGTGAGCACCCAGTGGCCTACATCAGTCGGAAGCTGCTACCCAGGGAAGTCGGTTATGCAGCCGCGGAGAAGGAGTGTTTGGCGCTGGCGTGGGCTCTCAAGAAATTCCAACCTTATCTCTACGGACAATCTTTTATGGTGCTCACCGACCACAATCCATTAATCTGGCTTAATCGGGTCTCTGGGGATAATGGAGGTTTGCTACGATGGAGCTTGGCGTTGCAGCCTTACAATTTTACCATACAGTATCGGCCAGGAAAGCAGAATGGGAACGCTGATGGACTTTCCCGGCAAACTGAACTATAAAACTCTCCCAGACAGCCCCAAGCTGACCCGTGGTGGATCTAGTTGGGTCTGCCGGACTATGGGACAGGGGGGGGGCACTGTCGCGGACACTGGCTGCAAGGACCTTTTTCTGTCCACATTCACCCTGTTATTTGGTATTGCTATACTAATCTTTTTTTGTTACATTTTTGAGAGACTATTTTTTTGGACTTGCCCAAAGACTATTCTTGGTTGTTAATTCTGAACAATACATGATTCTTGAAAGAGCTGATCACATTGACCTGCGGATACGAACTGTCTGGTCACCAGGGCTGCCTTAAGTGTTGTGTTAATTAACATGTTAATTATATTATTGTCTTTTAAGTTTTTGCTAGAGAGGGGGGTATCCATGAGTCAGCACTACCTGGTTATCTAACCCCTTGTGTTAAATGTGTATAAAAAGGCTGTATTCTGTCCAATAAAGCATTCAAGATTCTGCAAGATATTTTCGGCTAGACTTGTATTCAATGCAGCTATAATAATATATCTCTCTGATGGTCAGACTGGAGGAAGCGGTGTTACTGACGGAAGCACTCCGTGGCGTGTGGGATAGGATCCGTCACACAGTGTGTATATATATATATATATATATATATATATATATATATATATATATATATATATAACACTTGGGATGCATATATATACACAATACACTGTAAGTGCAGCTAACTCACTGACTGTCCTGCCTAATCTAGCTAACTCAAATGAAATTACACTGTCTCTCTCTCTCTCTAAGCACGCCAGAACACACTACACAGGGCCACCGTGCAGGCGGCCTTATATAGTGTGGGGCGTGTTCTAAACCCCCTGAGCCATAATTGGCCAAAGCCACCGATGCACTGCGATGCCGCAGTGAATTATGGGCCGTGACGCGCCACACGAATTTGGCGCGAACGGCCCATATCGTTCGCAATTCGGCGAACGATCGAACAGACGATGTTCGACTCGAACATGGGTTTGACTCGAACACGAAGCTCATCCCTACTTCCCATCTTAGGAAACCCATACTTTACACTGGGTCTGATAAACACCCCTTTTCAGGACCTACTCATAGATAGTTTATTCAATGCATCCCATTTTTTTCATCGTCCAGATTAGCTAATGATTACATCCCTCACTTCCCCCACAGGCCCTTATCGACTGCCTTTCTGGAACACCCTTTAACTTTGCCATTTCTTCACTTATCCTGCCCCAGCTTAAATGTTTTAGCAACCACTAACAGACTTTGAAAACCTCTGCTCAGGCACCAAACCACTGAGGTACTTCTTATCTCACTTATATGGTGAATTCATCTCACCTAAACTGGAGGATTGACCACCCCCCCCCCCCCCCAAACCCTTTGTTTCAGCCTGGGAGAAGTCTTTTTCCAAATCTGTTATGACTTTACAACTACACAAAAATACATGTTCATGCTGAAAACCTCAACAGGCAAAATAATTCAAGAAAATTAGTTCAATGATTTTCTCACTGGTACAGAACTCTGGCCCTGATACATAGAATAATATGCACAACACCAGAAAAATGTTGGAGGTGTGGTCATGAAAGAGGCATATAATTGTGTATTTTGTTGTCTTGCTCTAAACTTTCAAGGAGCAAGAAGTACAGAACATATCCCAGCATTTCACTAACTAGCATCCCTTTACCTTTCCTTTTTCCTCCTTCATAACAATCAGATCCCAATCAAATGTACGAAAAAATCCTTTTTGAGATATATTTTGAATCTAGCTAAGGCTACTTTCACACTGAGACGCTTTACAGGTGCTATAGCGCTAAAAATAGTGCCTGCAAAGCACCTGTAAAGCACCTCTCCTGTCACTCCAGTGTGAAAGCCCGAGTGCGCTGGTAAGATGCTAAAAAAAGTCCTGCAAGCAGCATCTTTGAGGTGCTTTAGGAGCAATGTATACACCGCTTTTAACACGCCCCTGCCCATTGAAATCAATGGGCAGTGCCAGCAAAGAGTAGGTACTCATCTGTTTGTGGTGCTCTATGGTGCTTTATGTCAGGGTTGGGCTCAGCCCTTCTTTCTCCGAGCTGGCTGCTCAGCTGTTGGCTATTTGCCAGCTCCCATCTCTCCACAGGTACTCAGCTGTTGATGGTGCTCATCAGGTGCTCATCAGTCCTGCCTACTTAAGCCGTCCAGCCCAGAGGATCTCTGCCTTCACCTTAGTCAACATCACAGAGATGCTCTCCTGCATTCCTGTTTAAAGACTTGCTTCGATGACATCCCTTCTGGCTCCAGATCCTGCTTGCTGTTTTACTATGCTCTTCTCCGGTCCCTAAAGTTTGGCTTGTCTGACTATCCGTTCCGGTTCCTGAACTCTGGCTATGTTTTGACTATGTTTGTTCTATTAACTTTTATTATTAAACAAGTGTGATTTAACTGTACTTCTGTCTCGGTCTGATTTCATGGTTTCTGACAGTAGGCAAAGGCTATGAATTCAGAAGATACAGTCAATCCACTTGTTGGTAATATTTTATCCAGATTGGATGAGCAAGATCACTGCATGGATCAGTTTGCCATGGCGTTACAAATGCTCCTGAGTCACACGGCTCACCTGGAATCTCCCACTGTGGCTGTTCCGGTACAACCTGAGTTGCGGGCCGTCCCTGCTGCTGCACCAGTCTCTCTGCAGGCACCCACCTCGAGTATTACCTCTTTAAGTGGTATATTTGGTTCTGCTCTGCTTCCCCTGCGATTTGGGGGCAATCCAGTTCAATGCAGAGGGTTTTTCAACCAGGTTGAGATATACTTTGAGATGCTGCCCCAGGCGTTTCTCACGGACAGAAGCAAAGTAGGTTTTGTGATATCTTTGCTTTCTGAGAGAGCCTTGGCCTGGGCAAACCCTCTATGGGAGATGCAAAAACCTGTTGTCTTGAGTTACCCTGAGTTTGTGGCCTCCTTTAAAAGGGTATTTGACGTTCCCGCGTGCTCCGCTTCTGCTGCCAAGTGCCTCATGTCCATCAAACAGAGTATGAGAACTGTTGCCGACTATGCCATTGAATTCCATACTCTGGCAGCAGAGGTTGCTTGGAACAATAAGGCCCTCGTGGCTGCTTTTTCTTATGGTCTCTCTGATTCCATCAAGGATGAGATAGCAGCCCGAGATATACCCATTAAGCTGGAGAAGTTGATTACATTTGCCATCCTTATTGACTCCAGACTCAGAGAAAGACTCTCTCTTGCCTCCGAGCTTTGCAGTCCCACCTGTGCCTCCCTCACCTCACATGCCTCCTGGTACCGAGTTGGTCAGTGAAGATGTACCCATGAACTTGGGCTTCATGCGTCTCTCTGCGGATGAGAGAACCTTTAGGAGGAGGGAGAGATTGTGCCTTTATTGTGGCCAGGCAGGTCACTTTTTGAAGTCTTGTCCTACCTATTCAGGGAATGCCCGATACTTGAGGTCCTGTAATGGACAGACATTAGGTGGCGTTGTTTTGTCCTCAGTTATCCAGAAGGATAAGCACCTGGTTTCAGTTGCCCTTTCTTGGGCTGAGTTGTCCATCGAGATACAGGTTCTAATCGACTCTGGGGCTGCAGGCCTGTTCATTGATGCTGCCTTTGTATCAAAGCTCTCCATTCCGCTGCAGTTGCGTGACACTCCACTTTCCATTAAGGCTCTTCACGGGTGACACCTACAGCCTGTCCATGTGACTCATGATACGGTTCCGTTGTCCATGGCCGTAGGGGCTCTTCACCACAAGATAATCCAATTCCAAAAGTTATTTCCTCACCTAAGTTTCCGTTGGTTTTCGGTTATCCTTGGTTACAGAGGCACAACCCCTCTTTTGATTGGCTCCATGCTGAGGTTCTCTCCTGGTCACCACAATGCAGTAAGACATGCTTCCAGAAGGTAGCCAAGGTCCTGTGCACCTCTTCACTCTCCTCCCTGCTGCAATTTTAGTGATGTCTTTGACAAAGGTCAAGCTGGTAGTTTGCCTCCACACCGGCCGTATGATTGCGCAATTGACCTTCAACCTGGTGCCTTACCCCCTCGTGGCCAGGTTTACCCTTTTTCGGTCTTGGAGGATAAGGCCATGGAGGAGTATGTTGCAGACGTACTTTCTCAAGGTTTCATCCGCAAATCCTCATCCCCTACTGGTGCTGGTTTCTTCTTCATGAAGAAGAAGAGTGGGGAACTGAGACCTTGTATTGATTATAGGGGTCTCAATCATTTCACGATTAAGAATGCCTATCCGATTCCATTGATTACAGTGTTATTTGACCGCCTCAAGGGAGCAACGGTTTTCACAAAGCTTGATTTGAGAGGGGCATACAATCTCATGAGGATTAAGGAGGGCGACGAGTGGAAAATGGCGTTTAATACTAGATCAGGCCGTTATGAGTACCTCCTAATGCCTTTTGGCCTTTGTAACACCCCGGCAGTTTTCCAGGAATTCATTAATGATGTCCTCCGAGATTTGTTGCAGTTATGTGTGGTGGTTTATCTCGATGATATCCTCATATTTTCCAAGTCCCTGGAGAGCCACCACACAGATGTCTTTTGTATGCTTCAGAAACTAAGAGAGAACAATCTCTATTGTAAATTGGAGAAGTGCAAGTTCCATCATGAACAGGTTAAATTCCTGGGTTATGTCATTGCCATTGCTGGCTTTTCAATGGATCCAGAGAAATTTTCAGCAGTCCTACAGTGGCCCCAACCTGTGGGTTTACATCCTCTGCAGTGTTTCCTGGTCTTTGCCAACTATTATCGGAAGTTTATTCGTAACTTCTCATCTCTGGTCAAGACCCTGACTGATATGACGAGAAAGGATGGTAACCAACTGAGTTGGTCTCCGGAGTCCATTAAGGCCTTTGAGAATCTCAAGGCTGCCTTTGTTTCTGCTCCTGTGTTGGCACATCCTGATCCTATGTTACCTTTTCTCCTTGAGGTTGATGCTTCTGAGACTGGAGTTGGCACACTTCTGTCTCAATGTCCTACCTCTGAGATCGCTTTGCATCCTTGTGGCTACTTTTCCACGAATTTGTGACCATCAGAGTGCAATTACGAGATTGGTGACAGAGAGCTGTTGGCGATCAGTTTAGCCCTGAAAGAATGGAGACATCTCCTCGAAGGTACCACTGTGCCGGTTCTCATTCTTACTGACCATAAGAATCTCATATTTTTGTCTGAGGCTAAACACCTCTCTCCCAGAAGGGCGCGATGGGCTCTTTTCTTGTCAAGTTTCAATTATATTGTCTCATTCTTACCCGGTACTAAGAATGTAAGGGCTGACACTTTGTCATCACAATTTTCCTCCACTTCCAAGCTGGAGTTGGTTCCAGTTCCTGTGATTCCTCCTGATCGTATTGTGGCTACGGTTCACACCAGTCTCACTTCTCCTTTGGGTGACAAAATTCTTGCTGCTCAGGGCCATGCTCCTCCTGAGAAACCTTGTGACCATTGCTTTGTCCCAGAGAGTTGCCGTACTGCCGTGCTCCAGACTTACCATTCTCCCAAGGCTGCTGGCCATCCTGGGATAAATCAACTCTTTTGGGCTATTTCCCAACAATTCTGGTGGCCTAGTCTATGTACTGATGTAACCGCCTTCATAGCTGCCTGTTCCTAAACTGGAGGATTGACCCCCCCCCCCAAACCCTTTGTTTCAGCCTGGGATAAGTCTTTTTCCAAATCTGTTATGACTTTACAACTACAAAAAAATACATGTTCATGCTGAAAACCTCAACAGGCAAAATAATTCAAGAAAATTAGTTCAATGATTTTCTCACTGGTACAGAACTCTGGCCCTGATACATAGAATAATATGCACAACACCAGAAAAATGTTGGAGGTGTGGTCATGAAAGAGGCATATAATTTTGTATTTTGTTGTCCTGCTCTAAACTTTCAAGGAGCACCAGTCTCACTTCTCCTTTGGGTGACAAAATTCTTGCTGCTCAGGGCCATTCTCCTCCTGAGAAACCTTGTGACCATTGCTTTGTCCCAGAGAGTTGCCGTACTGCCGTGCTCCAGACTTACCATTCTCCCAAGGCCGCTGGCCATCCTGGGATAAATCAACTCTTTTGGGCTATTTCCCAACAAATTTTGGTGGCCTAGTCTACGTACTGATGTAACCGCCTTCGTAGCTGCCTGTTCCATGTGTGCTCAGACTAAGACTCCATGACATCTTCCAGTGGGCCTCCTACAACCCATACCCAATGGAGAAAGGCCCTGGACCCACCGTCTATGGATTTCATTGTGGAGTTACCCAACTCCCAGGGCAACACAGTTATCCTTATGGTGGTTGACCGGTTCTCAAAAATGTCTCGTATTCCACTTCTTCCACAACCAGAAGTTGCCCACTTCTAAGGAACTGGCTTCCATTTTTGCTCGGGAGATCTTTTGCTTACATGGGCTACCCAAGGTGATTGTCTTGGACAGGGCTAATCAGTTTGTGTCCCGGTTCTGGCGAGCCTTTTGTGCACAGTTGGGAATTCAGCTTGCTTTTTCCTCTGCGTATCACCCGCAGTCTAATGTGGCCGCAGAACGAGCCAATTAGTACTTGGAGAAAATTCCTACATTGCTATATTTCTGACCATTATAACAACTGGTCAGACCTATTACCGTGGGCAGTTTGCTCACAATAGTGCCTTGAATTCTGCTTCCCGATTGTCCCCGTTTATGGTGAACTATGGTTTCCAATCTTCCATGTTGCCTAACTTATTTGTTCTGCAGAGTATTCCTGCATTAGAGGAGCATCTTTGTGGTCTTCGTTCCACTTGGGCACAAGTCCAGGAGGCTTTGCGACATGCTAATGATAGGTACAGACTCCATGCTGACCGCAGATGCCTGCCCGCGCCTTCGTACCAGGTTGGGAACAGGGTCTGGCTGTCATCTCGCAACCTTCGACTTTGTGTTCCCTCACTGAAGTTTGCACCTAGGTTTATTGGACCTTTCCATATTCTTCACAGCATTAACCCAGTGGCTTACGTATTAGACCTTCCTTCTAACATGCGTATTTCAAATGTATTTCATGTCTCCTTATTAAAACCTTTGGTCTGCAACTGCTTTACCATCTCAGTGCCACGTCCTCACCCTGTACAGGTTTAGAACCATGAGGAGTATGAAGTACAGTCCATTGTTGACTCCCGTAGGTTCCATAGGCGCATACAGTACCTGGTGATTTAGAAGGGGTATGGTCCAGAGGAACGCTCTTAGGTCTCATCCTCAGACATACATGCCCCTGTCCTCCTCCATGATTTTCGTTGATGTTTCCCCTCAAGCCTGGTGGTCCTCCGAGGGGGAGGGGTCATTGAGGAGGGGGTACTGTCAGGGCTGGGCTCAGCCCTTTCTTCTCTGAGCTGGCTGCTCAGCTGTTGGCTAATTGCCAACTCCTATCTCTCCACAGGTACTCAGCTGTTGATGATATCCAGCTTGTCAGTCCTGCCTACTTAAGCCGTCCAGCCCAAAGGATCTCTGCCTTCGCCTTAGTCAACATCACAGAGATGCTCTCCGGCATTCCTGTTTAAAGACTTGCTTGGATGACATCCCTTCTGGCTCCAGATCCTGCTTGCTGTTTTACTATGCTCTTCTCCGGGTCCCTGATGTTTGGCTTGTCTGACTATCCGCTCTGGTTCCTGAACTCTGGCTATGTTTTGACTATGTTTGTTCTATTTACTTTTATTATTAAACAAGTGTGATTTAACTGTACTTCTGTCTCGGTCTAATTTCATGGTTTCTGACACTTTAAGAGGATTGAATCGCAGATTTGGACAAGGACAAGTAACTATTTGAGTGATTCTTCCTATTCAAAGTATTGTTTAGCACAATACAAAGAGATACATATCTGCTTGCATAGATCTGCTATGTTGCTTCAAGTGAAAAAGGGGATCGAACCTCCGACCATGCCTTCGCCACTGCTTTTGCGCAAAGCATACTGATATAAAGCAGGATTTAATTCAGAAAAGTTATCTATATAGATTAAAAATACATGTTTATTGTTAAAATGTTGCAACTATTGTCAGTCTATTTATGAAATGTGTTGGGAACATATTAAGCCCATGCCCAATGCATAGTTAATTGGAAACATTAAAAGGGGAATGTGACACGTCACTGATAAATTACATATATGCGCTGGTACCAAATGTTTTTTTTGAGGAATCTGATAAGATACAAATTTTTAAGAGTAGCATTTCAATTTATGTATAGGATATTTTGATTATTTCCGTTAGAGTCTGACTTTAAGGACTGTTTTAATTGTAGTTGCCTATCCTTATATTATTGAAGTTAAAAGGTGTTTTTTTTCAATATCAGCAAATGTGCTATATTTCGGATTGATATCATTGCCCTGGGCTCCGAAGTGTTCAGTAAATGGCATTATAGTGTTATAGAAGAACCTAGAGTGGTATTTTATGTAGGGGAAAAAATGGGAATTTTGCACAGGGACATTGCCTGTTATAAGACAAGGGAATGGTTATTTGTACAAATGGTTTTAATTGTGTTTAAGCTGTATTAACAATGATTGGGGATTCTAAAATGTTTGATTTTATCTTTTTTTTTTTGGTTAAATACAAGTTTATGAATATTATAATTAAGAAATATATATCTATGCTATGGAAAGGATAAGGAAGTTATGTATTCCAGGCACTACAGGAATAGGAATTGTGGTTACTAAAGAAAAAGGGAAGTAACTTAAGGTTGTATAATCCTATGCACAACCCATGCAAACTGTTCAAAGGTGTTCGAGGGAAAATTCGGAAAACATTTCTAAATGAAGAATGAATGGAATGGCCAAATGGATGTGGAATGACAAAGTGGTTGTATTGTGTTTGTGTAATGAATGCACAGGGTATTATTATCTTAAGTGTTAGTTTAAAATGTACACAAAGAGTTGTCTCATATTGTGTTTTCTTGTTTTGGGAGTAGAGGTTATTAGGCCCATGTTCCTGATAATATATATTTCCCTAAAAGTTTGGGGTTAAATTAAAATTGATAATGGAATTTTGGTAAAAAAAAGGCTGAAACTTGTTTGAAGAGTTACTGAAATTAAGTAACCAGGACCAAAATAAATTGCTGCATGTATTGAGTCCATGTATTGAGTCCATGAAATACTAAATACAAATACAACCTGCCTCTTGTTCATTCAGTGTCTCCAGATATCTGAGGGCCCTGTTGGAGTACCTACAAGAAGGGTGGTCGTCCAGAATACCTACTATTTCCTTTCAAATGGGGGCTCTTCCCGGGTTAAGACAATCATCCACGGTGGCTAGACCTTTGTCTATTTTGATGAATTCTTCCTTACCCTGGCTCTGATAAAGTCTTAGCCTTTTAAATTTAAAGAGAAAGGAAGGACGGACCATGCCTTAATAGATACACTCACGGGAGTGTAATATTGTAGGGTCCGTGGGAGACCCGAGTCTTTAAGACTCCATATATTAGAAAGTGCAGTTCAGAATCCTTTTGGGAAGGGTATTTAGGTAACCAAAAGTGCCCACTAAATCTTTGCTTCCCTTTCTGTTGCATAGAAGTAATAAGATAATTTGTTGTGTAGATACACTGACTGTAAGGTAGGACATTCAAATTGGTCTACAGTATTTTGCATTATGGGTTAAAGACAAGGAAAAGATATCCCTCCACCAAATCCAGGTCCAAATCCTTTATCCTTATAGGATAAATGCCCCAGTGTAGGAAGTTTGTGCAAATTAGTATTG